>NC_141300.1:3393750-4767500 GCF_037954325.1 Fistularia commersonii
TTAGTAATTAGGCTAATCACATAAAAGAGAAACCCTGCATTACTGGGTTTCCTGCTTGAATGCCAGAGAATTGAATAACACTTTAACAGTATACGGCAGAGAGAGAAGGAGGAGTCTAGGATGCTGTAAATAATTTGGATGAACTATAGCTAAGAGTTCAGCAATGAAGGACAAGGCCATATTCAATCATTAATGGTTGAATTTGAATGACCTCTTTGACAACATTATCAACTGCCGGTGGGATTCGTCACCTCACAGCTGATGATGATGCAGAAAGGCTGAGCAGGTTTCTATAGCAACAGTCAGAAGGGATTATTTATCACAGGGGCAGAAAGAGATCCTTCAGTCTCGAGACAGGTGGAGAAAGAGAGACCCTCACAATCTTTATTTGAATCCAGCACTCAATCATGCAAAGAACTCCATTTTACTTAATTGCCTATAGGAAAAATTTCAAGGTAAATGCAGTACATTGATCCAAAGCTATCCAAAACCAAGCTTTTCAATTGATAGGTCCTAAAGGTTGTTTGTAATGTAATGTTTGTAAAGGTTGTTTGCTCCGAAGGTACTGCACATCAAGTAACAAAAGGGACAATGATGAACCATCATTGACTAAGCCATGGGACTTTTTTTCCCCAAACCATACAGTCACTCTGTCAAGTCATAGTTCAATTTTTCATGCTCATTTGAAAACATTTGAAAAGTCCCAATTCAATTTAAAGCCACATTTAAAGGCAAGCAAATATTAGATAGGCTAAGATAAGAAACTTTAGTGATCTCCATTGGGGAAATTCTTTTGCCCCCTTTCAATTTCTATCCAACTTCTTTGAGAGTATAAGTTGTGATCTACATGCGAATATGAATAATATGGCAAATCATGTCACACCACTGAATGATTTAGGTGGCGAAGTAAATAAATACTCAGAATTGCTTAAATAGTAAAACTATGATTAAATGTGACCAGATATGTTGGCAAGAACCCTTCTGGTATTATCACAAAGTATCAAATTTGATTGCTTTAAAAATGAGACCAAACTATCATTGTGATAGGAGATCAACTGATGATGGACCTAAGCGACCTGAAGGATCTTGTGAACTGCTGTCATAGGAACTAATGGTATTGGTCTCACTACTATCTGACCTTGTGTTCAATCATGCTGCTGATCTCAGGCAGAAAATTTTCACTGATGACACGGTAGAGGTGGCGGTCCTGGGGGGAGGTTTTGTCCTTGAAGCTTTCTGCCAGACCAACCCACTGTTCCTCTGTATCACACACAAGGGACCAAGTGCCTCGCCTACAGCCTGGTACAAGCAAATGTGACATTTTCTTAGTAATTTCAAGGAAAGATATGGAGATAACATTTTTTCACAATACATAAATCAACAGACTTTACTCTTCATGTAAAAAAAACATTATTGTGCATTACTAAGACCTAATCACCTGTATTAGGAGGTGGATGCTTCTGTCCATTTTCTGTTCTTTCTTCAAGTTCTGGCTCACTAACAGACAAAAGCGTAAATAATGAAATGAACAGATCCACAACAATTCTGCAAAGAATATCGGAAGCACAAAAAGTTAAAGATGCAATAGCTCCACTGATAAAATAGCATATCTATGCAGATTTTGTCTTAGGGTTTCTAGGGTGTTTGGACAATACAGAGATATTCTGCAACACTGTGTAACTCCACTACCTTCTGCTCACCATAGAGCTAAGATGCCACTTCAGCATTAAATCTAATTCATGCAGAATAACCGAAGATTAAAGCATTTCTGGACGATAAAAAGGTCACAAGTAACCAAACACAATTTTCTTCATAACCACTTTGATGAATCCATGATTTCTTCTAGCAAATATTCTCATTATCTCTATGGTTTAAGATTTAACTGGTTGGTACGTTAATTGAAAATAATGAATCAGTCACAAAATCCATCATTACACACTGAATCATACACAGAACTATGATAAACACAATGACTGACAAGGAGCAAACAAGTGATTTTAAAACCATCATTCTTTTTCAACTTTGTTCAGGTCAGCACCATATGTATAACTTGTTATTGTTTTGTATGACCATATGAACCCTTAGTTATAGCTTAGGCTATGTCAGACAACTGCTGCTGCAGCAGTTGAATGCATGTTATCTTTCAATGTAACTTCACCATCTGTGCAACACATGCACAGCAGTGTCAGCATATCTCGGCAATGAGCTATTGGCAGATAAAGATGTTTTTTCACCTTAGATGAGGGTCGCCCAAATGTCTCTTCTTTGGTGGTCTCCCCCTTTTCTTTTTGTCTATCACAGTTGATACCGACGTTTCACTGCAAAGGGAAAAAAGTAATTAAACTTGTGGCTGAGGCAAGAAGGGACTAGCAAAGCAGGTTCACTCAAGTTAGCATTTAGCAGTACTGTAAATAGTTGCCATTTTTCAAAGTAAAGCAGGAGAGCATACAGAATATGACAGATTTATCCTTTGCTCATGAGATAGCACAAGATTACACAATGGCACCTGATTTCCTCTGATCTCCTCTTCAATGGCTCTTCTTTGTACATGCGAGTGCCATAAAAATACCAGTAGAGGGCTCCATTTCCATCCTGTCCAAGTGGTTCTACTCTCAGACTATCTGCATCCAACCCCTGACAGAGAGAGGATGGGGGAGCATGCCTTAAATTATGTGTTGAACAGTGTTTCAAAAGTCATTAGCGGATGTTGTCATCCAGCTATATGAACATTAATTTTGCTTTTATTTCATTCAACTGATTTTTTTAGCTGAAGGATGCAATACCATGTCCTTAAGCCTTAGTGAAAAGATCCAGGAGTCTTAAGGACTAAAATACAACAAAATTATCTCCTCGTGGTTTTTATAATTTACAGTTTAACTATACTTTCACGCAGCCAAACAACTATATTATCAAAGCAGAAATATAGTGATGTCAAGGTAAATACACAATCATTACCTTCTTGTTATAAAAAAAAAAAAAAGACTCAATAGCAGAATTTTTTTTTTCCATAAGGTAAATTAATTCCAGTCCTCTAACTGGAGATAATATATTGCAATGCTTTGGCAAGAGAGCCAAGGCTATATATCATGGTTAGACATGGGAAAAAAAACTTCATGGATTATAGTTCATAGTTTGAGGCCCAGCAATACAAGACTACAATACAATCAAGAATTCTATGAAACTTTATGAAAATCTGAAGAAACACACTCACTTGGTAACATTTTAGGCACTCCAAGAAAAGAAAATTAAAGTTGATAATTAGAGAGACAATTTATATAAATTTAATATTTACAAAAGCTTGCAGTTTACTGGGTCATACTGACAGGTTGTCCTAACACACTGTGCTTCAGGTTGTATAAAACAGCAAGTAGCTGTAGAGTTCCAGATTGCTGCAACTGGACCCAATGACTGTTGTACCTTGAGCAAATCAAAGACATCAGCAGCATCCAGACGGTAATCGCATAGCCGGTGGAGTAGTTCCACCTGAGTGCGAGGTGGGAGATTCTCAAAGGAGCACTCGCGAAGAGGGTTTGGCTTCCCCTCTTCCAGCTCCCATCTATAACTGATGATGTCATCAAGGTAACTGCTGAAGGCCTGAGGGCTAGAGGTGCAAAGGAAAACAAAAATACAATGTAAGAGATCCTAGTGCAATACTGTAAAACATAAATGTAAAAATAATTGACCAGATCAATATTTTGCAGTAAAAATAACAACATCTGATTGGTTCCATCCCAGATTAACTATGCAAATTAGGATCTATCCTCTGACAAATTCTGTTTGTTTTTATGGTGTTCATTTTCTGCAAATACAGCTTATCGGTTTTCACTTATTCTTGTTTGGGGTCACTCTTTTTGCATACCCTTAATATTCTTTTTATTTATACTGGATTTCAGTGAAGGTCAAACACTACGGCTGAATAATTGATCCAACAAATCTGGGTTGGGTGGTCACATGTCTGGAATATCATACTTTTGCTTTGAGTGTTTTTGGTTTATAACCTTGATAGGTTACCTTAAGACTTAAATGTGAACAACACTCAGTATAACTTAATAAAAAGTCCTCTCCATTTTGATATTTCTACCTTATTAACATGCTAAATGGTATCTACTTGGATACCTGTTTCCAAAGCACTTTTCACGGGATATCATTCACCCTTTCATACACACCCACAGACAGATGGCAGCATAGCTGCCATTCAAGGTACTAACCAGACCATCGGGAACAATTGTGAATTCTTGTTTTTAATGTATGTATCTTTGTATATGCAGATGCCCCGCAGAATCTGCAATACCTGTAAAAATGTTCATTTTAGGCCAATTATATTTCTTAAAAAATGTTCAGTCTATTAAGCTTTATAACTGTAAATGAATGTGACCAATTCAATAGCAAATACCTTTTTTTAAAAGTGCAAATTGTGGAGAAAACATATGTTTCCATATTGACTGACACACCATACATAACTTTGGAAATAAACAGTTCAAATGGCTATCTTTGCTAGAGAGACAGTAGAAGTAGAGTTGAGAAAAAAAGTTAACCAATGGAAGTGGACTTGTATCTTTGCTGTGAGTGGGAGTGGCTAAATAAATGTTGGTTCCGGTTCAGGTCTAGCCAATTAATCTGTACCTTTCAGTTCCAACTCAGATGAACAGAACAAGAGCTTGGGGCAGGGGTGACCAGCTATGCAACACCATAGAGAAAGGGACAGAAAAAATGGCTTATCTTGAAAGCGCAGTATGCACATTTCACACAGCTGTAGGCAGCCCCCGACCACACCACCCCATCTCTCTCCTCCTTTCTGTCCCTTTTTCTTTTCAGCATCCTCCCTCCCTCATTTGCCCGCTCCGGCAGAGCGTTTAACGCGTGCGGATGAAAAGGGCAGCTCTGTGAAAGGCCAGTGCAGAGCAGCCACCCCCAGGATGCCAGTGCCTGTCCAGTCCAATAAAGCAGGTTGTCCTCCTGTTAATAGTTGCCTGGGTGGAAGAACTGGATCATTCCTGTCTCTCTGTCCATCTGTGTACTGGTACCACTATGCTACTCAGTGATAAAAGGCTAGAAGAGTGTGAGACCCGTAATCACACCTGTGAGTTTGATTGACAAGATTCTTGTGATATCTTGTTTTTCTGTCTCATCTCTTATGAAGTGTTATGGTGGTGTGAATAGATTCAGTAAGATGGAGGGACTGCTTTCTCTTCTTGTTACAAAAACATCAAAAAAATTCAACGTTTTCTACTGTACCACTTACACTCAACTGACTGTCTGAACATTTTTTGGCAAAGGTTAAAGCCCTTGTTAGTGCAGTTTTCTATCTGTATTCAAGCACGAACAGCAGTCAGATGTGACTCATATGTATCCACTCTCCTTTGAAATGCATGGCAGACCCAATATAGGATAGGAATGTTGTATGTTAGGACAAATAAATAACATCAAGATTAACATTTGCATGGGGTAATACACATTAAAGAAAACAAAGACATTTTAGAGGAATAGAATAGAAGGTGTGAAGAATACTTTATTGTGCTTAATACTAACAAAGCAAAAAAGTCAAAAAACATGCAGTGGTAATGTATATAATGAATTTCTTATGTATTCTTTCAGCTATTTGAAAGAACGCATAATTGACACATTCACCTTAAAAAATCATTTATTAGGCCAAATCTGCCACAATGTTAAAGTTGCTATCTAAAAATCTTTACCTTACCTTTTTCAGCTGAATTAAACCATTTTGTTTTAGGCAAAAAAGGTAGCAGGCCTGTAAATTTGCTGCCAAAACTCCATTGCATTTATGTTTCCAAAGCCAATAACAGTCCTTTCGAGAGGAAAGTATTGTTTCTTATGAAATTCAATGTTTTGATGTTGAAGCTAGAGGATTTCTGTTCAAACAATATGAAAAAGGAACTAAGGTTCCATGATGCATTATTGCCATGTGTTTCATGAAAAAATATACTTGAATTGAACAGCCTCAGAGTGAATTGGTTATAAATGTAATTGCAGACTTTCACAGAAACTATTTTGTATATGATGATCAAACAAAGATTTATTGTATCTTTGACATGTGAGGAACCAAATTTGAAGTATCCCTTGTTTGTCCTGCACTCCTTAATGAAAATTATTTTATACTTACGTAATGTCAGTGCGCTGGTAGCATCCCTGCAACAGACAAGCAATGAGGTCCCCTAGGAAATCCAAGTTCTGTACTGCTAGGGCTATTTCCAACTCCTAGAAACACGGAATGAATGAATGAATGAATGAATGAATGAAAATGTATTAAGACATAGGCAAAGCAAGCAAATATAGCCACTGCTTAAGGCATTCTAACATCACAAGGAACAAAGTATGTGCAATGGTAACTTATTAATGATGCAGAAGAACTCATTCCTTTGACATATAATGCTATGGGAGAACAAGGAATTGTGGCAGTGATTTGTCACTCATAAGCTCCCAAATTGATAGGGATATCAGCATAAGATATTTTGTGACAGCAGGATGGATAACTTCCGAGGTGTCTTTACTAGTGGCTGTAAGGCTAAAACGGAGTTTCAAGTTCAGCCAGGAGCCATGTTCTGACAGGAACTGCATTTCACTCTAGCTTTATGAAGCTGTGGTAACTAACTGGCAAGCTACATGCATGGCTCAGGTACAAAAAGCAGTGGTAAGAGTATTCAGCTTAGGAATAGAAGTTCCTGATTTGATTCCACCGCTCCTCATTCATTATCTGTCAAGTGCTGCTGAACAACACTGAACCCCTAAGTTTTCCACTACTATGTTCCAGTATGACTTGACTTTTTGTGTTTCCATTAGGGATAGTATTTGGTTATGAGTTCCAAGTAAGCCAATACTCGCTAGCTAGCATATTCATTAAAGCTCTTCCACAATTATCAGCTTTACAGGAAAATGAACTCAGGTCAACTTTTCTATAGGGTGGGCTAAGTCCAAAAGAGTGACACAGTAGGAGAAAGTGCTGTAGGTAAACACCTCTGTCTGATGAAACATTTTCGTGTATGTTGGGCAACAAATACAGAAACAAAGTATACTACTAGTATGAAACACTAAAGAAGCATCAACAATACACAAAAATTTTGTCTGTGTTTTATACTTGTGTCTCAACAGAGTAAGCAGAGCAGTGCCTCAGCTGCTTAGCAGTATTGTTCACTGGGACATAAAGATATGAATATCTGACATTTAGTTTGAATCATAAAGCTAAGCAGTCAGATTTATTACTAAGCTACTGCTGTGCAAAATTAGGCTATTCACAAAAGACCAAAGATCGGAGATGATTTCAAAGAATTTGTCAAAAGGTGTGTCACCAGCGCTTCTCTTCAGTCAGCCTAAATCTGCAATGTCCCATTAAGGTATTTACCTCTCACTCGATTATCCCACTGTTTCCCTCTGCTTTTGACTTAACCGCTTTTTACTCCCCTCTACTCCATTTTCCTCCCCCTGTCTTCTGTACGGGTGTCCATGAGGGCCTCCGATGCATTCTATTATTCCCTAGATAACACCCCAGTTGTACTCCTCTAACCACTCAGTCTTCTTTGCCCTCCTCATGTATTTCCCTTTCCAGCTAGTCCTTGGCTCAACCTAGGACAGTAAACAGTAACAAGGCATACATTTAACAGTGATTATCCCAAATATATGTACTTATTAGCAAAATAGAAAATACTTGTTAGTAAGCCAAAGATTTAAGCTAACAGCCACAACAAAACTGAATCCTACAATGCAACAAAGCAGAAAGTAAAACTTAGCCGTCTCCAAATCACAAGTGAAAATTTACTGCAATAAAGAACAGTCTTTTAAACTCAACCTGTTCATGCAGAAAAAAGGGGACAGTTGTAACTGTTGGGAACAATGGAGATAGATGGAGTGGGTAACAACGTATCACAGCTCAGCGAGCAGATGCAGTTGTCATAGCACTGGGTGAAGTAAAGCAACAGGCAGAAAAATCATTAAAAGAAAATACAGGTGTTAACAAATTTGAAATGCTTTTTGTAACTTCTATTTTACATTAATAAAGGCAGGGTGAATTATTTTTTTTAAAAATCCACTATTAAGTGACTATGTAGTGCATAAATTTTAACTATTTATCAGTTAAAATTATTAAAAAAGGTTTTTTTTTACCAGAGGCAGAATAAAAAATGTTCATAAGAAGTTATCATTGTGAAATTGTGCATTTCAAATATTAAGGGCACATGTAACAATTACATTCACACTGCTCAAAAATTTGGTCAACAAGACAAGTTGGTGACGAGCCCCAACATTTGGCGAACGCGAACAAAATACCTTAGTGGTGAATGTCATGTAAGCAATCAAAAATAAAATTTATACTGATTGTAAAAATACAAATGAATAAAAAGCAGAACCAAAAACTAAATTACCAGCCCTACGCTGGCTTCTGCAAACATTACCTCTTTTTTTTTGTGTGGTCCTAAATATACAATTCAGAAAGGACAACTTTATCTCCTAAAAAGTTTAGTTTCTCATTTAAACATTAAGCAGAATACTTTGTAATAGAAATTGTCTCTGCATTCTCTCAAGTGACTTCCATGTTACGCAATCATGTCAAAGACAGCCCATTCATTTTTATAATTGCATGTCAATTATACCTTCTATCGATCTTTGTGTATTTTCTCTCACACCAAACTCAAATCAACATCAAGTAAGGAGAAGAAAAATAGCAGCATCTATTATGAATCTATAACTACTGATACTGACTGTTGCATAAATTGGTCCAGCACGGATGGAGTGCTTGTTCAGCAGACCCTTGCCATACATGCCTCGGTGTAATGATGCCTCTGGATGATGAAACTGACATTATTCAACTAAGATCAGAAGAGTTTTTGAAGAATGGTCAGATCAAGGCTGAAATATGTTCAACCTAGATGCCCAGCAGACTTCAAGGTAAAGTAACCATACATATCTGGAAAGAAAACTGAAATCCGCAAGTGGACTCAAAGATTCTACGTGCATATAATTTGAAAGGAATATTAATTTCAAAGCCACAAAAGTGAGCAATGAGGAAAATGCATCTGAAATTTAACCTGAGATATATCAGGGCAGCTCAAAAAAAGTTTTTCCCAAAAGAAGGCAATGGTGCTTTGAATTAAGATTTGTTTAAAAAAAAAAATTTTTTTTTAATCTTACAGAAGTTTCAGCTCAAATAGTTGACTTACCTCTGCCAATGAGGTTGTGTTTTCTCAGTAATTGTTTGCGTTTGTTGGTTCATCTAGTTACAATTACCGAATATACAGGTATAACTGCTGAGTGTGATTGTAACAATTGAACAGCTATTGAATTATACAAAAATACCTGACTGAAAAACACTGAAAATGTTTTGATCAACACGGAAAAGGTTACTGTACTGAGATAGCCAAGACTGAATTATTCTTTCATTCATGCAAATCTTTTTCTGTAAAATAAAATGTGTCTAGTACAACATAAGCTGACTATAAGCTACAGAGAATCGCTGTAAGGATATTGAACTGTTTATAGCAAAGACATTCCTGGCACCCAATTATTTTTCATTAAGGCTTCTTTGTCTATCGAGAATATCACCTCTAGTTTGAATGATTTGTTCAAAGTCCTTCCATTCCATTTTTAGATGGGTTTATCAAGTTCCCTCTTTAATAAGTCCTGTTCTACTAGACTGCACCATTCCATTTTCAGTCTCAGGTTAATTCTGAATGAAGGAATATATTGCTCACATTTCTTACATTTGTCTTGATAGAATTTTAAAAGAGCACTAAAATCACTGCAAATAATTGACCAATATGATTTAATGTAGGCTAAATCTTAAAAAAAAAAAAGGAAATGTGTACAGATCAAGCTTTGACTATGAATGTATGTATTTTTTGCTGCTTTTACAATGTAATTGTTTCCTATTTGATGTCTTGTTTTTCTGAAAATGATATGTTTCAAATATTGTAAATAATACAGAGATTAGAATGTCCCATTATCTCCGTAAGAATATATTCCATCAAGATACTGGCCTTTATGACTATGAACTGCTGGTGGCAATGAGGGACGGTGAATCCCAGTATCCAAACTATGTTTATTGTGCCTAACCAAGCGGATGACACAAGAGAGAATATTATAAATACTGCTCAGATTTATTGTTATCTATTATATAAGAATGTGTTTAACTGTATTTTTATTAATGCTGAAATGAAGGACATTCTGAATACATGAGCGATATATGGCTTTCTTTCTTATTATAATTCTTAAGGACCCCGAAGGGTTTTTGGACAATCTCTCAACAAAAAAACAACAAGGGCCAATCTTAATCTGGCTTAATCTGACAACTGCATATTTTCAGGAAGGTGTAAACAGCACTGGAAACAAAAAAATCTTCAGCAACTTAGACAAATGTGTAAAAGGACAACTCCAGCCAATGTCCATATTTTATTATCTAAGATATGTTCAGCTTGATGATCATAGTTTGTCAAACTAACTAGAGAGAACATAGGGATGTGCGTGTATGTATCTGACCAGTTCAGTATATGAGGGAAGGAGATGTGATAAACTGTGCTTTTGCATTTATATCAGCAGCTTCAAAGTAGCGGCATATCCACACAGCCAATATTATGAGGGGGGCAGCTCCTCTGGCCCCCGTCACAGCAGACACTTTCCATGCCACTGCTGTTAACAGCTCCACTGGGGTCTATATCACTAATAGATGGAGGACTTGTGACTGGATAGCTGGAGGGGGAGGGGAGGCCTGTTTTTGTGTAAAGAATCTGCTATTCCTCTTTAGCTTTCTTTCTCTCCTACCCCCTCCCATTTTCAGCTAACACATGGTTCTTCAAGGAGCCATCATCTGACAACACCTTCCACCCCCACATGTAACCACCTCCTGCCACACGACAAACATGCTCTCACGGTCATAAAACCACAGGAAAACCCTTTGCATCCTCAGGATGTAGCATTCATCTGATAGAAACATCACTAGCTGAGTTACTGACACAGAGACCTCACCAATGTATTAAAAAAAGATTGCCTATTCATTAATTAGATCATCCAAAAGTATTATGTGTATATGTGCCATATATACTTTGACTCATCTTGCGTTTTATGCATTCGAACATCTAGGGACCTGTAGAAGTTGTAGCATAGGTTCAAAACCCTGTTGGAAAAATAATTTACTGCAGGCTGTTGAGAATGATTTTGAGATGGAATATCACAAGTTGAGAGATGGCCTACTCAACTAAGGAGTCTTAAAGAATGGTGATATTGCCTACCGTATAAACTACAGACGTAATTATTAATTACAATACTGATGTGTGCCCTGTGGTTCATACCGCATACATGGCTAGGATTGCTTAGCAGGAACCTTAAACATTTTTACAGTTAACAGACAAACAACTATTCATTCTATCATTCACACACCTGGGTAATTCCTCCAATTAACCTTTTTGAACTGCAGGAAGAAAACCGGACAACCTGGGGAAACCCGTGCACACACTTGAGGAACATGCACACTCCACACAGCAAGGTCCCCTGGGGGAATTGAACCAGAATCCTTCTTACTTTGAGGCAGGAGCGCGAACGACTGCACCACCATGCCACCCGTTAACTTGTATACAGATATTCATATTTAAAACCACTGAAATGATATGAGGCAGGGTTGCGCTAGGTACATGTAAAATAGAGAATATCTTAGAGCTTGAACAATATCTGAAAATTGCTAGAATAAATTTAAAAAAAGTTTTGCCATTTCTGGTGAGACCTTTCAAACAGGTCTAAAAGATTATGTACAGTTGGCATTTTAAAAGTACATTCACTGAAGTGAGGAACATTAAACTTTGAGTAATGTTGGGATATACTGTGAATTTGTATCATGAGTTAATGTCAGTATCAGAACAAAGAATGGCAACTCAAGATATTTTTGAGCATCTGTTCAAAAAAGGGAAAAGTAAGGAAAAAAAAAATCATATAATCAATAACAAAATAGAAATCAGGCCCAGCACCTAACTAATAGAATATTGCCATGCCTATTTACATTCTTGACAATGAAAACCTTTGGTTACTAAGCAGTTATTCATTTAAATTCAGTGGCCTATGGAAAAAAAAATGTCTGATTAGTAAATGACCACTGGTAGTGTGTAATAAACGTGGTTCAGTTTTTATAGTAATATTTTTTCTTCCCACTTAGATTTCATCACATCAATTATTCACTCAAAAGTCCTCTCATAACATAATAAACTAAATAAAATCATCTTTAGCTGTCTCAGCATCAAGAGAAAATTGTGTAATTATTTACTCCGGACAGTTGTAACACAATTAGTGAGGAAGATAAACATGGTCTTAATTTCTATTTTGAGAAGACCTGGTTTGGGACAATTGTCTTAACTTCTCACGCTTAGAATTTATGCTTTAAAATCAGCTGCAAACCAGTGCATATGCAATACTGACAGGATACCGTCTGAGACTGGAGACAGAGAGAAGGAACCATGGGGAGCTCCAACAATAGGGGCTGACTGAATTAAAACCCCAGTGTATATGCCCCCCTACCTCCCCAATGTGAAACCATCTGATCCATGTACTGCTGCTCACACGTGTCAATCAAAACTGGGGGATGGGCAGTATGCCCCCCCCCAAAAAAAACAAGGTGTTTAAAAAGGCCTTCAAAAATGTTTGTGATAATTAATGTATACTCAGACTTTATCTAAAATCAGGAAGGAGTAATCAGGGCTCAGCTGGGGATAGACCAGTGGGTGGGACAAAGACAAAATGGGAAAGGGATACGATTGAACGGAGCAGATCTGAGTTGAGAACAAGCCATTGTTGTTGTGCAGGGGACCTCCCTGAAAGAGCACCGACCGTAGAGCAGTCTAAGGTTGAAGGCAAGCATATTAGCGACCTTTGACACAAACCACTTATCCCTGCAATTGATTGCATAGATCCCAGCTCGAAAAAGTACACAAAATCCAGCTTTTCTGTACTTTTCTGAGGATACCCTGCCTGCCACGAATATTCATTGTGATTAAAGACCCCCATTTGAGATTGAACTTGCAACACTAACACATACTATCTTGGGACACATATTTCAAGTTACAAGTAAAAATGGATGTGTAACCACCCGGTTCGAGTCAAAGGTTCCTGTGGATGCAACTAGATATCCTTAACCATGTAACAATCTAACACTAAACGGAGTAATAATCATCTGATAAGAATATATTTGATTAATTGCCACCGAACAACAGAAAAATGAAAAAAAGTTGCATTTGATTTGATTTTAATGAATATTATACTTTCTAGAGCATTTACCACTTATGCAAAAAAAAAACAGCTGTCACGTTCCTTGATACAAATGTATCTACACACACACTTCATAATAAAAGCAGTGCTTCAGAGTTTTACTGTTATTACCCCATACAGTTTCAGTTGAAATGATAAAACAGGAGGGGGCCAAGCTCAGAGGCAAATAAACGGCAACTTGTATATTGGTGTTTTGCAGGCTAGAAGAACCCAACAACAGACAGTTATCTGTAGTTATAAAGCACAAAGAGAGCAAGTCAGTAACGGTTTGTGTCTATCACAAGCAACGATGGGCCAACACCAAAGTTTCAACTATATTCAATTCCTCTTTTAATTCATTGCCTTTTAGATAACAGAAACAAGAACATTGACACAGGCAGCTCTCACTTATTTACAAGATCAGATAGGAATAAACCTTGAATTAAAATCACAGTTGGGCCTTATGAAAACAGAAGCCCCCACCCCAGAAGGGCTGCAGTAGCAGCTAGTAAACAGTCAAGAGTGGAAAGCCCTTCAGGGGGAAGGGAAAGAAAGAACCACCATCTGGGATTTCGTCATGGTGATGCCAGGGGCTGGGGCTCAGAGACAGGGAGAGTGCTGGGGCACAAGAAGGGGATGGGTCTGTTAATGGTAATGTGTAGTGGGACAAGTAATGGCAATTTAAATTTGGGTGGAGAAAAAAGGTAGGCTGAGTTAGAGCTTAGACACAACCAACATCATGGCTGCAGAGAAGGGTGAGACAGTTTAAACTTGTGCTGGAGGAGTTGGACAGGTCTCGATGAGTGAGCTATAAATATGGATATAAAAATAAATAAATAATCTGAAGCATCATTAGTCAGGGAAGACATGTTATGCTGATATGATCTAGTGGTATTTTCTGGCCAGGACCAAAAAACAACAATTAAGTTAACAGAAAAGCCGCAAACCCAAATTGAAAGTATAAATCAGTTTAGCATGGAAGTGATATCAAAAGCCGCAATCAGTCGAAAAGATAGCAGGTGAACAGGGTAAAGTACAGTTACAGTGTTATTACGTTCTGCTCAATGGAAGCATTACTGATTATATGTTATCTACACTTGACCATGATGCAAATGAGACAGTGGTTCAAAACAGCGATGGTGTGTGAGCAGTGTGCAACACTGTAGCCCTTGTACTATTGGCTGCACTCCCAACATGAAGGCCAATTGACAAAGACATATTGCAAACTAATGAGAGAGGCAGTCAATACAAGTTCAACAACTTCTTATGAATTTGGTCATTTCCAAACCTGGGTTCATGATTAATTTTGTTCTGGAAAGGGGCACAAATGCAAAGGCAAAAACTGAGAGAATCCATAGCAAACAAATACATGGTTATATCTGGTCTCAAAAGTTATTGTTTGGTCAACTTTGGACAAACAGCCATTACTCCCTAATATTTACAAAAGATAAGTTCTGTACAATTGCCCTTCTTGCCCAATTCCAATATGTATCAAAATATGAGCAGGATAGAATGGCAAGCCAGATGCTGTTCTTGAAGGACATGGAACTTTTTTTAGAATAATCATCAAGCATCAGAAGTTAACACAGTTGCAAAATTTCTGTTGACACTCAGCTGCATACTGGGTAAGTACTTGATACTGCCATGAAGAGATGACCTCACCATTAAGACACTGCTTGTCTATATTTTCGTAAAAACTATGCCCCAAACTAAAAATGTGAGTCATGACGGACAGAAATTGACAGCGTATGTTATCTCTCCAACAGCTTTTCCCTGAACCCCATTAGGGTGGCCATTCAGACTATTTTTGACATCCAACAGGATTTTTTGGCCAAAACTTGGTAGTTATTTTCGGAAACTCCCCGTAGGTCATTAGAACTGAAGAAGCCTGTCGGATGAGGGGGGGGAAACGTCTTCAAGTGAAGAAATTCAAGCACAGTTGCCAAGACAAGAAAATTTCGACTAGAATTCACCATGACCTGGATGATTGTCAAGAACCTTCAGATATTTTTTTGTTTTGGTTCAGAAATGGGATTCAGATAAAATGTCACCATCCTTTTACTCATGTACTGTATCTTTCCTTCAGTATAATAACTAGTGAAAATTGCCACTACATTATGCACCTCTTTGTAAGGGTGGTATGAATAAGCACTTGGGCGAGTTTTGACCAGCTATGAGAGTCGAATTCATGATTGGTCGTTTAGTCTCAACAGTAAACAGGGTCCTGTGTGTAGATGACACAATCTAGGAGATTTCCCACCCCCCCTATCATCAAGTTACTCAGACCTCATACTAGATAGCAATTACTGATCGTCAGAGTTTGAATAAGTCCATACAGTAAATAAGCAGTATCTGAAGTCTCCCAAGTCATTAGTCAAATTCACAACTCTAACAAGAGTTTCAAAAGCAACATTCAATACACACACACACACAACAGGCATTAATTAATGATTAGACCAAAATTAATTTTCTGGTGGGGAAAAAGACAAGAGTTTTTCAGATAGCCATATGAGAAAACTGTTTTATTAGCAAAATTGTAATGCAGCATCTAATATCAAGTATATAAGTAGGGATCCAGCAGGAGACATATAGGGCAATCAGATTTATGGATTTAGGGAAAGAAAACATTAAGTTAGTGTGAGAGGATATCGAGGCTAGAGTAAGATGGTGACAGATGATTCACTGGGCAACCCCTGAAAGGAGCAGCCAAAAGGAAAAGAAGCAGAAACTCCAATACATTATTGCTCATGGTAAGGATCCTATTGATCTTTCAAACACTGTGTTCTACAAGTCAAATTGCCTTTTGTTGACAGGGTCTTTAAATAGAAAACAGTCAGAATGGGCTCACAAGGGTTTGGCTAAAGTTACTATGCGACTACTAGAGTGGGTGCCATTTTCACACCAGGGTTACCAAGAGATTCCGCTAAATGCGTTTTTTGACAATGGGGCTTGAGAACATCTAAAGTGTGAGCAGTCACTTTGACCCAAATAGCCCAGACTTTACAACATGAGGTTAGCCCTTAAGCCCATCGAACGTGAACTGTGTTTACACTGACATCGTCAAACACATGATTTATATTAATAATTATTTTTTACAAAAAGGGAGATTACTACCTTCTGAAATTATTCTTGTCCTGACAGTCAAACTGTTTTTTTTCCCCAAAAGAACAGTCCCCTTCGAAGACACATTGCAACTCCATGGATAATGTGCATGCAACTTTTGATGCATCTATTAAGCTTTTGGTCATGCTCAAGGCATTTTATGAAAGGCTGCAAACTAACACTTGAAAGGTCACCAGGAACTAATCAATCTTCCTGCATTTTCAATTTGTTGCTCACTCCCCATAACTAGAACACTTTTCTCAATTTTTCATCTTTGCCTTCCAAGGGCACAAAATAAGTCTATCTCTTCTCTTTTTTATTCACTCGACCCTCTCTTCCTAAAACAGAGTTCTTGGCCAACTCAATGTCTTCTGTCTGAAGAAAGTGGAAACCAGTAACAGTGTACTATATTAGTCCAGGAACAATGTGCAGGGACTGTTAAGTGAAGACCTGCCAAGTAGACTGGGGGAGACTATTGTCATGGATCAGCACTGGAGGAAGAAGAGCAGCCTCATCATTGAATGTCAATATCCCAAAGTGTATGACCAAAGTCCATAAGAAAAAAAGACCCTCTTTGTCACATTTTTTAAGAATAATTGAGTAAGTCATCTAATATACCCAATCACTGCATGCCTAATTATAAGGTTCATATTGGATGAGACGGGGTTATACAATAATAAAATCACAGCCCTGACGATTGACGTGGTAAAGAGAAAGTTGACTATGGTCAGCTGCTGCCTGTCAATACAGGACTTTGTCCACAAGAGATGCATGACATAATGCTAGGTTTATGATACAATGTATTGTCCCTATTCTTTTTTGTGGGTTCAGGGTATTGAAACCACAGAAGTGAGCCACATCACACTAGCATTATTTTAATTTTAGGTGGCTTTCAAATTTTAGATAACTTTTAGTTTGTATATTTTTTCCATTGTTATTCTATATAGTTAACTATGTTCCCAGTTCTTGAGTTTCTAATTTCATACTATCACATTACACATGTTGGAATGACAACAAAATAACTTGCCCCTTGAACCATTCTAACATAAGCTCTGACAAAACAATAATAATAAACACAAAACAGTACAAAAATTATGTAAAATGTATTCTGATATAACAGTGTATACAGGTGATAAGTATTTCCTTGACCTTGACTCGATGTGGGCAACAAGAGGTAAATAAGAATCAGCCCATTTATAACACTTGTGCCGGTGCCCAAACCAGTTTGTGTGGCTGTTGGTATATGGTAATTAGCATAACTAACACTACTTATTTCTCAATCACTGCATCATTAGAAAAAAAATCAACATGTTAAATCCTTATGCCCAGACAGCTCAGCCCCATGGACCACCACTCAGCCCCATGGACCACCACTCCAAATGATACTATGAATGATACAAATGGAGTACTAAATGTATTTAAATGTAAAAGGAGAGAAACAATGTAAATCTCATCAAAGCAACTGGACATTGTTTCTCTCCTTGAAGACGTTCCACAAGACGTATCACCTGATGCTTTGTGAATAGTTTGCTTTGGCCAAACAAAGTATGGGGTTTTCCTGCAAACTTCTTGATATAATGAAAAGACAATGAAAAAAGTCAGGAATAGGACCTCAACAGCAGCCCGCACCCAACAGAAATTGAAAGCAATGTCTTGGTTTTGGTTTTTTCACCAAGAGATATGAAAATTGATCGGTTTTATTTGTTTTGTTTTTTTTATCTTTTTATTCTAAAGAACTGTAGCATCAGATCAGCAACAGCAACTACAGAATCCTAATTGTTTAGAAAAAAAATCATAGGCATACAAAGATGTCTCTCTACATTGCATGTTGAGAAAAACTACAATGCACCTTGAAGTAAGAGGCACTTATATTACTGTCTATAAGAACAATTGCTTTATAAGATGTGTACAATGAAATGCAATAAAAACTGGAAAAGCAATTATATTATGTCAAGAAGCTTGTAATCTTGGGTCCAAGTTCATAGTATCTTTGCTGCCCCAGGCTAAATTTATTAAAAAAAACAGCAGACACCCTTAGTTTATTTCTCAGTCCTCCTGTTGAGATGCAGGTTAAATCATGACCCTTACAAAAGAATGCAACAGTTGTTACACAAGTCAGATTAGTCATCTACACACCCAGACAGAAACAATGAATGCATAAACCCAATGCATTTGTACACCAAACATTGTCCGCATGCTTTATTCAGATTGGACATACTAAGCATACAAAAACAGAAATATTACCAAAACAAGCAAGCTTTTTTGATTCAAAGATTTCAGTGCTATTTATCATTTCACAGATAATCCACACATAATGATACTATTTTAAAAACATGTGATTTTGAGCCAGATGGCCACCTTGGATATATATTATCATCACATTGAAGTTCTTTTGTCCCCAATATTTATTGCCTTCAGAGTCTTCTAAAAGGTCCATTAAGATCTCCTTAAAACTGTAATCCACCTAAGGACTGTCACCATATACTGATTCATTGTAACTTTTCTAGAACCAGTCTTACACTGCTTGACTGTGTCATAATGGTTTTTACCATGTCTGGTTGTGGTCATTTTTTTTGCTAGTGCACTGGTGCTCCATTCCTGTTGTTCATTGTATGACCTTGTTAAACTCAGTCTAAGTTGGACCAATGTGTGTGACATTTCTTATGACTAAAAAGGTTCTATGTCCCAAAACATTGTGGTTACCATTACAAGACATATGCTCAGAAAACTTTGGGGGAGGCAATCAATGAAAATCCCTTCAAATTCCAGTGTTCCTCTTTAGTGAAGGTTTATGTCACATAGCACCAGTGGTAGCTCCTCTCTGGGAACTATGTGTATAAAAAATATTACAGCACAGTGATGTCACAGAAAAATTCATAGTAGAGATGGGTGCCTTTATTACATACCACAATCCCCTTGTGACATCACAATCTCCCACTTGCATACTGAATGGAAAGAGCGCAGAGAAACAAAGGTGATGGTAGCATATTTCACTGCAGTGAGCCACCAAAAACCAATACAACTACCAAACCAACACCAAAAAGGAGGAGAACCATTCACATGTAATGAATTCATTGCATTGCAATGAAATTATCAGTTCCTGCCCCAATACTTGGAAAATCATTTGGTGGTCTTCAAAAACCTCACACATACGCAATAAATTAAAATCGAGGCGTTACTGAATAATTTACATTCAAAATTTCAGCAACAAATTTCAACACAAACAATATGGGTCCCCAGAAGACAATTTTTTATTGCTGTGTATGACACTGCAAGGCTCTATAACTGAACACGGCTATGTTGTTGAAGTTAACTATCCTTCGACACCTCTGCATCTGAATGAATGTCACGGTATAGGAATACCACGTACACCTCGGTATTTTCTCGCCGGCCAGCAGAAAGGGTTGACTCGCACATGCAACTATGCGGTAAAGTAACAATTCATTTGTGAAGGAAACCACCAAAGCGAATAACACAAAACTCAAAGAAATGGAAACTTAAAGTAAGTGTAAAACAAACTAAAAAAAATCAAATTATGTATTTTCCCCCATAGAACTAAAATAACAGTCTAGGACTGAACAGATGAAATAAGATCCCCGGGGTTCCTGACTCATTTAATAACAAAGCGATGCCTGCGCTTGTTTCTCGGAAAGGGGGTGGGGTTTAACAAATGACTGTCTTTGTCGGCCACGCTAATTTATACAATTGAAACACTTCCTCAATGGATCAAACATTTTCCATTGACTGCAACGTTACACTTAAATCGATCTCTGTCGTGGTGTACTTTGAACTTTAAAAATATGTGAGGGAACAAGGGGGTCAAACTACTGAAGAAGTTCATTTATCTAGAGCATTACATATTTCGTTTATTCGGATATGGAAAAGGAGAGTACGGCGATTTTATCGGTGTCATCTATCTTTACCATTTTGAACCATAAAGATAAGGTGCCTCTGGCTCCCAAATGGGATTTTGCGGGAGCAAACAATGCCCGATAAGCATCTGCGTCTCTATGGCTACACAAGCCAGATGGCTTGGAATTGGACGGACTGCGAGCTTTGAACGACACCTTACTTGATTCCAAAACGGAACGGAAACAAAACAGCACTGCTTATCGACTAACACGACAACAAACCCTTGATATCTGTATTTTACCCGAAAAGCGTTTGATTACTTAAAAGTCTGTTTGTGTTCTCTACGTTGTATAATTAGCTAATTCTCCCACGTCGAGACTAAATACAAGGCACAAATGAAAACAAACGGGTGGCATAAGCTCCTGTTACATGAGCACCTAAAGTTAGCACAGCGCAACTGTTAAGCACAGTGCTATAGAGCAACACGTGACTCCTTTGTGGGCATCCACGCAGCACAAGAATCTTAATCTTAACGCTTACAGCATTTCGCTTTGCGTCTGTGGTGACAACTCTGAAAATAATTAAGCCATTAAAGATGACTTGAGAACATAAGTTGGCTAAGTCGTTACCTAACCGGATTGGATAAGTAACGCTAGTTGATGAGACGCTCGGAGAACTCTTCTAAGCTGGCTCACCAGATAACGTTTAACAATGTTACGCACTCGGGAGACCACGTACCCAAAAAAGCTGACACAAACAACTTTTATTTTCCACAGTATGTGACACTCGTGTCATTGCATAAAACGAGTACTGACATTTACCTCTATTTCAAAGTCGGGAAGGTTGAACGCTGTCCTGAAGAGCGAACAGAAGTGGGCTATGGCGGGGACTTCCCACCAAGACTGGATCTCTCCCACAGAAACTGTACATCCCGGGGACATTTTCAGACTGGAGAAATTGTGTAACGTTTTGAAGTTACATCTGAAAGTAGTCTCTTCGGTAATTCATACGATTTCCATGAAGTTATACACTTGTTAAAAATACGAAAAAAACTTGCGGCGGTTTGGTTATCCACATTGTCGCCATCGTAACTCAGAGGACTTCCACAATCTGTTTCAATCAGTATCAGCGAAGCTGAACAGATGGGCTGGATGATACCACCATATAATGGAGGGGGGGAGACTGTGTACTTGTGAATTCGCTTAAAACGTATAATAACACGAAGTGATGGTTTTAGCTTCAAATAAACTATTTAAGTATAAAACTACACAGATACCGTCAAACACACATAATTACAGCACTCAGTTTACGATTGTTGCAAAAGACTGTAGTCCGGGGAACCCTGCCACTCTGATAGCGTAGCCTCTGTTTAAAGGGAACGTTTGTAAAAGGCGAACGGGTGAACTGGAAAGTTCAAATAAACAAATATACAAAATTGAAAAATTAATTAGTAAATAAGCCAGTTAACTTTCTGTAAGAAACGTGTTTTCATGTGCAGGGATATTTTCACTTATATGTATTTTTTGAGTTGATTACCGCTAAGTAATTTTTTCCGTGCCAGTGTTTCGGGTGAGTAATTAAACTAGTACATTAGTGTATTTAAAGTTATCTGTTCCTCAAAGCTTCAGTCATAGTTAGGCGTCAGGTAAATTTGAATTTAGTCAACAAGCTGCCCGTGGAGACTTCGAGGATTGCTTTGAACGTGGGCTCCTCCCACCGCAATATGCGGGAAGTGCAGGTATAAAATGCATACAAGTGACTAATTACCATTTACATTATGCCCTTGCAAGGTAGTCACCATGTGCATGGAAAAAATGTATAAATATGACAAGTGGCAAAAATTTGACTGCATGTCATGGTAAAACAAAAAATCAACAGATTTTCAGAAAAACAACTTGCTTTAATACCTGGATTTAGTCAACTTCTGAGTCAATGTAAATACAGCTATAAATAGATACTAGCCTTTCATCTTCGAATAGTATATGTCATTTTTTATGTAGTGATGTTGACACCAATGTCTGTATAAACCTTAGCTCCAAGTATTTTAAAGTAAAAATAAAAATGGCATAGCAAGCATGGCATGGCAATGTTATGACTTTACTTACAGGTGTCTTCTTTGGTGTACAGGAGTTTACACGGCCTCCCCCACTTTGACCCCTGGGATAGGCTCGAACAGAACCGTGAGTGGTGTATAAGCGATATAGATAATGAATAAATAATTAATTCATTGTCAATATCACCAAACTTACATTAAATAATTCAATCATTACATCCTAGCAACTAGACATATTGGAGACATAAAACATGGCAATAAAGTGCAATGAACTACATTTTTTCAAGCATTAAAACAGCCTATTGTTAATTAAGGATCAGTTGAAACTTATCAGTTTACGTGACTGACAAAATCTGATGAACAAGACTGAAAGCACACATTCCACTCAAAATGATATTTGCTACTTCCCAATTATCTCAGTAAATATTACATGATCATAGACATTTATGAATAAAATGGAACTGGAAAACATGACAGTGATGTTTCTGCACCACAAAAACTCTGAAGTTATCAAAGGAATAAAAAGGATAAAGGGTGGTTGGTTTATCAAAATCAGTAGTGGGTTCTCAAAGTAGTTCAATAGTGTCAAGTTACTCATGTGTGAAATTGTTGGCAGGACAATCTTATTGGCGAGAAGAATGTGGGATAGAAAGGAAATGTCCGAATTCAGAAAGGTTTCAGTCAGGAGAATTAGTTGATTTATTTATCTATTCATTTTTGTATTTTTGTTTTTTTGGCCTTCATTGCCAAAAAAATCTAGGTTTATAGCCCCTTTTCATATAAAAAAAAGACAGGAACCTTCAAAAGTATGCTCTAAATGATTAAAAAAATTGTGTTGTTCTGCTTTTCCATAGAGTTACATTTTCTTTTAAATTCTCATTTTAAAAGTAATTCAGTGTTCATCGGCCTAATAATATCAAAAATACTTAAAGCCAAATAGCCTTGAAAACAGCATCAACCGGGGAAAGTGACAAATTTGGCAAAATTCAGTTTGGGATAGGCCAAAGATTTGAGAAGAATCAAACATGAAGCTACCAAGAACCCATTATCCTCCAGTGCTGCCATAATCCACAAATGCATCCTACCTGGAGTGTCAAGAAGTACGAGGTGTTAAGTTCTCAGAGACATGGCCAAGGTGAGAAAGGCTGAAACTCAACCACCTCTGAACAAGAGACATAAGTTGAAACGTCAAGAATGGGCCAAGAAACAGCTGAAGGCAGTCAAAGGTTTTGTGGACTGATGGGATGAGAGTGACTCTTAATGGACCAGATTGATGGTTGGATCAGTAACGGACACAGAGCTCCATTTCAACTGCGGTGCCAGCAAGGTGGAGGTGGGGTACTGGTACGGGCAGGTTTTATTAAAAATTAGCTAGTTGGACCTTTTTCGGGTTGAAAACGGACACAAAATCAACTCTCAGACCTACTGCTAATTTTTAGAAGACACTTTCTTCAAGCAGTGGTACAGGAAAAAGTCTGCATCTTTCAAGAATACTTTGATTTTTATACAAGACAACGCTTCAACACATGCATTTAAGTACTCCACTGCGTGGCTGGCCAGTGAAGGCCCGAAAGATGGAAAACTAATTACATGGCCCCCTTCTTCACCTGACTTAAACCCTAATGAGAACTTTTGGGCCTTTCTTAAGCAGAAAATTTTCAGTGAAGTAAAAAGGTACACCTCTCAGAACAGTATCTGGAAGGCTGTGGCTGCAGCTGCACAAAAAGTTGATTCTGACCAGATCAAGAAACTGACTGACTCTGTGAATGGAAGTCTTGTAACTGTTATCGAAAAGAAGGCGGGCTATATTGGTCACTGAAATTTTTTTTGTTTGTTTGTTTGTTTTTTCCGAAATTTTTATCAATAAATTTAGAGATTGTTTATTATTCTCACTTTAACAGGTGAAAATGAACAAGTGAGATGGGAAAATCTTTGCGTTTCATTGAGTTGTACAATAATTTTGCACACTAATAGTTGTCTAATAATGGTGTACATATAAATATTCTCTTACGAAAGCCAAAGCCACTTCACTTTTAGTACTTAAATGTTCAGGTTTGAGAGTTTGTTAACATTTGGATTGACCAAGAGCACTGTAGTAATACAATGAAAAAATTAATCCAAAAATCTCAAAAAAACAACTTGCCTAATAATTGTGCACGCAGTGCACTAACATGCTTCACTTTGACAGGAAAGTGAAACCAAGGAATCTTTGACAAGAAGACATCACAGCCTGCCTCTCCGAACTGTCATCATGGATGAAAGAACACCACCTACAGTTGAACTTGTCCAAGAATGAACTTCTAGTGATCCCAGCTAAAGAGACAATTCATCACAACATCAGCCTCAAGTTGGACTCTACCACAGTGGCCCCTAACAAAGTTGCAAAAAACGATCGACGATCAGCTGTCATTCTCCAACCATCTTATTTCAATTGCCCGGACCTGCAGATTTGTGCTGTACAACATTCAGAAAATCAGACCCTACCTGACCCAACAGTTGGCACAGCTAATGGTTCAGGCCATGGTCATCTCCCGCCTGGACTACTGCAATTCCCTCCTAGCTGGACTACCTGCTTGTGCAATAAAACCACTGCAGATGGTACAGAATGCTGCAGCACGGTTGGTATTCACTCAACCCAAAAGGGCTCATGTTACACCTCTGTTCATCCAGTTGCACTGGCTACCAGTAGCTGCCAGGATCAAGCACAAGGCCCGGAACCTGGCATTCAAAACCACCTCAGGAACAGGTCCAGCATATCTGAACGAAATGATAGGACCATATGTTCCCGGCAGAGAGCTGCGTTGCTCTAATGCAAACCTACTAGCAGTACCTTTTGCTCGCTCTAAGCGATCTCAGGCAAAACTGTTCTCAGTTCTACTACCTCAGTGGTGGAACAAACTTCCGGAAGCAACAAGACTAGCATCATCTATCTCAACCTTCAAGAAACAGGTAAAAACTTTTCTCTCAGGACTTTTTACTGCGCTGATGCCCCAGATCAGGTTAGGCATCAAGTTAGGCTATGCAGTGTGTGTGTGTACGTTTGTGTATGTCTTTGTCAAAAAAAAAAAAACCTCACTAACCCAAGCTTACTGTTTTGTATATTTCCTGTGCATCTTGTATTTGCAAGTGTTATTTGCAGTCCCTATGTCCTCTATTGTAAGTCGCTTTGGATAAAAGCGTCTGCCAAATGTAATGTAATGTAATGTAAGAAGACTACAGTCACTGTACAGTGATTAAGACAGATATTGCTATTGTATACATTCAAGGTAAGAAATATTCCCATACATATCTTCAATTAGTCATTTTGAACATGGTTAAAATTATGAAAATACTTTAAAACCTATTGCACCTATCAGGGGTGGCATGGTGGTGTTGTGGTTAGCGCTTTGGCCTTACAGCTTAAAGAACCCTGGTTCAATTTTGACAAGGGGAACTTTCTGTGTGGCCCTAAAATTGTCTAGCGACCAGTCCTGAGTGTACCCTGAACCGATGACAGATGGAATAGGCTCCAGCGTTCCCCGCGACCCTGAATGCAGGATAAGCGGCAGATGATGGATGGATGTACCTATCAAACAAAGAAATAAATGTTCCTCGTTTGTTCAACCCGCCCCTGTGATTACACATGGGGTGGGTGGTCTTTAATATAGGTAGAGTAAAAAAGTTCTTTGATGGGTTTTCACCTTGAAGTATCCTCATGAGAGCAGTTCCTATTACAATCCGTCAAACTGGCTAGAGGCACAAATCCTGTCAAATGAATGAATGAATGCCTTTGTCATCCATCCATCCATCATCTGCCACTTATCCTGCACCCAGGGTCACAGGGAATGCTGGAGTCTATCTCAGCTGTCTTTGGGGGAGAGGCGGGGTACACCCTGGACTGATTACCAGTCAATCATAGGGCCACATAGACAAGCAACCATTCACTCATTCATTTGGGGCAATTTTCCCATTTTTTTTCCAATTAACCTGCTGCATCATTTTGGACTAAGGGAGGAAACCGGCGAACCCAGAGGAAACCCACGCAGACAAGGGGGAGAAAATGCAAAGTGCGAACCATCCTTCGCATTTTGTGTCTAACCACTGAGCCAACCATGCCACCCGCCTTTAGTGTCAATGGTTAGAAATGCAATGAAATTAGCATTGCTGCATCTTCTACAGTGGTGAGGAAAAAAATAAATGCACAAATCACATATCACATATTCACTCACATTAGAAAATATGGGAAAAAATAAACAATATTCATTAAAAGGTGGCATATTGCACTTGAGGTAAAAAGAAACATGTTTAAAAAAACACATTTCCCCTAGTTCTATTGCACTTCGGGTAGAGGACATAAATCAAGTCACAACTACAACTTATTAACTACAAATTTTGAGATCAGGATAGGACATTCTTCAGTTAAAGTGATTTGTTCAAAATGTGATATTTCTTTTGGGATAATGTGCTCATAATACCAAGAAAAAAAGTTTTGGTGAAATCACAAGGCAAAAAAGTTAAGTTAATGTAATAAATGTTCTTCTGATATCAGGTTCAATAAGCTAAAACCATTGTATTGAGTTGCCCTCCTTACCTAGGACCACTAATATCTTCCACACAAAGATCATTGTCAAAATTGCAGGCATTACTTTGACGCTTTACCCGCCCATTAAAATCAGTGCATGTCTCTTATACTTAAAAAAAGCTTAAATTACCCGTGAGTTAAGATAACCTACTTTGAGGGGGACAAACAGGGACACTTTTTACCAAATCAATTCTAGACAATGACATATTAGCCACAAGTAGGTTTCTATATAATTATATCATTATATAATCTCGTTTTTAAATATTGCATTGCAGTTGAAATGAAATCATCTCCCCCTGGATGAGAAAAAGTGGTCAATGGAATGTTGTTGGGTTTTCATCAGCAGGAATCAATACATCAGTCAATGCACATGAAACACAAAAATTGTTTAGGGGCACTGAGTGGTTGCTTCGGCAGTCACACGCAACTTTTTGTTGATGTTCTTATATAACATTGGGGTTCTTTAATTACCTCTTTCTAAGAATTTTCCCTACTGAGAAATTCAATCACCATCGTGCCATTGGTATATTACTATTTGGTAGTAGTAACAAGTCTATTAACATTTGTCTCTGTCATATGGAAGCTTCCATACAGGCCGTGTCTTCTGCTCTGTTATGTAATAATTGGGCTATCAATGGGGTGTTTACTTTTGGTCTTTTTCATTTATGTATACTCTATTAAAAAGAGTATGGTGTGTTAGTATTATGGGGTTTCTTTGGGGCAGTTTTAGTTGTGTGTTTAGTGGCAGAAACTATAGAGATGTGAGTTTATGTTGAGTTGTGTTAGTGCAGTTGCTGGGTCTATGTCATACAGGGAGTCACCATGGGAGGGAGGGACTTAGGAAGCAGGACAATGCTGGTGTTTGTGTAACGGCCCCTGAGTGGCGGCTGGTTCTCTTAGATCGCTCTCGCTTGACTACCATTGCTGGGTGCATTGATGAAGTGAAAGCAAAGTGGACAGCTTGATCCTGTATGTGGGATGCACCGACTAAGGTAAGTCCTCGATTCCCCACTACTATGTCTCAGTGATGGAAGAAAACAAAGGGCATTTTGTGTAGACTGTCCTGTTCGGCTGTGCTGTGTGAACTTTTTAAATGGGGTGCTCCTGCGCAGTTTGAGGGTAAAATGAGGTCTGAGAGCTCAGGGCTGGCTTGGGCTGAGGTACCCTTGTCTGTGTTTTGGCAGGGTATCTTTGGTGTGTGAATGGGAATGGGCTGAAAGAGAGAAGCTCAGTGAAAGGCATGTGCAGAATGTTTCTAGGATCCGGTGATGAAAAAAAAGAGATTAGAAACTGTGAAGTTGATGGACAATCAATTAAAAGATCAGCAAATGGAAAACTCTAAACTCTTAAACCTGCCTCTCATTGAAGAAAACAGGTAAAGATAGAGTAAAGGTTTACAGTGGTATAAATATAGACACAACGGGGGTGGACAGATTAAGAGAGATTAATTAGTGAGATGAGTGAAGGGGAAGTCAGATGGAAAAAGGCAGAACACAAATGCAAAAAACAGATTTTTTTTTTGCAAACTTCTGGCAAGAGGTCTGCTTTATTGGTTTTATTTGAAAAAATAATTCTCTGGCTCAGCTAAAAAAGTTATGTTTAATACCAAGATTTTTTTTTTATAAAAATGTTAAAAAATATATCCCTATTACCTTTCAAATCAGTCAGCTAGCCGTTTGCAAAAGTGGTATAGAAATACTGGTAAGCCCTCATTTTCTGTTCAGCCCTCCTTGCTAGATCAAATCCCTTTTAGCAAGAAGATTAGAGAGACTCAAGATGTTCTGTCTCGATATGGGAGCCCTCGGATGTGCTTCGATTCCTCTTTATTAACACCAAACTATGACTTTTAAGGGTTATCACTTCCAACTCAATGTATGTAAATCCCCAGACAGAACCAAATATTGTAAAGGTCTACTGTAAATGTCTATCCACTGAGTTTTAAATGGGAAAATGTTCATCTGTGATATATCTGAGGTCTCACTTGCAGTCTTAAGTGTATAATCCACATTAACCATATGTAATTTGTTTCAGGCAGTAGGCGAGAGATTGGGTTGTGGTGTGAGCTATCACTGAGCACGCCTGAAGATCCTTAGCCAACATTGGTAGCTTTGGCCATTGCAGAAAAGAGGGCATCCACAACAAGGAGGCGAAAGCAAGCCGTTGTTGACTCTTTAGATGCAGAGAGCTGTATTTTTGGTGTAAGTGGGCAGGTAAGGGGTGAGCTGTGGCTTTTAGCCAAGGTGTGGGAGGGAAGAGGAGGAAAAGAAGGAGGAAGTAGGTGGAGAAGGAGGAGGAAGAGGAGGAGGAAGAGGGGGAGAAAAGAGGAGTAGTGGGCCTGGAGCCCAAACACAAGCAGGATGGCAGAGAAGAAAGTTAGGTAAGTTTCTTTTCCTCACTTGTTTAGTTAAAATCAAATTCCACTGTGGTTTATTCCACCGATTGTAATTTTCAGCCATACCATGCAAAATAAACAATCGGCAGTTAGTCTGAAGAAGCCTATATTTTCACACATGAAAGGGAAGCATTTCTCTGTGCTCTCAGTAAACTTCGAGCACACAAACTATATTTATCAGGGAAAATCATGAGATTATACTGCTATCATTCTGTACTTAAACAAATATTTCATAAATACATATAACTAGATTCATACATTCTCGATTTGATCAAACAAATTTAAAAAATATTTCACATATGATGGTCCAGTCAGAAAAATACTCCATATATCTGCATTGTTTCCTTTTTTTAAATCATCAATGGGTGTCATTTTCATAGATTGTGTTAGTGAATGCGTGTTAATGACCCTGTGCATGTGTCTTCGTGTGTTGATCCCTTTACAGCCTCCCTGCTAAGCTGATTAATGGGGGTGTGGCAGGGCTGGTTGGTGTGACATGTGTATTTCCTATTGATCTGGCCAAGACCCGCCTACAAAACCAGCAGGGCGTCCAGGTCTACAAAGGAATGTGAGTAGGGCTCCATAGTACGAACATACCGGTAATGGTCATTAAACTGTAATAATTAAAGCATGTATATCTATTTTATTGTCTTCCTAGCATCTCTGAGAATGAAAATAAATGCAACTTAAGGCTAAAAAGATGTTTATTGAAAATGTTTCCAATGAATTTCACATGGAACTAAACTCTCTTGGTATATTTGGCACAATATTCAGGAAAGTGAGTCAGGGGATAATATTATGTGAAGACCTGAATACAGTATGTGTTTTTGTGGGCTTTCGTTTTGCGCTTATTTTTGTTTTATTTTTTTATTTATTTTATTTCTATGTATTTTTGGGAAAATGGATTTCTACTTAAGTAAAACCATAGAGTTTTATTTGCACAGATTGTGATGAACTGAAGAATATTTGAAACCAAATAAAACTCTATTCAGGATCCAAAAACAAGGATGAACAACAACATTCCCATCAAACTGGTTATTCTTTTGCCTCACGTCGAGGCCTTTTTCTAGTTTGCAGCGTACGTGGAATCAAATTGTTTGCTCCTTATCTAGGACCTATGCTTATTAATGTACCTCAAGGAAACTGTTTTGACATAAGTGTGAAGCACTGATACCATTATAAAGGCCCTACAATTCACATAGCATTTTTTGTCTTCAAAGGTTGGACTGTCTGGCAAAAACTGTACGCTCAGAAGGTTATTTTGGATGCTATAGAGGTACACTATACATTTCTAATCCAAGCAGCAGTATCTTTCCATTAACTTAATCCTGTCACGTAAAGGCTTGCCTCTCTCACAAGCCTTCATGTATTTTCTCACTATAACCGCAGTGCATAGCCAGAAACTGCGATGGAGGTTTATTCTATCATGTCACTCATCAGCCCTTCTATCTTTCACAGGCGCAGCAGTCAATCTCACACTTGTCACACCAGAAAAAGCCATCAAACTGGCAGCCAATGATGTCTTTAGACAGAAGCTCTCCAAGGACGGGTAAACTTGACTTTTTCTTGAGTTACTCATTGATTGAGAGGGAATTTTCACTGGTCTTGAAGATTGTTTAAGAGGTTTATGGCCAATAAAGCCCCTGCCAATGCAGGTTATCTAAAAAAAATTTTTTTCATTACTTAATCTATTAAATACTCTATCATTATCTTCAATTATAAATGATATCATATAGCTGCACTACAAAGTTCATAGCAAGCTCAGCCAATTACATTCTGGAAATTACAGACTGCACTTAAATAACAATTATTATATCGTTTTCAAAGCTGTGGTGTTATTGCAAAGAAGAGAAGTTTCTGTGTTTCATAGAATACTATCTACCCTAAAGTTGATACTATCATGTTATGTTGTTGGGAGGTTCCACGATCACTTTTGAAATGCTGCTAATGAATGCTGGACTTTTTTTGTTTCCTAATTCTGTTACATGTAAAGGTTTCAATGGCATTTATATCCCTGCTGGAAAAAGTAGTTCAATCATAAATTGCAGCACAGAAAGGATTGAAAAATACACTTATGAGGTATGAGATGTACCGTCCGACAGTTACAGCTCTATTATACAGCTGACAGATTGCTCTGTCGGCCAGATGTGTCCAATCGTAATGAGCTGAACTCCATCTGGGAAAGATATGATTTATACAAGTGAAACTGAGAGCTGATTATCAACGTCCACACTTTTGTTGACTCACTATTTATTGGTTGTCAAAGGTAAATGCGGGCAGTCGATGAACATTCTGAGAATGGAAACGCTTCACATGTGGGATGCTGGAGAACTGGACCATTACTATTTAAAAACAAATAAATCCTGTTGAAGTCTGGAGTTTTTCAATAATGACTTTTAATGCAATAGATAAAAATTGCTACAGGGAAATATATCACTTGGGTTTTTCAATGTGTGAGTTTCCGGAAGCCATTATTGCAAATACATGAACATTTCAGTAGTTTATGAAAGCTAAAAGATCACTAGCACTTGTTCATTTTGACCTTGTGAACATTACCTGCAAACAGTCTGACAGTACAATCAGCAGAAGACGACTATATATTGTATTTTTTTCTATCAATAGTTATTTGCCCCTTTGGGGAGAGGTACTGGCTGGTTGTGGAGCAGGGACCTGTCAGGTGGTAGTCACCACTCCAATGGAGATGCTCAAGATCCAGCTACAGGATGCAGGGAGGCTGGGTGAGTTGGAGTTTTATCTCTCTGGATCATATTACTAAGATGCATAAAATATCCTTTTTTTATTAGTCCCACAGTGGGACTTTTTCACGGGCGGCATGAGTGTTCTTCTCTCTCTCTCTCTCTCTCTCTTAATAGTAACTGTAAAACATTTAAATCCCAAATAATAGTATTCCTTTGACTTGGGTGTTCGGATATATTGTAATGTCCAAGCTTTTCATGTTGCATGTAAATATTAATGAGTGGAACTTGCCCTGTTATTTAAAATTGGACAACTAAGGAATTTCTTCAGCAGCAACATTTCTTACTGTTCTATGTCAAGGTTATATTTATGTATTTTTCCACCAGCTGCCCAGAGGCCAGTTACCACTCCAGCTCAGACTGTCACTCCTGGTCTAGCTCCATCATTAATGGCACCCCAAGCAGCCAGACCCATTCCTTCACAACGGCCATCTGCCACCCGAATCACTATGGAGCTGATGAAGAGTCATGGCCTGGCCGGTCTCTACAGGGGCGCAGGAGCCACCTTAATGAGGTCAACCAAACATGAAGCACACAACGCGCTGATAAAAAAAGCCACAAGCCGCTAGTGTAGTCTGGGTCGATTATTAGTACTGACTGAAATTGGTTATGAGTTATCTTTGTATAATCTGTACTGTTTATGAGCTATCCAATAAAAATGTCCACTGTTGATACCATTTATAAAATCACCAGAGGGCATACGCACTCTATATTTCTTTAAAAACAGCGTGTAATAATCTAACGTAACGCTTTTTTTTTTTTTTTGTGAGTGCATGTGTTATGTCAGCAGACTGACTGTGAACACTAGCTTCCCTTCATTCAACTCTGTAATGACCCTTTACAAGTTTATCTAAGGTTGCACTTTCCATCCAATGTTTTGTTGTATTTCCTGTCACCCCTGCTACTCAAAGCTGGTCAATTGATTCCTGCAGCTATGGCTGGCTGCTATGCTGCTTTTGTCCCATGACTTCCTTTCCCCCTTGTCTCGCTTCATTCCGGTATTCCAATACACAATTGTCACGGTCGATTATTTTACTTTCATCTCATTTAACATTTTAACTCTTATTTTCCAAGGGATGTCCCCTTCTCGATGATCTACTTCCCCCTCTTTGCAAACCTGAACTCGCTGGGTATGGTAGGACGGGGAACCGCAGGTGATGGGCAGGCCCGGGCACCATTCTGGCACTCCTTCATGGCTGGATGCACAGCAGGCTCAGTGGCAGCTGTGGCTGTTACACCACTGGATGGTAAGTGGGAAGACAGGCCATGAAAGAGGACCTGGAGTGCAGAGTCAGCTTATTAGTAGTGCAAGCCGCTACACATCTGGCTGTTAGGGAATACTAAATACACATAACATATATAGTTTTGCATGAGTCATGACTGTTTGGGTTAAACTGGTAGCCTCTAATCACTGAAGATAGTCTCCAAAATTAGTGAAACTTGTGTCAATGTCAAAGATTAGCGTTGTCCTAGATTACCCGTGCCATTTCCATGTTTTTTGAAAATACATTTAAATAATTATAAAGTACTTACAATGATTGGCATCATGACTTAAACAAATGTTTGGTTGTTTCTGCTCATTGAAATTCTTCACCAACAATGCAAAGTACAAATTGGTGAATCAATGCAAAGCTACAAACAAAAAGTAACCGCCCCTGATCACAGAACACATAAATCAATGATATTCAATCTTACTTCCTCTTGTTTGTACATAACATTTTCATTCCAAGTGCTGAATCAAATATATTTATTATTATTATTATTATTATTGTTATTATTATTATTATTATTATTATTAGTAGTAGTAGTAGTATTAGAAGCAGTAGCAGTAGCAGTAGTAATAGTAGTAGTATTACAATTCTGTTGATGAGATGGCCAGAGGTCATTTCATGAAAGAGAAACACAAGATTTACAGGTTCTGAGGGAAAAAATGGCACTGGGCACCTTTTGGAATTTTTCAAGCAGGTATAAAGAAAATATAGCTTGAAGATTACTTGTATTACTTGCAGATCATATAGTCATATGTATTTTATATACACATACACACATACATAAAGGTATATACTGTACACATCAACCCACACATAAAAAATACTTGCTTTTTCAGTATTTTTGTTTGCTTGTCAGTCAGTATGAAATTAAAAAAGAAAAAAAAAATCCCAGTAGAAATTACCTGAAAACTGACAATAACCCAAAATTCAACAAAGAAAGAGAACAAAAATGTGTGTGTGTCTCTATCTGACAGATGATTTTCTAGACTAAAATTTGTTCGAATATGTACAAATACTTACAAGAACATCTCAGAATATGGTGATATTAACTTTCTTCTATTAATGTATTACTGGAAATACTGGAAAATAGTGATTAAATGCAGGATAACATCAGGTAAGCATATTGCTTATTTTAGGCAATACCCTTATTTCTCTTTCAGACTGGCCAAGGCAACATACGCTATTCATTTTTTGGCGGGCCAAAAATCTGCTTGCCCTGCCTGCATATATTATAATAGTAGATATCGACCAGTTATGAAATATCTGCATGTACAAAGCTGTGGTTTCCATCACTGAAATACTATTTTATAGACCTTCCAAATTTGCATTGAAACAAATGGGTTGTTGAATTCTCCTGCACAATTTCAGCCCTTGTAATATTTGTTTCAAGGAAAAATGATAGCTTACTCTTCGAACATAAGCTTTGAGCTAACACACACACACACACCACTGACAAGACCACCACTCCTTGCTGAAAAATAACAACAAAAGTTACATACATGGAGTTAATTTGTTTCATAGTGATATTTATAAATGGGGCCAAATCAATCCAAATTGACTCTCACCTGTGAGAGATGAAAATGTCAGGAATGAGTCCATCAAGGGACGACACATAGATGTTTTGGAGATAAAGTCAGAGAGGCCAGACTGAGATGGTTTGGACATGTAAAGAGGCGCAATAGAGAATGTATAGGAAGAAGGATACTGAGGTTGGAACTACCAGGCAGAAGGCTGGTAGTGAAAGGGGACATAAAGTTAGTTGGTGTGAGAGAAGAGGATGTAGAGGATAGGATTGGATGCAGACAGAGGATTTGCTGTGAATCCCTGAAGGGAACAGGTTAAAGAAAAAGAAGTAACTCTCTACCTTTGACTTTCAGAACATCACTTTCATGTCATTTTATTTTTTAATCCCCTAACAGTGATAAAAACACGACTGCAGACCCTGCAGAAAGGTGAGGGAGAGGACACTTACAGAGGGATCGTTGACTGTACACGGTAAGATCATCATTTAGAATTTAACACTTGTTCAAGGTTCACGTTTGGTAATGTTCATGGGTCGTTTTCTGTGGGCCTTTGCAGGCGCATCATGAGGAGAGAGGGTGCCTCTGCATTCCTGAAAGGAGCAACGTGCCGCGCTTTGGTCATCGCTCCCCTTTTTGGCATCGCACAGGGGGTCTACTTTGTTGGAGTGGGCGAAGCGGTGCTGGGGTTTCTGGGATAGCACCGGGCAGAATTTGGCAAAAAAAAGCCATGCTATCTCTGTCGAAGATATTTGCGTGTGTTCACCAACATTGCATGCAAATGTGACTACAGAGAAAGGGAGCTATGGTCACATTCTGCTAACCAAAGGATGAGGGATGGTCTGAGGAGTCTATTTACTAATACTTGGACCAATCGGCTCACACTAATCATGTTACTCTAAGTTTTCAACATGCTGTCAACAGGGTTCCATGGGTTAAACAGGGTCCTGTCTATGTGTGACTAATCCCAGTTTCTCAAATAGTTTGGATTGACCCCAGCATGTTTGCTGCAATTGTCTGGAGTTGCTTCCCTAACCAGAGAGATAATCCTGTCTGCTTGTTAAAAGAAAGCTGATGCACATTGTTTTTTAAGAGTCACTGATGGTTGGCTTGATTGAACCTCTTAAAATTAGAGAGAAATTCCCCACAATGAACATTTGTCAAGGGCAAGAATGCACTTTGTCAACAGGATTTAAACTGGCTTTGACCTAACATTAAAATTAATTGCCATTCACACTGAGAAGCTTTATCTTTATCTCTGTATCTCTGAAACAGAAGCTCTATCTTCTCAGCCCACGCTTACTTGCATTAATGTAACTTGGATTCCTTTACTGGACTAGGATACGCTGCCTGCCAGTGTCTCTAAGGTCATTTGTTAATCTGATGGTAAGGCCTTAATCCCTGTATTAGCGTACAATATACACACACAGCTCACTTCCTGCTTAAAGGCCACACACTTGTGGGCCATGGTTTCATAGCCTGACTTCTCTGCTGCATTCAGGGTTTAAATTAACCTGACAGGGAGTCAATGGCTACTTTTAGCTATCTATAAATCTATTCAATGATGTGCACTCAAAAAGAAACATGTAAGGCCTTATTATTACTGTTAATTTTTAAAAAGCAAAAATTGTTCTTAAACATTCTTAAACTGAAGCAGCGCAACTGCTGACACTGGAATATAGTTGGTTTTTAGTAAGACAGTAAAGCAAAGAGGACTGTTAGACCCACAGGGAAGGAAGATGGCACCTTGTTTTGGCAACTGTTAATTTCTTAAGTCCACTGGGTGGCACTAAAAGCTTTTTTTGTTTCTTTGTTGTTTTTTACATTTTTGATGGAAAGCACATTTAATTTAGCTCATGCCCAGGCTACTATAATTCTCTCATTGTAGAGTGAACATAGCCAGAGTAAACCATTTGTTTACAAGCTGTGAATAAAGATATCACATAAATGCTGAATTTTGTCAGTCGCACTCATTTATTGTTTTAGTTTTTTAAATGTTTTGAGCTGAAGAACATTGACAAACACCCATTCTGTTTTTGCTCCCATGATCACAGGGGTAGAATAAAAATCTGTTACAGAGAAATAAATCTTTGACATGGATCTTTAGTTCAAAAACAATTCTAAGGCATCCCAGGAAAGTTACTTACAATAGTTAAATTGCACTTTTTGCTGAATTGTTCGAAATCCAAAGTCTATTTGGCCCTAAAGTCCAGCTCAGTCAACGAGCTTTCTTCATATACTCTGTCAATCTGTGAATTTGCGGTTGGGGTTGGCACCAAACAAAGCCACTCTGATTTCAGGCATCATCTGTCAGGGGACATAAAAATAAGACATACACATTAAACACATTGAAGGAAAACCTCTAAAAATTAATGAACGCACAAAAAGGAAATATTCCTTTATTCTTTTATATCATATTTGTGATAGACAAAAATAGATATTATCTTTACACTGTGACTGTAGTAATTGATATTGTAAGCCTTTTTTGTCTATCAAAAAGCGTCAGTAATCATAACAGCTTTGAATTAAGAGTATGTCCTGTTCCTTTATCAGTCCTGTATACGGTTGTGACACTGGAAAAACTCTTGGTATCAGCATCAGCAAGTGCTAGTCAATGCATCATTATCTCTCACATTATGAATACAAACAGATAGTTCTTTCTAAAGTAATCTATTTTTTGTAAAATTGTAAATAAAAATTGACAATTAAAATAGGGGGAAGACATTTGTTTTTATTTAAAGATGTAAACAATATATTTTAAAATATTGGCAACAGACTACAAACTTAATTTCTATATTTGATTTGTTCTGGTGTGTAAGAATGTTAAGGGTTTCTTTGTTATACTGCTTGCAGATAATAAGCTAGCATTTGAGTTGCCTCGGTCAGCGTTGCTTTGTTGATTTGATATTCGTCATAGCAGCTGCTATCAGAGTACATAAAATGAGTATTTATTTTGAGTTTTGAGTTTAGATGTATCTTTCATTTTCATTGTTAAAACAATGACAATGTGGACTTTCTGGAAATTGGTTCGATTTTTCTTTTCTCTTAGTAAAATCACTAGAAATAATAATAATGAGAGACCTTAATGGATCATTACTGAAGCAAGAGGACCAATAATGTTTGTGCTTTAAAAAAATGAATAAATGCATGGAGCGCATTGATAGCATTGCTCAAAACACCCTCAGATTCCCTGAATCCTACCCCAGAACCTCCTGAGGAAAATAAAAAGTCATGTATGACGACTATGACTATGAAATAGAAAGTAGGCCAAGTCCATTTCCAATAGGAATGTATTCAAACTTACCAGGATGTTATCTTGAGTCAGGTCAATACAATGTGGAGTATGACAGTTTTTTTTTCTAATAGTCCAATTTTGTCCATTTCTATTTTTTGAACCATAGTAACAAACATAGACATGAACAAATTCCAGCAGCATCAGAATTGACAGGATTTTTAACCATGATGTCTTGCTGTTGAAAATAACTCTCAGCTGTAGGGCCATGTGCCACACTCAAATATATATCATAAACATTTTGTTTTTATATGTATTTCTGAAAAATATCAAATGAACACACTAAAACTTTTTTACAACAAGCAATACAAAATAAATTGAAAAAAAGAAACATGGAAAACTTCATTTCGACATTTTATTATTTTGTGTGAAATAGAATGTATTGCTTCCTTACCTTGAACCACGCTTACTTAACTTCAGATAAACCATGCGGTATGAACTTTGAAGACAAGATCTAAACCTTAATGCTGAGAATATAACTATAGTTTAAAATGATCACATTTATTGTTTTTCTGGGAAGTGAAAGCCATGCATCAGATATCTGAACCAACGGAATAACAAATTTGAGTTTAGCTTTAAGTTTCCCATCTTGACTTTTTCATTAAATTATAATGCAAAAGTTATTTGCCTTTTTGCTTCAGAATTATTAAAAAAAAGATTAAACCCCTATCACATTTTAATTTGTACTTTTTCATTAGAATAAAACAAATTACCATGATAAAGATTCTAAATCAGGGGTGGGCAAACTTTTTGGCTCAGGGGCCGCATTGTCTTAAAATTTGACAGACGGGCAGGGTCAGCACAAGATACAATACATATTTGTCAGCCATTTGACTGAACATTGGCTGACATTTTATTTGAAAATAAAACCAGCTTGGTTTTGAAGGCTGTGATGTTTGCCTGCATTTCATGCACGAACCAGTTTTTCCCTTGCAGCTTCATATCCCGCTCATTCACGTGTGTCAGTGTGTCCACAGTAAAGGCTAAATCACAAAGCCAATCTGTGTCATTCAGGTCAGGAAAATTCTCAAGTGTTCTCAAGTAGCTCCAAAAATGAAATAATCTCCTGTTTGAGCTCCCACATTCATTGATCCAATCATTCAATCATTCACATCAAGTATGAATTCTGTATGAGGGCCGGATTAATAAGCCCAACCGGCCTGATGTGGCCCGCGGGCTGTTGTTTGCCCACCCCTGTTCTAGATACATAGATCTGGCGTTTAGCTATGACAATCATATTATAACAGAATTTCTTAACATTTATGTTGCCAATATTCTGCATGAATTTGGTTATGTTTTAAAAAGGATGTAAGGAGAGAAATTGCACAACAATTATGTATCCATATCTCATCAATACGGGGGTGGTGGTCTATCAAGACTCTGTACCCTCGGAGGAAACAATGGTCTTGCATGAACACTACTCCTAATGTGCTCACACTGCAAGCATTTTTAAACCCTGTACATCTGAAACATTACCAAATAATAAAATTGTTAGTGTGACCATTTCCCATGACAGCTGTAATACTCTTGTCTGTGGGTAAAGCCAAAGGGGACATTAAGATATGATAATGCTTTATTGATCCCCATTAGTAAAATTCAAGGATATAATATACACTGATTACATCAGACTGATTATTTCTAGTGGTATTTCATAACAGCTAGAAAATCAGTGTATAACACAATATAAGATAAGTAATAATTCATTTGAAACATTAAGCATTAATTAGCAGTAATTAAGAGCTTAAGCACCCCACATTAATGAGTGAAATCTGTCTTCTTGGTCATATTATTCACTGATTGATTTACATTGCAAGCGAGCATGCTGTTAAGCTTTGTACTTGACAGAATATGGTGGCCTCTACAGGGAAAAACAATTTGGTTCAAATTATGATAGTTAAGACTTCTTTTTCAAACCAAAATGACTACCTGTTGTGCCAGCAGTTCCAGTCTGCTCTCCAATGTGTTGGACACCTTTATCTTCCCATTGATGTTATACACCTCCAGACCCCCGCAGCTGTATATAGAAACATTTACATGTCATGAGGGGTGTCAATGTAAAGACGGGCGGTCCCGCAGTCTCAGTTTTCTGTTGCATTTACAATTACAAAATAACACATGGTGAGTAGCTTACATGCTTGATGGAAGAAAATGTTGCTGGTCAATTTTGACATTTATGTTGCTCTTCACTGCTTCCTTATAGATTGGGATGTTCTTGTTAACAGCAGTCTAAGGCAAAAAAGGGAGGCCCATATATTCTAAAAACATAATTTTGCTTTACTAATGTCTCTAAATTATCTCGACATACATTGAGAGCTAAATCTCACCTGAATCATTTCTACATCTTGCTGTCGACAACGAATGGTAACTTCGGGTTCCAGCAGTTGGAAGAGTCCCTTACAAAAAAAGAGATGTGCGATTTCAGGAAAAATGTACAACCAATACTGTTTAGCTTTGCTCTGGTAAAAACTGGCAATGTTACCTGAAGCACTAGCCCCTCCAGCACTGTGGAGTACTGAGCTGGGTCCTTGGTGATCTCAGTGAGTCTTTGACGGGCCTCCATCAATAAATCCTGAAAATATATGGGTAGCAGAAATTATAAAGATACTATTTTCATGACATATTTGTGAAACAGTAATGTGATGCATCATAATCAGTATTTGTGTGAAGGAATCAACGCACAGTTATCATGTCATCACGAGATTTCAGCACCTTCAACCTTGCTTGGTTCATCAGGTTGGACATCTGGCTAGATGTAATGGTGGCAAAAAAAAAAAAGAAGCTATTAAGCGAGTTCCATAAGTTCAGATTCAGACTGCTAAAAAGTTGCAATAAAGCTTGTTAAGAAGAAAAGAAAAGGAAACGAGTTTACAATCATATATACAGTTTGACTAATAGGTTTTTGGGTACGGCCAAAATTGAAAATACCAAAACATGCAAGAAAAGAAAAGAGGAAAAAACTGAGCCGATTCTAAGTATGGAGAGCTGTGGAAAGGATCACAAATACCCATTTAGGTAAGAAAAAACATGGATAACTAAAGCATGCAACTGTCTAGACTTAGGCTTCGATCAACCTCATTTCTGCTTAGACTCCCTTTGAAAATTGACAAGCCAGGAGGGAGGGGACACTGTGAAAGGTTTTGTAGAAACACATTAAATGCAGAGCCTGAAGTCAGCAACAGCATGTCTGTAATTAGACCAAGTATCATTCCCTTATTTCCTTAAAGAAGTATAACTACTCACATTTTCTTGTGTTGTTCAATTTGCTTTTCCTTCTTTTCATAGTACTCCATGATTTTCACTCTCTGGGTTTGCACAAGTCGGCCTTTTTCAATGTTGAACTCTTCCTCCGCCTGTGTGTGACAGGAATTTATCAGGCACTACCGGGAAAACAGGACGACAAAACTAACGGGCGCACACACACGCACGCACGCGCGCGCACACACATATACACACACACACACACACACACACACACACACACACACGTTACCTTTGCATCAATTTCCTCTACTTTCTCATTGGCCTCTTGTTCAATGAAGGCCATCATGTGCTTGATCTGCCATGGAAATACACACAATACAAAACAAAGTAATTGAAAGGAAACACACATTCAATGATATTTAAGCTTATTATCACCAAGATACACGGAAAGCCATACCTGCTTTTGAACGTCAGCATCAGTGAGCGCCATATCTGTAATTCTGAACGTTTTTGTTACACGAATACCCGAAAAAAACAAGATTTTAGACCACTTGAGCAATCCCAACAGCGGCACAAACTTGGTACACACACCTTCGCCCGCTGGTCTCACGTTGAATTTGCTAAAATTAAGGAGTACAACTTCAGGTTTTAACCTTTCAATATAAAATATGAAATGGAAAGGGCAGCATACGGTAGGGGAAACTTAATAAGAGACATGCGGTTTCTATGATGGAGTCCAAAAATAATATCCAAACAGCCTCAAAATATACAACAATTACTCTTCGAGGATCACGAGTTGTATGCTGTCACACTGTTAGCTTAGCTAGGTGTATTTTATTTTGAAAGCTTTGACAGTCTTATATTATCTCAGGCTACCAAAGCGCACCGCTGCCTACCAGAGGTGGCGTAATGTTCCATTTTAAGCCGGCGCTAATACTATAGAGGGCTGTTTCGTGTACCTCTCCCACTCTTCCCTCTGTTAGCACCTGTTTGTCTTTCGCCAAGGACGGTAGGAGTGTATTTTGCTTCCTTTAGTTTGAATTAAAAGTTAGGTTCGGGGTTCCCCAAATGGCACCTAAATATGTTCGATATAGCCTTAAGCTAGGTAACCGTATAAGTTAGCCGCAGTGTGTGTATTTAGGAACGACTGCTGCCTTCTAGTTTGCTGTACAATTTAACATGCATTGCACCTTTCGCACGTTTTCAGCAAGACAGTTGCTTAAATTCACAAATGTTCAGTTTGGGAAAGTGCTGTCATTAAGAAAAAAAAAAGCTTGAGTAATATTTTCCCACACATCCTGGGTTTTAAAATACTCCTTAATTTTCAAAAATTAACTAAGGGTTTTGAGGCTAACACTGTTTCTGCTCGGAGAGTTGAAGCTCACTCGACTCTTCATTTCCTTGGCAAACGTGGAAAATTATATAAGTTGAGGTCCTCGTGGTGTCAATGGGGAAGACATGATTGAATAAACCTGACCGTGAATCTATAGATTGTATTATTGACGACCTGTAAATAAATATTACTTTTCAAAATGCAGATGTTTTTAATTTAAGATGTTACTAGACGAACTGACCAGTGGCAAACCATGTGATTGAGGATGACCTAAGAAACATTTGGGCATCATGTTGCAGGGTTGAACCCCTATGACTCAATTCCTGTGAGAGGAAGCATGTAAACTGGTTTTGAAGTGTTTATCTTGCATTATTTAAAAATAATTACACATTTTACAATTAAGTTTGAGTTTGATGTTTCTACAAGTTATGGCCTCACTTACACAAGAGTCCAACACATTTCAGTCATTGTAGAGTTTGTTGACCAACTTGAACAACAGCATTATCAACTATTGGTTCTTAAATAATAACATGAGTGGACATCTCCTTCAGTACAGTTCCACCGACTGTTGAAGCTGTTCGGGTAGCTTGAGCTCAACACCTCAATTGGGTATTTAATGATAGGTATTGGCTTAACTTGTTACTCCTGCACACATCTGATCATCGATGTGGAATAACTTCCACCTTTGGACCAGGTGCCGTTCATTTGATTGCAGAGTGACCTTGCATACTTGCATTATACCATACATGTTTACAGTTAAATATTACAACATCAGGACTATATTGGACAATACTGTGGATTACTTCTTGTTTCGTGTTAACTGACTTGATTTCACGCTGTACTGTTTAACTCCGTGACAGGTAATCTCTTCTCTCCAGGTGCGACGTCCAGCTTTGACTCGAAGAACTTATGTGCCAAAGGGTCTGACACACAACTATTCAATGGCTACCTCAGACTCCACCTCTCCTGCCCGCATCCCCACTGCTGTGCCTGAGGTTTTCCATTATGAAACCAAATACATTGTGCTGCACTTCCTGGGAAGGTTGCCCATTAATAGATTACAGGACTGTACTGCAGCTCAAGGTGAGGGAAATTATTTGTGCCAAATTTTTACCCATTTTTTTATATTCTGACAGGCTGAATTCCCTCTAGCCTGTCAAAATGATGTTGAGAAAGACACTGAACCCCATACTACTTTCTGGGCACTGCTCAGTGGCTCCTTGCTACTCATGATTCATCCATGATGGGTTGCAGGAGATTTCACATTTTTTTACCCAAGGGATCAATAAATTGATGTGTTCCATGACACTTGCGCATAAACATAAGGATCCTGGCTTTGGGATGTAAAGGTTATTTTCCAGGGTTTGTAAAAAAAAAACAAAACACAAATATTATGTTAGTTCCCAATAAGTCGATTACAGAGTTTGATTGAGCACTGTCCAGGGTAGCGGAAGATGAATGAGCAAAAGCAAATGTGATCACATTGCAAACATTAGAAAATTATTCATCTTCCTTTCTCTCTCTCTCCCTCTCTCAGCCGGGCAACAGAGTTGGTTGCGCTGCTTCATTTTCTCAGTTATATAATCTAAGCTTATATTTTGCTGTAGTTGTTTAATCCTGGACATATATTCTCTTGTGATTAAACTATGATTTAATGTACCTGCTTTAATGCACAGTGGTCATTTCCATGAACATTTGAAAATTTAACAGGGTGCCATTCCACTTATAATAAAACATCTGACTTTCTTGCCAATGCAGGTTATAATTGTTTTATATATATGTATATATACACACACACACACTTCAGTTGCAAAAACCTTTTGGTCTCCCATTAAGTACTTTTGAATATTTTCCAAAAATGAAAACTTCAACTCCCCAACGTACTGTATAACCCAGTATTTAAAGTATGTAAAGGCTTTTCATATTTTCACCGCACCCAAAGTGAGGTGTTTGAAGTTTTCAGGAACAGGGCTTTCTAGAATAATACTTAGGCATTTGTGTTTAAGAAGAAAAGAGAGATTGTTAAAAAAAAGGGGGGGAGGGTTTTCCTTTTTTGGAGGGCGGGGGACAAAATTCCCGTCCCTTTTATTGCCGAGTCCGTGTGTGAGATCGGCGGAGAATAGTAGATGAGTGGCTGATCCCTGCTTTCCGCTTGACTCGGTCCAATTTCTGACAGCCTGTCATGTGCAATCACTGTAGGATTACTCAGATGCCAATTGACCAAAACAGAATAGCTGGCTGGCTAGGTGTCTGTCTGAATGCTGAAACAGCACAGCCCAGGAAAAACCAACAGTGCAATGCAGCGTGCATTTGTACATGTGCTGCAGGGAGACAGAAAGAGAGGAACTGATTTGTGCTCCCTTCCTGTCCAAAAGCATGGTATTAGATTGCTTTCATGAGAGTACTGACACACACGTACAGGCGTTGTGAACATGACAGCAGTTACTTTTGCATTTTGCAGAGCTCATGTTGCCATAAGCTACGAAGACCAAATTCTGTGAGTAGATCACTTTGGGATCAACTGTCTATTGGCAAAGTTTACATGTGACCAGAGGGACTATTGTCCTTTTTGGAGATGGTTGAAAGTAAATCAAAGGGGCTTGTGTTCTAGTAGCATCTCAATCTGTAAACAATTTTTGACTTTTAAGGTTTATAAATTAATTCATTTTTCAGCAAGTTGTTGAGAGACAGAGATATTGAAATGTTCCCTTCACTTCCCACCATCGTGGATTCCCATGATTACACTTTTATATAATCAATTTATACTTTATTAATCCCCGTGGGGAAATTCATTCTCTGCAATTAACCCATCATGGATGAACCATGAGCAGTAGGCATGCCATCGACCAGCGCCAGGGGAGCAGTTAGGGGTTCTGTGTCTTTGTCAACAATGCTTCGACACACAAGGAGGAGCCGGGAATCGAACCAGGAATGTTTGGATTCAAAGATGATTGCTCTACCTCCTATTTTTATTTATTTTTTAATCTATAATTTGCAAAATTATAGATTCTAGCAGTGCATGACTTAAGTTTTGGTGATCAAATGATACCTTATGCAATTGCATATTTTTAGTTTGTTTGACAAGTTCTGCACAATATAAGCAAAACATTAATCTACATTGCTTAAAAAAAGATTTTTTAAAAGCCTATTTCCAATGACTTCCACTCTTGTTTATATTGTGCTTATACCATCAAATGAACTGTTTATTTGTTTACCCAACTTATGTTGCAGAAAATGCAAATCTCAATGGTTTGTCCCGACCCAATCCAATACCAGATGATTGTTACCACATGATGTTTGATTTAATAATTATAATAGTAATACATTTTATTCAAGGTACCTTAATCAATGTTCAAGGATACTGTACTGACATATACAGATCCAAAAGAAACAATGCAAATGAAAACAATAAAATTAAGAAAAATAATCTGTACATGATTATTTTAAGAGTTACTGAGCTACTGATCTCGTAAAGTGCTGTGAACAGCATAATCAATCCTCTTTAGATCATGAATATCCCTGTCTAATGTTTGTGCCAGTCTACTGTATTTAGTTGATGTAAAGAGGTGTCCCTCTGAGGGACTAATTTTCAAAGTTGGTTCCTAAGAACTTGCATACAAAAATCAGAAATGAAAGGGTAAAAAAATGTGATGCATTTTTTTCTTTCAGGTGATTCCCAGAGTGAGAGAGAGCAGACCAGGGGGATGAAAGAGCAGATAGAAGAAGAGCTGAGACAGCTGGAAGATCATATCACCTGTAAGTGGCTGAATCATCTCTCTGTCTCTCAAAGATGGAATGATTCCAGATATTGTCTTTTTATATAGTTTTTTAGGGCAGGAAAATAAATGTTTAAGCCACTATTTGCATTACTGCATAATACCGAACTGACAGCTGCTCTGGTTTAATTATACATTGAAGGCTCAAGGTTAGATCCCGTAATCTATTCTACAGCCGCGGTTACCGTTTACATCTCTGCTTTTCTTGTTCTGAATATTAAACATGTCTGCCATGTGATATAGAACTTGTATTGTAATGTAAACTATGTTTACATCACCATATTTTTATTGAGTGATGTGTGTGAAAGTCAGACATTATTTGGAGGAAGAAGTGAAAAAGTTTTAATGTCGCATTGATGATACTACCCATGTAAGCTCTGACATCCCCATTTTGGTTGGAAGTATTTTTCAAGTCTGACATTTTTGGGTATCAAAGCTAATTTTTGTTAAATATAGAATTTGCCTCCAAGGGCCTTACAATCAGTTGAACATACACTGAGATGACAACAGAATCTGCATAAATGAATGCCTGTTTGCTGCTTTTCAAAAACATTCACATGCCTTAGCTTTTTTGAGCTACAATATAAACCCTGTCCCTGCATGGGAAATTGGAAGACCCCTCCACTGCTAATTTAATAAGTATAAACTATTTTTAACATCATTCCTTCTTGGTTCCATTATAACTCTGTTTCTATTGAGAATAAGCCACCTGGAGGTCTGCTACATTACTTAGACTTGTTTCTTCATCTTGAGCAATGACTCCTTGAAGCTTTAAGTAGCTTAGTAATTGATCTTATCATTCTAAATTTGACAGAAAACAATTTGACAAGCTTATGTGGCAGTGTATGAAACACATTACTGATGTCATGAGGTGTCTCAGAAATTATCAATATATTAGGTGAATGTTGGTCCTTTTGAGGTATGTCTTAATGCACATATTTATTTTAAGAATCAAGCCTGAAGGTGTCAGATAATGCCATTCTGTGATCTGTGTGTTCACAGCCTCGTCCTGTACAGGCTTTGATCACCACACGTCGCTAGTATTCAGGCCAACCAACCCTGAGACCTCAGTTGAAGACTGCCTCGCTGAGCTGGGAGACAGACTAGCCAGAGAACTTGACACACACCTTGAAACTGCTGTTCAAACACTTCTCTCTGAGTGAGAATACTACGCAATATATGATAAAATGAAACCACCATGCTATACATGTGAGACAAGGTGTCGGATCTCCGTAAAAAGCCGAATGAAATTTTTCAAAAATAGTTGTCTATCTTTGGATAGAAGCTGATCGTCATCAAAAAACAACCCATAGAATCTAATTACAGCAGAATGCATCTTGTAAATTACTTAAGACAACTCTAAGAATTCTAAGAATAAGATCTTCACAATGTTCTTTTACACTCTGATGATGAATTTTGATAAAATAATGGAAGTTTTACAAAGGAATCTGGGCCCGCCCTTGCTTCTATCTTGTTTGTTCTCATCATTGTATTGTTACTTTATGCCCTGGCCAAGAGGGCCCGTTACAATGAAGTGTCAGTTATGCTAGTCTGGTACTATTTGGTAATATGTAGAATATGTAGAATATGTAGTTGTCAGTTTTCACTCAAGATTCAAGCAGCATGTGGAAAATATTTATATTCCCAAATGTGTATTCTGTTCTAAAATCAGGTCAATATTTGTATAGTGCTTGTATTGTTTAATATCTCCTCCATAAACTCTTCAACTCTAACAACTATGCAGACAGCCAAGGGAGAAGCTTTTGTTAAGCAATTTTTAACTTGTGTTTTTTAGTAGCAGTTTTTAGTAGTAGAGTTTCATCACTCAATTTTTACAAATGTAATTTATTGCCTATATTAACAATTTTAAAGTGGGACTTTGGTACCTAAAGTAATTTCAAATTTTGACCTTTATGACTGTTTGCCTTGAAACAAAAACATTTGTCTACCCCTTGCTTCTAAGGTAGCGTGGAAGAACACGTTGTACTTTTGTCTAATTTGTCCAAAGGAAGGGATAAGGTATTCATAAAGAATCTAGTGGCAGTCGGAATTTAATTTCATATGCAAGAAAAATATTTTTCATTACAAGATAATAAATATATGTATATATATGTATCTATATGTTTCAGACCTCTGGAGTACCAGCAATTCAGAGACACAGCACTGGAGCTATCAAAGCGCACAGGTGAAGGCTGGCGCAAGGTGTGTTTCATTGTGCCAATCATTTGAATAATCTTCAAGGTTTAACTTTTTTGAGGCATCCGCCCTCCCACTGTCTTTCCCATTTCTTATCTCTCGTAACTTCCTTGTTTGGCTCATCATTGCTACTCCTGTTTCCTCACACGCACAGGTGCTCGGGCCCTTGTTGCTACTTCAAGCTTTACAAAATAAAGGCCACACTCTGCAAATGCTGCTGTATCTAGGAGTGCACTACCTAGAAGAATTTGAGGCTGAATGCATCATCCAGCAGGGGGGATATGTGAGTTTTTAGTCACATTTTACTATTTTATTTAAATTAGCAAGAATGATACTTCAGCATGCCCCATGAAATTCTAAGCATTTTTATTCCTGATATATTTGAAGCAAATGAAACATAGTTCCACCACTGAGAAGAAACTAGAATTAAAGAGTAAAAATGGACACTACAGTAAACTGACATACACTGTAGTTGAAACAGAACTGCCCTAAAGAGACAGATGGTGGCATCAGTGAGCTATCTGAGCGGATATCTTTGGAAGTTAAATGAGAGTTAAATTCAGTCATTCTTTAAAATATATTTCTCCTATTACAAAGATAGTTACACTGAATTCCACATTATTTAGTCTGTGATCAGTGTTAACACTGCACTCTTTAAACAATACTACATATTCATAGCTTGTTATCATGGCACAAAATTTGTGTATATTTTGCTGGTCAGTTATCCTATAAGTTCCTGCTCAGCTTTGGCTGTCATGATCAGTATGAGGTATACATTAACTCACACAAGACATTGTAATTTTACTGGAGCAGTGGTTTTCCAACATATCTGTTTCACTCCGGTGCCCCAAATTCCAGCAGAGCAATAGAAAAAGTGTAACAGAATATTATATAGTTAATTAACTTAGTAATAACAAAGAGAACACATTACATCCTGAATATGAGTGCTTCAGTTCAATACATGTTTTTAATTAAGATTTGGGGTTTTATTATACTCCGACATCAAGGCAAGATACCAATAGTAACCAGTTAAATGAGACTACAGTAATAAGTAGTTCCACTATAAATAAATCTGAGAACTAATTTACAGATGTATTGTTGTGTTGTTTGGTATTTCACAATGAATAAAATGAAAAAAAAATCACTGTGGCCAATATCAAGTTTACGTGGGTATTTCACAGAAACCTAAACCTGTATTTGCATAACTTGTACAAGGAATAAGCAAACTCAAGATTCACATTTGTGCATTACAAGTTGTAAAAAAAATTGCTTAGTATGTAACTGATTGTGAAAGAATTGGTAATTAATCAATTGTTGGAATACTGAAGCAAACTTGAGCAACTTATTCTAAACGGTTTAATGAAGAAAAACTCGTAGTTTCAACTGGTAGCAGTGCATAACAAGGTAGGACTGATGTCCACCTATCGTGGACAAGGAAGATGTGGGTGCTTATCCACTCATGAAGTAAGTTCCGCAATCTCATGTGTTAAGATCAATTTGGTAATTGCACCACAAGCTTTCTTTGCTGGCATAAATGGGTCAGTTTCCACATAGCCATATCGCAGATAGATTTGAGCAACTACCTCACTATGGAGCTTCCTGTATGCAGACAGACTCTAGGCAGTAGAGCTACCTAAGATTCCAGTATCAGAGCTCTTAGTGACGAAAGATGAGTTTATTGAGATTCCCTGTCTGTTTACATGTAGATGATATCAAGGCAGGCTCTGCAGCCTGTTGATATATGCAGCTACCATGGAGTTACTTTTTCCCCATGTAAACATGCTGGGCTGTCACAAGAGCCAGAAAACTTTTTACCTCCAACTGGTATTCCAAACAGTCCATGCATTCATCTGTCTTCTATCGCTTATTCGGGATTGGGCCATAGGGGCGGCAGCTGAACCAGAGATGCCCAGACTTCCCTCTCACCGGCCACTTGGTCCAGCTCTACTGTGGGATCCTGAGGCGTTCACAAGCCAGTGGAGAGACATAGTCCATCCACAACCTTGTTCTTTTGTCTCGACCCATACCTCGTTGCCATAGGTGAGGGTAGGAACGTAGATTGTGAAGCAGTGTCACTGTGAACTGAGGGCTTCTGCACCCATGGTGGGATTTTCTGTACACCTTCAGGATGCAGTTGGGACACAGGGCATGGTAATTGTTCAACCACCACACTCCCAAATTGGGAAGGAAAAAGGCCCTGACAAGTCCAAAAGCCCTTCAGCCATTCATTAGGCTTTGATTGTAATCAAGTTAGATAAATGAGCAGTATCTGAAGATGTTTTAATTCTGAATCAGACCTCTGTTTATATCACCAGTTTATTGTGAAACCCAGGCTAGCCATTTGTGGAGTCAAGCTTGCAGGGGAGATTGAGATGCTGGAAGCCATTTTTAAGAATGTTGTTACGTAGTTACCTCTCTTTTTGGTGCAATTGGCCTGCCAAACAGATAAATCTAGCAAGGTTGCTTCTATCTCTGCCAGAAATAATTCTGTCCCCTCATACTTGTGCTTTGACTTGACCTTCTTGAATACATACTGTTTACTGTACATTGGCTTTATCCTGAATGAAGAGTATTTGCCTGGGAATTTGCTTGAGTCTTCCCAAAAGTTATTCATCACTGGGTTAGTATGCTTGATATAGTCACTGAACAGTGTGCTAGTGTTTAGCTTGTCGCCTCAGCTGCCTCCTACGGAGAAAAGTGTCACTATGGGTATTCTGAATTCACTCTGTAGACGAGATGAGAACAACTTTATTAATCCCGAAGGAAATTGTTGTGCCAGAGTTTCAAGTAAAAACATAACAGTAATAGATAATAGTGGAAAGGAGGAAGAATAAGAAATATAATGAAATATAAATTGTCTTAGCTGTTAGCAGTAACTACAAAGGTAGTAGGCAGGGGAATGGTACCCCCAATCATAGAATATACTGCTGACAAGCTAGCTTGGCAGCCTGACAAGTCATGGAAAGGTAAAAGCTAAGACTCCCTTTTAACAGAGGTTTGGTGATGGAAATGGATGAACGGTTAGTTTCACCTGCTATATTTGGAGAAACACAAAATTCAGCTATTGGTCGTTAGCTTGTTCTGGGGAAAAAACAACAATATAAGCACCTAACCTATAAGATAAAAGAGCTGTCGGAGAGGCTGTTTCAGGGAATAAGAACTGATTTTAAAAAGTTATTAAAAGAAGCCCAAACATTCAATTTTAGAGAGTCTTTTCGTTGTACGTTTTTAAATTTTACACAATCCACATCAGCAATGGTACTGGTGTGGCTTAGCTCCTGAAATATTGTATTGAGAAGCATGACGGATCACAGATGGCTCCCTGTGATCAAGGTCATGCTGGCCAAGAGTGTTGCACGATTTGATATGACCTCATTGTCGTCATGTTCAACCCTGTTTAATGCCACGTAATATGAACACATCCGTATGGCTTTGAACAAAGCTACATTCTTCCCCTACGTTATGTCACAGTAGATGAGCAAATTTTGTACAGGGGCAGGATCAGCTGTAGAGGCATGGTTGGTAGGAGGAGACAGAGAGGTCACATGTTGGTGGAAGAGAGTGCATTGGGTAGAGAGTAGCGAGATGTAAGATGAAAGGGGTGGGGATAGTGAGGGAGCTGAAGTGGATTCTTCACTTGTTTGACAACAATCTGCGTGCGGACATCTCTTGACGTTACGTCGTGTTAAACGCTCAAGTCATGCTCTTTTAGCCATTCACATTTGAAGGTGGACGTTTTCAAGCTTCATACTAAGGTATGATTTTTTTTTTCTCCTTTTTTCAATTGTCATTGAAGCAACTGCTGTGAGCACATTGGTTTATTGTTAATTAATACAGTTGTGGGGAAACAGATTGTTATTAATCATAGGAGTTATGTAAAGCTCAAATTTCATCTGCTCTTTGTACATTAAATTGCGATGTATAACAGAGCAAAACTGCTCAATATATTTCATTATACCGACTGAGTTTCTTTAAATCGCATTTATTTAATTTTCTTTCTATGTGATAACATTTCAGTTATATAGACCATTAGGGAGCAAATTTCTGCTTGTGTCCTTTGGAGACATGTTTTGCTGTGACAGTATTGTAAATGACAGACTATCTGATGTGACAGCTGTGCTTTGGTTCAGTACATCAGAATACAATACAGATTAATATGACCTTAATAGGGTGCACACTTCATTTGTCAGGAACAAAACCAACGGTCTTCAAACTGTATATAATCAGGGGCCAGTAGAAGGATGTGACCTGGGGGCTTTGGGGTGGGGCGGTGATGGGTAATAGGCAAGCAAAACACCAACATAGAGAAAGCTGTTCTTTCAAATCCGGAAATGCAATCTAGTTGAATTTATGGCCCGTTCCAATCTTTCAAGTTTCAAGGTGAGCTTGCTTGCTGATGTGTCTCCTGAAGACATGTCCTGAGAGTTTTTATGGTGAAAAATTAATGAGATCAGTGTGAGCACATCAGGTATTTCACATTACAGTTCTTGTGAACGCAATGCAATATGACTTCCAGGGTTGACAAATGGCACAACAAATATTACACGTGATCTTCTGCAAAGAGGAAATGATCATAAAGAAATTGGTGTCTGGATGACGTAAAAGGACATGGTGCTCTAACATTGTTACCCATTGTTATGTAAGTGTTTTTTTGCAAGCTCAAGGGTAAATCGTACATCACTGCTTCTGCACTGGCATGAGTCTGAACATAGTCCAGTGTTTGTGTGGACTGAGAAGGCCCCAAGAGTACCATTATAATCTTCTACACATGACCACCATGATAACTGGGCTATTTGTACCTTTGCTACAAACAAACAAAAAAAAACAACCTATTCCAGGGACAACAGATGAGCTCACAAAGAAGAAAGCTATGTCATTTCACTGATTTTGTCTTGTCCATTGCTGGCATAGTACTGTTCATTAATGAAACCCAAAAGCTTTCGAATTTAATAACAGGCTTTTATCTGAGTTCCAGCAGAGTACCAAGTCTAAAAAGCGACTACTTGAAACTGTGTACTGCTGGATGGTGTCATGAAAGCCAATTGGAATTTATCATGGTAATGTGATGTGTGGCTATCTACTTTTAAAAGAAAGGCTTATTGTTTTTTTCTTTTTATCTGATTAAGGAATATTGCTATTCTTAACCATTTTTGTGGTTTAACCAAGACAAGTTTACCATTATCTAGTAGAATGAAACAAAACTGTGTCGTTGTCAATATGAAAACAAACAAGAGCTTATTTTGATCTATGCGCACTATAAGGAAAATAAATCAATCATTGCATTTCTCTCTATGGGCTTCATTCCATCTTGCTCCTGATTGCTGACCATTGGGAACAGCAATTACATAATCCTCAAGCCTTTGAGAGAGTATGAGGCAGTGAATATTACACAGATCCAAATAATCTCCACGCAGAAAGCCATTGCATTTCATTTTGGAATCTGTAAGAGCTTTTACTGTGTCTTGTTGCTTTGACATTTAGTGTAAAGAGAGCCTCATAACACCTAACCTCTAATTTGTCTACATGTAAATATGCTTCATGAATGTAGCAAGTGCTTACCTGTCACTTAGATGAGGAAACTATTGTCAGTATTTTTATGCAAAGAGTCTAATTTCTGGTTGTATGTTCTTAGTTCTCAGTAGCTCTGTAGTGTTATAGCATTACGACGTTGTATTTATTCACCGAAAGGATGTTGTGTACAAGCATGGGGTACTGAATGTACAGCCTCAGCAGTGCAACAGGAATGTGTACTTGTTTTATATGTTTTGAGTTTGTCTTGAGGCTTTAGTGGTGAACCAGTAAAATATTTAACAGCTTGATTTGTTCTGCCAGAAGACGATCCTGTCACACAGGTGTTACGACTGCATCTATGTGCGTGTGTGCTTATTTAATAAGACAACCGGACAGCTAGGATGCTGTACTGGCCAAGTCCTTTTTTTTCTAAATGTTTTACATTTTCAATCCGCGAGGATACATAATAGTAAAAGGTAATTTTAAAAAAAATCAGTACAGAGATTTTTACAATTTGTTCCTGTGGCGTTAAGTCACCTCTGTTGCTGATGTGGAGCTTGTGGCCTGTAGTTTTGTCAAACTCATATGCAAATCAGCTTATCTGACTGTTGGATAATGATGGAGTTAATCTCTTTCGTACAGGATTCAGCTGCCTCACACAACACTAAGTGTCCTTGGAAGGTAAATTGATTTTCCAGCCTACCATGCCATTAAGTTATATTTAGACTGACTATTGCTTGTTCATTTTATAATTTAAGACATTTAGTGCAGTAGTGTTTGAGATTTTCACAGTATGAAAGTATCACAGAAATACTCAGATGTTATGGTGTTAACCCTTAACAGTGTTATAGCGTTGGAATCACCTCCCAATAAAAAAAATCTTAGTTGTACAGATAAGGATGCTGAGGAAATGCACATCTAATAATGTCCATATTTCCCCTATAGGTTAGAAAAAGTTGACTGCAGAAGAATGTTGTTGTATTATCAACTTCACTCAAGTGTTCTTGGTTTGTGGATCAAATACAAGTTGATTTTCAGGGCCATATATCTTACTTTCACAAAAAACACAAGTGCTGAAATTTGTCTCTCTGTCTGCTTTTCCCAAACATGCACCCTTCTGTTAGAGAGCACTTCCAGGTCTACCTGTCTGTTTGAATCTTATTTGTTTTTGCTCGAGGCCATGTGACTTGCATAACAATGCAAACAAGTCTGAGCAATTTTATGCATCATCTGCTGCTTTAAGCAACCCAGAGTGTGTTATTTTGTCAACACCAGATACTGAGAAAACCAGTGCTGGTTGTATCTTTGTGGTCTGAAGTAACTTCCAAATACTGACAAATTAGTAAATGCCAGTAAAATAACACAATGTGACAAAAATCAATTGAATTACTTTATTTAAAAAATTGTGCATGCCTTTTTTAGTGTTTTCAAACAAAACTTTACTTTCATCATCACTGTGTAGTTGTTGCAAAATATTAAACGTTTTTTAGATCTTAGGGATCTTCTGTTTTTAAATGACGAATGGCCTCGAGGAATAAGAATCTTTTAGTAATTTTGGGTGGTATGTTGAATTAGTTTGGGGGGAAAAAAAAATTATTAGACTAACTTAAATTTACCTCCATCAGGACTTACACCTGTCAGTCAGTAATAGATATGTATGTGTTTTAATATGTGTTACATAACGAAATATGTGTTATGTAACCAAAGAGTGCAGATGGATGGATTTTTTTTTTCTTTTCACCTTCTATTTTAGTAGCCTCCACCAGGAGGCACACAAGGTATAGGTCAAAAACACAGGGTAAATGTTAATTCTGGTGGTCTGTAGGGAGGTCTGCCCAGTTCTTCTCCTGATGATCTAAATAACGAATAAATGCCTTCACTCTAGAATATTGAAAGATAAAGTTTTTGAGCCATTTACTAATCTTTGTAGGTCTGCATGACTGAGCAAGTCAACATTATTTTTTCTTCAATTTCACTGCATTAAAAGCTGGGACAATTGTCATGCATCTTGCACCACAGTGATAACATGGCAAATGATCAATTTACTTTTGGCTTCACAATGAACAAAATTTTCATACATCTCTTCTCTCTGACTCTCTTAGGGAGAATTGTTTGGCCTTGGTTCTGAGGAGGAACGAAGTGGTACCATTGCTGAAGACAGCAACGACATTTACATCCTCTCAGCAGAGCAACCTCATGAACAGCTGAGCCTCCCTGCATCGCTGCTCAGCACTTGTGATAACAGCAGCGAGCAGAACTCCTGGCAGACAGAGAGCTTACCTGTGTCTCTGGCAGGCCACGAATCTTGGGCACAGGTCAGTGTGATGGACCCCGAAGATGTCAAGAGCCTGGACAGCAACGAGGGCGGGGCTCTGGCCGAGGAACGCAGCGAGAACAATTCCTCGAACTCTGATATTGTCCATGTGGAGCGCGAGGAAGCTGAGCTTCTGGAAGATGGCGGTGAAGTCGGAGCAATAGAAGAAAGCATGATGAGTGTTATAGACCCAGAGAATGAACTGCCTGAGCTCAGGGAGGAATTCAGGGACCAAACTCTGCCAGCTCTTGTGTCATTGCAATCAGACATCTCTGCCCCGGCCTCCCTGATTTCATTGGAAGAGCCAGTCATAATAGGGACACCAGGAAGTCTGTCCACTGAACCAGCTGTCATCTCTGAACAAGAGTTGCCTCCCCCAGTCATTGAGGCTCCTGCTCACTCTGTGAGAGAACCTGTTGTATCTTTACCCATTCCTACAGTGACATTTGGGCCTGAGACTGAGCCAGAACCATCTGCAATTGTTGTCACCGTGCCTGCTGAAGTCACAGACCAATCTCTTCCCAGGGAAGTTCAGCCCACTACTTCCAGAGCACAAACCGACCCCGGAACCAGCTCAGAACAAGTTTCTGAATTGATCCAGGAGCTTGTCTCATTGCCTCCCCAACCAGAGGTAGAGAGTGAAGCAGAGCCAGAACCCCCACTAACTGCATCACTGGTGACCCCTGTACAGGCCCCAGTTGATGAGCCTCAAGTTCAACCAGAACCAGAGCTCCCAGTGCTGCTTTATGGAGGTGCTGCACTCATGGCCCTTGCTGCAGTCATGGCCTATAGTGTCATTAGCTACAGGAGAAAGTAGCAATCAGAGGAAAAAGTGAAAATTATGTTAAAGTAGAAATAAATGAATTAGTAGACATATGGGGAGACTCTCTTTATAACTTATGTTTCTTATATGAAGCTGCATTTAAAAAAATATAAATAAAAAAATAATCAACTTTGATGCGCCACCTTTCAACCTCAGATTTCACAACCTGGGGTCAAAAGTAGTTAACTCTCAACCAGGTGAAATTGAATTCAGTTCATGCCACTGTCTTTCTAATGTTTTTCCTTTTCTCCCTTTAGAAGATTTATTGTTGTGAAAATGTACCATGATGTCTTGAGATTGGAGCTTTTTGGTTTTGTTTTGCCTGTGGCTTTCAGTTGTATTTTATGTAGTGTCATTTTTAAAACCTGGGAGTTTCAGTTCTCATGTTTATTTTCCCCTGTCTGCAGTTCTTCTACACACAAACACACACCAACTTTTCAAATAAGAACATTCAATTTTGTTTCAACAAAAAACAAGAGAAAAAAAATAAGATCGATTTAACTGCATAATCGACACTGAACACTTTTTCGTGTCATAAAATCTGTCCTGACAGAAGAGACCCCGCTGTCTTTTAGACATGAAATTAATATACCACTTAGCCACTCCTGAGCAAACAGCATAATTCTGTAAGGGATCACTGAGACACATTTACAGCTGTGGATAAAATATTTTGACTATTGAGATGTCTTCCTTTTTTCTGTCAGTAGGCAGTTACATCAATGTCTGTTTTAAAGTTCACTAGACTTCGTTTGACCCTAATCTTGCATCAAGCAGAGTGAGCTTTTAGACACACTGGAAGTAGTGGAATGTGATCGCAAATACCTGTTATAAATTGTAAAAAGTTCAGTTTTTCAGGATCTGGCTAGTCTGTTAAAAAAAAAAAAAATCTTTCAGTTTTTTCTCTTGTTGCTGTTTGGCATAGTCCCTGACAAATTTTGTCCAATTTGCGTTTTTCTTATGCTGCAGGTCACTTTTAAAGTTATTCGAGACTGAGCAATCCTATGAGTTAGTATTGTGAGGGAAATTCAGGTTTCACTTTTAAACAACCAACTACCATTATGTGCCATCTCAAATAATGCCGCTTCACTCAACAGTTAATTTACATTTAGCTAAATCAGAGAGTAAAATGTCTCAAAGCAGCCCTGGTTATTAAAAAGATCGGTCCTGAAATATGTCATGGATTTCCCAGTCAAATTAGCTGTGTTTTTTTTTTCTGTTTCCTGACAATCAAAATGACAATCATTGGTTAGTTTTATTCCAACAATAAAACTGCTTTCACTTGTAAGAGACATTGCAGCAGATTCCAACATGACACTGTAGATTTCCTACAGTAATTTAAGATTAAGAGATTTTTTTTTTGTGCTTGTTTTGGTTTTATTCCAAGAGATAATTCCATTCCAAAGGACTAGGCCATTTTATACATACATACATACATACATATTTGATTTTCAGAGGCAATCTTTTTTTCAGCACTTATGATATAGGCTACAGCACAGACAACTGACCTCACTCAGCAAAAGTGAAATAAATGTCCCTTGACACAAACTCTTCAAAGTTCATTGTGTCTTTTGTTTGAAAACTTAGTAATTATGCCCCTCCCCAGCCCATGAAAGCATATGCCTGTTTCAGGTCAGGCTGCCTCTTCCCAAATGTCTGTTATTTAATCTCTGCCTAAAGATGCAGTCATCTTGCTCCTGATGAGTTCAGGTAATGCAGTAACGTCTGGAAAAGGTCGCTTAGCAGATGTGGGATGGATTGGCAGACCCCTTTGACCATGGTGAGGCTGAGGGCCATGATGATTCGCTCTTGTGACAGCTCCTGGAAACTAACTCCATGTGTGATTGCCCATCTCACCTGCTGGCTAAGATGATCTTTCCAAAGCTGTAGCCAACACAAGGGCAAAAGAAGACAAAAGAAATACTTTTCACTCTTAATTGATACTGAAGGACAGCACGATACACATCTTGTCCTAATGTTCAAATTGAATCTTAAACTACTGTTCTGATACAAGGACGTGGCAACTAAATACATACTTTCACTGTAAAAATTATAACATACAGAAGGTCAACACTATCCAGTTATCCTTTACCTGATTTGAGGCCTAATGTTAACAGATAAACATAGGAATTCACTTTGTGCAAAAAAGTAAACCTTTAAATCCAGACACTACTTTATAACAGAAATATTTTGTATTGAGCATGAAACTATTCTCAACTCAATATCCTCCATTTGTTTATTTCTCAGATACAGATCTGAACGATGTACTTGATGCATTTTATCAACAAGGGTTATCCACTGAAGTCCGCAGCGTAAACTGAATAGTCTAAACACACAAAAAAAAACGAAAAACCGCCTAACTCACTGTTGAATTATGTGACGAGGACAAAATTGATGTGGCCAGGTTGTGAGTGGCTTGCGCCACAATATTTTGATTAAATTGTTGAGCAATTTCCCTTAGCCCTCTGGCTATCTCATGCACGGCGGCCAGTTCTTCACGGTTTCCTGCAAGAAACACAAGGTGGTCATCCGTTTTTGATAGATACTGAAGGATTGGAATCCAGTTTGAGAGAAAATGCGGATGAATCTAAGTGCGTTATTAGAATTTTTGGATAACCAATTACCCATTTTAGTTTGTGCAGATAAGTGTTTTAAAACGTTTACCAACCTGGCCAGCGTTCACCCACTGAGGGCTGAATCCCACTTATGTAGGAAGCGATGGCACTGGATGCAGAGCTGTCACTCTCGAGTTCTCCATCACAGTTTTTCTCCAGCCCCTCGAAGTTAAAGGTTCGTTTGAGATCCTTGCTGAGGTAGAGAATCTCGTTTTCGTACTGTTCGTCCACATAGTCGGTGTGAAAGAAGGAAAGTATAACCATGGCGTTTTGCTCCGCCGTCAGATATTTCGGGTGATCCATCTTTCGATTATGACGACAGGAAGTATTACACGCAAAGTATGTAAAACCAATGTCGTCGCCTCAAATTCTGCAAGCTTCCTAGTCAGCGCAGTCAAGATGGAAAAAACTGTTATGACCTGGCTGAATGCAAATTGAATGCAAATTCTCAAAACCGCCAAAAGTTGGGTACGACATGGGTTAGCTGGAGCGCTAAGCTACATAAAGTTAACCGCTGTCTATCGCCCCAAGCTAGCAAGCCGCAACAGATAAAAAGCAATTTGCGCTTTCACCTTACCCTGCAACAGACGGTCTTTTATCAAATTTTAACGACACTTGTTATCGCGGTTTGATCTGAAATGGACATTGGTTCAGATTCCACACCCGACAAGGCCGGAGTGTTGATGTCGAACGCTTCTCTCGTCTAATATTTTCGGAGGGGTGTGGCGGGGAGGACCTAACCACGTCTTCGGTGAGAGGCCCTTTCCACCTGGGGCTGCATTGAAAAACACAAGGCGTATTGCAAGGATAAAAGGTGCTTGACCAAACCCGAGATTTGGGTTCCGTGAATGCTCCTACTTTCGAAAATAACCTACGCCTAAGTCGTCCTTCCGATCACCTTCATCGATAGGGGTAAATGGTATAAGAATAAACACGATAGTGATAAATGCTTAAAATGTTTATTCACAGTTTAAAAAACAAAAGTTGCTGGTCAGGGACAACAATTCAGATGTTGAAATAATCACATGTACAACCGGTTCAGCCTCAGGTTGTCCAGTCTTTTCCTGGATCAACCATTTTCTTTGGATGGTTTTGAAGCAGAGTGATAGGCATTGATGGGCATCATGTTGTTCCATCACACAGCGTACCCTGGGCAACCAAAGCTCACGGATCGTGAGGTCCTCCTACCCACCAGCCTGCTTGCCTTGGGTAGAGATCCAATCTTTGTGGACAGATTCTGCTTAGGGAGGAGGCTTGGTTCAGGTGATTGAGCAGCCTGGCGAGCTTCCTGGAGCTCCCTGCAAAGAAAACATGCGATAATGAATTACTGAATTGAGTTAACTTTTCAAAGTTGCATTATTTATTGAGGAACTAAAGATTCACCCATTTTTGGGCTGAACTATCGCTTTTATTTAAATTAAAAAAAACAAAAAAAACAGTCCAAGTGTAAGATGAACTCGCTATCAAATAAGTAGAGTGAAGAATCGAGCATGTGTTTCAAGTGCTAAACCGAACATAACTACTGGGTCGGAACAAATCCTGGTATTGAAGAAAGATGTCTGCTAATCTGTAAAGTTTTGGTTCGACAAGGAGTCAACAAGTTACCTGTGTCAATCAGCCCTGAATCCATGAGTTTAAAGCTCATGTATTGTCAACCATTATTAGTGCAGGGATATTCAACCACTGCGCTACAGAACACATTGCATTGAGACAGGCAGTAATGCACGCAGTAGGTACATTACTTCAAAAGCAAGTGACCGACAATTACTTAAAGACAAGGCGTATTTCAAGGATAACAGGTGCATGACCAAACCCGAGATTTGGGTTCCATGAACGCTGGTACTTTCGAGAATTTCGAGAGTATTTTTTACCCTTACTGTTCATTTATGTTTTCCATTATTATCCCTGATGTTGTTGCTGCTCCTGGTGTTGCTGCTGTCTATTTATTCGTGGATGTCTTGCTGTCTTCTGTCTCTATATGGCTTTTTTGTTTTTTGAGATTATAACTGTTACGCTGCTGTGACAAATGAATTTCCCCTATGGAGATTAATAAAGTTTATCTTCTCTTCCAAAATGTCAACAACTCCTAATAATTTGTCATTGTTTAGTGTCTATGACTGACATGTACTGACGAGCAGAGCAATTAAATACCCCACTGAATGGCAGCTGAGTTGAGCTACAGCATGTTATGTTGTTACGCTCGTGTTTGGTGATGTTGCTGGGTGTTTTTTTTTCATCCAAAAATGTGCCCTTCTCATATTGTTTGAGAACCACTACATTAGGTAATCTTCATTAAGTGAGGCATTTTATGATTTCCCACTGGGACTTGTCTTCTTAGGTGGCTGACAACTTATCTGTTCTTATCAAGACACATTCACTAGGGTTTACAAAGCTATACTATTGTTGTCCTAGCATTATAGGTTCCTTAACAGTCTTATTCTTCTTTTAGATATAAATGGAAAGAGAAAAAAAACAAACTGATGAACACATATGACAACAGAGTTGGCTTGTTTGATTTAAGATGTAGAGCTCTACCAGATAAAATATCTGGTACACAATCTCTGTGCATGGGGGAAATCAAGGTGCATGACCACTGAAGCAATATCAGTGCTTTTTAGAATTTGCTTTGACTCATCACACCATTGTTGCTGGTAGAGGCAGAGGGCATAGCAAACCTAAGCTCTGGCTCATGCCAGCGTATCTTTTTTTTTTTCTTCTAAATTATGCACCAAGTGGACTTAGCCTCAAACCCAGGATTAAGGCTTCTGTGCATTAACTTTGAGACACATTCTGCACAAGAAAAACCTTCCCTTTACATCAGTTAGGGGATGACAGTTTTCTGAAATGTCACTGCTGTCTTTCTTCATCTGTGAAGAATAGCCATTCACCACTTGATGCTTGATAGGAACCATAGTTTTTCATTTAATGCTCTTACTTTTCCAGCATGGCTGTCCTAAACTTCTCCACATTGAGCTCTTTGCGTAACTGAGCTGCCAGCCTCACAATCCTCTCATCCCTCAAAACTGTGTTCTTGCAAAGTTCCCTCGCAGATGGTCGCTTCGTTGGGTCTGGATCCAACAACAGCTAGCACAAAAAGAAAAGATATATTTCAATATTTGTGGCAGCAATCATAAAAACATGTTTTCCATTAATAGAAACATCTGATGAAACAAATTCTGACTAAAACAAAGTCCCTTAAATTTTGATTGAATTGAAAAAAAAACATCTACCTTGAGCAATGTTCTGAAGGCCAATGAGAGCTCTTGTGGTAACTTGGGAAGATGTCCGTCTCTGAGGTAGTGCCACTCATCCCCATTCTGGGGCAGTGGAGGAGCTCCAGCTGCAAGCAGGACTGTCAGGCCCAGAGCAAAAATGTCCGCTAGGGGGAGGTGGGTGAAATCCTGGGGGGCAAATGTACCCAAACAATACCAGTACTATCCAGATCGGTTTATTTTAAATTGGTTTCTATAGCAACCTATTACCTCATGCAGAACCTCACAGGCCAGAAAGCGACTGTCCCCTTCCTCAACCTGAGGGCTGTTGGTTGAGGTGACATGACCAAGATCCCCTGCCAAAAAGAATTACAATAGACCACAATCAGTCAACTGACATTGTATCACCATTCATTTACTGAAATTATTTATTTCATCTAGTTTTTACCATTTACCAATTGGGCATGCTGATTAACCCTTATTTTCCAACATACATTTAAAATAATTTTAGTATAGCATAATTTTCTATTTGAAAATTTTCTCTGTGAAATATGTATCTGCAGTTTTAACATTTATGGTCTTGTTTCCATAAATTATAGTTCACTTTTCTTAATGATGCATTACGTTCCTTTTAAGATGCTTTTTCACTAAGCATGAAAAAGTATCAAATAATTTTACTTAAATACATTTGGATTTTAGCATATCTTAACATTGGCTTTACTTTAAGTAATAAAATGATATAACATGTAATAGTAGGTTAACATCAAGTTGACAACTATACCTATTTTGTAAATGACTCCTGCGGAATTTCTTCGTTCCTCTTCCTCCTCGCTTTCCCAATCATCCACTGCACTTTTGCTGGCATGCTGGCAAATGAATATATTACCTATAAACAATTCATGGGCAACAGCATTTTTAGGCATAAGATGGATTTAAACAGTTAAAAGATTTCCAAAGCTCTCCTTGAAACATACTTGGTTTGATATCCAAGTGTACAAGGCCCAAGCCATGGATATATTTTAAACCCATGGACACTTGCAATAGCAGATCTTTCAACTCGGGCTCAGAAAACCTCTCACTTCTTGCCTTCTTCTTCTTGATTGCATCATTTAGACTTCCACCTTAGTTGCAAACACACAGTTACCAAACCACAAACGTAGATTACTCTTTGTAATTACGATAAATTAATGGTAATTTTCCCTGTGGTGTTCATCTCAAACCCACCATTACAATATTCATTTTGTATAATCATGTGGTCATCTTCAGCCCATGCAGAATAATAGCGAACAACATGGGGATGGTGCCCAAGAACAGCATGTGCATATACTTCTTTGAGAGCCAGCTGCCTGGGAGGGTGTAAAGTGAATAGTTTAGGTGTTTAACAAGTAAATACACAGATCTAAGGAAGTTATGGTCAGAGGGAACTGTGACTCACTCGTTGGCGGAGCCAGCTAGGGGTCGACGGGATCGTTTTATGGCATACAAACACCCATCCAGCCTCTTCACACACTTGTAAACTGCACCAAACTCCCCCACACCAATGCACTCCAACTCAAGGAATTCACTCTCGTAACGAGACAGCATGAAGGCTTGGACAGCCTGTTTCTGCCAGAGAAAATAAACACAAGGACTGGTTGTGAAAGAAATTGATAACTTGAGGAGGCGGACGCGTCACAAAACCAGCAGTTGCCCAGATATGGTTATATTTCCTTGAAGAAAGATTCTGGCAGCTTCAGAGATTTCCTTCAACGATACCAGAATAGGGCTGGCAACTTGCCATTTTTGGACAGTAAGAATTGAGGAGGGAGCCAGAAGATGACGAAAGCTGATTATGAAATATCAGAATTATCCAAAATGGAGGATTATTCAGCAGATAAAAATAGATGTACCTTTGGTGGGAGAAAAGCTTCATCATCCTCCTCTGATGACGTTAAACTGTGTTTCAAACTGAAAAGTGGAAGAGATCTTTTTGTATTTTTGAAAAGAACTGTACTGTAGAGAACAAAGCAGGACATTCATGGGTGATTGGAAAAAAAAAAAAAGGAAGTAAGAGAATATAAACACCTCACCTGTGCCCATAACCATTGTCACTTCGGCAGCTGATCTTCCGTTGCGGTTGTGAATGCTGCTTGCTGCTCCAGTGCACTGTCTCAGGGGTAAAGGGATTCACATTAACGGATGGTGCCTGGGCAAGCGTTGCAGCAGCAGAGACGATACGCATGGTCCTTTGGGACTTTATCTTGGTGCTTGAGTACGGCTGGGATGCCTTGGACAAAAGGCTCTAGAGGTAAGGGGGGAGGGGGGCTTTTAGTGGCTAGACATCAGACACTCTTCCAAAAATGAATAGCCATGGTCATATTTTACCTTGGGTGTGCTAGGTGAGTCACAAAGCCTGAGTTTTCTCCATGAGGCATAAGGGATGGGGTTGGTACACTGCAGAGGGGTGGTCAAAGTGTTGCTTCTGCTGCGGTGGCGCTGAATTCTGGGCGTCCTGCACAGAGTCCTGGGGCTTTGGATCCTGCAGGTGCAGTCATCAGAATTGTTGTCACTGCTGCTTCCTTCCTCTCCGCAACTTGAGAAATCAAGTCGCTGGCTGATCCCATCAAAAGACATCGCCATACTGTGGGCTTAGTTCAGAAATCATATTATACATTAGAACTATTCAAGGGCTCTGAAGACATAAACAGTATAATTGAACTGATAATCTAGTCTATAAACAAACTAGAATAAAAACCAGAACGTGTTATGAATAACATTAAGTAATTCAAAAAATGCAACAACATATAAAATAAGATGAAATATATCTCCTAATATAAACCCTCAAGTTTTATTAATTTATTTTTTTTACATACCCTGTCATGATTTATAACATCTTGGGGAAAAAAGAGCTGACGTACTATTTTATCCACACTGAGCTTCCAGATAAGTTTGGATGTCATCCCAGCTTTAATTAAGTGTTTTTTTTTTTAAGTGGTTTAGTGCATTTTTTTAAATATGACTAAAAGTTTGAAAAAAAAAAAAAAACAGACTTATTAAATTTACATCACTGGTCCCCAACTCCTGGTCCCCCGGTCCCCTGGACCGGTACGCAAAGAAAATCTTTCTTGTACAAATCGTAGGTATTTCATTAGACCTTCCAGGTCTTGTTTGAAAAACGACTGTTTTCACCTTCGCCTCCACCTTATTGTAATTGCCAAATATAAAGTGTAATCGTTGTATTCGGATTAAATAGTGTGAACTGACAAACATTTTTATTATTTGAACCCCTGCGGGAACATTTTCATGCTTAAAACTGGTCCCTGGTACAAAAAAGGTTGGGCACCACTGATTTCATAAAAGCACTACTTCCAAAAATGTGATACAGCTACTGTTCTCCAAACATGGCTGGAAAAAATATACAGTGAATTTTCACTCACTGTATTGGTTTCAAACAATTACCACAGCAATAAGGAGGATAAAAACCCAAATCTTGAGTTTCTAAAATGAGACAACAAAGCATCCATCTCACAAGACAAAGTCTCCATGTCACTGAAACAACTGATTTGACATACTTGATTTTTCCCCTCTATAGCAAGAGCCTATGCTGGCAAGACAAGGGTCTCTTTATAGAAATAAATCGTTACAAGCTGTATTTTTTCCTCTGTCGAGTATTGTAGCCAGCACTGCAATTAAAAAATGAAAATGTTGATTCTCCTTCACAGCCCAAGGCAATTTCAAATGTTTACAGTGATGGTGCAACTGCGACACTACGAGCCCACATGTGGAGGGGTAAATAATGACTGATATCTGTTCTTCAGCAGTTTTCCAAAAACAATGGCGCTTGAATTGCAGAAAAATTGCAATAAGAAATAGAAAAAAATAGAAATATTTTTCATAAATACACACACCATTGTTTAAAATACGAACCAATGCCCCCGCATACCCTTATATACTCACGCAGTTGCTGCTTTTCTCAAACAAACGCAGTCGAATTCCGCGCGGAGGTACAAAGGTAACTTCCTGTTTAAATAAATTGCGTCACTGACTTCCCACTCGATGATTGGTTGTATCGCCCGCAAACTGCACGCCTGACTGCGAAGGTTTTGCTCCATATACAAATAACTTAATGGGTCTTGTGAATTCGTCTCTATATCATCGAACAAATGTGCACAATATAGACTGTCATTCATCAGCCAACACGGCTCCAGTCAACACTAAAAGCAACATGCAGCGATGGGGAAAACGTTTGCGAGTAAAAAAAATAAATAATTCACGTATAAAAAAAACATTGACGAAGACACGTGGGCGGAAGTCGGCTACGTCATCATAACACAAAGACGGGAGGAGGACAGCATCCTGTCATTTGATGGCACACACTTACATATAGAAGCAAAACAAGCCGCTGAGCAGTAGCATGTTATGATACGGTTCCTGTAGCGTCTTTAGCATTTCCGTCTACCGTACCGTCGGATTGTACTAGTGATTATTTTCTTTTTTTTTCCAATTCCGGAGCGCTTTGTAGGCGGCCTTATCATGGTGGAGCAGTCGGACCGAGCCCCGCTGCTGGATTGGGAGGAGATCCCACCGCCCTGTCCCAACCAGGCGGCTCCGGCGTCGTCGCAGGAGGCGGACGCACATACGAAGAAAAGTTCGCAGTCCTCCAGCCCGACACAGACCGCCGCTGCGGCTTCCGCCGAGAGGAGCTGTAGCACCGACACCATTACCTGCAAACCCTCAGCTGTTGCTGGTATCGGGGTCGTAAGCCCGAGCAAGTTGCAACGCCCCGGGAATATGCTGGAGCGCCCGGACCCGCTCAGCTCGGACCAAAATGTCCTGTTCCCCGGCCTCCCGATGAGAGATCAGTGGGAAGAAAAAGATCAGATCGTGGCTGTGTTCGTGGTTACCTTTGACACGAGATCAGGTGAGGAAGCTGTCCAAAGAATCTTAATCGAATAGGCCAACCAGGTGCCTGAAATCATTTTTATTATGTTGTTGTGGTTTAGATTGCTGAACAAGGATGCATGGATGATATAATAGTAATAATCCAGGCTATGTCAATTTAACAAATGCTGACACATCCTAAAAGTGGGGTTTAAGTTGACCTAAAAAGATATTGTTTAAAGCAGATGTAGACAATTGAGATTTGAAGAATAGATTGAGATATCCGACACCTCTTGACATTCTTTAATTTCATTTGATATTAAGCCAGTCAACATTACTAGCCATAAATCCCCCCAAAATATGACTGATGCACACTTGTCTAAATATTGTTTAATTCATCATATTTTTTCACCCTATGAAATCTGGTCATCGTGTACAGTGTTGTCATGCTAATAACACTAAATAATACTGTTGATTTATCTATAAAAACAGAGTGCTAGTTACGAAGGAAATGATTGCCTGCTCTGCGCACATTTTGAGAAAAATGTTCATATTTTTTCTTTATACATTATGTTAATATTTCATATTATGTCAGTCTATGGATGTTGTTACTATGGCACATATTGGCTTTCATCTGTAATGATAAAATGTATTTGTAAAAAGGATGTTTTTAATGGATAAAATCAGCAGACCATGCACCTAGTGTGATATCGTTTTGAAATGGTTAAACATCATAAACGTATCTGCAGAGCAGTACAGTATCTATCTATCCATTGTCTATTGCTTATCCTGCACTTAGGATCATGGGGATGCAGGAACCTATCCCACCTGTCATTGGGCAAGAGGTGGGGCACACCCTGAACTGGTCACCAGTATATCATAGCCATAAACAACAGACAAACATTCACTCACAGTAACGCATCTGGGCAATTTTTCAAATTTATTCCAATTAACCTCCTGCATGTTTTTGGACTATGGGAGGAAACCAGAGAACCTGGAAGAAACCCATGCAGACATGGGGAAAACATGCAAACTTCATACAGAAAGGCGTCCTATGGAAATTGAACATGGGTGCAGTACAGTATTGCATTTAAAAATGGTGTGCATATAAAGGAGGAAGATGGTCTATGACTTTCAGTTTCTGAAACACTGAATCATGGCCATCCGATGACAACTCGTAGAGACAAAATCTGAGGAAGTGGTTTAAATGAAAGTCATTGTAAGGGAAGGTTCTACACTTATGTGTGTGCATGTGTGCGTACATTTAAATGGCAGGGAACATGGTGGAGTGGTGCTTGCCTCACGATATCAACCTGGAGGGAGTTGAATTCAAGTCGATGGCCAGTGGTTCCCATCGGATCGCCAATGACTTCATGTATGTGGTGCTTCATGGTCCCAAAGTCAATAACCACAGAGACGTTCTTTTCCTGCTGTGTTTACCCCTGGTCTTATCTTACTCTCGGTTAGATATTTCCGTAAAGGTTCTTACTTTGGCCTGGCCTGCTTTGCTAACATGCCTGTGGAGAACAAGCTGGAACGAGGAGCTAGGATGAAGTCTGTGGGGATTCTTTCGCCTTCCTACACTCTGCTTTACCGCTACTTGCACTTCCTGGAGAACCAAGTCAGGTAAGTAACATACTGCTCCAGTGTTTTTACCTGTATATGTTGTCACGTCTTCTTCCCTACCTATTTTGTTTTCTCATCTTTTAAATATAAAAACCGGGGACCTAGTTATTGTTCGCGTAGCCCATTTTCATGCAGTGGAAGAAACCTTGGCATTAGTTCTATTTTTGCAACCCTATTCCTCTAAATTAGTCCTGTAACTAAGGCTTACCTCCTCATTGTCTATGCACGGATAAATGACAAAGCCTGTGTTCAAAGTAACAAATCCATTGATGTGATGCTAAATGTTGTTTACAAAGACATCCTGCTTTTTATATTTTGTGGGATTGAAGTCTGTCTGCATCAACAAGCTGATGTAACAGCTTGAGATAGATATACTAAATGCTGTGTCCAATGTGATCCGCGTTACAGGGTCAATCTAAAGGCAAAATTGGTATAATTGGAATGTGAATGAAATTATGCCTCAAAGCAATTTAGAAAAGCGAGCAACAGCACAGGAATAAGTAATGGTCTTGCTCTGACCGGACAATAATTATCAAAGGGATCCCAATATGTTTAATTTATGTTAAAAGTTGAATTAATTCAAATTGTAGACCAGGGGATCTGAAGTCAGGTTTAATATTTGGTAAATAAAAAATTGGGGGCATCCCACATTGTTATTGATGATTTTCTTATAATTTATGGAAATTGTTTTTTTTTAAATAATTTCCAAATTTTCTTGCAATATTTAGCAAATTTGTTGTGTTTGTAAACGACATCTTAACATTATCCAAAATGTCTATTGGACTCAAATGTGAATCTTTAACTCATTGCTGGTGATAACATGATAAAAGTTTTGAGGACCTGACTGTTATGAAATACTTTAGTACGAGTGTAATTAAAGCATTCAAAAAACATCGACCTTGGCTCAGCACAAGGTGGTCCTCACTGAGCGAATACTCGGTTAACAGTGACTCAGAGTTACAACGGATTTTGCAATACTATTAAAATATGCGCAGAATGCACTGGCAGCAGTGCACAGTACAAATGGACGATATGTATACAAATACTGTACTGTAAAATAGTATAAACAGTGTTTCGTTAACCACGAAATCGCTTAGCAATGGACCCCTTGGAACGACCACCTGTATGACATTCAGCTCCGCTTAATCCATATGAATTTATAGGCCAAAAAATATCCTGCTTCCTTTTCAGACACCAGCTACAGTGTCCGGGCCAATATTCACCACTTGAGGCTTTTTATGACGATAAGAAAGCCATCCTTCCTCCGTCGGGAAACGGCCTGGTCACCGCCTGCCCAACTTGGAGTGTGACAACCATAAACCGTTGCATGCATCCAGAAATGAGGGTACGGAAGCCGCAATTGAATTGAATTGTTGGTGCTAGCTCAGGACAATTGATCAATTTTCTCCGGGATCAATTAAGTATTTCTAGACCTGATTTTGATTATATAATGAAACGAAACCCCACTGTATATGGTTGCCCCTTGTAGATAACCCACCCAGCAGGCTGCATGTCCCAGTTCATCCAGTTCTTCGGGGAACAGATAATGGTTCTGTGGAAGTTTGCGCTGCTGAGGAAGCGCCTCCTCATCTTTTCTCCTCCACCTGTTGGTGTAGTTTGCTACAGGGGTAAGAAGCTTGGCCAGGCATACGTAAACACACTTCATTCTCATAGTTAAGTTTGGTAGTATAGTTCATTTCAAATGTAATCCATATCTTGCGTTCTTAGAAAACACAAATGATACATTGCAACTAAGAGAAAATGTTCATTTAAATGTTCTCATCCTCTTTCAGTGTACTGTTGTTGTTGCCTGGCCAATATATCTATACCTGGAATTGGAGTGTCAGTGCCTGAATTACGGCCTTTCTTCTACATCAACGTAACTGACATAACTGCCCTTGAGACAGAGCTGTCATATGTGGCCTGTGAGTGCAACTTGCATATCAATCTTTAATTGCACCTGCTTTGAAATTCGAGGAAATACATTTCTCACGATAAAACATATCTGCGTATGTTTCAAGGCACCACAGAGAAAATCTTTGAGGACAAGAAGGACTTGTACGATGTGTACATCAATAACCAGAATGTGAAAACACACAAGACCCAACTGCAGCCACTGTTGCGGCTGAATGCCGCAGACAAGGAGAAGTACAGGAAGCTGTGTGAGCAGAGGTATGCCTTATAACAGCATATACTGCTAAAATTGAAAACATCTACTGTATTTGCACTTTAATCAAATAGCAAATAGCATTGTTATATTTGGAATCAGGTGGTTACAAAATGGAAATGGCGTCTGAAAACAAATATGAATGGACTTTTCTTTGCAACTCATTTGGCTTGATGGTTGATGCGCCCAAAAGGACAAGAACACATCATGAGTGTAGAAACAGGTTATGGAGTCATGAGACATGTTGTCAGGAGCCTATCGAGAAACCAATCAATCTTATGCATAGGATTTTAGGAAAGCTTTTTTGGTACACTTCTACAACAAGAACTTGACTCATATTGAGTCATATTATGAGTCATATTTTGAGATATTTTTGACGTGATCAGTGTAATGTTTTCTGTGATCATCCTGTGTAAAGTACAAAGTTTTTAAGCCTCTTGTAAGTTAAGCAGATGTTAATTAGCACTATACAATTAACATGGATGTTGATGAATAATAGCCAATGGTTTATTCTGTCAAACTTCTCGTATACCAAAGAAGTTTGCCCTTATAACAACCGAGTGGTAGTGGCATTTCAGGGCATTTTAAGATTTCTCTGCCTAGCATTTATTATAATCTTTGACATTAGTCAATGCTACTAACTATTACAAAGGGAGGGAAGTATGTATACTGTATTTGTCAAACTATGGATTTACTTCTAGCCATTCATATCAGGAAATAATTCCTTTTATCAGGAAAACGTGAAACCAACAGGTGGAAAAAAAAGGAAAAACAAATAGCGTGTATCCATCTATCTATCTATATATCCATCCATCCAGGAGAAATCAGGGTTTTCTACCACTTTAATGGCTTTATGGCTTTCAACTGCTGAGCTGAATATGGTGTGTTACGTATTTCCGGTTGGACTCTAGTTTATAGTTGGAACATCAACTGTCTTAGTTACCTAAAACTGGCACACAAATTTCTCGATGTTATTCCTGGTTGACCACTGTGTGACATGGGTCCCTACAAGATCCCTAAGGAGAAAAACTCTAAATCTGTGGGTTGGTCAAGATAGAAAGAGTTCATGGCCCTTGTAATTGCCACAGAAAGCTTTCCTCATGAAAGTATTCCCTGAAAGAGGGATTCAGGAATTTCATTCTCTGTCCAAAAAACCTATCCAGGCAATTAGCAGAAAGTCTACCCTGGTCAGTAAGTGTCCAGCTGATGATCCAGACAAGTGGATTTGCCTGAAGTATTTTTATATGTCAGTGCCTATTTGCGATTCCCGAACCACCTCAGCTGACGCTTTTTGACAAGAAGGAGCAGAGGCTCTATGACAAGCTTTCCTCCCCCAGACGTCCATACTCCTCATCCTGTCTCTCAGGCTGAAGCCGACCAACCTGCAGGGGAAACTCATTTTAGCTGCTTGTATTGTAGACCTCAGTCTTTTGATCATGCTCCAAAATTTGTGACTATCAGTAAGCATTTGAAAACAAACGGACTGGTTAGAGCTAGGGTACAAATAGCTTTGCTGTCTGGCACAGCTTCTCCTCCATGACAGACTGATACAGTTTTGCATTACACCGGAAGCCAGTTAATGCTCCAACCTGCCTTCATTTGGGGCTGTACTTCCTTTCCACCCTTTGAGTGGCAAACTCCTCATTTCTGGGACTGAATAATGGCCCCTAATTTGGAAGTGCCACTGCAGAATACTCCAGTGCTGGAGGTCATTTTGTGATCCTGCTACCATGACCACATTGTCTGCAAAAGAAGCAATCCTGAGAACAGCCTCCTACCGATGCCTGTGCCAAGAAATCTTGTATTTTAATATCACTAACAGAACTGATGACAGTCCTGTCTGACCCTAGCACCCACTTGGTAAATGCACCTATCGCAACATTCTTACAGAAACAGGATGACTTGAAATAACTGCTCTGTGACACCCTAGTCCCCCAGCACCTCCCACAGAAAGCCTTGCAGGACCTGGTCATATGCCTTTTCAAATATACACAGCAAATGAGGAGGATGAGCAGACTCGCAAAACCCCCTTCCTCTCCCCTCCCCCGGGATCCTTGCAAGAACTGGTCCAGTGTTACATGACCAGGTTAGAATCCACATTGTTTTGTTTGAATTAGGTTTGGTTTGAGGCTTGACGGACGGTCTGAGTTAGGGTTCGATGCTTTGCCAGCATGAGCTTTGAAATCTCCCTATAGAACTATGGAGTCACTAGGTGGCGTCCCATCCAGGACACTTTCCGTTGAATACGGAAAAGGAGTTTGTTGTGCATAAACTCAAATAATCATTCTAGATCTCCTTCCTTCCATGGTCACAAGGTGATGCCCTCTCATTGAATGGGAAAAACTGCAGTTGTATGTAATGTATTACAAATGTACAATTGGAAAAAATATGGAGAGCTCATTCGCAACGTATTAGATTTGAGTTTGAATTCAGAATAACAGATGACTGCTTTATGTTACAGGCAGATGTTGATGTACTCTCAGGAGGTGAATGGAGACTGCATGCCGAATGAAGAGGATCTTTTCATTTTGTGAGTGTGTTATGCAAATGCAAAATCCCCACGACTATGCTTTAGGCAGCATCGCCTTGAAGTAGTTTATTATGATCTCTGTGGAATTTAATATTCTATTTTCTTTCAGGTTTTTCATGGAGTTAAACAACCGCATTTTCCAGATGCTGTCTGAGGTTGCAGGAAGCACAGATCCCACCCTCACAGCTGACCATGTTAGGGCCATGGGGCTGGATCCCCAGGGTGATCGTCCCTTCCTCGCTGAGCTGCTGGCAGTATATGGGATTGACATCACCCTGGTCATAGACAACCTCTGTTGCCCCTGAGCCTGGGGACAGTGCTGGATATCTGTGAGCACAAGACTCACACAAACACAAACACATACACACTCACTGAGACCCCAAAAATCACTGCCTTCACCATGGGACTTCATCTCTCACCTCCCGTTGCCCCCCCCTTTTTAGTGTCTCATCTGACCGTTGGGGTTGGAATCCAACCTGTTTGTGTGAAAGACTCTTTTTACTCTGCGCTCTTACTGTAAGTCACTCCGCACTGTAGTTTAATTTCTTTTGACAAAACTGCTTGTTGTTGTTGGGACTGTGTCTGGATGAAGAAATAGACTTGTTGATCATGTGAGGGTGATTCCCAGCTGAATCAAATCATGTTAATTTTTCCGTTCCTTCAATTATTTCCAGCCTTCTTTGTTTGTTTAAAAATGAGCTGTGCTATGTTGATGAGAGTTTGTTATTGGAGGTTCATCGGTTCCCTAAATGTTGAATAATAGAGAGCAGGAACTTTAAAATGTCGATAAGACAGCGCGCAGTGGTGGTACACACTCACAACAAGGTATTGGGTTAATTCTGGTCAGCATGGCTTGTCGGTGCCTGAATGGGTTCTGTCCTGGTTCTTCGGCATCCTCCTACATCTCAAAACTGTGCTGTGGTTAATTGAGGTCTTTGAATTTTGTTTTTGTGTGAACGAGATAGTGAATTTACATACATTACACTCTGTAATCCACTGGGGAGGGGTTTTAGGTCGGAGAACCGCTTTTCAAACGATGACAGCCGAGATCAGCTCCTGTGCTCATTAGCCCGCGAGTCAAGGGGTATTGAAAGTGAATGGATGCAAGTAGATTCATAGTCAGAGGAAAAACCGCTGTATTCGCTATTTACAGCCAAGCAATACCTGTTCGTTTTTGACCATAAGGTCAACATTTTGTTTTTACTAAATCAGTCTGAGGTAAAAGGCAATTATGTTTGTTTATGGGTCTTGTTTTTTTCTTAAACATTTTGCACATTTTTAATGTAATATAAATTAACACCTATTAAAGCAGAGTCAGATCAGTGTCATATTGAATAAATGACAACAGAGGGATTCTCAAATGTTTTTTTTTTTTTCATACATATGTAGAATTTACTGTTGAAAAGACAATATAAAAGATGCATGAGAAAAGGGAGTTAATGAATGCATCACCATATGGTCATCCTCAGTACCTTATCTCTCATCACAGTTTCAATATTATTACTTGCACATGCTTTATATACCATACCAAGATACCATTCTGATCCGTCAAAAATCTCCCTTTTTTCAATCTTTTACCAACTGAAGCTTCAAATTTGATACAGTAAATTCCTACTCCCTAATCATCATTATTATGATGGCATTAAAAAGATCTTTTTTTTTTCTTTATGGAAGCCTGTTCTTGGGTGTTATTTGGAATTTTAACATCGCTTTTTTATTTTAAACACCATGTAAATTTATATGTTTCCTAACCCAAAAATATATGCTTGTTTGTAAAATATGTTAAGAAAATTCAGTATACATATTTGGAATATATGCAATAGAAATCCATACACATATATATATATATATATGTTTGTGTGTGTGTGTACATATATATATAATGAGAGAGAGGTTTGCTTTTACATATCACTAGAAGCTAATTGAAATACATGAATGAATCCCACTATATCTATTTTTTCTTTATGAGACTGATCCAACTTAAGTGTGACCAACCACAGACCAAGTCATCATTTACAGAACATTTTGCTGTTTGAGTATTGTATCTTATTCTGTGTTTGTCTTTGCTGGCGGAGGTTTTTTCAATGAATGTAATTTCATAACACCACTTTACCACAAATGCTGCACCATGTCTGCCTGGAGTGTAATTTCTTGATGCACACAGTAATCACGCCTTTTTGTCATGTTGTTCTGCACTACATGTGGTTGTACAGTCTGAGACTCAGCAAGTGCTGAGTTGTGAATCTACTTCTCAAACTGCACAGGCTGGAAGGTAACGAATGCAACCTTAGATCATTTTGAACGAAGAGCCCTTTATGTGATGATTCTTTGTTTAGTTTTGATGAGAGCTTCGCAGAGATCCTCCTCACGACACAGAGGTCCTTTTCGGGTTTTTGGGGATCTGATGATGTCATGGGGTGGGCCGAGCATTGAAGCAGAAAGACGCCCATCCCCACTATCTGCCCTGGCTTTTCATGGCAGTCTCATCAGTGACTCCAGCTCCAGTGATGGACTGACTCTTTTGAATACTGCTGGCAGACAGGCTTAGTTAGTTCATCTCTTTGCCAATGTGGGTGATCATTTGTTCCATGTTGGAACACTAAACACTAAACTTGATATCAAATTGGAGCAATGGTTCTGAGTTGCTATCTGAAATGTGCTACGATTTAAATCCACCGAGGCCCGATATTGGAGCAGAGAACTACTGTTTTAGAGTTGTCTTACAGCCTGCAATATCTTGATTTTATTGCCAAGATGTTCCCTGAGTTGATTTTATTTGGTTGAAAAACGGAATAAGTGCACTACTGTTTTGCATTTGAAAGAGAGGGGCACTTGAGGTTTGTAATTTAATGGGGCCTTAAGGAAATGTGATTTTAAAGTCTTATTACTTACTGTATGTACGTCAAAAGTGTTTGCTGAACAATTAAGTACCTTGTCCTTTGCACTCCTGAGGGACTTTCTCTCTCCAGTGGAAACTGCTGACTGTGACTTCTTTATTTACTTTTCACCAATCACATTCTCTCGCCTATGAACTTGTTTACATAACAGGTGTATGTTCAATATACGGGAGTGTACACAGCACACACATTTCTGTATAAAATGCCTTCTTTGTGAAGTTTTTCACACCAGCATTAGCTTAATGATTCCTTTGTGCAGCGTGACACTCAACTGAATGTCCGAGACAACAAATATTGCACACATGCAGTAACATTTTTAAGCAGTGGAAACTTTGTCTCTTGTTTCAAAGTGTCGATTAAGATCAAGTGTCAGCATAAGAGATGTCAGTAACCTACTGTACACATGAAGGCAATAGCATTAGCAACACTGTACTGCCTTTGTGCAACAATAAAACATTAATTCAGTTATCTAATTGTGTGACTCATACATTCAATTCTTCTGTACATACGCATGATCTGATATTTTTGGGTCTGGATCAGCAAGATATGACTTCACTACATATATTTAACTTCCAACAAGCAGCATGTTCTTCTCATCAGTAAAAAAAACTACAGCTCAACTGTATAATCACCACAATCTTATTGTCATCAATGAACAGCAGCAATGGCTGAAGTACATAATAATCATTGACTAATACATGTATTTGAAGTTGTGCATAAAGATAGGAAAATGAAGATTTAGTGGAAGCTTTTTTTCCATTTAGATAAACCTAAACAGAACATGCAAAACACAATTTTTGGGGGACAACACCTCTGATTTGGTCTACACTACCCACAAAGGAGCATACAAGTCCCCCACCTTGGACTCTGACAACATCACCGTTATACTGTAATGCTGGCTTATACATCCAGGGTGAAAGTCACCAGACTGGTTTGGAAGCAGCTATGCTATGGCCATATAGAGCCCCCCTGCTTTTGAGGACTGCTTCGACAAGATCGACTAGGAAACGTTTTAACAGGCACCCACATACAACGGCCAAACAGACATTGAGGAGTCTACAGACACTGTTACCTCATCAAATACACTGATGATGTAACCCACACTAAAACCGTCAAAACCCAAGCAAACTGGAAACCATGGCTGACAATGCATGTCCACCGGCTGTTGAGGACCAGAGACAAAGCCCTCAGAGCCAGGGACAATACTGGCCTGAGAGCAGCGAGAGTCAACCTGTCATGTGGCAACAGGAAAGCCAAATGCAACTAAACCAGCAAGATAACCACCACACTGGACAGCAGGGATGCGTGGAGCCTGTGACCGGGAATCCAGACCCTCATAGACTACAAACCTGTCTCGCAGCTCTGCAACAACAACATCTCTGCTGAACAACCTGAATAGCTTATTTGCACAGTTTTAGGCTCAAAAAAGCAAACATCCACAGACAACCCCTCCACACCCCCAACCAAACCCTGTGCCTGTCCGCTGCCAGAGTGAAGAGAACACTCTCCGCCATCAGCAACTGCAAGGCAATAGGTCCAGTCAACATCCCTGGTCGGGTGCTGAAGGACTTCACAGAGGAGCTCAAAGACGTCTTTAACACCTCCTTGAGGCAGGTGGCTGTTTCGTCACGCTTCAAATCCACTGCAATCGTACCCATGTCAAAGAAACCTGCTCCATCAAGCTACAATGACTACCGCTGTGTGGCACTGATTCCCATCATTATGAAGTGCTTTGAACAAGTAGTCATGACACACATCCAATTCATCCCTCTCCTACCCTGGACAGTTCCAGTTTGCATAAACACTCCACAAAGGATGCACCCTGCTTACTCACAACTGCAAACCAACCTACAGCACCAATCACATGGTGAAGTTTGCGGAAGATACAACTCTGGAGGGTCTCATCACTTAGGACAGTGAGACCCACTACAAGAAGGACGTCAACCTTCTAACCACATGGTGCAAAGACAACAACTTCCTGCTGAACATCAGCAGGACCAAGGAGATTGTTGTCGACTTCCGGAGAGGCCACACAAACCACTCTCCATCATCAGTGGCGCTGCCGTGGAGAGTGAGCAGCACCAAATTCCAGGGAGTCCACATCAGTGAGGACCTCTTCTGGACCACCAACACCACATCACTGGCAAAAAAGGCATAGCGGCACCTCTACTTCCTTCGCAAACTCAAGCAAGCAAAAGCCCCCACACCCATCATGTACACTTTCTACCAGTGCACCATCGAGAGTATCCTGTATCATTGTGTGGGGCGGGAGCTGCACGGCCTACAATGGAATAGCTCTGCAGACATACACACCACCTGCGTCACCCCTAAAGTGTCTGTGATTGTAAGCGACGCCAGCCTCCCTGCACATAGCCTGTTCTGCCTCCTGTCTTCAGGGAGAAGGTACGAGAGCCTCCTCGGGCCTTCTCTATCAGACTCTCCAACAGCTTCACACACCAGGCTGTCAGGATGTTTAACTCTCTGCCGACTCCCCTACTTCCTCTACCCCCCCCTCTCTCCCACCCAAGGATGCCTCACCAGCACCCAAAACACTGGACTCTGACATTTTATCGTAAGATTACCACTTTTTTTGCACAACTGCTTTTTTGTACTGTCACAGAAAAAAACATCATGCAGCTATTGTACCATACGCCATTATGGTATTACTTACTAACCTTTTTTTGCTACTCTCTATTCAACTTACACACATTTAAACACTTCAGTCTTTATGCCGTCAAATGTCTGACATCTTTTCACCTTACCAGCAGTTTGTACCTGCATGCACTTTATACCTCATAGTTAAATGTTTACTTTTGTATATTTTGTTTGAATTGTGAGAAAAGTGTTCTCGATTCCTCTATGTCTAGTACATGCGGAGAAATTGACAATGATGCTGACTTTGACATTGATGAGAAGTGGGCCAATAATTACTGATAATTTGTGGCGCTCTAATTATTAGAGAGCGACTATTTCTCTACTGTTATAATACATTTGAGTCTGACATTTAACATGTTGGAACAGTCTGCATGTTTCAGTGTTATATCAAAATGGTCCAAAACTGGCTCATAAACCTGTCATTTACGTACTTGACATAATCATTTTCATTAACCTGTGACGTGATCTGATCATGATGCCCACACTTTGTTGGACTTTGAACAGTTTCTTAAAGACAATGAGCTCTAAACTAGACTGGTATTGTGTTCTTGTACCTTTAAAATAAATGTGCAAATAACTCTCTTGAAAGGGAGATTTGATAGGATCTTGGGTATTTACTATTTACAATTTCCACAATGTCTAGGCCTACAGAGTAATGGGGATCAGTGTGTGTAGATGCTGCATTCACAATATTTCATAAAACATGATTTTTTTTCAAGATGGTGGCACACAGAGGAATGGTAACTTTTGGCTCTGCCTTTCTGCATTTTTTTGTTTACATAGTGTGTTTGTGTCTGCTTTTCAGGCAAATGTTGCCCAAATACATTTTGCTTTTACAAGGAAAATAAACCACCCATTTTATTCCATTCTGATCAGTTCTAGGCAGAAAGTCTCAAAATAAGGAAAGTTTCTGACATGCAAATCTGACAAAGTGACCAGACCAACAAAATGATGGAAAGCACTAATTTAATCTTTACAATGTATCATCCTATTTCAGAGTATATTCATGTTGCGTTTAATGTAAACAGAACTTTTGAAGCTGTTAAATAAATGTATAAAAAGAAGTACAAATATTTAAAATGCAAATGTATTAATAGTCACATTGATTAATTCAACTTCTTCAAATTGAAGAAGCCAAATTCAAATTGGCCATTTTATTGACCCGTGGTGAGATTTGATTACATGGCTGGGCCATTCCATAAACATGATTTTTTTTTTTTGTAAGATTAATTGCATGTTTTGTGTGTTACTGGTGCACATTAACAATGTCTTGGTCACAATCTGTATGATGGTATATGATTTTTTTAAAAACCCAAAGTAAATTAATATGTCTGGTGAGAAACTGAGCTCATATAGTGGTAGTCTTTTACTCTCAAAAGTATTTTATAATGTTTGATCCCCCCCAGCAACACGTTGTATTCATCATTGCACTGCTGAAAGGAGCTGCTGACGGCGCTCGCCACTAATGAAAAAGCGTAGTTTCCTTGGCAGCAGTCTAACCTCCACTGGCATGGCCTCGTACTCCTCATTGTCGATGTTATAGAAGCCACTGAAACCCTGTAGATTTAGGACACATAGTTATACTGTAAGACTCTGCATAAAGACATGGAGCCTTGGTATATAGATGGACAAGCATTTAAATGACCTCTGACCTCAGGCAGCTGCAGACGGCAAGCGCTAGCTTCCAGTTTTGTGGAGGCTTTAGTGAATACACTTGGGTCCTGTTCCTTCTTGTTTCTATGATCAAAAAAAACATTTATTTTATTAACAGTTGTCTTATTCTACAAGATTGCAGAGTTATAGCCGACCATTCCATTGTTCTACTGACCCCACAGTGATGAACTCGCCCACGGTGAGGTCGTCTGGCTCAGCACAGATTATCAGGGAGTCGTTTTTGCGCTGACAGTTAAAAATGGAAAATTCGAATTTGACATCATAAACAATGACAGGACAAACAAGGAATCAACAGTTAAGACTTGAAAATCCCTGCCTATTTAACAAATGTATTTTTTACTCACCCTCTCAACAGGGTTTTTGTTACGTGTTTGAATAAACAGCTCTAATGAAGAAAGCTGGTGCTCCTCCCACTTCTCAGGTTCTTCCACTTTCGGAGGATCTAAACAACACACAGGGACACACATTGACACATTAACCTTAAAAAAAAAAAAAAGAATTAAGAGATTTTGTTGAGCAATATTCCTGGCATCATTCCAGGATTCCCAGCAAAATATTTATACCTTCGACTTTAGGTGTCCAGTAGTTTTTCAGTCTGTTGATTATGCGGTAGAGCAGGTTGGGCCTTGGGGACTTCTGGGAGGGCAAGTCAGGGGGTCGTACTGTGGGACCCAAGTAATACACGGAGACCTGCTGGGCTAAGGGCCATTCCTGAGAGATTGCAATTATTACATTCAATAAGAGGGCAAAAAAAACAGTCAAATCCAAAGTAATGTGAAATTTTAGACATCTATTTGTATGAAAAATACTTTTACCTGTAACGTGCGGAACCAGTATGCGGCATTTGTCTTCAGGGGTCCCAGATACCAGAATCTATCAAGAAACATAAAGACATTATTATTCTCTTGTAAGAGGAAAGGTGTGTTACTCTTCACACAATTCAATATGGCTATTTCTTTGGGAAGTCTTACTTGCTAATTTTTGCGGATACATCTCTAAAAGCACCCCAGCGCAGTCCCGTCAGAGCGAAGACTGGTTGCTCATTCTGTCCCTAAAACAAGAAGATACCTCTTCATAGTAGACGGCACAAATGTATTAAAAGCCAATACATGTACAAACGCTGTTTTCAATCACTTTCTCACTTTGATTTGTAAAACATCTAGTGGTATGGTTTCCCCCTTCAGGATGGACAGTGTTGCTGATGTGATATCTCTAAAAGAAATAGAAAATTGAAATAATGAATGACAACGCGCCTACATGGGGTATAAATCGCAGGCTCCTTTGTGATATAACATTACTTAGAAGTTGTAGGAGCCTGCAATCTATATCAATTCCAAGAAAGAACAGACATCTAGGTCAATTAAATGATTGAAAATGTATATGAAAAAGAAATATAGAATGCCTGTAAATGTATTCACCCATTAAATATCATTTTGATAAGAATTTGCCCCAAAACAATTTTATATCAAAAAGAAAAAAAACACATTTTTTCCAAAATAATGTAAATTAAACAAAATCATATAAGGTAGAGGAAATGACTGAATAAATATTTACCCCCATCATGTCAATATTTAGTAAAAGCACATTTGGCTGCAATCGCAGCACAGAGTCTTTGTGGATGTCAGGCATGAACAGCTGAGGTCCATACTTATGAACAGTTGCTTAACCCCAATGTGTAGATAGAACAGCATGTGTGCAGTGGATTGGGAACCAGCATCCCTTACACGAATATGCATCCGCAAAGTTGACAAAAGAAAGTTGTTCAAACGATCAGGATGTGCGTATCCGGGAGTTAAGTTTTATGAACCCAAGCTGTATCCATTCCTGATTGAATTACCTCAAATGACTTGTCAAGCGAGGTTTTAGACTGTTAAAGTCAATGCTTATGAGTGCTGGCTTAAACCCTATGTGCGGCATGTGTACAGTGAATCAGGGACCAGCATCACACGATAAGCATCAGATATTATGCTGTGTTAGTTTGTAAAGTGGGCATTCAAGGAAAAGGGACCACACATCTACCTAATCTGGCCTAGCAGAGTCTGTGTGGTTGTCTCTATCAGACCGACAAATTTGGACACTGCAATATGTCTCCATGTTTTCTCCGGAGCAGTTTATTGATGTTATATCTGCGACACATTAGTTCTTTATATGTAACATAAAGGAAAAAATATTTATGCAGTGTTATCTTTATTTTAGCTGTCAGAAGGGTTCTGTGGCTCCAGGTGTTTTCTTTTCTTTACAAAACAAATGGCTCTTTGAGTGTTGAAGGTTGCCGATACGTGATATAGTCAAACACAGATTGACCCAATTAAAAATGATTAACCACATTACAAAGCTGTTTATCAGACCTAGTTACAGCCTATTACAAAACAAATTTGAAATTGATATAATGATCTCTTTATAGAATTCAATTTAATCCAGGATGAGGATGATGTGGGTTTGAGACACTTTCACTTAATGTTTAAGATTTGTTATACAGAGGGGAAAAAAATTCCAAACATACAAAATATGTGACAAGTCCAACTATTTGGAATAAAAATGAAGACATACTTACTTAACCCTGTTGTCGGAGACAAGGTGAAGACTAGGGCTTAGGGAATTGTGAGAGCCCAATGGGATGAATCCAATTGGTGTCTCGCTGAACATGTCCTATGGATATTTCACAAGATAAAAATAATTACTTTTAAATCATCTATATAACCACATGCACACATACGCAATTAAGAGGTGGTAACATACACTCTAACCCTCCGGGCATTAGATATTGTTGGGGTAGGAAACAATCTACTATACCAAAAATACTATTTTGTGCTTTTTTTTTTCATCTGAGATACAGTGTGTCTTGAAATAACAGGGGGGAAAAAGTTAACAGATGACAGGTAACAACAAAAAGTTGTTCAAGCTTTATCAGGATGTGCGCATCCGGTAGTTACGTTCTAGGCCCAATCAACATGTCAAGCGAGTTTTTAGACTGTTTAGGTCAATGCTTATGTTATGAGCGCTGGCTTAAACCTCATGTGCGGACGTAGCAGCACGTGTACGGTAGATCGGGGACCAGCATCCCTTGCTCCAGCATCACACGTTAAGCATCAGATATTATGCCGGGAAAGGAAAAGGGACCAAACATCTACCTGATCTGGTCTCCGCAGCAGACCTGTGATTACTTCTTGCAAGGTTCCGTCACCCCCAGCCACGATAAGCATATCTGTCTGCTCCATGAACTCCATCAGCTTTTTTGCCTGACCTTCGTAATCTGTCTGCAGAGGATTGTGGACAATGTAAGAATGATTTTGTATTGTTATTTTCAATCATCCACACATTTAATGAGAAAACAATGAAAGACACCTTGACGACAGTAATCTCCATGCCAGCCAGTTGTAAAAGGGGAGCGGCATTCTTTTCAAACAATTTGTTTGCTTTCCTGTGAAAAATTAAGACAGGATGTCAGAGGAAAAGAAAAGAGCAGATTAAAACAAGAGTAATGGTGGATTAGTAGCGGATATAATAATCAGTCTTCTGAAATTTTCTGCAGAGGGAATTCAGAAACTATTATGAATATTTTCTCTAGTTGTAAACTGACATGAGCTGTACCAAACGGCATAAAGGAGGTTTCACGCCTTGAATGTTTGGGAGAAAGACCTTTATTGTCACATCCATTTACACATACAGCACAACATCAGCGGAATTTGACGACTGCATTAAACCCAACATTGATGAATTATGAGCGGAAGGCAGCTACTGAACAGCACCAGGGGAGCAGTTAGCCTTGGCTGAACAATCAGGTACGCCACATACTGCGTACCCACTCTTGCATGTTTAGATCTGGCAATGAAACGGAATACAAAACTGCTAAGTACGGACCGAAGAAGGCCATCTGAACAGCAAAGAGGCAGTTTTGAGCGAAGCTGGATGGCTTCTACTCCACTGGTGACCCTAGGTGGATGTGGCAAGGCCTGCAGCACATCACGGACTGGAAGTCCACCACCGGCATCTCTGCAGACAAACTGGCGGACAACCTCAACATCTTCTACGCCCGCTTTGAGAACCCCAACCACAACACAGGGGAGAGTCACACACACAATGGGAACTCCAACCCCACCCCACTCCTCCTCTCTCCCAACAGTCTCATCAGACCAGGTACGCTGAGCGCTGAAAAGGATCGACCCATGCAAGTCCGCTGGACTGGACAACATCCCGGGGTGGGCCCTCATGAGCTGGCTGATGTTCTCACCACCATCTTTAACCTCTCCCTCAGCCAGGGCACCGTCCCCAACTGCTTCAAGAACACAACTACCGTCCCCCTCCTCAAGAGGAGCCCACACACTTACCTGAATGACTGCAGGCCAGCGGCACTCACTCCGATCATCATGAAGTGCTGCGAGAGAGTGAGAGAGTGGTCCTGGCCCACATTACGAACAACATACCGACTCAACAGATCCACCTCAGATGCCATAGCAGCACCCTCCACTACTCCCTCTCCCGCCTAGAAAACAAAGACTCCTACATCAGGATGCTCTTCATGGACTACAGCTCTGCATTCAACACGGTCATACCCCGCAAAACTCACACAAAATGTCCACCCTTGGCCTGCACCCAATCCCCTGTGACTGACTCCCGGACTTCCTGACTGGGAGACCCCAGTCTGTCAGGATAGGTTACAGGACCTTAGCTAGCATCACTAGTGAGCATGGCCACTCATCAGGGATGTGTTCTCAGCCCCATCCTCTACACCTTGTTCACCAACAACTGTGTCGCCTCCCATGAGGACTGTGTCATCCTGAAGTTTGCAGATGACACTGCAGTGATAGGACGCATCACCGCTGGAGATGAAACAGGCCAGTCTGGGGAAGTGGTGTGAGGACAACAACGTCTTCCTCGACACGGACAAGACCAAGGAGATGGTAGTGGACATGAGGAAGGAGAGGAGACCTCATCAGCCACTGTTCCTCCAAGGTCTTGAGGTTGAGAGGGTGAGCAGCTTCAAATATCTGGGTGTCCACATAAGTGAGGACCTCACCTGGTCCCTCAACACAATGCAGACAGTCAGGAGGGCTAAACAGCGGCTGTACATCCTGAGTAAGCTGAGGTTTGGCAAGTCACCTAAGATCCTCAGTAACTTCTACAGCTGCAATGTTGAGAGCATCCTTACCAGCTGCATCACCAGGTCGTACGGCAGTACCACTGCTCTGGACCGCAGACGCCTGCAGTAAGTGGTAAATACTGCAGAGAGGATCACTAGAACGCCACTGCCTTCGCTGCAGAGCATCTACCCAGTCTAGAGTCCACAGGAGACCTACCTCCATCGCCATGAACCACAATTTTGAAAAAAAAAAAAGTATTCAAGATATACTGTGCGCGGAGCAGAAATGGCTCTGTTGTTTAATACTTTCTTGTACATATTGTGGAAACAACCAGTGGTTTAGGTGTCCCACTCAGTGACACTCCTGCAGGGGCTCTGGAAGTATGTTTGTCTTCCATCTGTGTTCTTGCCACTTTCTGATGTACTTATGAGTTGTATTTGTTAGCAAGAACTGGGAAAGATAAGGTGAGGCTTGATAAAATTAGAGTGCTCACCATGATGAAGACTGATATCCAGTTTAATGTGATACGGTTTGTGTTCATAATCAGAGAGCATTAACTTATTAGGGTTAATCTGTATACTGATCATAGGAATGGCATGAATCCATGTTGACTCTGTTGCTCCCTATCTCCAGCTAATGTTTATTTCTTGATAATGCTTTACCTTGTAAAATCTATGCATAAATCACACAATATATGTGGTTTCAAAAAGAGGTGGGCAATATATTTAGATGTGTGGAGGATTAGAAAAGTGACATATTGTGTGCACTTTTTAGCAATTTTGCAAAATTTTAACAAGATTTGCTTGGGATTTCTCTTTGAATTTGCTGAAATATTTTCTGAATTCCTTTAGCAAATAAGCTTAAAAATAGGCTATACATTAATAATGAATGTGTTGCATTGCAAGAAAATGACAGAGTGAACCACCAGAAAATTGTAATCTTAATTTCCTTATTTTTAGAGTTTGTTTTAAACATTTAATCTGGCTACAAGTTAGCCTAGTTCACCCGAGACAACATATTGGTCAACCTCTTGACAAGAGTGAGAAGTTTTTCTGTCTTGTTTTGACCCCTCACCCACTGCAAGATGCGGGATTCAAAATCACGGTAGCTTTCCTGAGCCGCTCCTGCGGGGCTATTTGTTGACGACCAAATTCCTACAAGACAGAAGATCTTTATTTCAAATTTTGTTGCAGGATGACCGTTGAGTTTAAACAGCAAAAATATAAAATAAATGAGTTCTCACCCTCGCCTCAAGACACGCATCTCTCCGCAGGAGATTTTCACTAAATAGGGAGGAAAAATAACCACAAGAGCTTAAGAAAGCTGAAATGCGCATTAAGACATGCCAGCATGTATGAATACTCACCAATGTTTATGATACAGCCAATGTCCCCCGTAAGACAGGACGCACGCCGCAAATGTGGATTTCTTCCAGTGATTCCGCAATGTCCGGAATACCTTCACAACTCGCGCCATTGTTTTGGTGAAAGCCAACCACCTGGTCCATTTATTGTTATTACAACATCGCCGGTTGAAGTATGTTTAAATTACACCTTATAATTCTACTTTACTCTCAGGGGTCAGAGAGCCATGGTAGGAGTGGGAATGTTGGCGTTACATCCAAATCGTACCGGCCGATTACTGGCGGAACGAATGTTCTTTCCGCGGAACACGGAAATACTTCGTTGAATTCGCACAGAATACAAAATATAAAAAAAAAACACACACAAAAAATAAGATAAAGAAATACTATTGTTATCTTGTTCTAGATTTGACCAATTGCCAGAAGCTAGTGCACACAAATAATTTTAAATTATTCTCAGAGACGTGGACAAAAAGACTACAATTCCCAGCTTAGTGTGTATGCGTGTGTGCATGGGGGTTCCCAAGGATTTTGCCTGAATAGATTGCATGGTTTCGAGGCAGTGTTTTAAAGGATTGGCTGTCTCTGTCAACCAGTCCCCACGTTAATTTACAGCTGCTACATATTTGTTTAGCAGAAAATGACAACATGACGTAAATGAAACTTCAATGTTTTGAAAAAGATTTACACCGGCACGAGCCAACATTCAATCCGTTTTCCTGAGTGTATCATGGCGTTGCAGATGGCGGTAAATTCGGGTATGACCCACATTTTTCGACGAACTATTGAATTACTTTCTGTCTGTCTTTACTGAATATTCTGTCACAAATTACCAGATACACAATAGTCTCCAAATTACGCTTGTTATGTTTCAAATGTGTCTAACACATGGGATGGCTCACACCTAGTCAGGCTCTGGCTACAAGGCTAACGTAACCTAGCCGACAGGTTAACGATTGGATGCCAAAGTCGTTTTCTGTATTTGGTCGGCACATAATGCCCTTATTTATGGTCATCTCGGTCACACTGTAAATATATGCTATACTATTGACCTGTCGTCTAACTCTCAAGTTTGTTTGTTTATTTATTTAATAGTGACGTCGTCACGAAAGGAAACGAAACTGACTAGAATCACTGTAATGATCGTTAGACAGTATCTCCTGACCTTTTTTTTTTTTAAACGGCAATTTAAATGTTATTATTTATTATTTTTAAATTATGAGGGAATGGTGATGATGAAAAAATATAATGTAAACCTTGTCTATGTGCGAAGAACACAGATCCATACATGGTTCTGTAAAATGTGCTGGTGGATGTGATGAGATAATGCCTTCAAACCTCAATTTACCCTTTCCCTTCCCCTTTCCCCAGGAGCTAGTCTCTGGGGCCCACTGAAGGAACTATGGGAGACAGTGCATGGGGCTGTGATGAGGAGACAGCCAGAGAGCGTCCACATCCTCGACCTGCAGCTCAAAAAACACAAACCACACTTTCTGTCTCTATTTAAAAACCCGGTGAGACATTGAGCAGACTGTTTACGCACACTCCCTCCCACATTTCCTATTAATCGTATACTTGAACATGTGTTTACCTGGTCTTTTTATTATTTCTAGCCAAAGAGTGCAGAGCAGAGAGAGAAGGTGCGTAAAGCCAGCACGGAAGGCATTGCTATCCAAGGTCAGCAAGGGTCACGACTTCTTCCAGAGCAACTCCTGGCAGAGGCCTTCATCCTTAGTGATTTATTTGAACTTGGAGAGCTGGCAGCACTCGAACTTCTTTTGGCAGGTAAGATGAAAACATATGTAACTGATCTATAATAATCTCTTGCACACAGACAAAGCCTAGCATGACTTCCAGAAGTATCTGCATATTATAAATATATATAAAATTATGTAAGAAGATGAAAATTAAGAAAAGGTTTGAATGTCTCCTTTTTTATCTCCAGGGGAGCAACAGCAGTCACATTTTCCAGGTTTGACCCGGGGGCTAGTGGCTGTGCTCCTCTACTGGGATGGGAAGCTTTGTGTGGCAAACTCTTTGCGTACACTAATCCAGTCACGCCATGGAAAGACTTTCACACTTGAACTAAGGTCAGGATGTTGAAATATATTATTAATGTTCTGTTTTCTGTTTTCACTTGCATGTGACATGGGGTATATGTGTTTGGTTTTTTTTCCAAATTCAGTGGAGAGCTCGTCACTTTGACAACGCATTTTACTGATGAACTGATGAGTCAGGGTTTGACCAAACGCATTTTGACCCTGGTATCGGAGACTAGTGTAACACGAGAGTTTGAACGACTGCAGAAGGAGCGAGGCTTGGGTGATGAAAAACATAGAAAGGAGGTAAGAGCAGATTTGTTTTGTGTGTGTGTTTGTGTAAAGTTCACATATTTACTATTAATTGGCAGCAATATCAAAGTTCTTACGGAAGAGGAGATAATGTGCCACGAATTGCTTTTGGCCACAGGTTTCTGATTTAATCAAAGATTGCAGACAGGCCCTGGCAGACAGCTTGTTTTCATGGACCTGCCAATCTCCTTTGAGTAAAGAGGATACTCTGGCTCTCATTAGCCACCTAGAGACAGTGACAGCTCAAGCTGATGGCTCACTGGATAGTGTGAACCTGGCCTTGGTCATGGCATTGCTATACTGTTTGGATGTCAGCTTCATTGAGCAGGGGACTGAAGATCGAGAAGGTGAGAACATATTCTATGTCCCATTGAAATTTGATTGTAAGTCTTTTGCTTGTGTAAAAATGATAAAAGTTTTTTATTATGAGTCTCTTTATAGATTCACGGGTTTTGTTTCACATATACTGAGTTGTTTGTCTGTTGTTTCTGCAGATCTCCTCCAGGCGCTGCCCCTCCTGACAGAGAAACAGTATGTGTCTGCTGTTCACAGTCGACTGATGGACAGCACATCATGGAAGCTTCCTGGTCTGCAGGCTGTATGCCGGCTGGCCTGGGCTCTGTCTCTGAGGGTCCTCTCCCAATTACCACAAGGCTCAGGTTAGACTTTTGGACACTCATTTAGCTGTCGGCCTCAACCCTCTTTGTGCCACAGATGTCAGACAATATTTTAATCAACTGGCCCTCAAGATGTGGCTGACTCACACAGCTGTATAAAATAACATGACCAGTATGAATCAAATAAAAAGGGCTTGAGCAACACAATACATTATCATTATAGTACTGAATCAGTGTGAACTCTTGAGCTTTTTTTTTTGATTACTGATATATATATATATATATATATATATATATATATATATATATATATATATATATATATATATATTTTACTCTTTCGTTAGATCGCTAATTTTGCGATAACACGTCATGTGACTCAGACAGGCATCTTGACACGTGTCAAGAGGCACAGATGGATGTAATTGGGAGAGAAAAAGAAACATCATTTATTCTGTCTCTTGACCCATGGACCAGTACTGGCCAGTAGCCTTTTGCTTGGGGACCTTTGCATTAAATTAAGAGGTTTTCATGCCTCATGATAATGTAGAAAACCTCTCACAGTTGAACAAGTTTCCTGTTACAGATAGTGGAAGAATTAGCAGGTAATTTTCTATTTAATGATGGTAATGCTAATGATAGGATATTCTACAAGGTTCTGATTAAATACGACACTGACTGTTAGAATTGTTGGACTTCAAAATGGGGAGGATTGTAGAATACTTAATGGCTGATAAGTATTACTTCCAGTTAGCCATTTTGGACTGATCAGTGATCAGCCTGCAGAATCATGGTCAGTGTACAATGTAAATTTTGGAAATAATTGCAAAATTTTTCACTGAATGTGACTTATAGCGGGATGTGGGTTAAAATCTTATAATCACATGATAATGTTTTATACAAGGATTGTTTGAATAATTTTATGAAAGCTATTTTTTGGGGGTGTTTTCTATAAAAAAAAAAAAAAACATCTTTTTTTTTTTAAAATGTCTTTTAATCTATTCATCAAAAAAATAATTGATCAAATCTGTTTTAGCTTTGATTGATTAGTAGATGAATAGTTTGCAGTGGATGTGACTAAATCTGCCGGGCGATCTGGACTATTGCTGAAAATGTTGTGTGAAACGACTGATTCAAAGATCGGGAACCATGAGTAGGATGTAAGTTGTTTTAAGCAATAGCAACACAATGTCTGAAAGATTTTTGTTTGTTTGCAGCCCTTGTTGAGTTCACTGAGGCAGATGAGGCTCTGGCTGACCAGGCTGTCAATGGTGATGTCTTCTTATTCATGAAGGAGGGGATGCTGGGCTGTGAGAGTTTTGCCCAGGAAGAATTTTATGTCCGTCGCCTCCATTCACTTATAACGGACTTCCTGGCGCTAATGCCAATGAAGGTGAGTGATGGCACAGACACCATTAGAACATAAATTTGAACCAATTGTATTATGTTTTGGAAAAAATTATATCCATTATCATATTAGTTTGAATGTACTTTTTCCCTCATGTTCATACTACCTTTACAGGTGAAGCAGTTACGTAACCGGGCTGATGAGGATGCCCGACTGGTGCACATGTCTTTACAGATGGAAAATGAGCCTCCAACATCATTGCGCAAGGATCTAGACCACCTCATGATGCTTGTCAGTCTTCATAATGTTCATTTTCCATCTTACATTGAACAAAACAGTTTTTGTCAAACATAAATGTTTAATGATGCTCAGTATTAAAGTAATCAGCTTCTGTCCTTGTCACCCAGATAGGAGAATTTTACAGTAAAGACCTTTTTGGATTGGAGCTTGCCCTGGAGTATTGGTGCCCCACAGAGTCTCTTCAACACACCTCTCTGCAGGGATCCTACCTGGGAATGGCTCTACAAAGGCCTCCACATAAACAGGTAAGAACAGTCTCAGTTCTATTGTATTTACTGTTACTTATGTACTATTTCCTCAACTAGTTGCTAGGGACTTTATGTCCCTTTGCTGCAGAGAGGCACTGGGGCTCTACATCAGACAGGCAATTATCCCTAATGCCCTGCTTTGATCAGGGAACCTTATTTTAGAGTGAAGCCTGAAGTGTGATTGATCTGAAAACTGTAGAAAAAACTGTACAGCTTTTGCACCTTGAAATGCACCTTGTTGGAAAGCCTCACCTTCCCATGGACATTTCATTTTCAAATCTGGAGACTTTCACTTTTTGTATAATTCATGTTCCAAATTTATTTCCCTGCAAATGTTTGTGTTCAGTAACCCCAAACAGTCAATTCAATTCTCATTTGTGAAAATGAGAAAAATTGTGTATTACAGCAGACCATTAAATTTATATAACACACAATGCCTACCCCCTTCTTTTTACATACTAAATATGTCAATATGACATGTTAATATTAAGGATGTTTGCATATGTCTGAAATAAATCAAGCTATATAATCAGTTAAAAGAAACCATATTTAGAAATGCTTATGTCGTCCCACTTTATCTTTGATATTATTTCATGAAATTTGTGGGCTTCGACCTTTGTTTCACTGCTGAGATGGAAAGGAGCGTGTGAGGTTGTGTAGAAGTGTGATTCATTCAAACAATAAATTGGAATTGTAAGCCAGTGCCACAATGTTAAGAAGGACGGATCCGCTTATAAAACTTTTGGCATCATCTGAAACTTGGCACTTTAAGGAAATTAATATGGCAATACTGTTGTTCACCCAGGTTCTCCTTTTCCTTGTGCTTTGATACAGGTGGTTTTGTCAAAGTTTGTGCGTCAGATGGGAGACCTTTTGCCCTCTACCCTTTATATCCCCTATCTCCGCATGCTGAAAGGTCTGGCCAATGGTCCTCAGTGTGCCCACTATTGCTTCAGCCTGCTTAAAACCAACGGAGCCACACACAGTAAGATAAAGAATGTTTCCAGAGCATGACGTAACCCTTTTTTGGGATTCAGTATGTATGGCGGTGCTTGTATCTCATATCCAAATGAAGACAAAGCAATCTTACCTACATGTAGGTGACAACATCCAGGGAGTATCTGGCAGCCCTGTGTCTTGGGAACATTTGTTTCACTCTCTCATGCTTTATCATGAGAACCTGCGAAGGGATCTTCCAAATCCAGATGCAGCTCAGTACCGCCACCCACCCCTACGAGGAATCACCCCAAAAGAGCTGGAAGGACTCACCTCATTTTTGCAATTACTGACCAACATCATTATATGGGTAATTCACATATAATTGTGGTTGTGAAGTTGTTAAAGTTACAAAGGTGATTGATTGCTCCCTATGTCCAGCTTCTATGGAGTCTGTTACATGCGCAGATTGCTAACAATGTTTCAAGACAGTCATATCCTTTCTCTTTAGACATTTTCATATTCTTTTTCCAGAGTGAAAATGCTCGTCTTGCGCTGTGTGAACATCCCCAGTGGACTCCAGTAGTAGTGATGCTGGGGTTACTTCAGTGCAGCGTTCCACCGATTCTTAAAGCGGAGCTGCTGCACTGCTTGGCTGCCTTTGGGAAATCTCCAGAAATTGCTGCCTCACTCTGGCAGTCAATGGAATACACACAGGTTTGCCTTCATGAACGAATAATTTGTAGTATTTTTGATATGAATAATAGATCTCTCAATAATGATTGAAAGTCAGTCTATAGAGAACTAATTTTTTTATCAAAGTACCACTTTAATATAACATTCAGTCTTCATCTCTGATCCCTTTATTGCAATTACAGCTTATGTACAGCCAGATCCTGTTGTGCAGTTGTTCAAAGCAGAGTAACAATATTTTCTATTTATCTATCTACCATAGATCCTCCAGACAGTGCGAGCCCCGGGACAGAGGCAGGCGGCTGGGATTGAAGTGAGTGAATGTGCTTGTAAAGTCTTGTATATTATCCCATGATGATTGGGTGATTATCACTTCTGTCATCATCATCTTCACTATGGTGGCTATATATTGAATCCATTATTAATTTCTTGTCCTTAAGGGGGTTTGTATGAAATGAGTAGTTTTTTTTCCATTTGTATATTGTGCTTTTAAAGTGCGGAATGGACAGTAGATATGGCTTTCAAATGTTTATAAGGTTATTGTCTTAATTTTTCACACAAAGAAGTCTCCTTCAAAAGAAATCAACATTTTCCCTTGTTTTGACTTTTGAATTGAAAGTGATATGTTTAAAAACATAAATCAGAGCTACCTGTCAGTTCAGTTTAAATCAGTCAATAGTTAACATCGCTGTTTCTGATGTTGAGGTTTTGGTCAGTTGGTGTCAAAACAAACTTTCTACAAAATCTGTTTTGTGGCCAGGTCTGTACGCTAAAGGCCTTTCTTGGTTGTAAGTCCTGAATTTGATTCATTTGATTAATGACTTTCCAACCCTTTTCCTGTTCTTCCAGGTGGAGCTGAATGAGATTGAGTCAAGCTGCGAGGAATACCCTCTGACACAAGGCTTCTGCCATCTGATCAGCGTGTTGGTTGAGAGCAGCCTCCCCCTCAATTTAGGTGCAGGGCTACGCGTGCCAGGTTTCCAGCCCTACCTGAACTTTCTGCGCGACTCTGTGTTCCTTGCTTTTCCAACCAGAGCGTATCGACGTCCAGCTGAGAAGGTAAGACTTAAAGACAAGTAGCTCTGGCTGGATTACTATGTTTGCTTTTGTATCTACACACTCACAACATTTGAGTTACTATTGTCTTCAGTGGGAGATTGCCGACTGCACTTTGGAAGTGTTCCACAAGCTGCTGCGGGACTATGAGCCGCAGCCATCAGACTTTGTGCAGGAGGTGGTGGAACTACAGGGCGAGCAGTTCCCTGCTGACAAGCCACCGGGTCACAACATTTTGTTTCACTTACTTAATGACTCGCCCATGTTGGCACTCTGCCTCAGCCTGCTGGAGGAGGGCATACGCCAGCTTGATGCGTACGCACCCTTCCCAGGTGAGAAGACCCTTTTGAATAATCTCAGTGAAAGAAAGGCTCAGTGTCAGTGAATTTGTTAGTTCACTCACATTCACCCACATTTTTATATCCGCTCCCCTGCAGGAAAAGAGCACATGGAGTCGGCTGTGTTGCACTGCCTGTGCCTGCTTGACTTGGCTCTGCAGAAAGAGCAGCTCTTCATGGATCTCCTCAGAGAGAGCCAGTCATCTTTGCTGGTTTCCCCGTTAGAGCAGCTTCTACAGGGTGTCAGTCCGCAAACCCGCCGGGCAGACCACATAGTCAATATTGCCAGGTATGAACCCCAAGATCTTGCAGCATATTATGAATTTCACCCAGGAGTTGGGTTTCTCTCATGAATGTCATGTTTAAAGTAAGAAATTATTTGATGGCCTAGAGTAATTTCATATTTAATCTTCCGGCTCAGGTATCTTTGCCACAGCAGTTCAAACCCAGAGGCTGCTTTTCAGAGTGCAAAGATCCTGCGTCGCATCTCCAACTACCCCAATATTCAAATAAGGCTGGTGGGAGATTTCACACATGATCAGGTAAACTTAGGTCTGGAAAAGCTACCTATTGAGAACATACGTAACATATTAAGCACCCTTGGACATGTGGATTCTACTTAGACTAAAGTTGGATAAACAGCTAATAGACATTTTTTTTTCTAATGGCAAAATTTTTTGAATAAATATCTCATTGCTTTGTTGTCAGAAAATCATTGATTAATAAAAGAGATAAAGTGAAAAAATAGACTAACAGTATCAGCAGTTGGCTAATTTGTAAATGTTATAATACCTTCCTGTATTCTATTGCTGTTGTTTTTACTTAAAAATCTCAGTGTACATTCAGGAATTATGAGAAACCTTGTGGATTTATAAGCTATGCAATTTTACCAAGCATTGTTTAGAGTCATTAAAATGAGGTGGAAACTTGTCCCTGCCTCTTAGGTTATCAGTGAGAAGCTGATGGCAGGCTTTGTGGAGTGTCTGGAAAATGAAGATGCAGAGGAAGTTACAGAGAAAGGAGATGGTGAGTGTCTATATTGCTTTTTGAAACATTTGCCTCTCTCAGAACTTTCAAACTCGAATTCAGTGCCATAACCTGTTACTTTCCAGACTCTGACTCACAAAAGAAGGTGTCAAGAATCCGTCATGAGACCCAGATTCATATCCTGAACCTTCTCATCACTTCCTTGGAACTAAAAACTCCAAATCTGGCTCTTTATCTGCTGGGTTATGAAGTCAAGAAGCCTGTGTCCTCCACCAACCTCCAGGATCCAGGTCAGACCACGAGCTTACCAACAGACTTGTGTATATGGAAGGCTTTCGGGCATTTATTTGGCCTCTGTCGGATAGAGAGGGTCCAGATACAACAGTGGCAGTTACTGACTTTTCACTGTTGGCTGTATGTTGCAGGTGTGTTAGGATGTCCACGGAGCTGCTTGCATGCCATCTTGAGCCTGCTTCAGAGAGGCACTGAGAAGAGATCAGGACCTTTGCTCACATGCCAGGCCCCACACCTGGCTGAGCTCTGCTACCAGGTCTGCTGCCTTATCCTTTAAGTTAGAATGTCATGCTTTACAATACTAACAGATGTTAATTGTGATTGTGAACCCCAAATACAAAATGTTCGTCCTTGTGTCTGGCACAGGTTATCTATCAGTTGTGTGCCTGCTCAGACACATCGGGACCCACCATGCGCTATTTGAGGACCAGTGAAGATTTCTTGTTCTCTCATCTGCAGCATATGCCCTTCATGCTGCCTGGTGAGCCTACAAATGACTGAAAATATGACATTGAGAACAAGATGATGAAATAAATTATGAACGCAAATTGTTCCTTTTAAATATGTATTTTAAATACACATTTAAGTAAATGACAGGATTGACAAACACTGAATGAAGCTGCATAATTTTTTCCACTTTTCTCCTCAGGAAACCAGATTGCTGCTCTCTCACAGATGTCCTGGCTTATGAAAACAGCAGCAATTGAGTTGAGGGTGACATCACTGAACCGTCAGCATTCACATACGCAGCGCCTTGTCAACCTGCTGCTAGATGACCAGCCCCACACTCAGCATAGTATGTTTCTGGTCTAAAGGTGTTTTGTTTAGATACTTAAGAAGGTCAAGATCTGACCATTTGTATCTGAGGTTAATCAGTCTCTGAATTTTTGTGCTGTAACAATATGAAATCAGAAACGTTGCGTATGACATGTGAATGTTGGTCTGAGATTAAAAAGTAGTCTCTGCCAGCAGCAACATTATATTTTTGTTTTACACTTTATTAATCCCTTGTGAAAAATGTTTTCCGCATTAGTTAAAGCATTGAGTAGGGCAGTAAGAAGTTCAGTTTCTTGCTAAACAACACAATGACAGACAAGACTGAGCTCAGAAATCAAACCAGGGACTTACCACGCTGCCCCCATTTGTCTGTGGGTTTTAGCTCCCATTCCTTGAAAGAGCGACCTCCCCGAAAATCTTAACGGAATTTCTTTATTTTCTTTGCAAAAAATTCATTTGACTGAAGGATTAATCATTTGAGTTTTAATGCCAAAGGGGAAGAATATACCTTTCAATTATCACTAATAGTCACCAGAGTAAAACCTAAAGCTGATATTGATGCATTGAGTTCAAAACCATTCAACCTTTTATATTTTGCGTTTTATCTCCATGATGCATTGAGTCAGGTTAAAAATGTGAACAAACTCTTAAGGTTCTGTCATGGGAGGTGTCTTATCTTTAAGGCATCATCATTAATGTTCCATTAGAGAACAGATCATCATATTTATTGATAATGGGTGTTTTAACAATCATTGTTTGTCAAAACCCACCAGCACTCTACCTTTCATGCCCAAAGTCAAAGAGACACATTGTTTTATATCTTTTTCTTAGTTGATGGAGAATCAGGTATGGAGGAAGAGACACGATTAGTCAGCGGTTTCCTGCATTTTGATGCTGTTTCAAAAGGTTTGGACCATCATCTCAACAAATTGTTGATGATCTAATACCATCAGTGTTGGCCATTTTGTCCCCATTTCATTGAAAGCTGTAATTAATGTTTCCTTTACTTGTCTTCCATGTTGCCATCAGTGCGCAGGAAGTTGCTAAGCGTGCTGGATGCCATAGATTTCAGTCAGGATATGCCAGAGCTGCTGCAGCTGGACTTTTTTGAGCGTACTCAAATAGAACAGGTCATCTCCAACTGCGAACATGTTAATGAGCAAGGACACACTGTGTGCAATGTTAAGGTAGGTTTTAGGGTTCACTTTTCAATTTATTATTTTTTTTCCCCTCTTTTCAAAATGGACCCATATATTTTGATACACTATTTTCGCTTTCAGTTGCTTCATCGAGTATTGGTTGCCGAGGTGAATGCACTGCAAGGAATGGCAGCCATTGGACAAAGACCCCTTTTGATGGAGGTGAGCTGGAGCTAATGAATCTGGTTTTATGTATTGTCCCCTTTCCAGCATGTGTTTTAAGTCTGGAATAAGCATCATGTGTTGACTAAAATTTATTTAACTAGTCTCCTCTGACTCATGACGTATATTCGTAGGAGGTGAACTCAATCCTGCAGCAGGTGGTGGAGCGTAACCGGGTCCGTCGCAGCTTAAATGCGAAGAGACATGCTCTGCAGTCATGGAGGAGCCTGGTGGAGACCCTGCTAACTGCCTGCCCTGCTGATCTCATACCTGTTGATGATAGACAGCTTATCATCCGGGACTTGCTGCTAGACCTCTGCGATAAGGTTAGTGGACTGGATTTAATGTAATATGTCGATCAACTTTGAGCTACTAGAACTTTTGTTTTTAATCATAAAGATTTTTGAATGTTACCATTTAATTCAATGCTTATTCGTGAATCAAATAAATCTAACCATAAAAGCATTATCTGGAATGAATCTACCGTTTAACTTCTCTATCTAGGTGTTATCTCAAGATGCAGCAGAAGAACTGATGCCCGTCGTTGCTGGGGCTGTATTTACGCTCACTGCCCACCTCAGCCAATCAATAATGACTGAGCAGCAACAAGGTCAAGGGTTAGAGGCATCATCCGGTTTTGCCTCCATAGCCAACTCTTCCCTGCACTTGATACTTCGTAAGCTGTTGGACTTCATCCTTTGCACTGGTATGTCCTATTGTCTAACTATCTCATTCATAAACTGACATTGTCATGGTTAGTGTGTTTTCATTCAAAAGTCCTGTCGAAATCTGCTTGTCTTGGCAACTGGACTTGAATTTCTACACTTGAAGACATTTCACCCCTCATCCGAGAGGCTTCTTCAGTTCTTATTACCTATGTGGAGTTTCCGAATATAACTGCCAAGTTTTTGGGCGGGTCTAGATTATGATTATGATTGCTGGTCTGCTGTAGTTCACTGAAGCTGACCAAAGAAAAAGAGCAACTAATGGGTTTTTGGGGGTGGGGGCTGCTAACTCTTCAAAAATGACCATTAATATGCTCTGAATGACTAATCTCAGAACATCACTGACAATCTTGAACTTTGTCTGATTAAGACCTGCAATGCGTCCTTGCCTATTGTGCTTTCAGGAGGTGGATACCAGCGTCTACGTGCACACCTGTATGGCTCTCTGCTGTACTACCTTCAGATTGCCCAGAAGCCTGAGGAGCCTGACACTCTGCAGACAGGTACAATATGGAAATGATAGGAAGAAATAAATGTGCTTGGCTGTGACAATGCAGAGCAATACTAAACAGTAATTTCAGATTTTGTCACTTTTATACTGACGTATTATTAACTTTAAAGGAACACACACATTGCCTGGTCTGATGATACATTCCTCTTGCTCTCTGGTACAACAGCAGGAAAGGCTATGTGGGAGCGTCTCACAGTCCCTGAAGATGGGTTCTCCAAACTGCAGAGAGAGAACCTCACTATAATTGAAAGCTATGGTAAAGCGCTCATGGAAGTGGTGTGCAGGGACGCCTGTGACGGCCATGAAATTAGCAGGGTAAGAGCAAATGTGTTTGCTTCTGAGACTGGGTTTTACTCTCAGTACTTGGTTTGTGATCCTCCTCTTACCTCTGATAACAGATGCTAGCCCTGGCTGTGCTGGACAGAATTATGTCCATAGATCGTCAGAACCAGTGGCTGGTGTACGTCTGCAACAGTGGCTACCTGCGGTCTATAGTGGACAGCCTGAGACAGGATGACCGGGCCCTACAGAGCCTGCTCACACCTCAGCCTCCCCTCCTCAAACCACTCTACAGCTACGAGAGCAAGATGGTGGGGAGCCTTTCAATGTTGACAGTTGACCCCTTCTACACGTTACATGTTTACATGTTTCAAAGACCAAGAATAGATTCCCAGCAGAATTTTTTTTTTATTATTATTATTTTTTTTTAGGCTCTGCTGACACGTGTGGCCAAGACAGGCCAAGGAGCGGTGGAGCTACTACGCTGCGGACTGGTCACTCAGCTGATTGAGTGTCAGGTCTTTGACATGGTGCCGGACAGTGATGCCCACAGGTATGATAGAGAAAAGAGGGAAGAGAAAACACATTTTAAGTGCCTTGTTTCATTTTATAATGTTTGTCATGTGTTTGGGCTACAGGATGATGCGTGACCCGTCAGGTTTCATCCCCAGCCCTATGGAACGCTACAGGCAGATTCTTCTCCCTGCCCTGAGGCTCTTCCAGGTCATCTTGACCTCTAGCACTGTAAATCACCAGCAGGGGGCAGCACAGGTAAACACAGAAACTATTTAACTAATTTCTTCATTTTTTTTTTCCCAATGTATATTTTCAAAATGATTTACATTTGCACAAGGCATCCTCCTCTGTAAGTTATTAAAAAATCAATTGCCACTGATATTCATGCATCATTTGGGGTAATGCAGATAGGTATTTTTTTGATTATGCGCTACTTAGTCGTAGTTTTTACATTGATTCTCTGAATACTTTTGATTTCTATCAGTGTTTAGGGAAGGGGACATGGCTGCTGTGTTGAATTTTTATTATTATTAATTTTTTTTTAATCAATTAATTTTTTTTTTTGTTATAATCCGTTTCTTTAGGTCCTCCAGTGGCTAATTGTCCATGGAGACACCATTCAGACCCTGCTGCGCTGTCAGGAGCTCAGCATGGGAGCTCTGCAGGAGCTGTCTTTTCTCACTGGTATAATAAGCAAGACAGCATTGCCAGGTACAAAAATAGTCAAATCTTCTTCAATTTTTGTTTATATTTTACCCTTTGCACCGCAAAGCTTTCTCTACAGTGAATCACATACCAGCACACCTGACTGCTCAAATGTGTCTTTTAGGGGCCCTTGAGATGGGTGGGGAGATCAATGGTGCTGCTCTCATGGAGTTCCAGGGTCACATTAACAGATTCCAGGTTTGATCACTTGTGAGCTTTTGTGTGTGTGTGTGTGTCTCATCCACTGACAACCAAATTTAGGTTCATCCAAAGAGATTTAGCGCCACTTGCCAGTCACTTTTACATACACACAATTATGGTCAGAAGCATATTATAATACATATATCCTGTCTTGACTCTTGCATATCTTTCTTTGTCAATTTTATCAATTTTCCAGCTGAATTCTCACCCTTCTACTCTTTTTGTGACAATTGCATGCTGTATATTTTTTTTTCTAGCGTCTTTGTATGTCCCTGCTTAGCCGTCTGGCAGGGAGTGAACGTGAGAGGTTGTTGAAACAGGCAGAGTTTGCAGCACCTGAAGACTCAGCAGAGCGACGGGAGGAGATGGAAGTGGCCATGCAACAGGTTATTGACTTTTTATAAACACTAACAAATCAAACAAATCAAAGGTAAACCCTGTAAGCTCTACTGTCATTTGAATGTTCTCTTCATGATTTTTATGTATTTTTTTTCAAAATTGAAAATAAGTCATGCCTCTCTGAAAGAAGGCTGTAATCAGATCAGCTCTCTCGTTTGGATTCCTGAGACCCTGGTCACTATTACTCTTTGCTTCCTGTTTTGAGTTTAGCTCAGCTAGCCCCTAGATTTATTAGCTTAACTGTAAGTCTCCACCCAAACAAACTGGACTATGAACCCTTTTTTTCCCTGTCCCTCCAGAAAGAGAACACTATGAAAAGGCTAGTCTCCCACTGATAATCCAGAAAGTCAGTCAGTATAGCCCAGGTCAGGTATTTAAGTGAATGTCAATAAAGTCACAATGATACAATACCAGCTCAGGACAAGCAATGCATATATTCAGATATGTCGACATTGTAATTTATTAGAGTTGTATGCTCTGTCCTCAGGTTTGTGCGAACATTATGGAGTACTGCCAGACTCTGCTGCTACAGAGCTCTGCCCAGGCACAGTTCAGCATCTGCCTCTTCAGCCCTTCCTGCAGTGAGCCAGCTGGCCGGGATGGAGGCCGGTCAGGTGGGTCATACTCTACCCGTCTTTAAGATGAAGAGTAAAATGTGTTCAACACCTCATTTGCTTTATAGTCTTTGGAAATGCACAGTATACTGTAAATCAAGGACCTCCTGAGGCACCTAGCTGTCACCACCAGCTCCTCTGTGACCAAAGTGTTGCCCTGATTATATTATATATATATATATATATATATATATATATATATATATTTTTTTTTAGAGTTGTCATCCACTGTGCCATTGATGGCGTACTCCCGGGCACCCAGCCTGGGCCTGATTCTGTACCTGCTGAAGAACAGCGCTGCTGACTTCCACCACTTTCATCAGATTCATAGACAGAACCTGGTTAAACTGCAGAGCCTGGATCAGCTGCCACCAGAAGAACTCAAAGAGGTAATGATGTCAGAGGAAGTCCCAACAATTTGCTGCCTTTTCAATGTTCTTCATATTCTCTCTCCCAATGTTTATCTAGACATAGTAAATTAGGTTGCACCCTCTATTTTCTGGAGAAAATAATTCTCTTGAAAATTTTATTAGTAATGAAAAGTAACAAACACAAATGGTCTTTTTATTTAAAGGGATACCCCCCGTTACCAAGATCCACATTGTTATATGGATCAGGTGTTATATTTGCATAAGCTACATAAAAACAATAATAAAATATCTCAACATATCTTCAAATTGTAAAAACTTTTCACTCGTAGGCCGCCATTGTTGTATCGCAACGCTGTCTTGGTAATGATGTCACAACGTTGACCTGGGCTCAGTCCCATTCATTTTACCATACGGTGCAAAAAAATGTGTTTTGTGCAACCCATCCCAACCCAAGAAAGACGAAGTGGCAAGAGTCTGCAAAAGTCAATGGTGTGCAGGTGGCAACTCCATTGCCACGCTACCAGAGAGAGAGCTTGGCTAAATGCATCCGCAGAGAAGGGTGGAGAACACTGCCACGGATCCTTAGGAAGTTGTGGAAAGCTGTGTAGATTAGCATCTGTCCCTTTGTTTCTCCTTCTACTGGAAATTACACCCAAAAACAGCACAATGTGGCATTATACCATACCAAGCGAGAGTCAACACTAGCAGAAAGCCAAAGTTAACACGAGCAACCTCTATGTCATCAGCCGAGCATGTACTGCGCTAGTAAAACAATAGTAGCGTTTTTAAAGAAATAACAATACTTTGTGTTTTTTAACAGCTCTTTAATAGTTCATGCGTGAAACCATCTTTGTTTATAGTTGTGCCAAGGCTTGGTAACCGGCCCAGGAGGTGTGGAGAAACTCTCGTCAGTCCAGAGGAGCCTTCTGTCAAAGAGGCGACTCATCCAGCTCATCAACAATAGAGCCAAGTTGCTCGCCCTCTACTTTTGTATCCTTGATTGATGGTCACAGAAATTTCTTTTAAGTAAAAAATCACTCACATTCTAGTCTGCAACATGTTCTGCCAGCTTGTCTCTTTAACCAAATGGCTACCAAATACCTTGACCCACGTCCCCAGATATCATTGAGACGTGTTTGTTTGTTCTGTGGCGCCATCTGGAGTACTACCTTTCGCACTGCACACCCACTGACCCCAAGGAATCGCTGCTGCCTGTGGACAATTTACACAGATCACACCTCACAGATGGTGAGCAGATGTGAAAACACCTCAGACATTATGTTGTCCCTGTAGATTCTTGATGACTAATTTCCTCAACACTCAATCAATTTCTGCGGCGTGTGCAAAAAGTAGGCCCAAAACAGGTTTTTTAGTTTGAGCCACACTATTTAATTTTCAGTCAGGTTTTCTAAGCCAGTGGCACCTAACATGAAAAACATAACCAGAATCTGAAGCCACTCATGCACCTTGATAGGCTTTGCAAATTCTGTGTTTTTGTTCATTCACCTTTTATTGTGTTTGCTCTTATCACACACTTACTGCAGATAGAAATATGAATATTTACAGACCGTAAAAAGCCACCTCGTTTTGCGTGACAGAGCCATATATTTTGAGAATTCTTGGAGAGCAAAATCTATAAACAGAAGTTTCATTCATCAGAGATACCAATGTATAACTCCAATTACATGAGTGACTTTGCATTCAGCTGTTAATCTAGCAAATCATTCATGGTCCAATGGTTTTTAAAATTGAAAGGTTATGTTTGCTCCTTCAGACTCTTTTGGAGGTTTGCAGACAACTGGAGGCCGTGGACTCGTTCTGTCCCGCGTCAGTCAGCAGGACTTGGACCTGGTAAGAAACAGCTGTCGACCTGCTACCAGAAACTTCATACTACACTATTAGATGCGACTGTGGTTGTCATTTATTTGTAAATATTCTTTCCTCTGATAGTCACACCTGTTTTTCATTAAAAAAAAACTGTAATTTTTGAATATTTTTTGCCAGAACTACAGACATTGTGCTTCTTGGGCGACCTAAATCGGTCAGATATATAAGGATGGATTAAGATTAAGAAGTTAATAGTTCTAGCTGAATTAGGTACTTGATGCTATGGAATATATGACCCAGAAGGGAAAACGATTTTTCTTTTGAAAAAAGTTTAGCTTTCAAAGAGCCACTTGAACATTGTTTGATTTATTTATGTTTTGTCTTGTAGCTGAGAAGTGACATGGCAGCTGGTTTTGGGGAGGGCCTGCAGAGGAAGCTGGTGGAGGTTGAGGGCCTGTACAGCCAAGTTCGTTCCCGGTTCACGTTTATCCAGGCTCTTGTCCGCCGGATCCGTGGCCTGCTCCGACAACCCAAAAGCTGAGATTAACCAGTCAAATTCTGAGTCGCTCCTATTTTTTTTTTGCGGAGCTTATCGTCACTTAAATTTTTTTCAGAAATACAACCCTCAGTCAGTTCGACCCCTACTGGCAATGTCAATTGGTTTCTTTTAATGAAATCTTGTATTTTTATTAATTCAATCATCATTTCAACATGTGGTGATTTCCACTTTGCAAAAACCATTCCTTAGACAATGAGAAGATACAGAACACTTTAATATGTACTTGATGAGAATTCTGGTCTTGTTTGATTCGTGTTTTTTGTTCTTTAGTACAAATAAACGTTTTTCTAAAACTGCCAAAAATACTTGTCTACCTTGCACACCGACAAACGATATAAAGTGCATCAATAAATATAGTTGTCTATGACTTTTTTGATAAGTTCTTTATGTTTTTTGTTGCTCTGACTTCCAGATCACATACTGACAGTTTTTTTTTTTTAGTATTCATTGTGCACAGTTGCAACAGCAATATATGAATTCAGCTTTTTCTTTAATATGCAAGCAGGGATGAATCATGAGAAATGCATAACCGGAGGTGAAAGTAGAAATTGACGCATGACCTTTCAATGTGAAAGTAGCATCACAATGTCTGACAAACAAACCTTGACTGTTTTCACTCATGATACAGGCAAGTTGTTGATACAGTCCAATTTTCATTAACAAACTAACAATAACGAACCTTTTTATTTTTTTTAATTGAAACTTTAAATGGGGAATGAGCATCAGTACTGAGCACAGGTTGACTCCAAAAATGGGACCACAGGAGTGAACACATTGGAAAAGTATAGGCACATAAAACCCTCTGTGCTATAGTCTGTGCAGCATGACTGTAACACCGGAGAACCACCGTGACATGTTTGATGAGTCATTGGAAAACATTTTTTTTTTTTAGAAAAACTACCTATTCCACTTATCTGATAGCAAGGGAAAAACAAACTTGTGCTACTTCCATGGATCATGCTCGCCATACTTATGGGTCACACTATATAAATTAGCTTAAATAAAACTTAATTACAGCATTAAAATCACATATACATTTCTTGCACCAGGTTGCAATGTCTGATTGTGCATTTGCATAAAAAAAACACTCCCCACTCGGGCAGCAAACTTGTCTCTTCATGGCAACATGAACGTCCTGAACTCTTAGTCCTCAGTCCTGCATCTGGACTGATGCTTGATTAGAACACACACGGTCCAGTATAGGTGCCAGAGTTAATCGGACAGCAATATACTGTTTCTACAAAATTTTAGCTACTTGCCTAATGTTCTATTTCAATTATTTTTACATGAAAGAGTCAATTTACTTATGGAGAATGCTACTCAGTCTTTGAAACCAATTTGACACTGTCTGCTGTGACTCCAGGGAACTTTTCTGGGGATTATTCTCAGGGATGTGGTGAATTAAATTTATACATTGTATTCAGTACATAATAGGTTTTGATAGAACAGGGGATGCCTGGAGTTGGGACCAAACTACTTAATATCCACCTATGGGCAATAACCCAAAACACTAGATGGAACTGCATCTTTCCATAGCAACCGTTCTTTCAGGCTTTTTTTTAAGCTGTATAAATTCAGCACCTGAAATTTTGCACGAGGGTAGTAAGAGGTGGGCTAGCACTGCAGTTCAGTTCAAGTGCTGATGAAAGGAATAGAGCTAGGCTTTTGGAAACAGGTGATGTAAGAGTCCTGTTACATTACATTACTTGAGATTATGGAGTTTTTGTCATTTTCTTGACTGTTTCAGGTGCTTCTCCTCACTATATAAAGAAGTCACAATTTGTAGATTCAGCAGTCACATCATTTGTCATGCTATTACATTCTAAAGTGATGCAACCATAAAGCTCCAACAGCAATTCTGACTTCCAAGTTAGCGATATTTAGTTTTGATTGACGCTAGGTTTTAATTAGTATACCCAGTCAACTGCATTATATTACGTTGGTTACACCATTTATGTTCGGTAGGCTAAAAGTATTTCAGACAATTTTGAGTATAATCCACTTCAGGCAACTAATTACCAGAGTGTTTATTTACAACATTGCTAATTGAAAAGACAAATTTACTTTGTTTATTAAAACTGCTAGCTCCTTTAAATTTGAGCCAAAACCTAGGAATACAAAGTATTACTAAAGTATTTCGCGGTTGTATGTCCAGGGAATTTACTGCATTGTGATCGAGTCACTATATCATTATGGCAATATCAACTGCAAGATAGAGATGAGAAAAGCGTTACCAAATTGACATGTTTGGCTCAACCAGCAGCACAGCATCTTATTAATTTGATTGACTTGCTAATATTTAATGTCCAAGAAGAAACACACATGAAGATGACATGAACGTTTCAACAGGTAAACAGGCCTCAACAGTGAGCACAACATTTTCAATGCGGAATGAAAGTATATGCTCAGTTTTGTACTGTAATTACTCTTCTCAAATTTTCTTTTATCAAAACATGGTACACTTCGGATACCTGTGCAGCAAAAAAACACATTATTCTTTTACAAAAAGAAAAAAAAAAAAAAACTATACTGTAAAGGTACATCAAGCTAAATTGGAGATGGCAGATTCACATCCTGACTGGGGTAGTTGGTAAGTTTCTGACAGTTCATTTTCTTAGGAGTCGATGTGAGGTGTTCCTTTTAATTTCTCCGTTTCGATGACATGGAAACAATCCCCTTGAGTGTCGATTGTACCAGACATGCCTTTTAGCAATCCAGCATGGCTCTATCATCTGGGTTTAAATGATGATCCAAGAAGGAAGACGGAATCAGAGGAGGGGAGAACCGGGTGCTCCAGCACTCATTTCCACTGTGACTTTTACAAAAGGTCAGTGGGGACAGTGTGGATCTCTACTGTTTACATCAACACATCCTGCCTTTCTCCGACCATCTAACTACACTTCACTTGCACACGCCCTTATGTGCTGTCAGCTACTGCCTCTTGTGTGTTGTTGTTGTCCGTTATGTTGGCGCCGTTGGTCCGTGGGCACTCTGGCACCTCCCCTTTCACTGCTACTCGAATTACTTTCAGCCACCGCTGCTTGAGATCCTCTGAATCAGCGGCGAAGTTGTGCACAGACTTTGACTGGGAGAGCCGGAAGCTGGCCGGAGGGTCCGTTGGTCGGGCGCTGTCGTCCACTGAATAGCCAAGGAGGGGTATGGTACACTGGGCCTTCACATCCTGTAGAGATGGAAATTTGAAATTTGAATGCTCTGCGATTCAACATCTGCCATTCCATTTCTGATCAGCGGTCTCATTATGTACCTGCGGTGCTCCATAGAGGTAAAGCACCAAACACTCCTTCTCTGGTATTACACACCAGACCTTCTGCCAGGGTTTGTTTTTCTCACAGTACTGCAGGAAGCCACACATGATGCTGCTGCCTGAGAATTGAGCTGCCTCAATCTGTGCGCACAAGACAAATTATTAGTGAGTATTAGTGAGTTCCTTGTTATGATGGGAGTTTTTAGCAGTGCTGAAAAAGAAATGGCGTACCTCCAGGATGCCCTTCCTCTTGCCCTCTGCTATCCTCTCTCCAGTAAGGATAGAGAAACAGTCCCTGCAGACCTTGTTCAATTTGTTACCGTCGTATTCCAGCGCCACCTTATTGTCCGAGCATTTCCAGCAAACCACCTAACACATAAAAAACACAGAATTAATATCCCAAACCATTTGTTTATTTAAATTCGTATTTTTGTCATTATTGACTTTAATGTGTCTAATAGAAATTTAGCAACATTTCTGCACTTTTGATTAACCTGGACAGCCGGAATGTTCGGTAAAGCCAAAGGTAGAAAAAAAAAACAATTTGCTGTTAAACACTGAAAAAAAAAAGTTAAAAAATTTCCTTGTGTGGAAATGGTCATCGTGGTGTTTAGAAGACATTGTATTGAATTGTAGGTCATGAAATTCCACATTTTGAGGCAGTAACAATGTTACTGTCAGCTTTGCTTCATCGTCCAACTGGACAGATTTACATTCGGACCAGAATTAACATTTCTGGTCATTTGAGCCATAGTCGCTCATCTGTTGGGTCCATGTGTGTGGCCATCACAATTGCACTTAAACTTTTTCTTTGTTTCTGATGCATTAACTGTGACGAAACAATGTTTACTCTGTGTCTAATTTATCCAATAGTGTCATGGTAACCACATCATCAATATTTAACACAACACAATGTAACGCCAAGTCAAGCACACTTCTGTGAAATAAATCGGTTGTAAATCAATTTCACATGCTGTTGTGCAAATGGAATAGACAACAGGTGGAAATTACAGGCGATATGCATGACACCCCAAATAAGGAAGTAGTTCTGCAGGTGGTGACCGCAGGCCACTTCTCAGTTCCTATGCTTTCTGGGTGATGTTTTGGTCACTTTTGAATGCTGGTGGTGCTTTCACACTAGTGGTAACATGAGACGGAGTGCACAACCCACACAAGTGGCTCAGGTAGTGCAGCTCATCCAGGATGGCACATAAATGTGAGCTGTGCTTGTCAGTGTAGTGACAAGAGTATGGAGGCGCTACAAGGGGGCAGGTCAGTACATCAGGAGACGTAAAGGAGGCCAAAGGAGGGCAACAACCCAGCAGCAGGACCGCTACCTCCACCTTTGTGCAAGGAGGAACAGGAGGAGCATTGCCAGAGCCCTGCAGAAGACCTCCAGCAGCTAAAAAATGTATACCTGTCTACTCGAAAGGTCAGAAACTGACTCCCTGAGGGTGGCAGGAGGGCCTGATGTCCACAGGTGGCGTTGTGCTTACAGCCCAACACTGTGCAGGATGCTTGGCACGTGCCGGAGAACACCAAGCTTGGGGGGGGGGAACACCAAGCACAGCCTTCCAGGTGTTGGCCAGAGGTAGCCGGACTGCCATTAGGTACCGAGATGAGATCCTGACACCATATGCTGGAGCGGTTGGCCCTGGGTTCCTTCTCATGCAAGACAATACTGGACCGCGTGGCTGGAATGTGTCAGCAGTCGCTTTAAGACTAAGTCATTGTTGCTAGGGACTGGCCTGCCTGCTCCCCAGACCTGAATCTAACTGAGCACATCTGTGACATCCCGTCTAGCTCCATCCACAAACGCCACATTCCACCACAGACTGTCCAGGAGTTGGCGGATGCTTTAGTCCAGGTTTGAGACGAGATCCTACGGGAGACCGTCCGCCACCTCATCGAGAGCATGCCCAGGCATTGTATGAGGCCACACACACACACACACACACACACACACACACACACACTACTGAGCCTCATTTTGACTTGTTTTAAGGACGTTACATCAAAGTTGGATCAGCCTGTACAGTTTTTTTTTTTTTTTTTTTTTTACATTACAGTCATTTGGCAGACGCTTTTATCCAAAGCGACTTACAAAAAAGTACAATTCAGTTTTTCCACTTTAATTTTGAATGTCACTCCAAACCCAGACCTCCATGGGTTAATAAATTTGATTTCCATTGATGAGTGAATTTGTGAGCACATTCAGCGATGTAAAGGACAAAGAATTGAATCAGAATATTTTATTCATTCAAATCTAGGATGTATTATTTTAGCGTTCACTTTAATTTATTTTCAGAGCAGCGTGGGGTGACAGGATCAATTTCAGGAGCAAAAAAAAGCCACCAATCACATTTGATTCTAAGACCCAACCATTCATGTAACCTGGTTTAGCAGCTGTTGCAAGAATTCCCCCATCAAAGGATGAGAGGAAAACAAAAAATTGATTCGTATATCAGTTGGTTAAAAATGCACCCTCTAAAACGTTTGTATTTAGTGTCCGTGTTCTCACACAGACAACTGTAAAATTATTTTGAACTTAAGAGTGTGTGAGGCTCCCTCTTGGTTTTTTTGGTGTTTGTGCTCGTGTCTCCCTTGCAGTTAAAGTTGCCTTCTGTTAGGTCACTCACATATCCACAGGCTCTGCAGTGGTGCCTCCGCCGTGTCAGGGCATTGAATGGCTCTTTGCATTTCATGCACATTGTCACTTCATTGTCACGGATCCAGCGAGGGGCGCGCTTCCCGAGCTCCGCATCCTACAAAATCAGTCAAATACAAAGCAGATGCAGTACGACATGAATAACACAAGTCAGGAAAATACGATGCCCGCCAAGTGATTTTTTTAATTTTTTTTTTTATACTGACTGTTACTTCCTCCACATCTCTGGACGCATTCTTGAATGAATCATTCTTTTGCTGAAAGATGTCAATCGTCTCCTGGAAAGCCTGAAGAAAGAAAACAAGTAGTGACGCATTAATTCAGACGCTTGGGGAAATGGGAACTAATCCACGATCATTCACAGACTTTACCTTTATCCAGTCTGCCTTGTCCTGTTCTGAGCTGAGGGGGCATAACAAAGAAAAACATTAAAACTCCAAATAACCACTTCTGCTGGCAACAGATTCATGTATACTTTATTTAGAGATTTATAGAATTTCAACACAGATGGGCCTGTTTAGTTGGTTTTCCATATATAACTAAAATTATACTGCGTGTTGTACAAATGGCATACAATTATATACATCAGTGTGGGGTTTTGCAAAAAAACTGCACTTCGAGTTGTTGTCATTCCTCAAGCTATGGTTTGAGTTCCAAAAATAATATCAGATGTGCGGCCGTGACCACCAGTGATTGGCGGAGCATTTAAAAATATGATTCACAGAAAGTGTTGGTTTTACTCAACCCTTGGCAGTTTTCTATGATGTCACTTAAATAACAAAAAATACAGGAATGTATAACATAGAACAAAACGATAAATATAAATAAGCACCTGGCTTGCAGTTCTAACATCCTCTCCTTTCCTGACACCTGAAAGGTATACGGGTAATCCTCATTGGTCGTTTCCACGACCTTCATGCCGTCAATGCCGATCCGCGTCCTCACTGTGTACTTCGGCCCCCCAAGGCTGAATTTGGGCACGCAGTACAACAGCATGTTGTTGAACTGGCAGAAACAGAGAGAAATCATACAATACCCACAGCTATTGAAGATTGTCTCACTTTGCACTTCCTCTATTGGGCAGGTGGGAAACATTAAGACCAAAGCTAATGAGAACCGGTCAATTCTTTACACCAGGCGTGGGCAGAATTTTTGGCTCAGGGGGCACATTGATTAAAATTTGACAGGCGGGCCGGGTCAGCACAAGATACGATACACGTAAAAATAAACACATTTGTTAACAGTATGTATCAGACTCGTCCGGCATTTGTCTGAACATTGTCCGACATTTGCTTTGAAAATAAAACCAGCTTGGTTTTGAAGGCTCGGACGTTTGCTTGCATTTCACGCACAAACCGTTTTTTCCCTTGAAGTGTCACGTCCAGCTTGTTCATGTGTGTCAGTGTGTCCACAGTAAAGGCTAAATCACAAAGCCAATCTGTGTCATTCAGCTCAGGAAAATTCTCATTGATCCAATCATTCAATCATTCACATCAAGTATACATTCTGTACCAATCTTTTGCGGGCCGGATTAAAAAGACCAACGGGCCGGATGTGGCCCGCGGGCCGTAGTTTGCCCACCCCTGCTTTACACAAAAGTGACTTGAGAGGTTTTATTCTCGCTCTTCTGTGCACCCTTACTCGGAGGAAGACATGATGCATTGACCGACCTACATATTTCCCCGCAGCTCAATAAAAGACATTTTACAGCCAGAAAGTTTCTCTTACCAAGAACAGGTATCTCTCCATGGCAGAGGTGTTCCTGGCTGCCAGCTTCAGGATCTGACCCTCCTTTATAAACTCATTAGAGGGGTGAACAATGTCTTCCTCCTCACCCAGCATCTCGTAGATTTCCAGCAGCTTCTTCAGATTCTCCTGCACCAAAACAAGACGTATGATAAAGCTGACAGTGATATTACCTCTTAAAAGTCAAGAGAATATTACTCACAGATTTACGAATGGCACTGTTGGAGTGAGTAGCTGCTGTGCCAATAATCTCCAGCGATTCTGGAAAATAAGGAAATTATTAGATTAGACAGATGGAGTATGTATAAGGCATGTTGAAAAATGTCGAAAATGGATAGTTTAGCCATTACTTTCTGCATCTCGTCGGTCTGGATCGTCCTGCGGCAGCTTTTTAAGGTAGTCTTTAAGGAGCATCTCGTAACGTGGAACTCTCTGTACTGGCTCCAGCATGTGATGCTGAAGTGTCAGGCAGCCACAAACCTCCTGGCTCTGTCCAGAAACAAATTCACTTTTGAGATAGTCTTCAGTCGTGTGTCTATTGGATCTCGAAGTTTCATTATATGCCACACCTGGGAATTTTACAGCCACATCCATCCTGTTTTGCTTTTTTACATGTCCCGCTGAACAATTTTCTTTAAATATTTGAACAAGTACTCTCATTCAATATTGAATTTAGAAACTCCTTATTTTTTCCGCTTTTGTTTGATTTTGTATGGATAAGATAAGATAAGAACAACTTTATTAATACCGAAGGAAATTGTTGTGCCAGAGTTACAGAAAATATAACAGTAATAAATAATAAAAAGAAAAAGGCAGAATTAGGAATAAAAATAAACTATAAACTATAAAGTGTCTCAGTGAAACTATAAAGTGTCTTAGTAAACAAGTGATAAAACTATAAGTGTCTTAGTAACAAGTGAGGTAAGGAGTGCACAATAGTATGACAAAAGGAAAATTGTAGTGTAGCTGTTATGAAATGAAATATTGCACCGTTCTGATGATTACATTCAAAATAATGTCAGTACATTTATAGGATCATGAATGATTTTAAAATTGAATTAAAATGCCAAAAAATTCAAATATTTAAAATGCAATTTCCATTTTGTTCAAGCTACATGATAGCTAGTTGGCTCGTGCATAAAAATTAAATATGAAATGTGGCCTGCCAGACAAAATAATTGCCCACCCATATTATATGCGGTAAAGATGTAGAATGACAAAGATCTATTTTATTGTATATCTTGCTGAATAAATGTTAACATGAAACAGAAGAGAGGGGCCTTATTCTGCTTTATTGCAAGGTTCCCAATAACTTTCTTGGAACTTTTTTTTTATCTTTAAATTAGAAACCCAATTATAATTTGATTCATTAATACAGTTGAAAACATTGGAAATTGGAAAAAAAATCCCCTGCTAGCCACCCACTAAAAATGTAATTTATCGATAATAAGTTATTTTAAATTCAATTATTTTCACTTAAGGGTGGAAGCCTGCGATCCATGGTACCTGTATCTCCACAATAATGCTCTTGAACTGAGGTGAACGGTCGATCCACTGTTTCAGCAGCTCCATGGCCTTGTCGAAATTCTTCACATACTCAGCATACATCTTGAGGAAGGGTGTCAGTTTTTGCAGGATGTCTCCAATTCGAGGTGTGGAGTCCCTGCAACAAGACAGCAGAAATGAGCGTCCTTAAAATGCAGGAACTCCAAATCCTGGCGTATGGCTGTTTATCATCGCAATAGTTTTTTTTTTTTTAATCAGTAGCATCAGCTTTACAAACACATATACTTGTGCCTGAATGTAAGTGAGGATAGTTAATACGTCTCTGTAATGTCTCTGACATGAAGAACTCACCACTCTCCCATCCGCTTCTCCAGGTCTGGGAGGAGAAACTGGCTGTGAAACGTGTGAATGGAAGAGATGTTGGAAAAGATGTTTTTCACCACGTCCACGGGGAACGTTCCTTTATTTGCCTCCTCCATTAGATTAGCGCAGAAAACCTGGAGGGTGGAACGGGGGAGGGACAAAGGGCCAGAAAATGAAGTGTTAGTCAAAATAATCTCCACACTGTACATGTGAAGTTATTACCTTAAACCCGAAGTTGCTCACCTGATCCAGCAGGTTAAGTCGAGCCACGTAGGCCTTCTCTGTGTGTAGGAGCTCACTGGCAATCTTAAACAGTTTCTGTTCATTAGTTTCCTAAAGAAAAAGATGTCACATTAAAACTGTTTTCCCCAAGATTAATGTCCTCATAAATGGGTCTTAGTTTTACCAAAATATAACATGAAGTGATGTGAAAAGTTAAATAATATTCATGGATAGTGGTTCAACACTGAACAAGATACTCAACATCTGCCAAAAAGAGATGTCCTCTTTTGTGTTCACTACTCTAGCACAGTTTCACAAAAAAAAACAAAAAAAAACCCAACATCGGCCGTCGCTTTCACTAAGCTGATAACAGAAACAGAACTGAAAAACTTTTTCTCACATCAGCGGAAGAAGGCATGACACACGACTCAGACAAAGTTATAATGGTTCTATTTGTAATTGTTTGAAAGTTACCTCACTGTTAATTAATTTTGAAAATGCCCATCTTATTGTTCTCTAGTGTATTGAATGCAACATACTATTATATTCTATAATGGGCTTTGTAGTAACAATATATACTGCTCAAAAAAAAAAAAGGGAACACTTGAACAACACAGTGCAACTCCAAGGCAATCACACTTCTGTGAAATCATAGTGTCCACTCAGGAAGCAACACAGATTCATTTTGACTTGTTTTAAGGACATTACATCAAAGTTGGATCAGCCTGGAGTTTGTTTTTACACTTTAATTTTGAGTGTGATTCCTAATCCAGACCTCCATGGGTTGATACAATTGATTTCCATTGATCATTTTTGTGTGATTTTGTTGTCAGCACATTCAACTGTGTAAAGAGCAAAGTATTTCATAAGAATATTTCATTCATTCAGATCTAGGATGTGTTTTTTAAGTGTTCCCTTTATTTTTTTTGAGCAGTGTACTTTTCTAAATATGCTTTTACTGATTTAACTCAATAGTTATCCATGAACCTGTGCGAAAAATATCCCCTGTTTCTCTGTTGACATACAAACGTGAATGCTATACATAGTCCTGCTGACAGTTGTGGGTAGATTGATGTTAATGATTTTTCATCCATTCACAAAAGGATATCAAGTAAAATGAAATGTAAAAATGTCAACTGATGTTTTAAAAAGGAAGTACTATTTATCAATGTCTATCTTCCCAACAACACACTATGGCATTAAGGGAAACTTAGACTAACAGTGATGGAATCCAGTGTCAAATCAGATCATAAGTTGAGTTCAATTGTGACTTACAAATACTCATTCACAAGAAGTCCTGCATTGAAAAGGTTCCTTAAGTTTACATCAATGTGGGTCACAAAAGGAAATATTGGTAGAACATAACCCACATTTTCTATTTTTCTTTTAATTTCACACACGCTCTTAAGTCACAGTCATCTTTTGTTCATTGGCATTTCACTGTTCCGAGTTCAGACCCATCATACTTTCTTAGTTGAATGTTAGCAGCTATAGTGTGAGCAGGGGATCTTGGCAGGAAATTAAAATATGGTAGAAGGGAAATTAGACCACATTCAACAAAGTACCAGATGGTTGTTAATGTTACAAACAATAAACTGAAGCCTCTGAGAGCAGCGGACAAAAAAAAGTCACGTCGGTGTAGTGATGTCATGAAAAGTTATTGCTGTGAATCAGGCCAGGACACTAGTAGCTTTATAATGAACCTCAAGGAAGTGGGAACAATGGTCTCACTATTCCACTTAACTCATTTGTCATTACACAAGTAGACAGGCAATTTTATTTTTTTGAGATGGGAGGATATTATTTTTCTAGAGGCAAAAGTTCAATTACTGACTTCATCTGGATGTCCCAGTTGGTTGTAGTTCCTGTATGCCAAATGTGAGAAGTTCATGTCCTGATATTAGATTGGCAACAACAAACTAAAAGCATGTAGGAAATGTTAATTTTTCAATAGTAAAAACAAATACTTCTGTACGACAGGGGATATAATAATCTTATCTGAATTATAATGAGTACGCTTAAATGAACAAGTAGTGCAAATTTTAATCATATGATGCTGAACTGTATCTATATGTTATCTATTATATATTATCAATTATGCATACTTTTACTGCATTTGATATCTCACAGCATATGCATTATATATTAATTAACCTATGGGAACTAAATATAATTTGTAAAAAAACAAAAACAAAACACAAACAAATTACTCTTGTGGTATACATTTCAATAACAGTATTATTTAAGACCCACGATAGATGTTTTTTTCCCCCTCTTCTAGAAAGCAGTAAGCAGTACGAGCTACTTTCTAACAGGAAACCGACATTTTCAAGGGGCGATTGACCAGCACAAAAAAAAAAAAGTCATGCTGCAGTTTAACTATTAAACAGCTTCACTTATCTGAGTAGATATCCACTGAGTCTAACAAAGCAGCTAGATGACGAAATTGATCAAATGCCTAAGGGGTCTGTGTTAGGACCTGAGTCACGCCGAAAGAAAGGAAAATGTTGAAAGGTCCTTATCTGTTCAAAAGCGTCTGCAAATTATCTGTTGTTGTGGCTGAAGGGCACGGACATTGAACCTTGGGAAGGCACAACACCACCTTACATGCAGAATACTATCAATTTATTACTTATTTATTACTTATTTATTACTTATTTATTTATTTATTTATTACTATCAATTTATTGTAGTCGCAGGCCTTTTGCAAAGAGACTGATCTGGATGAGAGATACCTCAAATCTGTAAACAAAAGTACAAACCACATGTGCTGCTTGGACTGGCTGAGCAATTCAATCGTTAGGTCTTTGCTTTAAATAAAAACCCCTTTCCAAGTTTTTCCACACACACGTGTCTACATGTGCACATACATGGGAGTAAGTCTAACCCGACAGCTGTCGGCACCTGAATTTGTTCCGAGAATGTAGCTGTGTCGAATCTGTAAATAAATGTTGACATTTTCACTGTTGGACTCTTCAGCCGGAAGATGCGGGCCAGCAGGTGGCCCAGTCAAGCCACACCATAAATAAGGGGAACATAGTATTAAGAGTCAAATAAACCAGCGGACATACCTTCGGCTCTGTGCCCGCCTCATCATTGCTGTGTTCAATTTCGGTTTTAGTCCCATTTCCCTCGTTCTCCGTTTGGCTCTCCATGTTAGTCCACTCTGTGTGAGCAGGAGAGTGATCCTCGTTCGTTTCCGTGCTTTCGTCCCCCATATCTCCATTCATCAGTCTTGCGGTCTGTAACCTCACACTTTCATCCTCCTGCTCCAGATTATCCTCATTCCTGTCCTGCTGTATCTGTGCTACAACCCCGTTAGGTGCCGACGCATGGTCATCCTGTGGCTTGGAAAGCTTGGAGCTGAGGTCCGCAGCGGGGTGGTTCTCCTGAACCCTGCCGGCCTCCGTCTGCCTCTGAGGGTTGCGGTAAGCCGGGCTGCAGTTGGATGACCTGCTGATCTGTTTGACCGGCGAACTGTCTGTCTTGCTGTCCACACTGCTGGAGAAACACAGGAAAAGGCAAGGAGGAAGTTGATCAGCAGAGCCGCAAAAAACAGTAGGCCGATGATGAAAAAAAAAAAAAAAAAAAAAAAAAAAGCGTCGTGAGGAAATGGGAATGAGAGAGGTTTGCTTCCAGTAGCTGCTTGAGCCGGTGTGTCGATTGGGGGGAAAGAGAGAGAGAGGGGGAGATGACTGGGAAAGAGTTTCTGCATGTGAGCATGAGAGTTAAAAATAAAATAGCAGAAGAAGCACCGGGTTTCATCTGTCTTATGAGGATGGTGTGAGGCAGAGGTGGGGTGTGCAGAGTAACAGAGGTACAGTAATGAGAAGAAGGAAAGGAAAGGTACAACATCACTCCCCAGGGGTAAATGGCCTACTTGTACACACTTGGAGAACCCGATGTTACAAGATGAAACAAGAGCAAGATGGAAACAAAAGATTTTGTATTCTGTAGGAGAGCCCAAGAAAGAAAGGTAGATCAACGCCAAATAAGACAACCATTGCAATGTAAGTATTGTAGCTGCCCTCCATGTTGAATTAGACCACTTTCCTTGAGCAGAATTTCCCATGTACTCCTGCATGCAGCGGTCTGCAGAGGTATGGACGGCAAACACGTTGCAACTGCTTGTTGGTATGTCAGAGTAGTTTGAGAGGAGTTAGCGGCATTTAGGTATCTGACCAGTGGCCAGTGTCCACCTGTGACATTGAGTTCACTAGTAAAAGTTTTTTTTTTGTTTGCAGGAAAAACCCCACAACCTTATTTTTGTTGCCAAAAGCACCATCCTGGGCAAAGTATTGAAACGAGTTGTTCTCAAATTTATTTTTTCAAACCCACCTGACTATACTTCACTTGATAAAGACAGGAATGCCAGAATGTTTTAATGTATTTCTGTTAAAGTACTGGGGAATACCCTTTTGCACTCAGACCAATTCAAACAGGTGATTCTTAGCCATATGCTGCAGCAAAGTGTGCAGACAGAAACAGGAAGTGTGTATAAATAGAGGAAGGACAACTGACGAGAGAATCACTTCCAGGCTGCTAGCCACCTGTTGTTTAAACACAGAACAATATCACACTCATGGTTCAGAGGAAGACTGAATGAGACCAGAATTAGTTCCCGAGTAGCAGCTCCGGTTTGCATAGAAACAGAGTGGCAGTATTCCAGTACATGACTGTTTTTTTTTTAAAGGGGTTGAATGAGACAAGAATTAAGAGCAGCTTTGGTTGCTATGTGACACTCTGAGTGCCTTTAAGTTCCATGTGAATGAGATTAGTATATTAGTGGGCTAATTCTGTTCCTGGAAGCTGTGGGCCGCAGTCTTGCAGAGCCACTAGAGGGCTAATCCCAGATGCCTGACAATTTGAACTGGAAAGATATATTCTAATCAGCTTCGATTCAGGCCGGAAAATGAATCGGAGGTTGTGAAGAACATAGGAATATATTGTCTGACGACGAGACGGCTTGAACGAGACTTCAGACCGATGAGACGGTGCCACGTTCGACTGAATAGCTGCTGGATTTTCTTGTGAGAGCAGAACAAGGAGGCGACTGTTGTGCCTCTCATCCTCATCCACAAGCCTTCCTCACATTGACGAGAGTGCAGAAAACTTTCCCAACTTGCAGTGACACTAGCTCAAGGGAGTGTTAAAAACATTTATAGATCGCAAAAATATTTTCCCGAGATCCAAACGGACAGCCGTGACTGTTAAACGGGCCACAGAATCAGTCGATCTTAAAAGTAGACTTTGAGGAACTTAAATCAAAAATCCTACCGCATTCTCCTAGGTTTTATCCCACGACTGTCTCCTCTCCCACAACTGAATGAGGTGTTGTGATTCTCCCTGTTTAAATAAATCTCCTTTCATCCCCCGGCTAATGATTGGCCTGTGAAATACTGTCTAATCTCAGCTCTACTGGCCTCATGTGAAGTCCTGTCCATCCACCGAGAGGACTTCTGCAATCGCTCCTTGAAATAACCGCCGCAAGAGATAGGAAGCGTGAGGAAAGATTTTTGTTTTCCGTTTTTGGCTGCCGGAGGTGTCACTAGGGTTTCAAAAGCTTGACTGACGTTGCTCTGCGACAGACTCGCTTAAAAAAAATGTTATACTAAAAATGACGCAATCGGATGACGTCGTGATTTTCTAAATATCCGCGCTAAACCAGACGAACATCATTACCAATTTCCTTTAACCCCACGCCCCCGCAATATGAACCTTTCCTCTTCCGCACAGTATACTGTACAATGAGAAAGTTGGAGAATTATACACAACTGGAGAGGTTTAAATTTCCTACCTGTTCTCCTCAAAGCGGCTGATCAAGTCCGAGACCTTAGAGTGTTTGCCTCTAATTCTCTCCCGGTTTGCAGCCCCTCTTCCTCCTCCTCCACCTTCCTCCATGCTTTGCCTGAAGGGCGATTTAGAGATGCGGCCCAGTGGAGAAGAAAGCTCCGTCACTGGGCTCTGGAGATGCGGTGGCTTGGGGGGCACTGCAGAGGAAAATATAAAAATATGATGCATATACCAATTTTTTTTTTTCTTTGCAGTGCCAAGTTGGAGCAGAGGGGGGCCAGCATGAGCTATCCAACATGAGGGAAGCTACATCCAACACTCTGATAGGATCAAGAAACCACCTTTTCAATGAAACTTCTAAGATCAATAATGTGGGATTCAGTTTCTTGTGGGAGTTACATTTATCTCATCCCTTATCTGAGTGGAATGATCAACTCTGTTCAAGTAAAGAGACAAGGTTCAGAGATCACTGTTGCCATGTTGAAATCTACACGTGTGTGCATTTATACTGGGTTGCATGTTCTTGGCAAAGCATTTCTGTTTTGCGAAGTATTTAGATTTTTCCAAGAGAACGCCTGATACCAAAGGCAAAAAAAAAAAAATCCTAAATTTGAACCGAATACTAGCTCACCGCCATAAAATCCCAACCTGAGATCATTTTAAGATAAGATCAGAACAACTTTATTAATCCCGAAGGAAATTGTTGTGCCAGAGTTACAGAAAATATAACAGTAATAAATAATAAAAAGAAAAAGGCAGAATTAGGAATAAAAATAAACTATAGTGTCTCAGTGAAACTATAAAGTATCTTAGTAAACAAGTGATAAAACTATAAGTGTCTTAGTAACAAGTGAGGTAAGGAGTGCACAATAGTATGATAAAAGGAAAAATTGTAGTGTAGCTGTTATGAAATGAAATATTGCACAGTTCTGAATATTGCAGTTATTTCTTTCATACACACGTTTTATTTCATTCATTATGGATACTCATTATCTTGCAGTCAGGGTCTGGACTTGGGGGTCCTGGATCAAATCTGTCATTGGGCAAAGGAAGGGGTACATCATGGACTAATAGCCAGTTAATCACAAGGCCACATGTAGAGAATCAACCAGTCTCAGCCTCATTCACATATCTGGAATATCTAGGGTCTCCGATGAACCTACTGCATGTTTTTAGACCGCGGTGCGCGCAGAGGTTAGCAAGAAGGACTCTATGGTTTGATTCTGACCCTTTCTGTGTGGAGTTTGCATGCTCTTTGTGTCTGCGTGGGTTTCCTTCGGGTTCTCCGGTTTCCACAGTCCAAAAACTTGCAGGAGGTTAATTGTCCAGATGTGTGGATGAGAGTGCGACTGGTTGTTTGTGGACCTACGATCGACTGGTGACTGATCCGGGGTGTATCCCGCCTCTCAACCAATGACAGCTGGGAAAGGCTCCAGCATCCATACAACCTGAAGTGCAGGATAAGCACTATATATGAATGAAAGAATGGTTATCATACAAGTATTATTGTTATTGGTACTGTTATTTGTATTAGCCTTCATCATTAACGTTATTAATAGCATGAGCATTATTTGTATTATTTTTACTGCTGACTGACCTGAAAAGTGGCTCGATATGATGAGAATCATTCCTGGAATGACTAGATTCTGCTGCTTTTTGAGTTTTATGAACCCGTAAAAAAGTTTTGAATTTTATACTATTTGAAACCGATTTAAGAAGTGTTTTGTTTTTTTTTAACGTACCTTTAGGCTTAGACTGTGGCAGCGGCTTGTTGCCAGAGCCTCTTCCATTGATTCCTACTCTTCTCGTCTCAGTGGTCTTGCCAGCAACCCGACTCAGACACTCCTGCACAATTGGCGAAATACCAGACTTGTGTGAAAGGCTGGTGTCGAGGACTGAAGGACCTTGAGAAGGAGAGAAAACATGCCTATTCAAAGTTCAATTCATCATCACTTTTTAGAAAGGAAGAACATTTGTTTTATCTGACAGACAACATTAGCAGTTTTAGAAAACTTGTCTGAAAGGCTAATGAATGACATGACTGAAGAGAATTATTTAGTTGATTTTAATATAAATCTTGAAAAAAGTTACACTCTCTGTTTTTCATGAAGCTGGCTGACATGACAGAGAGTGATAACACAGAGACTCCCTGTGCAAAACACACTAACGACAGCGGGCATTCTCTTTTGCATGGATCCGATTATTGATCACAGCAGGGTAATTAATTTCTCTCCATACCAATCATTAGCGCAGAGCTCTCTGACGATATGTAGTCTATTATGAAGAAAGGATGGATTTGAAGCTGAGAATGATCCCACCAAGATGCAACACAGTGTGTATCTTCAATCCACTTTCTGCTCATTTACGAAACTCTATGTAAGATACTTGACACAGACATAAATTTACAAGCACACACACGCACGCGCGCACACACACACACACCTCAATTCCAATGAAGTTGGGATGTTGTGTAAAACTTAAATAAAAAAAGAAGGCAATGATTTGTAAAACATTTTCAACCTATTCAGTTGAATACACTACAAAGACAATATATTTAATATTTGAACTGATAAGAGTTCTTTTTTTTTTTTTTGCAAATCACTCATTTGAAATTTAATACCTGCAATTTATTCGAAAAAAGATGGGACAAAGGAAACAAGAGGAAAATTGAGGAATGCTCAAAACGCACCTGTTTATTATATGAATATTCCACGGATAATTTCGAAACAGGCGAGTGTCGTTATTGGGTGCAAAAGGATCGGCTGAGGTTCACCACCTTGTGAAAAACTGTATGAGCATGCCATTTAATTTTTCATCATCTTCGGTCCATTATATTGTCAAAAGATTCAGAAAATCTGGAGAAAACCCATACTGATCACCTGTGACCTATGGTCCTTCGGACAATTCTGCAATAAAAACCGGCATTTTTGTATAAAGGATATTGCCAGTTGGGCTCAGGAATACTCCAGAAATCCTTTGTCAACAGTTCTACAAATGTAAGTTAAAACTACCATGCAAAGCGAAAGCCATACATCAACACCCAAAAACGCCACCGGCTTCCCTGGGCCTGAGCACATCTGAAATGGACTGATGCGAAGTGGAAAAGTGTGCCGTCGTCCGATCAGTCAAACTGTTTTTGGAAATAATGGACGTCATGTCCACCGGGCAAAAGAGGAAAGGGATGGGACAATCTAGAGGGGATTGTTATCAGCGCAAAGTTCAAAAGCCAGCGTCTGTGATGGGATGGGGGTGTCAGTGCCCATGGCATGGGGAACTTGCACATTTATGAAGGAACCATTAATGCTGAAAGATACATACAGGTTCTGGAAGAACATATGCTGTGTTCCAAGCAGCGTGTTCTTCAGGGACGCCCCTGTTTATTTCAGCAAGACAACGCCAAGCCACATTCTGCACGCTTTACGTGTGGCTTCCTAGTAAAACAGTGCAGTCCAGACTTGTCTCCTATTGAAAATGTGTGATGCAATATGAAGTGTAAAATACGACAATCGAGACGTTGAACTGCTGAGCAACTGAAGTTGTACATGAAGCAAGAATGGGAAAGAATTCCACTTATCAATTTGTGTCTTTTGTTATTAAAAAGAAAGGTGATGTAACATGGTGGTTGTTTTTACACTTTAATTTTGAGTGTGATTCCTAATCCAGACCTCCATGGGTTGATACAATTGATTTCCATTGATCATTTTTTTTGTGTGATTTTGTTGTCAGCACATTCAACTGTGTAAAGAGCAAAGTATTTCATAAGAATATTTCATTCATTTAGATCTAGGATGTGTTTTTTAAGTGTTCCCTTTATTTTTTTGAGCAGTGTACATACATACACACACACACGTTTATAAGTGGCATGTGTCCGTTTCTTGGGAAATTAAAAGCTTGAGATTTTTATTGAAATATTGATATCTAAATTTTGCTGTCTCCTAAGGTATAAGCTGATCAGTGTAAACAAAACAAAAAACCACAACCCTAATTTTTTTAATGCCATTTTCAACTTGTCAAATACAAGTCTAGGTGGTTTTTTGTGGCTCTCAAAAGATTCATTGTCTGTAATTCAGCCCCAGCATTGACTATATTCCAAATAAAAAAACCCAATCCCCCCTTATCTCATCAATGGAGGGGCCGTCATGGTTTATTAATCCATTGTGGTTAGTCATTGCTGCAACTGCATCGATTTGATAGTAAAGCTAATCATCCAGCTGATGATCACCAGCGAGGTTTTACCCAACCAGCTGGTCCCAGATGGTGTGGCATCCGTGCTCAGATAAGGCAGAAAGGCGGTGTTAAATGTAGTCTACATCTGTCCTTTTCTGAATGTGCACATGTGCATGCATGCGTGAGTGCACAGACGCATGCAAATTCACACACCTACACACACACACCATCAATTCAACATATCAAGCGGTCATCCTGACATCCAGAAGTACAACACTTAATTCCCATAAATGGAAGTACATTGCCACTGGCCAATGGACTGCCTACTTATTTTACAAGCTATTAGTCCTTTTCTTCACCATTTAAGGAGATTACTAAAATGGTTGTGCGTGATGGGATCAGTGGGGTAAACACTGTCTATTTTTAGAAGTAAAAGCACAAAATACGAAGGTTTATTTTTGCGTTACACGGAAAAGGCCTTTCATTGTTGTTACCCGAGAAGAAGAGGTGCTTTATTTCTTATTGTGGGATTATGATTTCTTGATATGTGTAATTGCAGCAGATACTTGAAGCTTTTTCAAGAGACAATGTGTGTTCTCTTCAAACATTACTTGACTCGTTTGTTAGTTGAGTTCGTTAAACTCTCACTTTAGTAAGTTAGTGTTAGCTTTGGATTAGCATCCTGCCGTTAGTGTATAAACACTAAATCCCTCCAAGTACAACTGACTCAAATATTGATAACCAAAACAAAAATTTGAGTTAATGCTTGCCCTTTCATGCATGCTGACTTGGAGTCTTCTACTGTTTGGCATGTAAAAAGATTTCAATCCAGTGATGGTACATTAGGTCATTTTAACATTTTCTTCAAATTAACTGAATCAAATAAAAAATCTAATCTAATCCAAAAGTAAACCTTTAATAATATGTGTATGCAATTTGTTCAGTCTTTAGACTGAAAGTACCTGGACTTAAATTACTGAGATTAATATTCAGAGCTCTAAGCATCAATATTGTGGTGTCCAGGGATGTTCCTATGAGATGTGATAGGCTGAGAGGTGAGATATGTAAATAAGCCCAGTGGGGTGGGATATAGGATAAACACCACATGACTGTCATAACCACTTTAACGTCATAAGACCCAATCTCTTGTTTTGTATACATTTTTAATTCCTCTTTGCCATGAGGGATTATTGAGAAGTATAAAAACTCAGAATCATCTTCTGACTTAATGTGGTCTGAATTTTAAAATAACAGTTAACACGACCTAAAATGCAATGGCCATGCATGCAGATGCCAGGTCTTAGGCGGTTTAAAGAGGATTTTTATGTGGTTATTCGGTAACGTCTTTATTATGCCTAGTTGTGCTGTCAAATGTTTAGTGCACGTCCAAGCCGTGAGTGAGCCACACATCACCTGCTGTCCTGTCTTTGGTGTATTAAAAATAAGAGACTGACTCTTGAAATTACTAAATAGCAAAGGCCACAGGTCATGACTGTTGCAGTGCAAGGCTGCGGGAGAGAAGTTGAAGCAAGTTGCAGGAAAAGACAGGGTCATTCATTTGTAGGAGACTCAGACTAGCCACCCGTGCAAATTATTATTTCTCATGATCACTGACACCTTCCTAACTTAAATGCTGAGTTCCATTTTCCGTTTTCTTTTTTGCCATTTGATCAGCTTGTCTTTACATGCCCTTTCAGCAACCTGACATCTTTGCCCTTAAAAAGATAACCCCCCCCTCCCACTCTTGCATATTTCACAATATGTAATCAGGGAATAAATACTCTATGTTCAATATGGAGTTACCTTCCAGATGCAACTTTCTTTTTTTGGTCTCTATGGTAAATTCCCACTCGAAGCTCCACATATAAATGTATTTTCTCCCAAGGGAAACTCGTTCTAAAACAGAAAGTGAAAAAACCCACAGAATCATATAGTCACGGTTTCTATTTTTACAACTTGACCGTAATTGAAGACAACAGCTCCGCTAAATGTCTGTCTGGAAACATTCCCACGCTGAATGTATGATAGCAGACTTCTAAACATGGCTACAAAATTACCAATCAATTTAAGCGGCCTCAGGAATTCGTGCTCAGTTTCCCCTGATGACCACATTATGATATCATAAGTAAACATCCGGCACAGAGTTATACGCCATTCTGTAATGTGCAACCCCAAATCAAGTTCAACCATATGCAGATTGTGCACCACAAACAACATATATCCTGGAAGATTGCAGGGGGTCTCACACTACACCGCCTGTCTCCATCTCCTAGGGGTGTTATTAACGTTGTCAAACACTGCGTCCGCAGGACTATTTAATCACCTCCCTCTTGCACTGGGGAAAGTAATAGAGTTTTTTATGGTAAGTAGATTGAGGAAAAAAAAAAAAAGGGATGACAGTCTGGGTAAACAACACCTATTGGACACGATTAGATGAAAAAAAGGGTAGAATAATACAATAGTCCTTCAAAGGATCCTGGTGTCACAAGAAAGATCAGTGCAATGAATGTAATCAACAGCAATTTTATACCTCTTTATTCGTAGTGTTGTTAAAAACTGCTACGGATAGTAAAGTGTTATTTTTTTAAAGCTTAACTGACACTTGTTTGGCTGACATGCACCAATATCACGGAATTGAAAACTGTAATGTTGATATTAGTGGCAACATTCTTAGAAATAACATGTAAAGTCACTAGAATATGTTCTTGCAGCAAAACCCCCACTATATTAGATTAGCAGTCAATTTCATGTTATTTTGAACCTTTATTTTGACAGATACAACATTGCTATTGCTTACAAACATCTCGCACCAATATAGTATTGTACAAGGAACCTATGTTTAATGCCATTGAGTCACAAGGTAAACATTCAGCTTTAAGGATATCCAAGCAAAATATATATATACATTGTACAATTAAAATGTGTGGAGAATGAGCCTGTTCATGTTGAGGCTTTCTTTGCTCAGAGAGGCTTCACATTTGTGCATATTGGCTGAAATAAGTGCCGATAGCAATGTACTTGTAAGTGATAATAGATAGAATCGGGGCCAAGATAGTTGCGTGAAATAAGGTTATTACAGCAAATACAATCATCTGTCTGAGCCACAGAGAGGCAATAAAATCAGTTATTTCTGTTATAGAAAAACCATGATATTCCCATTATCTAAAGAGGATCCCAAGGCAGAAAATGCTATTCAGGGAGACACACACTGATTTTGGTGTCTTCAAATGAAAACAAGTGCAGCGTTACAGACGCTGCATGATAAATAAGTTAGAGCCAGCCAATAACTGGTAGGAAAACCGATTCTCCTCCTTGGTCTGTGTGACAAGAACGAGTGTTGCTTGGATCTGCATACGCCTTGTGTGATGTTTAAACCAAAGTAAAGACATGATGTCTCTTTGCAGACCCTGAAAAACTGCAAGTACAATTGAGCCTGTGCTTTGGCTAATGTCCTTTATGGCAGGGCCTTCCAGGCTTCTACTCTCAGAAGATGTAGAAGTCATTACATTCCTCTAAAATGTCATTATTACAGTTATTATTGTTATAATTATTATTATGATTATTTCTATGCAAACCAACCATAAGGCATCTGGTTCTATTTACATTTTCACCTGTCTCCCTCTTGTAAAGCGTCTTTGAGTATCATGATAAGCGCTATAAAAACCTATGTATTATTATTATTTATAATAATCAAAATATGAAATCCATGAAAGGAGAGATTTCCAACCATCATAATAAAAAACAGAAGTAGATTTTATGTCCTTTTGTTTGAACTGAGAACAGAGGATTCGTCAATACTCAAAGACCTTTAGTGAGCATCAACACAGTATTCAAGACCAAATTTGTCGCCAACGCAATAACCATCGGGTCTAAAATATCACTTTTTAAGGTGAAGTCTTCAGATCAGGCCTTGATCTGCCTTAATTTTTTCTCCCTCCTCCTGTTTGTAAACAGGGATAATGTACACATATGTGTAAATATGACCTCTGTGACCCCTTTAAAAGAAACCATACCCATATCATAGTATTAGTGGGCAGGCAACATAGCAATGAACAGAGTTAAAAGTTAAATTGAAATGATGAAATATTATAATGGAACCTCAGATGTTAGTATTCAGCTTTCTGTCTCCGTTTATTGATTGTTTGAAGACACAGGACGACACCAGATCAGCACATGATCCACGCGACCTCTGTCATCTCTTCTCAACCTTTTCATGCTTTGGACCCCAAAGTAGACTCAAAAGCATGGACACACCTCTGAATCTACTTTTTTTAAAAACTACTGTTACATTTACAGACCAGTCTTTTGACAACAAAGTGACGTCGTTGGCTATCACCTGAATGTCCGGAGGGAAATAATCTGTGGTGTCAAATGAGCAAGCAAAAGTTACAAATAAAAGATTATGGCATAGAAATTTGCAACACATATTCTTACAATTAGGGTCAAGACTTCTTTAATTACAGGTGCACTACTTTTTAAATGATAAAAAAACTAACCTTGTTCATCCCAGTGAGAAGGCAACTGCATAAAGAATAGCAAACCTTAGGGGCTGGTGTTTGATTTTAATAATTTAGATACTTGAGTTCCAGACCCAGGTATTGGACAACATGTTTATCATTCAAACACAAATATATCTTTGAGCATTATAAATCATTAAGAAAGATTATTATTGAGACAGCAGAGCATGTGATCTGTTGGTCCCAGTTATTTATAAAGTTTCCTGTTTTCACTGTTCACCTACAGTGCATATACCCCCAAATTGTCTACAAACAGGCTAAAACCTCACATTATATTATCCATCATGAGCAGAAACTGGTTAATCATTAACTGGTCATATAATCAAATTTTTTTGTCACACGGAGTCAACTGTTTTTTTTTTTTGTTTTTGTTTTTTTAAATGAGCTCACTACACATTGAGATCACCACCTCCCCGGAGGGATGGATCCTCCAGATCTGCCGAACTGTTCCTGGTCTCTAAGATCTCACGACCCAGAGAAAGAACTTCAGGTAGAATCACAAAGCTACTTGTCATTTTAAAACAGTGTCACATTGTCCCCGCACTTAGCTGGAGTACAAGACACCGGGCTGATGAGACAACCGGCCGGCGCCTCATAGGTAATGCACTCAAGATTATAGGGAATATCGAAAAGGTTTTAACCACTTATAAATTCTGTTTGGCATGCTAAAGTTTGCAGGGCGGAGTCGAGTGTGCCAGGAAGGAGCAGCAACCGATGACATATGGGTCTAAAGTGAAGCCAGATACTATCAAAAATGATTTACCTTTACAGGAAACCAGGTCGTAATAGTTACATCATGGCCAAGTTACAACAGTTACAACATTCTTTTATGCATTTGAGCGGCATGGCTCTGAGTCATGTGATGATTCTTACAAACATATTTATGGATCACCATAACAAGACAAACAAGAGCAAGACAAGTGAATTGTCTGCTGCACACGTCAGTCAATGTCTGGAACAAGCACGATGAGAACTCTCAAAAGACAAATTAAATAGGAAGGGCAGAACAACAATACAATTGTTGATAAATCACTGAGACGCAACTCACCCTGTGAATGATAAAGCCGGGAATACAGTTGTAGACTCTATCCTTCGGGAGGGAACATGCAGCGTATTTGTTTATATGTGTCAGAGCAAGAGAGAGAGAGAGTCAGTGTGTCTCGGTAGCACACTAACTTTAGGATGGACACGACCTTCCCAGGGAACTGGTTAGTGACTCAAAACTCCTCCCTTACACTCAAACATCCAATATTTAAGTGGCTTTAAAAAAAAAAAGGAAACAAGAAAACAAGAAGGCTATACACTCAAACACACCCACACTACGTTACACATAAAGCAAAAACATCTAGACCGTCTGAGATAAAAGGAAGAACAATGCTCACCAAGGGACAATGAGATTTAAATTTAATTTGCTTTACCTAAATGAGTTCTTATTCCCGTTTGCTGATCAGAGTTTTTACAACTGGCCAGGTTTGGGACCCAAAACAGATCTAAGTGGCCCTTTTAGGGACATGTTTAAAAAAAATATCTTGCAAATCTTTCCTGGTATTTATTTGAGACACAAATGATGAAGGGGGTGTGTTCCTGATTCGTCCTTCCCATGCAGGAGCGGAGAAGCAAAACTATTCACTCTTTTGTTTGAGAAAAGTATTTTATATGAATTGCAATCTGTATCTAAAGTGCATCTTGAGTGTAAAATATTTTTGTACGTTTATGTGTGAGAAACAAAATAAAAACCATGACATTAAATTATCTAAGAAGTATTTCAGGATACTCCAAGATGTGACATTCTAGTAAGCAATGCCAGCATTATAGAAACATTCCTATTTTAGATCAAACAAAGTGTGAAAGTAAAAAAAAAAAATTAAAATAAATTAAAAACAGGGAAATGAGCAGTCCTGATGTGTAGAATGTGTTGTTTCTCTGTTAAAACCTGCCAAGGTTCTATCCAAAACAGCTTGAAAAGAAAACATCTATTTTTGTGTTTTCAAAATGTACTGACTTATTTCACTTAAACAAGTATAAACAGAGAGGTTTCGAAACATTTAAAAAAAAAAAAAAAAAGCTATGAAATGCTACAGTCGTTCTCACATTGCGAGAACACAGCAAACTTTATTTGTCCAGTTTGTCCGAATGCTTCAAAAGGAATTAGAGAAGGACATGCTCACTTTGATGACCGCGATAACTGATCCTGTATCTGATCAATCATTAAAAAATAATAAAATATATAGTGAAGCAAAGTAGCACTCAATAGGCAATTGAAGCCTGGAGCTCGTACTCTGCCATCTTAACTGCCATCTCCTAATGTCCCCTTATTTAAAGAGCTGAATCAAACAGCGCAAACGTGTCGATCTGATCTGTCTCGTAAAATTTCATGCCTGAAAAATGATTCGAAATCATTGTGAAAGTTAAAGATGGACTATTACAGCGAGCTAGTTGTACCTGTTGTGGAAGTCAAAACAAGGGACGTCTCCATGCTGCACTTCTGTCGCAGACTGTTCCTTGCACTTACGGTCAGAGGTGAGTGCTCTGTCAAATATCAACACCGAATCGGCACGTGATTACGAGCACAACCCTCGAAATGATACAGGAAGAGGAAATGAATTCATTTATCCATTGTCTGTACTGCTTTTCCTGCACTGAGGGTTGCAAGCGAGAGGGAATATTATCATCAGTACATTATGATATTAAAATTACTAACGCAGTTAAGACAGGTTGTCTAGATTGAAGAACAACATAGGGTGGGATATCGGTATCTATAATTTTAAGTACACGTCCATAGTTTAAGAGGAGAACTCAAATGACCGGTAGTTCAGAATCAGGACCAATTCTCCACCCAAATCTAGACTTGTTCAATGCAGCAACTATTGTAAACTCTGTAATGCCAACTTCTACATTTTTTTGCTGAGCACCTTTTTATAATGTTCTGTCAGCTGTTGGATTTTGTAATGATAACCTAATATCATGCTAATAATTGTATAAAATTATTCATTCCCCACATAACTCACCACACACCTCTGGACTCTTTTTCCCAACATTATTCAAGTCCAATAACTCTGAGTGTATTATTAACATTTATATCTACAAAACTACTTCAAGTGCAATATACTTCAAGTGTAATCTATCTACCTCAGCTTGCCTATATGAGCATTTTGTTTACACATTTTGCTTTACTATATCCATCTCTTCTTGCTTATTACTATATTGTCACACATCGCCGTGTTTTTCCTTGCTTTGGTTTTCTACACCAAAAGGGGGAGTATTCCAATCTCATAGTGTCCTGCAATGAAAATACAGAGCTATTCTGATTCATTGTACTTCATTAAAAGTAACAGAAAAAAATACCAAACTCTAATTGAATCTAATTGCATATCAAAACAATTTTCTCTCCGTGTGTGATGCAAATTCAACTGACTTATTTTCCAAATGATCAATTTCTGGTATGTATCCAGATTATCCTGTCAGAGTGTACCATAACTCAATGGCATCCATCATGCTGGCAGTGATGGTGTTGATGCGTGCATGCGTGTGTGTGTGAGAGAGAGAGAGATCTGGTTAAATAGACAGGGTGATAACCCTGCAGATACCCATTACCACCCGACACAGGGGATTATCCAGTTCTGTTCGACGACTCAGACGGTCTTCAGATTAACTCTTCCTCATCCCCTAATCCCTGAGATTAGAACCCCTGTCTGTGTTACAGGGAACTACAGAGGCAACACTACAGCGTGGTGAGAAAGACACTTGAACCGCATACTTAAGTTAAGTGTGTCATGATGATAAGAAAAAGAAAGATGAGCTAAAGGTGAAAGAGTCAAAAGAAGGAGTGTGAGATCTAAAAAGAAGGATATGAGGAACATAGAACAGAGGACAGGCAGATGATAGCCAGACTGCAAAGGAGGGTGAAAGGGATAACAGGGATTAAGAGCACAAAGTGTCGGAGCACCTGAAATGATATGGTTAAAATGTGGCTAGAACTCGAGCTAGACGGAGGCAGGAGAAATGATGAGAACTGTAAGACACACTGTATCTGCATATGTGCATGGAACAGTATCTGACACAAAATAGAGATAAACATCATCCTCTTCAATCACTGCGAGTTACAAGAAGCCACTGGGAAATGTGACCCACATGCGCCAGCTCACACTGAGCTTCGGCTCAATGAATGCAAATATTACGAGATGTTACTAGATGACATAAGATGTTTGAAAACTCCTGTGAAAACATAGATTCTTAATGAAAATACTTGTGAGCCTCTGTCAGTGAACCAGCCTAACAGTGACAATCTAGCTCATTTGTGGCAGGGTATCTCATTACAAGACCATCCGTACCTATTAACCAAATATTGCTCTCATTGGCTTAAATTATGATAAAAAAATGACAAGATATTGACATAGATATCAAAATAGGCAGAGGCAAATGACATGGGTTAAAAGGAGGGCAAGAGGGAATGCTCAAAGGCGGTGAGGGAAACTGCTCACCTCGAGATTGTTCAATTTTCACCGCCACGCACGTCTCATCGTTGGTGTTCTCCGACTGGAAGCAGCCGGTATTTTCATTCCTTGCTAAAACAATAAGCACAGGATTTGATGTCAACATAAAGTTGGTTAATCAAAGTCAAAAATCATAATAGTTGGGTTGTTATAATGTTCGATTCTGTGGGGTTTAACAGTTCCAAGTAGTTGCAAAGGGTTGCAGCAAAGTTGTACAGAGTGGTGAGAATGAATGCAGCAGAACATTGGGCTGGAAGAACGGGAGTGCGACAGGGTTTCTGACGCAAGCGGCAGAAGAAACCGCGAACATCTTTGACATTGACAACGACAGTGCAAGAGCTCCACTGCCTTCCCGTTGCAGTCTGTGAATTTCTGCTTATAATGAGACCGAATCATGAAGACAACCTGGGAATCTTAATTCATCAGTCTGCAAAATGTTTTCCACCGACTTAATCATTTCTGTTTCAACGGCATCATTTAATAGACACACTAAATCTGAAATAAGAATAAAAGAAAGACATATAGACCCACTGCTTTTCAAACCGAACGGTCACTGCCGAGGGGGGTTATATTTGATTAAAGGTTTGTGAAATAAACCATAATGTTAGCGTAATTCCTTTCCTCTGTAACTTTCAAGCGCCCTGCAAAAAAAAAAAAAAAAAAAGGCCTTTAATGCCCTTATTATTACTGAAATAAGAAGTGCTTTGAATACATTTCTTTTAGCCCATTAAATGTTATATTTTTTTTAGTGCTTCATAGAGAAATAGACATTACATATTGACACTGCAGGCAAAAATGTAATAACTGGTATGGTCATCTGAGTGCAGGATAAGCGGTAGAAGATGGATGGATGGATGTGTGGTCATTATTAGATAAGAAAATGAAAAATCAGAGGTAGTGAAAATGCATGTGTGTGTATGTGTGTGCGCACACGCGTGTGTGTGTGTGTGTGTGTGTGTGTGTGTAAATGGGGGTAAAATATACTGGCTCAGGGATTAAAGGAGGGCTTTCTCCACCCACCATCTGGACTTCTAATGACAGAAATCCTGCTGGTTCTTTCTCTATCTGACACATTCGAGCACAAATAAACACACACATGCATGCACGCACACACACACTCACTTATTTTACAGCCCATATCTCTCATATATGTTCCTTATTCAGAACCAATCAAATAAGCAGCTTAACCAAAAGCAGGATGTTCATAAATTTCCTACTAAAAACAACCCATAAAGTGTGACCCCTCAAGCAGATGCTTCACCATGTGACCAGGGTCATCATACGTGTATTGTTTCCTGATGTATGCATGTGTGCGTGTGCATGTGTGCAGGGTGGTTACAAGCTAAAACCTACACACAAAGAAGAAAAGGGCACAACAAGATGCCAAACCTTCCACTGATTTACCCAAACAGTAAAAAGTTCAAATGAAAACGAAAGTGTCCGTAAAGTGAAATATAAAATAGACTTGTTGACTGAAAACTTCCTCTGCAAACTTCCTTGTTCTCATGACCAAGTCTATCTTCAGACGGTGTGAGGTCACGTGATCACATTCATGCAATGACCAAGGACTTTTGGAAAAGGGTTTGGGTCAACAAGGCAGCGGTCAGGAGATCTTGATAGTCAGTGAAAAAAGAGAAAAAAAAAAAAATCTATTTCCCACTGCGGCCACACAGACTGATAGATTTTGAATTTAATGTGTTGTATTTTGGTTAATGAGGATATGACTAAAGACATTGAACTGTTGCAGTTTTTTTTTTTTTAACACTAGATAGGTTTCTCGAATTGCAAAAAATGTAGACAGCTGCAGATATCTGAAAAAAAATATTTATCATTGTCAAAAACACACTCTTGACTTACTTGACTTGCTAATGGGGTGCCTGTCTTGCCTTCATATCACCTCTGAGGTGGTTGAAGTTCTTTGCTCTTAACTCTACGTTCACAGGGTGTTTTAGAAAGTAAATTGCTGTTCCTGAATCAGAGAAACTTCAATTGTCCCCAATTGGAGAAACATTAAGTTCCCTGTTCACCTGATGAGACCAAATGGGTCACAGCTGCAACTCATCAGCAAAAATGGTCTACAATTGAACAGCAGAGAAGGAATGATCATATAAATACCAGCCTTGCTAATTTGCACACAGTTCTACTTATATTCTGTCATTCAGTTTGTGTGAGGGAAGTCACAGATGAAGATAAATCGGCTGTTGTTTCATAAGGGTGGGTTTCTGTGCGGTACAAATTTCAAGTTCCTCTTTTGTCACTCTTAAAAGGGAACATGTTATTAGATCCTGTTTTCAAAAATTATGAACATTAAGCAAAACTAAACTAAAAAAAACGCTGCTTTTCAAAAAACAATAAGTAGTCTGTGTAAATTATATAGGAATTTACCATTCTGCGTAAGGGATGGTATAGAGAAAAGTTGGACTGAAACCTAATGTAAATGAAGGTCAGAGCTTCTGTTTCCTCTCTTCTTCATAAATTACTAAGCAATACCAAAAGGGGAAATGTAAAAAAAAACCCATACAAACCCAAAATAATCCCAGCAATTACTCCTACTCACTCTCACCCAGGCACTGGATAATGCACCTTGACTACATTTTATTGACATAGAACATTGTTAAAGGGGTTAATTCCAGTGGTGGGCCGTGCATTTCACACCTTCAGTAGTGCTCCGAATCAATCCAACCCCAAATAATTAGTTTGTGGCTATAAAAAAACATCTTATTATGCAGAAATGCAGTATAAAGAGAGGTGCATTGCAGACAGATAACTCGTGTAGTGTTAGAGATATCTCATGTATTTCCTGACTTTGAATAAACCGTTCCTGCTTGATCAGTTCCTGACCATTATGATGTTTTTCCCTGAATGAAATCTGAACACACCGTGACAACTAAGTTTGGTCCCGTGGCGGGAGCCACAAAAACGGACAGTAGCCACAATAAATGCCTTTCTAGCAAACAGCTGCAACACATGAAGAGCACCAATAATAACCTTAGAAACTTGCAGTATTATTTAGGAAAATAGCAGCATTTTACTCACCCAAAATTCTGCTAGCTGCTACCTTTCTTTACCATGTCCAGCTTTTCTTCAAAAAGAAAATTGCTTTAACAATATATTAGTAACTAAATCCGTTTCTTCTCCTCCTACAGCCATTCTGGGTTGACAATACCAATATTAAACAGGCACAACTGTATTTCTGTTCGCAGTTGGCTACTATGCTTCTCCTGGCTAATACACTTGTCCATTCTCTGACTATCCAATCAGAGGGTGTGAATACGCTGACGTTGCTGTAGCCTGCTAGAGGGCTTTGATGTCGCCAACTCAAAATCTGATTGGTTGAAGTAACAGCGTCATCAACACTTATTTTTTGCGTAAAGGGCTTGCAGAACTGAATTGCAGATTCCTTTGACTTTGACCCTGCCTGGCAACAGATTATGGCTGAAATGTGATTGGTTAAATGCTGTTATGTTAAAATGCATGGAAGTATTCATGGACAAAATATAATCAACATTTGTAATTCTGATATTTTTTTAGGCCAGCTGAGAAGGCCTTGACGGCCCACCACTGGTTAATTCAGTTCCAAGGGATGTCTTCTGTCTTACACAGATACAACTCAAGATTTAACAGACAAAGGCATTCATGACAACGTTGTCATGTGTACGTCTCACAGTCAAAACATGTTGTGAGTAAGTTATGCTGACATAAACCCCAGGGAGTGTGAGTTTGCACTGACTCGCTCTAAGAGAACAAGCAGAGTCTCTCATTGAGACTCCAAAGGCTTGGATCAACCAACTAAAACAGCAGAACAACACATATCAGTGATGTTCTGTAGAATTTATACAAATTTACTAGTATATATATATATATATATATATATATATATATATATATATATCTTCCCTCCTGTGTGCAGTCTCATGAGGCAAGGATTAACACCATATATAGTGTATATAATAATAGATAAGAACCATTCCCTTTCGTATTCCTATATATGGGGAATTTAGAGTCTCCAGTCAATTAAAAATGCTCTGTAGAGTACATAAAATGGCAGATGTTGAAAGAACTGACAGAATCAGCACAAAATTCATCTCTGAGTTATGTCACATTACTTTTCTAAAGACTCCCTTCTTCCTGTTGACAAACAGTTAGGTAAACAAATGTTAGGGAAATGAGCTCCTGATTCTCCAAGGGATGATAAAATACCAATATCAGCCAAGTCACATGTGTATCAGTATCCAAAACAGAGTTTACTGTTTGTCATGGAAGTTGGTAGCAATTATCTGGGTAATTACTTTCAACAAGACATTGCTCATACATTGATCGTACACTTGATAAACTGGTGTTCACAACACATGTTTCAAAAGAGACCAAAAATATAATCGAATGTTACTTAGCTCTCCACATGCTTCTCCCTAGAAAATATCTTTGTCATACCTGAACAAAGTTTGCTCCTCTCTCGGTCCATAGTTGGTCTACTGCTCAACCGTTAAAAAAATAAAAATCAAGAACAAACAAAAACATTTAAGTGTTTTTGGCATTTGAAAGGAAGTAATGGTCTTGCTCTCTGCCTCAAGTGTCCCGAACAGCTGCTTTCTTCACGTTTGTGTTTATTATATCACCAACTGTTCAAACCGGTTCTGTAGAAACTAGAGTAACCAGGTATGACAAAGAATGGGAAATGGGAGGTGAAGTTGTCCCTCAATTTGAAAATTGTCTTGGCATTCATTTTTTTCCCCAGTGGCATTTTGAAGGCAAGCCTCAGTGGCTATGGTAACGAGTGGGGTGAGGTGAAGAATTAGGGAGTAAAGTAATGGAGTAACCAGAGGATGGAAAGTAACTGAAGATCAGGAGATGAAATGAAGTGTGGAAAAGTGTGAGTGATAGGAAAAAAGAGTGAACTGTGTGAGTGGTGAATCTTGAGGACTACCAATTTGCGTTATTGGCCTGTGTCAATATATTTTGAGTCACAATTTGCAATTAAAAACACCCTTTGGTTACGAGGTAAACGTGCTGCAAAATTCTTTATTCTGCAAACACCCGCCAATATCAAGCCGATTAGGGTTTACCGCAGCACTAGTTAATGTTAATAGAAACATCCCGAGATTAAAAGGCCAAATCGCAAAGCAGAATGTGCATTTGTCAGTGCGCTGCAACTTGATTTATGGATACATCTATCTGCAGCTTCACTGGCACTGCTGCCTTAACAAAAAAAAAAAATCCTGATCAAAAATAACTCATGAATAATGGAAACAGGAGAACATATTAACATGCCAAGTCACACGTCTCTAATCACATCGAGATTTGTGCCGGTGATAATGCGTGTCTGAGGTTTTCCTCGTGCAACGCCGAGGAGATTGGCTACTGAAAGAGACCAGATGCGACCGTATCCCTGTTCTCCTGTCCTTACATAATGGACAATTACCAAAGAGTTATGTTCCTCTGCCACAAACATAATAGAGTGAAAATTAAATGACCTTGTCAAGCCTTTATGTGATAAAAGCAACCAGATGAGACCCTCTTTCTTCCCCGCTTGAGCTCGGGGAAAAAAACAGGCTCTTAGCTTGTTAGACAATATTACCAGTTGACTTATTTACGAAGCATAGGTATTAATTGGCTTTTTTTGTTTTGATTTGACAAACCTCAGTGCACATATTGTCTTTTTTTGGGTAAAAGAGCTGCGTGATGAGGTGCCTCACGGTGCCGGGAAAAGGACTGCTCATGTCGGTCATGCAAATTTAATGATCTATTTATATCTACTGCATTTTTGCCGACGAGCCATAAACGATTAAAAACAGTCTGATACCACGTCTTCAGCTGACAACGTAATCTTACAAGGGAGAAGCCGAGGATTAAGTTTGTCTTGACGAATTTGGTTAATCTGTTTGCACGGAGCTGGTTTCTCACTGTTTACCTCCTAGGATGCTAAACACATGCCTCATTAAAACTTTACAATGTGTTCTCATCCTATTCATCTCCCCATTGGTCCCAGCATGTGAAAATAAGCTTTTAGCATGATCTGAACATGTCTTCTGTCCCGTGTCTAATTTGGACAGATGGAGGGAGTGGCGCTTGATTATGAAGCTGAACTTTGCCCTTTCTTGTGTCCGTACAAAATACATAAACTTCTTGGTTATTACCGGAGATATTTTTTGTAATCTGGAGGAACACCAAACCTGTTTTACATTCTGTTAGTTCCACAGCTGATCAGAGAAGGAGACGTAAACAGCAGCGGAGAGATAAGGGACTCAATGATCACTAGGAAAGGGATTGATTGTTGGAAAGTATGCATGATTGGATCAAAATGCAACATCCATCCATCTTCTTCTGCCTATCCTGCACCCAGGGTCAAGGGGGATGCTGGAGCCTATCCCAGCTGTCATCGGGCGAGAAGCAGGGTGGTCGCCAATCAATCGCAGAGCCACATACAAAGACAGACGACCTTCACTCACTCATTTGGAGCAATTTCCCCAATTTTTCCAGCAAACTTGCTGTATGTTTTTGGACTGTGGAAGGAAAGCGGAAAACCTGGAGAAAACGCCCACAGACACAAAGAAAAGGTCCCCTTGTCGGAATCGAACCAGGGTGCTGGAAGGTCAAAGCGCGAACCACCTTGTCATCACGCCACCCCAAAATGCAACATTAACTCTTCAATTGGATGTCTCTTTTACTTTCTCTTTTTCACTTTGCTGCTGTTTTCTGACCGCCGTCCTCTATCAGCCCGCTTCTCCTTCTCCGAGACGCTCCTCCTCCATACCCCTTTGACCTATGTGTCAACCATAGATAACAAATCACAGCTGCTGGGCAGGAGCGTCCAAATGTGTCAATCAATACGCTGTCCACCCAATTGCCACGTCTGACTGGCTCACAGCAGACAGCTCTATTCAAACAGGAGCACTTCTTCACAGCTCGCTCTGTAACAGGGAGTCTGGAGCGAATCGCATTCAAATGTCTCAGATTGAGTGAATCCAAAATTCTGAAATGATTTGTTCCCTCACTTAAAAAAGCATATAGACTGTATCTATAAAATCGTTAAATAAAAAACTCCAGGGAAGCAGCTGCACTCATATTTATTTAATTCAGTTAAGTCGGACCCTGCAGAGCCACATGGCCCTGGGGGGGGGTTTCCTCCTTTTCAGGCTTTGTTTCCATCTACTTTTTAAAACAAAAATAGCTATTAAAGTTTCCATCAGCTGAGCAAAAGTAAACGACTTTGTAAGTTTAAACAATGCCCCAAAATAACTTCATGAGAGACTAAATGTGAGAGACAATTATGCGCTGAGCTAATTTTGAGCAATCTTCCTACATAACAAAGAAAGAATGTCCCGGTTTCTGTGGCATTTCCTTATTGACAAAGTTGGGACTTCAAAACAGCAAAATGTTTTATACCGCTTGAGGGAGCATATCCTGGCAACACTCAGAATTAAATTAGTTCATTCAAAATGTGACAGCCAACAGTTGCACTTTAAACAGATTTAAAGCAATATCAAATTTGATGTAGAACAGGAAAGTTAATTTTAATGACAAAAAAAAAAACAATGTATGTATTTTCCAGCAAATAATTTATTCATGTTTAAAACCAAGTCACTTTAGAAGTATATGATGACACATTCAGTCTTAGCTTGAGTGCAGGTTTAAGGGTTTATTTCAGGGTTCTTTGATCAGTCCTTTTCCAAGTCTTTCAAAGCGAGGCCCACAATGGACTTAAGCCTTCAGCTATGAAAAGTCACAGTAGATATAAGACTAGCTGAGGTCTGAACTCGCTTTTCTTCAACTTACTTTTCTGTCACTTGTGCCTCCAGTACATGAGTTGCAACAGCTCTCAATGACACAACGAATTTGGGACTCAGTGTTACAACTGGCTGTTTGAAACCTTTGACTTACATCAACAGGTAGCCAATGTATTTTGAGTAAATAAATATCATATCTAAAATGCCAAAATTATATACATTATGTGTGTATAACATTTATATAAATTTATTATATATGTATATTGTTCAAATATGTATATCTCCATACAGATGACATTGCAATCTGTAGTGAGAGCAGAGAACAGGTTGAGAAAATTCTAGAGAGTTGGAGGTATGCACTGGAAAGGAGAAAAATGAAGGTTCGTTGCAGTGAGACAGAATATATGTGTGTGAATAAGAGGAACCAGGGTGGAACGGTGAGCCTGCAGGGTGTGGAGATCAAGAAGTTGGAGGATTTCAAATACTTTGAACAGTGGGTGTGGAAAACAGGTAAAGAAATGGGTTCAAGCTGGTTGGAATGGGTGGAGAAAAGTGTTAGGGATACCATGAGATAGAAGATTATCAGCAAGAATAAAAGGAGAGGTGGACAAGGCAGTGATGAGACCAGCGATGCTGTATGGACTAGAAAGTGACAATGACCAAAAGACAGAAGGCAGAGCTAGAGTTCATGGCGATGAAGATGTTGAGGTTCTCTTTGGGAGTGACGAGGATGGATAGGATCAGGAATGAGTCCATCAGAGGAACAGCACATGTTTAGAAGAGAAGGTGAGAGAAGCCAAACTGAGATGGTTCAGTCATGTACAGAGGAGGGAAAGTGAATATATTGGTAGACAGATGCTGGAATAGGAGCTGCCAGGCAGGAGGTCTCGAGGAAGACCAAAGAGAAGACTTATGGACGTACTGTGAAAGGATATTAAGGTAGTTGGTGTGAGAGAGGAGGATACAGAGAATAGAGTTAGATGGAGAGGATTGAATCACTATAGCAACCCCTGAAGGAAAAACCCAAGAGGAGAAGATATATGTGTGTGTGTGTGTGTGTGTGTGTATGTATGTATGTATGTATGTATGTGTATATATATATATATATATATATATATATATATATATATATATATATATATATATATATGTACTGCATATATTTATATGTATTGAATGGCTTTTGCTGCATATTCTAAAAATGTAAGATAGTTGGCAAATTCTTGCCTGATTGCAAGAATAATCCTGGGGCAAAATAACTTCACTAAAAAGGAACATTTTGGGGCTGAGGAATGAATATTTTACCTAAAAATAGATGGAACTGCTGGGTACCAATCTGTGTATACTGATTATTGCGGCTCAAGATAACTAGGAAAAAAAGGTCAAATTGTCAATAATATTCCACGTGTGTTCATTCCTATCTGCTCATCATGGTGCTTTAAAAAAAAAAAAGATCACAGATATTAAATACCTTTGCCTCCATGCATAATTCATGGAGGCAAGATGTTGAGTATATTGCCAATTAGGAAGAATTGGAACAGGATCATTGTGTGAAACCAGATTATTGTTCAGAGTATGAATGGAGCTCACATGCACATTGCTGAGCTGGAATACACAGAAAGGCCCGCTGTCCTTCCAACAGCAAGCTAGCAGGCAAGCCTGGAGCCAAAAGACAGGCGGCAAGGGATGATTGAGATGAGGAAGAGCAAATTTGAAAATAAATAAAAAAAATGAAAAAAAAAAAAACATTGTGACTTCCTTTTTTAACCTTCCTCATTCCTGACATATTTATGTTAAAAATGTTATCACCATTCTTCTCAAACAATGTCCTGTACTATTGTATTTGTAGCATGCAAATGCCCTGGGAAAATCAGGTGTCTCACAGACTCAGCATTATTATTAGTAAAAATTATTTTCTAACCATTAGGCATATTAAAACAAGATGGGAAAGTGATACTTGCCCTTCTCAACAGCAACACTAGATGCGGATTTGAATCAATTGTATAACTAAACTGTATTCTTTCATTTGATGGACGTGTTCGGTGGACCGGGATTTATTTTTGTGATTCATTGCAGCAGTTTTAACAGATATTGCAATTTGGTCATTTTAATCCACAACAGGTGGGGATTTATTTCTGGTTTGCAAGTATGGCACTGTATTGTGTGCTGTGGACAAAGTGATGGAGATCGCAATAATACAACAAAGAGCACATATTTAAGTTTGAAAATGCTGAATCCATGATTTGTGAAATATGGACAGTTTGTGAAAACACCATTATCGGGCAACTTACAGAAAAACATGTGAATGCAATGAAGCACATTTTTTCAATAAATTATTGATAATCTAGTACATTTTTCTAGTAATTATTATGCCATAAAAATGATAAATACTTACTAATACAAATATTACGTTCTAAGTAAAATTAATAATCTTCCCTTCCCTGATGACATTCACTAAACAGAATAAGCATGGTGAAACAGAGCACTTAGATAATCAATTTATTCTCACTGAATCAGATATTATTCATTTTGACTCAATGTTTTGAACTTTGATTTTTAACCAGTTAAGCCATTTATAACAACTGCCTGTATTTGGAGATTAACATTTTTATTGTCTTGAACTTTTCATGCATTACTGTCTTATAAAATGCTATTTTCCTATTTGTTTTTGTTTACATTGCAACCTCTCACTGATGGTTGGCTGCGGTGTATCAAAAAATTCAACATCATGCAAACAAGACAACTAAGTTTATGTAATGTCACATGTCAAAAATTTAAGCCAAACAAATTAACATACACATAAAAATGAAATGAAAGACTTGATTGATGCTCAAGTCATAAAATGTGAACAGCGAAGGGGTTCTTGCTTTTGCATATTCTATACTCATTCAATCACGACCGTGGATGTTTGATTTTTCTAACGAAAGAGACAGTTGTGCGCAGAGATGTGATGAACCAGAAGAATACAACCGAACACTCTTGAAGCCAGGTGACGTTTCGATCAGTTTCACAACACAACAACAGTACGGCAGAACAGTGTGTAACACAAAGACAGTCACACTGACCTTGATTATTATGATTATTTTTAACAAATAATTGCAGGATGGACGGTAGGGTGGTGCAGCGGTTCGCCTCACAGCAAGAAAATCCCTGGTTTGATTCCAAGCCATGTGAAGTCTGCATGTTCGTACAGCTGGTAGGGAGACCCGAAATTGCCCAGACGAGCGAACGGTTGTACGTCTCTATATTTTTGTGACCAACTGGCAACCGATTGAGGATGAACCCCGCCTCATGCCCAATGACAGCTGGGATAGACATCAACCCCCCACCCACCGCCCTGATTGCAGAATAAGCGGTATAGATAATGAATGAATAAATGAATATATTGCAGGGTGGCTACAGATCTTAGTAGGGAGGGTGAGCATCATTTCTCATTAAAATTTCAAGTTGAAAAATTCTATAGGTTTACCCAGCCTAACTGCGGGGTTACCTCAAACATTAAGTAGTTAAGTACAGCCTAGGATATTGAGGTGCACTAAGGGTGTGCTAAAATCTTGAATTACCTCCCCATCTATGCAATTTCATGTTAATGGTTTCATCTGCAGAGACAGCGAGCCAAATGGGTTACGCAGCAAAATGCATCCACGCAGCAATTCAGATAAAGCAGATTTTTTTAAGACATGTTGTCTATTTTCTGCATTTTTTAGTGGTTCTTCAGCTCTGAAAAAGAGGAGAGAAGTGGCATCACGCCTTGCATCGAGGAGACCATCTATCATCAGGGGTTTGAGTTACAGCTATAATCACAAGGTGACAAAAAAATCACAGTTTTCTTTTCGGCTGCAGCAAACCGCTGAGTGCACATACAAACATTTGGGCATAGATACTCACAGGCTATACAAGGACTGCATATTTTCCCACAGTTCACCCCGGACAGCTGAGGCCGATAACGCCAGTCTTGGCAAAGGCAGTTAACGGAAACAGTAGCCTCCGTGAGCACGAGTGCGTGTGTCAGGCGTGCGCGTGTGTGTGTGTGCATGTGTGTGTGAGTGCGATGGATGCATATTTGCAGGGAGGGTTTTGTTGCGACCCCCACATAGCCGAAAGGATCTTGCAAAAACGCCTTAAAAGAAAATGTATGGTCCGCTCCGGCCGGTGCAGGGCTCGCTGCTTGCTCGCTGCACAGACCGGCATGCGTGTGCGCGTTCACGTGATACGTTCAGGTGTCACCGTAGCAGAGGGATTTTTTTTGGCGTCAGCCTAGATTTGTCTTTTGTGATACGCGCTCCTCCCTTTTTTTTTTTTGTTAAAAAAGCGACGTCTTTTTTTTTTTTTTTTTTTTAACCGGCTCGTTGGTCGAGTATCGCTCTGCGGTCGCATTGTGTTCCGGTGTGAGACAGCCCAGCGGGCAAACAGTTATTTACAAAAAAAAAAAAGAAAAAACAAACAAACAAACCAAAGAAAAACAGATAAAACAAGCAAGAAGACAAACCTGAACATGCCACTTGACTCTCGGAAGACACGACGGCAGATTCAGGTTCGAGCTAAACTGCTACATCCTCCGTTTCCTTCGGTACGTCCCTCAACCTCTTCAGCAAACACACACACACGCACACGTATTAACACGCACATTGAGTGACAAGCTGACTCGCCCTTTCGCTCTCATCAGAATCCACTCTTCCGTATTTCCTTTTTTTTTCCCCCCTTTACGCTTCGATCATGACTCTTCCTATCAATATGCCGGAGAAGATGATCACATTCCAGCGGAGGCATATGGCGAATGGAAGGGGGGGGTGGAGGGGTTGCCCAGTCAGACTGCCAACCTCAATGTGTGTGTGTGTGTGTGTGTGTCACATGGACAATCAGTCCCATTGTGCTTGCAGCAGGGAGGGCCAGCGAGAGGGGAGGAAGCCAATGGCCGCACTGATCTGCTGTCCTCGCTGCTGCAGCTGGTGGTGGTGGAGGAGGAAGGGGTGGTGCAGCAGAAGCAGCAGCAGCAGCTGCACATGTAGGTGTCACACAACATCCCCCTCCAGGAAGAGAGAGGATATGCAGGACCAAGCATTTGGTTTTGAATAAACCGCAGATCATAACAAGCAGGGGGTGATTGGGCCTCCACCTGACAGGGTTTACTCATCGGTGTTGGGTTGAAAGTGGTGGAGATGTGCAGGGCGAGAGACACCCACTCTTTCTCTCATGGTAACCGCGACGGTAGCCCGCGCCACGCAACCAAGGTTAGGAGCGGAAATGTGAAAAAGGAGGAAAAGGTATGCTGTAGTATCACTGGAAAACAACCCGTACATCACCATTTTTATCAAGCCAGCCTTTGTCATATTTGCTCTTTGAGCCTCCCTTGAATCTTCACACACTTTTTAAATCCCCAGGGAGAGATTTTGTAATCCTCTCTGAGTCGGGAAACTGGATGAGACAAGAGTTTTGTCATCAAAGGCTCCGGAGCCTGCAACCACCTGTTTAAATAATGCACGGTGTTCTGCACAAATATAAACTAAAAACAAAAACTGCAGGATGAATTACTGGATTATGGATATGCACTATTCAAGCATCAGTAGGAAACAGAACTTACTCTTGATTTATATTAATTCAATTAATTAAAATACAACAATAAAACAACTGCACAGCAGAGGTGACTACACAGGCTTTAAAGAGCAAATCGAGATGCGACACTGAGCGTTCATTGTTTAACAGCTTATTTATGCGCAAACTATCATTTTTCTCTGGTTGCTAACTGGATCTTTATTAGAATTCACAAAAAACTGAAATAGTCTCTCTCCCTTCAAGAGAATGCCACCCTGAGTCCAACTCTTTCTGCTGTCTGTTGGTTGCACCCATTAATATCTGTAAAGAAAAAAACATCTATATTGGCACACCTACATAATTTGACAATGTGTTGTTCATACTACGACACATAATGGTAGCCATGGTATTTGGTATATTGGTAAGGCTACAATTTAATCAGAGGTGATACATTTTTCACAGCTCTTGGCTTTGAAAAAAAATATATTTTAAGCCTTGCATAGTGCTATATGTCTGTGGAGGTTCTAAGTCACGGTGAATTCTTGTTGAAAACATCTTGTCTTGGCAACTGGACTTGAGTTTGGCCGTGTTTCTTCCTGAAAATTTTGCAAAACAGCAGTGTGGTTGCGGTTGACAGAAGACGGTCAAACCGGCCGGTCTGTGGAAAGAGCCCAGAGGCAACGTGGGTGTTAGAAACTCGCATGAATGAAGATGTGTGAAATAACAAAGCACATGTTCAGACCTCAGGCAGTTTCACAGCAACTATCCTTTATTTCCATCCTGACTGAGTGGCAGTCAAAATGCACAAATATCCGCCTAGCTTCTCTTTCTTTTCTTCCAATTTCCAAGCCCTTATTCTCATCCATTCATTCATTGTCTACCACTTATCCTGCACTTTGGGTCACAGGGATGTTGCAGCCTTTCCCAGCTGTCATTGGGTGAGAGGTGCACCCTGAACTGGTCACCAGTCCATTACAGGGCCAAATATTGAGACAAATATATTCCCATTCCACACACGTGGGCAATTTTCCCCATCACCTGAAATTGGTCTATAGGAGGGAAACTGGGAAAACCCAGAGGACACCCACACAGGCACGGGATCACGCAAACTCCACTTATAAATGCTCCCTGTGGGAAATCGAATGAACGAGGATCCTTCTTACCATGAGGCAGAAGTGGTAACCACATTACCACCGTGCCGCCAAATTCCCTTATTCTTATTTAATTATTGTTTGTTTGTCTCGATCTTACTTCCCTTAACCCGAGAACACTAACATCGTGTGATTTTCACCCACACAATTCTCGTCATGTGATTTTCATTGTGTTGCTTTTGTATTTTATGGGTCCTTGGGTAGCTTCAGGCTGCTCACTGATGTTATTAATTGTATGTTTGTTTCCCTCCTCCCATCAGCTCATCTATAAATTGATGAAAACTGTATTTTATCCAGGATATTGTATAGGGTAAAATTACATTAGTGATGGTGTTACTTATTTTAACGTTAGTGTTCTAGGGTTAATCCTGATGCTCTACATTGGCCCTGCCATGCAGAGGTGCTAAATCTGAAGCATTAATGTTTGCCACAAAAAGAAGATTAAGAGAGCCAGTATAACCAGCTCAGCCCCTTTCATTGACCTACACTCTAGTCTGGGTAGGTCTCATCGTGCATCGGAGTAATTACTGAATAGTAAATGCATAAAAAGCACATTTTCAGCTGTTGTCTGCTAAATCACCAAAGGATTCACTGAAGCATCTTACATGGGAACTGGGCTTGGTTAATTTCTTTGATATATTTTCGCTCATCTAAAAAGCCTCTGCCTTTGAAATAACTCTCAGGATCTGAGGTGCATAAACCTTAAATTGAGTGATCACTCTGTATACCATTATACTCTTTTAAAAAATACTTTCTGCAGTACATTGTTTATTATTCATCAGGGGTGCCCAGTATGTCAGTCATGATTGTCTGATTTTTCTACATTTTTGGACAGTTCATATACGCTACAACATGAATTTCCCTCTGAAAAGTGAGCTGAGAAAGAGAAAGGTGAAAGAACTTAAAACCTAGTTTTCAAACCAGCAGTAATTTTTCAGTGGGCTGATATCAAAAGCGTGAGACTTGCTACCAGCAGTTACTGTGGAAGGCTGATAAACATATTGTGTCAAGTATACTCAGTAGATATATAACCAAATAACCAATTTTTTTTAATTTTTTATTTACTGTTTATACAATTTCCTACTATTATTTATTATTGTTATGTTTTACTTGAAACTCTGGCACAACAATTTCCTTCGGGATAAAGTTGTTCTTATTCTTATTCTTAAATAGATATGTAGTATTTTCACTGTAGGTAGATATTTTTAAATCATTTGAATAGCTCAAGTCATTTGAAAAGTAGCCTCCATGGCGAAAAAATGTGGGCACCTCTGGAATACATGAATACTTGTCTTCTTAACAGGCAAACTGTTTCTCATTGACACTTCTTCCATGAACTTGCATGAAATATATATCGGTATTATTATCAATACAAAGTCAATATGCATTTTCACTAGAAATTTGCTCAAGGTTGCAAAGTAGATGGATACCTGTCAGCCTTTTGTCAGAAAAGTTCCTCTAAAAAAAATGTAAACATTTAAAAATTGTTCTTTTGTCCACACAATGGATTATGTCATCTCCTACTTAATGCCCACACACACACATATACACATACCATAAACACTATACACCCCACCTCAATGTTGCAGATGGTACCCCTCCCCCTCACCGCCTCCTGCGTCTCTCCATGACATCCACCTACCTCTCTGTTCATCGCTCTCATCACATGATCCATCTCTCTCTCTCTCCTGAGAGAGGAGGAGAGCATAGCCCTGAGCTATAACCTACCGCAGCTGGTAAAGGAAGAGCCTCTTATGCACATTCACACACAAATACTGTATACAAATGCACAGTACACGAACACACACAATAATTAAACCAAATCACCTCATTTATACACATAGAATAGACACACACATTTTAGTATTTTGGGCGTGACATTTTTCATTGACTCGATCCTCTTCTCAGTGAATCACAAACAATATGAAGGTCAATTATGAATTGGGATTAGTGAGTTCATACATACAAACACAATTGTAAATACAGGCAAAGAAGGAATAAAGGTTAATACAAAGCAGACATCGCACTGTCTGTACAACTGCAAGAAAGCCAGCCTCATTCAAATGAACATGCATGCACACACACACACACACACACCAGTCTTGATCTGCCTTCAAACCAGAATCAATATTTACCAGGTGTGAGCTGGGATGTGAGCTGGATAACAGCATAGCCAGTTGCTTCATCTCAACCCCAAATTGATTTTACAATTGAGTGTTTGAACATTTTCCACAAGTATAAGACAGTGGGATACGTTCATTCATTCGCCACCTTCGCCTATTTCCTTGAAGTAAACATACTGAGAATGAAACCCGCTTAATATGTGCTGTCACTTCACCACAAGAGCTGAGAAAAGCCATTAACTAGCAGCGTTATTTCCATATTTATTAGCATGTCAATGGATGCATAATATGCATAAACATGTGCGAACTCGACAATTACTCTCCCCTCTCCAGAATTATAGTTCTTGGTTAATTTGAGCTGCCAAGGTTTTCAAAGTTTCAAAATCAGCTTTATTGTCAACTTTCCCGCATGCACTGGACATACAGAGAAATCGAAAGGACGTTTCTCAAAATCCTTTTGATAGCTTGGTTCAAGTTGCACATGATGGCGATGTCAATGTAACAGTTAAAATTACATAACTCAGGGTTAGTTCTTTATTAATTTTGTAAACTGAATTACAATGGCAAATGCTAAATAAAATTTTTACTTTAACACAGATACAAACTTATTAAGTTTGAAGCAATAAAATGGGTTAGTAAGTATCTGCCATTTTGTGTTTTCAGGGGCCTGAAATGATGACAAGAAGTGATGGATATTGTGACTCTTCTCTGCAGGAAATGTAAACACTTGAAAATGATAACGTGACTGAAGCGCTTCAATGCCTCCCCCCCATCCGTTGAAATGCACTTCAGGTAGACAGTCTTCTCTTCTTCTGTATGTTTTGTCAGTGTCGGTGAGCTTGGGAGAATGTTAATAATGCAAATAATGCAGGGCGGGCCTAAACATCAACCAGACAAGGAGAAGAAAATGATTTTGTCTATTTGCCAGCAACTCTGCCTCATTATAATCAATGTCAAAATAGTAACTACATTTGTTGACAGATACATGGTCCATCTGGCGCTCAAATCTATATTCTGTATAATACTTTATTTGAATAGCTTGACAATGATGGCTGAAGTGATTTGAAATAATGTTTCAATCTTCAGTCTTTTCTCCATGTAGGTCCTCAATAACAGAGCAATTCCCATTGGGTGATACTTAAAGCTCAATGATTCAGCTCATTCTGACCTCTTTCAGCACAAAACCAAAAAACTAATGCCAAAATAAATGCTACAAAAGCCATGGTATTAAGAACTGACAATCATGTCTTTAAATCCTCTTCAAAAAAAAGTAAACAGCACACACATCATACTGATGATATTGAGATGTTAATGTGTATTATATACATTTACAATGACAGCATTTATATTTTTCGTAGTAATTGTGTCCCCCATAAAGCACTATGACACAAATCATAGAAGTGTTAGAGAACAGCGATTTAAAAAAAAAAAAATCCAGTTAATGCTAAACAGAGTAGGATATTAAGAATCTTATCATGGGCAAGATTTGGGAAAGACATTTAATCTCGCTATGACAAAAAAAATGTACAAATTATACTGAACTGAAATGAGGTCACGGTAGGTATCTACATGTTTGTGTGTATGTACTGTATGTATGAATGCCCTGGGCATGATTTTGAACTACATCCACATGCTCAAGAGAGGTAAAATTTATTGTGAAAAAAGAAGGTTGCGGCACAGAGGGTAGAGCGATCGTCCTTGGAACCGAACATTCTCGGTGTGTTTAAGTGTTTTTGAGCAAGACACTGAACCCCTGCTTACAGACCTGGTCTTCCTACATGCCTGTATGGTGCGCCCGGAGGTATTGAGTCCAGCCAACACATCTTATAGGAGAGCAAAACTGGTTCAAAACTGCATGATAGGCCACACCGCTTCAGGAACGGGCCAGGAGAAGGCAACATTGACCCAAAAGCCATCTGCTGCCTGGCAGGCTATATCAATTTAGGCAAAAGCCAGGAGATACATATTCCAAATAACAAAGCTGCACCTTCCTGGGCCGCCTTAAATGTTGCAGTTCCTGCACTTGTGGTGCAATGAACCCTTGGATTTGTGTACACGGCCGTCCGTTGTATACCGGGGCAGGCAAGATACTGGCTGTCGCAACACCAATGGCTTATGTCTTTTCAATAATTCACGATTCAAAGAATTTACCATCATTCTGCTCTAATGAGTTTGGAAGAAAATACGTTTCTTGAGTCCTGACAGCCAGACAGCAATCAACAGCAAATTAAGATTAAAATGAAAATATGTATAAGCAATAAACACAGGTACAAAATTAAGCGTGGTAGCACATGATGTACATCCAAAATAAACAGTGGAGCAAAGTAATTTGCAAAGTTTGTTAAGTGGAAGTTGCAGTGAGATAGTTGTCCCTGTTTGCACCACTGTTCAGCCGTCTCACAGCCGTGGAAAAGAAGCTGTCCTTCAGTCTGCTGGTCGTGCTCTGGATGATCTGCGGCCTCCTCCTTGGAGAAAGAGGGCCAAAAAGCACATGTGCAGGTTGGGCCGGGTCCTTAGCGATGCACTTGGCCCTCTTTCTGCCTCCGGATGATGAAGATGTCCATGGTGGAGGGGAAACTGTTCCCAACAATCCTCTTTGAAGCTTTAACCACTCTGTAAAGAGCCTTCCGTTCTACTACAGAGCAGCTGCTGTGTTACAAAGTACAGCAGGTGCTGAGGACGCTCTCCACCACACGTCGTGAAAGGGGGGGCAGACTGAGCCTCCAAGTCCAACTCTCCTGAGGAAGTAGAGGCGCTGGTGAGTCTTCCTTGATCTCAGCATTATCCCCATCAAAGAAATCTCTGTGCCTTCTTTTGACCAAGACAATAGCATCAGCAGCAGCACTCTCTTTGAAGGTCTGTGTGCACAGCGTGGGCCGACTATCACAAACACCTGTTTCCAGTAAGCCCACAGATATAAGAACCCCTGGATGCATCCCTGCTCCCAGCGGTGGCACATGCTAGATTACATCATATCCCCGCAAAGAGACAGCAGTGACGTGCACATCAAACGTTGAACGAGAGGTGCAGAGTGCCGGTTGGAGCAAGATAAACTTGCCGAGAATAGGAAGACAGCCCAAAACAAGCCTGTTCGTAAGCTCAATTCTAGATGTCTCGAACATGACAACAATGCACTTTCAGAAAAAATTCTGGGATCACCGTGCAACTTTGACCCACAGAATGGAGAAATGGAACAGCATCGGAGGATGCAGCTTCTACACTACTGAGTTTATTACCGTTGGCTTTATCAAACAACACCTTGATGATAAGGCATGCAGCCAGAAGAAGTAGCAATACCAGCAAGTCAGGCAAATGCTGCAGCAGAGGACTTGGCAGCTGGAAAACTCTCGTTGCCGCTAATATGAAGGATTTGGGATTTTTCATGTAGGCCTGTGAGGTGTCTTTTGGACCAAAACAAGTGTCTCAATCCCAATCCAAGTCTGTCCTGCTCACTGACAAGAGTGACATCCTGGCACGCTGGGCAGAGCACTTCAGTGAGCTCTTGAACATCTCTGAAGCGGTAACCACAGCAATAACCAAGCGACAAGTAAAATATGAACTGGCTGACCCCCACAACAGTGTGGACACATTGAAGGCACTTCTGCAGTCCACTTCTGGAACGGCACCAGGATATGATGCATTGCCCGCAGACATCTACAAGAAAGGAGGGATGGCACTATTAGCCAGCCGATCTGGAAGAGAGACAAAGTCCATTCCCATACAGCACATATATAAGAGGAAGGGTTATCCTGTAAATCATCGTCCACTGTCCCTCCTGAACGTGGTAGATGAATTCCTGGTGAGAATCATCCTCTACCGACTCAGTCACCCATCTGAGAGTGTTTTCCCTAAATCCCAATGCGCAGGAAGAGGCACTTGTGACATGGTCTTTGGCATCCGCCAGCTGAAAGAAGTACAGAGAACAGAACAAGGCTCTTTATATGGTGTTTGTTGACATCATCAAGGCTTTCAACATGGCAAGAGAAGGCCTATGGACAATCCTTGGCAAGCTTGGTTCATCTCTCTCATCATTCCCTTTTCCTAATGGAATGCCATGGTCCAAGAGCATGGTGATGTATCCTAACCGTTTCAGGTTAGGAATAGAGTGAAGCAAAAATGCGTTTTGGCACCAACCCTCTTTTCGATCCTCTTCTTTGCTCTGCTGCTGGATGCTTTTTCCCTGGTAGCAAAAGCGGTGTTTACATCCAGTTCTCTTTCAACGGCAAGCTATTCAACTTGTGGAGACATCAGGCAATGACAGAAGTGTCTGGGGCTCTGCTGTGTGAATTCCTCTATGTGGACAATTTTGCAATGGCGGCTTCCACCGACGATGATCTTCAGTTCCTTGTCCGGCAGCTGGAAATGTTTCATCAGAAATGTCCACGCTTGATATACAACATCAAGTTGTATGACAAAGTGTCAAACCTCAATTTCCTGCAGAGGTATGGCCTACACAGCACTGAAAGCTTGATCATCAAGGCATGTTGTCTCGATGTTGACAATAGAAACTACTGTGGACTTTTCACATTAGAACAGAACAAAAATCCCCAAACGTTGTTTGTCCAAGGCTGTGTCCAGGGGATCGGGCTAGGCTCTCACATGAGGACTCACGTGGAAAGGAAATAACTGCTTGTTTAATCATCTGTCGGGCCAATTGGAGACTCCAGATTTATGTATGCTTGTATGAATGAATGTCCATCACGATACTTAATAGTGTTATGGGTTATGTAATCTGTGGACCCAGATAAATATGCTTGTTCATCTATAGTGTAAAAATGCTTCTACATATTTTCATATCTTATTTACCTATTCATGTAATTCTTGTTATCATGATAATTTTTGCCGCAGTGGCTGTAAGGACTGAAGTTTAATAAATCTAATTTCTTTTTAGCTACTTTGCCATGGCTTAACTGTAAGTAAATTCATAGGTGAAAGGGGAAACCAAGCAAGTCCTCTGATTTACAAAGAAATATGTTTTCTTGGAAAATGGTCCCACATTAAATTTAACATTAATGTTCATTTTTCAAGTATTTGCAAGTATTCAAATGTAATAACAGCTTTTTATTAACATTATATTTCTGCAAGAAATCAGTTACTTTAAATCAATCTTTATCTGATTACTGGGTAGTAACTATATATATATTCACAAAAAATAAACCTGTGAATGAAGTTCAATTTGTGCATTATGGCCAACACACAGCAGGGGGCAACATCAGACATGAAAAATGTTTCGAGCTTTCTGACAAACATTTGAGCTTTGTCTTCATTTAAGAATAAGAATAAGAACAACTTTATTTATCCCGAAGAAAATTGCTGAAATTTAGCAAATGTTAGGTCTTTCAGGATAATACAAGGATGATAAAGCAGGGATAGTCAAATACAGACTCCAACAAATATGGGGATATATACAGTGTAAAATGGATTATAGAGAAATAGAGAGTTGTTTTTAAACATATTCTTTTGTTGAAAAATAGATTTAAAGGTGGACAATCCCGAGGTTTTATTCAGAGTCTATCTTAATGCTTTTACTGTAAAAAATTACTACTGTACCCTTGACAGTTCATCCGTCATTAAAATATGTATCTGTTTTTCATAAACAACAACCCTTTGGACAATTTGTACCAAAGGTAAGGCTATGAAATGCTCTGAATAGACCCGAAAGTGCTGAGAGTGTGTACTTGTTTCGGACAAGTCGTTTTGTCATGGCATGTGACTCCCACTCCCACAATGAAACAATAAGCGTGGTGAAAGGCCGGGTCTGCTGGCATTCCCAGCCTTTTCCTTCCTGCCAGTTAGGACGAAAGCAAATGCCTCAGTGTCTCCTGCCCTCCTCCCCCCCCCCAAGCAAAACCCCAACGCCAACCCCGAAAACACAGGAACAGATCAGTAGGGAAATTTGCCAAAAGGGCAGCATGGTTGGCAAAGTTCTCCAGAGAGGGGGCAACCATTCCCAGGCCTCTTAAAGCCGGCCCCCGGCCCCCAGAACCCGTTGCTTTGCAGAAACGTGTCCATCATCCACTGAGCTCCCCCAGTTTCAAGACAGGAATTTCTCACAAAAGAGCAAACTCATAATTTAGTTTGATAAACCATGAAAGCCTCATGCTGCATTTTACACAACTAGAAAACAGTTAATACATTTAATCAACATCTGGCATGCTGACAATAGTAGTAAAAGTTTCCTGTTCTTAAAGTTGTTAATGTTTTTTTTGGCCTTTAGATACAGATCCAACTTTTGGGCTTCTTTCCTGTCAAATTTCCGTTAATATGCTGACATTAATGTAGATGTCTTAATTGCATTTTATGTTTTTTATTTTGTTTTACATCATTTTGACATTAGTTGTGTTTAAACTACTTTTCAGAGAATATCTTAGGGCTGGTAATGTCTGGGAAATTCCAAGATTATTTAAGTCAATTTTTTTCTGTCCCAAAAAGGTTAGATAATTGAACAAAATAAGGGTCAAGAAAATTGAAATTTATTGTATATTACCATTGTTTTATTTCTGCTTTCAAGCCACCGATTTTTAAAATCTAAATCATTGCATCCAGGTCTGAGACATCATCTTAATGACATGTTTTCCACCCATTTTTCATTTTTTGCATCCTTGCCATCACCCTGAAATCAGAGTGACAAGGGCACACTCTAGGCAAACACAACTAAATCCTAATGGGATTGCAAAATGATGGGAGAGGAGGACCTCTTTTAGTTCATTTCCACCTCAGGACTGCCGGGGCAGTGGGAACAGCAGAAAAACCAGCAGGGTGGATAATAAATGGACTGCATGAGAGAGCAACCAATTGATGATGGATCTTGCAGAACAGCAGTTAAATTAAGATAATATAACAGCTTGGAAGAAAACTGGAAAATGTTCATTGTTATCTGGCAAAGAGCAAAGACTCACGGTTGAGATTTGGCCATTGTTAGAAAAATTGTTTTCTACATCTCTAAATAATATACTTTTAGGGAAACACTCCATAACGAGACATTAGATTGCGAACTTACCGTAACAGCAGAGCAGACATTTTGTTCCAGCTTTACCTTTTCGCCTCCAAAACCAGTACTTGCGTCGTCGTTTAATAGTCATTTAAGAGTCTTATTTTGGAAACGGCAAAAAGAAAATGATTCCAAACAGAGAAACAGTTAACTAACTAGAGAATTCATCTTCTTGTCCGGCTATTAGCTTGTTGAGAATCAAACCCTCGGAGGGGATCTCTAGTAACGGGTGTCAGGTAGTCCATGTTATTCAGAAATTAAATGTACTATGTGAAACCGCTAGTCTAAAAGCATCTCTGTTTTGGACTTTCTCTGTGTACTTCCCGTTCCTCTCACAAAGAATAGGGCAAAGGATGTAAATCCTACATTCTGCTGCTTTAACTGAGACAGGCGGCTCTGTCGAGATACATGACTCATCCACCTTAATATCTTGCTGTCCTCTTGCAGAGGGTAAATCCTCCATTTCAGAGAGGTGTGAAAAAAAAAGGGTGACCAAATTTGCATCACATCTTTCTTCCTCTTGAATTACTTCCTCAAAAGTATCTTCTGGACCACAACAGCAGCTTTGCTAAGCTGAGTCTGAGCTTGGAATGCGACAGCACATACAGTGGTTTACTGGAAAGAACCTGACAGGATAACAGGATCAGTCGAGAGGAGGGGGAAACACGACAACTGCAATGAGGAAACACATTGGCAGACGGACCGATTGTCCTGTGGGCAAAACAGCGGTGATGTCGGATTCTGCGTGACATATTCCCCTGCCAATCATCATTTCTGACACACTTTGGTGGGATAATACAAAAAAAAAAAGTCCACGCTAACTGAGGTAAATAAGACAATGATCTGGTGCTTTTTATAGAAATGACCGATTGTTTCATTGTTTGATATGTTATGGTTATGTCAACATACCAATTTTAGTATGAGAGTAACCTTCAAACATTTTTTTGGCCTCACAACCCTTAAAAGAGTAGCAGTGGAAACGAATTATAAGACTGGTCTTAAACGCTGACAGCGCATGTGCCCGTCTAAGGTAAAGCAAATGATTATATTGATATGCATATTCATTCATCGCCTATACTGCTTATCATTGTGAGAGGCGGGATTTACTTCGGACTTGTCACCGCTGAATCAAAGAGCCGCATCCAGACACATACAACTATTCACTCATTCATTCAGATGTCTGGGTAATGTAGGGGAATTTATCCAATTGACCTAACTGCATGATTTGGGGAACCATAAAACTCAACAAGCCAGCACCTTATCGTGGTGAGGGACCAGACAAAGTCCGGTTGAGAAGAGCGGGGTTGTTTGGGTGGGTTTGATGGCGAGCGCTTTGTGGCCCGTGGGGCCCGGCTGGGTACAACCTGAAGACACGAAGTGTAGAAGTGGGTTGCCTTTCCTATGGGCTCACAATCCATGGGAGGAGCCAAGGTGACTGAGAGCAATGTGAGCTGGGTGGTGGCCGAAGACGGGGACCTTGGAAGTCCAATGCTAAGCTACACAAGTTAGGGCTATGGGTGTAGAATACACAGGACTGTCTCAGAAAATTATATTGTGATAAAGTTCTTTATCTTCTGTAATGCAATTACAAAAAGGAAAAATGTCAGACATTCTGGATTTCTTACAAATCAACTGAAATATTGCAAGCCTTTTATTATTTTAATATTGCTGATTATGGCTTACATCTTAAGAAAACTCAAAAATCGTATCTCAAAATATTAGAAAATCATGAAAAAGTAGTTTTTGTTTTTTCAATTGCATTGCAGAAGATAAAGAACTTTATCACAATATTCAAATTTTCTGAGATAGTCCTGTATATGTATGTGTGTATGTGTGTGTTTGTGTACAATACAAAATATATATGATAAAAAATTCTGGGACGCCTCACCTCAAATCCGTGGATCTTTTAGCTGATGCAGTGACATGCATTGAGAGCAACTTTCAATAATTCTGACTAAGATTTCTTGTGAATTGCACAATTTTACACAAAACAGTAAAAAAGTAACAGTTAGCGTTGCCTCTCATAGTTTTTCAGACCTGTGTTTGTGCCAAATAAGGTCTTCTGAAATGAGAGACACAGCATTAGGGGGGAGAGAAAGAGTGAGAGAGAGTAAGTGAAAAAAAGAGAGAGATAGACCTTGGTATTTATGATAAAATTTTTGACCCTTTGATAATCAATCATGATCAGATTTTACTTCCTAATGATACTTATAAAATGCTTTTTATTTTGCAAATGAGAGCCAGTTCTCAATTGAATTAGCTGGTTCAATAAAGATCATTATTATTATTATTTTATTATTATTGTGATCACTGTTATCATTGTACAAAAATTATTATATATGTCAAAATATCAAACTAGAGGCCTTGATCAATAAGTAAACATTTCTTAGCATTTAGCGCCATCTACTGGTATACTTACAAACACCAGTGCTTAAAACAAGCTTATACCTGTAGGAAGATAGTTTGTCAAAAGCACCCTTTCAGACCTCCTGAAGTAATTTTATAAAATAAAATATATATATATTATGATAACAAATTGAGTCGTTTAACCATAATTGTCTTAACAATTACTATATGTTTGAAATATGCTCAAAATTTGATTTTGGACGATTTTTACGTAAGGATTTTTTTTTATACCCCCAGAAATAGATGGCTTCTATTTTTTAAGTCACAGGCCAAAAACTTTGGAAATCTCTGGTTTTAAGCACATATGGCATCTCTGAGTAAACAAAGGCATCCAAGAATTTGCCATTTCCTGCCAAGTTTGGTCCACACCCGCTGTGATTATCAACTAAGTAAACAAACTCACCTCTTACATTGAAAACAAACAGAAACAAACCCAAACTATGTTCAGAACAGTTAGTCTCTACTCATGAACTTGATTTAGTTAATGTCATCCTGTATGTCAGCAGTCACACAGTGTATTATAATGTATTTAAGGCTAACTTGTGCAGCACTAATACAGAAAAAGCTCTAAAAAACAAAACAAACAAGACAATAAGAATAAATACAATAGTCAGACTCAATAATAATAATAATAATAGTAATAATAATAATAATATATAAAAACATCAGCCCAATTTTTGAATGAATCCACCCCAGTTCAACAAGCCCAACCCCTCATTGTACCTGATAATTTAACTTTAACTAGGGATTCATCAAATGCAGCAATTGGAAACCTGCATTATTGTTATCAAATGCTTACTTTAGGGGTTCAGTGTCTTGCTCAACAACACTTCGACAGGCTAGGACAGGGGTCGGGAACCTTTTTGACTGGGAGAGCCACAAAAGCCAAATATTTCTTGATATATTTAATAGAGAGCCATATAGTATTTTTAACGCAAAAAAAAAAAAAGAAATACGTCTTACTTTTAATTGGACCTCTGGTGCTGCATGGATTTGCTCGAAGTGCTGCTTTATATTTGACCGTTTCATGCAATTTTATCAGGCATATTAGACATACCCCAGATCCAAATGCAAATTCCTCCGTCCACGCAGCCTGGAATGCACGATAATTATCGTCTTTTTTTTTCTTTGTCGCCATCTTTTCCGTTACGAGGGTTGATGCGGATAAAGTAGTTGGCTATGTGATAAGATTAATTTCTTCACCTTTATAATGACCCAGACGTGCTCGGAAGCCAATGCTTCCCAACCCGACCGACAGGTGACCCGTGAAATTTATCTTCAAAACCAATTTCTGTTTACTTTAAAATGACACAGTATTATGAAAAAATCTTCTTCTTCCTCTTCTTCTTTCAGCTTTTCCCTTCAGGGGGTTGCCACAGCGAATCAACTTTCTCCATCTAACCCTAAAATTATTATGGAGAAATATCACAAGTATTTTAAAATCAGTTCCAAACTGATTTTTTCTTTTTCAACTCAACATTGTCTGGGAGCCATATGGCATCACCAGAGGAGCCATAGGTTCCTGACCCCTGGGCTGGGAGGAGCTGGGAATCGAACCAGTAATGTTTGGCTCCAAGGATGACAACTCTAACCCCCTGCACCCCTGTAAAAGTTGACGCAAGTCACATCTTCATCTACAGCCAAACACACACCACTGAACCACCGCACATACCGTACATAAGCTTGTGTCCTTTTATTTTTTCCTGGTCCGGTTAAGACGGAATCGTAACGTGGGTGAAAATCATAAAACACAAAGTACCATCTATCTTAAGCAGCCATAGACTGGGTTGCACAAGAAACTACTGTTGCCTGAAGTGATCTGAAAGTCAATGGAGGACAGTGAGAGGGCTTCAGAGCAGGATGAATGTGCATCAGAGAGGAAAACAATGCAGCAGCAGCGGCAGTGGCAGTGGCAGACAGTAGTGCATTAGATTCATACAGTCCCACTGCTTGTATCATAGTCGTCAAAGAACAAACAGTCCCATTGTTACGGTGTAATGACACAAATCCGCACAGTAATGCCAGGTCAAACCTACAGACCCAAAGCTATTGGTCCTTTGAAAATTAATCACACAGGGCGAAATGGGGTTTATGTTTGTTTAAAGGACGCAGCTCCCGGAGAAACAGAGAATGTATTTATTTTTTAATGGCTAAGATCAGTCAAGCACACAAATGAACTCACATAACAAATATTTGAAGTGATGGGATTCATATTTGTATTCCGAAGCTCGGTTGGATATTTCCGACAATATGGATGGGTAGAGGATTGCACTAAGTGAACGTTTGTCGGGGGAGAGCGCATCAAAACAAAATAATGATACGGCATCTGTATTCAACCACCCGAAAAGGTCAACAGTCTCCAACCGCAGACTATAGTTAGAAAATTGGCAAGTTATACTGACCAAAAGGTTGCATTTCATCCAAGGATGCAGTTGTTTCCGCCTGTTCAAATCCACACGATGCTTAAAATAGCAGTTTTTTTAGTATGGGCTAAGTCAATAACAATAGCGTTAGCTGTGATTTAATTCTATTTTGTAGGCAAGTGTAGTGAAGAAACCTTTGTCATAGTCACTATATAAATACTATGATTTATCCTTTATTAATCCCAGAGGGGGAAATTAATTCTCTGCAATTATCCCATCATGGATGAACCATGAGCAGAACCATGAGTTTTCAGTGATTCGCTCAAGAGCACTTTGACACACAAGGAAGAGCCGGGTTCGAAACAGGAATGTTCAGTTCCGAGGACGATTGCTCTTGAAAATTCATGAATGAATTTACTACTAGAAATTCAATTTACATAACATGTGAGATGTAATAAATCACAGTCTTTCCCATCGAGGGATAAACAGTGGCTTGCTGTGATCTTTGAAATGCATTCAAAATATTGATGGTACTCGGGGATTTGGGAATTATTCAGGGATATAAGCACACTTCTGCTCGGCAGCAACATCCTTTGTTTATTTTCTGCCTTGGGCCAATAAATCAATCTATTAAATCATGTCTATTATACAAAATCAAAGCTATTGTGATCTATTATGATCTATTATGATCTCAAAATCTGGGTTTAAATCTGGTTCTAAAGGCAGGTAACTCAATATGATACAGGTGTTCATACTAAGCTTCCTTCCACACCACTGTTGCTTGCTTCTGTCTTTATTGACTATATCAAAGGTTAATAATTACAAGGAAATCAAAGAAAAATTGGAATTTGTAAAGTCACTTCGCCCCCCCTGCCATTTTCCTATCCTGCACCCAGATTATTATGTGAGCTCACAATAATGCCTCAGATAACTGTGAGTGAGGGTTACAAGAGAGAGCCTACTGTGTTATGCCTTAATTTTCATTTCTATTTTATTTCAATGTTTACTTATTTATTTGTGAATTTTTATCTATATATTCTGGGCGTTATCACTAGAGTTCACTAAGGTGGTTGCATGTTTATGGGACAAATCCTGCAACTTTGCTTAGTGCACACATATTTTAAAGTGACTTTGGGACACTTTCAGGGTTTAAAATGAGATTACCTCAAAAATATAATTTTGGACAGCTAAGTCATTACACTAATAACAAAAATAACTGGTGACATCTATTTACGTTGTCTGATGCAATTAGAGCAATTATAAACGAATATAAATACACACATTTGTGCCTTTCTTGGTGTTTCAATAAGAGGCAATCATTTACTTCATTTAGCGGTTCGTCCCACCTGCAGAAGTTACTGCCACAATGCCAAAGTAACGCTATCAACGCGAAAGCAAAGTTCACGTTTGAAGGCTTCTGGAACAGCGTCTTCTATTGCATGTTTGCACAGGCACTCCGAGATAAGCCCCTCCTGCCTCCACACCGCAGGGAGACCTGCGTGCCATGCACCCGGAACGGAGTCACCGTGAAACCCGGAGAACCGTCCCGGTTTGGAGACCGCATCCACAGCCACAACTCTGCAGACTTCATCCAGGAAAGCCACTAAATCAAATACTGATCTGTTGCAGGAATGCATTTAAAGCCTTGTCTCCTAACTGCTGCGCCGCAGAAGAAAAAAAACACACTCTCACACACACACACACACACACACACAAAAAAAAAAAAAATGCCCTTCAGGGTATAGTCAGGCTGAGGCTTGCCTTTCAACGCCTCATACCTGCTGAGCAGACCCTTGGCCAACACGTATGCGTAAACACCACCTAGCATTGTGGGTGTGTTGAGCTCTGGCCATTCCATGCCTTCCCTATAAGTGTAATACACTTGCTATAAGGTGTAATAACACAGTAATAAAGTGAAGTCACTGTTTGTTCGGACCGTGAAGAGAAATTCTGCAACTAAAAAAAATAGAGAAAAAACAAAAACAACAAAATAACTGTTTTGAACTTTTTTTTTGTTTTGTTTTTGTGGGGTTACATGAACATAACAGCGATTCTCACCTGCATCTTCCGACTCCGTCTCTTCTTCAAGAGTTCGCGTTTTCCTCCGGAAAGCAACCCGGTTGAAGCCGTCCATTCTCCTCAGGATCAGGCCCCCGTCCAACATGGAAACACGCACACGCAGATGCGGGTTTCCCCTCGTCGCCCCACGCGGGTTATCGACGCCGTCAGGTGACACAAACAGTACCTGCGCACGGCGTCCGCGTCACCGGGGAACATGGCAGATCAGCTGCACGGCAGACACCCTTCATCGGGTTTCCCCCACTTTCCTAGTGTCACCTTCATCTGGGTGGATCCAAAACACGCCCTCCTCTTCCTCCACGAGCACTGGCGGAGGCGCGCACCCAGACCGACGCGCCCCACGCGTTGAATACACTGCTCAAAAAAAAAAGGGAACACTTAAAAAAACACATCCTAGATCTAAATGAATGAAATATTCTTATGAAATACTTTGCTCTTTACACAGTTGAATGTGCTGACAACAAAATCACACAAAAAAAATGATCAATGGAAATCAATTGTATAAAACCCATGGAGGTCTGGATTAGGAATCACACTCAAAATTAAAGTGTAAAAACAAACTCCAGGCTGATCCAACTTTGATGTAATGTCCTTAAAACAAGTCAAAATGAATCCGTGTTGCTTCCTGAGTGGACACTATGATTTCACAGAAGTGTGATTGACTTGGAGTTACATTGTGTTGTTCAAGGATTCCCTTTATTTTTGAGATCAAAATAAAACCAGGTAAATTCAATTATTTAACTCTTGTGTTGTCTTGCGGGTCAAAATTGAGCCACTACTATGTTTAGCTGTAGAAAAAAACACCTTGACCTATTTTTTGCCAACTTGAAATTTTATGACTTTTCCTAAAGAGACCCCATAATTAGAAAAAGTGATATTTCTTTTTTGTTTATGTTTCCATGTGGGCTGTGCACCACTAGGGTACAAAGATTGTTTTATAGGTCATTTTTGACCCTTAGGACAAGGGGAGTAAACACAATGTTAAGAGCGCACGAGGGTTAAATTCATTTTCACTCTACATTTTTGTTTTGCTTTTGTTATTTATATTTGTAATATTTGTACACACACACACACACACATACACACACACACACACACACACTAGACCACACATACATATATAGAGGCTGCAGTTTGTGTAAAAAAAAAATCTACTCTTACATTATAGATTTGAGCTTGGCTTATTGGAAATATTGTCAAAAATATTACAACTCTCCCAGATATCCCCAGCTCTGTCTGAGTTAATCTTGAAAATAAGTTTATTTAAAATAAAATATCCCCACATATTTGTGTAGTCCATTCAAACAAAGTAAGATAAACGCCAAAGACAAGTCTTTGATTCATTTTTATTTAAATAGAGGAGAAATGGTAAAATCCATCATAGTTCAGTTTACAGCTATTGTTATTCAGAAAATAAGACAAAACAAAATTAGTCATCCTCCATCCACTGCTATTTTGTACAAACGGACTTGGAGAGTTCAGTGACCAATGAGCCTGCATGGGTTCTGACATTACTTTTAAACAATAAATATGTTAAGTTGCAAAAGTAATGTCTACTCTCAGCGTAAACAAATAGGTCAAGTACACAGACTGAGACATTTGGAGAAACAAATTATTTTCTTTCATATTACTGGCTGTAAACTGAAAACAACTTTAGGAATGAGTGGGAAAAAAAAAAAAGAGTATGTAGGGATAAAGACAGAAAAATGACTTAATAAGTTCAGTTGATGATGAAAGAAGCCAGTGTAAAGAGCTTTGACCTCTGGCTTTGCATCACGTTTCTGTTTCCAAAGCTTTAAGAAGCGTAAAGATGAAGTCGCGACTTTCCCGTAGACTTGCTGGTTAATTCATCACGAGGGACAACTGCTAAATGATTAGCTCACAAATGTTTCTTCTGTATTGCTTTAATGCATAGTGAGTAATTGTGCTTGGACAGTGGTGCACACTGTTTGGAGGAAGCGAGAGATGACAGCTTAACTTTGCGTCAGGCGATGGAAAACAAGTTTACTACTGTTATGGTGCGAAAGTAAACACAGTTTCTCTTGGGCTGTAAGCAAAACACTGGAAGGAAAGTTGAGATACAGCACAAACATGCTGACAATGTGATAAAATGCTCGAGCGGAGGAAAACCTTTGAGGGCATTTTCATTCGAAGGATAATGTTTGTGAAAGGAGGTCAAGTATTTGCGCCGGAGCTCCTTTGCACCTCAAAATGGCAAAAAAAAAACAACACGCACCATCATTCCCTCATCTACCTCTGTTTCCTGTTGCATACAGTTGCATCACCTAAGTTTGCTGTAAAAAAAAATCAAATAAAAAGATATAAAATAGTCTACATAGTGTAAACAAAGAAAATGAAAGGACCTCCTTATAGAAAGAATCCCAAGACATAGTAGATTATAAAGGAAGTTAAAACCAACCCCCCCACGCTTGAAATTGGTTCTTGTACTAAAATGTTTAAAAAGTGCACATTTATCACACTGACAAAATGTTTTAATCGTCCTATTGTAACATTTTATATATTGCATGTTAGGTGTGTTTGACCCCTTTGAATAGCTTAGTGAAATCTCCTGCGATGAGAACATTCTGGGTTTGGATTCACTGATTTGTCTGAGCAGGTGTGAAATAATCGTGAACAGAGATGGAAGCAGTATATTGTCAGGTACACAGCGGTCATCCTTTTTTCGCCCTTAAAAGGGAAAAAAACACAACACAGCAGAAAGGAAAATCTTTCTGGTCATATGTAGCTCATAAACATAAATAAATAATCAGTAGATTAAATAAATTAGCGATAAATACAAATAGAGGAAATGACTCCAGCGATTTGTCACTGGCATTTCCATAACAGTTCTGTTAATTGTTTTTGACACAGGATACGACTTCCAGAGAAGAAACATCCTGCTCTTCCTCTGCTCGTGACTCAGGTAACTGCAGGCACACTCAGCTGTGTGGCTCTTGAAGATCACAAAGTCTCTGGTGAAACCCTTTTTTTGACCATAAGATGGGGAGGTTATACTGAAGGAAGCCATTTCTGAAGTGTCTCCGTCTCTGCGTCCCTCACGGCCAGGCATACGCCTAATCGAGAGGGCTCTGGAGCGCCGGAGGGCTGGGTCTCCTGTGCCAGTCAGTTACGAAGGTCACTGGGGGAGAGAAGGCTACTGCCGGACAGGGCTGCTTGGTATTCCTGGAGGTCGGCCATGAACTTAGGATTGGGCGGAGGCAGAAACACAGAGGAGAAATAAATAATCGTGGTTATCGAAAGGCTCTGCTGCAGGGGTCAGGAACCTTTTTGACTGGGAGAGCCATAAAGGCCAAATATTTCTAAATATATTTCATTAAGAGCCATATAGTATTTTTAACGTATAATAAATTGAATATGGATTACTTTTTATGTGACTTCCGGTGCTGCATGGATTTCTTTGAAGTGGCGCTTTATATTTGACTGTTTCATCGATGCAGTTTTATCACTGCATATAAGACATACCGCAGTTCCAAATGCAAATTCCAATATCGTGTCCGAAATGCACGGTATTCATAGTCTTTTTAACTTTTCTCCATCTTTTCTGTTACATGGATAAACTAGTTGTCAATCTGCTAAAATTGATTTCCTCACCTTTACAATGACCCGGACATTTTCGGAAGCCATTGGTTCCCCGACCCGACCGATGGGTGAGCCATGAAATTTATCTTCAAATCTAATTTCTTTTTACTTTAAAATGACAGTATTATGAAGAAATATCACAAGTATTTTAAAATCAGTTCCAAACTGTTTTTGTTTCAACTCAAAATTGTCCGGGAGCTATATGCCGTCACCGAAAGAGCCATATATGCCGCGCAAGCCATAGGTTCCCGACCGCTGCTCTACAGGAAAAGATATATAATATTCAAAAAAACGTCCAAGGGAAAGTGGATCTTTGGCAAAATTTGGTGTTTCAGGAATGGCCATGCGAATTTGCTATGATGATTTATTTGCACCGCCAGGTCTTTGCTGGTAACAGAATCAAACCAATGCCTTGGCTCGCCACGGAGGACTACTGTAATCCTCAACTTTTTAAAAGTTTTCAGGAGAAGGTAGTTGTTTTGACTGCAGACTGCCATCCATACAGGGATAGAGATGTGTCGAACATCTAATTGAAAATGCAGTGACTAAGGATGCCTTGCTGATGCTGCAGCTTTTTTTGTTGCAGGGCAAGGGCTATAACTGCTTACATTCACAGAGGTTGTGCAGTATTTCATGACATCATTGATGGATAACCACAACATAGTGGTGAATGTCTCAATTCAGAATGGATATTCATATACTAAGTTGAAAAACACAGACAAACTTTTGATATTCAGATATTTGGTTATCTCTCATGTCTGAAATGAGAGCTGTCAGTTTGCACCCGAACTGATCATTTAAATTGTTCTCCATTGTTGCGATGAAGTCAAACTGTATAGAAGAAGACATGATATACAAAAAAGCAGCAGTTCAGCAAAGCAAGAGAATTACAATGGTCATGAATTCATCAAGCTGTTGATTTGTACAGATGATCTGTTGCAATGTTTTCGGCCATAGTAGTGTGACTAGGCACAGTGTGATTTTTGGTGGTTGTCTGCACGTAGAATGAAAGTTGCATTTTAAACTGAAACTTAGAAATCACAACCGAAGACAGACTGTTAGATTGATTGATTGACAGACAGACAGACAGACAGATAAGTGACAGATCAATTTTGTATGACTAACAGATTCTACAGCTTTTACCTGCTGGCTAGGGAGGTTCTCCCTTGCCTTAGTTGTGAGGAGAATGGCGATACTGAGGCAGCAGGCTGCTGACAATCTACAAAAAACTGACAAATTAGACAGATATACAGAGTGGTGACACTCAGGGTCAGACGATAGGACAGAGAAACAGACAGGACACAGCAGGGGATGTTTTTTTATGGGAGGGACAAAGACGTTACAGTCCATTCTTGACACGGGTACTACTATATTTATAATATAAATATATATTTATTTATATGTAATATATTTATATTAAAAAAAAAACGTTTGAAGGAAACGAAACAAAAAAGAGAGAAGCACAGCAAGAGAGAAAGAGAAGAGTTAGCAAGGGAAAAAATTTCAAACAGTGTCACTGTATTTGCTCTTGTGTAAAAAGTTTGATTGACGGTATTGGACGGAGACAGAAAGTTGGAAGGGTGGATGACTTCCGAGCACCTTCCACTTGTCACCATAACAATCCCCCACACTTTTAGCTATTTTTCAATCCTATCCTGCTTGATGCTAGAAAGTGGTGGGATTTCAAAAACGATGTCTGCCTCTTCCTTTTTATCAAACACCTGGCAGTGTGTAAGTCTGTAATAAGACCGAGACAAGATATAGTCCTCATCAAACTTTTAAATCATAATACTTAATTTCATGTGCATATTGGATAAGGATTATCAATTTTTTTAAAATTACATTTGGGAGAATCAGAATCAAGAAATATTTTATTGATCTCAGAGGAAATTTTGTGACTCTTAATCTCTAAAGACAGTAGGACAGGACAGGACACAATTAAAACAGTAAATAACCCCCCAAAAAGATAAGTTCTGACATATCATCTCTATATTATATTACATTGGAGATGGATATTAACAATCCTCACACTGATATAAGTGCTATCTTCTGTCTTCTACCTTTCTAATTATATTTATCTTCATATTTATTTCCTTTTTTTTGACTTTATAAGTGTCATGCTGCTGTGACAAAGCAATTTCCCCCATGGGGGTCAATAAAGTTTATCTTATCTTATCTTATCTTATCTTATCTTATCTTAATCCCTACTATTCAAGGTATATCTATAGTATTGATTGATTATCTGTACATTTATAGAATGAATTAGTCTCATCTGTTTAATGTAGGTTTATATTTGCAATAAAGGCAGAACTGGACTTTGCCTTTTATCTAGAATATTGACTTACAAATTAGACATTCAATTTTTAACATTTGTTGCTGAAAAAAAAAATCAGAAAAAAACATTTTGGATAATTTTTGAATCTGTGTTTACACAGATCTGAAGAACAATTGAACGCACATTTGTTTGGTTGTTTGATGTTATTACAATCACTATCTATAATGTACTTATGATATACATTATATGTCGTCTAACCTTATATGAAGCTGTGCTGTCTGCCTCTATCCCCTCTGGGGAAAGCACATTGGCCATCATTGTCATTATTATTTACACTGGCAAACACACAATTTTTAACATTTAAAAAATACAATCATTCCATATTATATCTTAGACAATACTGTAAATATTCTATATATACACATATATGCATATTTTAATATTATATATTATATTATTATATTATATATAAATCATTAGCTTGTTAGTTTGTGGATTATTTAGAGTTCATTTGTGATCTTGAAGCAACATTTTTGTTTCATTATGTATCATACTGTACATTTCAATTATAATGCTGCTTCCTAAATATATAATATAAAAATATAATATATAAAATTACATAAAAGGATTACATGAGGACAAATATAATCAATCAACATTAATTAAAATTAAAAGAAAAGGTGATATTACATTTATGACCCCCTATTTCCTTTGAGATCTCTGGTTTCCTCCAATACATCCATATCAAGCAGTTCAGGTGAAACAGTTCAGATGTTCCTGTTTTCATATGAGAATAATGTTCATCTTGAGGCCTTCACTTCCACTGAAGGGAGGCTTTTTGAGGTGGGAGTGGGATTTCATGTCAGGGACAGGTGAGGTTGCAATACGTTTGAGACAGGCCATGTGTTTTGGATCTGCCAAGCATGCAGCATTAGTGCAGACTAGCAGTCAGACGGTCTTTGAACACATTCCCATGTTTACCAAATCAGTTTTATATTGAGGACTACTGACTTGGTCTTGTTAAAAAATAACTGATGACATTAACTCAAATTACTGTGAATGAATGTGAACACTTGTCTTCTTCAACTTACAATACTACATTTAAAAAAAAGATAAATTCTGCCTCTTTTTTTCCTTGAAAAAATAAAACATGTGATAGTCCACAAAACGAAGTTGTATGTATCTTAAAGAAACATATTTAAAAAAAGCTACATTATCAAGGACAAAGAATTTCTTGAAATGTAGCTAAAGATGAGTATGGAAATTACACCGTTCTAAAAGTATTGACTATTTCACATTTTACTTTTACTTATTTAATTTTGAAATAGGTAGTTTTACATGTATTTCAGTAAAAGAAATGCATGGGAAAAAAATATTCAGTAGAGTATTTGAATATTCTTCCCCTGTGTTAGCAGAGCATAGAGGTTGTGATTTGGGAACCTGCATAAAATTATGGTTTATAAATCCTGTGTAGTATTTAATTTACCACAAGGGGGTGTTATGCTATGAGTTATGAGTCATTGAAAGCAGCCGCATCTCCTTGAAATTCACAAGATCACTCCCTCCAATAGGATAACCAAACATGATCTTTCATATGTTATAGTATTGGCCTTTGGATATAGAGTAAGACTATTGCAGTGGGGAGACAATAATTACAAAAAGGGTATTTTATTACACCTTATAAATGAAAAGCAAGCTCTCTGAGGTGCTGCGACGTCTCCAGCACCTGTAATCCTGGGTGTTATCTGAACCATGCAATGCACATTGTGCTGGTGCTGGATGTGGACACTTGCCCTTTAGAGTGAATCATCACCTTTTCAAAGGAATAAGGAGTTAGGTAATACAAAAGGGATTTGAAAAGGGGACAGCTGACCTACGTCCTTTTTAATCTTATTCTTTCAGAGTCTATCATGTCTGGCCTGTGGCCCAAACACACAAAGTGATCACAAGCTGAACTGCAGGTTGCTTGAGAAAATGTGCCTGTAGTGACTCAGCTTAAAGATGGAGGACGGTAGACTGTTACAGGTGTGTCTGAGGTGTGACGGTGAGGATGGAAATGATCTGCGGGTTAATTAAAGGCCTTAGTCTTACTTTAGGTGGGCTGCTTTTGATCTTGGGTATTTTGGCGCCACGGCCACGGTGGGTCTGCTCATGGTCAAACTCTAGATCTTCCAGGCGTTGGGTCAAGGCCAGTTTCTGTTGAATCGCCATCCGAAGGAGCGAATTCAGGGTCTTTTTCTCATCTTCTGCTGCCGCCAGTTGCCTCTGCATCTCATCCAGCTGGGTAACATACTCATCACACCTGCAGGGGATGGTAACAGGAGATGCCGTCCATTTTCATTACCATTTGTGAAAGTGTATGTATGTATGTATGTATACTGTTTTGAGAAACAACTCTCACCTTGTAGCAAACATGGCCCTTAGAGAGGAGAAAGTGGCAGCATCTTCTTTCAGAGCCTTGAGCTCATTCCTCAGCTTCATCATAGTCTCAGTCACCATTGCCTTTTCACTTTCATACTTGCTCTTCAAATTAGCGAGGGCAACCTCCGCTGTCTGTTATAAGGAAAGAAGATTTAAGGTTTTATTTCAAAACATAGGCTCATCCAAGTGCTTCAGCTACTTTAGCCTGCAAGCATAGACACCACTAACAAAACTGGATAAATATCACAACTAAATTGATTTAATGATAAAAGATAGGTTTGTACACACACACACACACATACACACACACACACATACACGCGTACACAAACATGCAAACATACATATGCCCCATCTAGGCAGTATTTTGTCTTTATCTTTGTGTCTCTTGGGTTGTATACTTTGTGTTGCTGACTAACAAAATTCCATCTTAAGTCCCAAGCTGGAGCAACCAAATTTATCATTTGTGTTACTCATTGGTGTTACTGACACCTGTTATTGAATATTGTGAGAGTATTGTGTGCAAATTAGCACTCGTATTGAATTACATATATACAAATATGTTGCTCAGTGATGAATATATGAATCAAAAACAAATCTGGACATTAAGGAACTTCTCAATGCTCACAAACAGAATAATATAACAATGAATTTCCTGTCAGGAGATGCTGGGTCTGAATTTGTGACAAAGTTAACACAAGACTGCTCAACTCTCACATTACTTACTTTTAATATATGTAACTTTGATTGGATACTATGTGAAGCTGATTTTCACCTGTTTGTTGGCCTTCAGAACCAGCCTGAGTGTGGCTATTTGCTCTCTCTTGGTACTGAGAAGAGATTTGAGTTTAAGTAACTCCTCCATACAGGATTCTTTGTCTTTATCTAGCATGGGTGCCAGCTCTCTGGCTGCAGCCCTCTGTCTGGAGAGCTGCAGAGAGCGGTCAACAGCCCTCTGCAGGTGTTTTATCTGGTCTCTGATGATGGCGTTCAGGTTGTAGATATTCATGGGTTCCTTCCGCAAGTCCCCTCCTGTCTCTGACGGCACGGGCGACGGGCAAGGAGACACACTGTTGGAGATGCGGGTGGGGCTGCTTTGGTGAGCGGACGCATCCTTGTCCACCATGCCATTTGTTGAGTCACTCTGCTGGGAGTCTTTGGATGGCGAGTCTTGGGGACTGCGCTGAGAGTCGGACGAACAGGCTGCAGCAGCCGCGGCGAGGCGTCGGGCCAGACGGGGTGAGAGTAAAGCCCGGGGGTCGTCTGAGCTTTTGAGGCTGCCGCTACGTGTGACCCGGCTCTGGCGATAGTAGTCGAGCATGACGCGATTCGGCGTCTCATTGTTGCACAGGCATACGTGGTGGTAGAGCTGCGCCAGCTCTTCACTGAAGGTCACCAGCTCATCCTGCGCAGTGTTCAGCATCCCCTGGGTCTCCACGGCAGTGCTCGTGGCAGCTCGAAGCTCTGCTTCGACGCTCAACACCCGCTCCCGGTTTTCACGACAACTGTTCTCTAAATGCCTTACCTGCTTGGAAAAAGTGCAGTTAATTATATTTCATTAAAGCTACGGAATATCGTTAAGTGTGAGCAATGATGACGTACCTTTTCATCAAGCACATGTACTCTTTCATCACTGTGGCTATCCCCTTGACCTTCCAAAGCCTGGTTGTACTTCTCCTTTAGGGCCTTGAGCTCTGCTTTCAGGTCAATCACTTCTGTCACCGCCACTTTGTATTTGCATTCGAGGATCTCAAAGCCGTGTGAGTCTGGATCGTGTCCCGGCGTTGACAGGAAGCCACCATCGGGCTTCTCGCTCTGTTGAGGGTCATCAAGCTCTTTTTCCCCGTTGAGGCATTTCATGGCGCTGATGCGCTCTGTGAGCCGATGGACCCGTTCATTCTGCTCAGTCAGGGCTCCCTGAGTGTGCTGCAGCTGGGTCTGCGACTCCTGCAGGTTCATGAGCAGTGCAGCCTTCTCACGTTCCACCTATAGGAAGGGAAGGAACATCGTGCACCATTCCAGACACTAAGAATAGAAACAGTATCATATTATGTATTTATAAATTTGCACCGGATATTTTCAATTAAAGTATTTGAATTTGAATTTTTCTCAAGTCTAGTCACGTGATATACATATTATTTATTACTTTTTGACCACATATCACCTGAAGCGGTAAGACATTGCCTGAAGTATACACAGAAAAATGTTTAAACCCACAAAAAAGTAAATAAAATGAATTTTGGCTCAAATTAGCATTCTTTGGAAGACAGCCCAGAAGACGAAGCACTTTTGAGTGGGCTTTTTTCAACAATTTGTTATTAAATACAATTTCAAATAGGTGCCTTGTCTTCCAGCACAATGGGTTAAAATTATTATTGAATTTTATTCTGAATAAAGTAACCGTTGGAATTGCCAATGTTACAGTCATCATAACTATTTAGTGCTAATTCATTCCAAATTTCCAGGTAAGGTCACCCCAAGTTTTTCCTAGCCTTTTCCTATTGTTCTTAAATGAAACAATGGATTAGATAGCCACTAACTAAAACAAAACAAAACAAAACAAAACAAAACAAAACAAAACAGTTTAGGTAGGTAAAAAACAGCTCAAATAAACACAAAACACAATTATTTATACACAAGCACTGTGACCCAAGAAATGTTTAAATGCATCCCATCATGGTCTTTTCTTTTACCATTTTCACCATTTAAACAGAAATGAAACTAGCATACAGACAGCACCCTTGTCCAGTCTACAGTCGGTCGCAAGGCCACATAGAGACTTACAACATTCACGCATCTTGGCATTTTTCAATTAACATCCTGCATGAAACTGGAGAACCAGGAGGAAAGCCACACAGATAAAGGGAGAACAAGAATCCTTTGTGCTGTGAGGCAAAAACACTAGCCACTGCACCAACTGACTTCTTCATGAGAAAGACAAAATTGATTTTATATAACTCAACCAGCAATTTGAAGCCCGGGGCCGCTGGTAATGGCCTTTTTCCGAGCAGAGTCAACTGAATTAGAGGGTAATATCGTCTACACGGAATAGCAGATTGCCACAAATCTGAATCTGATTGTCAATCTGCAAACAGTTTGACCAGGTAAAAAGGTGTGCAGTAATATCTTCATTGTGAGATTTTTGACTGTTTTTTTGGATGATGTTTACATTATTTGACATGCCGCATTCTTGAACTCCTTGAAGTCCACTGAAAAGGAGAGTTCATTTAAGTGATAGCATGAAGCTGGACTGAATCTATATAATCAGCGCATAATATTATGTTGAATTTCCAAGTGAATTCAAGTTATTTTGTCATTTTTACAATTCAAAACAAGTTTTAGTCATGCTGCTTCCACTGCCTTCCAGATGCTAACCATCCGGACTTCCTGTAGGTGACAAGAGTGTACATTTACAGTCTGCTTTATTAATGGGCTCTTTAAGCCTTGCTTATGTTTTATTTTGTTTGTTATTTTTGTAGTTGTTACCACAAAGACAGCAGTATATATAAAAGATTGACCGATTAATAAATGATGTATACCAATGATTCAACAACATAACTACAGTCCTCTGGCACAATAGCAGGATCATAAGACTGCTAACAGAATAAGACCCGGGGATTCTGACATTATGAATCTATCTGTCATTATTTCCTCACCAAAGCCTATCCAATTGTGACTACAAAAATGCAATTTTACTCACTCCCTATAAGTCTTCTGTGAAAGCTGTATGAGGATGTTGCTGAGGCCTCAGCAGCATTTGGCCACACCCAGTTGTTAGCTGTCTGGGATCCAATGACAAATGCTGCTCGAGAGTGCCGGCTGCTGATGCCCGATGCACACTATTCACAATGAACTATTGCAACTCTAAATGCTGCAAAAGATACATTTCCTTTGTGTAGCCCTGCTGATAATGATTCTAAACTGACATAAACACTTAATGAGATTATAGAGTGATGTTTGAGACGCTGACCTCCAGCATTAAATACCAGCATGTCAGTGCATGTGTATGTATTCCACTTAGACCACATTTTCAGTGTCTTTGAGTCAAACCAAGTAAAAGGGTAACCAGAATTTGTGAAAATACTGGTGAAACAGTATGTGACGGAAAAATAAATTGTCAAACAGTACAGGAGCAGGTATTGAATTACTACTGTGATTTTTGTGAGTGACTTTATGAATGACCACTATTTCCTTCCTCACCTGTAGCAGCTGCTGTTTTAGCTTCTGCATCTCCGACAGGTTGAGCTCACTGAACAGGTCCGGCACTGGATGCAGAGTCTCAGCCTTCCAGCCCGGACGGGTCAGCACTGTGCCCGTGTGGTGGTGGCCATTCTGACGGTTGCTGTCCTCATTGCCGTTCACAGCAGCGGTTGGACTGCCATTGGTCCCATTGGTTCCACCAGTCTCCTCTGGAAACTTGAGACCCTCAACCCCAGTGACAGTGAGTGCAAGATGAGCCCCTGCTCCATAAACGCTGTCACTCAAGCTAATGTGGTGAGCCAGCTCCTTTCTCAGATTGTTCTTCTGCTCACGTTCATTCTTCAGGGCATCCAGGGCCTCCTCCAGTTGCCCTGCAGAGATTTCTTTTAGACGTAATGCATCTTCAAGCTGGCTGTTGAGGAGAACAGTCTCCTCCTCCAGAACCTTAATCTCATGTTTCAGCCCCTCATACTCAACCTGATAAGCAGGAGAAAAAGATAATAAGACTTAAATTCTGAGTTATGCACTCAGAGGCTCTATTTAGGTCAGACAATTGGAGGGATGAATTATTTTCTGGTAATATGTTCATATAAACGATCTGGTAACATTTTACATTATGCCAAAGGATAATTATAATTGTTTTATACCTGAATCTAATGCAAGAACTTATACATTTTTTGATTACGGTCAATGTGAATGAGATGGATGCACCTTTAGGGATGATTCAGTCACAAATATACAGGACTGTCTCGGAAAATTAGGATATTGTGATAAAGTTCTTTATCTTCTGTAATGCAATTAAAAAAACAAAAATGATTTTTCATGATATTCTTATATTTTGAAATAGGATTTTTGAGTTTTCTTAAGATGTAAGCTATAATCAGCAATATTAAAATAATAAAAGGCTTGCAATATTTCAGTCGATTTGTAATGAATCCAGAATGTATAACATTTTTGTTTTTGTAATTGCATTACAGAAGATAAAGAACTTTATCAAATTTTCTGAGACAGTCCTGTAATCACCACATCTGCAAATGGCACTGGAATTATTGCTGAGAAATAGGGTCTGAGTGGTTCCTCTTGAATTATGTGGGTGTTTAGGATAAATCTATGTGGAAACAGGCCTCCGAAATAGCAGTATGTATGGTGTGATGAAGTGTCCACTTTAGTCGAGGAGCAAGTGCACGAGTAAATGAAACATTTGAGTGTTTTACAAAAATCAAAAGCGGTGATTGTTGGACAGACCTGGCTCTGCTTTAGTGTGGAGACCAGTTTCTGCAGCGTAATATTCTCTTCTTCCAGCTCAGTATAATCCTGAAGCAGTCTGGTCTCTCTGAACTTGTACTCCTTGATCTCTTCTCTCATTCTGCTTCTCTGCAGTTCCAGTGAGTCATTACTCTGTAGAGGACAAGTGAAGAGACCTCAATTTGGGTTAAAGGCAGTATTCCTGAATCAAACAATGTTTAATCCTATCCAATTAATCTTAACTACTTGCCCGAAGGTGCATTTCTCCCCCTTCAGGCAACCAGAGTAATAACAAATTCCATAATATACAGTACAGTATATCCACATGTCCAAAAACGTTATCAACTTGACCGTGTATTGACATTTTTACGATTCCTGATTCAAATTGTTTTTTGTCACATGTACAGTGTAGAAATGTGTTTCCCTGGACAGTGAAATTTCTACTTTCCTGTCCAAATTCCCACTTTGCAGTTAACAATAGGATTGTAGGTAAACACTGTAATGAGTAATGGGAAGAACAACCCAGAGACATGCACTGCGTCCCTCAGATGCCTAGATATTTATTGTAAGCAGATTTGTTCTTTCTTTAACAGAATCAACAGTCTAACACACTTGCTGTGTGTTATTTTTGTCTGTAGTTGCTATTTGAGGACTGTAATAGGCCAACGGTTTTTGACAATTACAAATATCTCGTAAAAGCTTCTACTATTCTGAATTGCATGAAACAGTGAGCTTTCAGCTCAGGAATCGAATACAATGCCCACAAAATTTTCAAGAATCCAAAGATGTTGTTTTTCTTGATTTGGAAATATCTTAGGAATACAGAGGCACAGGGATTCAATGACATTGACAGAGACACCCTAAAATATTGACTTCAAATATTATACAATACTTTTGAAGTTTGACGGGGACTGAACGGAAGGTAAATAGCATGCTACTTGCATTGTGAATAATATTAATCCATTTAGTGATTCCAAGAATTTCACTGAACTGTGTGTGATGACGTTGCACTGGCGTTTCCAGGCCTCTGATTCACAAACTGTTAAAAAAAATCCCAGTCTGTGTTTAATTCATGACAGATTTTAGATGCTGTTAATATTCTGAACAACCTTTATTAAAACACAGAACATGGGAGTAATTTTTGGAAAGAGAGCGTTTATCTTTGTCGTACAGAGAGAGGCCTGTAGAAACGATGCTAGTGATGAGTATGAGAATGAGTGTGCGTGTTTTTGGGTTCAGCGATGGACATTGCTCTAATAACTGCTAACCGGACTGCAGCCCATTATGAGATACTGGATTTTTTTTTGATTGTTACTGTTCCTGACAGCAGCTGAAATACTCTTGAAGCTAACAATGGTGAAATTGCAAAGTCCATTGAGATACATTGGGGCCAAACCTGCAGTTCTACTAAAAAAACACTTTTGATGTAACCCAGGAAAGAAGAATACAAAATACACACATCTGTATTCAGAAAGAACATTGTTGCTTTCAACACCCCTCATTTCTGTTGAAGAGCTTCACAGGTCTCGGAGATGGCAAAGGCAGATTCACATGCAGCCAGAAAAAAAAGCACATTCTTTTCATACTATGAAAAGAATATGTTGATCTTCTATAGATATACTGACATCTTGAAGGTTATTGTAGTTTTGGCCAACAAGGTTTCTTTAGGAGATGATCCTGTGGGTTTGTGGCCCTACACAAATTGCCAATAAGCCTGGTAATCAACCATGTGATCAGATGTGAAACATGGGTGCAGACATATTTATACACGGGTGCTACGTCATCCTTTTTGTAAAATGCAATAATCAGGTAAAAAGTCTGATTGTAGTCCTGAACCAAACACTGTGCCTTTGAGGACTTCTAGGTGGTCTAGGTGTCCTTACGACCTTGGCTGCCATCATCATGCCAGTGCAGGACTGTAGCTGGGTATGAAGTGCACAGGGAACAGAGTTACAGAGGCTCAATATTCTGTAAGTTTAGTTGACTAGCAGTTAGGATCAGGGACAGTGTGGCTTACAATATTGGCACTTAGACTTTACTAGGTAGAGGTGGACTTCCCTTCCCCGACTTGGCACAGACCGCTAAGATTAGCTTTAATAGTTCATGATACAAAGTCAGGGGGACATTGCGGGTGTCCAAGCACCTTGTACTCATCCATCTTTGCTTTCATAGCCATAATAGCAGCACTGGTTCTGAGGAATTCGTGCAAAATGGTTCTGCAGAATAAAAGATGAATAGAATACGTCCGAGTCCGTGGTATGCTGATGATTCTATTTGGAACCTGTCATTTTGTATTCGCTTTAAAATAACCTATAAAGCTTGACTTGGGAGTAATTGATGCCATGTTGAAAGTAGAGCATGTAATGGTGGATGTTTTATGCTTTTTGGAAAATAAAGGTCCTGTTAGTGAACAAACAAAATAATCTTTTAACACTAACAGAACATGCAGTTTAGTGGATATATACTTGGCATTGGCTACCGGCAGAAAAACAACAAAAGCTCTTCACTGTGGAAATGCTTCTGTTTAGGCTCTTAAGCTCATGAATACCTGAATATTTAAATGTTTGTAAAGAGTAGTGCCAGATCTGCAAGGCTATTGACCATATATATCTTCTGACAGACAAAGCCCAAAATGTTGCTCTATCACTTGTTAGTAATAGCTAAAAGATGACCTGATGTAGATGAAAATTCTACATCTGAAATTTGTATCAGAGTACCTGGACCACGATGCAAACTAATTTCAGCATTAAAAAAAACATCTCACAAATGGGTTTTGCCAACTGATCTTACAGAAACTCAATTATTTTTAGGGAAAATGCATATGTGTACCTACTAATTGTTGGAACTATAAAACGGGAATAAATTACCACTCAATTCAGAGTTTCTTGATGAGAACATTATGAGAATACGTGTCCTGCCTTTGTCGTACTAGTTGTATAATGGCTCTCTCTGTCCCTACACATGTGCCGAGCTCAGGGCATTTCACAGATTCTGAAGCTTAACACCGGATTTGTACCCTTCAATGGGGTCGTGGCCAGAATGTCTGACCCCGAGTCGAACTCCTTTGCTACTCGCAAAACTGGCTGCAGACCTACGTGGACCAAGTCACATGCAAACTGATTCCTATCTGAGTGATTTAGCCCCATTTATACTTGCTAATGTGAGCAATGCTAATACAATTTAATTTCCAGTTATTTAAGTATTCGTTTTTCACAATCTTCAAATCATTTTCTCAATACTACTCACATATTATCCCCAATTGGACATTGTTATTGTCAATGAATAATGCAAGCATATAGTGGTCAAGAATGCAGCTAATAATCAACATATCTTTAAATTTGCAGCAGTAATTCTATGAATCCAAAAAGGAAAAAACTGGGGGAAACTATGATTAGGACCTTTTAATGAATGGACTCTAATATATAATTTTTTCCAATTTGTGTAAAAATTAATTGAATTAGGTCTGAATATCATAAAGAGTGAATAGAGACTAAAATGGAAAGAAATTGATCTGCTCCCACCAAGTCATTAGGAAAGTAATTCTCCCGGCCAATTAAAGCTTACTACAGGTTAACACCAGGCTCCCTGCAGATTCTTCTACAACTATCCCCATTTGCTTTTTGTTTTTGAACTTTGTTCTGTGTTTGATGGCGCAGAATTATTTAATATGCTACAGGTAGTGCACGGAATTGAACCACAGAGTTTTATAAGTCTATTTCTATATCAAAAAATACCCAATAATTGCCTTTGTGAAACACCGAGAACATGCTGAAGTTAAGCTTTCCCCTTTTTCTTTTATACTGTTACATTATTGTGTGAATTTTTGTCTTCAATAACAAATGAATTCAGCCATATAGTATCTAATCTGCTTATCCACCAGTCTGAGCACAGGCACAGTTTGCATTTGTTGAAGGGGCTGACTGAACCACTTAGTGGCCTTATCTGGACTTGCATGTAGTAATTTAGCAGGCTATTGTCTCTTTCATATATGCTTTCTCTATGGATCCATAACACCATCATATAGGATAATGTACGAAATGGTAAACAGGCTGAGTGACTGTAATTAACGTCATTAATATAAAAAACTACGATAGCTGGACTTTTATAAGAAGGAGAGGTTACCCTGCACGGCCGGTGTTCTCGACTATTTGTGTGCAAGATTTCATTTTTACCAATTGACTTATTGACTCCTTAGGAGCAAAAATATATTTGGAATGTAACAATAAAATGTGGTAAATGGTCTCCACGTATATAGGGCTTTCATCACCTTGCAATTTCAAATGGCTTTACATGGGATTACGTTCCCAAATCACACCTCCACTGACACACTGATGGCAGAAGAGCTGCAACACAAGGCTGTAACTAGAGAATTTGGAGCAACTGGGTGTTCAGCGTTTGCCCAAGGAGACTTCAGTATGCAGACAGGAGAAACTGCCAATATTTTCATTTTGGGATGGTTGCTCCATCAGCTGAGCCATAGTAGCCCTAATGACAACCACCCCAAATTCTATGCATGCACTTATTTACTGCAATAGGACACATTTGACTGAAAAGCAAGTCCCTTTATTCAGCCTTGTATCTTCCTTAGTGATCCTTTATGAATGAAATCTTTGGACTTGAGATTGCACAATATCTCAAGCAGGACTGAATTTTGCACTTTTGGGATGGATTATAGTTCCACGCAGTACACGAGCTGACTGTCAAGCCAATGAGGTTTCCGAGACAGGAACAAAGGATATCTTTATTTTAGTGTGGAATATGAGAGAATACTGTTTGTAAGAGAGATCACTCAGTATTTGGGGCATTTAATTCAGGATTGCATATCCTACTTATCAATATAGAAGAGTACATGAGGTCAAATTGTGTTTGCTTAACAGTGATCTAACCTGCAAAATTTGACAATCAATCATTATATGACATCCTTTCCTTAAATGTAATGTTTGCATTTATTTTCACAAAAAGTTCACTGGGATGAGATGGATAACACCCCAAAATATAATAATTCTGACCCCTGAGAGCAATATTAGAATCATCCTAATAATCCTTTAGTCACTGCAATGGTTCATAATTAGAAAGTGCAGTCCTGTATCACCCATAATGCAAATTAGTTAGACCTCCTTTTAGCACCCACTTCACAAAAGACTTGTTCATGGTTTCTTTTAGTTTCTCAGCATAAGAAATTAATTAAAAAAAACCAGCATATGTTTTTTTTTTGTTGCAATATATATGCATGATGTTGTATGGATAGCTGATTATGTATTGGAACTAAATTTTTTCAAATATGATCCCAATTGCCAAATATTTCCATCCATGTTTTTGAACTCACCTCGCGTAGCTCCTGCACGAGGATGCTGAGTCTCTCACTCTCTGACTGGGCATTTGATGCCACCGAACGGCTAAGGGACAGGTCTGTCTGGAGTGCCAATACGCGTCCCATGTAATAGGCCTCCTTAGATGCAGACTCTTGAAGTAATGTTTCCTCATTGCTCTCCCCATCCTCTGCCACCTTACGCTGGATGGTATAAGCTTGGCCAAAGGCCTGGGGAAAGGAAGAGGAAGGAGAAGGGACGTGAAATGACAGAGGTTCAACAGCACACCAAGTGACAATCTTATTTTAAAAGGCGAAGAATGCAAAGAATGTCAAAAAAACATTTTTAAATTTGTAGTTCTGGCCACTAGTAAATGGACACTTGCTGCATTTTTGCACATTGATGGCACACTGGAAGTTGATGGCAACTTGAAAGGTATCACCCTTCGATGATACCTACTTTCCATCGACGTGGGATTATGTGTCGCTGTGATCAATCGACACACTGTTGTAATTTTCCTGACACAGGTTTTCGCAGCACAGAGAGCTGACATGTCATGATAAAGCAACTGAGGTTTGATTGTGGTAATTAAAAGGAAGGTTAAGTAGCACAAACAGGCCACAGGCCATACAAGGAAACTTATCAACATGCGCTTCATTGGTAAGACTCTTGCAAATGATGTGACTTAAGTCTGATTTATTCAATGATGTTGAGCAACGCTGAAGTGATGCAGATACATTACTTCAGCGTCGTGTATGCAGTTTGTTTACATTCCTCACTAGCCAATCAGCAGAATGATGCAGTGGTTCAATAAACACTATGATACATCCTTCACTTTCTCAGCGCCAGATCAGCAGGAAAAATGGCAATGGTGCCTGAAGCAGCTTCTGGTACAGACAATGGATCAATACTGTCTCATCGTAAAAATAACTCCATGTGATACCTTAAACCACAGATATGATCTCATGTATACTGTTCCTGGGAAGAGTTACTTGAAATGAAAACACAGCCTCAATCATTAAGGAGTATCAGTAATTCACTTATACTATTATTACATTACACCATTAATACCCTTCTCATTCCCATTACCAGAATTACAACATTTTCTCCTGTTAAGGCTGAATCTGTGATCATACACACGCTTTCAGGATGAGTAGAAAAAGGCAGCTTGCATACTTTTGTCTAACGCACAGGTGGCTTTTTAATTAACTTTGTGCTTTATGAGCGAATGGGTCCAACGAGCACCAATATATGGCAGAAAGTTTTCAACAGTCATAAATTTCATTGCAGCATAGGTCCCCCTTCATTGTATACTTCATTGTAACTTACTTCATTGTAAGTGCTGGCTCAGATAGTGTTGAATGCCTTTGTTTTTTGCTTTGCTTTTTTTTTTCATCAATGTGCATATTCAGTTTTTGCAGCTTTTTTAACCCCTCGCCCCCCAAAATAAAAAAGACAAATCCTTGGCTCATGAGTACGGTGATCAATGCTGCAGTACACATTAACATGTCCCTTCTGTTGATAAATGTAGAGGTATTTAAATATAGACTGCTCAAAAAAAAATAAAGGGAACACTTACACAACACAATGTAACGCCAAATCAATACACTTCTGTGAAATCAAACTGTCCACTTAGGAAGCAACACTTATTTATTTTGACTTGTTTTAAGGGCATTAAATCAAAGTTAGATCAACCTGACCAATTCCAGACCTCCATGGATTAATACATTTGATTTCCATTGATTGGTCTTTACATATTTAAATGTGCTGACAACAAAATCACAAAAACTAAGCATTGCCTATGTAATTTTGTGTTATTTTAGTGTTCCCTTTATTTTTTTTGAGCAGTGTATATACAACACAAAAGGCTATCATGTTCTGTGAAATGCATTGTCTTTAGCATGTAGGATACATGTTAGGCTATATAATGATAAACACTCTAATATGACTTGCAGTATGCAAAGTATGCAAATTCATGCAAAAATGTCATTAATACAGACTCCTTTTGTATTTATCACTGATAAGACTTGATATCACAAGAAGCATGTGTACTGGTTCACATTTTAAATTTTAGCCTAGAATTATATTTATCTCCTGCCCTATCATATACCAAAACCTCTGCATTTTCACACAAACAATAAACAAGTGTGGTTGCCTCTGTTTTGCAATTTAAACAGGTAGGTGAGAGATCTCTGAAATGTATGGTATTGTGATGGAAATATATGAGCTTTGTGTAACATTTCAATTTGTATAACATTCATTCAACACTTAGCAACCAAGTACTCCTCCTGGCATCTTCCACCTAAACTTATTATTTAAAGATTTTCACCAAAACTGCTTCAAGTAATAACTGCTACTATTTCCGTGGTCCCTGAAAACATGGTAGTAGTGGAACACCATGGAACACCTTTATTTAGCCACTGTTCCATGAGCAGAAAAGCAGACTCTCTTTGCCTAAATAACTCTGATTAGAAAGGCAATGTAATGTCCCTTCTGACATAATCCCACCATTGTAATTTTCTGATAATCAGGCAAAGGACATCAATGTGGGTGCATTAAATAAATCACACTGACTAGAAACGTCTTTGGCAGGTTAGATTTGGAAACACATGCGTTGTAGCCAACAAAGTGTCAAGATTTACACTTACTGGACAAGAAACAAAAGTGTATTTTTGGTCTGCTCTTTAACCTTCTTATGGTTCCTCATATAGTATTAACTGTAATTAGTTTTCAGAGTTTTAAGAAATGATAAGCAGAATCTGGACATAGAGCTCTCAATATCCAACCACAGAGATATGGGATTTCTCTTTGCCCTATCTGCTATGAGGATAGGTGAGCACTCAGCTGATATTTTTGAATGTCAATAAGGTCCAGACCACCCACTTGAGAGCAAAAGACATAAAGTCTGTGCCGGATGTAAAGCTCTCCATACATTAACAAAATCTAAATGAAGACATTTGTTGTTGTTAAACTTTGATGATGAAGCTGTGAGAGAAGTATGAAAATAAAACAAGTTCTTGCAGGCGGGTTTATGAAGGAGACAAGCTAAGTTACCAGTTGTGAGACTGGAGGAAAAAGAGAGCTAAAGGAGCTCCAAACAGTTTCAAGAGCAGCCGAGTGAAAAACACAACATAAATTACGCCATTTCCTCAGAGGGTATAAGTCTTGATTGTTAAAGGGAAAACTGCTTGAGAGGATTAATTAGCAAAAATATGCTTTAATGCTTCAACAGTGTTCCAAGGGTAAGGAAGAGAGTGGAAAATTGCTTGTGGACATATATAACTTCCTGAAAATCCACAGCTGCATTCTTGCCATTTCTCTATGGATGCATTTGATGCATTTAGCCGACGTGAGCTCCTGAGAGAGCTTACAGATGCTGCTAGTTTTAAGTGAGTATCGGTGGCTTGAAGAAAACATCACAGGTAAGAGACGCCGGATATTCTCCTGCAAGGATGTCAACAACAGACTACTGCAGAATTAGCATCTGATACCGAAAGATCGGGCACCAGCACGATCACGGAGGAAGCTGATGATGAGTCACCCGGTTCAGTCAGTACAGCAGTCCGTAAGTCTACAGTGAACAGCTGATACCAAAAAAATGGAGCTCCTCACGACAGACGCTCTCTCTCTTAGCATAGTAAAGCAGTTGCCGTACACACACCGACTTTGGCTGACTCTTACCTCTTTGCGTCTTTGTTCATCTTTATGTTGAAGCTCATTTTGACTTTTGTCCACAGCCTTATCTTCAGCGCTTAGATCTCTCTTGGGTTCAAATGGGAAGGGTTGCACAGGTGTTTTTGACACATAAGGTAAAATGAATGGGGCAGAGCCCAGTGCAACCTCATGATGTCACTATGTTTATGTTGCATTGCAACATAAACAACAACACCCTAATAATGAAAAGTTTTTTTTTATTTCATTTTATACAAACTAAGATATATTGAGAGTTCTTATTATCGTTTTTATGTCTCTGGTACAAATACTGATCAAATAGAACAATAACATCTTGGTACTTTTCGGACCCTTTAAATCAAATAGTTTTCACTTGCATGGGTCTGATTTTTCAAACTGACACTGATACTTAAGGCTTAGTGATTTGGATCATTTGTGTGAAATAAAAATTTAGAAAAGTTAAACAGCTTGAAATGTATAAAATATTTAGTCACAACAATTTATTTGTGATGAATTAATTAACACTGCACTTTACTGTTTTACAAGCTATGCTGTCTTTCACATATTCTATTATCCATTTGAACCTCCTGTCCTGTCCTGTCCTGTCTGCCTCCCTTGAGAAGCAAAAACTCAAACAAGCACAGCTGGAACCCACAGAAGAAAAATTATATTGAAAGACCAGATTTGTAATACACAGAGCAGCCTAGATGAGAAAATACTAGGGAGTCATATTCAACAGGGGAGATTTTGTTTCTATGGTGTGTAGGAGCAGGACAGGCCATGCCAGCATGTTGCACTAACAGATTTATAATCTTTTATTTTTACTATTTGGACGGGACAATTTCTTTTTCACATCCTGTCCTAATACTACTCTACTAAACTACTCAACGTACATATACCTATGTAGACAACTTCAGTCTTTGCCACAAAAAAATGAAAAATACCAGATATTAAGCTCACTGATGCGTTTCAAACAACAGAGCACAGGAGCAAACAGTAACTGACAGACGGACTGTCGCTGTTTCATGCAGCTACTCATCTGCAGAGAAAGGTAACTGTGTCTCGAGTGAGTATGCATCAAGCGGCAGATGGCTTCATAACAACCCTCCTACATTGACCCGAGACATGTTCCTAAAAGTCAGCTTGCTCCATCTGCTCACTTCTTGACATAAAAGAAATTACAGATGACTCAGGGGCAGTGCTTACACGGAAGGCTAAGGCTTTCCTGTTGCACTGTGGGCGGCTAAAAATAACACTTTGTGAACCCTGCATTTTTCAGACTAATTACATGAAAAGCACTGACAGGATGCACATGGTGATTAACATGGTGGATGTGATGTGTTCCTGTATCTTTGTCTGTATCTAATTTGAAAATATAATGTGTTTTTTTAACCCAGACAATATGTGAAAAACAGTATGGTACATTAAACTTTAATAGTAATTCCCCAGCCACTGATTGGCAGGCTGTTTTGTGGTGCACCTGATAACAGATTCAACCTTGAGGCTCCTAGGCCTCCTGTCCTCATTGGATAAAGTCCAGACAAAGAGTCATGGCAATAGGAATTCATCCCCGGAGGCATAGAAAGGGAGACATGCAGAAGCAACAAACCCACTGCTGCACCAGTATAAGGGGGGGGGGGGGGGGGGGGGGGAGATTGTAAGCCCTGAAATTCCTCCCTGCCAGCTCAAGTACCTAACGAGGAGTCAGGGGAAGGCCCAAAGCTGCATAGTGTGCATGGTGTGTGTATCTGTGTGTGTGTGTGAGAGACAGAAAGAGAAAGAGAAAGAGAAAGAGAAAGAGAAAGAGGGGAGAGAAAATGTAGAAAATGTATAGCTCAAATCATAGCCAAGAAAACTATTATTACAACCTTAACTGCACTCATATTTCCATACATGTGACATATTTTTATAAATGTGTTTACATTGGCTTTCATATCAGTAAATATATTGTACTATAACTGAACACTTTACAGAGGCTATTTGTGCAAGCAGTGAATAAAATAGAAGAATTGCACTCTGTATATCATATATGGAGTATAGCTGTGCTATCTCATTCTTATCTTGCACAGAACAAATCACTGTGTTAGTCCTATTGTAATAAGGGTTCTTATGAATACACACACACACGCACACACGCACACACACACACACGCACACACACACACACACCAGCATCGCACACATTCATACAGTTGTGCTCTGTCCAGATGGTCAACCAGCCAACCACAACAAGGATTTCAGTACCATGGAGAGAGACATGCAGAACCGCTGCTGAGAAACTGCACAGCTGTCGACAGCAAGACACAAACTGTGAGAGTATGCAGAGCAAAAAAAAAAGAGAAACACAGATTTATGTTGTAGAATGAATAACAGAAACTTCAGTAAATCGTAGATTTTGAAGAGAGTCATTTATTCTTTGGGCAATGGATTATATTATAGCACAGAGACCTGCTTCAATGATTAGATATTTTATCGTTTAATAACATTGGCACAGACACAGATAATCAGGCATCCATCCACCTGGCGTGTGTCATTTGTTGTTTGTTGTGTTCAGAGACGCCTGCTATAATTCAGTAAAATACACTTATTGGATTGGTTACAACCCTGTAAAAAGGAGCAGTCAAGATATTAAACATGTTACTGCTCTCAGTCTATGAGATCCCCAAAGCAGATGAAAGAAATAAAAAATTAAATATATGCTTCATGTAACACAGAGTAGATTTCTTTTGAAATGAAGAGAACTCTCCTTTAATTCTGAATTCACTTATATTTCACATCCATGCCTTTAGGATGTAGTAGGGATGCAGTGCAGTTCACAAAGGAGAACATCCATTAGTTTGTTGAAGGGACGACGACGTGAACTGCCAAAGTAATAATAATGTCACTGAATGTTTACCAGCAGCTGAGACTCAGAGGGAGAGCTAATTTGACTGATATTGTATCTCACGGCTAATTTTCATGGAACTGGGCATCTTAATGTTAGCTTTACTGACATTTGTTGACTCTATCGTGGCTTGTTGCATGCATGCGGACATTATGCCGGGTAATGAGATAAGGGGGTGAAAAATTTAGAGATTGCTTTTATCGTAAATATTGGCATTAATTTTACTGATATAGAATTTATGAAACATCTCAATGGCTGTTCCCATTTTGGGTGGCTGAAACCTAATATGAATATTATAAATAATGTTTTCAGTGCCATGTTTGTTTATATCTTATTTGTACTTTTGGCTTGAACTCTAACCATCCAATATTGATTATAATCAATGTATCATGCACAATCACCTCATTTGCTCATTACATTCTGGGTCTAATATGCTAGAACTCAAATAAAGATATCAGAAGTTGTGTAATGTGAATATCTGTTCTTTTTAGTGCGAGACATATTACATATTACAGTTTTACAAAGGCATATGGATCTCATTTCAGTGAGAAGCTACTGAAGTATGCTTAGCAATAGCTCAGCTTATAGTGCAAGGACACAAAAGCATCCTGCAAAGAAGAAAAGGGCTCAGTCAAGACATCTATTAAAAAAACAAAACAAAACAAAACAAAACAAAACAAAACAAAACAAAATATCCAAACAAATATGCACAAGCAAGGTAAAGCTACGCAGTCACAACCCAGGGATCTTTACTAGTAAAAAAAAAGAATGAGCTGTGATTACTAATTCCTTATCATGATCAATTAGTCTATTGTCTACTGTATGTTAGACAAATTGTCATGCATTAGAAAGAAAGATTTTAATTCCCAGGTTTTTTTTTTTAGCTATATCTTATTTTCCCATTAATAGTTATTTAATTAGGAGAAGATTTTAGTTTTAAGAGGCAATTCTCCCTCTACAGAACAAAAATCTCTCTCGTAGCTCTATGATTTAATGTTGACACTTTAAGCACAATATATCTTAAAGTATAAGTAAATGGATAAAAAATACTTAAAATTCTTTCTAAGGCAATATCCTTACCAGTTACAGCACCTCAATAAAAGTCACATCTGCTGTTTTCTTGCATCCCAATGTGGACCACACTTTAAGCATGAAGTCTGCCAGGGAAAGGCTGTGTTCAGCCAAAACTTGTCCTCTCCAAAACGAGTTGTGTTGAATCTGGTCATGATAAGACTAATTCTTGGATTTTCTCCCAGAATGTCAATCAGTTTTATATGCTTGGCCTGTCTGTCTGAAAGGATAAAATATTGCTGGATGAAGAAAAACCTGCATGTTCAGAGATTTGTTCAGAGGATTCCCCATCCTCTTCCATCCCTCAGATGTGATGTACATGTTTCTAATTTTGCTATATTTGTTGGCTTATCAAGTCCAAACATAACCTAAGGACACTGACCAAGTGTGAAAATACATCATGGCCTAATGACGGAGTCGACAACCTTACTAGCTGTCAAATCTACAACACTAATCAGTTTTTTTTTAACTAAAGAGAACATTTATCTAACACAAGACAAAATACTCTATAAGGTGGAGGATTTTGAGCAAAAGGACCATGCAGTGTAGTATAGCCATGTACCACTTGTAACTATGTCATGACTGCTTTCTATCTGGTTGGCAGTGTGCCTCCAAGGACATCATGAGCAAGACAAGCTCAAAAACATATGGCCTCCCTTTGAGGCCTTTCAAGCACTCAGATGCATATTCAAAAATACGCATGGCTCAACTCACAAAGGCTCAACTCACACATGCACTTTACTGGTATTCATGGCTGGCTTCTGCCATTCAATCAGAGTGAATGTGCTTGGGGGGGTGGGATGGAAAAAATGCAGCAAGTGAGGAAGAAGCAGGGGACAGATGGGAGTGAAGAGGTGGATATATATCGTACATATAAAATACTTTAGATTCAACTGTAAGATCAAAAATACTGTATTTAAAAAATTGTACATGTCAACCACTTTCTCAATGGCAGACCTCAATTATTCATTATAAAGCTGCTTGCAATGTTTGACCTTGACATAAAGCAAACCTTCCCATTAAGTGGATTACCTTGAGGTGGACAAAATAATTTAAGCCTGGACCTCACATCCTCAGGGAGCACAGTGTTTGAATTGCTGAAGCTTGCAACATTACATCTATCCTGAAGGCAGCGCTCAGTACAAATGTGCAGCTACTACTAGCCCTTTAAACCTCCATATAGTCTGCATTTTATAATGTTCATCAATAATTGATTTCATTAGGTTAATTAAACACCCTAAATTCTCTATCTATTTGAAAATAACTAATGTAAACATGGAATAATCTTGCACAGGAAAGAAACATGGACTTCTGAAGGCAAACCTTAGCAAGTTGAAATTCGTTGTTTCGATATTTTCATCAGAGCTTCATGCATCCTTTTACACTGTCTGGCTCTTCCATCACATTCCCTCCCTTTGCATTTTCTTTTACAGGTTGTAGCCAATCAAGTCCTGTTGTTTAAAAGATGAACAAAAAACAAGGATTTTACAGTTCTATTAAGAAGAGTTTGTATTATTCTTCTGATAAGTTTCAGTATGCAGCATGTCAAGATGTCTGGCACAAGTATATGATATGAAAATTCACAAAAGATTCAATATTTACTAGGTCTTATTAGTTGCGACAAGACTGTGGCCTACAGCCACTGATAAAACTGTCTGGAAATCTGTAATGTAAGATTTTAACAAGCTTGTTCAAATTGATACAGTTTTGAATCACTGTCTCTGTGAAAGGACACAGAGATAGAATATGGAATGGTAGCACATTTGTGAACAGATAAACCATGATATACGTGTTAAATAATGCGTTGCACATTTGTTGCTTTAAAAAAAAAAAACCCAAGTCTATTGAGATTTCTTTTCAGCAAAGTCATTTTGTGCTTAGAATCAAAAGAGGCAAATGATACCAATGAAGTATCTTCATTATTTTTATTTTGCATGAATCTTGAATATATTTTTCCTCCATCATCATAGTCCCCCAAAGCCCCTTTTCATTTTAAAACACCATCTATGTGGTCAGCCTCTTGGTCAAGAACTTGCCTGAGGTGGAAAAGAATTAGAGCGGTAATGGGCCGTGTGGCCAGACCGCAACACACTCTAACTACCGCCCTTGTCCGGCCTGTATCTTTTGGTTAAACTGAGTGGCAGAGGCATCCCAAAGGACAAGGAAATGACAACGGAACAAAAAACGTCATGTATTTGATGGTAATGCAGGTGGGTGGCATTGAGAGATTGGTCTTCAATGTCTGTGTCGGCAGAAGCAGACAAAGAGGCAGGGATGAGATGGAGTGATAGCAGATAAATTAGATTGATGGCCGGCCTGAGAAAGAGGGCCTGGTTAAGGCACATAGGCAGTGGAGGAAGAAAAAGCTGGTATCCTTATTGCATTCATTAGAAACACGATTGGCTTTTTGGTTGATTTATCCCTTAGATGTTGCATCAAATTCCAAAAGCAAGGCTACAATGACATATAAAGAGGTCCATTACACTGGGTCTTGCTGCTCTACCTTGACTCCACACCCAGGATAGAGGAGAAGGTTAATTATGTGCATTAGGTAACCAGTGGATGATATACTGGAATCCCAAGTGTCCACAAGCAGGAAACAAGGGGCCTTCTTTCTTTTACATATCCATTTACTGCATGTCCTTATACTGTGTTCTTATATGTGTGTGAAAACACTTAAGTGGTCGAAGCAGTAGATGAGAGCTGCAGACTGTTATCTGGATAAGATTTTCCTCTCTTCCTGGTATTCAGATGAGAGGCGGGAACTGGAACTAAATTGCTCCGTCTAGACTCCAGAAAGCATGATAATATCTCTGCCTTCATGTTTTATGCTCTCAATATTTCACATGTAGTTTAGAAGAACAGCACATAGACATAAAGCTCACACTGCGGTGGCAGAAAGATATTTCCTTTCAAAAGGACAGGCATTTTTTTTTTTTTTTTTTTCATGCATTTTCAGTTTGTACAACATACACAGCTAAAGTAGATGAGTAATCAACAAAGCAACCTGCAGGAAAGGTAATCCTGTTCCTCCCCTCCAATCACTGTATTTTTTTAACTGCAGGAAACAGGATTTTTCTGAATGGTACATGGTATATGTAACACAATGTTCTCATCAGGAATGCTTAATCAAGTAAGGGCAGCCAGAAAACAGGCCACGATACAAACAAAAGAGAAACAAATAAAAAAACAATTATCTTCATTATCTCTTCTGCTTATCGTGCTTAGGGAGTTTGGGGTGGGGAAATAGTAGAAGTCACAGTCCCACATGGTTGAAGACCTTACTGCCTGTCAATCACCCAGTGACTTATAGACATACAAGCACCCCCCCCCCCCCACACACACACACACTTTTGCACTTCACACCTAGGTCTTCAATAGTGGTCCATTTATCAATCCACTCCTTAATAACTGTTTTATGGCTATAAAAATACATCTTATTCTGCAGCAATGCGGTTTAAAGAGCCATTTAGACTGCAGAGATAACTCGTGATCCAGCGCTTTCATTGTGTCCTCAAAATTAAAGTTCCTGCTTGCTCAAAAAAATAGCACATTCTGTCAGTCTTTAAGATTTCCCTATTTTTATTCACCTTTTTGTTGTGGAGCTCTCGTTCCCTGAGCACTTGCTCACTCAGCTGTAGATCCACTCTGGTTTCCCCAAAGGTTTTGGACACTACTGTTGCTTTTAAGTGCCCAGCAGTTCTCTGGTGTCTCGTTGCCGCCTTGGTTAGGAAAGTCAAATTTACAAACCCATTGTGGCTCTAAACACCTTGTCGATTAGTGGCAAATCACACGAACACCCAGCAAAACAATTTGCAGTGTGCCTCAGAGCCTGTGAGCCTGCGGACTGAAAGTGAAGAACAAATCCTTTCCCTAGCTTTAACAGGCCTGCTAGCTTCGGAATTGCCCGACCTCCCTCACAATGTCCAGCTTTTCTTGACAGGTCCGTCTTGTAAAAGGCTTTGACAATATATCTGCAACCACATCAATTTTTTTCTCTTCCTTCAGCCATTATGGGTTGACAACTTCGTTATTATATCAACACAAGCATATTTGTGTTTGTTGCAGGCCTTGTTGTCGCAACTCAAAATCTGATTGGTTGAAGCAACAGTTTCATTGACACTTATTTTCTGATCCTGCAGGCCTCAGGGCAGATTTCTTTGACTTTGACTCTGCCTGGCAACAAACAATGGCTGAAATGTCATTGGTTAAATCAGGGGTGGGCAATTATTTTGGTTGGCGGGCCACATTTCTTATTTAATTTTTTTACCCGTGGGCCAATTCATGTAAATTGAATAAAATGAAAATTACAATTTAAATATTTACATTTTTTGGAGTTTTATTTCAACTCTAAAATAATTAATGATTAAATAAATGTACCAGCATTATTTTGTCTGTAATCATCCATACAAAATTAAACAAAAGGAAAAAATAAATTCAAATAAATAAATTCAATATTGATTGAAAATACTTATTAAAATATTCATAGAAAATAGTTTGGTGGGCTGGATAAAAAAGCAAAATGAGATGGATGTGGCCCGCGGGCCGTAAAATGTCCAGGTCTGGGTTAAATGCTTTAATATGAAATTACGTGTCTGGAAGCAGCACAGCCAGGGAAAAAGCTATGAAAGGAGGCGTCAAGCAATTTGGAATTATTTAATCCAATTATCTAAAGTATTCATGGACAAAATGAATACTTATTAAATAAAATATGTCTGTGATTAATAAGTTAGAAAATGCCTTGCAGGCCCTGATGGCCCACCACACACACACACACACACACACACACACACACACACACACACAAATGAATATATATAACACAGTGCTAGCTAAAGAAAAGGGGAGATAGGTCCTTGTCAAGATATACTGCTACATGTATCACAGAAGGGCAGACCTACATTGATGCTTAGTGAGTCACACATTGTTGGACCAGATCCAGTCTCATTTTTACAGCCAGTGACAATGTCAGCGTTGGAGCGCTGAGAAACTGACAAGTTATTCTGCTCATAGAAGAAATCATGCATTATTCAACAGTCAAACATGCTAGGTTTCACCTTTATGCACAGATGTTTCTTTCATTCCACAATATAAACAATAAAACATAGCTGAATTGTGTATGCTAATGCATTTTCTCCAAAGCAAATAGAAATTGATGCACCAATTCCTTGTCATAGAATGTGCAAGACAGCTAAAATGTAACCTTTGTTTTACATCACACTGGTAAGTCTTACCCTCACAGGGCAGTAACATGTAAAAAAATGTTAACAAATCCCAAATTGAAAGCTTTGTTGAACTTTAGTGACTGAACTTGGCTTTGAAGAGACCATAATATTATAACAGTAATATAAAGAATACAAATCTGTGTGAGGTCATTCCCAATTTTGCGATCTGATTGCTATGCAAAACTAAACTTGATCTGTCTATTGTGTGAAATGTTTTTAAATGACAGATCCTCAGCAGGTTGAGCACCCCATCACTGCAGTACCATCTAGTAAAGTTTAGGGAAAATATTATCCACTCTGACAGACAGCAGCCTGCATGATGGGTCACATGAGCTGTCATAAATTTGTATGTGTTTTCCTATCTATTGGTATTTTTATTCAACATCCTTTCAGTGGTGAATTATTCATTGCAGAGTCACTTTTTCTTCACCTGCTGGGACCTGTGCATGATCTAAAGGACCAGGACAGGTAATTATCTGCAAAACAGCAGTCTATTCCAGCAGGGATAGGAAACCCATATCAGCTAGGCACATTAACATCTAAATTCACAATGCAGTAATAAATGCAGTCGTGGATGAAAACATAAATATATTTTCAAACCAGAGCTCATTATATATACTGTAAATGTGAAAGTATGAATCATATTCATTATTTTAATGTGAAAAAAAAAACTTTCTTCTCATGAAAAAAAAAAAATACTGCTTTTGGATTAACAGTACTGCAACCACATTAAGACATGCCAATTTACCAACAGCAGTTCTGCTGCCCTTTCATACTACACTCTCCAGAGTGCAGACAGGGTATATGAGATGTTTTTGTAGTAGCAGACTTGCAATTTCACATTCGTAGTCATAAAAGCATGTGACAGTCAGAAAGGAACCAGGAGGTATTTTTTTGTGGAAATAATATCACCTCCAGAAAATGTTCCCTCTGTCAGAAGAGAACAAACTGACAGACAGATGGGAAGGCTGAGAATATGAAGCCTGTGGACATAAATAAACCTCTGCGTTAGGTTATACTGTAGATCATATGGTTTTATTTTCTTACATTAAATTTAAAATTAATTCCATGTAAAGCCATTAATTTAAAAATCACTGTACAAAAGATGACCTTAAACTGATTAAGAAAGAAAAATCAATGGGTTTGATCAAATACATTTTTAGATGACTAGCATCTGCCAAGTATCCACAAGATTTTAGTAGTTTTCACTATGACTTTTATTTGTTTCCACATGTAAGATCTGAGATCTATCTATCTATCTATCTATCTATCTATCTATCTATCTATCTATCTATCTATCATTGTCGCATTTGCAAAAGTATTTAAACAAGCTATTACTCAAGGCTCAACAGTCTCCATTCAGCAAGTTTGTTAATATATAGTTCCTGTTGACCATTATCCACATTTTATTTCATCTTTAGCTTCTTCCTCCTGCCTTAATTGCATGATCATATTCTCCGCCTCCATCCATCACTTCCATTATTCCCAGATATGAAACATCAGCTGGACAGAGTTCTTGTTTTAACTTGCCGCTAACAAAAGCATGAAGAGCAAGCAGGGCCTTGATAGAGGGAGAAAAATAAATTACCATACATGCATGATGCAATCTGACATGTAGACCTCGTCATCTAGGATGATTATTTGATGTTGATGATACAGCAATTTATTCATCTAGTTAAATATTTACACTAAAACCAACATCTGCTGGTATTTGACGCGGTTGTAATCAATTTGTCATCAACTGTCGGCAAAATATAAATGTCATAAAAGCATGTCGTCCAGCTGGGTAGCAGCCAGGAGCACAGTTTGCAATAACACTTAACATATAATATTATTCAAAAGCACATTTTTATATCCCTCTGCAACAGCTGATCCAAACACCCATACTGTATTTAGTCTCAAATTAGGAACTATAATAAATGGTGTCACTAAAGTCAAAGTAACTAAAAGACTGTAATCACTGATGATGATACTGCTACACTCACTTTCTTAAATTTTAGATGCAGTCACTTGGTTTAATTCTGATTCTCACTTTCAAAACTCCTCAGCAAATATTGAATTTTATTTATGTTCTTCAGCACCGGCTGATTTTTTTTTCCCTGCCTTGATGAGAGCAGGGATGAGAATAAATAGCCTTTGTGCCTGACCTGAGTCTTCTATCACACTAATAGTCCTCTGTCAATATCTGCCAGCTTGGCAATCAGTGTGTTTATGCTCTAGGATTAAGTTTCAACATAAGTGCCTTTCCCGCTCACTAATAAAACACTTCTTTGCTACCTTGACTGATTAAAACTGGCTGTTTGGTTTTAAAAGTGAATGCTTAGAAAAAAAAAAAAAAAAAAAAACAACCAAAAATGACATGGACATATGTTTTTTGAGTTTGATAACTCAGCTGGCTAGGAAATACTGGCAAGTAAAATGTCAACAATAGATAGGCACAAGACTTTGGCATCCCTTATTTTGTTAATTTTGTCCTTATCTTTGCACATTCTTTGTTACAAAAGGACCCAGATGACTTTTGAATAAATGAAGAAGCATGGGCCTGTGTGTTCAAGTTCTGTTTTTCAGGGAAACTGCTTGTTTGATACAGATTTGTGCACTCTCAGAAACAACTGTTTCTGTTGTGTTTATGTAAGACAGGAATCTGCCAAAGTGTTGATGTAAATTCAAATAAGAAATAGTTAAGATGGAGCAGCTCATATTCAAATCGTCACCCTCTTAAAAAAATCGCCTAAGTCATTTTTTCAGATTTTTCAAGAAACACAAAAACCTGAACCATTTCACACACTCTTGACATAGGTAATTTCTACTAAAGGAGTAAAATGGCACAATCTGTTTAACTGAGGATTTAGGCAATTTTGCCAGAGATGATCAGCATCATGAGGAGATGATTTGGTAAAAAAAACATCTTTGTAAAAAAATGACTTAGGCGATCATTTTGTGGTTGAGGAAATACTGTTTTTTTGTATAAATTAATATAATCAGAAGGAAAATTTATGGTGATTTTCTCTTACACTAAACATTTTGATTCCATATTTCTGTTATAACGGAAACAGCAGTGTATCTAACTGTTTTTACACAAAATGTAAAATACATCACTCCCCACACATACACCACAAGCTAAGGGATTGCAATATATATGTACACACACACACACACACACACACACACACACACACACACACACACACACACACACACACACACACACACACACACACACACACACACACACACACACACACACACACACACACACACACACACACACTCCCCCCCCTCTTTACCATTCACCGCATGAATCATTCACCTCCCTGGATGGGATGATGCTGTAATGCTGTTGCACAAAAACAACTCTTGGGACCTTCACGCACCTTACTGGCTCCATCCCGCCACTCGACCCACTCACGCGGGACACGCGTCCACCCGTGGAAAGATTTTTCAATACATTAAACGATGCAGCCGACCCACCAACCTCCTGCAGTTGCTCCAGCTCCTTCCTGAGAGTCTCCTGCTCGGTCTCTAGATCTGCATACTTCTGCTTCAGCGCCTGGTTCTCCTCCAGAACCACCAGTCCGCATTCCGCAGCCCGGATCTTCTCCCGGTTGGCCTCGCACAGTTCCCGATTGAGCCGATCCACCTCGGCCTGGTACCGATTCACCATCTCCCGGCATCCTTCATCCTCGGCGGCCATCGTCCCTCTCTCTGCGTCGGCGGCACCGTGTTGGATCTGCAGATCCCCCTCCCTCCCTCCGCCTCTCTCTCTCTCTCTCTCCCCCGTGAAGCGCGGTAGATACTGGGCGGTGGCCGGTGGACGCTCAACCCCCCCCCCCGCCGCCTCCACAGTGGGCGCGCAATTATTGATTTCGGTTCGATAAACCCCTTCCTGACTCAGAGATTTACTCAAGATATCAAAAGTAATAATCAAATCTGACTCATGGTGCGTTCAGGAACAGTGTGTGATGTATCACACTCGCTGAAACAGCGATTTCTGCTTATTCATCAATGCGCGGGGTCCATCTTTCGAGCGTAATCGGTTACTACAGCAACCGATTCGCCGGTATTTTAGTCGAATATTCTTTTTTTTTTTTTTTACAATAAATAAGGGCGAATTTTTGCCCACCTGTTCATCCGAGGACCGGTATGTGTTTTTTTTTTTTTTTTAAATGTGCTATTTGTAAAGGAATATCATAGTTGCCTCGCTCCTGTATTCAAACTGTGCGCTCCGGCTAACTGAATTGATTTTTCACGCCTTAATAATTCACTGTAATTACTACAATAACCTGAAAATCAAAAAAATGTAAGCTGCGTCAGTCTCAGTTTCACTGACGTTTTTTTTTTTTTTTTTGGTCTTTGCAAAAAAAAAAAAAAAAAAAAAAAATCAAACTAACATGCATTTTTCCAACATTTACTTTAACACTAGCCGGTATTTGATACAGTCCATGTCCTGTATGCATGAACATTCTGCCTGCAAATGAGTGTCCTCTCTCACTGTGGTTAAACTTCAAACTTCAGTTTATTCATTAGTTTGGTGCAGATGCAGCTGAAGTTATTTATTCCCCGCACTGGCCCGTCTCATATGTTGTCTGGCGACCTCTCGTGGTGATCCGTATCAGTTATTGAACAGTTTGCAAATTTTGAAAGCATGACACCGACTTTAGAGCATAGTTTCAAAAAAAAAAAAAAAAAAAAAAAAAAAGGGGGTTTCTATTACCATTACCACTTGGAATGTTATTTAAATTCAGTAAATCTTTGTCAAATCTTATTCAGGTAACTGGAGATGTTTTTTTTTTTTTTCGTTAAAGATGTGTCACCTCTTATTCAAGAGGTTTCCACATCTCTTCCAGACAGGGGAGTTCCTGGGATTGGTTTCGGGCACTGAGTTATGGTCGACTGCGATCACACATCCCTGCCACCCATAACTCCTCAAAGTCTTTCTTTCAGGGAAAGAAACTAAGTTCAGTTGCCATGATAAGACTTGACAACGATTGACCTGACCTGGATGGCTGAGAACCTTCAGAGAGACATGTCTCAGTCTGCGTGCATTTTCATATGCGCACTGTTACAGGCTCAAATATTTGGGTTGCTTCAAATGTAAACCCAATTGATTAAATTTCAGTGTAGTAATATTCAACAATAGTCTGTGTGCATACATGTTTGTACACCTCTGCTTCTACTTAGTACATGTAATCTTGCAGAAAGGTAATCTCGCTTGCAGATGCAGTTTAGTTAGAGACAAGTATAGGCACTGCAAGAAACATTGCTTTTGTACATGTGAAGAGAGAAACTCTTGCTTGCATCACTGTTTGTTCCTTGGTATTGTCTCCAGAATGAGGCACAAGTTGAAACAAGAATAGACTGTCTAATTGTTTTGATCAAACATTCAGAGGTACACAGAAGATGCCAAATAATACCTGCAGTATTGTACACAATATTTGGTTGTAAATTATGGTTGAGGTACTATTTTGTGGTTTCTGACACCTGTTTCAGTGCCCTTTAACCCATGAGTACAGTATATCTTACTGCAAACATGCTGTAAAATGAGATATGTGTGGGGTGAAGAGTTTAATTACTCTCAGACCCCTGTCATACTCAACATCTGTAATCATTTATGGTATTGATAGGGAAGGTGATACTTCTTTATCTTTGTTATTATTGGTAATTATCCTAAATTTGAACTGGGACTGGAAAAGGGGACGTGTTTGATTGAGGCACGTAACGCTCACATTGGTGTTGCCTTATTAGTGAGAAGATCAAAAGAACCTGTGATAACAAATTAAAAATTAATCAAAGTAATGGCACATTGAGACAGTTAAATACCGTAAACTGTCTATTGTTTCCATCAATTCCTGCTTTGATTGCATTTGACATTTTACTCTAAATTCCCCACGTGCCCTTTCCTGTAAACCTGTCTTTTTAAAAGCCTGAATTTAGATAAGGAGAGGTTGCCAGGGAGTCAAAATGATCAATAGTTTATAGCAGTATTAAATCTTATCTATGACAAGGAAATGCAGGGTCAAGAAAAAGAATCTAGATGTTCTTCTCCGCAGGAACACAAGATCAAACATAGTTTTGGTGAAGATGGCCGAAACACAAGGCCCACAAGACTTTGTGTTCGGATTAAACGGGATATATATATCACAGTTTCTTTGGCAAGAAAAAAATATCTGATTTTCAGTATGAACTAATGTTAGGTTTATTGGAAAAATGTTAAAAAAAACAAAAAAAAAACCCCACATCTTTACAGGCAAACATGATCATTTGGCAATCAACTCCTCACTAGTTTTGTCAATACAGTATCAATAAAAACATGTGCAAGTGATGATACAACCTAAACTGGGCGTCATTTGTGAGCAGAGAGGAACAAATTCATCTCTCGGTCTCCAGCGGGCCAAAATATAGGATCCTGCAATCTGGGGATTGTGTGTCGGTCAACATGACGGGGGGTGAAATGGCTTCAAGGAACAGCCCGGACTGAAGTGGTAAAGGTAAGCAGCACGACAGCCGGCATGCTGCTGGCAGCGCGGTCTTCTAGAAAGATGGAAGATTTATTGGATTTATTGGAACAAATAAATCCTCGATTTAGCCGTTGAGATCAATATGATCTTTTCATTGATTAGATATATGATTCAGTCAATGCTATAATCACTTTGTTAACTGTGACGTGTGAAAAATTTGTGTTACCTCATAATAAAGCCGGGGGTTTCTGTGTATTTGCTGTCTAGTTATTAGTTCAATGTCCTTGAGGGTTTCAGTCTTTCTCCATTTTGCCCGGCGGTTCTGGAACCAGATCTGATACAGACAGAACAAGCAAATTAAGACATAAAAAATAAATACATTTAAAATAAATAAATAAATAAATATATATATATATATATATGTTAGACAAGCTGAACGCTAGTCCTGCTTCTTATCACAGTCTTATATTCTTATCTCAGTCATCACTCTGGATGACTGAGAGATCAATTTTTTTCTGGGCCAGCTTTACATACGACACACCACTATTCATTTCAAAAATAACTATCTCACGTGCACAACTGTTTGAAAATCATTCCTATTCTTACTTCAATGGCTATCTGGTAATTTCCATTTTGAAAGATCATCCCCAAATATTTTGTTAACCTCAGAATTGACGACAGCTGTAATTACATTACAAATGAATACGGGTCAAATTTAGGCTAAAACGAGTAGAATGACTCGTGGGAGGTCGTTGTATTTCTATAGTTCATTCGATCATTTGTAATGTTACCCACTGATATTTAACACATGAAAAAATCCAACACACAAATACAACCTTGGTGATAGACTTGCGTGTCCTTTTTCTCACCTGTATTCGCCCCTCAGTGAGTTGCAGAGTGGAGGCTAACTGATCTCTGGTATTGACATCTGGGTAATGCGTCTGCTGGAAGACCTTCTCCAGCTCTTGCACTTGGAAGGGTGTAAACGTGACCCTGGTTTGCCTCTTTTTTTTTGGAGCTGAAAGTAATCAGAGTCATATTCTCTCATCCCTCTATCATCTTTGTATGTGTTTGTTTTATGAAAATATTTTGTTATGAATATATATTGGCCGCTTTGAATTTTACATTTTTATGTCTATGTTTTGTGTATGAAAAAAAAAAAAAAACAAGATTTGAAGGATTCTCACTGATTTGCGCTGTTGTGGCTTTTTGAGTTCCCTCGCTGAGTCTTGTTTGTTGAATTTCTTCAGACAGAGAATAAGAATTGCATGATTAGGAGGACAAACATTTTGTTTGGTTTGTTAAAAAAAAAAAAGGATCAGCTGTCTAATAAAGATACCTGTATAGAAATGATGACCGGATATTCTGGCGCTCTCCTTGATAACAGACCAGCTGTAATGAGTTCTTCTCTCTTCTCGTATATATGTGGGCCTCCTCAGAATCTCCTCAATCGAATGTGATAATTTTTGGCAAGGCTTATAATTCTCTTCTCGATCCATGCAGGAGTCTACTTCCGCATTCTTTGCGCTCAAGCTATTTGGCAGTTTATCTCCCCCCATTTAAAACTTTTATCTTCAGATGCACCAAAAACACAGCAAAATATTCCTCCCCGTGACTTGAAGACATTCAGACTAACTTCTTCTCTTCAGTCTGTGTTTAACCTGCATCACATGGTCGTCACAGGGAGGAGCAACTTCTAGGAAAACTATATTCTGTACCTTTGATGCCAAAGTTTCCTAACTGTGTTCCCAAAGAGCTGTTAATGCAAGACGCGCTGTAAATATGTCATTTGTCTGATATGATGCCTTCACCTACACACTCTCTTCCCCAAGCGACATTGCAGCATCATTTTCTCTGTGGTTTCATATTTGAAACTCAGCTTGTTTAAAAAAAAAAAAAAAAAACTTCCATTATTTGTCTAGACTCTATCAAATCCTCCCTTTTTTTTAGTACAAATGCAGACAATATTCAGTTGTAAACACATATAAGTTGTATTTTCTCTTTCTTATCAGCCGGTTTATTGAGAAGATAATGTTTATCGCCGTGCCCTCAGGTTGCACTCTCACACCTCAGTTCACCTTCCAAAGCTGGCAGTCATCACATGTGGGTTTCTCTGTGGCTCCATCTAGTGTTCTTTCTGCTATCCACTTGTTATATAAGAGTTCTTCTTTTTTTTTTTTTTTTTTTTCTATGTTTTTTTTTTTTCCCTGTGAGTCTGTGCTTGCCCTTAGGCTCCTCCTGCTGTTGTCCCAAGAGAGTTACGACCCTTCCTTGAGACAGATGAGGAGGCTGAAGTCATGGTTTGGGTGAGTCAGTCACTCTGGAAGTGACTCACTCTTTTCCGACTCACTTTGAGACGTGACAAAAATAAAACTGAAAGACTTTCCTCTTCGGATGTTTAGATGGAGTCCTAAGTGCTGTGTCACTCACTGGCCTCATTAGCTGTTCTCAAATTTGAGCCAAATTTTCCCCCACATTGTTGTCCAGAGAGTCAGAGTTTTACTTCTATTCATTCAAATATGAAACTTTCAGATATTCATATATCTTATATTGAAATATTCCCACTGTGGGACGAGTAAATGCATATTCTATTCTATTCTATTCTATTCACATAAATGTTTGTGCACATGTACTTTAACTCTAAGGTTATTGAAATAGTTTCCCTGTGCATGACTATTTAAAGGATATTTTTTCTCAATTTACCTTTCTTTGGAGGATGTGTGTGTCCAAATTTAGGCTTGTAATTCATTATCTGAAAGTGGCTTTTGTTGCTGGCTTGACACCTGCCAAAGGAATACTTTTATAGGAAATGAGGATAAGTTAATTTGTTGATCTTTCTTTATAAAAGATTAGGTGTAGACAACAGAGGTCTGGATGGTGAAATAATTAAGTTTAGTCAAATTAACTATGATCAGTTTGGACTTATGCATTAGCTTATTATACGTTTTGTTTCGACTTTTTCCTGAAACTGAGTATTTGATGTAATTTTCTTGTAATGATCAGGAAATTTGTAAATGGCACAATTTTAATCTCATCATGTATTACGTCTGACTGAAAAAAATAGCTACAAATGACCAAATGCACTATTGCAATGGAAAAGAACATCAAAGGGGACTATTGAGAGAAATCTCAGAATTATTCTCGAATATTTCTCTGAATTGTCACCTTAAAAAAAGTTGACAGAAGCATCGGGAAACTCAAAAGGAGATTCTGGTTGACTGTTAAATGTTTGACTCAGGAGGAACATTGATGATTCTATCGAGGAAGTTGAAAAGTGTAACTTTTGAGCAGATAGTTAAGGATGCTAATTCTGTACATATGCTTTGTCGACTTGTATGACCCGAGCCTACCAGGTTTGGTCATGAGCCATCCTGCCTCTGTACACATGTTGCGGGAGCTATGTCTGCATTCTTATTTGAACAAATTTCCAGTTTGGCTTTGCCTTGTTTCCCTTTTGATTACGATCTTCATGGACAGGATTTAGGCTCAATCCAGGGGAGGGGAGTGTTTGTTATGAGGACCCATCTTGCCTCTGTTTGTTTTGTGGATGATGTAAAGATTTCCTCCTCACTATACGACCCCCATTAGAAATTGATTTGTCAGAGGCCATGGTTCTGTCCCAAAAAACATGTTTCCCTATTGGATGTTATGTCTCCCCCAAGTGAAGTCCCTCTACTTTGTCGGCGTCTTAGTCACGAATACTAGTCGAATAAAGTGTGATCAGTGCAGCAGGTGCTCCATCGGTAAGTTCTGGTGAAGAGGGAGCTGACCCAGAAAGCGAAGCTTCTCATTTATTCTAATTTCTCTTTATCATCTAAGACTCACCTATTATCATGAAGTGTGGGTTATAACTGAAATAACTGTCCTGTGATATAAATGGCTGACATGAGATTTAGGAGTATAGCCAAGTGCTGCTGCTTTATGTTCAAAGTTGAGGTAGTTTGGCTGCTGATAAGGAAGCATCCTGGCCGCTAGTTACAGGTGCTCCAAACTAGTTCACCTGGCAGGAGGCCCTGCAGTCAGTTGGGTAGTTGGAGGCCCTAAATTTCCCAGATTTATGAACGACATAAATGAACGACATTTATGAACGACAGTGAATTGTTGTTTGTCTCTAAATGTGGTCCTGTGATTGACTGGTAATTGATCCATGTTCAACCGTGCCTCTGGCCAAATGTAAACCCGGATCGGTTCCATTGCAACCCTTAACCCTGAGTGCAGGATAAGCAGTATAGATAATGAATTAATTTATCTGATGCGCAAATCAAAATTTACTTGACGTAAATCGATACTTTTCACGCAATCGAAATGCGCTATTCCATGTAAATAGTAGGACGGCGCAAATATCCCACACATTTATAAAACATACATACAAAAAAATGTAAAATGCCACTCCAAAAACATGCAGGTTAATTTAAAAAAAAAAAAACCTAAATGTGTGAATGAGAGTGAAGGATTGTTCGTCTCTGTATGATCCACCACCATCTCTGTGACCCCGAATGCAGGATCAGCGGTTGATAATGGATTGATGGACAGTTGTCATTGGAAAGATTACAGCATTTTAGAATACATCCACAGTTATTTATAATAAACAATATTTATTTCACAACTACCAAATCGCTTTGCTTCACTGTCCAGCTATTTACAACAGAATTTTTGATTTCCAAAGCCCTTCATTGTTACAAGATCATTTTAGCTTTTTTGAGAATACTGAGTAATTTTCAGCTCTGTGTGTATTATTTGAGACCTTTCAATGAGATGAAGATAAATTCCCCATCCTTATCTAAACACACTCAAATAATTTCCCTTATCAATGATTTCCATTCATTCCAGATGAGGCCCTATACTCTAAATTCATAACTACTGTGTGCATGTGTGTAATCTGGTCATGTGCCTCCATGTTACTGCTTTACCCAGAGACTTTTTATAACTGTCAAGGAAAGACAAACAGGGAGAAAGGGAGAAGAGAGAGATGAAAAAGAAAATGTTCAGTAAATTAACCTTCTTTTTCTAAATCAACTGAGCTCCCGAAAATGTAATTACCTCTTATTAATACACTGCCAATGGTCTGGTCACTGGACAAGCACTTGCAATGATGATACAATGGTTCTCAGCTGACTATAATGGTAATTACTAAGCAATTTGCATTTAAATACTGACAGACTTCATGTTTTTTCTCTTTAAATAAATACCTTACATGTGATGGATGCTCCTGCATGACTGTGGTCACATGAACACAGAGCGGAGGGTACAGGTCCCATGGTGTCATGACGTTCCTTTGGTTATAGAAAGTTACATGTGAGCTTAATTTCTCACAATTATTTAATGATTTTAAATGACACCTTTAAAGCAGAATTAAATTGTTTATATTTGGGGGAGGCGCTAAAGGTTGCATTTAGGTATGATTTCTATCCAATCAATTTCCTTATTTAAAAAAAAATCTGAAGGTAATACAACTTTTTATTGCATAAAGTATACTTACACACACACACACACAAAGGATACCCTGAGGAAATAAATGAGTCTTTGATATTTATCTTATGCATGTCACTTGTAAAAGCTGGGTTATAGGGCAGCCAGCGGCTTCCAGCGCTTGGCTCAGTTTCTCACTAGTTTCAGGCGACCAATTGGCAACAGGCCCCAGCCCCCATAAAAAGGTAATATTAAGTTTATTAAATATTAAACAAATGCATAACATATCTTTAAGCAATCATTACAAGTATTTTTTGAATAAATGCATTCCCAGATTGAAAATTATTTTGATTGTATTGGAAATAAATTACAAAGTAACAATAAAATCGTCACAGGACAAAGGGGAAAACTGATATTTTGAAGCATCATTTGCTGCATTCGGGATGACCTCGGTTCAAAAAGACAGTGTAATCGCACATACAGCACACAGTGGAAGACCCTCACAGCCATGCATGTCACAGTACATTTGAGAATAACAGATTTACTTTACAGAATTATCATTAATTCATTTATTTCCATTTTCTGCAAATATAAAGGGGCACTGGCAAATGCACTTTGATTGTGCAAATCACTATTCATGTGTACAAGATGCAATTTTGAAGCAAGGACTGAACCTCTAAAGGCCACCGATTCTCTGATGATATATGATCTACCTTCCGTAAAATAATTACCCAAGTCATCTTTTTTGACGAACATGTTTTTTCTTTTCCTCAATCAACTACTTATTTGATATATGGGTCAGTTTTTCGTGTTTTCTGAGAACTTGAAACAATGACTTCCTATGGTGATGGTGAAAGGTCCCTGGATTAATTCCGACAGGCATCCTCTTATGTTTTCTCCGTGTCTATCTGGGTGTTTTCTTTGGTTTTCATAACCCACAATCCAAAAAGTTGGTTAATTACAGACCCCAAATTGCCAAGACATGTGACTGACAGAGTGATTGGTTTTATATCTCCAAATGTGACCCTGTGATCTACTCGCTACCGGTTCACTGTTTACGCCATCTATCGCCCAATGAAAGCCCAAATAGCTGCAACCGCAAGAGCAAAATAAGCGGTATTCATAATGAATGAACTAGCTTCCAATTCTCCCTTCTTTCTTTGTTTTTGCGTAAATAAATGTAAAAATATGCAAAGTGAGTTTCAAAATTTTCCCACGTACCATTCCTACGTACCAGACCTTGAGGTTGTGACACCAATTCTGACCAGGATTCTGATGCCAACTGACCATGCTCCGTGGATTGCTGCTGTAATTGAACAGACATGGGCTTTTATCAGACTCTCAAGTCTCATTTAATATAATCTTAGGCGAAATAGGGTTGCAGGGCATATTAGGAAACAAAGTTAACATCAATAACTCCTTTGTGGTTTCACGACATGTGATAGTCATAGAGTTTTCTTCGGCTAAAACAAATGTGTGGTGTTAACATTAGACGGCCAGAGGGGCAGGACATAACTTAGAGTAGATTTAAAAAGTTCATTAGTCAGTGAAATTGTGAATGGAATAACTTAAAGAGAAAATTACCAAAATAAAGAAGCTCTGGAGACCTCTCTTCGGAGACTACGGGAATTCTTTACTTTTCCCTGGAGAGTGAGAAAACCACTCTCCTGCCAGATGCTGATCGGTCAGCTGCTGTAACTGTTATAATTGGGTTCACATGACCTGCTAGTGCAACTCATTTCAATAAACAACCAAAGCGTTTCTGCTAGACTGCTTCGCTACACCACACCCCTATGGCTCCCAACCCACACTTCTGAGCAAGCCCTTCCCTCTTTCTGCTCTCCCCCTGTTCTTTCTTTCTCTTTTCACTAGATGTTTTCATAGGTGCTGTGGCTTTTGGGTCAAAAGACTGCATGAACCCATAAACTGAAAGTAAAATGTCTTCCAAGAAGGAAAGTAACAGACTTGAAAACTACAACTTTGACGTGAGTACAATGATTCTTTATGCAAGAAACTAATCCGAAAACCGAATTTAGTTTGATGTTTTAAGGCTATTTGTCTGGAAATGGATTTTATTAATAATTCACATTGCCGATCGTACATAGCAATGGTAGGTGGACATTTACTGGGCACTAAAAAGAATGGCAAACTGTGTTGACCTGGTTATATAAAAATCATCTTGCTCCCTGTGTGCTCATTGTATAATCATAATGATTGCAACACACTTTATTTATAATGATCTACAGAAGCCGTTTTAGTGTCTGAAGTCAAAATTTTAGTCACGGATATCAAATTAATATGATAAGTGAGATCGTAGGCAAATAAGAAATGCTCTAACCTTATTTTAACTGACTAAGGAAGTTATTCTTATATTGCATCTGATAAAACAAGAATTTAATCTCTCAGCTGAGCCCATGTTTTAGTCCCATCCTAAGGAACAAAAACTATCCACCATGAGCCTTGTTTATGTATACATAAACACTCAATCACAGCTCCGAACTCAGCAAAAGTACTCGTTCAAGTCCATGCGGAAAAGTCAAAATCATAAAACAATTCCAAGAGGAAACGTAACTAAAACCACTAGAATTATTCATCCTTATGAAAGACACCAATTTATCTTTCATTCTATCTTCAAATACTGAATCCTGAAGCTTGAGGAACACTTCAGTGAGCTTCATGACACAAAAGACAGAACGGAACTGGACTCATCCATGGGCATGGATGGCAACAAGCTGGCCTACTGTGTGACAGATGTGCCTCCTTGGTATCTTTGCATCATTCTTGGCATTCAGGTATGTCCACAACACTCTCACGCCATGTTTAACAACAAGTCAACAGCCATGCGCACGAGCATCGCCTCTAAGTCAATGTAAACATGAGCATCGTGTCACGTGAGAGAGTTCATTTGACGTTCATGTCATGCTTTGTAAGGGTCCTTTATACACTGCTCAAAAAAATAAAGGGAACACTTAAAAAACACATCCTAGATCTAAATGAATGAAATATTCTTATGAAATACTTTGCTCTTTACACAGTTGAATGTGCTGACAACAAAATCACACAAAAATGATCAATGGAAATCAAATGTATTAACCCATGGAGGTCTGGATTAGGAATCACACTCAAAATTAAAGTGTAAAAACAAACTCCAGGCTGATCCAACTTTGATGTAATGTCCTTAAAACAAGTCAAAATGAATCTGTGTTGCTTCCTGAGTGGACACTATGATTTCACAGAAGTGTGATTGACTTGGAGTTACACTGTGTTGTTCAAGTGTTCCCTTTATTTTTTTGAGCAGTATATTTACATAGGCCTGATTGTGAAATCCGCTTCGGATACAGTCGAGATGGCATAATTACCGACTTGCTTGCACAATGTATATGACAAATATGAACTTTTCTCCGTCTAACCAAATTCAGTTCATCTATCACATGCCATTAAACATGTGCACATATTGCACAGATGCAAACATTTTCAACCGACAGCGTATCAAATCATAACAATTACATTTTACTTGTCTTTCTGTCCTGTCAGCACTGCTTGACTGCTTTTGGAGGTATCATCGCCATCCCACTGATCCTATCCCACGGCTTGTGTCTGCAGCATGATGGCCTCACGCAGAGCCACCTCATTAGCACAATTTTTTTTGTTTCTGGAATTTGCACTCTGTTGCAAGTTACATTCGGTGTCCGGTAAGTAAATCAAAAGAAAGGGAAAATTTATATGAATGAGCGGTGCCAAGTGATATATCGTTTTATTGTGAGGTAAGACAGATGTGATTTGCATTGTAATGAAGCATTTGATGCTGTTTAAAAAGATAAAAAAAGATTCAAATTGAATAATTTACATGTTTCCGGGTTATGTCGGCAAACTGTCTTAACTATCAACCTGATCTGGCCTGGGAAGTCAGGAAAAATGTAATTGTTTGAATTTACATATATTCTCAAGTCTTAAGATATACGGATGAATCCTGAAGTGACACTTTGGGTTTTAAAACAAGTCATCTTCCTCTTTGAAATGTTAGTACGATGCGCTTCAATAATCACATACAGATAGCAGAGCTAAAATAATGCCCTGATAAGCATGTCATCAAGTCTCCACTCTCCAAATTATTTTGTGTTTGTTTTCAAAGTATCATTGCTAAGCCTGTTCATGTTTACATAAGAAAAACATAACTAAATATAAAGTTAGAGCCTCCCACACCTCCCAATGGGATTAAACCACAGCAGAAAAAAATCTTTCTACTGTCATCATTAACCCAGTTTAACATGCAACGACTTCCGGCAACGATAACATACAACGATTTTCTTAACCAAGAACAAAAGTGCAGTGACTGTATTACGGAGTTTGTTATTCTGTGCCAGCAGCCAAAGGCTTATCTAGAGTAGCGATCGAATGAGACACTCTTATTCTCACACATCTCTAGATGTCTGCAGATGTGAAAGTTTCGGACTACTTTTGGAATTCTAGTAGACTACGCACATCATGGCTGATATGTGTTGTCGCATTAGAATGAGTGGAAATGTCCCTCCTGTTACAACAGGAGTCTCATCGGGGCTTGTTTTGGTTCCATGGAGCCTGCATTCCTCTGGCTGAACTCCACAAAAGCCTGTTTTTGTCGAGAAATACCAGGAAACCAGTGAATCTTTCTGTCTGTGGAAAAAGAAATATATTTTTGGCATCCACTGTTGAAATACAGTGAAATTTACTTTATATTCCAGATTACAATTCATTATCATAACATAACTATGTATAACTATCCAAAATGAATTAGATGTCTTAAGAGAATCAAATTCACTCTTCAAAATTTCAATCACTATCATGTATAACATAACAAACAAAACAAGTGTAAATCTATAATAAAAACATCATTCTTTTTCTACATTGTTGATTAATTTGACATCAATTTTACGGGAATTAAAAAAGATAAGTATGCAGTGCTAGCCACTGCAGAGCATGTTTAGCAGCCTTCTTAAAATAAAGAATGAGTTTGGTTAAAAACAATTTCCTCTAAATTTTGGATTGACTGACAGGGGCATTCTTGCAATCTTATACACGCACGCACGCACGCACGCACGCACGCACGCACGCACGCACGCACGCACACACCAGGGAATACAAGGGAAACAACAACAACAGTAATAATCATAATAATACATTACACACACACACACGCTCAATGTATTTGTTGTGATTTGATTAACAATTGCAATTGCTGTTTTCGGCAATAGAAGCGCCATATGTTGTCCTAGTAGTGATTGGGTATATTTTGCACCAGGCAATAAAGATGACAAAAAACATTGAACTCCCCATATTTCTTATTGATTCAATTATCCTTCCAACTGATTTATTATGATTCTGCAAAAGTGGCTGATTATTTCTTGCCTAATGAATTGTGATATTATGTTAATTAAAAAAAAACAACAATACAAGACACAAGCAAAACAAACAAAAAAAAAAAACCCCGTAAAACTGGAGCTTTTTTACCTGGTCTTAAAGCTATTGAAAGCTAATTACTTTAAAGTCTGGTTACTTTTGACAACTGCTATTTAGTGAAACCCATTCATTTTAAACTTATGATATTGAGTCCCTGCAGCATTTGTCATCATTGTGACTAAGGGGCTGTCATGAAATAAAGATGTATGTGACAAATAATATGCTTGACATCCATGTTCATGTAGTTCAAAGTGGGTGGATAATATCACATGCTTTTACATTTAAACATACACCAATCTTGAATTTTGTTTAATCTCTATTCACAGCTTACCCATTCTCCAAGGTGGGACTTTCACGCTGCTCGCGCCTTCAATGGCAATGCTGTCTATGCCAGAATGGACGTGCCCTGCATGGACACAAAATGCAACCCTTGTCAACACATCCTCCAATGAATTCATAGAGGTTTGGCAGAGTCGAATGAGAGCGGTGAGTAAACAGGCCTAAAATGCCAAACTCTGTCCCGAGTTTGACTCTGAAAGAACTCTGAAACTCTGAAAAGAATATCTAACAGTTTGTTTTTCTGCCCAATATAAAGGACTGCAACTTATCGTCTTCAATGAGTCGTGTTAGTCATTCAAGGAAATCATATGACATTCTGATATTTAACTTCATTGGCTAATCTTTTCCTCTATGTGTTTTAAACATGTCTCCAATAGATAATGCAACATGTGCTCTCTGTTAACACTTGGGGCGATGCCAGCCTTGAGGTTCTTTTGGAAAATAACACACACAAAGGCTATGATGAAAAATGAAATGTTTCAAATAGATGTTTCAACAGATTCACCACTTGGGTTTTAACTAGGTATCAATCAGTAAAAATGCCACCCAAAAAGACACTTAACTGGAGAGACACAGTGCAACACTGCCACCTATTGGCACATCCTGCTTCAATTTATATGACAATAATGCAATGGTCTGACAGCTCTTAAATATGGAGACATGTTAACAAACTTTTTTAGTAAAAGTCACCACTTGAATCTCCTGAAGTTACAACTTCTCCTCAAATCTATATTTTTTCAGTTTGCAAACTACAGCTCTCCTGTGCTTAACTATGATGAATTGTATCTTCTCAACTGAACCTTTGTAACGACTTTTCTCTTCCATATCTTTATTCAGCTCCAGGGTTCCATCATGGTTGGTTCACTCTTCCAGGTGTTTGTTGGTTTCTCTGGCCTCATCGGTCTCTTCATGAGGTTCATTGGACCACTAACCATTGCTCCCACCATTTCGCTCATTGGATTGTCACTTTTTGACTCTGCTGGCAACAGTGCCGGCAGCCACTGGGGCATTTCAGCCATGTGAGAAAAACACCCCAGTCATTGTTGCATTTTAATTTGGAGAGAAATACTGCATGAGTGGTAGTTAATGTAATATGTGCAGTAATATATGCTTACAAAATGTTACACACTTTGTATCTCACTTGTTGTTACCCAGTTGAGTGTTTAAACAAAACAAATGCGATACAAAAAAAACTTCTACAATAAACTTGTCAAATGTAGGTCAAATTAAAACAGATTTCAACCTTCCCTACTTTGATTTTAATTTGAAATATTTGCCAGGCTTAGACTGGACAGGAAATCCTATTAGAAGTTCATATTCCAAGAATTAGTATGCTTGGTCAGCTTAGCTAAATCCTACATAGAGTTTTATTCAGGTGCAATATAGTGTAGTTCTATGGATGTTTAAATTGGTTTCTGTCTTGCTTTCTCACATAGGACCACAATACTCATCATCCTCTTCTCACAGTACCTCCGTCACATACCGATGCCATTCCTGTCATACAACGCGGATAAAAAACTTCACACCTCTCGTGTCTATGTGTTTCAGATTCTTCCCGTACGTATGAAACATTTAACAGCGTCTGACTTGCCTTATTGACTTGTTTTTTAGATGTATAACGAACATTTTTTCCTCAGGTTTTGCTCGGAATCACTTTATCCTGGTTCATCTGCTATATTTTGACGACCTATGATGTACTTCCCTCCGATCCGGACCAGTATGGTCACCTGGCTCGTACTGATCTAAAGGGAAACGTCATAGGCCGGGCTCCCTGGTTCACTCTGCCATATCCAGGTGAGGGACATCAGGACATGTTAAAATAAAGTAAAAAAATCATTAAAGATTGCATGAACAAGCTGATTTTTATAATGTTTGAATGTCATCGTAGGTCAATGGGGGTTACCTACTGTAAGCCTGGCAGGGGTGGTTGGCATCTTGGCTGGAGTAATATCCTCCATGATAGAATCTGTCGGGGACTACCATGCTTGTGCCAGGCTATCTGGGGCTCCACCTCCACCCAAACACGCCATCAACAGGGGCATTGGCATTGAGGGACTTGGTTGTTTCCTGGCCGGAGCCTGGGGTACAGGAAACGGCACAACCTCATATAGCGAGAATGTTGGAGCTCTTGGTATTACAAAGGTAAGAGTGTCCTGTATGCTTCATGATGAGTATTTATGCATTAACTAAATTTCTTACCCACTCAGGTTTCTAACCCTTTTTCTTACCGACTTGACTTGACTTAGCTAAAATATTGACTTTTCTTGTGTGTGTTACACGATACGAAAAAACTGAAGCGATGAGTCTAATCATTTTATCGGGCCAAAATACAATTTTTCATGCTTCAGTAACGAATTAGCTGTTAATTTTGTGTGATTCATCAAAACTGAATGACACACTGTGACAGAGTTTTGAGAAATTAACACGCCTACTCTCCCTCTCAACACTACAGTCTTGAGGTAGCGTCATGCTTGTTTAAATAAAATCCACAACACATCGAATATGGTATAGCAAGGAAGACATCATGGATGTTTTTTGTTGCGGACACATTAATCCCATGCTTTACAAATGACAATAGAAAACTTAATGTAGCAGTGAGGTTAAAATTTGAGATGCATTGTTAATAAATAATATGGCTTCAAATTCAATATGCAAAACAGAAAACAGGACTAAATAGAACACAACTAAGAAACCCACTGAGTTAACTACAGTACTGTGGATGGCAAACTAAGAATTTCATTGTACAGGGAAAGATGTTTTCCAGACTGTACAGGACTGTCTCAGAAAATTAGGATATTGTGATAAAGGTTTTATCTTCAGATGTAAGCCATAATCAGCAATATTGAAATAGTAAAAGGCTTGCAATATTTCAGTTGATTTGTAATGAATCCAGAATGTATGACATTTTTGTTTTTGTAATTGCATTACAGAAGATAAAGAATTTTATCACAATATTCTAATTTTCTGAGACAGTCCTATACATATGACAAAAAAAAACCATTTTGAATCTATAATTTGCTTCGCAAAATCTAATGCAAAATGCAGTGAAACGTGGATGAACTCCAGACTCTCCCCTGAAATTAGTTCCAAAAGAAGTGAACGCTACCCTACACGTTACCATGTTCAATCAGGAATTTCAAATTTTGCCATTGAAATGCAGTTTGCTGTGAGATTTTGTAAAAAAAAATAATTTATTTAATATAAAAGAGGTCAATATAATACTTGCAGAATGATTTAGGATATTTGTGTTATAATATTACTTTTTTAACCGATAGAATGGATGAATCCTCTTCTTCCTAGGTTGGCAGTCGAATGGTAATTGTTGCTGGTGCAGTAATGATGATCATTATGGGTATTTTTGGTAAAGTGGGTGCCATATTTTCCACCATCCCATCGCCTGTGATTGGTGGGATGTTCTTGGTCATGTTTGGGGTCATTTCTGCAGCTGGAGTTGCTAATCTTCAGGTAAGTACAAACCTGAATTATGACTATCAAATAAAAAAAAACAAACAAACAAAGAAACTGTTCTTATCCATGTTTTCTTTACACTCTTTCTTCTCTTTTAAATGATATAGTATGCAGATATGAATTCATCTCGAAACATCTTCATTTTTGGTTTCTCCATTTTCTCTGGTCTGGTCATACCAAACTGGATATTTAAAAACCCCACATCGATCGCTACAGGTACTTGGATACAATATCACTAAATAGACAGACATTTCCTGTAAAGCATTAAATTAAAATATTACTTATGTGAGGAAACTTTTGAATGTACCATTATATTGCTGCCCATAGGTGTGGTAGAAATTGACCAGGTGTTGCAGGTACTTCTAACCACAAGTATGTTTGTTGGAGGATTCTTTGGCTTCATACTTGACAACACAGTACCAGGTAATGTTGAATTTAATAAAGAAAAATTGGGCAAATTATGAAATGCTTTTTAAAAATCTGCCTTCACATAACCACTGCAGTAGTGGTTACGGAGGGTGAAGTACTATGATTCATAAGGCCAAATATGGTCATGCTTCATCAGTTATGGGCTTTAAAATGGTCACGGGTCTCCAGCAGATGTTAATCACAGCTTTGTTTCAGTCATGTGCTATTTGTTTTGTGCTTGTGAACATTTCCCTCTGATTTTTCCTGTATGGTGGCCTGTAAACGATGACGTAGATTTTGAAAAACCTTGTGAGCTAATCATAGTTACCCAATCAGCTGCAATTTAAAATACTAAATTCAAACTAGAGCTGAATCTTATTGAATCTTTTCTGCAATCAAGAGACTGTCAGATCACCATCTAATACTGTAAGATTATCCCCAAAGACTGAGAAAAAGTTCATTGGGTTTAACAACAACGGCATCTGAACTACATACATTTTTCCTCAATTATCAAAATCTAGTCAAAGAAAATGTAAGCATATTTCCATCAGATGTTTCTGGTCAAATATTGACATAGTTTTTGTGTAAGGAAAAGGGCATTGATATCAATAATAATAACAATAATGATAATAATAATACAAAAATGGCTGATTACAATTAATATACGCTAATGTCTTTATTATATTCCTCTTTCTCAAGTGCATTTCTTACATAGTGCTCTGAAGACAGGCGTCAGTTATTTGTAATAACTCAGTGTAAAAATAAAAAGGAGCATATGAAATTGAATTTCCTTTGGTGGGTGAGCACTTGTCCAAAACAAATAGTGACATGACTTTTTTCTTTTGGAATACCTGAGGAACACTGATGATCAAATTTCCTCGGAACAGGTTACAGTTGTATGAAAAGAAAACAAGCAAACTAACAAAGTTACTAGCAAGTAAATAAGCAACTAGCAAATTCATGATTTACATGAAGTTTTGAGCTGGTAAACTTTCTCCTTGTTCAGCAGGGCCCTTAAATTTGGTTTCACACATATTATATGTGTCCAACAGGATCAAAGCATGAAAGAGGCATCATCGCCTGGAACAGGGCTCACAAGGATGACTCAAATGACACACTGGAGAATGAAGCAGTCTACAATCTTCCTTTTGGCATCAGCACTTACTTGTCGTCTTCATCCTGGGTCCGATACGTACCGTTCTGCCCTCCTGGTAGATCCGGCTCCCGAGCAGTATGCCACGTAGACACTCTTGCCCTGGAGCCTAATCAGCCGCTAAAACGTCCAGATTCCACACCGATCATTCTCACTCTTTGAGTTAAAGGTCTACTGACACATGCTGATTTTTGGGAATTCTGCACACCCTTGCTAAAGAGGCAGCTCATTTGAAATCGGTGCTTTTGAAAGATACAGCTCTGCGGTCACAAGGTGTGATTTTCCAGATTGACGCACCTGCTTCATCTTGCATATTAGTTATATGGACGTGTATTGGGAGGTACAAAAGTACCTAAAATGACATTGTCGTACCATTTTGGACATTTATCGGTTTACATGGCGAGCGAGTATAAAAAACACAAAACAAAAATTAAAAAATTCCTCACATTTTATGAAATGTCTCTGATAAAATCAGAGACAGACATAAGGACATCTGAATGTATACATGCTGATAATTTTAAATGTCTAAAACAACATGTGAAAAGCATACGTAGAACTTTATAAAGTGAATAAACTATAACAGTCAATATTTTTACATGTTCTATTTTTCAGGGTCTTTGCACCCCCAACAAATAGGTAGAAGGGCTTCAACTCTCTTTTTCATATCAAAGGTTCACACGAATTAAACTACAGCTTTGAGCAATTGTGTCCCATCATGAGTATCAACATCTGTTTGTCTCTGCCAGAACTTAATCGAGGGCTTCATACAAGCTAAGAGAAGTCTCTACCAGGACATTCTGTCGGTGTGTTTTTAATGGAATCTAGAAACCTAAAGTGTTGTTCATTCTAGATTGTCCGGCCAATTGGTTGATTTGAAAAGTTTTAGATGAGCTGTAATATATATGACAACTTTCTGGGAATGATGTCCTCACCGATCAGGTCCATGTTTTTTGTCTTCCAGAGGGAAGCCAGCTCAGTGTTCCTTATTGAAAGCTCTCCATCAGTCCCAAACTGCATGCCTAGGAGTAGAATCTGCAGGTCACCTAAAAGAGTAAATGGACAACCTTGAAGAAGTTTTGAAAAGTAGTGTTCTCTACAACTTTCAATCTTTCTTTTGACTTTGTTTGGTGCACTAGATAGCAGTGGCCCTATTTACACACACACTCACCGATGGTGGGGGAGCTGCCATGCAAGGTGCTAACCAGGCCATTGGGAGTAACTTGGGGTCGGACCTTCTGATTGGAGGAACGCCAGCTTTACCAGTTGACCCATTGCTGCCCTGCATTAATCAAACTTGTGGTTCAGGTCTATTAAGCGGTGCTCAAAAAGAAGGTCTGCTGGGTTGTTGAACCTCGCATCCAGAAGGAACATTGTGGTTTTCATCCTGGTTGTGGAACAGTGGACCAGCTCTATACCCTCAGCAGGGTCCTCGAGGGGGTATGGGAGTTTGCCCGACTAGTTTGTGGATCCGGAGAAGGCATTTGACCATGTCCCACGGGAAATCCTGTGGGGGATGCTCCAGGAGTATGGGGTACAGAACCCCGTTATACCGACTGTTAGGTTCCTGTATGTTGGAGCTTGGTCCGCATTGGAGATTGTACGTTGGATCCATTTCTGGTGACATTTTGACTTCGGCAAGGCTGCCCTTTGTCACCGATTCTGATCATAACTTTTATGGACAGAATTTTTCGGCGCAGCCAAGGCATCGGGGGGGGACACGATTTGGTGGCCACAGGATCGAGTCTGCTTTTTGCAGATGATGTGGTGCCGGTGGCGTCATCAGGCTGTGATCTCCAGCTCTCACTGGAGTGGGATGAGGATCAGCTCCTTCAAATCTGAGATCATGGTGCTCAACCAGAAACACGTGGAGTGCCCACTCCATGACGGGGAAAAGGTCCTACCCCAAGTGGAGGAGTTCAGGTATCTCGGAGTCTTGTTCATGAGAGAGTGAGGGGAGGATGGAGCGGGAGATCGACAAGCGGATCGGTGAAGTGATGCAGATTCTGTACCAGTCTGTCGCGGTGAATAAGGAGCTGAGCCAGAAGGCGAGGCTCTCAATTTACTGGTTGATCTACATTCTTACCTTCGCCTATGGTCACAGGGTGTGGATGGTGACCAAAAGAAGGAGATTGCAGATACAAGCGGCTGAATTTTTTTTTTTTTCTGCAGAGTGGCCGGACTCTCCCTGGAATAGGGTGAGAAGTTCGGTCATCTGGGAGGAGCTCGGAGTAGACCCGCTGCTCCTCCACATATAAAGGAGGTGGCTTGGGCATCTGGTCAGGATGCCTCCTGAACGCCTCCTGGCGGAGGTGTTCCAGGGATTCTAGGCTGGCCTGGGATGCTTTGGGGTCCCCTGGAAGAGCTGGACCATGTGGCCGGGGAGAGGGAGGTCTGGGCCTCACTGCTCCGGCTGCTGACCCCACGACCCGACTCTAAATAAATGGTGGAAGATGGATGGATGGAGTTGGATGTCGTGGAGGTGACAAATTTTCTTCAGAAGAGGATTTGGTTGCTAAGGTATGAGAGGTCAATAAACTAAAAACTTGTCAGTTTGAAAAAAAAACTAGCTGTCACTACAGTAACATTCTGACCTAACAATTTGACTGTGTTCATTAGCAAAAATCTAACTGACTACTATACTTTCAAAAGCCCTTTCATTGCGGTTGTACTAAAACATGTACAATGGGGCAGTTCCTGATTGTGATATCAGTCCTGCCCTTCTTCTACTGTGGTAAGGCTTCTCAGAAACTGCTTTGCATGTGCCTCATCACATTGCCTACCTGTACCACATCATAAAACACCAGTAATCCCTTGGTGGATCAAAAAAAGCATCCCTATTTAAATTCTATTCAATGAGACAAAGAACAGCGGGTATGAATATCACATCATATTTACACTAAAAAAGTAACAATATGCTTTTGGAAATCCCTCTGAAGTCAGTGTTGTTCATCATCCCTTGGTCCACACAATGAGGGGTTATACAAACCCAGTTCCAATGAAGTTGGGATGTTGTGTAAAATGTAAATAAAAACAGAATACATTGCTTTACAAATCATGTTCAATGACGATATATTTAATGTTCAAATTGATAAACTGTAATGTTTTTTGCAAATATTCACTAATTTTAAATATGATATCTGCAACACATTTGAAAAAAAACTTGGACAGGGTCATTTTTACCACTGTGTTCGATCACCTTTTCTTTATAACAACACTCAATCAGCGATTTGGAACTGAGGACATTGTTTACGCTTTGTAAGGGTAATTCTTGCCCATTCTTGCTTCCTGTACAACTTCAGTTGCACAACAGTCCGAGGTCTCCATTGTTGTATTTTGCACTTCATAATGCGCCACACTTATACACTTAACTTAATAGAGTGGAGGTAGGAGCACACAGGTAGAACACATCTTGTTTAGACAAGGTAACCTGAAAGAGATCAGTGACTGCAAAGTAGTTGTAGGTGAGAATGTAGCCAGACAGCATAGGATGGTGGTTTGTAAGTGAGGAAGTGCAGGAGTAATTACAAAGAAAGCGTGTAACAAAGGGAGTATGATGACTTGTAGGCTCGGGCGGACAGTAAGGAGGGAGAGGATGATCCATACAGGTTGGCGAAACAGAGAGATAATGATGGAAAGGATGTACAACAGGTCCAGGTGATTAAGGACAGAGAGGGAAATGTATTGACAGATGCTAGAAGAGTGATGTGAAGATGGAAAGAGTACTTTGAAGAGCTGATGAATGTGGAAAATCAAAGAGAGGCAAGGGTAGAAAGGGTGACTATTGTAGACCACAAAGTTGCACAGAAGAAGCAGAAGTCAGCATTTGTGAACAAAAGTAGGGCTTCATGCCTAGAAAGAGTACTACAGATTCGGTATTTGCTTTGAGCATGCTAATAGAGAAGTACAGAGAAGGCCAGAGGGATCTGCATTGTGCTTTTGCAGACCTAGAAAAAGCATATGATAGGGTGCCAAGAGAGGAACTCTGGTATTGTATGAGGAAATCTGGAGTGGAAGAGAAGTATGTTAGACAGGTGCAGGACATGTATGCTAGCTGTGAGACAGTGGTGCAGTGTGCTGTGGGAGTAACAGAGAAGTTCAAGGTGGAGGTGGGACCCCATCAGGGATCAGCTCTGAGCCCCTTCTTGCTTGACATTGTGATCTGTAGTGAGGGCAGACAACAGATAGAGGAAAATCTAGAGAGGTGGAGGTATGCACTGGAAAGGAGAGGAATGAAAGTTAGTCCCAGCAAGACAGAATATATGTGTGTGAATGAGAGGAACTCGGGTGGAACGGTGAGGCTACAGGGAGTGGAGATCAAGAAGTTGGAGGATTTCATGTACTTTGGGTCAACAGTCCAGAGCAACGGAGAGTGTGGAAAAGAGGTGAAGAGACGGATACGAGCAGGTTGGAATGGGTGGAGAAAAGTGTCGGGATACTATGTGATAGAAGACTATCAGCCAGAATGAAAGGAAAGGTGTATAAGACAGCGGTGAGACCAGCGATGATGTATGGCCTAGAAACTGTTACAATGACGAAAAGACAGGAGGCAGAACCAGAGGTTGCAGAGATGAAGATGTTGAGGTTCTCTTTGAGAGTGATGAGGATGGATAGGATCAGGAATGAGTCGATCAGAGGAATGGCACATTAAATGTTTTGGAGAGAAGGTCAGAGAAGCCAGACTGAGATGGTTCAGTCATTTACAGAGGGATAGTGAACAGTTTGACAGACTGATACTGGAATTTGAGCTAACAAAGAGAAGATTTATGGACGTAATGAGAGAGTATATAAAGTTAGTTGGTGTGTTGAAGGAGGATACTGAGAATAGGGTTGGATGGAGAAGGTTGCTATGGCGACCCCTGAAGGGAAAAGCCAAAAGGCAAAGAAGGAGAAAAAGTAGAGAAGGCCAACAAGGATGATCTGGTAATCTGGAGAATCCAGAGGAGACAGACAAAATCTGGGCAAAGCACTGTTGTCTTTCCTGAAGTGTTTCTTTTTGGCCTTTTACTTCAAATCAGCGCCTTCATTCAACCTCTTAACACTGAAATTCATCCTTTGTGATTCATCATGTGGTCTGCCACCCCAAGAATGCCTTCTCTCTAATGGTCACATCTATAAGATGTCACTTCTCCTACTCTTTCTCTCTCTCTTTCACTCGCTCCCCCTTTCTCTCGTACTTTTCTGCTCTCAGGTGGTCGCCGTCAGTTTCAAAGATTCATACTCATTTTGAAATCTTTATGCAAAATCCTATTTCAGCCATAACAAGACATTGCCCATTGCTCGTCAGTATATCACTGGCACAGTCGTCTATGGCAGTGCTTTCTGTCTGCTGTACTTCACCCACTTTAATAGAAGTAAGTGCTTCACACATTTCCATCGAATAGAATTATGGTGATGTGTCTTCCTTTGGTTAAATAAGAATGAGAATAAGAACAACTTTATTTATCTCCAAGTAAATTGTTGTATCAGAGTTTTAAGTAAAACATAACAATAATAAATAACAGTAGGAAATTGCATGAACAGTATAAAAAAGGGGGGAGAATAAGAAATACAAATAAAAGTATAAAGTGTCTAAGTAACAAGTCAAGGCTATAAAGTGTCTTAAGGTCTCAAGTACCAGGTGAGAGATAAGGAGTGCACAAGAGTATGAAAAAATATAGCGCATGCAGCTGTCATGAAATGAAATATTGCACATTTATGAATACATATATGGATAGATTACGATTTACAGTAAGTGGGTTAGATTTTTTTTTTTTTTTTTTATGGATTAAGATTTTGAGATTCCCTGCGGCTGAAGGGAGAGGAATTAAAAAGTCTGATAGCCTCAGGTAGGAAAGACCTCCTGTGGCTACCTTTAAAGCGGCCGATGTAGAAAATACAGCCAGTAAGCTCGCGACCATCTGTCAATATCATTTATACTCTGTCTCCAAGCTCATCATGTCAGACAATGTTTCTGTAAAAAGTAACATTTCACTGGGAAAGATCTTATTGGCAAATGGTCTGCAGACTGGCTATTGTAACTTGCCAAATAATGTATTTGTCTAACCTTGACTTCAAGGCAATTATATTTTTGTCAAGAGCATGACTCCTCAGCTGGTTAAAGTGGCGAGAATGGCACGAGAATGCCCACCGGGTTTTGATAAAGTATTCCACTTTGTTGGAATACTTTATGAATTGCTTTTCTTCAATCTCTGGGGGAATTATGGGTTGTACACAGACACGTACACAGACACCAGGTTAGGTAAGCATGATTGGATTTCTGATTTCCTTTTTCTTTTTTTTTTAGGAAACTCTTTGACTCAGAGATTGCTGCATCTCAGACCGAAATGTGGCAATACCAGCGCTCCAGAGAAATATGAAGAGTGGCCTCCGCCAAACCTCCATGACATAAAACTGAAGCCAAAAACACAGAATTCTTTCAGCTGGGTAAGTAGACCAAACATGATCTCTCGGGCTATGCCTCAAATGATCTTCAGTTTTTAAGGTTGGGAACTTACGAGACAAAAAACACTCTTGCAATCCAGAAGGAAACACGTGCTTATGGACAAGACATGCCTGTGAACTGATTTGGTTTGGTTACACAGCCAGAAGAGCCACAAACTTCTGATTCCACGCTCCAGGACCAGGACTTTATAAATGAATTATATTTTGGTAAACTCATCATTTGGATAGAATGCTAACAAAGAATCTCTCAAACCCTCAATTCAATTATAATGAATGAAGGCACTCATGTGTGTACATAATTTGCCCGGGTGCATGATGCTGATTTTTTTTGAGTTGTCTTGTTTGTTTTGCCGTGGTTTCTTATTCTTTCAGTTTATTAACAATGAATACAAATAATGCAAATCAACAGGCAAAATTAAGATAAAAAAACCTGTATTATCAATCTCAAAAGTCCAAGAAAATTTTGTTGTGACAATCACTCAATACATATCATATTGCATTCACCCTCATATTTAAATAACCCAGAGCAGGCAATCCAGATGACCTCTTAGTACAGGGTGAGAGGAATTGAATACTACTGGAATGTCCTGTCTGATGGATCCCAGGAACATTTACCGTATGCTCAAAATATTCTCTTGAAAAACAACCAACATCCCTGTACTGTTGGAAAAATTAGAATTTTACCACTTTTATTGCTTTTCATCCGCAGGGACAGTCCTCGAGCTTTTTGTGAGTGTATGATGTGAGCTATCCTTTAGGATAAAAATAAAGATACATGATCCAAATACAAGAATTATGAACCGAAATGTCCCTGGCTTAGAATTCCAAGTTCCTTCTGGCCTGCAGAAGTATCGTTGAGCAAGATGCTGGACCTCTTACTGCTCCGTCAGTGCTGCTCAGTGGCTGCCAACTGCTTATGGTTCTTCCATGATGGGTTTAATGTGGAGGATACATTTCACTGTTTTGAGGTGTGTTTAACTGGATGTGACAAAATAAAGGATTTCTTTGATTTCCAATTTCATCTTACAACATGGTTCTCATATGACTTCCTCTTGTTTTCCTTTCGGCTGCTCCCTTCAGGGGTCGCCACTGTGAATCATCTCCGTCAATGTAACCCTATTCTCTGAATCCTCACACCAACTAACTTCATGTTCTCTTTCACTCCATCTACAAAACTCCTGTCTGGCCTGCATTAGGCATGATTCCTGGCAAATCTAAGCTAAAAATATCAATATGCTTCTATCAATATGCAGTGGGGAGAACAAGTATTTGATACACTGCTGATTTTTCTGCTTTTCCCACTTGCAAAGCATTCAGAGGTCTGTACTTTTTATCATAAGTGCTTATAAGTACTCTTCAACTGTGAGTGATGGAAACACTCCTGTTCTCCGCTCATTATCTGTATTAACTGTGCCAGTTTGAACTCCGTACCTGTATACAAGACACCTGTCCACACACTCAATCAAACAAACTCCAACCTCTCCACAACGGCCAAGACTTAGAGCTGTGTAAGAACATCAGGGATAAAATTGTTGACCTGCACAAGACTGGGATGGGCTACAGTACAATAGGCAAGCAGCTTGGTGAGAAGGCAACAACTGTTGGCACCATCATGAGAAAATGGAAGAAGTTCAAGATGACGGTCAGTCTCCCTTTGGTCTGGGGCTCCATGCAAGATCTCACCTCGCGAGGAATCACCTTCATGAGGAAGGTGAGGGATCAGCTCAGAACTACATGGCTTGACCTGGTCAATGACCTGAAGAGAGCTGGGACCACAGTTTTAAATAAAACCATTAGTTACACACTACACCGTCATGGATTAAAATCCTGCAGCGCATCCAAGGTCCCCCTGCTCAAGCAGCACATATTCAGGCCCATCTGAAGTTTGCCAATGACCATCTGGATGACCCAGAGGAGGAATGGAAGAAGATCATGTGGTCTGATGAGACAAAAATAGGGCTTTTCGGTCTAAACTCCTCTCACCGTGTTTGAAGGAAGAACCTCCTTCCCTCAGTCAGAGCCTTGAAGATGGGTCGTGGCTGGGTCCCCCAGCATGACAACAACCCAAAACACACAGCCAGGGCAACTAAGAAGGGGCTCTGTAAGAAGCATCTCAGGGTCCTGGGATAGAAAATCCAATAGAAAATATTTGGCAGGAGCTGAAAGTCCATATTGTCCAGCAACTGCCCTGAAACCTGAAGGATCTGGAGAAGTTCTGAATGGAGGAGTGGCCCAAAATCCCTGCTGCCGTGTGTGCAAATCTGGTCCAGAACTCCAGGAAATGTCTGATTTCTGTAACTGCAAACAAAGATTTCTGTGCTAAATATTAAATTCTGTTTTTCTGATGTATCAAATACTTTTGCCATGCAACAAAATGCAAATTAATTACTTGAAAATCATCAATGTGTTCTGTTGGATTTTTGTTTAAGATTCCGTCACTCACAGTTGAAGAGTACCTATCATAAAAATTGTAGACGTCCACATGCTTTGCAAGTGGGAAAAGTTGAAAAATCAACAGTGTATCAAATACTTGTTCTCCCCACAGTATTAAATTTAATTTAAGAGTGGCAAGGAAAAATTAGATTTTAATGGGCCCAAATTTTGGACAGATTCATGCTCAACGCGAGCAGATTAGTATGATAGTAGGAGAGATAGGATCAAAAAAAATCTCATACTCATAACATCAGTGTTAACAGCTACAAGGTTCTGGTGACGAGACATTGTGGGACGAGACACAATACAGAACACATTAAGTTACTCTCATCCATTGATGAAGGGACGTGAGTGTAGACAGGTTTGGAGGAGTGGAAGGGATCCGCTGTCCCTCCACCTCTTGATTTTCCTCCACTTGGTCCCTGCTTCCATCATAGATGACAACGCAATCTGCAAACATGAGACTGTAATGGTCTTCGTGTGACTAATAACTAATTTTCTGTAATTACCTTGGATAGATTCTGTCCCAAACATACTCTTGATTTTTTACATTATTTCACAGGATGTATTTTGGGAAAAAAAAAAGCAATGCCAAATAGAAAGGATCCAGCTGACCTCAAACCTACAACCCTCTCGCCATGAGGACAGAGTCATAATTCCTAAACTTCTATTTTCTGTTCTTTCAGTTACAGTGCCTGCATCGGACAACTGGATCCCAGCTGTGACACAGTATGATAATAAATAATAAAAATAATACATTGATAATAATACATTAGATTTGTACGGCTCTTTTCATGGCACTCAAAGACGCTTCACAAGCGAAAAAACAGAAGACACAGAACATATACACAGTATGTTAGACTGTCAAAGAAAATGAATTTAAATGCTTGGTTGGCTGATATTTTTTATCATCTGTCAAAAACTATAAGTTCGTTGATCAACCAAATCGATATATAATTCTAAACAGAAGGACGAAGGATGAGCTCTTATCTATGGTGAAATAATCTATTTTTGTCCTGCCTTGATTGTTCTCTTTGCCACCATGACACAAGAGCAAAAGATGCTATTGTGGAGTTTATGTTTGTTCTGATAAGTAAAGGAAAGAAGAATCAAGCAAACAAAGAAGATTCAAATAAGCAAATGCCCCTGTTTAGGGCCATGTTTTAAAATCTGCTGTATGACCAACCACATGGAACGCGACACTTTACTCCAGAGCATATGTACACAACACATCTAAACGTACATAATTAAACTAGGAACAGTGACCTCTGGGTTCCCTCTAATTGACTGAAGAAAAGGCAAAATAGTATTATGTTGTGTAATACACACATAGACACACACACACACGTACATATATATATATATATATATATATATATATATATATATATATATATATAAACAGCCTGTGATCTACTGGTGACTGGTCCAGGTTGTATGTAACTTCTCACCCAATGACTGTTGGGATGCGCTCCAGCCCCAGCTGAGTGCAGTAGTAGTATGGGTAAAGAATGAATGCATGAATGAATGATTGTGTACAGCATAAAAATAGAAAAAATGTCATCATAATTAACATACACTAGGGGGCACAATAGCTCAGAGCCAGAAAAACAATGAGCCATCTTCACTCTGCAACCTTGGATAAGTTGTAGGATATCCCTGCATCAGGGTGCAGCACAGGAACTGCAGTGGTCAAAGATCATCTTAACCACCCCCAAAACCCCCATTCTACTCCTGCTTTGCATTAAAATTAAAGTCTGACCTCTGTTTTTTTTCTCTTTAGAATAAAAAGTGTTGCATTGAATTACATTGTACCTTTAATAATCCCTCGTGGGGAAATTCGTTCGCTGCACTTGATCCATGATGATTGAACCATGAGCAGTAGCCTGCCGTCCACCGACACCAGGGGAGCATTCAGGGGTTCAGTGTCTTGCTCAACAACACTTGCACACACTAGGAGGATTGAACCAGGAATGTTCAGTTCCAAAGATCCTGATCCATCATTCACCATCCACACAATCATCCCTGAAATCCTTCCACTACAAGCTCACCCAGCTCACAGTGCCTCCTTCTATCTGTTGATGGATCATCGGCTTTCTGACTGACAGGAAGCAGTAGGTGAAGCCAGGGAGCATCACATCAAGCAACCAGACCATCAGCACTGGTTCCCCCCCGCAGGAGCTTCCTGTCCCTGCTGCTCATCTCCCTCTATGCAAACCCAACTTACAGACAGGATGTGGAGCAGCTGGTCCACTGGTGCAGGCTGAACCACCTGGAGCTGAACCTGCTCAAGACTGCAGAATGACAGTGGGCTTTAGAAGAAGCCCACCTATACTCTTCCCCCTCACTGTCCTCAACAACACAGTGTCTGCTGTGGACAATTTTCCGGAAACCTGACGTTAACCTTCCACATAGACATTTTCTGGAAAACTGCCCAGCAGAGGCTGTACTTCCTGCAACAACTCAGGAGGTTTAACCATCTTCAGGAACTGCTGATCATCTTTTAATCTGCACTCATTTAGTCTGTCCTGTCCACAGCCATCACTGTCTGGTTTGGATCAGCCACCTAACAGGACAGGATCAGTCCGGCTCAGGGCTGACCTGCCTTCAATCCAGGACCTTTATCGGTCCTGGTGAGGAAACGGGCGGGCATCATCTCTGCAAACCCATCACAAACGGTTTGATTCCCTCCTCTCTGGAAATCACTACCGACACAAAACAGTTCCTATCCCCAGGCTGTCATTCTGATGAACTGGAATAGTCGGTGACAAAAAACAAAACAAAACAACAAAATACCCCAACTGTACAGTTTGCTTCCTTCACTTTTGTATCAATATTGCACTTTTTTGTACGCATTTGTGTGTTTATATATACTGCCAATTTTTTCCTTCTTATTTTTATCTATTTATGTTTTTACCAAACCTACACCCTTCCCTATACAGTGAGCAATGTCAACCAGGACATAAATTCCTTGTTCTTTTTGAACTTAGCCAATAAAACTGATTCCGACTCTTGTCACTGAGGGAAGACTGCTCCTGCCATCTAGTGCCTGGTGGAGGTAACGCATTTGGTTGGTATATGCAAGATTTAAAAAAATTAGCAGATATACCTTATAAAGTGGTAGCCACAATTTTCACCATAGAGTCAGAATAGATAATAGTTCCAGGGTTGCTCACAAAGCTTCCTTACAGAACTCACAACATGAGTATTTGCATATCTTCTGGCCCCATTACACAACAACTACAGTGCAATGTTGAAATTTATTACAGGTCATATTGCCTCATACTTCCTTTGTTGATACTACTGATCAGCCACCTCAAACCTATGTTTCATTTCATACCAGAGCAGAAAACATACAGGTAGATGGAAGTTCCCGTTGGGTCCAGTACCCATGGGTCAATCGCATGATCATCAACCAGGAAAAAACATTCATCATTATTTTGCCCCTTTAGGCCTGGAACGTCGCCTGGTGGCGGGGCAGCGACAGGGAAGTCTCCCTGTCACTCCCTGCTGCTGATCGATGTTACCGCCTACGGCTCTTGCAGGGGTAAGCTATTCTTTTCCCAGCACCTGACCTTCCTCCTCAGTCAGAGCCAAAAGTTGTCTTTCACTGCCTCCTCTGCCAACTCTTTGACCGCTTTCTTCAACCAGCCTCCAGTCACTCCTGCATCCCTCAAGAGGCGCATGGTTGACAGACCTACAAATCCTCGGCATCCCACTTCAACGGGGTAGATGGTGGTCTTCCAGCCAGTTTCCTGACACTCAGCAGCCAAATCCACGTATTTGGCCTTTTTGCACTCAAAGGCAGCCACGATCCCTTCCTCATGTGGAATTGTAAGTTCATTAAGGTAAGGCGACCTTGCGCTGCTGGACCATACAACGGTCAGGGCAGATAGATGTGGTTGTGATGTCTTGTTGAACCCTAATTTCCCACTCCTTGTCAGGGGAAAAGGGTAGAGCTGCTTCCTTTTGCCTGGCGGGTTTATGTTCTCCGCATTCTCAAACAAAGTTTATGCTGCTCTCTGCTGGTGGTGACTTTTTGTTATCTTGTCGACACCCGTCCAGCACCTCAGCTCCCTTTCTCTGCAGCACTCCCGAAAGAGTGCCATCTTGTATCCTGAAAGGATGAGGCATACGTTTCGGGCATCGCAGAAATAGCAGCGTTCACCTTGCTTTCCCATGGTGGATTTGCAACCCCCTAAACATGGTCAATTTTTACCATCCTCATGCATAATTCGGAGGATCCTCTCCTCGTTTGCCGTTGGTCTGGCGTTCTTGTCATCCATCTTTCGTCCCAACTAACGGAGTGCCCACGGGTTGTTTTCTTTTTGTATTTTTATCAGACAGAATGAGAGAAGACATAAACAAGACAGCAGTTGGTTTAGGGACAGTGATATGTAAGAAAAGACAGGAAGCAGAGATGAAAATGGGGTTGGGGTTCTCTTTGGGGAGTGACGAGGATGGATAGGATTCTAGATAGGTGTTTATTAGACGGTTTTGGAGATCAGGTAAGAGAAGCCAGACTGGAATGGTTCGGTTGTATATAGAGGAAGGACAGTGGATATATTGGCAGAGGGATACTGGGATTGGAGCTTACAGGCAGGAGGTCTGGAGGAAGATTCATGGATTCATAGATTTATGGATGTAGATGAAGAGGACATGGAGAGAATGGGGTTCGATAGAGGAAGTCGATTCGTTGTGACAAGCCCTGAAGGGAAAAGTCGAAAGGAAAAGAAAAAGTTTCAATACCTCTAAAAAGTCACTAGATGGAAGCATTCACTAATGTTGCTCTCCATGTTAGACATGTTTGCACTGTCGCACAGTGATGCATAAATGATGTCAAGTTTTTAGTTTAGGTTATTTCTTTTTTTGATTATCTATTTATTTATTTTTTTTTTTGCAAATAGCAGTTGCGAATGTACATTTTATGATAAAGTTGATTTTTTTTTTTTTTTAGTTTATTTTGTTTCTTGCATGGAAAATTTCACTTTTCCAAGTTAAGACCTTCTGAAAGCTTCTAGATAAAAATGATTTCATGTAATCACATCCTAATACATCATTTTTCAGAGATACGCAGGCTGTACACACCCTGGGAAATTGCCATCTCACAGCCTGGTACTGCAGACATCCAGGTTTTTCTTTTCACGGACCATCTGTCATCACTGTGCCTTTGTACATAAAGCTGCTGTATGCAGGCCAAACCCATCCACTCGGCCACACTCCTGTTTTTAAAATGATACCAACTCCTCATCATTTCTGACTCCCGGGTTGTACGGACATGCCTCCTGACCAGATCTCTTGCTGGCGCAGGAACACGTAACCAAGTCTGACTGTCAAAGCCATTGTCCATCTGTTCCTCATAGACACAGAGCACAAGGGTATGGCTGTAATTAGCTCTATGAAGAAGTTTATAATCCCCAAAGACTGCAGCTGTAACGTGACTTTCTGGGACAGTCTGCATCCAAACTCAAACTGAAAATAACTCTGTGGGAAGAGAGCAGACTTCAGATTGTGGACAATTAAGATATTTTGAACAATAGTTGGAAAACTTACTGACTCTTTTTTGCTTAAAGGGTTTCATTTACTATGACTCTGCAGTTCCATCAAGACACCAGATAAACAGCAGCATTGTTTGTGAGACATGAAAAAGAATCCAAAGAACCTGATGGCGTTTAACCATTTTATGGTGGCCCTGGAGGGGAAATTGTGGAAAGACGGTTTCTCCTTGAAACGTCAGGGCATTTTTCAACCCCCAAAAAATTCAATAAACATTGTGACGTTAGAAAAATATAATAGTGCCAATGCACAGTTTGGAAGACACAGAAAATGAAATTATGCGAACAATAAAAATATGACAACCCCACAGCATTTAACCACACATGACATTCAAAGACGCAACAACATTTCTGACACCACAACATGATTTTGGAAACAACATCTGATAAAAACGATCAGGAAAAACATGTCATCACAATGTTGTAACATTTTTTTCTCTGAGTCAGTGTGTCTTTTGAAATGTCATCGTGCTTTTCCCAATGCTGTCATGTTGTGGATCGCCTAGCTGACCTGACCTGTGCAGGCTGAATACTGAGGAGGAGTTTGGTTGTATTAAAGAAAACATGAGACTATTAAATAAAATATCAAATAATTCTGGATACAAAAGAAAAGCCTTTCATACAGTATTTCAAATTGGATTAAGCTGAATCTTTTAAGGACTCATATTTGAGACAACGGCTGCACACACTCAGTTTTGTTTGTACTTTCTTTCACCTAAATTATCTTACTTATTCAAAAAGAGTGTCCAGTCTTGAATGCTCTGCAGACAGATGTACTATTCGAACCTTCCTCTTCTCTTATCACTCAAGAGAGCAGATGAGCCTTCGGATGCAGGAGCAGCCTTGAATTTGACCGTCATTCAGTCCAGAACTGGTTGCATCTGTGTGTGTGTGTGTGTGTGTGTGTGTATGTATGTGTTTTTGTGCATGTGTGCATGAAAGCGTTTATGTGTGTGTCATGAGCCCAAACACTTTCAAGGTCTTTCAGGCTATTTTTTATCTCCCCCCCCCCCGCCTACACATCCTGCAACCTTTCTTTTCTGTGCTTCATTTCATCCTCCTTGAGCCTAACCTTGACCATTAACACTTCTTAGATGAGATTAGTGGAAAACAACAACCTTGCACAGGTGCACTAGTATTTAATAACACTGCAGAGAAAAGCGGTGCAAAAATTCTTTGGCAGCTTTATTTAAATCACTTGGAGGTAAGTTTGGCCTTTTTATGCTCTCCTAGTTATGCTGGAGTAATAGCTCAATAATCAGGGCTATTGGCTCAGATTCTGAGCCAAACACACACACACACACACACACACACCCACACCCTGTGTGCAAGGAAAGGGCTCTGCATGTCATCTTATTTGTTAAAACGTTACCTGAAAAATTTCATGCTAGTTGAGTGAAATACTACAAAGTGATAGGGCTCGACCGAGGAAAGAACACACGTTTTGTTATATACGTGCGCCCATGTTGAATTTAAATTATTATGGCTTTCTCAAGAGGCCCATTCAGATGCTGCTGGAGATTACGTGATACCTTTTGAGTTCATGGCCAAATTGGTGGTGGCCACTTGGCATCTTTCATTTTCTACATCAAGTAAAAAAGTGGCCTGTTTCTGTAGAGTACACATGGTTGAGCGATATCTCTGAGAATTTATGGAAATCTTGTAGCCACCACAAGATTTATCAGTGAGAATCATGACCTGGACGATTGAGAATTTTCACAGAGATACAATCAAAGTAATTATCCGTTATTGAGTTTTTACTAGAGCTCCTAGGTGCTGGAGCCTGGAGGAAACCAGAGTAAATCCATGAAGCTATATACAAGAAGTCAGTGAAGGTTCTCAGTCACTTGGGTCATGGTTACTTCTTGTCAAAATCTTCTTCTCCTGGTAACTGGATTTCAAGGCAAGACTGTTCCATACATGAAACATGGGATGTTTTCAGCTGGAGTGAGCAAAGTGGGGAAAAAGTACTTGGGGTGTGGTACAGTGAAAAGCTCAGGTTGAGCAAGGTGAACAGGGCAGATGGAAGTGAATGTTGTTGTTTATAACTGATCATATTTCCTTTGAATAATTGCCCTAAGATTGTTTGTGTTACTGGCATGGCATCAAGCACATGAAGAAATCTTTCAGATGGCAGAAGATATGAATCCTATTTGAAATGCAGCTAGAATAATGAGATTATGACTGCTTCTGTTTCTTGTCTGTGTACCAGTGTCCCCCTCCTCAAGCTGCCACCTTATCGGGGTGGAGGGGTTTGTGTGTCCCAGTGATCCCAGGAGCTATGTTATCAGGGGCTTTATGCCCTAGGAGGGTCATCCAAGGCAAACAGGTCCTGGGTGAAGGACCAAATAAAGTGTGGCTCAAGAAGACTTTAAATAAGGAAAAAGATGAATTGCCCTGTTTTTTCCTTCCCCGGATGTGGGTCACCGGGGTCCATCCCTGAAGCCAGGCCCAGGAATGGGGCTCGATGTTGAGCGTCTGGTGGCCAGGTTGGCACCCAAGGGGTTCAGCTGGGCACAGCCTGAAAGGGCAGCACGGGTTCCCCTTCCCTTGGGCTCAACACTCATAGGAGGGGCCATGGGGGTATGGTGCGATGTGAGCTGGGTGTTGGCAGGAGCGGGGGAACTTGGCGGTCTGATCGGTGGCTGCAGAAGCTGGCTCTTGGGACATGGAATATCCCTTCTCTGGCAGCGAAGGAGCCCGAGCTTGTGTGGGAGGCAGAAAAATTCCGGCTAGATATAATCAGACTCACTCAACACATAGTTCAAGCTCAAGAACCAGGCATCATGAGAGGGTTTGGACTGGAGTTGCCCCCTTGTGAGAGGCACCGGGCAGGTTTTGTCATATTGATTAACCCCTGTCTCAGCACCTGCATGTTGGGGCTCTAACCAGTGGACGAGACGGTAGCCTCCCTCCACTTTCCAGTTCTGACTGTTGTGTGCGCTTGTGCATCCAACACGAGCCCAGCGGTAGTTTCTGACTAGATTATTGAACAGTATCTTAGAGAGTGAGAAGATCCCTGAAGAGTGGAGACGAAGTGTGATGGTGCCCATTTTTAAGGAGAAGGGGGATTTGCAGGGGGATTTGCCTCTTTAGTGGCAACTAAAGAGGAATAAAGTTGATGAGCCATACAATGAAGGTATGAGAAAGAGTAGTGGAAACTAGACTGAGAGCAGAAGTCAGCATTTGTGAACAGCAGTCTGGCTACATACCTAGAAAGAGTACTACAGATGCAGTATTTGCTTTGAGAATGCTAATAGAGAAGTACGGAGAGGGCCAGAGGGAGCTGCATTATGTTTTTGTAGACCTATAAAGAAAAACATGGTGCCAAGAGAGGAACTCTGGTATTGTATTAGGAAATCTGGAGTGGCAGTGAAGTCTGTTAGACTGGTGCAGGACATGTATGCTAGCTGTGAGCTGTGGTGCGGTGTGCTGTAGGGGTAACAGGGAAGTTCAAGGTGGAAGTGGGACTCCATCAGGAGTCTTGCCTTGGGTAACCCTTCCAGGTGCATAAAGCCCCCGACAACATAGCTCCCAGGATCACTGGGAGACACAAACCCCTCCACCACGGTAAGGCGGCAGCTCACGGAGGGGAATGATAATAATAATAATAATAATAATATATAAGATGCATCCCTGCGATCCTGAGTGTATTATACAGCTGTTGATAATGGATGAGTGGGTGTGTGAATTGTTTTAGACCCTTTAGTGATGCAGAATCTGTTTTCAAAATAAAAATGTAATAATTTTGTCTACTGTAATAGTGGGACCTTTTCAAGTTTAATTGACTTCAGACCAAAAAAAGATAAATCTTCAAGTACATGCTAAGCAGTTTTGGTTTACACTAACAGTTTATTCTGTAACAGTTTATTTGATAGGCTGAAGATGCCATGAACAGAAGGATTTTGGTGATTGCAGTTTTAAAGATGCCATGTAACTGACTTGCTGAGATAGGTTTTTATAACAACAAACACAAATGGAACTCTCAGAGCAGTTCTAAAGAAAAAAAATTAAGGAAAGAAGAAATCTAGAACTCATCGATTTTCCAAATGTCTAATAATTGAGAGAATGCTGACCTTGGATGACGGAACATGACACATTTTATGGAAATCTGTTGTTGTGCGGTAGTCAGGCATAATTCCCGCCTTGCATGCAATACAATAAAACAAAAAAAGCAATAAAGCAAAAAACAATAAAACCTTCTGTATTATGGGGAAATCTGGGTGAGCGGCTCGCTCCCCCCCGAGGACCCTGGGTCCAACCACAAACTGTGGTTAAACTGAAATCAAGGCTTGGTGTTTGGTAAGTCGCAATTAAGCTCCTAGTAATATTTACTGTAAATTGCCGTTTTGAGTCTTATTTTGTTTTATTTAGTTATTTGAGAGTCCAAGTGGGTGTCAAAGCTTTGTGGCTGACATGTGTGACTAACGGTTTATCACATTCAAGTATATGAATAATAGCACTGGTTGTCAGTGCTAATATCAAATTATTTTTAAATTATTATTAAAACAGTGCTTCCAAGAAAAAAACAAAAGCAACAGGCCAATGCCGACAATCACATCTCACAACAATCTAATTTACCACTTGGAACCAAATGTAATGGTCATCATTGGTACATGAGGTGATACACAGTCGGTAGTATTTTTTGATTCATAATTTCTCATTATGAATGAGAATGAATGAATGCTGTAACGTTATGAATGAGATATGAATTATCCATATCTTCATATTTCTCAGCAGTGATAGAAAAAAGTAGGCACTTTATCATCATCACACAGTGTCGACACAGGAACAAAATTAAACTTCAAACAAAATTGTTTTCGAGGCTTAGAATAATATCAATCAATTATAATCAATTTATTTTTGTTATTTTTTTTAGTACTGTCCATGGGATTGGCAAAATGAAGATTTAACAATGAAACACTATGAGGATTGCACGCTATTATAATCCATAAAACGCTCCCTCTCATTGGATCAAATTGATAAAACAAGAAAATTAATCCATCTTAATGCTCCAGACCATATCGAACCATTTTTGACCGAATCCAATGACATTTTCATTATTCAATCCCTTCTGACAGAGAGAGAGAGTCGGTTGTGTTCATTTTACAACACCGTTGTTAATGGGTGTCTGCGTGTTTTTCAGGCGTATTTATTTCGTTGGCCCTATTAACATTCCATGGGGAACCTTGACATTTTTTTTTCCCCAGTGGGTTCTATGCATATGAACATATCTTTAGGTGGCAAGTGAAAGGTGATATCCAGAAGCAGCTGTTTGCTCCCCGCCGCTTGGCGGTCCTGCCTTTCAGGATCTGAGCGTGTGTGTGTGTGTGTGTGCATGTGTCTATGCATGTTTACACACAGCAGCACTGTTATTCCATGAATCACCAAACTTTTTTTCCCCTGTTTCCACGGTGAATCTGACTCATGAATTGAGTTAGTCGTTTCACAACACCTTCAGTTACTGGAAAACATTGTGTTGTGTTTCTAAATAATAACCAGAAAAAAAGAAAGACTGGATATGATATAAGACTAGATTAGATCATTAGATCAGTTATTTTGGAGAAATTTTAATGTGTACGATCAATCAGTGTGAAGTTTCATTTTAATTATGACAGGATAATAAAAGTTTCTCAGTGAACAATAGTTTTTAGACAGAGCTCTGTGAAAACATGATTTAAAAAAAGTGCTGTATCCAAAAATACACCAGCCAAACAATAAAACAACAACATGTAATTACATCCAAAAGAGTAAAAGTAAGTAACATGAAACCAAATTTATCATGAACTCTCCTCAGATTAGATCAGCTACGCTCATTTTATGACAGACTCAAACTCAAATCACCTCAACGACTGGGCTGGATCATGAAACAACTCATGACGTTACAGTTTCTCAAAGAATAATAACTTTAATATATAAAAGCTCCCTCTACAATAATTGATGCATGCATGCATATGTAATAAGATTTGTGCATGTTGTTTGAATGAGTCACATTCTGAATTTGACAAAGGTATTCATTGTATCATTAAGCATCTTAATGATACGAGAAGTGATTCGTTGTAATAACTTCTACTTTGAATTCTTAAATTCCTTGAGCAGCACTAGGTGAAAACTACCTCACTGTTTGGTGCAAAACTGGGAGGAATGTTACTGCACGGGCTGGCTAAACATCCTCAGGACGCAAACATTTACTTGAAAAGTAATCTTTTTTTTTTTTTAAGTGGGTAAACATGGGTTCAAGTGACATGGCTCTTCCCTCCCTGTTCTGTGGAGTTGCATGTCTAGCAGGAAAAATGCTCAAGCTCTTATTATTATTATTATTGTTTTCCCTGCACACAAAACAAAATAAATTCAAAACAGAATTGGAAGAACATGCTGCTTGCATTACACAATCACTGAAATTCCAAAAGGAGCAGGGAAACAAATAAGCCATTTCGTAATCCTGTTGACGGACAAACAGATGGATGAAAATGAGAGTCATCTTTCTACCTCATGGGGAAGGAAAGTGTCTCGGCCCCTTGTCGGTGGCCATAGAATATTTACATCATAAAAACTTCCTTCAGAATGTGGAGTTGTTACATAATGAAGTGTTGGATCTATCCTTAAGATGGAATAATGGTCTTCACTTATAGAGCGCTTTCATATGCTTGCAGTTTCAAAGCGAACATTTGAAAATATTCACCCATTTACTCACACACTCATATATGTATATATATTCTCTCATCTTTTCTCCTATCATTTGCCAGACAATTGAAGTGTTGCAGGTGTTAAATGACTGATATTTTTGAGTGAGACTACAAATGTTCAGAGTTTCCAAATCAATGATCTCCTGCTGATCCTGCTAAACTTTGTACAAAAATCCACCATCAACACATCAAGAGAGCATTAGTTTTAGGGAAAACGAAATCTATGCCCTCTCATCCACATCCTTCCAGCAAAGCTTCATTACGCATCACATCTTAACAAATTTACTCCCAATTTTAGACACTATGAGAAAGAGATTATTCACGAGGAAATTGATTATTCCCAATGTGAATGTTTTCAGGTTAATTGTGGTGCACTGTTATCTTTAAAAAACGTTTGACAAAATCCTCCTCCATTCATGAATGTTTGCGGTAGGAGAATTTCGAACTTGAATTTAAGTCCTTGTTTTGATTCGGACTGGGGGGGGGGGGGGGGGTTATTTGGAGTTTGTATTTTCTCCCTCCTCCTTTTCTCCGGTGTTCTCCAACAATACAAAAACATGTTGTGGAGAACCTAAATTGGCCACCCATTTGAATGAAAGGGTGAATGTGATTAACACCCACTCGGGGGTAGGTAAACTTTTTGGCTCAGGGGACTTTAAAATTTGACAGATGGGCCGGGTCAGCACAAGATACGATACATATAAAAAAAAAATAAATAAAAAAAAAAGTATGTTAACAGTACATATCAGACTCATCTGACATTTGCTTTGAAAATAAAACCAAATAAAAAATAAAGGCTCTGACATTTGCTTGCATTTCATGCACAAACCAATTTTTCCTTTGTAGCTTCATGTCCAGCTCATCCACGTGTGCCAGTGTGTCCACAGTAAAGGCTAAATCACAAAGCCAATCATTGTCATTCAGCTCAGGAAAATTTTCAAGTGTTAACAAGAAGCTCCAAAAATGAAATAATCTCCTGTTTGAGCTCCCACATTCATTGATCCAATCATTTACATCAAGTATGAATTCTGTACCAATCTTTGATTGATTTTAGATTTCACCTTGGCTTTTTTGTGATTAATCACACAAAGGTTGGTGTGTGATGTTGGTATTTTTGGCAGATTCTAAACATATAAACATTATCCAGGTGAGGATTGGCATGACATTCACTCATTCACCCCTTTTATAAACTCTCCATCATGTTTTTACAGTTACCAAATAGCTGCTCAGAGTTGTTCAGAGTTGTTTTTTTGGGGTTTGACTTCCATTTGTCCTTTAAGATTGATCAGGATTGTATTCAGATTTATTTATTGAGTTGCAAAAAGTCACAAACATTTCATGAGAGAGGCTCTTTATTCGAATGTGTCTCTTAGACCTCATGAAAACACAGAAAAGGGTTTAGAGTGGAAACAAACCGTCAACAGCATTCTCGTTTGTTTGCTTCACCGGAAACCTTCAAAAGCCATTTTACTTAATAAATAATCTGCACTCAGCGGAGACCTGACAGCCACTTCATCCAAATGCTCCTTTTATTGTTCCGATGGGAATAAGATCCGTTTATTGTGCTCCACTTTTGCACCCTGGTCATATTTACAGCCATCGGTGGGTTCTCAGCTGTCAGATTGGCACAAGCTCGCCCTCTCTTTCTCTTTCTGTGTCTGTCTGTCGCTCTCGCCATCCCGTGTTGATCTGCATGCTTCCCAGATGTTTTCTATCTGAACTCCAAGACTCAAGGAGCCCTCGCTCTCACCTCTGTCTCTGTTTTGTGGACGTTTTCCATGACTTTCACATGCTTGAGTGTGTGACGGCAATGGACAGTCTGACTGACACCTCGGTCTTTTATTGCAAATTTTACTGCATTTCTTTTTGAAGGCATTCATTCAACGATAACATCCAAATACTTTCAAAACAGTCTTTGTCTCATCCACATAGTAATACACAAGTTTTGCATTTATATCACACGACTCCACAGAAGATTAACATTGTGAATAGATGACGAATTGTTTGGCAATTCCACAGTTATTCTCAAAGGAGATGAGTCGCCTGAAGTGAAACACTGACACACATCAAAAAGTGAACAATATTGGTTTAATTTCCCTTCTTGCATAGCTTCAGTGTGAGTAACCGCAGTGTAACGTGACAAGTCACTATCTTTACCGATAGTGGTTTTTTGAAACTGCATGCTGGTAAATTTGGCTTATTTGGTCAAAGCAAGAGAAGCAGAAATATTCATTTTGCTGATGTTTGGTTCTCTTCATAGTTCCATTATCTTTGGCATTCGAACTAGATAATCATGTCCCTGCTTATTGTACTTTTTAAAAGATGTATTTATTGTGGTTTTTAAGTCCATCTGTTTATAAACAATTGATAATCATTGTGAGATATTTGTATGCCGTTGTGTATGAAGGCTAACATTTGAACATTTTTAAGATGCTTGATTTTTTTTTAACAATTCGCATTGTTTCTTGCACACGTGCAAATACTATTTAAATAGTGCAAACACATGAATGATACTCTAATATTAAAAATATGATTAAAACTGTAATCACAGTAGTGATTTGACAGTTTAATCAAGAATAAACTGATCTGGCACATCCAGTACAAATGATAAACAGATAGTCAAGGCAACCCCTAAATGTCATTATCTCGGTCTGCTTTGAAAACAGAAAATTCCCTCAGCTTCAGTTTGGCTCGGTGTCCCTTGGCTTCCTTCCTGTCCCTGACCTCTGGGGTCAAGGCAGCATAATGAGGCACTCTGAAGCTTAACCTCCCCTTTCTGCTGTCCTCTCGCAGCCCCTCAACCTTGTTCCGCCTATGCTTTCTCAGTATGACCTCATATTATGAGATTTTCCACTTGTATATATTTATAGGGCTCACATGCATGACAGAGACTGATAGCATTGGGAAAGCAGTACGGGCTGCAAGAATACCATGGATTATAATCAGCGCATACACACATCAGCGTTTAACAGAAACCCTGCGGTAAATCAGTCACACATGCACACACACACACACACATGCATGATTGCATGATATTCCTGTTGCTGTTTTTAAATGTCGAAACATGGAATAAGAAAACCAGTCCATCTATAAATCCGTCAACATGGGCCAGAGCTTCTATACACGGCCTGGGGTTCACCATTGTTGACTATTCTGAAACGTGATTGACATCACCGCACTCATTTCCATGGCGATGCATGTGCATGCCTGGTATGCAGCCATGTGCTGTGCAACGCAGTGGGGAACTCAAATCAGTCAGGCACCCCACTGACATCCTTTGTCATTTACCACCATTTTATTCATTTCTGTTATTGGCAGTATGCAAAAGGATTTTTGGGCAGAAAATGATAACAGTGTTGGTTGTGGTTGCTCAACTCAATACAGGCTGCCAACAACCTTTGTGAACTAGTGGCAGGGGGGCAGCGGACTGATGGTGGATGTACAGCACAACAACATGTTGTCTGCGTAAATTTTACATCAGCTGAAACTCCCAGTTCCTTCAAAGCTGTGGGCGGGAGGGCGTAGACACCTTTGTGAATCACATCACATGCTGAGATGTGAAGAGGAATTGACTTCAGAAGAAGAATGGGAATTATTTCTCAGAAAGCTCTGAAAAGAGGGGTGAAACGAATAGATAATAAGAAAACTGGTTTTGAATCTCAGAGTGAAGCCATTGAAAGCTTAATCAGAAACAGGGGGTAGCATTGCAACTGTCACTTTCAGTTTCAGCATTACTCTTATATCTCATCTCTCACCTCAGCTTGATCAAAAAGGAGGTCTGGCACCAGTCAACTTGATAATAAGGAGAAAATAGGAAAGCGGAAACCATGTAAGAAAATATCTTTCAAGTGCCTTCCCCCGCAGGCCCTGCCCTCTCTTCCGCACTATGCTTGTTCTTGCTTTCCAACCTCTCACCCTCTGTTCCCAAATTGCGGCCTCCTCGGAGAGCAGGAAGCTGGACCGGGAGCTTGTCCGCAAGCCAAAGAGAAGGTGGCCATTTTCCCCTGCTATGAGCCAAAGTAAAACCGACAGCCATGTTCGACAGACCCAGGGGAAATAGAGGAGTCTGAAAAGAGACCAAAAAAAATCAAAAAAAAAATCCCTGAGGCACTGACACACAAGAAGAAAACAAGCAGCCAGCGGATAATCATAATAACACTTGTTGTCATCACCACTCTCTTTATATGGGAAATAATTAAGCAAATCTCAGTCTGGCTCACGGGAAGCCTGCGGAAGATTTGTTGAGCTTATGTGTCTTTTGGGAGGTTTGGTAAACCACAAATCCGGAGAACTACAAAAATCCAAGATTTGTCACTGAGTAAAAAAACCACCAGGCCTCACCATCCCCCCCCCCCCCCCGATATGGACGCACATTGTCATTTGTAATTGCCCCGTCTTTTATGAATTGATAAAAGATGTAGTTTGTAAAAACAGTATGATTGCGATTCATCATTTAATATAAATTATTTCTCAAAGAAGGCTCTGAACCACCAAACTCTCTTGGTGACTGTGCTCGCCGTGGGGCCGCCATCATTTGCAGCGACACAGTGGTGTTTCATGACTCCAAGTGTGGCATTGTCTTCTGTCATGTCCCACAAGAATGTTAATTTTGCCTCAGAGGGAGCTTATTTCTTTTTGAAATACTGTCATCCACTGCCAGTTTAATCTGAAAATTAAAAACTTGTGACAAGTCTGATTAGTAGGTGAACAAAGGGATGTATTTTTTTTCCTTCCAGACTTACTGAAAGGGGGCATTATATAGACGCCAAGAGAGGCAGCTAAATGAAGCAACCTATGGTTGTGCTGGTTTCAGATAATTAAAAACACACTGTACACTCACATTCTTGTGGCCGGGAAGAGTCTTGTTTTCAAGAGTATACCCTTTGCTCTTTCTGTCTGTCGTGTCTGCCCACGTCTCAAAGCTGAGTTGTAATGCTGAGATTAGATTTAGACTTCTGCTCTCATCCTGAACACAAAGGCGAGAACGATTTCTAACACGCAGCTATCGGACAAGGTCGATGTCAGCAAGTGTTTAAAAAAAAAAAGGGACCCCCCCCCCTCAAAAAAAAACAAAACTACCTGCTTGTCTGTTTTTTTGATTCAGATATTGCATTTATAAAAACAGATACATAAAATAATAAAACATAAGAATATATAAAACATATTTATATGAATATATATATTTCAACAAGGTAATCCCTCATTTTGAAAACACAAATGCAGCTAGTGTTTTTTATTTTTTTCCCCCAAACATTTACTTTCAAACATTCTCCCTGTTTGAAAGCAACATGTCTAACTGTTGCGTACGATATATATATGTGTGTATAAAAATATATGTATTTCATTACAGTAATTGGCAGGCGCTTTTATCCAAAGCGACTTACAAAAAGTGCAATTCAGTCACCATGTCACCGTACACACACACACACATATATATATATATACATATATATATATATATATATATGTATATATATATATATATATATATATACATATATATATATATATATATATGTATATATATATATATATATATATATATACATATATATATATATATATATATATATGTATATATATATATATATATATATATATATATATATATATATATATATATAGACACACACACACTTAATATATATATATATATATATATATATTATATACAATATACACACACCCACATATATATGAATAATATAAAAATATGCATTTGCAGGGCCCCCATGGTTTGTACAATTTAAGAGAAAAGGGCAATTTCATAGAATGGAATGAAACCATCTAGGGACTTAAGCTTCAATGTATCAACTATATCCCTTCTCTCAAAGAATGGTAAAGGGCTCAAACTATAGGCTGGTGGTTGTTGGAAAAAGCACAATAAAAAGGACACGGTTTCTGTAATGACACAGTGTAGCAGTATGTTCGAGACTTGTGATCCTTCTATGCTTTCAGCATCGAAAACAAGACACACTTTACTTTCATTATATCAGGGTGGAGGTGGACAAGGGAGGCAAGGGAGTATTTTAAAATCTTGGCCAATGAATGCCAAAAATATATGCATGGTTGCCTCTTTATAATTTGGGGGCAGGAAACATTTAACCAGGTTTCAAATGAGATGCACAGTTCGCACAAAAGCACATATCTTCTCATCCGCCTGGGCTTTTTCATGCGGTGTGCAGAGAAATTACCTCTTACTTGGAGTGATTATTTTTAGATAACACATTAGATGTCACACTCTCGACAAACTTTTTTATATACTTCATGATTCTTTTTCTTTTGTGTGTGTAGGAGCATTAATGTTAAAGCATCCCATTGACAGAGTTACAGTTTTTTTTGTCACCAATTTTTTGCCAAACTTCACAGACGAACCCAAAAACCTTACAATTCACATGCTTCTTAAACAATTAAAGGCATCATTAAAGTGTTATTTCAACATTGTGCATCTTATGCGAAGGCTGACCGAAAGAAATTAAATATCAGCATAAGTATAGGCTCCAGAATACAGTCATAATGCACATTTGTGTAGTTTTGGACTGTCATAGATAGATATAGATATCATAGATTATTTTTGGTTTATCATCTGTGATTGTGCAGCAGGACAATAGCAACTGCATGACTTCTGCTGGGCCTATGTGTGGACCCCATTTTCCCTTTTTCTGGTGCCGTCTGATGTTATCTCTGCCATAATTTTTTGTTAAACTCTGCCGACGTATGATTAATGATCTGTGAGAATGACAGCCGATCTGTAAACCCCCCGTTTGGACTCGGTTACCAAAGATCTCCAATCAGTTTCAGCTGGTAATATATGTTTCTCTCAGAGCTGCAGGCTGAAGGCGAAGAGAGCCAGCTGTGTTCAGAAACAATAATAAAGGAATCCATCTTTATCGTGAACAACTTCACCTTTTCATCATCCCAAAAAGAAATGGACAATATTGTATGCGCTTTCTCATGACAGAAAATTGCAGGCTTTGAGAGTTGATGTTAAGTAGTGACGTGGGATGATGAGGATATAAAATTTAAGAGTTTGCAGGGTAGCTGAAATAGTCCCTGCGTGTGTTATGTTATTGTTATATAGGTGTCTGAACATAAAGTTAAGAGTAATAGAAATAAAAAAAAAAAGTTTTGGGGAAAAAATAGCAATATGATCCAAAGGATGCGAAGCTTCTTTTGGAATATTTAAAATAAACAGTCGGGTAGAAACTACTGCGGTTCCACAAAACACAGATATAATTCAAGAGAGGATGACTAGATCCATAATTTAGCTCTTTTGGTTCTTTTCCCCCAGCAACAACACAACAATTTCTATTCATGTCATATACCGGATACATAAATAATTCTCTAGTTATGGACTTATGTATCTTTTAAACAGCAGTGAGACAACTTTATACAGTTGGTGAACACATGGGTGTTTAAAAAAAAAAAAAAAAGGAAAAACAAGATAACAAGAGACAGATTATGGCCTTATGTATCATTACACTCTTATGGATTTGTTCAAGTGGAAACCGGGATTAAGGCATAGGACATGGCCTGTCATGCTAGATTCTTCAGCTGTGATTGCTGTGGGAGAATCTGACTGCTCCTGATACTTCAAAGCTGCTTACTCAATAAGCATGACGACGAGAGACGAGCATAGACCTCAGTGACGTTTACCACATTCTGCCTCCGGTATTATGGGTTTTGCTTGATCTACTGTCGGAATGAAGCTGAACATTATACGGCCACTCTGGTGCTTGCAAGAGATTACTTAAATTCCAAGACCTAAAAAGTTGCCACTATCCTTCTTTCACTAGCTGAAATGTGACACCATCACAGAAATGCCAGAAGCTGTGGTTCCTTTGGGGGCGACTAGCAATCAAACAACTTATTAAAAATTTATTAGAAAGTTAATCAAGTGGAGGTTTTTACTTTATCAGAAGTTTCTTAAAATCTGGTCAAAGAATCTTCCAGCCTGACAAAAGCAGCTGCTGTTGTGCGTCCACATGTTTGTCGAATGGCAAATCAGCAGCCTATTTCTTGTTTGAATTACCTATTTTGGTTGAACTGTACGGGATGGCCGGCTTCACTGTATAACAGGTCATTGGGATACATATCTGCATAGGTTTTTACATTTTTGAACAAATAATCAAGATGTTGGCCTCTTTGAGTTGCCTTTTTGCGGTGTGTATGTTTCTAATATTCAACCACTTTTCTTCCTCAACCTTTTTGCCTTGTTTAAATGCTTTTAAATATCTGGAATCAAGATTGCAACAGTCAAAATGCCTGTCTTTTGGTTTTAAAATTAGTCCACAAACTATTGTGTGAGGTTATGCATACTGTGTGTACTCCTTGTGATGCAGTTTGTAATTGGCAGTCTGCAGGATCCAATTGACATGTCATCTTTTTTATTGCCTATGTTCATACTAACACACACCGTGGTAACAGAATATTTAGACAGATATTTATATATTAATGTTGTCTAAATGCTGAAAATCAAGAGATTATTCTCATCGTGGTATAGTGCTTGAGTGGCATCAGTAAAGTGGTGGAAGTGGGGACTGATGGCTTTATTTTCCATTGATCGGAAATGTTGTGGAACAATTAATGAAAATGCAAGAAATGCGCACGCACACGCACACACACACACGCCTCACCTTATATGGCACATAATGCAATAGGAAGTTCAATGAGGCATTTATACATTAGGTAAGAAGAGACCATGGCCGTGTCGTTGAGTGTATGATTTCCCTTTTCTCAAGAAAAAAAAGGGAACATAGCCTCTTAAATGACAAAGCCAGTTTAAAACATGATTTTCCATTTAAATCCATAGCAATGAATGTTCCTCTTTTCATTATTAATTAATGACTTGAATCCCTTTTCCGGATTTAAATGTTCAGGATGTGAAGGTAATTCATTTTCCTGGAGGGGAGGATGTTGATGTGGGCTGAAAATCACTTACTTCATTTAAACACCTCCAATGTAACATTGATTTTTCAACCTCAAAGTTTCCCTTTTTTGGACGACTGCAAAGAAAAGAAACATTTTCCACCTGTTTATTTTCAGAAAAATTAAGCAGACAAAGCTTGTGTTTATGGTATTCTAAATTAAATCAAACTTTAAAAGGGGGGGAATGAAAGTTTCAATTTCCGGACAGACTTCCTCATTACATACTTTGCCCTGTCAACAGCACACATATTCCATCCCCAGGAAAAAAAAAAAAAAAATTATGCCGTTTTTGTAAAGACAAGAAGTTCCTTTTAGGATGATCTGCTAAGGCTGTACAGCTGTACAATGACATGATTCTGAAAATCAGAATCAGAAAATCATTAGCTGTTTTGGAGAGAAGTCAGAGAAGCCAGACTGAGATGCTTTGGTCATGTTCAGAGGAGGGATAGTGAATATATTGGTAGATGGATGCTGGGGTTGGAGCTGCCAGGCAGGGGGATGCAAGGAAGACCAAAGAGAAGATTCATGGACGTAGTGAGAGAGGATATGAAGTTAGTTTGTGTGACAGGGGAGGCTACAGGAAGTAGGGTTAGATGGAGGAGGTTGATTCATTGTGGTGAATAATCTAACCAGAAACTCTGATGTTGCCTCTCCTAGACACTTCCATACTTCCACACTATATTGCCAAAAGTATTCGTCAACCTGGCTTGATTCGCATATGAACTTAAGTGACATTCCATCCCTAGTCCATGGGGTTCAATATGTCGTAAGTCCCCCCTTTGCATCTATAACAGCTTCAAGTCTTCTGGCAAGTCTGACCACAAGATACAGGAGTGTGTTTATAGGAATTTTTGACCATTCTTCCAGAAGCGCATTTGTGAGGTCACACACTGATGTTGGATGAGAAGGCTTGGCTCTAAGTCTCTGCTCGATTTCATCCCAAAGGTGTTCTATTCGATTGAGGTCAGGACTCTGTGCAGGCCAGTCAAGTTCATCCACACCAGACTCTGTCATCCATGTCTTTATGGACCTTGCTCATGTTGGAAAGGGAAGGGGCCAGATTCAAACTGTTCCCACAAAGTTGGGAATGTGGAATTGTCCAAAATATCTTGGTATGCTGAAGCTTTAAGAGTTCCTTTCACTGGACCTGAGGGGCCCAAGCCCAGCTCCTGAAAAACAAACCCCACACCACAATCCCCCCCCTCCACCAAACTTCACACTAGGTACAATGCAGTCAGACAAGAACCGTTCTCCTAGCAACCACCAAGCCCAGACTTGTCCATCAGATTGTTAGATGGAGAAGCGCAAGTCATCACTCCAGAGAAGGCGTCTCCACTGCTCTAGAGTCCAGTGGCGGCGTGCTTCACACCACTGCATCCAACGCTTTGCATTGCACTTGATGATCTGTGGCTTGGATGCAGCTGCTCCACCATGGAAACCCACTCCATGAAGCTCTCTGCACACTGTTCTTGAGCTAATCTGAAGGTCACGCGAACTTTGGAGGTCTGTAGCGATTGACTCTGCAGAATGTTGGCGACCTCTTTGCAATATGGGCCTCAGCATCCGCTGACCCCATTCCGTCAGTTCATGAGGCCTACCACTTTGTGTCTGAGTCACTGTTGTTCCCAAACACTTCCATTCTTCCGTTCTTATAATACATCTGACAGTTGACTGTAGATTATTTTGGAGCGAGGAAATGTCACGACTGGATTTGTTGCACAGGTGACAGCCTGTAGCAGTTCCATGCTGGAATTCACCGAGCTCCTGAGAGCGACCCATTCTTTCACAAATGTTTGTAAAAACAGTCTGCATTCCTAGGTGCCTGATTTTCAAAACATTCAGCCATGGAAGTTCCCACTCCATCTTCCAACCTGTATAACTTATTACTCCTTCCTTACTGTCCATGCCCTTTGTTTAGTCTTTGCCAATTCTACCTTTACATTTTGCTGTATCTCCCTGTATTCCTGTCTGCTCTCTTCAGTCCCCTCAGTGTCCCATTTCTTCTTTGCTAACCACTTTCTGTATATAATCCCGCACTTCCCCATTCCACCACCAAGTCTCCTTACCTACTTTCCTTCCAGATGACGCACCAAGTACAATCCTACCTGTTGTCATGATCGCATTGGCTGTCATCGTCTGGTCACCAGGAAGTTCTACCTGACCCCCTAGAGTCTTTCTAAACTTCATGAAAAGCGTACAATGATCCTCCTCTTCCAGCTTCCACCATGTAAGCCTCTGCTCTGCCTTTGTCCTCTTTATTTTTCTTGTCACTGGATTCATCTTACAATCACCACCCTATGCTGTCCGGCTACACTCACGTACCACAGCTTTGCAGTCACTGATCTCCAGATTATCATCCATCCAAGATCTAGTCTACCTGCGTGCTCCTACCTTCTCTTACAAGTTACCCTATGTTCCTGCCTTTTCTGGAAAAAGTATTCACTACAGCCATTCCAATCCTTTTTGCAAAGTTATTTGTCCCTCTATGTTCCTATTCTGGATACCAAACCTGCCCATCGCTTCTTCATCACCTCCACAAACATGTCCATTTTATTCTGCACCAATTACCACTCTCACCTTTGTGGATATTCTGCATCACTTCATCTAACTTATTCCAGAAATATTCCTTCTCTTCTAACTCACATCCCCCCTCTAGGGCACAGCCATTAACAATATTTAGTATTAGACCTTCAATTTCCAGTTTCAGACTCATAAGTCTATCTGACACCCATTTCACCTCCAGAACATTACGAATAAACTCCTCCTTCAATATGACCCCTACTCCATTTCTCTTCTTGTCATTATGTCAACAGGCTTGAGCTTTTACTGCCATCGACCCAATATTCAAAGTCCCTACTCTCTGTCCGGGACTCTTGCCGTTTCTCTTCTCCCTATGCTTCTGAACACGCTTTACTCCTCTTCTCCAACCCACAGTAGCCCAATTTCCACTGGTACCCTGCAGGTTATATTCACCAGTGATGGTCATTGTTAACCTTGGTCTTGGCCAATCCGTTAAGAAATTTGCAGGTTAGATATTTGTTTCGCACAAGCCAGTAACTCAAAATAATTGCAATAATTTTGGTGGCATTTAAGAGTTCTGGTAACATGTGCTACCTGAATTAAATGATTTCCCGTAGTTCTACTCAGACTTACAGCTGAGCTTACATCTTGAGACTGAAGGACCATATTAACGGGAAAATTCGCACAGAGTCAATAAAACCATACAGCCAAAATGCTCCAAAAGGGTTTTCATGGCGAAAAACCTACTTGGTTGTATATGAGAATCTAATATTACACCCATCATGCCCTGCAGTTGCACTTGGGGGGTTGTAAAAAGCTCACAAACCAGCAGTTTGTGTGTGTGTATGTGGGAGGGTGTAACAGGAAGGAGTCTTTTCTCTCTATGTGACCCTCCATTTACTTGCTTCTTTCACACAACCCCTCTTTTCCATTATGAGTGACATGACATCTGAGGGTGCACTGTGACTATGGACAAACGTGTCATGACACACCAGCAGGGCCACGCTGTGGTGGCTGCTACTGGGCAGATGGCTATGATTGTGCTAACATCTGTGCCGGGCAGGCTCCTGCTGTAAAATTCATTTCCACTCTGCATCCTGAGATGAGCCTTTGAGTTCAGGAGTGGTAACATGCCGTGTAATCACGCTGTGTCTATGAATGCCATTAGCCTTCCTTTGAAATATAAAGAAGCAGGTGTGCGAACATTCATTTTGTTTTTTTTTTTAAACCCTTGCACTGCAATGATTCAGTTGTTTCCTGTTTACATATTTTCTGAAGTCTTAATTACAAACAACTGTGTGCCCTTTAGAATGGGAAATATAGTGATGTTGCACTATTATTTCAATGTTAAACATATCACACAGCAGTTAAGATTATAAAGTGATTCTTTTCTTTCATCTTAAGATACTACCAAGTTTCAAAAGCAATGACTTCTTGTTTTTTTATATCAGAAATACAGGACTGTCTCAGAAAAGTAGAATATTGGGATAAAGTTCTTTATCTTCTGTAATGCAAATAAAAAAAACAAAATTGTCATACATTCCGGATTCATTACAAATCAACTGAAATATTGCAAGCCTTTTATCATTTTAATATTTCCGATTATGGCTTACATCTTGAGAAAACTCAAAAATCCTATCTCAAAATATTAGAATATCATGAACAAGTAATTTTTGAATTGCATTACAGAAGATAAAGAACTTTATCACAATATTCTAATTTTCTTAGACAGTCCTGTATATATGGCTGAGAAAATTTTAACTGTTACTTTCCTTGTTTTTCCAACACTCTGCCCGACTGCCAATGGATTTCACACGTGAGACAAAAGGGAGGCCACCACTGGGCAGATATTTATTCTGCAAAAATACTCCTAAGCAAACAGAGAATGGCGGTGAAGCTTCTTTTGCGAGCCACCTTCTTACGCGCCACCCACACAGTCCTAAACAGAGTGTTAGCCTTGTGATAAATCACCGTGGTCGTTAAATCACACCCCAGACACCCTTTTGCCCTTTTTCATCACTTTGGTCTCTCTTCATCTTTATTCAATTAGGGAGATTAATGGCCTTGGATACAGCACCAGAGCTGACTTTCAGTTTCATGGGACCTGACTAAAATGTCACAGTGTGAAGAGGAGAGGCTGTAAAGGATGAGCAGGTGATGCTGATTTATGTAAGGTGGTGATGAGTACCAATAAGAGAGCTTCTTGCCCCCTTTTATAGTTCACCCCCTTTATAGATTCAACTGTCATCATGGGATTGACTTGAAAATAGGAACAGGCAATTTTCTGATTGAAATTTTGCAGTGACACAGATTGTGTGAAGTGCACAGCCTCAGAACCCCAGCATTCATTTTATTTTACTACTCTGTGGTAAAGTGTTGCAGTTCAGTGATAGATCTTTATGTCGAGACAACAGATTACAGGTCCCTTTCATTGTGATTCACGGTAAGGAGCCAATGTGGAGAGATGAGGCTGCCATAGTACCTCCATGATTGCAAAAATTCATGAAAATTCATGAAATTTCCCATAATTGAATGAGGAAAAAAATGTGGGATTGATGGTTGCATGTTAGACTTAATCAGAAAAGAAGCGCCCAGCAAAGGCTTTGGCAGCATGTTGTTAGCCTTATTCAGGAACAGACTACAATGGGGTATAAATGAAAAGCAAGGGGAAAAAAAAGTAATTGAAATTAAAAAAAGAAAAGAGCAATTCTTTCAAAGGTTGGTTTCTTTGCAAAGCTACCAAAATCAAACGGCCACAAAAATTAAATTAACTGTTATATTTAGCAGATAGAAAGTAATATTCATACTTTGTAAATACAATTAAGGTCTGGTTTGGACCAAAAACAAGAAAAAAGTTTTACTGCATTGAGACTTGAAAAATAATTCAAAAGTAGATTCAGGGAAAAAAGACCCTTGGGTAATGTTGGATAAACATATCAGTTTTGTTTAGGTGTGTAATATTAATTTATAACTGACACCTGAATGAAACCCAGTCACTTTTTTACAACTGCAAAGTCCTTGCCAAACACCTCCAAATGTGAACACTTAATTAATTCACATTGGTGATTTTCTGCGGCGCAGCAATAATGTTATTCCACACATTACATACCAACAGCATGTGCAGTGTGAATACCTTGTTTTTTCATCACATATTTTTAGCAAGATTCAAGTTCCAAGAATCACTTTCTAACAATTCACTTTTTGGGATGTGAAAAGTCCTTTATCTTGTTTGCGTATTAAAAACTTTAGATTATAATGTAATTATTTCAGCTGAAGTTTTAAAAGGCAAAAAAAAAAAAAAAAGAAAAAAACAAAAACACTGTCCACATAGCTTAAACTTTAAGGACAGCATAAATACAAGGGGTTAACAGTCAGTCTGGATCCAACCAAGACTAATACACCAAAGGGAACTAATGAGCCAAACCCTCGGAGGTGCTGATAGGCTGTTTATTTTCTTTTGGACGAGGCCAAGATAGCTGTTCCAAAAACTCAAGCTACAAATGCAGAAGCTACAGTGTCATAATTGCTTTTGAGAAAAGAATACATGTGAAGACTGATCCATAATACTCGCTGTTTGGTCCGATACAGGACACAAACAAAAATGTAAAGAACGTTGACCAGATTTTTTTTTCCCCTCTCAAAATCTCCCTAAACTTTAAATCTGTGAGTGCACGCACACACACACACACACACACACACACACACACGTCCATTGCAATAAAGATGTTTTTGCAATTTCACTCTTGTGCATTCTGCTTCAAATGCTTATTACACATATGCAATGAGGCAATGTGATGGTGTTCATTCAGTGAAGTCTGAGCTCCATATTGCTGCAGTCTTTTCATCAGGATGTGATGTTCATTTTGATTTAAGCAAATTATTTTGATTGACACAACCACACAAAGAGTGATTTCTAAGGTAGAACTTTTAAATTAATTCTTTTGTGAATTTAATGAGAACACACCTACACGTTGATAGATTGTCATTTATTTTATTCCCTGGGAGTTGCTCTGTCAGAGACACTTTTAATTACCATGCAATCATGGATGACTGCATATATTAGGGTGCAAAGTAATAAAATACGTTTCATTGTTAAAGTGTATCATCATCTGACTGAAATCAGCTAAAGCATGACTAAAACAAATCATAAATAATAACTATAATTTTCTATTTCTCCTTCATACATCACCAATCCACAAAAACGACAATTGCTTAAAATGTGCAGAATACATCATCATATTAAGAATAAAATGAATTTAACACTTTAGGTCATGAAAATTCCACCAGAATACTTCAGTTGGGGCTACCACAAATTTAGTTGACATGTTATAATAGTTATTAATTATTTGCAAATAACCCATCATGGATGAACCATGAGCAGCAGAATGCCGTCCACCAGTGTCTTGATCAACAACACTTCGACACACTAGGAGGAGCCGGGAATCAAACCAGGGAACGTTCAGTTCCAAAGATGACTACTCTAACTCATGCGCCACGCTGCGCCCTTTTCAGAGTCCCAGTAAGTGCTCTGTGAACAATGTGGGTCATGATCTATACTGTATTATTTTTATTGAGGTTTTGTTCCTTTGAAATTTTCTCTCTCCCTTTTTGATAGCTCCATGGAAAAGAGTTCAAGAAACCATTTTTGGTTGGCTGAATGGGCTGTACCTGCAGGCGGCCAATCCAGGTCGGTGTAAAGAAGGTTAACTAAGCAATAAATAAATCAAAAATGGTTTTGGAAGAGAAAAAAAAAGACAACTGCCTCTATTTAATCTATATTAATAGTGGTATTGTCAATGCAGTGTGGCCATTGCCCTGGCTTTCCATTGTGGCCACTGTTATGGCAACTAAACACACCAATTCAACCCTTGTTCCATTTAAAAGTCTTATGTCTCTATGGAGAACCTATATTTTTCATTTCAATCCGTCACGGTGTATTTGTTTCAAACCTGTCTTTAAAAATACTGGATGCCAGGTGAGACCATAAGTTCTGCAAGACTGAAACGTGGCTGTGTGCATGAATGACAAGAAAATGGACTCAGACCAGACTAGGCTAATTCCACTTAAAGTTGGATGGAAAAAGGTTGGACCCAATTTGATAGAAGGAACATGCAGTTCTGTGCCAGAATAGCTTATGCTATGGATTGTAGCCTTGACAACACAAATTATACCGGGTCAATATTTAATCGTCACCGTAGCCCAGGACTTGATTGGATCTCAATATATATATATTTTTTGACGTGATTCTGCCTGTGATTCTGAGCGTGAAAAAACAAGAATTCGGTTTCTTCAAAGCTCCATGTGGCCTTCTTTTCTCAAGCAACCTCAGACTCATGAGCAAACATAGCCGTGAATCTGAAAAAGCGACGCCTTCACTTTCCTATTCTTAAACAGGATTGATACAAAGGAGGGGAAGGTGAACGAGCAGCTAAAAAACACCCTCATTACCATAATTGCATCATTAATTGTGAATCCCTTTTCACTTAGAGAAATAGTAGTCTGCTGGTACCGGGTAAAGAATCTGGTCGATGGAGTGGCTTAAAACACAGTGGTTTGTTACGAGCCAGAGAAATGCCCGTTGGCTCATTAGTGTGAAATCCCTGCTGGCCCCCTTTCCTGAATACAGGAGGCTCTTATGTTAGTGAATGACAAACCTCATGGCGGTCGGTGGAGTGGAGGCATTGGAGTGAAAGTTATAACACTTTTCTTCCCACACTTGGCTACGTTACTTCGCTTTAGTGTTTTCCCAACAGGAAACCCCGCAAAGTAAAGAACCTTACAAAACTTGTGCTAGAAGAAGCGTTCCCAAACTGCCTGTCTGCTTTTAATGAGGATGCCCTCCCACTTTGCCTGTCTGCTGGTACACAATTGGAGAAAGAGGATGAATAACCGTGAGGTTGATATAGGTACTAAAGGTGGTTATCCCTTCATTAAAGGTTCTTTTTGAATAGGGATTAGAGATTAGGGAATATTCTACATGTGGAATCTTGTATAAATTTTGAAACAATATCTATCCATCCATTGTCTGCTGCTCATCCTGCGCTCCGGGTGGCGGGGGATGTCGCTGGTCGAGAGGCAGGGTTCACCCTGGACTGGTCGCCAGTCAATCGCAGGGCCACATACAAAGATAGACAACATTCACTCACTCATTCGGGGCAATTTCCCCAATTTTTTCCAATTAACCTGCTGCATCCTTTGGTTCGATTCTGACAAGGGGTCCTTTCTGTGAGAAGTTTGCATTTTTCCTCCAGTTTCCTCCCATAATCCCAGAGTCTACTTGATGTGAGGCCGACACACTAACCACCGTACATTTTTTTTATTTTATTTCTGTTGCTGATGGGATGATTCAGATGGAAAATCCTTGTAGTCAGAAGAAATTATGGCAAATACATATCGGGAATGTCATCAACTTCTGTCTGGAACATGTAAGCCACTTGAGTGCTGTGATTTTTTGCTCAATACAATAGGATTAAAAAGCAAACTTTATTCTCTTCTTGACTTAATGGATATCAACATTCATTTTTCTAAAGGATCAAGTGGGGATCCAAGTGCATAAAAGGTGTATCTTACAAAAGGGTTTGCATATGTCATTAGTCTCAGAATAAGAATAATAGTGAAATTTTCACTATTCAACGGTAAAATATAATACAGTGCTTCAACAAGGCAAAGCCCGGTTGGGGGACGGGCGGCCAGGCGAAAGGCGCCAACATACACCGACGAGGGAAGAAGCCTGCCAAAATAATGTAAATCTAGAAAAATTCACCAGATCCGATGCTGCTTTTCAAACGACTCTCAGCATTGTAGCCAAATGTTTTCCATAAGGTACTCTGAAAATACTGATCTAAATGTTGCATCCTTACTTCAGTGCTCACCCGCCATTCTGCACCCATGTCTGATGTACAATATTGTGGCGTGGGGAAGGGAAACTGGCCGGCGGAAAACGGGGAATCCTTCTTTGCAAGTGATTATGATGATTGTTGGGAGCGTCTTCAACAGTTATTGTTGAATAACTGTACAATGTTGTATTTGTGTGACACTGGATGAAACCATTTCTTAAAGTTATCCTTTAACTTGGATTGTTACTTTGCTGAGCCCCACAATAGTCCTTCAATTATCTCACAGTGGGAACATTTCAATTTTACACAGCACAGCAGTGGATGGTGCAGTCGAGGAAGTTCGTAATAAGATATATAAATACCAGTAGAAATCTAAAAATACACATTAAAAATAAGCATGGCTTCTTCAATGAAAATATGAGTGACAGGATGATCTACAGGATGTGGCGACTCCCTTCCATGGATGGTAGAAGTTAACTAACTCATGGAGCAGTGACCTGGTTGTGAGATTCATGTCAGTACCTTTGGCTAGAAGCAAAAATATTAAGTATAGCTGAAATAGCTCCATCGGCAGCTGGTGCCACCAGACTCTAGCCCCTTAAGACCGGCCTCGCCGACATAGATGAATTATAACCAGGATCAATTTACTCATCTCTCACCAGTTGGTGCAGTATCGCTTTAACTTATGGGTCAAAGGTCACCGGCTCATGGTAAGAGATTCTCTTAGTTATCAGCCCACCTTCTCAGAGGCAACTGAATGAGATCTTCTTGTATGTTCTTGCATGTATTGGGGGAATTTGATTGGCTGGGAGGGGACGTGCGTAATGGAAGCAAGGACTGTGAGGACTATATGGAACTATAAGGGACAATTATAGACATTTTAAAAGGGTTTATATGTGGCAACTGTTATTCAGGCATGTCTTCATGTTCTAATCATATTTAGTGCCACAAATAAGGTCGCAAGCCAATTCATCCCACTTACATCATTACTAAAGAGTAAAACCCACCGCTCACTTCACTGTGTTACATGTATACACCTTGAATTACCAACTCCAAATATAACTGCTTTCTTGTTATTTAATGTATGTTGGCTGCTGTTGCCTCATGACCTGCATCTGTCTTTTGAAAAAATTCTATTTATCTGAAAATGGATTCATTCAGTTGCCCTCTATCATCCTTGGTTATGTGAAATTAAAATGATGGCCTCTGGTATTTTATCAAAGCAAACCATAGCAGATAGATGTGTTGTTCATCAGCTGTTCACACCCATAAGCAATTCCTTTTTTTCCAGTTAAAGTTTGAGGCCCTGACTCAATTGTCAACTGTCTTTACTTTTAGAGAAGAAGTTCTTTCACACAAGTCATCACATATTCACCACTGTGACTGTGGTTCACATTCTTTTTTTTTTTTTTCCAGATTAAGCAAAGATACATTTCCAGTTGAGAAAAAATTAACTTTTCCGTCACAGAAGAAAGGCGTGCTGTTCTTCTGATGGGATTCTGTACGATTTTAATCATTCAGCTTGATTTAACAAACATTCTGTAAATGTGTTGGTTTTAGCTCTGGACAGTTGTTTTTTTTTTTTTTTTTGCAGCCTTTGTTCACATTTTTGGAAATCTGAAATTGACTGAGGGAGGCCAGAAAAATTGAACTGGTAATTTGGCCTTGCAATTCCAGACTGATGGGTTAAAATCACATGGCACTGAAGTGGAAAATAACTAGCACATTCTTTTTTTTCAGATTGGACATCAATTTTAGCTGTTAAGCACATGAAAATTCCCATCAATTTGTTGTTCGATCCAGTAAACTCTACTTCATGCAGAAGGTGCTATCACTGCCACAAGTCATCTCTTGTAACCGCTCAAGGTGTTAGTAACTCTTCATACATTTATTTCCAGCAAAACTTGAAAAAGCCTTCAAATAAGATGTATTGAAAGGAAACACTGAAAAAAAAAGTAACATTATGTATAGCCCCAGGAGTTAACGTTGTTGACAAAGGACATGGCTGCCATGTAATACATGCCACAAAAATGAAGTCTACAAAAAAAAAAAGGCAGAACATATTTTTCCTCCTTTGAGTACATGAGCAGATTAAAAAAAATGAATGAATATATTTCTGTGAGTTAACGTCATGATAAACATGTGCAACATAAATGGATTAGAATTCCGCACCCTTCCATAGGTAGACATTTACAGTACAACGTGATGTATCCATAGACAGCAAATGTGTAGTCGACCTCTTTGAAAACGATTAACTTTGCCCACCTCTATCCTCACCGTTCACTTATTTGGTTTATAGTTTAAGGTTTTTGAATGCCTATGGGATAACAAATGTGTGATTACACCCGCTGAAAACTCAATCAATATGTAGATTTTGAGAGAAAAACAAAGGGCATCATGCATTACAGATTTGAAATTTCCAAATTTTCTTGAAAGAAAACCTACCATCCTTTTCTTCTTGAGTGGAAATAAAAACCTGTCTGCACAATGTAAAAAGCAGGAATATGGAACTGTCATTGCTTAAATTTACTAACCAATATATAATGAACAGTCCAAACAGGGGAATATAGATGGAAAAAAACTTTTTTGGATGGCAAGGTCTGTGATGAACTACAAGAAAATTAATTTGTTGCAAAATCTAACAAGATGGACAGGAACGGCAATTACATCAGGAGAATTTATGACCCATGAAGAGCTCAATGTTTAGTGTTTGTGTTCCTTTTGGTTTTCAAAGTCGAGCTGTTGATTGAAATAATTTTTTCCCTTTGTTTTATCTGGACAAAAGTTATTCATATGATAGTCATGTTTATACTCTTTTTAGTCGATCTAACTGAATGATCTCAATTTGTTGAGATATTAGTCCATCCATCCTGACGCCCCTCTTCTTAGCTATAAATGGAGATTTCCCCCCCCCCATGTGCAATATTTTCTTTTAGTTCATACTTCAATGTTTTATTTTCTGTACAGGCTCATTCATTCAATAGGTATCTATTTTGCTTATCCTTCACTCAGGGTTGCAGTGGCAATGCAGTCAACCCTGGCTGTCATTGAACAACAGGCAGGATACATCAGGTTGCTATTCAATCACAATGTTACAAATAGAAATTTAACCATTTATGTCTGGGGAACAGGTAATGTTGAAAAGAAGTGGGAAGAATATCTTTGGACTTATGGATATGTGGATTTGGACAATTCAGAAGCTGCTACCTATGCCAAAAGTCTCATAAAGTCACAATTTATGTATCTACTGCCGTATCACAACACACTTGTCTCATGACACTTTACAGGTACGAGTAGAGCAGGGCTGGATCGCACTCTTAAAATGAATTACAGAAACCCAACATCCCCCCAATGAGCAAACACTTGGCGACAGTGGCAAAGAATACCAGATTCTTTTGCATGACACATACCTTGGACAGATCCAAGCTCAGTACTGGCAACCTTCTGTCTCAACTGATTGGGGGAGACGGAGATAAAGCAAGAGAGAACAGAGAGATGGAAAGAAAGAGTGGGAAAGATAGGGGTATGACAGGCACAAATTGTCTCACTCAGAACCCAAGAAGTACTCAGTTACATGGTTTGAGCTTAAAAAAAGCTCTGCCTGCCTGTAGTATACTTGAAACCCATTGCTTCATGGATACCCTGGCCAATCACAATGAAAATATACATAGGATGAGTCAGTTTTGATAAGACTGCTGACCAGTCGAAGAATAGATATGTCCAGCTCCAGACACAGATGCCGAATACTCGTTTCACTTATGTGTTGTGGCAGTCGTCAATATCAGACATGATAATCCTTAAAAAAAAAAAAAAAAATGAGCCCAGACGACTAGAATAACAAAAAACTATTGCTGCATTTACTCTAAATAATAGAGAGTAATATACAGTATTTATGGAGCACCGACCATCAAGGACATAAGGGTCATGAATAGAATACAAATGACCAAAAACACATTTATTCTGTCCAAAATGAATTGAGGAACTTGAAGTGGTGAGAAGCATATGTTGTAATATGATAAACAGTAGCATATAGCCTATTACGATTTCATGTTTTCTAAATGATTTTTGTATTTATCTATTTTGACTCTTCGCACTGCAAGATATGTTCCGCTGCTTGAAGGTCATTCGAGTTGTGTCAAAAGCAGAGTTTGGTCTGGAGCCATCAGCACATCACTTGTTACTGGCAATGACAACAAACAAAAACATATTCATACTGATTTTCTGCACTTGGTACAGTGAAAGCAAAAAAAAAAAACTTGTCTGGTTGAATTGAAGAATTATGGAAAAAAAAAAAAAAATCCACAGGGTGATACAAGATTTTTCCAAAGCTGTTCGGATACATCCCCCTGATCCAATACGAACTACTGTCACAAGGATGATCAAGAAAAATGTTTTTTTTTTTTTTCCCCCCAATAAACACATGGTTGATGTTATACCTTGTCCAGCATGGGGATTTTTTCAGCTGCCAACGGGGGACACACACACACGCATATTTTGGTCTTCTCAAACTCGGCTATGGATTTATGCTTGAGAAAGGAATGGGTTTTTTTTTTTTTTTTAAATAAATCACTTGTTGACATCAAACACTTGCGAACAGGCTTTCATCCTCACTTCCAAAATTACAGTAAAACCTATGGCCAAAACTGCTTCATAAACAATTTTTAAAGTGCTAAATCAGTGCCACGACATTTTGGGATACAAGTTTACATTATTATACCCAAAACTGATAAAAGGTATTACATTAAGGCTAATATAAGGAGCAACTTTGTGTAAATATTTTTCAAGTAAGTATTTACATTTAATGCAGTTACGAGAAAGCCAGACTTTTGATTTCTTCTTGACATAAAAGGCTACATGAAGGCTCACTTTGCTCAGACACATAAATTAAAGCTCGTCACTAATATACTCAACATCCATCAAGGAAAAATATCTGGCAAATATCACACTGCTGAAACAAAAAGATTTATCAGCTAGCATATATAGTTGGCCAGGGTTCTATACTGTCATTTCAGTGCATGATTGATACATGCCTTTTTGGCGATGAAGATCAGCTCCACTTTTTAATGTCTATGACAAATGGACCACTGGGATCCTTTTAAGTAATAAGCTGCATTTATTTCTAAAAAAAAAAAAAAGTAGTTTTTTTTTTTTGGTACCAAGCCATGGACATCTGCAAAAGCTGATTACTATAGCAGATCTCTTTCATGTGGTCCTGTTTTGTTCCTCCCATATATGTATGATGTCAGGTGCAGGAGAGTTGGAGGAAAAGAAGTGGCATTCATGTATTTTGAGGATGAAGCCTCATGCTTTAAGTATGTTCTGCAAGAAGGACTATAATAATACAGTATATGAGACAAATTTAAAGGTCAATGATGTATTTATAACTGTATTAGCTGTAAAACAGCAGGTTAACTTCCTGTCATTTTCATTGTTTTTGTTTCAACACATTTGGGTAGATCCCAAAAATACATAACCCTGGTTGGGAAAAAGAAAATAGGAAAAGAAGTGTGGAGAATTCTTTTTGTGACACTTTTTTGATCATGTGTGAGGAAAGTCCCCCTACTGATGCTTTTAAGATTTTGTGAAACTGTAAAAATGAATCAGCTTGTGGTGCTGGGAAACAATGATTTTCACAGAATTTTTGTTCTCTCAAATTAAAAAAAAAAAAGGAACTTTTTGAAAAATCTCTTTCCTTGGTTTTATTCAGATTGTTCATTTATCACTGCTTGTCAGAAAGGAATAAATCGGTTCTTTTTAGAACAAAAAGAACTAGTATCGAATCAAAACCTCGAGCAATATTTCATTTCTGCCCTGAGCAATGACATCTGGCAATATGTTACATGGCCTCTGCAATATATAAACAAAAATTGCAGATTATATTTCATGCATGTAAACAAGCCCGTCACAATTTCAGCATTTGGACCATAAAGTTAATGTCTATAAGTTTGATGCCTAAAGTACACAGGCCTATTCTGTGATCAGAAGAGATGATTACACGGTGAAAACCTATACTCATTGTGGATAAAGTTGATACGCTAGAAGCGATTTCATTTTGGCTCACCACTGAACATTAGACCAACTTAACGCAACCAAAACAAAACTCTTCAGATCACTTACCGTTGGAGTATTTTTCCTCAAGGATTGCTTTTAGCTCATTTGTTGGATAATCCTGCTCCCATAGCTTAATTTGTCCTCTCGTAAGCAGACTGGAGGAGGTTCTTAGGGCAGAAGCCACTTCTAGTGGTATACATGTTTGTGTGTTATACAAGTGGGGATTGACAATTTGACTGCTGATTTTTTTAGCTTTCCCCCCCACTTCCAAAGCATGTAGAGGTCTGCGGTTATCATAGGTACTCTTCAACTGTGAGTTACAGAACAGACAACAATCCAGAACATCATCAACGCTGGATAATTTCTAAATAACTACTTTGCATTTTACTGCATGACATAAGTATTTGATCACCTATCAAGCAGTAAGAATTGCAGCTTTCAAAGACCTATTAGTTCTCCAAGAAGCCCTCCTGTAATAACTGCACCAGTTGGAATTTCTTTTGTGCATAAAAGACATGTGTACACACCCGCAAACAAACCCCAACCTCTCCGCAATGGCCAAGACCAGAGAGCTGTGTAAGGTCATGAGGGATAGAATTGTCAACGTGTACAAGGCTGGGATGGGCTTCAGGACAATGGTGAGAAGGCAACAACTGTTGGCACAATAATTCAAAAATGGAAGTTCAAGATGACTGTCAATCTCTCGGTTTGGGGCTCCTTACAAGATCTCACCTCACGTGGCATCATTGATCATGAGGAAGGTGAGGGATCAGCCCAGAACTACACGGCTGGACCTGATCAATGACCTGAAGAGAGCTGGGACCACAGTCTCAAGGAAAACCATTATTAAAACACAACGCCACACTAAGTCATGGCTTAAAATCCTGCAGTGCACGCAAGGTCCCCTTGTTCTAGCCAGCACTTGCTCAGGCCCGTCTGAAGTTTGCCAATGACCACCGAGATGACCCAGAGAATAAATGGAAGGTCATGATGGTGGTCTGATGAGACCAAAAGCTTTTTGGTCTCAACTCCACTTGTGTTTGGAGGAGGAAGGATGAGTACAACCCCATCCCAACCATGAAGATGGAAACATTCTCATTGAATACTTGCGCAAAAGGCACAGGATGACTGCACCTTGTTGAGGGGAGGATGGATGGGGCCATGTATCGCAACATCTTGGTAAACAACCTCCTTCCTTTACTTAGAGCCTTGAAGATGGATCGTGGCTGGATCTTCCAGCATGACAATGACTGGAAACACAGCCATGGCAACTCAGGAGCTGCTCTAGAAGAAGCATCTCAAGGTCCGGGAGTGGCCTAGCTAGTCTCCAGACCTGAACCCAGTAGAGAATCTTTGGAGGGAGCTGAAAGTCCATTTGCTCAGTGACTGTCCTGAAACCTGATGATCTGGAGAAGATCTATATGGAGGGGTGGGCCAAAATCCCTGCTGTAGTGTGTGCAAACCTTGTCAAGAAGTACAAGAAACATCCGATCTCTAATTGCCAACAAAGCTGTCTGTAACAAATTTTAATTTATCAAATACTTTCATGATGTGATAAAATGCAATCACTTACAAATCATACAATGGGACTTTCTGGATTTGTTTCCATTCCACTCACAGCAGTGTATCAAATACTTGTTCTCCCAACTGTATATATTTTGTTCGGTCCAGGGCTGTGAGACCGAACAAAAGGTTGGGAACGAAAGTATGCAGGCACGAGTTACACAGATCTAGTGTGTATTATTAAGTGCACACAAAAAAACTAAATGTTATCATAATCACTTTTACTAAGACCACAAAATTTGTCTATATGCCTCTGGGAGCAACTCATAGGCAGTTCAAATTGCATTTTACACAGTCTGATACTCTGAGCCCTGTTGCACAGTAAATGCAGAATATGCAGACTGCGCCCTGGCCAGTCAGGACTGTCTAATAGCAAGGTCCAAATGTCAACAGGCCACTTGAGTGATTTCTCTCAAAATGAACACTTTTACCTCACGTCCATTGACAGGGGGAACCATGCAAACATACCGATTGACATCCATTGGTGGGCCGCCCAGCAGCCCAAATGAAACCAATGGACTTACAGGTGTATTACTAAAATTGCAAAAGACTCGGCAACAGAAACAAACAAGCCTGCGGATTCAGCACTTCCTAATGGGACAGCAAGTAAAGGCACAGAGACATGATCACTCAGGAGCCAAATCAGCATCATCTTGAGAAAAATAAAAGCAGAAAACCAAACAGGAGAGGCAGGAAGCACAAACAGATGTGGTGAGTTTCTTGACAGATAATTCCAGCTCAAGTTTAAATTCAAACTCCCGCTCTTCTCGTTCTTGTTGGAATTCCCAGTCACGGTCCTTCTTACGTGCTTCATATTCCAATTTTTGTACTCAAGTCATTCTGTAACCCTAGTTCAAGATCTTTTCAATTTTTTTAGCCGAGCAACTCTTTCAGCGCGAAAGCACGCTGTTGCCAACGAGCATTACCTGGTGTCAACCTCCTGATATGAAAGATAAGCCTTACCTGATGAAAGGTAAGTTGGATATACAGCTGTAGCTTTACCAACAAAGTCTTTATTTACCAGGCCTAATCAAACAGGTGTAAACAATGAATCTAATTTTCTTATGGATTGAGAGACTGAGATTAATGCTCTGCTATTTCAATTAACTAGTCCTTGGTGCAGCAAGACAAGCAACTTTGCAAGGATCCCCCCCCAAATTCTTCCACCACAGACATAACTGCAAATTAGAAATTATATTCAAAACAAACTAGATGTGGCAGTCAAGTTCAACTAACTCAACCAAAGTTGGGAACAGTCTTTTCCCCACCATCCCCAAAACACTGGGCCACCCACCAAGCTGCAATAAAAAAAATCAACACAGCATTCAAAAAAAAAAAAAAAAAAAAGGTCTTCGCATTCATAGAACTCTGGTCCCGATTTATCCAACCCGAAATCAAGATAAATCTCAAATATCTTCGAAGCATACAAATTGAGGGTTTACAAGACACTTCCCCCTGGGTTTGTGTCAATGAGCCCACATCCCAAGTCAAAGAACCAGGAAAACAAACTCACCAGAGATCGCAGGCCACAAGCGCAGTCCAAACGAATGTGTCGGATCTGAAAGGAAGTGTAGACGGAAATACAAAAGATGGCCAAAAATAGGGGGCTGTGAATCCTGCAATATTAAACAACGGGTCTGGAACAAAAGTATGCAGACCCAAGTTACAGAGATATGGAGTGCACTTATTAAGTGTACACAAAAACCGACAACAGAAAGTGTAAAGTACTTTACTCCTAGCATTATTCTCATGGAATGACATCTTGGCCAGTATTAAAGGGCCAGCACCCTGGCTAGGACCAATAGGGACCTGCAATCAATTACCAAAACGCTTTCAGCTGCTTGGAACTACCTGAAACATATACAGAGAGAAAACACTGCCACAGAAGACGATGCCGCACTTCCCAAAAAAGTGACCACACATATGTATATAAACATATTTATTTGTATATATATGTATGTACGTCTATATACATGTATATGTATATGTGTGTGTTTGTGTGTGTGTTTGTATTTACAGATATATATGAGACTGGACGCTGTATGTTTGTGTTTACCTCAATGATATACTGCAATTTCCAAAACAAAATGTAAACCTTTCGATGTCCATTGGGAGTGTAAGATGGTTGGAATCATGGCTTGCTTTTTACCTAATTTTGCTTCCTAGGAGGCAAACAGCACACACACACACACACACACACACACACACACACACACACACACACGTCATTCCCATGCAGTTCTTTTAACAAACCAAAGCCTTCAAGCTGGACATACGCTCTGCTCACGTCGCATTCTCAGCCGATCACTCAAAAACTGCTGGTCTTCACACTGCAGATTTATGCTTAACCTCTTTGCTGTGTGTTTGTGTTCTTCAAGGGAGAGGGTTTAGTTTTTCCCGCTAAGCAGAGCTTGACACAACTCAGAAGGACTTGTCTTGATGTCAGACATTAAACATAAGACATAATCTACTTTCATGCCAAGTCATGCCATTTCTAAAAGTCTGAACTCTTATAATGGAACAACAATGAAATATACTCATTAGTTCTTTCCATCAGAACCCATTCATTGTTTGACTTTCACACACGATTAGTGCAGACTTTTCAGCTTTTCAATTGGAATAGAACTAAATTACAGGCATAAAAACGTGCCCAGATTGCCACACTAAATAGTTTATTCCAAATATTATGGTCAAGACGGGAAATGTTACATAATAAATCAAAGTTGGCTTCAAAAGAGGCCACTGGTGTTCACGCCTGACCCAATTTAGGAAGCAGAAACAATGAAATATCGCTTGAAATCAGACAATGACAGCCATACATTGAAATATGGATATATATAATGATATATATAATGGTGCTGTTCCAGGTCTTTCATCAGTTGTAGTTTAGAATAGTCCTCATAACCTAAATAGAGCAATAGAGCATTTTTCATATTTGTTCAATTAGTATTATATAGTAAATTAAAAGATACCTTTTTGCTTTTTTTTCCATTTCTTTTGACTCACTTTTTTGCAGTGTAACACACATAATCCGATAATGCTACTGCTCTGCACAGCAGACTTTAATGATACATCTTAAAGCGATGGTTCATCTGCTCATTGTTGCTCCGTTGGTTGACTGGCCAAACACCATCCATCTGTCTTCTCTGGGGTACTGATATCTATTTCAAGTTGCAAACATAATTATTCCACACATGCAGCCTTTACATAATGCTTCATTCTATGGGCACACATATTGTTACTTCTGTTAACGCTGAACAGAAGATAGAACTGTCAATACAGAGCAAGCATCACAATACAATAGCACACAATAGTACTCCATAATCCTCCAGTTCTAACTCCTTATTCAATCACAATGCTTTAAAAAAAAAATATATTCCATTTATTGTTTATAAAAAAAAAGAGAAAAAAAGAAAAAGCATTATTCAATCATGACGCTTTTTTTTAAAAAAAATGCATTTCATTTATTGTTAATTAAATCGCTCTGCTTTTTTTTTTTTGTGGAAGAAATATGCGGAAACTCTTCTCGTCTCTTTCGGCACTGTAATTCTAGGATGAATGCCAAAGACCAAGAGAAGGGGGGGGGGCTTGTAGAATCTGTGGACCAAAATCAACCTTAAACTCACACACATGAGCCCACCTTGTAGTCTTACACCAATCCCTTAAAAGGGTCTGATGTCAGGCCATGGTACAGTGTGAAAGACTTGTGTCAGCACCTGTAACTAATAGTGTTCCCTTGTGGATATGCAAGAACTGCTCTTGGTTCCTGAAGCTTGTGTTATAGTTGCTGTAAGTAGCCTAAAAATTGCCATCAACCTCAGCAGTTAGGAATACGGCAGTCACTGTTTTTGTCATGGAGGAGAAAGAAAGCCACAATATAAAAGCCAGTTGAAATGTATTCCTAGTGGAATGTCAAAGGAAAGATCTTGGTTTCAACAATTTGCATGACCAGCTACCACCTTGCAATTAACCATTGAAACTATTGACACCAGTTGCCAGAAGGCAGTAGTTCAAGGCTTTTTTGATTTAGAAGATAAAAACTCAGATCTCTGCATAGTCTTTCTTGTTGATTACAGGACTCCTGTTGATTAAATATGTGACATTGCAATGAGACAGGTCCAGATAACACATCTGGAATTTGCACCCTCTGTTTCTAATATTGCAGTATTGTGGGGAAACATCTTGAAACTCTAATTCTTCAATATATCAGCCTATATCAACAAAAAGGCGAGGCTTACATTTGAATTGCGAGACTCACTTGATCGGTTTGTGTTAAAGACCGAAGTTCAGGCAAAGCAGAGAGCATGATTGACCTTTAGCCAGCTGAAAAATCAGGTCAAATGTCCGACGAAGTTCTTAGTCATCCAGTTCACGGTCAATTCTCTGTCAAAAATCTTTTTATCACAGCAACTGGACTTGATTTTCTTCCCGAGAAGATGTTTCATCTCTCATACGAGAGGCATCTGAGAAATCATCAGAAAGCATCAGAGACATCATAGAAGCACAGATGCAACGAGACCGAGCCTGTTCGTCATCACCAGTAAGGTAGATGAACAACTTGGAAAGTCATCATTAACTGGACTGACATGTGAAAGATGCAAGTTAGGCTTGATTTCTTCATCAAGGACATGTTTGACATGATTCCCAGTCCTCTGAACCTGCACTTGCAGTGCAGTTTTCAAAAGAACTGCTAACTCTGCTTCTCTCAGAACCCAACTCTGCAGCACAACAATGTACTGCAAGGCAACAATGATTCCAGGCTTAAAAAAACACTGGAGACCAACAGGTTTGAGGCAAACAGGGCCATGCAGCGGTGGGTCTAATTCATCTAGCAAGGGGGTAAAGGCCCAGAGGAGTAAGAACTATTAATGGCCCCTCTGGCTACCGGGAAATAAGCGGAAGCTGGCAGCTGACATCGACAACCAGTTGAAGTTTGGCAAAGTGAACACCACAACCTCCCCATGGCCTGACATTGTCCTCTCGTCCACCCCTACCAAAACAGTCATCATGATAGAACATTCTGTCCTATTCAAGGAGGGTATCGAGGCTGCCTTGAGGGGGGAAAAGAGAAGTACACAGAGCTGGCAGCTGTGACCCAGTAAGCTGGGTGGAAGGCTTTCACCTACCCAGTGGAAACTGGCTGCAGAGGCTACGCTGGGGCATCCAACCAGCAGCTCCTAAAGTCTCTTGGCATCACATCCTCTAAGCAGAAGCGAGCTCCAAAAGACCTGGCAAAGTTGGCGGAAAGAGGGAGTGTCTTGCCCTGGCTCCGCAGAAAGGAAAGAGTTTGGGGTAAACAGGAATCCAAGGGCCGACTGCAGGGGATGGCAATGAGACGTCCCTGCCAGTGCCCCGACATTCTGAGATGTAAAGGGATTAAAAGAGTGAAACATCTGCATGGATGGCACCATTAGAGAGGTTTCAGGGAAGAATCACAAGCACCAGTGCTTGCACCTTGAAAATAAAAAAAAAGTACATTGTGTGCAGATATAGCCTCACGGTGCCTTTATCAGACCTTTTCCGACAATCAGTTTTGGTAGTTCAATCACACTTCATTAAATTGTAATGTAATAAGTCACTTTCTGTGAATAAATATGCAGAAAAAAAAGAACATCATAAATTTTATAAATCATAATGAATGTTACAAAGGCTCCGATTGAGACAAACACAGAGGAAATCAAAACAAACAAATGAAAAGTTATCTGAAAAACATTCATTGTTTGTTTTCGGATTAGTCTTTCATTGGGGTGGTAAAAACATCAAAAGGCTGTTTATGTACTTAATGAATAAAGAGTCAAGTTAATTAAAAATCTCCTGCTGTAAACCTCTGTCTTTCTTACACAATCATTTGCTATTTGGCCTTTGACCAAAATAATGGTGTATACCTGCTAATCCATGCCCATTTAATCCAAATCCCCAGAATCTGAGTAAGCGATGAGATTTCCATGTCTTTGTATTCACATTTCAAATGATGATAAACAATTTTATATTACCGTTACTATGTTTTCCTGCTACATCAAAAAGCGACTGTTAAGAGAACACATACTATATTCTGTGGCTACTTATCCAGGTGATAATGACACCGGTGAGGAAGAAGGAAAAAGTCGTGTATTCTGTTATCTCCCCAAACGTCAATTCATCGGCCCTTGATGTATCAGTAGCCTTTACAAGTGCTTGCTGCACATGCACTAATGTGGAAGTTTGACCAATATGGCACACAGATGTTCATTTGAAGGGTCATTTGCTGTTGATGTTTTATTAACACAAGAGTTCTACTTGACTGACCTTGGGTGATTTATTATCTCGGGGGGATTCACGGAAATTGTGGTGAAGATTTAATTGCAAGGAACATATTTAGCTCGCAGTTCGCTTGGCAAGGTTTTGCGTTTAAAGGTCTGGCAGCCAGAGGGGCTCTTACATGAAATTTCACTACTTGATGAACAAACTCTAATGATAATTTAATGTCTATTCAGCCCTATACATTTTTTGCATAAACGAGACCATCCGATGTATTTTCCTGTCCGACAGCAGTGCATCTCACACACCGAGGAAAAGGTTTTTTTTAACACACATTCTGATTTTATGGTACCTCCATGCTTCTCCAGAATTTCCTCCAGGTGTCTTTCACACAAAGAGCTGCAGTGTGAGTCAAGCTATTCCTGGGCCCATTATAAAGGACCACTCACACAATGCACCCCTTTGTCCAGATGCTGTTTATGTGCAATAAAAATTATATTGATTAATAAAGGATCATTCATACATGCATGTCTCGTGTGTTAGCTGGTAAGAAGTGTGCTACTGATGATGGATGTTTGAAGTTTAGATAAATAAATAAATAAAAAGTCACAGACAAGCTTATAAGCCCTATGCTTTTCAAGCGATCGCTTTCCGGTGGATTTGATAGATCTGGTTAGTTAAACAGGGATCTCGCCGATGCACTTTGGATATGCTGATGCTGATATGTCCTTCAGTTAATTGAATCCCATAGTCTAACAACTAACTAATATTTTTCAAATGGAAAAAAAACAGACTATTCATAATTTCTGAATCATATTAAAGCTTGTTTAAAAATATACCTTAGATGAACTTTATAAATGACCAAAAGAGAACATTTTAATAATGTCTGGAACTACATGAGATTGTTGTTTGATTTTATTATTCAACAGTGGAATAAAAACTCCATTGTTGATGGAATATGATGTTTCAGCTGACTGGCTGACCAAGCAAGAATGATGTAAATATCAGTTGTAACACGTTAAAAAATACAAAACAAAACCGAACAAAAACGGCAGCAGGTGTGGAATTACAACCTGTTTGCAAAGTACACCAAATAAAAGTTCCTGCGGTTGCAATTATTATTTTGCCATGTCCAGCTTATAACAAGATGGATAGAAATGTTGACCATTTCAGCAAATCTTCAGAACTTGCAAACTTGTGAAGATTAATGATGTGTAACCTTCATGACTTGTTACGCAGAGAAAATACAGCAGAAAATCATAGCCAGAAATCTGTAGTGTTGTGGCTCTTAAAATGAAATCACCTCAAACACACTGGGGTGAGTTTCACCATAACACACAGTGAGAAGAACATACAGCTAACATGTGTCTCACATAATACTTCTGACCGTAACAGATTGGAAGACAGGGGCCGGTTGTATGCTTGTTTCCCTCAGAAGAAAAGCAACAGGACAGAGTATGGTATATGGTGAGAAATGAAAAGAAGGAACAAAAAAAAAAAAAAAAAACGTTTTCAGTACGTCAATAGCGTATCATAGCAGGAGCTTTCTGCTGTTATATTTATGGATCTGTCAAACAAACTCTCCTCAGTGTAATTTGTACATCCTTTAAGTTCTCAACCACATTATTCCTCTGTAAGTACATACAAGAGTGCAAATGTTAAACCACAAGCCTAACAGTGAATTCCCCTGCCTATGAAAAACAAAGAATTTTTGCTGGGTCACATGGTACACTGACATGCGAATAAAAAGAACAATGTTGACCAAACACTGTCTTTTGCAATGTGATTCACATGTTGATTGGATCCTGCTGAGAAAAATGCTGTGGACTGGAAACATGGGCGTGCGGACTCAATTTCTTGTGTACAAAAACCACATAAGAAACAAAACAAAACTGTCTAATCAGTCCATAATATAGAGACATCTGTCAGGATTTCTAAGAATAATCCTTTCCGTAAGTCTTAAAACATGATTATATTCGACTGTCCTGTACAGTATCCGGAGAGGAAACAGAAAGAAACGTTTTCATATTTATGTAGTATTTTATATATGTGGATACCATTAGCGATTATTAGCTTCTAAAACATAAGCCATATGTATGTTTTTTTCACGTTATTTTTGTATTCAATACACCAGATAGTATATTTCAAGAAAAACTTGGATGTTCATGCGCCTTGATTTTTTTCTTGATGTGTGAGGGCACTTCACTTCACTCTGGCTGATTTTCTCTGAGTTTCCACACAAATCCCTTTAATAATGCAAAAAAGCTAGAGATAGGCTCTGTGTGTGAGTGTGTGTGAGTGTGTGTAAGTGTGCGTGCTTGTGTGTATGTGAGTGTCTGTTTCTATTATGCGTAGGCAGTGGAGAAAGAGAGGGATTTGTATTTTTTAAAAATATTAGTCTTACTCACAGTCACCACATAGATGTTGGCCCGGCTGGATGTTTATGGAATAATATTGTAATTTCAGCCTAATTTCCCATAATATGGTTACAGTAAGCAGTGTGATCGAAATTGTTGCTGACCAGGATCAGTAGTGCTTGCACAGTTATACAGAAAGAAATGACTTGCTAATGCTCTAATCACACACTTTGGATAAAGAAGACCATAAAAGTGCTCCAGTGCTCTCCTGTACTGATAGGATGTACAGGATGACGTAAACATTCCTCTAATTTATGAGCAAAAGATCCATCATTCTGATTCATCATTACCACTGAAGGGTGTCCTCCCCCCTTCAACTTATCTGCAGCTCTTTAGCTTTTCTTTGTTGAATTCACATAAAGGAAATGTGTTAAAATCAAACCTTTTTTTAAATGTCCAGCAATTTCCAGGATTATATTCGTAACATTACGTAGCCGGCGTACCTAAACAATTGATTTTATCTCAAGTTTCTCAGTGTCAGACCTGGAAATGTTACATAAATTGAAACTGCTTATGATGTGGACACAAGAGGCTACACTCTGCAAATCACTCATCCGAGAGAAACAGACAACAGTTAAACTACTAAAAATAAACACTCGCACAAAAGAAGAACAATCCCAAATGTGCCAAATGGCTGACAAATGTTTCCTCCGAGAGTGGAAGAAAGTTGGCCTGATGTTTTACGCGTTCATAAATATGCATATTGTTTCAACCCGTGAGTCCCATTAAAGCACTTTGCTTTTTAAAATTATAATATAATATTTGTTTTGAACTGACAGCTAAATGGCCTTGATTGCGAGATTATTATGCAGTCTGTTTTATATGGAGCACTGAATGACTAGGACGATTTGGAGTTGTTGTTATGGCATTGCTCTTTTAGAGGCAGCCTTTTTTTAATCCACAGATTATATGTATGTCCTTGGCCCTGAACTACTTGCATAGCTGGGAATGACAAATCTTGACACAATAAAAAGGCAGCAATTACAATCAGATATGTAATAGGACTTACAGCATCTCTGGAAAAAGAGCTCATTTGGAAACAGTCATTTAGCCGTGGAAACCCAAAAAAGAATCTATAGATGGAAGACTGAACATATGCAAGGGGACACTTAGGTCACATGCAAAGATGAAAAACAGTCATATTCTGGCAGAAGATGCACCAAAACATTCTCTATTTATTATGGTATCAACGCTGAAAGACTTTCATGGCTGAAAAACAACTTAAAACTCATGTGGCGATTTTTCTTAATCAGATGTCACTGAAGCCTTTTTTTTGTTTGTGCAGGCTAATTTCACAGAACAATCACAGCAACTGAGTCCTACTGAGTGAGAGGCAAAAATATAAACAATAAAAGAAAATATTTTTTAAGAATATAAACTTTTGGGCGCTTTCTCAGCTGAGAGAGTTCCTAGTTTTCTGTAGGTACCCTTTCAAATCTGTGCATGGATTACAAATTTCCTCACCAATAGGATGCAACAAATGCGGGTTAGCAGCACCTCTCACCTCCAACTCCCAAGGTTGCATCCCATCCCCTTATCTATTCTCCCTGCACATCTCACAGGCCACGAAATGGAATCTGTAAATGTTCTGCACGATGTTAGATCCAGGCAGAGGGCTAGAAAGATAGCTTAGGGGGGATTCATCTCACCCTGCTCACTGCCTGCTCACAACTCTCCCATCAGGCGGTAGGTTCAGATCCATCATGAACCACTAGACGTTTGAACAGCTTTTTCCCCACAGGGCCATCACACTCTTCAACAATTCCTCATAATCCCCATCCTCCCATCCCCACCGCTCCCGAAGACACTTGCCCCCCCCTTCCTTTGCTGTATATTTTTTTTCTAGATTTGTATATTTTTATTTTTGTATTGTATATTTGTTCTTCTTATAATTTATTTCTGCTGTCTTTAAAATCTCCTACTATAAGGAGCTTGCCTTACCAAATCAAATTCCCGTGTACATCGGACATTTGGCAATTCAAGCGTTTTCTGATTCTCATTTCTTAACTATTCACAGTTCAAAGGAGCTCTAGTTCTGTTCAAGTTCAGTGTCCGATAAAGCTGGAACCAGCAGAGAAAATAACCCGACATGAGGAAAACACAATGAACACAAATGAGGCTGGGATGAATCTGCAAAATCTTTTGACAAAACAACTTGAAACATGTGGAATTATCAAAGAGCTGCTTTGAGTCATTATCAAAGGATACCGGTATAAAACATATAAAACATTTCTTCGGTGCAAAAACTTTTTTCAGCGCCCATTTGTTTTACTTATTCGGACATTCATGCAGGTCACAGGATTGAACAGAAAAGACTCAGTGGCAACCGCCTTTATTTTAAGCCAGACAATCAGTAGACAATTATTGAAAAAAAATTAATTCATTCCCATTTCAAAAAGGGACTCAAAGTTCTTCTATTTCAAAGAAAAAAAAAAGTTCTTTCTATTTTACATATTTGTGATTATTAATGTTGATGAGGATGAATTAAAAAAAAAAATCAAATGTGAATGACAAGTGTTACTTATTAATCGATGAAGTAATTGATGCTGCCATTTTTATTGCACCGGCAACAGTATCAAGCTAAGTTTAGAATTAATTGTCATTTAGAATTAAGATCTACATCAAATTTAAATTGGCTGTTTCAGATGGATAAATAGAAGAATATCATGCTTCATGTCTTATTTTTGACTTGCTTTCGGCTCGGCTGCCGGCAGGAAGGGATGAGGGGGAGATGCCAAAGACTGAGGTGGTGCAACGTACACTAAATTACAAATTTGATTTTTCAGTTACTTTGTTCCGGGAGCAATAGCCTTTCTGTGAGGATGAAGGTCCTATCATTTGAGACTTACTTGATTGCAATCAGAGCCGAAGCTCATACCGTGATGTCGGCACAAACGGAAATCTTTTCGTAGCTCTTGTCAAAGCAAATCTATCTTGGGGGTTACAGTAGGCGGGATAATACAAATGTTTGTCTGTGTGGGATAATTCTGAGGAATGAGTTTGGAGATTGTTCACAAAAATCTCCACCCTTTGATTCCCAATCGCTTGCTCTCTTTTTCATTGAGTTAGGAATTGGTTGTTACACATAGATAGACATAATCCAAATCTTTGGAGCCGGGGTTATGAACCACCCAATGTAATGTTGTGATATTATTACATTAAAGTATGGTTTTGTGTTAAAATCCATATCCTAGTAAACACAATCAGTCTTCACAAAGAAATATCACATCAATACAATAACAGAGAGGTTGGCTTTACCCATCCCCCACCCCCAACTGAGTCAGGACCACTTTTAGGTTTTAAATTAACATTGATGTAAGACCTCTCATTGGGTCACTTGGCTTGAATTCCACTCCTGTGCACCTCAAAGAATATTTGCAAATTACCTCCCGAGTGAAGAATAACACGCAGTATTATGCCTTCTGTTGTGGACCATCGTACCAAGGTTAGCCACTGCAGGAGGAAGAGATATGGGGCAGGAACCAGGGGGATGTCAACCCTAGCCGGTCAAACGCTAATGATACAAGACCTGCTGCCCTTCCATGCTCGCCCACAGGTATCCTCTTTCTGTTACTGCTGAAGTTTTTCAAGAAAGTGTCCAGAGTTGTTAGCAGAAGACTTGAGCTACTTTCTGACACAGGGCATAATAAGCCAGACATGTGGTTTGGTGTCCCTGTTTAAGATTTGCATGATGGATGATGGTAGCGGCTCAGTGTGATAGGTTGCCCGCTGTAATGGGTCTCTGCGGGATATATAAAGCTATTCCCCTGGCAAGGCAGATGATTAACAAGCTGGGAAGTGACATTGCACGGGGGCCAAGCCAGGACGGGATGGGGCCGACTGGTAGAACTAAATCATGGCTCCATTTGACAAGATGGTGTCCCTAACGGATAACAAAGGCTTGGACCATCAGACCTACTGTCTTAAACTACATCTTCATTTTGAGCTGGTTTTCTGCATGGGTATCTGTGTGTTGTTTGGCGTATAAATATGTAATGAAGGGGTATGATGTGTAATGGGTATGGGTATGATGTATGACTGAGTTTATGTTGAAACTATATATGGGAAGTTTTTAAGCAAATGATGGCTTAACAGCTGCTGAAATTTGATGCTCAGTCTGATGTGTTCAATAAGTAAAGGTGAATCTCATTACTTTCTGACACGAGACTGTGGTGAATGTACGGTTGAGCCATTGTGTGTCATTCTGGATTAGGGGCGTCTCCACCACTGGCAAATGTTATTTGGAACTCAAGTGTATAAAATGGTGTTTTGGCCTTTTAGTATGAAACCTGTTGCTGAGGAAATTGGCACAAGCTGAAGGTTTTATGGTGAGTGGCGTTGTTACACTTGCTCGAGTTTCTAATGCATTTAAATTATGTGAATAATAACACAGAAAATAGAGAGTGACATTTTGAAGCTCTATATATTGCTATTCACATGTCTGATATGTAGTGTACCAAATGCATTTTGCATACTTTGCTGTGTGGTCTGATGTGATATATACAGTATATGCCTACATCTAATATATTTTTGATATAACAATAACATTATTGTATCCCAGTAATGTAGCCCTTTTTTGAGTACTTTAAAACTTTAAATAGATATGCCAAATTTCACAAGTCAGGGCATTAGGAAAAGGCAGCCTGCTTAAACTCACTGTAACTGGAATAGCCGAGGACCTCCACAGTTGCTGTCAGTGCAAGTTAAATTGCCTGGAGTAACCTCTTTTCAGTCCTAGGAGTATTTCCTTATTTCACAGCAAAACCCCGATGTTCTAGTAAAGGTACATTGCACTCAGATGAGTTCTGATCTGCAAGGGATAGCAGACAAGTAATGTATGAAAAATTCCCCGCGGAATGATATCAACTTTTTCATTCACGTGATGTATTGTGAAGTCCTGAATATATACTCAGCTGTATGGGTCTGTTTTGAGTGTTCACTGCTGGATCTTCACACCCTTTTTCTGTCTCTGGAACTAATCAATCCCGACATCTCGATATGCGTAAGCCCAGCTGCCAAAGAAACACGGGAAAAAGGACAGTGTGTTCAGAGGGCCTCAAGGGTTTTGCCTGGAACGGTGTTCTGTAAATCGTCAGGTGTGACCATTTTGTTGAGATCAGGGTATCTGGGTTGCCTCTCCGACTCCTTTCTTGTGCTAACATTACAGACTTTCATCAAAGATCACATACACAAAAGTGAGCTGACCGTGGCATTTGTGGACATAAATTCAAACAGAACTAACATGAGGTAGTGCTTTGCCAACATTCACTTGGAACAAATGGGTTGTGCAGGATGCTGACATGTATGTGCTGAAATCTTGCACAGCCACTGCACAGGCACTGTAAATGGATGTTTTGAGAATAACATGCATCAAATTTGGCTTAAAAATGTCCCCAAAACCTCACATTTTAAGTCACTTGACTGGTGTGAGTGAAAAAGCATTGCACAGAGTTGCTGTGTTAAAAATGGGATTTGTAAGAAAAGACCTTCATGTTGGAAATGTGTTAATATCATTGGTTTTGCCAGGGTTTTTGAACATATGTGCACAAACACTCACCTACATACACAACTGTGTTGTGTTTTCACTTACACAGCCTGAATTCATTGCAGTTCGGGGTTATTTCCCTACAAATCTATATTTAAATGTAAGGTGTGATGGTGTCATTTCAGTGAATTTGTTGACATTTTCCTGGATCAAACAGAAAGGAGTCTGCTTTTTTGTGAAGAAACTGTGTTATCTTTTTCATAAGGACTCCTTTTGTGTTTTTTTTTTTTTCATCTACATTTTAACACATCTGCTCCTGGATTGAAATAGGGAAAAACAGTAAAAGCAAGGCGTATAAAAGAAATTACTGACTCATCCCATCACACCTCTGCCGATGTGCTTCAGCGTTTCAAAATCACAATTGAACTTGCTGTCAGACGGGAGACGTCAACACGTCTCCTTTCACAGCCTTTGTTCACTTGGATTTTTAACATAAAAAAAAAAAAATCTGTGAAATTTTGTCAAGTATGATGTCACCTTTTCATGCTTTGGTAAGTGACCTTAAATTGCAGTTCATCGCAAAATGACAAAAAAAAAAGGATTCTAATGCGTTCGTATGTCAGGAAAGGGAACTTTCACATTTTGTCAGGCGGTTGATGCATTGGGAGTGAGGATGGGTTTGATTTGAATAGCAGAACGGGCCCTCCACTTTTTTTATATGTCAAATAAAGACTGCAAAAGCATTAATAATGGATGAATGTGGATCAAGTCAATTCAAGTCATATCAGAATTTATTTACATTGCGCCAAATCCCAACACAGTTGTAGAGTCTAGGAAACTTTTAACAGATCCAAGCTCACCGTGGTTGACCTTCTGTCTTGACCGGTTTGGATATGAAGAAAGAGAGCAAAGGTGATGGAAATAGAGGTAGAAAACAAGAGTGTGATAGAGACAGGGAATGTCTGAGGGTTTGGAGGGACAGACTCAAATGATCTCTTACTAATAATGACAGCAACGCTGACAGACACGTTGCTAGCTTTCAGCTATTCGGCTAGATACATCAATGATACATCAATTGTTTCAATATCCCCCCCAAAAAACAACATTGATGGCAAGACCTCTGCAGTAGATGAAGCCACAGCACCTTGGAACATTCAAACTGAAAGAGCCTAAGGACTTGGGAGAAGATCTGACCTAACTATCAAGCAATAATGGAGGAACATCAGTCCAACCTGGTTATGAAGAGTGGGAGGAATCGGGCGTTATAACGAGAAGCTTGCCCGGCCCTAGCTATAAACTTTTTTAACCCGTTCTTCAACAGAGTGTCCGAATTTCGAAGACGATTCCATAAGAGGAAAGCTTGGTAACTGAAAGCTCTGCTTCTCGCATTCTGCTTTTAGAGACTCCAAGCATCACGAATGGCTCTGCATCCTGGGAGTGTAGAGACCGGGTGGTAGGGTTCGAAGAGTTCTTTGAGATATGATGACACCTGGCCATTCAGGGCTCTGCAGGCAAGGAGTCGGACTTTATATTCTACTCTGAATTATTCAGAGAGCCTGTGTGGACAAGCCAAGCTTCTTCTTTTCCTTTTCCCTTCAAGGGTTGACCGAGCAAATCAACCTCCTCGATCTAACCCTATTCTCTGTATCCTCCTCTCTCACGCCAATGGAGTTTATGTCCTCTTTCACCACATCCATAAATCTTCTCTTTAATCTTCCTCTAGGCCTCCTGCCTCACGGTTTCAAGCTCAGCAGGACTCTACCAATATAGCTACATCACAAAATAATAGAATATCATGATAAAGTTTAATATTTTTTGTCTCATTGTTATATAGGTTCATTACGCATCAAGTGAAATATTTCAAACCTTTATTTCTTGATGTGTTGATGATTATGGCTTAAATATAATGAAACCGAAATATAATGTCTCCGAAATTTTGAATTTTATACATGATCGATAAAAAAGGCTATTTTAAACAGAGGTGGCAGGCTTATGAAAAGCAATTATTTGTACTCGCTGAATACTTTGTTGAGCCTCCTTTTGCTTACTGCAACATTGAGGCGTGGCATGGAGATGATCAACCTGTGGCACTGCTCAGGTGTAATGGAAGCCCAGGTTGCTCTCAAAGCCACCTTCAGGTCACCTGTACTGCTGGATATGGTATCTCATACCCCATAGTTGTTCTATGGCGTTCAGGTCAAGCATGTTTGCTGGCCATTCAAGCACAGTATCACCATAGTCACTGAACCAGCTTTGGTTCCTTTGGCAGTATGGGCAGGTTCTAAATTCTGCTGGAAAAGGATCAAATCACCACTGACTCTGGGACCTTGATTTCCAAATGACGTGCAAACTCTACTTTCATCTGTAAAGGGGACTTTAGAGCACTGAGCAGCAGCCTAGTGCTTTTTCCCCACAGCCCAGGTATGATGCTTCTGACTTTGTCTCTGGTTCAGGAATGGCTTGACTCGAGAAATGCGTCATTCGTCGAGGATTCGTCTGTGAGTAGTGGCTCTGGATGCGCTGACTCCCCCCAAATACTTGAATGGATTTTGCTTGACAATTCTTTCAAGACTGCGGTTATCCCTTTTGCGGGTGCACCTTTTCCTACCGCACATTTTCCTTCCAGTGAGCTTTCTAAGACTATCCTTGGATGCTGCACTCTGTGAACAACCAGCTCCTTCTGTGGCTTACCCTCCTTGTGGAAGTTGTCAATGGCTGTCTTCAGAATGTCAGCGGTCATCCCTGCGATTGTGCAGTCTACCTGAACCAGTCTGAGAGACCATTTTAAGGCTCAGCAAACCTTTGCAGGTTTTTTGAGTTTATTTGCTGTTTAGTGTCAGGCGGCATGACTTTCGAGAATTGCTCTTTTTCACAATATTAAAAATTTCAGACACACGGACTTTTGCATTTCATCATTTGTAAAAAATCGTAAAATTGAAAGAAATAAAATATAAGAAAATATTTCGCTCTATTTGTTATGAATCTATATAATAAATGGGTTTCACTTTCTGAATGAGTGACAAAAAATATAGAACTTTTCCATGATATTCTAATTTTTTGACCTCTAAATTCATTATCCCTCCTCTACACATGATCAAACTATCTCAGTTTGGCTTCTCTGTCCAAAAAAATCTAACATTTGCAGAGAAGCCAGTACTGCAGCGATATGATCCCTCATACAAGTTCTTGTTAAAAGCATTCTTAGATGGAGAGTCTTTGATGACTTGTTAAGACACCCCGACAAGATATTTACACTAATCCACTCTGGAAGAGAAAAAGCACAAATTAGTTTTTTGCATCCTTCTAAGACAGAATACATTGGATTTTCACAAAATCATACAAGTGAAAGAAGATGGAAAAATGAAAAAAACACAAAAACCCCACAAACATGATATCATATGAAGCCAGGTGGGCAATTTAAATGTAAGTACTTTCCATTTATGGTCAGCAGAGCCAGCAAAGGTGTTTACCTGTTTGTCACAATATTGTCAGTCCATTGGTAGACTTGAAGTATCCTGTCTGTTTCCTCATGAACAGTCTGGGAACCCCCCCGAAAAAGCAGAACATAGATGAACAGCGTGTAAACTAGTTTGTCAATATGCACTTCATTTGTAAAATATCACAAAATGAAAATCTAAAAAAAAGTAGCATCTGTTGAATTTTGACAAGATGTATTTGATTTAGACATGGAAAGGTATCCATGGCCATTTGGCTTAAGCTGTTCGTCAGCAATTCAAAGTAATAGTAACATGCAATAGCCACATCTTGATATTCGGATTTAATATAAGAAAAGGTTGATGAAATAAGTTTTGTTAAGAACTATTCTGAGATAAAAAGAGCCCAGGGAAATTTCCCATGCTTGAAACTTGGAGAATGCAAGCACTATAAATTGTTGCATCGTTGCGGCTCATATAAGTTGGATATGCATTAGTATAGTTTTACCTTATGTGGATTTTGTCATTACTCATAGCCCATGTCATAACCCTTGTCTTGTATTTATTGACGTAATTATTTTTACTTTGGAGTATTTTCCTGCAATTGCCATTTTACACTCTTGTACTAAAGATTGATTTACTTTTTTTTTTTTTTTGCGGCAAATAAGCGATAGTAAAATGTCAATATAAGGGCATAAAACAGTCTTTGAAACAATCGGTCCGAGACATTCATCACTATCAAATTGATACTTATTTTGTGAAACCACACATTTATAAATATTATCAATTGATGAAGAGATAACTTTAATCTGGCCTCTCTGATGGGCATTAATAAAACACAGTACAAAATTTGTAATTTATTGAAATAATCCTTATTAGTCCTGCAGTGGGGAAATTGGCAGAATCTTCTGTAATGGTCGGCTGCACTTGAAGATATTACACAGTAACCTCACAGCACAGAAAGACAATTTCCTTTCTGGACATAGAATCACTTCAGTAATATGAAACAGCATCTCCATCTCAAGCAAGAGCCTTCACCTAATGCTTCTTCTGTAAAGTAATAATAACAACTATTGGGTCTGGGGCAGGGGGGGGGGCTTTTCAACATTGTGCTCAACCATTCAATGGAAAAGCTGTTCTGATCACCTGGCTGAGTTATTTCAGATCAAAGTGTAGATAGTTCATCAGTAAATGCCACAAAAACATCATGTTGATATGAGTGGGCAGATTTGTGAAATCTCAGCATGATAAGCATTCTCTTCTCCCAGTTTGACCTTTTTTGGATGCAAGAGGTATTGCAAATTCTGAGGATTGGAAGACAAGTTGATTTCTTTTGGATGATGGACAGGGAATTCAAGGCTTATTGGATACTGGGAAAGTATGTTGCAATAAGAAGAGGAAATTACACTTTCATTTTTGCTATATCAATACACTCTCCTCACACATTCACCTCAAAAGAAGGTGACTGTGTGAGATATAGGAATGAAAATTATCAGTCAGACCTCTTTCACATTTGCTTCTGTTAACAACCACTGACTTTTGTGTAGTCTAATCTTTCATTTGTGTCCCTTGGACAGAGGATTTTCCTCCGCTGTATCAGAGGTAGACTGTGCTTGCTTTATGGAGGTTTGCAAGGCTAAAGCCTTAGAACAGTAATTCTAAGTAGGATTACAGTCTGCATTTTTATCTCCATAATCTTTTCTAGCTAACGTATAGAGATGACACAAAACTATATTCGGCTTGGGCACCAAATAACTACAGTTCTATTAAAAGATGATAAATAAAAGAATTCATGCTGTCTCAGGATATAAACATCACAGTCCTGCACATGTTCTGGACATCCTTGTATTCATCAAGTATTTGTTTTTTTTCTGTTTGTGACGGCTTTTATATTAAGGACATGGTCAGGATATGGTCAAGCCACATGTCCCTACCCGTCCCCTCCGATCTGCCACCTCTCGGCGTCTGTCCACCCATCACTCAGAGCCCCTGGCTGCCGATTGAACATTTCTCGGCTCTTCTCGGTCTTGGCTTCTCATTGGTGGAAGGAACTCCCGAAAAAGGTCAGAACAGGGAGGTCGCTGCCCATCTTTCGCCGTGAGCTGAAAACATACCTCTTCACCAAGCACTACCCCACTAATCGAACTTAGCCCGCAATCCCCCCTGAAAAAAACAACCAAAACAAAAAAGAAGAAATGAATGTATGTATGTGTATGGTTTTGAGATGGCAATTTGGTAGAGTGGTCACTTCTGACTTTTGACAACTGGTATTTCGGATCTTCGGTGACTAAATTGCACTTTTTGTAAGTCGCTTTGGATAAAAGTGTCTGCAAAAATGACTGTAATTTAATGTAATGTAACAGCCGTTTCGTTAATGAACAGTTAGCAAAACCTGGTGCACATGGTATGAATTACTGTCAAAAGTATGAACCTTATTTTTTCTGTCACTGTCTCTTTCCCAGGACTGACAGGACTATTTTGCAAAGAATTCCAAGCATCACAAAAGAAGCACTTGTGTGCAAATGTGATAGTTTGAGTGCCCAATTAGCAAAGTGGCTAATAGAGTAGTGCATGAAAACGAATGAGGCAATGTCACGACCGGCAAGTGTGTTTGATGTCACACTGAGTACAGTGGACGGGGTGGCACTTCAGGCTGGTGGTCCCTATATTCAAACAAAAGGGTGCCAAATGGTGTGTTCTGACTACAAGAGGATCCAGGCTTAGCCTCCCTGGGAACGCATACGTCAGGTTACTGGAAATGAGACTTGATGAACATTTGATAGAGGAGGACCAATGGGAATTCCAGCTTTTCTTTCTCAGCAAAATCCTTAAGCATTTCTTGGAATATGCTCATCCTGAACCAATCTGATTTGTAGACCTGGACAAGGTGTACAATCGCTTGCCATGAGTTGTTCTGACGGCTGTTCTTTGGGAGCACTGAGTCCAGGAGTTATTGTTACAGGCAATCTTTTCTCTGCATAAAGGTTGCCAAAGCTCACATCCTTGGCACAACATAAAATGAATTTCCAGTTTGGTTATGTGCTACAAAAGGGCTGCCCATTGCCACTGACTGTGTTCAAGGGTAGTTTTTCTATGGGCAGTCAGGAGGAGGAAAATGTGGAAGGTATGGAGATATCCACCAGGCACTGGGGGAGTTTATGACTCTCTGTAAAGTGACTGGGTCTGAGAGTCTGCAGTTCCAAGTTAGAGTCCATGGTTCTTTTCCGATGGATTGTCCCCGACATGTTGGAGAAAAACGACTGTTTCAAGTGAAGGAGTTGAATTATCTGCGAGGTGTTTCCAAGAGAGACATCAGACTAGATTGTTATTTAACTGGCTGATCAGTGTGATATCTCCCGTGGTGGTCTCTTGATCAGTGAGGAAATGAAACGAGCCAGAAAGCAAAGTCCAATTTACCAGTTTAGTAAATGTGTCACCTCTCACTTAAGGTCACAAGCTTCGAGACATGACCGAAAGAACAACTCAGATGTGAGGCCCTGCAGGGTGGCCTAGCTTAACTTTAAAGATAGGGTGAGGAAGGCTGACATCTTTGGAGAGTTAATTTGTGTTGACTCACTTGAAACGGTAAAAGCATTTTATAATCATGCCTCCTGACTTTCCTGCTTTCCCAGGAATGTCCCTTTAGAAGGAAGCCCCGTGGGCGACCTCGAACATGCTGTAGGATTTATGGCCTATCTGACCCAATAACTAGTTGGGGTGCGAAGCTAGAATATATTATGACGGATAGGGATTCCAGGGCCAATGTCCTCAGCCTCGGTCTGACAGGGAAAGAAAAAAGTTGAACAATAAAGATGAGGCAATGGTCGCCCTGGGGTGATGATCAGCGCAGCCCAGGGCTGATAAATTCAAATCCAATCACCATTCACGACTATAGGTTAATTTAACCTTTCATCAAACCCAGTGAGTTACTGAAAGGTTTAAGGCTTTGGGACGAAGCCACACGCAAAGAACTTGGCGTGGGATCTTCTTGCTGTGAGGTGAGTGTCCCGATCAATACACCACTGCACTGTTGGAAAGCAGCACAATTTTTCCTCATTACTAATGTAATTGTCAATTTATTTGCTCATTAAACAAAGTTAGTGCCTCATTTCACAGTCCAGATTTGGGAGTCATAGTAGTACCATATCACAATTCTTGACAGTTTTTGTTTCCACCCCACTATTCAGAAAAGTATGTTTCGTTGGCATTACCTGAGGGAATAACTCTCAATTTACCAGTTCATTTATAATAGTAAAAAAACCCTGTCTATGGTAATGATCTTGAAGTGGAGAATATAAAATAGCTGTGGCCGACAGGTCTATCCACTCAGGTCTGGCCCTTTGTGTTTCATCTGAAATTTCTTTTTGAGGAGCTTTGGTGAGAGAGGAAGCAATTAAAAGGAGGCATCTCTGCGACATCAACATGCCGTCTCTGGAAAGAAATCAGAGTAGAGCTGCGGCTCCTCAATCGAATAGAGCTACCTCTGAAAGAGGATCTGACACTTTTAACATTTATATAAATATGCTAAAAATGCAAACTTATTTAGTTTTAATACCTTACAAGAGCAAAAGGAACACACTTTGTAGCCAAAACTAAAGGGACAGAAGCCTGGAGTACAGATGGATTGACCAATTAATCAAAATGACGACCGGGAATATCAAAATCAAACAAAGTACTACTGTATAGTAAAGAACTATAGGGTGCTGTATTAATATGACTTGGGGCCTCAAGTAATTCACATCATTGTAATACTCATTCAGCCAGTGCCTCTTTGAAGATCTATGCATTTGCTTTTATGTATTAGTTCGTGCTATAGTTATCAACGTGCCCTTTCGCGTAATTCACATCAATAACCTCGGCGGTCTTTTTCTTTGTGATGTTTGAACTGAACAAAACAGTCTCATTCACCACTGCATTCCAGCCCCACAATAGCAAAATCCCTGTGAATTGAAATGGTGTGGGAAGCCTTGCAAGTAAGTCTGCTCCCTAATCAGAGACGGGCCTTTGACACGTCAGCATGTCTGAATTGCCGGGAAGGCCTTTACTGAAACACACAAGGCATATGCAGATACTGTGCTCCCACATCCATATGGGAATATTTATATGCATTCTTTGTTGCTTAGAGATCAAAGTAGAGGAGATCCATTAGAAGTGATTTTATGACACGTTTAAACAAATTTGCCAGGGTAGCGAATTCGAAATTCCCTGTAAAACCTATTCCACGGTAGGCGAGGCCACCCAATTAAGTCTAATGCGCCACAGGTACAGTATTATGGGACTTCCGACACCATATATATAAAATCCATGAAATAGGGTGATATGTGATTTGCATGTCACCCAAGTTCATGGATACGGATAAGCAAGGGAACAAAATTTAATAAAATCAAACCAAAGCAGAACAACATAATTTTATTGTGGAAAAACAGAAACATTGGGCAGAAGTGTATTCTGGCACTTTTTCATTTTTTACAAAAAAGGCTAGAAATTTTTGATAATTTATACGAATACAAAAACGTTCAAAAAAATAAATCTTTTAATTTAGCTCTGTGAACGCATTTCTGCAACAACCAACTGCTTGAGATCCCTGAGCAGAGACACAGTGAAATGCCTCACTCAAGCAGAAAACAAAGTTTGTTCATAAACACTTTGTATGTACAGGAGAAAAAAAAGCACATGCCTTGATTATGGGGTGTGCGAGGTTTGTGAAGAAACCCTACAAACTGCAACAGGTGACACAATTGCAACATTCTCCTCCATTTTTCAAGCTGTATTTGTCAACAATGTGGCCATGTGACACTTGCACATTGTTTTCTTCAATAATGACAGCAATAATCTTCAACCTTCCTTCATTTTAAATGTGAAACACAGTGCCAGCTGGTTTTGTTGCTTAGGTAAAATAAGCAATAACTTACAATGGAACGGACTAACAACACAGATACTAAAATGTAATAAATCAACAGAAATAAGGACTCTGTCTCCATTATAAATTCTACATGTTCTGAATTCTGAGAAGGTGCTCTTTCACTGAATATATGCTAATGGCAAACACACATCCATTAATTTCACAAAAAATACAAAAGGATACCCTAACACTGAGACCAAAGTCATGACAGTATGGGAAAACACATCACGTGATAAAACTATCTAGCCCAGGTAGTCAACCATTTATTTTAGTCTGGCTGCTTTTTGCTGTATGAGTTACTGTATACTTTACACAATGTAGTATATATATTAAGATTCATTATTCACACGTGAAATTAGTCTTATTCCAGCTAAATATACGCAGGAAAACATTTTCCTCATATGTGCTCTGTCTGTGCGTTGTTACGTGATGAATAGGTGGGTGTTGACACATTTTTCAAATTAGATTAGAAAAACACCTGTACGTTTCAGGTCTGCACCTGTTTCAAGGTCTCGTTAAAAAAAAAAGTATATCCAAAAGTACTAAAGCTGCATCGGTAGCTTGATATTTTCATCTGTAGCTTCATTCTTTTTATGACAAATTATATAACAGCATGAGCTTTTTACAAGTGCGAGAGGAAAAAAGTGTTAGAGAAGCCTTCTTTAATCATCACCTTGGCACGCTGGGGAAGTTTGTGCGTCCTTGGTATGGTGATATTAGGGGCGCCAGGCTCTGGTGGGGTCTCCTTGGGGATCGAGACAGTTCAGATGTACTTGGATTAATGAAACCACATGGTATCGAAACACCTTGCCTGCACGAAGTATGCTGGCGCGACCTCGCCTGGTGCGGTAGCACATAGGAAAGCACCTAATGGCTGTGCTGGTTTCGTGGGGTCTAGTTTGGCAAAGTCCATAAAAGTGGCATGGGGGTACAACCCTGTTGGTTTACCACCTGCGTGGATAGATATCCAGACCCGAACCTGCTAATTTCAGGTGACAGATTGACACAGGTGGAGACCTGATTGCGCCAGGCCCTGGTATACAAAACTGGTTTGCGGGATGAGGACATCTTTGAGGTTTCATAAGTGGAGCAGTACCGACTAGAAATAGCGACGACTCCGGGTTTAATTCTTGAACTTGAACTCTCCTCTTTTCAGGACATGCCCTGGCTTTGGGAAAACTCACGAGCCCTCCTGCTGAGCACCATTGCGTTTGAGTTTCGCCTACTGAATGAGAGGGTTGTCTCTCTAATGGTTATTTGCGTTGACACAAACAGTCCATTAGAGTGTCTGCTTTTCTCAGGGACGTTGGCGCAAAAGTGGGCAACAAGGTTGAAACCGAGGGGGGTTTGCTATTAATGGACGTTAGTGCAAGGGTGGACGGGCTGAGCCTTAGAGACAGGGTCAGGGGCACAGACATCAAGGAGAAGTTAGAGTAGACCGACAGACTCTTTCCTTCGAAAGGAGTAAACTGAGGGCATGTGGTAAGGATCCCTCCTGGAAGCCTCCTATTGAAGTTGTTCCAGGCACATGGCGGGATACCTTGTGGTCAAGCGAGAACATGCAGAAGGAATTATATTTTCCATCTGGCCGAAGAACACCTTACGGTCTAACCTTTAAAGACCTGGGGTAGGTTTTCTAAGGGCAGGGGGCAACTGGGTCAACTTGCTCAGTATCCTGCCTTTGTCAACTGGCCTCAGATAGAACAGTGGGCTCACAAAGATGGAAAAGTCACCTACTCATTTCAGACAACCACCGTCTAGTGCTGCGCGCTTTCTTCATTTGGCTTCATTTGAAACGCCAAAACGCATTCTTCTTTAGCTTAGTTAGAATCACTGTTACACAAAATGTTCAGCACATGGCATTTTCTGTTGAACTCAAGAAACCAGAACGGGTCCGAAATGGCTGACGAGTTGACGGACATTTTGCAAATTCTCCCCATTTGCACACGTAACCATGACGATATCATTCCGTCAATGGAGAAGGAACAGTAATACAAACAAGGATGAGTTCAAATTAAAATGCATTTTCATTTAAAGAATCATTATAAATAAATTGATTTATTGTCCAGTTCTAACTTGAGTCCTTTATTACAGGCAATAAAAAACTGAATTAAAAAGCAGTCCTTTCACTTATTCTATGTACTTGCCCAAATATAAATATCAGTCATTATACTATATGCCTCTTAGAGGTTTTGTATTGTATTGCAATGGCTATCATATTAAATTCCCTTTGTTATACCTAAAGCCTTGGTATTTGCTACAAATTATTTTGATCTATTCATTTTGAATCGTGTGACATCTCATGATGAAAATGCAGTTACGATGTGAAACAACAGACAGGAAACTAAGTTGACATACCCTTAAGTTTTAAGTGTTGCTTAGAATATTCATATTTCCTGTTTGCTTTCATCAAGATCAACCGTCATCCGATCAAAATATTAAACTTCTCCAGGTTAAAGACCCTCCTTTGAACCGAAACTGCTCAATCAAAAAAAGCTTAATATGCTCAAACTGAAGGATGCAAGTGCCATTTTAGTATGGGGCGGGGGAAAGAAAAAACAAACAAAAAAAAAACCAAAAACTTACCAAATGACAAACAAAAAAAAAGCAACAGAAGAAAATGAAGGCGAGAATTATGCTGAAAGAGTTTAAATACCAGGTAGCGGCTGCCAAAGTGAGCAAAGCTTCTGAGGAAATCTGCTGGCCTGAGGTGTGTGCAGAGCTCAAGAGTCATTAGGAGAGCCTCCAGAAATAGTCGTCGGCCCTCTGAGCAAACATCCTCCCTGAGTCTCATTCGTCGCTTCTGAATACGAAGCGTGAATGTCTGTCGTACGCGTGGCAGTCGAGCGGACCATGCAGGTTCAAGGGCTGGTGGTCCTCAGGCCCTGCTTCTCCATGATGTTCCACAGCTTGCGCAGGTTTGACTGGGTTATGGTGTCATCCGGTTTCAGTTGCAGCGCTCGGAGGTAATTGGCTTCGGCTTCTCGCAGCTTCCCGTTGAGGTGGAGGATCGCCCCCAGGTTCATCAAGGCCGCCGGGTACTGGAAGAAAACAGGAGGCAGAGAAAGACCTCTTCACATTAAGATCACCTTGAGCAAGGTTAAAGTTTTATCTAAAGTAAATAGTCATTCTTTTCAGGAATAACAATGCAGATATTCGTACTGTATGCCGTTCAAGACGTGGCCACCATGAGCTGGCGAGGTGAGGTTAACAAACTCCGAATTCGATTTTCCCTTTACTAGATTAAATCATCCGGTGGTATTTGGTGAGGAGAATAATGCTGTTTACCTTATAGTCATACTGTGAATGCGTGTTAAGGAAAGGAAATTGATTTCCAAATCCTATATGGAGTGAGACGACCAGATTAATAACCCTCTCATGTCACTGCAGTAAATCAGAAGTTCCCGTTGGCAGCCAGTGAACTTCTTCTAGGCATTTATTATTGTAAAAAATGAGCACCTGGAAAATGGGAAACTTCCAACTCCTGGGTAGGAAAATAAATATAGGACAGTATGTAATTTTTGAACTACGACTGTCTTACTGGGGAAGTGGAATCTTTTTGACCGCTAAGTGGGGTAGGTTTTATATGCTCCAGGCACAAATCAATCTCATTTGCTTTTTTACATTTGTCAATCATCATCAATTAATGTGGGTTGTTTTAATGCTGCTATCAGGTGACTGACTGTGTTAATGGGATATCTGGGCTCAATCAGCTGGGGTTTCACAACAGGTAAAATTGACTTGTTACACAAATAATAACAGAGCAAGTGTACATTTTCAATGATGGCTAATTATAAGAAAAATAGTAATTACATCTGCACGTGGAGCCAAACATCACATTGTGGTCAAGTTAACAAAAGAAAAAAACTGAGTTCATTCTTTAAAGTACACAACCAATTATTCTACGAAGAAACAATGTCTCTAATTACTATCTGAGCCATAACTGTCAGCAAGCTACTTTGCAATATAGGATATAGGAAAATTAACTGAAAGATAATTTTACACAACATTAACCACTCTGACATGCTGTATTTGTTTTAGATACAAGAAAACAAGGGTTTAAAGTGTACCAAAGAACCTTTCTGCACGGGTTTGCTTTGACTGTCTGACTGTAGTTCACAGGTTTGCAATTCTTTTATTTTATTTGGCTCTTTTGAAAACAGTCTTCTGGGGAGTTTGCAGACGCAGATGGAAGCTCAGATTACTGTTTCCTGTTGTGAAAGCAAAACTAATCACGACTTCACCAGAAGCTCACCCTCTCCTCCTGAATATGAAAAATAAAATCATTAGGAATAAGCCAACTGAACTTTAAATTCCAATTATTTAGGGAAAAGAAAGCATGACTAACATGCTTTTCCACTTTACACCCAACTATGTACATTCTGAGTAAGTATTGCAGATGTCACAAAACAAAAGGCTGAATGTAAATTAATGTTGCATTTTCCACAGTTGTTAGTTTGGTGAGTTTACGCTTTCGTCCTTATCTACTATGCTGACAAAACTCTCAAAAAACTGTGTTTCCAGCATGAACACAAGAAGAATGATGCACTATGGATGAGAGTCAAAATGGGAACAATATGTCCTTCACTGCGGCTTCACCGAAGGAGGGGGAAACAAATTGCTAAGTGAATCAAAAGATTCTGGATTATTCCTTTTTGTCCCACTTGCCTCATCACCCCAACCTGACCAAGAACACGCTTCACAACACTTGGCCAGGGTAAAAACATACGACCAATATCTTTGTTGGTTCTCGCACAATAAGAACATAATGCTGTCACTAACTAGATACAAATTTACCACTCATCCCTAAATACGGTGTTATTACTTTTATCCAGCGGCTAAACACAGTTATTACATTTCTGAGCGTGTTTCAATTACCATCCACAGGTGCGGCAAAACTCTTAATGTCTGAGGTAGTTTTACAATTGTTTGAACTAGAAATTACCTTCTGTGTGACCCGCCATTTCAAGGTCAAACCACAGAGTAACACCTGGAGATCAATTTGCTAGTTGGGGATTAAAGCAGATGGTGCAAACACTTGCCAAAATGTAACTGTTTACACATATGGACACAGTTGAAAATGACAGTCCTGGGGCTACGCATAAATTGCTCCTACATGAAGGTAAAAAGCAGAAGTAGGGGTATTAGCAAATTGCTTTTGTTCCATTTTTAGATTAACCAATGATAAGTAAAAAAAAGTTCCCTTTTTTCCTTGTTCTGGCTGTACAAGGTCAGTATTTCACAGGATATCGTGACTTTTGATGCATTTAAATTTTTGCGTTGGATGCCAGCTAATACACATTTTCATCATTGGAGGAAGTAACTAGAATAAAGAAACTGTTGATCTAGTTGCAAATGAATGTACAAAAAGAAAGGACATGGTGGTTTTTTTTGCACTCAGTGTATTGAATCTGAGTTGATGAAATGATATATTTTGAGGAAAAACTCATGATGAGCCTGAAGGAACAAAACCAACTCAGTTTATTGACACAAACAAAAGTAATTTATGAAAGGAACAAAATCACTCTCAAAGGACCTGGATTGAGCAACAAGGAGCTTTGAATGATTTTAGTTAGAATCTCTGTATTATCGTGAACAGCCCACCCATGTAAGAAATGTTATAAATTCTAATTCTTTTTGTCACAACTGTATGAAATTGTAATCACGGAAAAATAAATACACAAACTCTGTTCTGCCAAATGATTCACACATTCTGTTTGTGCCGTCCAGCTTTGCAACTTGTAATCAAAGAGAACAAAGGACATTAGTGTGTGAAAATTCATATTCTACAAAACAGTCACAGCTGTCAGACTCTCACAGTCTCGCTTGTGCCTGGGCTGTTTTACTGCATCTGCGTGACAGAAGTCGTGCAAAGACCTCAAAAAAAGTCACAAAACCAAAGCAGTCATGCAAAGTTACTTTCATTGATTAAATCCTTGCAGCAGGCAACCTAAAAAAAAATCTTGTGTGCAAATTTTTGTCAATTTTGATTAATCAAAGTCAAATATTGCATACATTAGGAATTGTAAGTATATTAATATCATGTATCACTGTATGGTGTTCTACTTGGAATGACTGAAACAGGATGGATTCATCTTATAATTTTTTGTTTATTTGTATGAAACAAACGCTTTAATACAATTCGATCCAGAAAAACTTGCAGACTCCTAGACTGAGGAGTTCAGCATTTTTGTTTCTCCCCAGCTACAAAGATAAGCAACCTAAACAGTTTTATAACTGCAAATCCTATCAAGTGAAGGGAATCTGCTGTGCCTCATCGTCTTGAACAGCTAATACCCTAAAAGATACTTTTTTAACTTGAGAATGTCAGGAAGATGGCCAAGGTATACGGGTAGATTTGTGAGATCAAGATGCGTACAGGTATGCCCTGAAGAGATGCGTCTGTAGTGTTTGCCAAAATATGGGTTGTTATTTGGCTTTTCTGAAGGTATGTGAGCTCCTTCCACCACTGCCACGCAACAGATTTTAAGGTTACAACCAAGATGAGTAACTTCTGGGCCCATGAAGTGATGGAGGGGGAAGATAGGCCACAAGGGTAGAGGACAAAATACTCAAGAGCAGGTTAGAAAAAGGCCAGCGGTGGATAGACAAGTCAAGACCGAAAGCATATTCGAAGCTAAGGCCATCATCAGACTGAAAGCTTCTAGAGCCAGAATGGACGCTTTTGAGTCAGGAGTCTTGAAGCACAAAAATCAGAGTCTGACAATTATCTGCTGCTGTGTTGGTTCCCTCAACGCATTGGTGGCAGAGATTCGAAATAGCTTTCTCTTGGCCAAACGAGAACTTATCGATCCCTGAGTGTAATGCTTTCATCCGCTTCACCAGGGTACACTACTTTTCCTCACCCAAACCGTTTCCCTATTTTACTTTGCACAACTAAGATTTATACCTCTACTCCTGCATTCTTTCTTCCACAATCTAACTAGCAACACATAGCAAAGGCTCCCCTGTCAAACGCTTTCATTTTTTTTCTCATTTCCTGAAACTCTGTAACCTCCATACCCTTCTAAAACTGGCATTAAAAATCAGAGGCACAGCCAGATGTGGAGTGTATTAACCCCGACCACAAAGTAACATATGCTATAAAGACAGCAGGAGTCAAATGGGAACATAGTTTGAAGAATGTCTCAAACCTTCTCCAGATAGACATTTTGTCAACGAAAATAGGAATAAATAACTTTCAAAAGACAGATGTAATAGGCTGATGAGACAGTGCGAAGAAGCATCTGATAGGACTTAACTTGTCAAGATAGTGGAAATGGAAGGACTAAAGGACAAAAAGCCCTTGAATGGAGGAAATTGTCCTCTCTCACTCAAAGCCCTTAGACACGTGTGGTTAATAGAAAACACTATTGCCTTTGAGAATGAGAAGACAAGCCACAGTAAAGCATGAAATCACAAATGAAGATGGACAGAGTACATGGCTGAAGTTGAGTCACATCGGAAGGAACAAAGCGTAATGATAAAGAAGATGGATGAAGATCCTAAATTATAATCGTACAACGGCTGTAAGCAATAAGTTGTTTGACCGAAAGTGACCAAGTACAGTCAAAAGAACATGTTGGCCTATTTGGGCGCAGACATGAAACGCATGTTCATAGATAGTGATTTTCAAAATGTGGTTGTTACAAAATGACACTTTTCTGATACATTACATGGAACCAACGCATTCTTTTGTTTTATTAAAGCAAATCCATCCAGATCTGCTATTTTTTGACCATTACTCCCAAAAACTCAAACGGCGGTAAGCTCCTCAAAGCCGACTGGAGGTGTTAGCAACAATTATTACGTATTTGAAGGTTCATTAATTCATTTAGCAGAAAGTTACCAAGAAACCCGCAGTGGACATTTAGGGGTATCATTTATATCTCCCAGTTAAGCACACAAGATGAATAAAAACTTGCACCTATTTTAAGTCAAGCCCTCGTAGTTTTTCATTTATTTGTCGATGTTATCCACATTACTATACAACCCATTTATGTTTCTTTTCTCCTTCTTCTAAGGAATGCATTATTATTAAATTGCTTTTAAAATTTAATGATGGACTTTCTTTTTTCCACGATAATTATTCTTAAGATACTTAAGCTTGCCTTGTGTAATGTGAACATTTGTTCATTTGTTAGGTTTGGACATAAAACTGCGAAGTTAGTTTAGAAAACTATCTATTTAGTTTTAGGAAACAACTAATGATATGACAAAACTCTGCAATAATGTTTAGACTATGAAACAACATTTTTAAGGTTTATAAAACAAAATTACTATGTTGGATTGAGGTAAAAGCCCTCAATGATTTGATTTAGGTAAAAAAAAATTATGTGGTGAGGTTTTGGAAAGCACCATGGAAAAGGGAGAACAGGTCTTTTGAGCTAAATACTTAATAAGTTGGAAAGATTTTTTTTCTATTTTGTTTTTCAGGAATTGGAACGTTTGCAAAACCTCGATAGGTGGCTGTAACAATTATCAAATTATTTTGGGTCACACGCTTTATAGGCCTTGTCACGTGTGACCTAAAAGGTATGGAATTCATGAACAATTTTGGCTTAAATTCTCCCTGTTCTGGGAAACATACCACTTTCTAAACTACCACGGGGTTATCCTATATTCCATCTGTCCAGATTTCAATTTTCCTTAATTCCTCATGTTCTGCAATGTCTATACGCAATATATATAAAAGAAATGCCCATATTTGTAATATTTCCCTAAGATTTAACAATTCGAGAAAAATAATGCTCTCGTCACCTTTTTCCACTGTATATTTTGTATTGTCATTTTATATCATAACCGACAGGATGACCACATGCCCAACATGACTTGCTTCAACTACAAACCTTTTTTGATTATAATTATACCCTGTTTGGCCAAAGTCAGGGTATGGACGGATCCAAGATAGAGCCCCATTGTTTTTCAAGATACCAAAGTATTATTAAGAGCATCATAATTATCATTATTATAGGTATTATTGTTATTATTCTCAATCTGTTCACATCTTCTTTGAAGATGCTGATTGATTGTGCACAAACAAACCTTTAAGCTCAATGGAAAACAGGCCTGGGGTTTCTTTTAGATCTGCTGACAATCCGGGCAGTTTTGAGCTGGGAAACGGGCCTGTAACATGGTCCGGATTATTGGAAACCCAAGCAGACTCTGATTACCCACTGTCCATCAAAGAAAAGAGGGAGATTATGCAGCTCCCCTTCTACTCACGTTGGGTCTCAGTCTTGCTGCTTGTCCATAATACTTCTCAGCTGCCTCATTTAGTCCGGCTTGTCTGAAAAGGGAAACAGAGAGGCAATCATTACTCATCTTTATTGCCCCCGCCTACGGGAAGGCCTTGAACCCTGTGTGTTTACAAGTGTTCAGGGGTCACCGAGAAAATAACAGCTACGGACAGAACAAGGGACATAGAAAGCCAGCCTAATCTTTTTTTTTTTCATTTGCTAGCATCTTTTCTTCGATAACATCTGTGATGAAAAGTGCAAGGCCAGCACTTTATTTTAATTGAACCTCTGGGTGAATGCATTGAGTATACTGGATGCTTAAAATAGTACAACAAACTAAGGATGAAAAAAAAATGCTTATTCCGTTTTACAGTGATAGAAAACACTGTGCACCATACTCGAGAGACAATGAACATAAAAAAAAAGTGTACAAACATAATAGGATTAATAGGATTGAATCATACAAAAATGCAGATTGGAAGGTCACATTTTTAGAACCAGATATGATGGAAAAACTTGAATTTTGTTGAATTTTTTGGGATGCTAAACATATGAATATGAATAAACAAGTTTTGAATATCAACTATATGAATATGAAAAAAAGTGGGGCCAAGCATGTTTATTCCCCTGAGCAGTTTCCCATTGTTGGCCAATACAAATCCCACATCACACTTCAGTGTTGGATGTAAAATCAACACTGAAAAAACTGAAAAAAACACTGAAAAAAAATCAACACTGAAATATCTAAATCAAAAGTTTGTCCTGTGGTGATGTTAACATTTGGACTTCTTAAAAGATTAAGCTTTATTACGCTGTCAAAATGGTTAAAATAACCCTTGAACTCAGCTTTTTTGCTGTTTAAATCAAACAATCGGATTTTGGTCTTTTGGTCACACAAGGTCACGACTTTGATTAGGGTGAACGTCAAGGGTATCTGATTTACGCCTGCTGTCATGGGAAAAAAAAAAAACAATCCCATTTTAGACCCCTTCGATTTCCTTGAATCCAGCCGGGGTGCCTACTGTTACATTACCACTCACTCTCATTTGATATATTAAACTCATCCATTCATTGTCTCTAACGCTAACGTGCGCCCAGGGTCACATTGGGGCTGCAGCCAATCCCAAATGTCATTGGACCAGAGGCTGGGCTCACCCCGGCAGTTAATCACATGGCCATAAAAGAGGCATACAGCAAATGACTCTTTCGTTCACACATCTGGCCAATTTAGGCTCATCGAATAGCCCACTGCTTGATTTTGGATTGTTGAAGTAAACAGAAGGACCAAGAAAAGAACCCATGCAAACAAGGGGATGAAAAATTAAACTGCAAAAGTGGTGGGCTTAAGTAATCCCAGGCTTTACTTCAATTATAGCACATTACTGAATCAGATGCTTTTTGAATCTCATTTATAGGCAAAAATAATCTTCTAGAATACCCAGGTGACCACTTACTTACATAGTTTTCTGTTTGCTTTGTGAGTCCTATTAAAACTCTTGATACCGTTTTCCCTAAAAAAACATTTGATGGATTACCGCTCCACACTCTCACCTGAACTGCAAAAATAAGTAAAGAAGTGATTAGATAAAAAAAAAAAGCAAAAAAACAAATATAAAGTAGAAGTTTTCTTTGAGATTTCCTCATCTACACATAGATGCGGTACCGGCAAAAGTCACCGTTCTTTATTTTGTTGATATAACTGGCACTGAAAGTCTTTTATATTCCTGCAGGGATCCAGACACTGGTTTGAGTTGCTGAATTTGCCCCGAGATTATAAATGTGGGTTTCATGTCCACCGTAACTATACGTTTTTTGGCCAGTAAATATTTTAAGGTGCCTGACAATCTAGAAAAAAGAAAGAAAGGAGCCAACCTACTTGAAAAATATTATCATTCCATTTATAAATACAGTATCAGAAGGCAACTGCGAGGCTGCCACACCATCACCAAAGTATCAGAGGAAGGGCCTCCCTGGATAGTTTAACTGCGGCTTGTCAAGAGTGCAGAGGACGATGGATGCCAAGTATGTAGATCACTGGCTGGGTTTTACCCAGGGGAATTGTGTGAGATTCTGCATGAGTGCGTGAGAATGAATGAAGACAAGATGAGAAATAGACTCCAGACTAATGAGAAAGCCAAAGAAAAAAAAAACAAAACTTGCAGGATGGAGGAAAATGCATTTCTGCTGATACTAAAGATCATCAACTTAACTGCCATTTTACTAAATCTGATTTCTTTTTACCTTGACCTGGTTTGTTTATTCCACACATGCACAAATGACAAAAAACAAAAAACACATATGGTAATAAGTGAGGCACTATAAGACACAAAAATAAGTGACCGTAATTTATGTTCATACCGAAACTGTAGTTGTGCCATCTGTTATAAATACAGTAACATTTTTTTTATTAAGCTCACAAAGACTGAAATCTTCCTTTAGGGCTTTATAAGAACATAGATTTAAAGTCATATAAAAGTTTAGGGTGATGTTTAGGTTGCCATTCATTGACACATTTATCCATTCTTTCATACTGCTAACCATGAACACAGGGTCACAGGGGGAAAGATCAACATTCATTCCCTCATTCACAATATCATGTCAATAATTTAGAGTCTTGATTGAACATACTAGATGTTTCTGGTCTGTGGAAGGAAGTGGAAAAGCCAGCGAGAACCCACAGAGGCGCTGGAAGAACATTCTGCCCAAACACAGAAAGGCCCCAGTCGACCTCTAAAAATGAGTGAGAACCTTCTCGCTGAGAGGTAGGGTGCATTCCTATGTTGTCCTATGAATGTTCACAAATTAACAGCATCATGGCATCTAAAGTAACGTTTTAGGTCTACTTAATTGTTCTACTATATAGGACACATGATCTAACATGATAAAATCCTGAGAGATCTTAAAACCTGACTCCTTTTTTTTTTTTCTTTAAACAGAAAGAATGGTGCGTGTCTGTCCACACTTTTTGAGTCCATATTAATCTATTTTTATTCGGTCAATGTAGTCCTTGTTGAGTTCTCCCCCTATTAGACTATTTCGAGTCTATTTATCATTGCATGCGATACCTGCACACATCCTTAAAAATCATCACCATATCTAGTTTGGCAGCAAAAGGATCAGAAAGTGAAGGCCAGGATATTGCCCAGGAGGGCAATAAATTGCATTTGCACGTCTGAGGGCTTCTGTCCATCCTCTGAAAGCCTTCTCCTCTCCATTTGTATCCCCACCAGCTGAGGGCCTTTCCATGTGCACATCCAAGACAAACACATAAAAAGCGCGAGCTGTGGGAGCCTGAGACCCCATGCAAGCAAACGGGGAAATGTTTGGCCTCAGCGTAGCTTGAAACTCTTTGGCTATCATGAGACTGGAACCTGGACGACGCTCTGGATGATGTAAGCTTTCGGTTGATGAACATCGTGCAAATCAGACTGGTGAGTGACAGAATATGCATACAGGGAGGACCTCCGAACTCTTGGATAAAGAACTCCTGACTTTCCCTTTTGGCGTCATTCAGAAATCTAGTAAAGGCTTTGAAAGTAAGTATCTGCTTCAGTGAGCAGTTACAGTGAATAGAAAAGCTTGGGATTCCGAACAATGACTTTTTTCACGAAACCTTCAGGTGATGTCATTTTGTAGAATTATTAATTTCGTCTGACATTTTAGTGGGAGCTGGCGCGGAATGGCGTTTATCGCGGACGGATTGCTTTCAGACACATGACAGCTTGTAGGCTGCTAAAGGATTTGCTGTTCGGGGCTCATCAGCTGAACCTTGCACTTTATTTGGAAAAAGACCGTCAAGCATAAACCGGGACGAGCAGAGAAATCGAGTTAAAGTGACAGAGAGAGATAGAGAGATGGCATGTAACTCTTAGCGGGACTACGAGAATCCCACGGCTCTAAGGCTGGCACTGCAGCAAACGGAGAGGGTTTCAGCGCACAGCCAACTAAATCACACTGGCTGAGGAGTGGAGTAAGCTTCTAGATGTAGCGTGCAGACAGACCTCACTTATTCAAGTCCGTTCTGGAAACTGAGGCCCACCCATCCCATCCGCAGTCACACACACACACACACACACACACACACACACACACACACACACACACACACACACACACACACACACACACACACACACACCATGTCTGTGTATGCATGTACGGTGACAACAGAAAATGGAATAAAATACATGGAAAGAAATAGAATTTAAAATAAAAAAAAATATTCCAAAGACTCACCTGAGCATGTGGGCCGCACTGAAGACCACATCAAACTCCTCGTTGTCAAGACGGGCAGCTTTCTCTGCCATGTCTGCCGCTTCCAGCAGCCGGGACTCTTCCAACAAAAATTGACCTGGCAGGGTAATAAGAAAAGCAGAGCTGTTCAAAATCTGACGGAACTCTGCAGAGATGGTGCAACTCGCACAGAGGGATATGAACTGGACAAATGTTGCCTTTGGCCTCAGCAGAGGGACAGCCTGGACTGTCCCAATTATATCGAGGCATGCTGAAATTCTAGAAATGAGTGGAGCATACCATCACTTCGTGGCCATCTTTCAGGCCCATTAGTTCAGATTAGTTGACCTCGATAAGTCTGTTGACATACAATAAAAATGTTTCTTGTTTGCAATTACAGGCGTGGCTGCCAGTTCTGACCATTTTTTATTCGAGGGGATTACAGAATAAGGCCGAGGCAGTCATCGGAGTGTGGACTCCAGAGTTAGGGAAGGGCTTAGAGTGGAATGAATACCCTGTGGACTTTTGTGAGACCCATTATGGCATCAAAATGATAAACCATTGTCGAAACACAGGCATATTTTCCTTAATAACTGTGGATGGAACTGAAGCCTTTTGTTTATGCTTGAGCTGCAAAACTGGGTTAAAATTACCCCTCAGACTAAGAATGAGTAGCTCCCTGTTACAAACACCTGTGCACTCATGGAAGATTTCAAAACAAATGATTTAGACAGGCGCATGCTAATATAAAAGTTGGCCTTATGCAGTCTTGGAACTGACACTGTAATCTCTTTATACCTTGCAGTGTAATGTTTCCTCTTCAGTGCTACCAATTACTATTACTGCTCAGAATTGTCTTGAAAAAGACCTCCAATCTGCTTTCCACTCATGCAGTACATTGTATGCAACATTGTAACATAATACAATTTCACATATAAATCAATCCTAGTAAACTATTGTAACAAATGATGTGACTAGGGATATTTAAATAACACCATTTCTTACCAGTTGATAGGTTGTGACACTGTGCAAGTATCATCCATATTAATCATCACAATGGTTATGATGAAAATGAAAAGATGGCATATTATCCTTTATTTTTAAACAAATATAGTCGTAAATATTTATTGTAGTTAAAAGCACTCTTAAAATAAAACAAACACATATTTTTTGCAAGATGAATCTCAATTATCAAATAAAACATAAATTATCTGAGTTTCACAAAATAACAAGTAAGCCAACCATTGCAATAGCAAAGCAGATTGAAGTGCGCTTAGCCTTGCTGTCCAAGCTTATGTTTAGTTATTTTTGAGAGGCATTTCCCAAACTAAACAAACAAAAACACTGAAAAACCTCACTGGTTTAATATTATCTTTTCAGTCTGTTGCATTCCTGTTTTAAATGAATGAATGAATGAATGTACTTAACAAAGTGACAGGCTATTATTATGTACAAAAACAAATGTATTAGGTTCACATGAAACCATATCATGAATTGATGATTGAATACCTATATGAATGCATATTTGAGTGTAATTTTCTATTTTTAAATTTGATGCCACTTTATTTTAAATGTAATGGTTTATTACGCACAGAATTTACTTCATTGTACAGTCGTAATAAATTGTGATTACCATTTTAACTAGAAAAGTTACTCAAGCTTTTTCTTTTAACAATGTGCCTTTGTCTTATATAAGGAATTGAAAAACGCTAGGTTAAAAAAAAGGGTGGAAAAAAGCATCAGTTTCATTGTTTTTTGATTATACCTGTTTTTTATTTGTTTATTTTATTTGGTTTGGTTTCCTGCAGCTGATGTAAAATATTAACCAAGTATGTGGTTGAGTAATTAAGAGTTTTCAATTTATGACAAAGCAGTAGAACTTCATTTCTGGTAAGCACCCTTAGTCGATTTTTTTTATTGGATTGAAGGTAATTTCCTTTTCTATTATGACATTGCATCAATAACCACAAAAACAGTATCAGCAATAAAAGACTGATGAAAAGTAAATTGGACAGTTATGCGTGTAGTTCCGGCTATTCTGCAACAGTTACGTTCCAATAATAAAATATTGGGCGTTGCAGTTATTTAATTGCAAAGTCATGCCTTACCATAATGCATGTAGCAGTTTCCCTTGATGGGATCCAATTGAATGGCTTTAAGGAAGTACCTCTCTGCTTCGCTTTTCTGGCCCTGAGAGAAACACATAAACCAGTGTCATTACCTTCATAACTGGCTGTAAAACAAAAAGAGAGGACAAAAATAAAAGAACTATTCGTTGTCAAAACATGAATCAGTTTGACAGCCAAAATACCTTTGTGTGCATACCCAGTATTGCTCTCCAAAACCACATACCTACTGTAACAATAAATCTTAATAAACAGACATTAAACACGTGTACAATGAGTGTTATTCTTTCAAACTCAAGTGTCGTCCTGTCAAACTACACACTGTCATGCTTGGTGTGGCCTACCCAATGGGCCAAAGTCTCATTCATTACACACTTATCTGTGCAAATAACACATCCAGATCGTAACCACAGATTGGTAGTGTGTGTGGCCCAATGGAAGACATATAGTGGAAGATGGAAATGGTGATGGATAGAAGTAGAGAAGTAGAAAAAAAAACTGAGTGTGTTTGTATGCACGTGAAGTAAATTAGAGGTCACATCCACGGCAAGCTTTATGACGAGGAGTTGTTCTCATTCGTTGGAAAAAAGATCTGTTGGGGACAAAATTCAGGGAACTGTAATGCCCCCAAAATGTCACATAGTGTAGCCCAGGGGTGTCAAACTCAAATACACAGTGGACCAAAATTCAAAACTGGGACAAAGTCGCAGGCCAACATTGATATTTATTGAAAAAAAAAAATCTTCCTCCAGATATAACAATAAACCTTATCATATGGACCCACACAAGTTTTGCTTAAAAACTAAATATGGAGCAAGCATAGCTTAATGTCGCACACATGCAAAATCCTGTTTTCTGCCTAAGTAGCAGGGTGACTGCTATGACTGCTATGACTGTACACAGAGGAGAGGGCGTTTATGGGTCCTGTTGTGATTTTCGTGCCAAAACACTGGCAGAAAATTCTGGGATTTGTAGAATTAGCTACATGCACTGTAGACTATACCGACGGGCCAGCTCTAATAGTCATTTGGTATGGCTTTGCAGGCCAAATATAATTACAATGCAGGCCAAATTTGGCCCGCGGGCCAGAGTTTGACACCTATGCTGTAAAGACCAACCAACCAATCACAGCTCTAATAGAGACGATGCCTTAGAAAGGTCAATACAAACCTGCTCCTATGTGCATCAAAATCTGCCATCCGATCAACAACAAAGTGAATTGCGTTATCAAAGCTGACGTTTGAACGACACGAACACAATCATTTGGGAATTTTAATCCAAAAAGATGACTTACCAAGTTGATCTTTTAGATAAACACTTTCACATCAAAAAAATTGAGGAAATATGATGACAAACTAATGATCGCAATGTCTACAAGGAATAAAAAAATACTCCAATTCAGCCAAACATCCGCATATCCAATCAGACTAGCATGATTGACTTTTTACTTATTCAAGCATTTTCAATGTGGGGGTTCAATAAATACATCATTTGGTAATGTAAATACCTGGCTATGGTTTGACCCGAATAAGTGGAAAATCAACTCTGAGCAAGCTATACATTTAAGATGTCCAAAATCCATTTGCTGTGCATTTCTGAGCAGTATCGTCTCAGTGCAGGTCTTTAGCAGGGGGATATTTGGATTTTAGGAACCACAGGCTCTGGAATAACAAAGATATATGTCTGTTGCTTAACCTCAAAATAAAAGCTTTAACATGGCAAAATGAGTTCCAGTAGAGGAGGATTCTCACACTCTGGCTCAATAGCCAGAACAAACTAAAAAGTATTGCTGTTGGGTGTCAAAAAAGATGTTCACTTCTCATCTCAAAAGAGATCATATTTAATTTTTAATAATATAATTAATACCAAGAAAAGACAACTATTTGGGTTGCAATCTATATTATTTCAATTTTCTGATTTCTTGAAACCAACTCGAGACTCATCTGTATCCAGTGCAGTCAAGCAGAGTTTTGCCATAAAATAGTTAATGAAAGGTTAGAGTTGGTTGTTTTTGATCTTTGGTCTACATTTCCAGATCCGTGAAAAATGGTAATCCCGGCATTTTTGCGTATGTGACTGAGATCTATTTTTTAACAACCTCAGTCTCAAAGTCAATATTTAAATTAATGTGATTTTACAAAAAACATGGAGGCAGAAGTATCTATGAACAATGTATTCCATGTAATGCTATTTTTCTCTTTTTCACAGTGTAACCTGTTCAGTGAAAAGTCCAACAACAAACATACTGAATCAGATGTTGAACATGTTGGAATGACGCGCCAAGGTTTTAAGTGTAATCCTGTATCTGAACCCAAGAAGCCAATCCAATGCCCCAACTGGAGCTTATTTTTCAAAAGCATACATGGAATTAAGGATGTGATTTGGGAGTTGGGGATTTCAAACAAATTACTGTCTGATTCATGGTTTTTATAAACATGTCATTTGCAAGCATTTCTTCCTTTTCTCATTCCAGACTCATGTTTAGATATTACACCCTTTAAAACAAAAATGTAAAACCAATTTGTTTACGTAACAGGAAATGAGCAGGAGTCATGGCAGAGAGGAAGGAGCTGTGTATGATAACATTTAGGGCTTGTTCATATAATATTTAAGAAAATAAATTGTTGATAGTAGCTGTAGCCATGAGATATCAAATGAAAATCCATAAGCAAGAAAAAAAAAGCAATTCCCAGCCTATGATTGGTCTTGATCAACATGTGGAAGACAGTAAATTCAATTTGGACTAAAGAAACATGTCTAAGCTGAAAATGTGTCCTTAATCATTTGTCTTGAGTCCAGAATGATTCTGGGCTCATAGTAAAATGCGGGAAAAAAAAACAACAACACGAAACAATAAGCATTGGAAAAACTGACAAACATGGTTGATGGAACTTGTCTACCACCCCTGTATTTGCTTCATTTTTAACATGTCATAGAAACATGTCATAACGTTTCTTAGTTGATCTGAAAGCATTTTTTAGAATAAGAGAGTCAAGACAGGGCAGAAAAAAGAAACTCAATTGATCAAAAAAAATCCTGCTAACTAACTGATTTTCATTTTCCACCTCTCCAATTGTGCTCATTGTGTATATAAAATATCCTGCCTCGTCCTTGTCCTCCCTTTTTTCCCTTTTTTTGCGTGCCTAACTCATCAAGTGTTTAAATGTCACTAGATAAACCTGCACAGAGGGTGGATTACTGTTCCTGAAAGCGTGCGCACCTTCATTTCCACCTCTGACCTGTGCTAAAACACATCATGATCCATCTGAGCCTCAGAGGAGATGGAGGAGTCATCACAATCGGAGGATGATACTGATCTGTCTGATTTTGTGACCCCCTACACACACACAAACACACACACACAAACGTCTCTTGTGTTTTCATCTCTTAATCACACATGGCATCAAGTCACTCCTGTCTGTTCCACTTGCTTCAACGGCCACCTTTTGACCCGCTGTGATTCTGCAGCTGAGTCTTATCTCACAGGTTCCTCAGAACCCCCTATGTCTGAAGTGTGTTCATTACTCAAAGCAAATATAGAAGACAGAGGGATTGTCAACATCAGGCACCTGGCTTGATCTCACTTTACTACCCCTGCCATCAACCACACAGGCTAAAGCTAGAAAAATGTCTAATATTTAACATTTTTAGGCCTAAAAATTATGTTTGTTTCATATCCCCAACACGGGAACCTTGAAACACTCATGAAAGCTGATTTAGTTTGAATTTGCTTACATTTTGGAGGGGAAGTCTGAGGTTGCGGGAGATACTGCATATGAAATATGAAGCCGAGGCACCAAATAGCACATTTCAAATCACTAGAAACACAATGAGGAAAACAGATATCCACAGATACAGCTGAATGCCAAATCAAACAATACATCGGATGAGTTCAGCCCTTTAATTTTGTACATTGTTACTGGAAGTTAGCCTTCGTTAATTCAAAATCATGTTTAAGTACCTCTGGAAATCCTTGGACGTCTTACAGTGGTTTTGATCCGAAGCAGTATGCAGCATGAAGCTGTTCCGAATGTTATAGCATTTTTGCTAAATCCCAGCAGAAAGCCCAGCCCTATTTCCCTCAGAATTTGCCCTGCTACCTCTATTGGCAATCTCATCATCTCTCTTGAGGTCGTGACCTTTCCTTGTGTTCGGCATATTAATCTTTTCCAATCGCGCTGGCGAGAGTTCATCTTTTTGAATTTTTTGGAGAGAAGAAGTAGATTCAGGCCCAGGAGAGGCTTTTCATATATTTTGTTATTTTTCTTTTCTTTCCTTGAGCGTTACTGTTGCTTTTGCACCTTGTTGTAATACTCTGTTTACTTTTAATGGGGTCATGCCCTACTTTTTGTGAATTAGCCAGAGTTGGGAAGAGGGTATTCTTCCTCAGGGAAAGCAGTGTGCTATCATCAACCACGGCAATCTATAGAGGTCTTCTGGAGTTTTTAAGACTGTTAAATCATTCCTACCATTCATTCTCGTGTTGAGCTTCTCAAACGTCTTCATTTCAATTGCATTTTGCCTTTTTTCAAATCTACGCAGTAGGTCGATTGATAGATATACACTGCTGAGAAAGCGAACACGTTTGCCGAACTACTCGAGTGGTGACGAGAGACTCTGGAAAACCACTAATACATTCGGAAAATCCCACCAAGCTGGTTCGTTAAACAAGCCCCTATCCTCCTGGTTCCAGGTTATAAAAGGAGAGTCACGGAAAACAAAAAATCCATGGGGAAGGAGTGGTCAACAGCTTCTGCCAAACACATGATCCGACAATTTTTTGTTAGCAAACTAACACACACACACACACACACACACACTGAAAAGACATTTAATTTATTTTCAACCTTCTGTACTGCTGTCAAGGTTGTGGCTACTGTGTTGGAGACAAATGGATTCTATGTAAATTAATGGCAAATGTAACATTTAGAATGGCCATGTGACATTCATAGTCATGTATATAATTTTACCACACATGATTTGGGTGAATTATGTTTTTTTTTTTTTTTTTTTTTGGGAAATGCTTCTTTAAAATTTAACTCCATAACAAATTCTACTTGTTTGCTGACGTTATTTAAGAATGGCTGAATAGTCGGGGCTCGCATCGACCCACCCACCACCTCCATCAATCAAAGATACAAGGAAGTCCCTTTCACAAACTGTTTCAGATTCACTTCATGGACCGCTGAATGTGTCTCACTATCCAAGCAATTGTGTCTTAACACTCTGAAGAGTGTGTTGTTTCTGCCCCTGCTTCCTGTAAGTTGTAAAATCAGAAGTTTCAGGCCGGTTCAAAAGTGTGATGGCTTTTGTCGAGAGTGGAATGCATGTCGGTTTAACACGCAACTTTTATAAGGGGTGTTTTCTCGACTCAGCTCGTACAAAAGCCTGTTGTCAGACGGAGTACAGATGGAATAAAATTCAATCTAGTACGGTGTTCTACTTTAATCCAATTTAACTCGCAAGACCTTTTCACCCTTTCGGCTGGGGATTTCCTGTGAAATAATGCCACCATATGACATTCAAAAAGAAAAACAAAAAACAACAGTGTTTTCTTACAGTTAAAAAAAGCACAATTTAATATAAAATGCAATCCAAAAGTCACCCATTAATTGTTTAATTTATTTTCTACTTTGGTCTTAAATGATAAATGATGAAATGATTACCTGGCTGATTTAGGTATGAAATAACACATCAACATACTGTATTTTGTAGTTGAGCTGAGTGATCACCCAAATGTGATCTTAACATAATCCTTAACACAATTTCTTCATATAAAGAGACTACGCGGTAACAATATAGAATATTTTTCATTCATATTTGCTTTGCTTGACAACATAATGTTATAAAATATATATGCACCATCAATTAAAAATATAATTTCCCCCGGAGGCCCAAGAGCAAAAACAGCTGAAATGGAGTATTGATAGAAGTAAACCGTGATCGGAGTATGATTTAATCTTAAGCAATCTTAACTTAACTTGACTTTCAGAGGAATGCACACTTCTAATGTTTAATGTAATGGATCTCGTTTTCCCTACCTAAATTAGTTAGTTTTAGATTGTAGCTGAATCTGTAACGTAAAGCTGAAAAAACAGATAAAACATTTCGGAATAAAAAGTTTCAAATTCCTCCCCATTAATGAATTTAATGCACAAAAGGCTAAATAGAAGTCTGCAATGAAAGGAGACGCGAAAACGGTTCTTTTTGCTGCACAAGGAGAATGAGCGAAGGCATGGGGACTGAATCAAAAAAAAAAAAAAAAAAAAAAAAAGAGTCGGGTCCTTCAGTGGAAATCCAGATCCCACTGCTTCAGGCTCTTGAACACAATTACGTCCTTTCATCGGGCCCAGATGGGGGAGAGAGGGGTGCAAGCAGGACAGGGGGGCCGGCAACCACTCTTCTGTTGACCTTGTGCAACTATTTCTCTAATTTGTTTATTTCTTTTCTGGCTTTCTCTTTAAGCTCAATATTACTAAACTTAATCAACTCTATGTTATTGTATAACACCTATCTCACTAACCTTATTTATACTGTATATATCCTAATGAATAGTTCACTTTGTTTCCAAAACAAAGTATGGCCACGTGTACTTGTTATTTAGTTGAGAATGATCATCAAATGATAAAGGAAGACAGCAGCACAAATAGGAATTCAGAATGATAAAGTGAAAGGGAAAAAATACATGTTTGGAAATGGTTTCTTGCGATGATAAGAATAATGCACGGGAGAAATAAGTTGTTTTTCGTGGCCTTTCTTTGCAACTGAGATGCTGCATGTCAAGTCTTTTTCTTCAATAATAAATTGTACTAAGTGAAGTAATCCGAAAAGTGCAGGTTGATTTTTTTCAGGGGTGTGAAGTATATCAGATATCAGACAATCCATTTATTTGTATTTTACACACACACACACACACACACACACACACACACACACACACACACACACACACACACACACACACATGTATATTTGCTTATTAAAAATATGTATACATATATATATATATACATGAAGGCTATATATTGGGAGATTGATGGCGGTTGCTGGAGGCCATTATGGACTCGGTTATTTTTGTTTGGGACAGACAATGCATTCCTTTTCTCAATATTATATGTAAATAAATAAAATGATGTGTTTGTGTGTGTATTCATTTTTTATGGAAAATTAATTTTATTTTCAATGAATATTTTTTTTGAGTCCTAAATTATTTCACTGAGTCAAATCCAAATGCCTTACTCAACCTGGGACAATAACTAACCTTCTGTGCGGGCATGGGAACATTGTTCAGTACTCCAGGACAGACAAAAAAATGAAATACAATCATCACTGCAAGCCAGCAGCTCTGTGCAGTTGAATAACTGCAAACATAATTCAAAAGCTGCAGTGCCAGCTAGCTATCTGTCACCGACCCTTTAATAAACATTGATTTTCAGGAGAAATGAGATCAACTGCCTATCCGTCAAGTCAGACATCAAATAAAAAGTATATTTATCTTGAATTACTCGCTAACAATTGACAGAAATTCTGAAGTTGTGTGTTTCTGTGATGAGTTGTAAACAATAAAGTGTCTGATGGAGATAAAACAGAGCGGCATGAACTAAGTCTCTTCTATCTCTTGTTGTTGCAATGAAAAAGAGCGTATCAGGATTTAGTAAATGCATGCTGCCTAATATAATGGCTTATTTAGCCACGGCATTTGTATAATTAACTTTTATATCCAGGAGGAAAATTAACTCAGATTTCATTAATTGGAGGCTAAGCGAGGGACCTGGATATGTGTCGACAAAGGCAAAAATAAGTCAATGATTCACTGTGTTATAGTGAATGTAATTAATCTTTATAAGTATGCAGACATGCAAATTTCTTTTTCTGTTTCTTCAAAGCTGGGTAAAAATAAATATATTACTCAATTAAAAGCCACGAGGAATGGATTTCATTGAACGACGAGACGGGAAACAGCACGACCTCACTCCTTCGATTCAACGTAGAGACTCCGGGAGGAGATTGCAACTATCAATAAGGAAGTTGAAGAAAGTAAGATGAAAAGCCTCGGAAGATGAAAGGGAGAGTAATGAAAATAAAAAGAACAGGGAGGACAGGGAGATGATGAAGAGTGGTTCAGGAATGCAAGACGCTGGACAGTGTAAGGTCAGACCCTCCTGTAAAACAGACCGGTGTATTTTGAACATGTTTAATTCAGTTTCCAGTGTTCCGAGTCTCTCGAAAAAGGAAGTAAATTCTCAAGGGACGTGAAATTGTATAGCCGATATATTTGCCAAAGCACATTCTACCAGTAGCACAGGTGCAGGAACGTTGTAAAATAAGGGAAATACATCAATAATGTCAGTTTAACTGTAATATTTATCTAAAGTTTGCCAACATTAGCTGTAACAAAAGCTGCAGTAGAGAACCCCCTGGGTGTATTGAATTCAGTTATTTTATCATGTATGACTTAACTTGTAACAGAAAGAATTTATCATGACCTCCTTAAACCGTGACATAACATTGCTTTAAAGGCAAAACAAAAGAAAAAGCGGCGCATGCGTGTGTGTGTGTGTGTGTGTGTGTCTTACAGTCATGGCAAGGAGTTTGCCGTAGGTGAGGTGCGCTGGAATGTGGTCCGGCTTGGCTCGCAGGGATTCTCGGTACCAGTGTTCTGCTTCTGTCAGTTTGTTTAGTCTCATGTAGGCTTCTCCTGTGAGAGGAGAGGGAGGGGAGCGTCAGGGATCAACCTGTCAGAGGTTAAGAAATCACACATCTGCCGATTGTTCAGCAGAGGATTGCCATGAGAGAAGCAGGCAGCCAGGCTGAGTTATCACTTTTACACGGCCTGTGGGTATCAGCTTGTAAATAATATCTTTAAAGGATGTAGATCGAACCATTCTGACCATAGAGATGGTGGTTAACTGAGAAACCTGAATTACCTGACTATGAGTGACAAGTTCAGTATGAATTTTAAAGCGCTCCTTCCATAAGTAAACTCTCGAGCTGTCTTTTTGTTGCGGGAGTAAAAGTCAGGGAGCAGATGCTTTTCTCAATTTGACCGTTTTTTTCCACCATCAGACTTGAGAAATATCTGCAGTACTTCCCTGGTCTGATATAAATCAAAACACACACACACACAAAAAAAAAAAAACGATTTCTAAAAATGATTCAGAGGGAGTGCAAATAATTAATCAAGTATGAATCAGCCCAGATGACTTTCACATTCTGGATGATGGTCTGAGAATAACAGATTTGTGAAATTATCAATCGTCACGTCAGCTAAAAAGGACTGTTGCAAAATGTGACCTTTGTAACATTAAAAGAAAAAAAAACATCGATAATCTCAGAGCTCAGAGTGTGTTTTATAGGGGAAAAAAAAAAATCATTGTCTCTCATTCCCTAAGTTGCCAGACATCATTTGATACCCCCCTTCGGCCCCACCCCCTCATCACCACCTGAAAAAACAACCAACTCTTTCAAAGCCATCCGGTAACACATGTATTATTGTGAGAGTGTGACAACATCGGACTGTAACTCTGCACAACATGCTATAATTTAGCCTCTGTGTGTATAAGAATAGACTGACAATTCAATTCTGCTGGATTTAAGGCTTCTTACTCCCCTGATATGAAACCGTGATGAGCAATAGAAACATACACATATTGTGCATCGGCGAGCAGTTTAACTTAAACATTTGTAAGACATCAAAATTCCATTTTGTCCAGCTCTTCTGGAGGGGAATTCTGAGTTGTTCCCAGGCTAACCAAAAAGACAAAGTCCATCCGGCAGTTCCGTGCGCTGGGTCTTCCCTTGGAGGTCTCCCGGGACACGCCCCGAACACCTCAACAGGGAGGCGTCCAGTCGTCATCCGAACCAGATGCCGGAGCCACCTCATACGGCTCCTCCGGATGTGGAGGAGCAGGGGCTGGCAGAGCTTCTCACCCGATCTCTGTGAGAGCCCAGACACCCGGCGGAGGCAGCTTATTTCGGCTGCAAGATGGGGTGGGAATATAGGTTGAGAGCTGAGACAAGAAACATCACCGCCACAGCAGATATGACTGTAAATCTATTGCATTTTTTTTTTTTTTTTTTAATTATTTTATTCTTTTTTGAATATTCCAATGACAATTCAAAATAATCTTAAAATGGTGAAAGAAAAAAAAGAAAAAAAAAAAAAAACCTTCCCTGTCCCTGATTTGGTAACACTGTAATAAATAAATATGCTTCCAAGTAGCATAATCTAAAATAACGGAACTTTTTTATTTTTTATTTTCATAGATATATAAAGCTCCGTTTTCATATTGTGTCAGCGAAACGGCCAAGGCACTCTCATTCCATCCCTGGCAGCGGACCTCTGTTTAAGATTAGCACAAAATCAATGTGCAATTAGATGTGACATCGAAGCCAAATAGCTGAGACCAGCTTCTCAGAGTGGAACATTCCTGGGCCCACCAGACAGAATTTGAGCGGGACCAGCAGGGCGCAGATTACTGTGTCTGATGAAAGGTTCTGCTCCTTGGCGTCTGACAAACAGCATGAGTGCAGCGAAAGCGAGACAAAACTGGAAATAGATATGAGCAGGTGTGCCAAATGTACACTTTTAGCAGAGTTCCAAAACAAGGCCGTTGCGGCAAAAATCAAACATCTTCGGCTACAGACACAGCACTGCTTCTTAACTGTGACTGGAGCTTTCACCAACATTTTGACATAATCTCAGGAGCTCTGTCAAACTGCATTTTATTTTTCGACGTATAAATGAAGTCGACTCGGCAGAATTACAGACTTCTCGGGTTTTATGCATATGTGTGTGTGTGTGTGTGTGTGTGTGTATAAGAGGGAGTGAGAGAGAGAGAGCAGGAAAAAAGGCAAAAATAAAGAGAGCACAAACTATAACAAGCCGGCAGCAGCTGTTCGAAAGCTGTAATCTAACAAGATGAATGTCCGTGCAGTGAAAAGCAAATGACTGTGTTTCACACTTTTTTCCCCCAAAACTTACTGTTGTCCAGAACAGCAGAAAGTATTCTCCATAAAATCTATTCCTACGCAGCTTTAGCCTTTCCCCCGGCTTTTTCAAACCGCACCAGAAAGACCCGTTCTGGTTTTGGAATTGAAAATAAGCGACGACAAAATGTCTTTCAATACTCCCCCTGGAAGATGCCAATCACTTGCACAGCAGGAGACGATTTGCCGTTCGAATGACAGAAAATCGAGGAAAATTAAATTGAGGAAATTAATCGATATATGTTTCTTGCTCACATGCCATTCTGAAAAGCCAAACCAAATCTATAGATAACTTGATTGTCAAACTATCCAGTTTTTACCAACAAAACTGTGAAAAGGATAGACTCATACTGACAAGATTTTCAACATTTTGTTTTATTTTCCTCACTGACCTTAACAATTTGATACCTAGGAAGCTACCAGACTTGTCTCCAAGTCTGTGGATTATGATTAATTACCATTGTTAATCTCAGCAACGGAGCAATGGATGAGTAGCTGTTTTCTCGTGCACAGAGTGAAAGTGATTATGGTAATGGATCCGTCGAATATGATGAATATGATAAATGACTTTTAAAATAACTGGCTGTGATATATCAACAACCTTAGTGGACACAGTGGATTACATGATCTGTAGCCAGACACGTCCGGCCAATATATTTCAGGCAGTAGATCTGTTGGGGTCCCTTTCCAAAACTGACAACGGTATATGTTGAAGATGTTTCAGCAAATAATTATTCAACCCCGCTCCCCCGTATTTCCTCGTTCAATCTAATGTGACTCCCACAAGGAATACAAGTGCAAAAACCCTAATACTGCAAAATCTGATGATCTGATTTTTTATTTTTTTGCTGTTTTCCTTCAACCCGTTTTGTCCAAATGGTGGAATAAGTGTGTTTTCTCAAATAACAAAGCAAGGGAAAAAAAAAAAAAAACTGATTATTAGTTGCAGGAAACTAAGTCAAAAAATTACAATGTATACTTATCCTTTGATAGTATTTCATTCACAGTAAAGATTCGCAGTAAAGCGCTTTTGTGCTTCAAGTCTTGAAACAAAAGCAGTTCTTACCCATCATGTTGTAGAGACTCTGCGGAGCAAATTGCCTTGGCATTTTCTGTATTGCTTCTTTAAACACAGACAGGGCCTCCTGTGAAAGAAACGGATACGAAAAAAAAAAAAAAGGTGTGGGATGTTTTCAATAGCCAGAGACCCCACCAGAGCGAGTGCCGCTGGTTAACAAGTCATCCCTCCCTTGCGGCTGCCGCCATGTCACAGTGAATACAAAGCGTGGAATCGGGGGGTTCCTGGGAGGCTGTTTCATACAGAGCCTAGCAGGAAGGGTCTATCCCTTGTGTCATGGATGTTAAGATGACTAGAGCAGTGTCACTTATTGGATCTAACATGGGCTGAGCACAGGTCTGACAACTGACCTCAGAATTCCACCGAGATTACATGGTCAAAGGAGCTGGAAGTGGTTTATTGCTGAGGCTACTGCTGTGGTTAGCGGTTGCAGGAAGTAGGACTTCTGCATTTCTCCAGCGTGCGGCACTTTATAAAAGACATTATTGAATCTGTTGCAACCCCAATTCAGTCCCGATTAAATCAGCGGCATCAGTGCCTTGTACAACACGAATGTTGAGTTTGAAAATCTATTTCTTTCACGAGCAATAGAGGTATGAACGTTAATTTGTTTGAAACAGCCTAAGGTGTATCTGCATAGAAAAACCGTGTCCCCCGGGACGGATGTAATCCTAGAAGCTCACCGTAGGAACAACAGGCAATACGAATTTGGCTTTCGCAGAGTCCTCCTGCCTCTTTGGCAGCCATATGTTTTTTTATAAATTTAGTACCACTTTGAATTTTCCATCATAGAGTACAGTAGTAAATGTATAATAGTATGCTATGAAACATTACAACATATTTTGGATAGAAGACATATGAACTCAGTCATGAATTTTACACACACACACGCACGCACACCTATCTATCTATCTATCTATCTATCTATCTATCTATCTATCTATCTATCTATCTATCTATCTATCTATCTATCTATCTATCTAAATGCCCGTAAAAGCATAATTTGTTACATTTACCATTTATGTTTAATATTCGCATATTCAACATTGTGTATTGCATTTGAACCATTTTATATCTCGAGAGAAAATTGCAAATCTGCAACTTAACTCATGCCTCCTGTTTTACTGTCCAAATGCCTTGGTCTTTTGACACATGCACGAATATTTTATTCTTTCCTAAGCACAATGTCTGTTTGTATTTTTCCTCAGTTCCAAGCATTTACCTCCTGGTGACCCTGCTCATGGAGCTGCTTGCCCAGGTTATACAGGCAACTAGTGACAGAGCTCTTGTGGGCATGGGGATCTTTTAGATTCTCATCCGGGATGTCAGCGCAGGTCAGGAAAGTGCGCTTGGACTCATCCAGGCGACCCTGATTCATCAGGATGATGCCTGTGTTCAAGTACGCCGCTGGAAGGACAAAATACAGTTTCAGTTAAAATGAGGCAGTGCGGAAGACATTGTATAGTCATGAATGCAGATTCAGGGATAGTAGCCATGTACCTCATCAATCTGAAATATAATGTAATCATATAACCGAGGCACACCATAGTAGTTACGTATCCAATTCCAATTCTATTCCTTTGGTTCAATTTCAAATGTTTGGGTGTTATAAACTCAATTTTCCACCACAGACAAGGAGTACAAATTCAACAGATAAAGTCTTTCCAACTTCAATAAAATTTCCTCACTCTTCCGCTTTGTTATTTCATTTTGTACCATATTTTTCAATGGCAGAGTACTAACTAAACCCTTTCCATCACTAACATGATTATTTAACATATATCCAGAATATTGTGGGGAGTGTACACCGCTTAACTCATTCCTGGCATTGAGTAATGGGGTAACCTTGTACAACTCTCTGTCACTCGCTGATTAATTTACCTTGTTACCGACTACGACAGCCAGGATAATTGCGTGCTAGATTAATATTGTCTTGTCCAACTGTGATTTTGATTGGGACTACAATTAAATGGCAGGAAATACAAGATGAGACGATCAAGATGTTTTTATCTATAATTGACGAATGTGGGAAACAACGGTTTGATTAATGGAGTTAATTGATAGCACTGTCTGGTGAGACGAAGTGATTTGTACTAATCACGGATTCTGAAATGGCAAATTGCAGGACGCCCGCCAGACGGCTAATTCTCATAAGAGAGACAGATGACGGGCGATGATTTAGAGCGGGAGAACGATACACTGAACACTGCGAGAGAGAAGTCAGTATAGGCGTTGCACGAAAATAGATGTTCTCAACTCAAATAAATAATGGATGACATCATGCGTTTTTTGCTTGATCTGTTCACTTGGCTCAGAAAGCCAGTTAGATGCCTGTGTTTAATGTTGGAATCGGCCGTAATTCCCACTACCCTCTGCCACCTATTCCTTTTGCTACACATAACCACAGCCTGTGTTCACTGTTGCCTGGACACAGCCACAACCTCAAGAGCCTGAGACTGTCAATAAAAAAATGGAGAGAGAGAAGAGCTGTACTTACAGGCCAGAGTTGGCCGGCTCCCAATGGCCAGCTTATAGTAGTGGAGTGCCTCTGGGAACCTGTTGCTCTCCTGAAGCAGCAAACCACTGGAGCAAAACAAAGTGAACGATTGTTCGGGCAGTTTAGAGATCCAAACGTTAGAAGAGAAAGCAATTTTACTGGGATTAGACATGAATAAGAGCGAGTCGGAATATGACAGACACTTGATCATGCTGTGATTATTTGCAGTGGATATTTTGTATTCCCCTCAGAGGAAGTAAAAACCTTGTCAGACAGAGAGCACTCTGGGGAATACTCTACAAGTCAGTAAGAATACAATGCTTGATCAATGGACAGGCATGTGAGTAGACAAAAATACCTTCTTGTTCAGATGCACTCAATCGCTCAATTAATTGTCATATATAGCGAACGAATTTTGCCAAGTACATCCAAAATAGTACAATCGTCTTACATGGATATATTGCAAACACAAATTACTTGAAAGGTATAAAACAACACTATTGGTTCATAAACGGTTAATTTGCCTGATGTAATACTAATATATCAGTATATACTGTTTTCAAAGCAGGACATGATGTTACATATTGCCATTAACATTTTAATAGATTCAAGGTTTTGATAGAAAACAGCGAAAAATATGATAAAATCGAGTAGTCAAGTGAATTCAAATTTATGATCAGACACATGCACTTTATTAGACGGCAATCCATAAAACTACAAATTAAAATTTAGAGGTTCATAACCAACAGTATGGCTAAAAATCAAGCAGCAGAAAAATGAACATAGCATAAATTCATTAATAAAACACCAACTTACAGGTTATACAGCATGTCAGCCATGTTGCTACGATAATAGAGGGCATTTCTGTAAGCCTGTTCCGCCTCTTCCATCTTGCCTTGGCTCTTCAGGACATTTCCAAGGTTGCCCCATGCTGACAGGTCACAAAGAAAATGTTAATTCAATAGAGTGACCAGAAAAAGTGTGGCAGTCATCTTGAGCTTGCCTTTCTTTCAAACTTAAAAGCTGAAAAATGTCTGTAACAAGTAATCGTGTTCTTTTGTGATCCCTGATCTATCACTGCTGTGGAGTTTGGGGTTTCTAAGAGCTTGTTGGAAGATTGTTTAGCTGCAGCTGCTCTAGCTGCGGGAGCTTTGTGCCAAAAAAAAAAAAAAACACTCACTCTTGTGAGTATTATGAAAAGGAGTGCTATTGAGCAAGGGCATTAGCTTTGAATAGCATGGCTCAGAAAAAGACTGAATGTGAATTTTTTTGTGATTAGATGATAAAAATTTAAAATAAAAGAAAGAAAAATCAAGGTGAACTGGAACCATATGAACAGATTGGAATGTGAAACAGCGGAAAAAAGTAGCACTTTGTTATTGTATGTAACAGCACATACACACAAACACGCTCTTGCTCACGTGCACACACGCACGCACGCACACACACTAACTCTTGCTATCACTGATGTTTTTATTGGTTGAATAGGTCACCAAATTCTATTGCTTACAAATCCTATTCTAGTAGAAAATATTTTACCACAAGCAGGCTGATATATTTTTACTTTGCTTCTATTTAATGCTTATTTGGGCCTTATAGTTTTTTGGATGAAAAAAAATGTCTGTAGATATATTTATTTTCCTAAATTCAATGCAATGAAAAGCTTGACTACGGCAACTACACCTTAGCATTGTGATAAACGCATTATTTTGGGAATTCAAACATTCTTTCTCCTATCATCTTGTGAAGTAGGCTACAAGGAGTGTAACCCTGTTAACTTGGCATATTTACATTTATATATCAATGTAGAATATTCTATATAGAGATAAAACAGAAATATTCAGTGGTGGAAAAAAAGAACAGCTGCTTATTCAGCCATGTACCTTGCTGTTTTATGGAGTCATCCACACAGAATGTTGTTTTGTGTATACTGAAATTTCACAGTTCAGACACTACGATGAGCACATGTGTTTGTGGCTGGGTTTCATTCAAATCTCATATTAAATATAATGAACACAAGCGGAGGACAGTGACTCCTGTGTTCGGGCTAATGCTCTGCCAAAACAAACAGCTGTCACGCCCCAGCTCCACTGAAAATTCTAAAAGGGAAATTAGCTCACATAATGTATCCTGCAAGTCTCTTCCCTCCAAAGTAACTTTATGGGGAATGTTTTGGACCGGTCTCTGAATGACAATCTTGAATTTGATGGCTGTTGAATATCTTAACTCCCAGAGGTTTCATTCAGAGATGAGTGCTGTCAAAGTGATCTGTCCTACGTGACAGATGAAATCGAGTGTCGGTGGAGAGATTGTATGCAGGGCATTGGAAAAAATGACATAAACCTACAGACAGGTGATAAATTAAAGGAAGACCCAGAGTAAATGAAGACGTATAATCAAAAAGGCCCCATCCAAAGGATGGAGTGGGTCAACAAGTGATTTGTTTGTGACTAAGTGCTATAGCAAGTTGTCAGTGCCAATATTCAACAAATTACTCAACAGAACCCTTTTTAATGGCAAAGGTGACAAAACAGGAGTGAGTAGTGATGAATCTATGAAGTAGGATTGCCCAGGATTCCTAGCTTGTGGAAGAAAACCAATTTTGCCCTCAGCGCTTCTATTCTTCCAGTCACAAACCTAAGGTAACCAAATAAATTTTGTTTGCAAATTTTTGGCCTCAGCAACATAGTAACCATATTGTAACTTTGGTCTTGCTTCTATTCTTAACTGAGGCATCAAAACTTTGTTGAAGTACCTGCACAATGGTGTCAACTTCTACAATTTTCAGTTACAATGTTCCTCAATAGAACATGTTCAAAAAAACAGCATTGGTGGTGAAAATGTTTGTACAAGTTACATAGATCAGATCTGTCATATAAGGTGTCACAATTTTGCATCAGAATATTTGTGAAATTTTGAAAAATGATATAGTTTTGCATTGGATATAAACTAGTATAGTAAACCTTCAGTTTAAGCTGGGCTGCAAAAATGCACAAGAACGCCATTTAGATACAAATGTTTAACTCAATATTCGGCAGAAAGGCTGTTTGATGGTGAGGCAGTGGGAGATTAAGAAAGGTCTTACACATTATCGAACCTCAGTGGCTGAAGAAGTTTTGATTTGACTACCCATGCACAGCACGTGCATGCAAATGTGAAGGTGCAGTTAGCTCTATGAGTGCAAATTTAACAGAAGAGCAGAGCCTTACCTTTAGCAGGATTGACATAAATCCCTGACTTGTAGAGCATCTCCTCATTCTCCCAGTCCCTGTTTCTCAAAACAGTTTTGACCCCAAAAAGAAGAACTAGAGTTGCACTGCAGTACATCAGCATTGTCCTGGAGGACTTGCGTCGCAGTCGAATGTACAGAGACCTCATTCCAACGGTCACCAGCAGGCAAAAGCCCATACTGGGAATGTACAGTACTCTTTCCGCTATCACAAACCCCACATAGAAAAACAGGTTTGTAGCTGGGAGAAACGGGATGGCCAACAGGCCAAGAGAAAACACCACGACATTTTCAGTGGTGGGCAGGGCAGTCCTGTTCTCAAAGTGGTTTTTGGTACCGTTCTGTGTGTTGTTAATATTTGGCTGGGAGTTGTTACCGTGATTCGGTATGTTATATTGGTAGCTGTGTCCGTTGCTGTTCCCATTCCTTCCATTGGTAAAGTGATGAGATTTACTGTTGGCATAGTTCTCAGTTCTACAGTGTGTCCACACACTGAACCAAGCCAAAAATAGCAACCCCAGGTAGAAGACGATTGTTTGAAGATTTCTCCAATCGGCAAAACTCTTGATCAGAGGAAGGGTGTCCATTGACCAATCGAAGCTGAGTGTGTCCGGGCAGAGGAGTAGCCAAAAGTTGATAGCGGGCAGGTAGAAAAAGGTGAGCATCCTGGTGAGGAGGGAGGAGGAGTCGGCTGCCGGGTTGTCCGAGTTAGAGAAGTTGGGGGGTTTGTTTCCCATCCAGTAGAAGCGGCAGGTCAAAAGTACAACTCCCCAGACTGCTAACAGAAAAACATTGAGCAGCAGGTGGACCTTATTTCTCTGAAAGACAAAGAAAGCACAAATTCAAACCCTCAGTCCAGATGAAAGAATCAGCCATTGAAGATTATTGTATACCTTGTACATTCCAAACCAATTTCAGGTCAGTGATATAAAACCATCATTTATTACAGAAACTGTCAATGGAAAAAATCAAGATCAAATCGATTAAAATGTAGTTTTGACCTCAATCAAGATTAAAGATCATATAAACACACATAACATATCAACTAAAGATTGTATCAATTTTGTTTCTAAAAAAATGCAAGAAAAAAAAACATGATAGGTGCTTGTATTATTATCTTGGGCATTCTGAAAGATTGTGCCTCTGAAAGAATTGGATTTGTGTTTGATCAAACTTATGTGATTGATCATTTGTCGGAATATATTGCTTGATAAATGGTAAAGCTCATAAGAACACTGACTTCATAGGAGATATAAGTCAGTGTTTGAAAGAAAATGGTACTCAGACCGCAATAATCAAGTACACACTCAGTCCATAGTACTATAACTATTTTACACGCACACAGATAGATAGATAGATAGATAGATAGATAGATAGATAGATAGATAGATAGATAGATAGATAGATAGATAGATAGATAGATAGATAGATAGATAGATAGATAGATAGATAGATAGATAGATAGATAGATAGATAGATAGATAGGATAGATAGGATAGATAGGATAGATAGGATAGATAGGATAGATAGGATAGATAGATAGATAGATAGGATAGATAGGATAGATAGGATAGATAGGATAGATAGACAAAAACTCACTCATATATATATACATACGTACACACACACACACACACACACATATGTATATGTATTTATATATACATGTATATTTCAGTGATCTGGTGGAAAAACTTCAAGGCACCATAAATTCTCAAACTCATTAGTCAAACTTACACTTGAGCCAAATTAGACCAGCTATGTAATACTTTTACATCAGCCAGCCAGCATGACATTACTGCATGTCTGCATGCAACAATTCATCTGGGGTCATAGAGTGCAAACATGTATTGCTTTGAGGGTGTACTATTGATTCCCTTTGCCTGTTCATTGTCATGTATACATCACAGCAGCAAGACTTCAGTTACCTCTGGGAACCACTGACCGCAGGATACATTTCTGCTATTTGCCGATGATCACTGCTAAAACAAAGAGCGGCGGGCCAGGGCACAGTCTGTATACATACGGTAGACTACAGTTAAATTGTATTAACTCTAAAGATGCTTTGGTTAGTATCATGTATGAGTGTAATTATGTCTCTTGGGTCAAAGAAAGGCTTTACTGGAAAGCATTACTGGGGAATTAAAAGAAGTAGTTTTCTTTTCCTTTGAAAGATAAATACAGGAGCTCATCTGGTTAAGACACTGCTGTGTGAAATATGATAGTCACAGCTGTTTTTGAAAGTATCACTTGCAACTACTGTGATGAGGTCGATTTTGTTAAAACTCTCTATGGGAGACCTGATAACAATGAAAGGATTCTAAATTTTACAAAATATGCCAAAGCTAAAGGGTATATTTGACAACTAAGCAACCAAAAGGTCACAATTTCAATCCACAATAATTACTCATTAATTGCGAGGATATCACATGGGAATTAGGATACATTTTCTTTGAACCAGATCTTCTGAAATGTTACCTTCCAATGATGAGCATTATTTTTACTGTTAGAAATACAGTAAAATAAGAAATACATAATATGTATGAGACAAAAACAATAACCTAACATTGCATAGTGACTTTGTCAGTAATGTGATGTTGACACAGAGGGATGTTTTTTTGTAAAAGTGTTGCAAAAAGTGAAACAAAAATACTGTAGGGTAGTGAGGGAAAGAAAAAAAAAAAGGACTGTGACCTTTTCCATCACAAGGATGAGGAAATGCTAAAAAGACATAAAGTGCCCTGTGAGTCTCAGGGGCTGTTTTTTTTTTTGCAGACTTTGCCAGTCTTGCTGAGTGCTAATAACTCTCAATCACTGCTTCTGTGGGATCTTAGCAGATTTAAGAGGCTGAGTTCGGACTCACTGTAGGTGAAACAGGAAAAAAAACTTCAGTTTTAGACATGCCAACTTATCTAAAATATGCTTGATATGGAAATATCATCTTTGAAGTCAAGACCCAAAAGGTTTTGACTTGTGATGCCTTTCAAAACTTTTTGGGTCTTCCGGTGCTATCAATGTCATATTTCTGGTCAGTTTAGCAATTTGGGTTTTGAATTGAAGATAAACAGCGGTGTTCGGGATTGTTTATTATATATTATATATAAATATATAGATTGACATTAGGAGGTTGGTGTCTAGATTGCATTCCACCTAAATCATTCTTCCCCTATTATATATGGGGGAGGGTCGACACTTCTTAGCATATAAATGGAATTCAGAAAGCTTTGTGTATTTAATTTGCCTAGAGATTTGGCAATCATTTGCAGATAATGATAGACCATGGCAAGAGCATTGAGCCCTGTTTCCAGCTTAAGTCTGATATTCAGATATAGAGATAATTTCCGCAGTTTATTATCTCAGTACAAAGCAACTACAGGTTAACATAGGTTTCAAAATAACATTTGAAATGGTCTCAGTCAGCTACATGGCAGATGAAGTGCATGCAGGTAAATTGAAGAATAAATAGCTAAGAAGTGGGAATGAGACCGTGAACGATTCTAAGTCTCAAGATGAGGCCCATCGATCGACTAGAGAACAGTTCAGCATGTACCTCCGCCTCTCGTCGACTTGGGATTACCTCCAGAACATCCTGAACATCTTGTCACTTCTCCCACTGATATCACAACTAGATTTCTGACAAATATGAAAACCTGACTGTTGCCAAGCACAGCATCACCTTGACAACATCCAGTTTGTTGTTTCATTCACATTCCTGCATTGCTGCACTGTGCTTTTGTTTTTTTGTTCAGTGTACAGAAAATGGGATTATACTTTGAAAACAACACACATTTGAACCCTATTTAGCTTGCAAACAGCCAACTCACTTAACTCTCACGGTGCTTTGGATCATCCGTAGGGCAGGATAATTAGGGATAATGAACCAAACATCTATTCATCTTTTGTCTCTTGGCTAAAGAGAACATCTTTATTGGGTTAGGGTTAGGGTGAGAAAAAATGTTTTTTTCCATAACAATCCAGAAAATATCTTGTGTCTGTTTGCAATATCATTCAAAAAAAAAAACATGAAAAATATGTTTGTATCTTTTTTTTCCTTTTTTTCTTACTATTGGTCTATCGATAACTAAGGTAAAGGGAATTTTTCTTTGCTTTGTGTTTCAGATACAGCTGGTTTACAACTTAAACAAGCCTTCATTAGAAATCCATGCAAGGGAAATATCCTTGGGGATTAAAATGCAGAACAGGCTAATCAAAGGGATTCCTATTTGCGTTTGTCTTTTCCCACTAAACATTTCGATTAGCATGAGACGACTCTCTCGAAGTGTATTTTTAAATCACCATAAGGATGTAGAGAAAGAGGTATTGTGGCAAAAAGAGAGAAAAGAGCTCAGAATTTTGAATTCATCGGTGCACAGAAAGTGCTGTATTCTCTTGAGCACACAAAGGGTTTTGTGCATAATTGGCTGATGCTCACCATATTTTCAAAGAGCTTTTAGGGGACAATCAATTGCATGACGGATCTAACAAGTTCCGAGCAAAGCGAGAGATTGAATAAATGGCATTGTGGCATAACCTATTCCACCCTTTCATCATTACAGAGATCTGTCCTTTTGCACAAGGTCTTTTATGAAGCAAACCTTTGCTGAACAGTAAAAGGCTCACCGAAAAAATAAAGAAGGAAAATTAGCACAAGGTAGCAATCACGCACACATGCAGAGGCTCACCCTTCAAATTCAGAAAATTCATGAGACCTGTTTAAAACAACTGAATAAATTGACTGATGCATACACACTGTACTTTTGTCACTGCATATGTTCTCTTGTATCAACCAGATCAAGCTTGCCACTGATAACGCATACATTTTTCCCTCTGTTTGGCCTTCCCTTTATCTGCAGCATTTGCCTAAATTCTTTTTGGCAGTAAAGAACAAGTAAGGACAGAAAGGAGCTAAAATACTGAGCATCTGTTGTGGATTACCAACATCTGTCTCCTAATTTCAAACTGTGATTACACTGATACCTGGTAATTCGCGAGTATAATTATTACTGTCAACTGCCATTTAGAGAGCAAAGATAGAGCAGGTAAGTTTTCATGCCTTATTTCCAAACACACCACTACATCCTTTTTCATTTTTAGAATGAAAGCGTTATTTTGCTTGTCTCAGGCTTTGTGTGTTGCTTAAAGACCACCTGTACTGAGGCCTTGAAAATTTTAGATTACAAGTAATTACAATTAGTATATATTTAATGATTGAAGATCATACCAAAATTCTTAATAATATATTATTATCTCTTATTAATCAATTATCTTTTATATTGTTCTCTCTTTATATGCTAGTAGGAAAGAAGCATACTGTTGAAACTCCAATAACATGGAGTATATCCTGCATAATAAAGAGTAATGTAATAAAAGACATCAATAAATATATAATTAGATTTATAGCCCTTTTATTATCATGCTTACCTGATTCATGCTCATAGCTTTAATTTAGAAGGTGAACTTGTGAAGAATGCCAATCAAAAGTTTAAAAAAAGATTGCAAAAGTTCACACAGATAAGCACTTAGCTCAATCTACAGACGAGTTGTGACAGATGTAAACATAAAACTTATCTTCACGACAAGATAAGAAAAGCAGTCATTTCAAGGCACTGTATCTTTTCATCCCATCACTTAGCCATTTCGGATTTTGCGTCACATGGATGTGGTCAACATGTACAAAGCAATCAATGTCTTAGCAGGTTTATCTAAAGTGTATTGGAAAAGGAGATCGCTTGGTGTGTGGTGTCAAAGGTCAAGAAGTCAAACCCCACAGTGGAGTTGGTTCATGCTGCTCCAGGTCAAAGCTTTTAACCTATGAGCACATTTTGGTGAAAGACTTGGCCAGTTAACAAAGACAGCACAAAAATGGAGACATTTCTAAAAAAAATTATGATATAGGATATCAGCCCTACTGAATCAATCATAATGTAATATCTTTTTTCACCTAAGTTGTACATTGGTGAGGCAGTTTGGTTCTATACTAAATCGTTTCACTTATCATTTTCACTTAAATCACAACCATTCGTGCTGCTCTAGTGAATAATGTAAATTTAATTTCAAAAGAAAATATCTGCTTGACCTCAGATTCATTATTTCAATGAATACTCTGTGAATAAAGGCATAAAATAACATTTATTGTCATGAGACCTGTTTCGAAGTTTTAATCTGACCTGAACCAACACCTTGGCCAAATAAATGTTGTAAATAAAGATTGAGGCTGTGCATCTTTGCATAATCCAGGTCTTGGTCTCATTTGACTGATTCATCCAATTGGGGAGAAAAATTCCTGAAGATATTTCAGCTGTTTTTTAAAGAATTCACAGGGTCGCATAACCACATCAAGGCTAAGTTTTGTAATCCATTAAAGTTACTGAAAAGGCAATATCATTACACAACTTAGTATGAACATACACAAACTACTGTCATGTTCAGAAAAGGCCAAAAAGCCAGAAGGTCCAAACAAGAGGAGCATAATAACAATGGAAAACCAGTCATGTCCAATCCTTAACATTTCATGAGACATATTTATTGAGTGAAACCACAGTAATGGGTTGAAAAATAAACTAACTGTTCCTGATTTCTGAACCATTATTTCCCATATTTATTTGAACTGGGAATGTCAATTGGACTACAAACATGTACTTCTGCGAACTTGCAGGAGTACATGCAACCTGCAAAAGGTTGATTGACTCCTGATGGAGGTGAAATCTGAGTTGGAAGTTGATGCTTTTGATTCAGTGTTGCTCACTGACTCTCAAGCAGTTTATTGTTAGATAGCAGAAATTTACAGTTCTAGAAGAAAACCCAAAAATGCAAACCTATGGTTTCAAGGGGATGACAGTGACCATTTGTTTCCAGACTAGATTTGCTCTGTCCACGCATGGATTCCATGTCATTACGATGCATTAAGAAGATCAGACCCATTGTATTGCCGGGATTAGAGAGCCAGTAAGCTGTTCCAAAACATGCATGAAGGCGAGAGACAAAGCCAGAGCCGGGGGCCAGAGCCAACCAAATTGCGCTGATGCATTTCTACTCTCTAAACCACTTTTTGAAAAGCTATCTGGCGTGTCATGTTATGGTTGACCACCGCCACGCCATTTGTTATTGATTATGCCGGCTAGTAACACACATGAGATCCATCATAAAATAGTTATAGAATCATAAAAGTGAATGGAGGAACATAGAATTGCTGTAATTTGTAGTTTTCAGCTCTGATGGTAAATCAAAGATGGCCACGAGTGACTGAAATCTAAAGAGCACCAAAAAGACAAAAAGAGTCTATGAGATCAAACAAAAAAATACAGAAACATTTAATATTGTGGGAGCCTGCTGAGCATGCCAGACATCTTTCTGTCGGTCTCTGAGCCTACAAAGTGTCCATGTAGACTTGGCCTCACACCAGTTCATGATAACTCACTTCTATACTGGTTGAGTGTGCTGATTACCAGTGTATCTGGGAAATGAAAGACTCCCAGATGTGTTGGCACAGATATTTGTTATGTCTTCTTTCTGTAAAACCATGTGTCACTACCTTGATGTCCAGATACAGCACATTACATTTCTGCATACAATCACTGAAAATTTGTTCACAGCCAACACGAGATAAATGTGCCTGAGTAATTATTTTGATAAACTGAACTGGAACAGGATGAGGAAGTGGGATGAACAACTTGTTGATGTACTGAAGCAAACCATCTGTTATTTAGCTGATTTCTGTTTACCTGTAGGTAAAATCAGTCTTTGAGGAGGCTTGTGGCAATGTCCTAGGGGGTTGATCTCTACAGAAGATATCACAAATATTTAATGTGAAGGTTGTTTCTAAATTTATATATGCTTTTTCCTCAAAGGAAAGGAAACTGTAGAGTAATATAGAGCAACCAATGCTCTGATCTACTGAACTACATTCTATCCATCCTTTCACACACTCGGATCACTAAAGCAACGCACACATACTAGCATTTGTCAGGTGTGGCAGAGTTAGCCTTAGATCAGGGGTGGAGGATTGGGAGAGGCTCATCCTGTTTGTTGCTTGAGATCCCTGGATGTTAGTTGGATTTTACACTATGCAAACTGTGAGAGGAACTAATCCTATTGGATTGGTTAAATGATCTGATACGATGTGGGCATGAACATCACATCACAACGACTTAAGTGGGAGACAACTTAGAGCCGACTAATGTTGAAATTTGATATAAATGTTCAAAACTGGAGTTTTATATCAGTCCATTAATGGATTGTCATACCTTCTGAGGACTCATTTGATGGCCTGTACCCATTGTTTTGGTTGTTGAGAAACCAGCCTTTTGATAAAAAGGTTTTAATCAATGTGAGTCATTCAACTGCTGAAATTTCCCTTTTTGAAACCTTATTGTTGAGGAAGATTCTTTCCAGTTTAAATCCATCTTTAAAACCAATCCCGTGTGACTTTACTGCGGCGATAATCATTCCAATGTGTCATAGTAGAGAAAGCAAGACTTGGGTGTAGGCCAGAGACCATTTTGTCCTCACGGTCGGATGAGTGTTTGAGGACAAAAAGAGCAACTCAGCAGCTAAATAAGAGAGAATGGAAAACAATTACAGAGTACTGGAAGAGCAGAAATCAGGAAAAAAAACATCTGAAGAACAGCTCTGATTCTTGCATGGCAGTAAGCCCAACAATCCGTGTGGACTTAATCACAAGGTTACTGAAAATTAATGCATTGCAAGTGCAATACTTGCAAACTTGCAAATTGTTTTTTTAATGTAGTTATCACCTTAAGATCAACACAACCTAGCTGTTGACCTGTGCAGTAAAACAGGTCATTACCATTAGCTGTCTTTTAGTGATTTCCAATTCTTAGTGAATTAATTAATGAGTGAATGCAGTTTATAAATTGGGCATGTGCAAAAGGACTTTTTGAGTCAAGATACTGTAAATTGGCCATGGTTTGCGTGTTTGCACTTTTTTTAAGACCTAAAGGACTGTTCTGTCAGAGGAATGGGTTAGATAGCGAAGACATGTGAGAGCATGGGCTAGAACTGATTTTTAGAGTTGGTTGGGACTGTGTCCAAAATGGGACCGAGGATCTACTCTTCAAGAGTCACAATGTCCTCTTTGTATTATTCTCATGAAAGAGCCACATTCCTGATCATAAACTCATGCCCTGATTTAGAGAATAACACACCCATTATAAAATACACACAAACTCCCCTGCCTACACAAGGTATTCATTTAAATAGTGCTTTCTTCTTTTGTTTTAGCTGTATTTAATTTACAGTTTGCACATCTGCAATCGCAGGGTCTGTACTGAGAGCCAGAGCAGCAGCTTCCTCAAAGCAGTATAATGGGAGCCGCATAAGCTGGGTGGATGGTAGCAAGTTTGTAGAAAATGCAGGAAGAGGTGAATCAAACCACACAAAAAAAAGAAAAAAGAAATCCATAGCACTAACATTAAATCAATTGTGGGTTTTGTTTGAACAATGAACAAGAAAGTACCTCTATGACAGGAGATGAAATCAACAACCATTTTTGAGAATACATCATAGTACCCCTTTAATTTAAATGACAAATGATGTGAAAGAATATACAAAAATACAAAATTTGGTCTTTTCCCTTCTTCAAGTGAATGACCATGAACCACACTGCCAACCATAACACATCAGGATATTGACATTTTTCAGTTTCTTCATTATCTAATTATCATATAATTTTAATAAAGTCTGCTGAGAGCGCATACATTTTTGTGTGCTGTAATTTGTTTCTATTTAGTGATGGGAAATATTCATTGAGAAGATAAGAAAGCAGTAGATCTAAACTGAGCGTCGTCGTTATTGAACAGGACACCCAGTCTTTTACTCCTAACTAGACTTCTGTGACTGTCTCTAAACTTGAAACATTAGGTTAACATTTGTACAAAATACAGCAGAATCAGATGTACGTCCCAAATCACTACTTATTGTTTCCTTCATTATCCAATTACAGGTAGACTTAACAAATGGAACTCCATTACTTTGCATTGCTTTTTTCTTTAAATGTGTCTCATTAATGCCTTCACATATCTGATACTAAAATGTTGGCCCTGTATTGATACAAAAAACTATGGATAAATAGATAAAACTAAATCAGTCCATCTTGCATTTTTACCTACACTATTCTATTAATCTGTTCATTTCAGTTTTTCCTTTGAGTGTGTAAAATGTCTTGTCGTGCAGGTACGATTTGAGAATTTTAAAGTGTCAGATTTTCACAGCACCAGTTTATTTTCTGAGAACTTAAATAGGAAAATCGAAGAAATGTTAAGAAACAGACCATGCTGAAATGTCTTGGCAACTTGATTGTACGGTGTGAAATTTTTTTTTAGGTTAGCAGGAAAATAATTTAATCAATAAAAACATAAAATGATAACACAGAGACAACAAGAACACATGGTTGAATGAAACTGTGGGATACACTTCTTCGAAACAAAGATCTTACATAAGAAGCAACTACTGATTCCCAGATATATAGCAGCACATATTTCCTTCTCAGCATGACACAAGCAAAAAGACAAAGGGGAATACTTCAATCCTCATTTTAATTAAGCTTCGTCATTAATTTTGACAAAGAAAACAAGGGGGTCCCCGTGTTGGGTGTTGTTGTCACTGTGCGTTTCAGGTAAGTCTTTGTCTAAGGAGGAGCGGGATGAAACTAAAGTTCCTTCCCAGTGCTGTCCCACAGCTATGCCACTCAAGCATTCACACACCTGTTCCATCCGTTCAAAGTTGCATGAGAGGGTTTTTCTTTTCATTACCCTAAAGGGTAGCATTTTATAGACCACAATAAAGCAAGAGAAGAAAATCTGCTTCAATATGCTGTTTCAAATTGAAATGAACTAATACAACCTAAACATGTTTTTTCAATTTCCTCAAGTCTATCATTCCTTTTCATGGATCGAGGTGTTGAAATACAAGTCATGATGCAAACCTACATTTAAACAAATAGTTGAAGGGCTATTGGTGGTGCAGTTAGAACGCATGCCTTATAGAAAGCTTCCAGGTGTGAATCCTATGACCTATGTGCTTTTCCACGTGAAGTTTGCATGTTCTTCCATCTTCAAGTGCCTGCTGAAATTGCTGAAATTCAATACGTGCTCTCTGCTTCTTCCCACGGAGCAAGTGAGAGTGAGAGTGTAAAGCCTGTATACGTGTCCCTACATTCAATTGGTGATCGAAACCCTGTTTCACCCCATAACAGCTGGTCAAGGCTCCAGCTGCCCGCTTATTCTGATGGAGACAGGAAGGAAAAATAAACGGTGTAGATTGTTAAATCCCAGGCTTTTACTGAGGAAGCATTGCCGCTTCCCCTCACATGAAGTTTATTTGTAACAATATTAAATCTTTTAAGGCAATTAAGTATGAAACTGGATAAGCACAATGCTAATATTAACTCCCAATTACCATTCAAATGGCTTCTCATTTCCAGAGAGATATGTCAGATTGACTAATTTTGACAGAGGCAGATCTACAACCTTATTACGACAAACAATTTCCCAAGAGGTGTGGTATTAAGTATATTGCACTTGTAAAACATACGGATCACAGCATAGAAGAAAGAAAGAAGAAATGCAGGAATGTATCCATGCAAATTAAGTTAATTCTATAAGTCTGCCAGAATCTTTCTGCCCTGAGGTTTTCCTCCAGCTGTTCCAGCTCAGTCCATTCTGCTTGACATCCAAATTTAGGTCTCCCTCTCAGGTATTTTTGGGCTGGCCTTTGAATCTTTTGAATCATCCATCTGCTCGGTGATGCCGTTTTGGCGTTTTAGGAGTATATGGCGTAAGAGTCACCGCTTGCCCTCTATCAACTTTTCAACAAGTCCATTGCCAAAGGCTACTGTTGTTGTATTTCTTTCCAGTGAATGCTTAAATTAATCAAGGCGGCTGTTGATGAATGGTCTATGCAGCACCATAGGTAAGTTGCTTACACTCCTCTCTCAAACTCACACACACACAAACACACAAGCATTTAAACACAATGACATGCGCAGATGGATCTTCTATATCCACTCCCCACCCCTACATCTCCCCCCATCTGCTTGTGACATTCCTGGAATCAGGTGTCTGTAACGCTTGTAAGAGTGAGATTTTAGGAAATCATATTTCAGTGGTGACAGAAGATTGGACTTGGAAAACAATGGCTTAAAAATAACATATCAGGTTTGGCATTGTATATACGGGGCATTTAGTATTCAGGAGGCATAGTGGATAACGTGACATCAACATTACCATTCTCTTTTTGGAGTGTGAAAGCATCACATATCTGTATCATGTTTTCAAAGGGTTGTTCTCATCATGGCCATCTCAAGAATGTCATCCCCTCAGGTATTCTGGCTCATACTTTATAGCTGTTGAAAAGAAACTACCAACAATTTCTGCCTCTGGTTGAATACAGAGGAAAAATAGAGAGTGAAAGCACAGGCACACACGTCAACTGAGAAAAAGAGTACCAGTGCAGTGACGATGACTATCTACACTTACGAATGCCTTGCTTTTCACATTTGCTATAGGGACTGGTGAGGTCAGATTCCCTGCCCGAAAACTCCCCACCACTTATTTTGAAGATCAGCTCCCTAGAAAAGGACACCCAGAACTAATCGACTGCATTTTGTACTGAAATCAACATTGTGAGATCATATTCAAACTTTTAGATTGCTCCTAAACTTTGGTTTTAAAGTGGCCATCAAGAAAAAAAAGTAAATGATCTAGTTTTGTGCAAGAAACGGTATAACTGCAAAAAATCCTTTTCAACATCAATTTCTGGTTACAACAATGATGCCAACTATGATTCACTTTGTGGTATAAACTTCTTTTTTAAGGAGCAGCTTAGGACAGCTGTAAATGTTTTAATCAAGTGCAAGGGCAACTAGTAATATCACCTTCTATAAAAACCAGGTTGCACAGATTACTGTTTAAAAGGGAGTAGGTCTTGGGAAGACAAATTAAGTAATACAAATAAACCACACAGTAAGCTTATTTCAATGGCACAGGCCAGTTGCTGATGATGCCACACAAAACATCTGTAATAATAATAATTGCCTGTAAAGTAAAGATGACAGGAGCAGTTGAAAGCTAAACACAAGTTATGGCTCAAAAGTTCAACTTTAATTTGTGTGATCATTTGTGCTGATGTTTCACATTGGATAAATATGACTTCTTTTGAAATTTTTTTTTTTTGGGGGTGGCTTTATTTGTAATTTCATCACTTTTGCCACAACAAAAAGTAGCCAAGCCATTTGTTGTCTCAAAAATCCTTGTTCTTATACGATCACTGCAGCATGAAGGACCCCACAGCTCTGTCTCTCTAAGAGACTTTAAGAGCTTATGTTGATACCTGAGCCCAATTGTATTTCCCAAATAGGATCTTAAAAAAACTGCTGTTGAAAAAAGAGAAGGAACCCCAGTTTTTTGGCCCCGATGTCTTCAATTGTGAAAGAATACCTTTTAGCAGTATATAAGAAAAACCAAAAGATTAAAATGATGGACACAAGGTCTAAACACAGGGATGAAAAATTGAACTGGAAAAGTGAAGTGCAGCCAACCAAACCAAATTTCACGTTTAAAAGACTAACTGACACAAAGAGAGAACAAAGTGGCTTAGTGTTTTTTTTTGTTTCTTAATTATGTTAGATTAAAACACTGTTGCTTAATGTAGCATAGCAAAGAAGAAAGTATGCCCAAAATATTTGTCACAAAGGTCAATGACAATTTCTTATTCATGGTCATTGATGATGTACCATGAAGAACAATGCAGACTCAGCTGTCAGAGCATAGATTTGTATGTCTGAGTTTAAGGGTTGAACTGCATTTAACCTCACACACATCCTGGCATTTAAATACAGATTGCACAAAGATTTGCACGGAAGGATCTCGCATCAATAATTATTACCCTCCCGCCTCCATTTGTTTGTGACATTGCTGGGGTCTGGTCTCGGTAGATCCAGTGATACTGCTGTTCGGGTAAGCGGTGAGTTCCATCACCTGTTTGTAGTCTCACTCTGTGTGTGTGTGTGTGTGTGTGTGTGTGTGTGTGTGTGTCTCACTCCCTCTGTCTGTCACTTTCTCAACACACACACTTCTTCCACTAATATCCAAAGTGTGAACAGCTAAGACAAGGTGTGATAGTAGCTGTGATCAGGCTGAGTTGACTGTGAGTTCACAAAGGGGAGCCTCAATTTTCAAATAATGACAACATTAGAGGACTGTAAAAATAATAAACGGTATATATACACACAAACACCAACATAAACACACACACACACACTATATAATGACGCATTGCTTTCTTATATTGGACTGTTTTCTTGCCAAAAAAAAGCCTTCACTGGTCCCATCAGCATGTGTTACAGCATTACAAAAATATAAATACTATTTGCGTTGGATTTTGATTGAAATTAAAGTTAGAAGAACTGCAGCAAAGTTGTTGAAATACAAGCAACCCCTTTTCCCATACTAAAGTAATCAAGAAAATATAAAAATCCAGATGTTCTCACAACTACATGGTTAATTGCAAGGTTTGATCTTGTTGACTGTTTGCCATTTATAGAGGCAATTGTGATTTCCTACTTGCCATGCTATGGCAGCTGTATTACACCTGTTGCATTAGCATTAAGACCGTATTTTTATTTTCCTTGAAGGGTAGTATATTTACAACAACTAATTTAAAAGGGTATTAATGCATTATCTCTGATATATTTTGTATGGAGAGTTTCTGCAGCTAAAGCCTCAGTTAAATATGAACTGTTGAGATCAAAATTAAATTAAAGTGATGTTCCCACAGTCCATTATGCAACCTTCAAAGTGCACTCGGGAGAAGTGATGACATGACTGAAGAGCTGCAATAGAAATAAACATCATTTACGGAGAGCCACAATCAGATAATGGGAGCAATTTCTCTATTTCTAACATGAAATGTCAAATGACCGGACGAGTCCACAGCAATGTTTTCAAGGGGGGAGTGCCAGTCTGTTGTGGGCTCTCAGGACACGCAACAAAAATCTAGTGTGACAGAGGAGCAGGTTTTACTGACTCAAATGAGGTAAAAGACAGACTATATTTACTTTTGTTGCAGGTCAGTAACCTTATAATCCAGCCTTCACATTCATACTTTGTATTTTGTGGGTTCAGACAAAAAACCCCAACTCAAATGGGGGTCCAGGTTTTCTGCAACACTGCAAGTTTATAAGCGGCTGGGGGCCACAACTTTCCCAGACGAAAAAAAACAACAACTATTATCAATGTTTTGTATCATGTTTTTTTTCTCTGTCGATACAGAAGGAAACAACTGCAAAGAACTGCATGGGAATCAGACATTAGGTTACAACACATTCAATGCGATCTGTATCTGATTACCATACAGATGTCAATTGCTTGATTGGTGGATGAGTCTTAAATGACAAACACTTCCTATGTTAACATTGATAACAAAATAGTGACTGCTCACTGTATAACGCTCCTCTTACGTTATCTAGGTTAGGACAAAATGGCACTCTACATCATTGACAACCGTCAGTCTAAAACTACCAATGAAGAAATCTATGCCACATATGGCAAACATCACTTCCAGAAAATGTACTGTTTTTTAGTCTCCTCTTACCACAATGAAAATAAATATCTTTCAACCCATGCGATTCTTTGTTCAGCTCCTCAGCACAGTGCGTGAGCTGGAACCTCAATTTACATGTTATTTCAATTTCACTTTGACTTGTCATCATATGTCACCCTGAAAAGCATACATTTTTGAAAACATTTCATTTGAGTTACCAGTGGAAATTGTACAACAAAAAGAACTGAATCTTATTTAGTTGATATCTTTGCCTTATTTGCATTATTTCAGTATCACGTTCAAAATATTGGGATGCACTGGTTTCGGTTTTCTTCCAATTTCATCATTTTTTCAATGTCTAACATGAGTTACAGAACAAGGCCTGTAGGCTAAAATTAAGTCTGATGCAGAATGAGTATCTCACTTTATCAAACGCCAGTGAGATGCTGCTGTCTGGCTCTGCTCCCTCTCTCTCTCTCTTGTGCTCTCGCTCTTCGTTTCACAAGCGCTATCTTTAGCCACTTCATCTGTGCAAACTTTAAGTATCTTGTCAGCTATGAACCATTGTGCCCTTTGGCTCTTCTGGCCGTATTTCCTCACGAGTTTTGCCCGGCTTGATAAGCCAATGAAAGGCCTGCCGTCCTGCGGCAATAGACGAACCATGCAAGAGAGGACACAGGAGTCAGATAAGACATAAATTGTGGGAGGACAGTGGGGGAGAGAAGACATAAGAGAGGATCTCACTCTGCATTTCCACCCTGTGCTGAGCACTGAAAGGATAGCTCTCAATTTACGCTTCACATAAACGATCTATTCTCCTTCTATCGCTCTGTCTTCCTCTTTATTGTGCTTAAATTATCTCCATCTTTGTGTGATATGTGTCATGATATGCCAGGGCTCAGTAAGCTCTGCTCTGCAATGTCTTAAGTCACATTTGTAAGCATGTCTTGTTGAATTAGTTATGAAGGAGAGAGGACCCGTAGGCGTCATACGGATAGACACCAAACAGTAAATAAGACTTTTGTTGTTGGGGAATAAAAGGGTTGATTTATTCCTCGGTTATGTAAAACATGGTGAAAAATTATGGTTGTCACTTTTCAAGTAAGTCAATAGTCTCCTTTTAGTGCTGTTTGCAATGGTGGTACGAGCAAAAAAAAAAAACATATATATGTATTTTTTTTAATCATGGGGATTTTGGTTACGTGTAAGGGGTGATTGAATTCATAAATTAAATACATTTTTAATAAATTGAAAAACAATTAATGTAATGAATGAATTGTTTAAATAAAGAATGATAATACCCATTTTACTTATTTACTGTGCATGAATCAGATTTGCGTCCACAACTTATTTGATGGATAATACCACAATCTGACCTCAGTACCACAACTGCGCTCGTGCTAGCAAATATTATTCCAATTATATTGTCTGTAATGAAATAAAATACAACCCTATACCGGGCCAAATTATGCAGTACGAACATACACAAATTTGTCAAATGTGAAAGCTGTTAGTTACATGTACATAATTGTGTGACTAGGCAACGGCTTAAGGCAAGAACAGTGTTTACCTTGAAGAGGAGCATGATGGCCTGTTGCAGTTTCAGCCTGTGGAAAACAAAGGTGTCGTAGACAGCAGATACAGCCAGGACCGTCACTCCGAGCTCTTTCCACAGCATACTGCACGCTGCGCAGGCCAGGCTGGCCAGGAACCATGCCGCGAGTCGCAATGTCCCAGCCCGGCCTCGTAGCTTACAGTGTCTTATGTAGCACAACAAGGACAGCAAGAAGAAAAGCGCCGCTCCTTCGTCGGCACGACCCACAATGCCCGCTACCGCCTCGGTGTGGATGGGATGCGAGGCGAAGAGCAAACCGGCCAGCAAGCTCCACGCACCGTCACCGAGCAACAGGTGAGCCAGCAAGGTGAACAGCCCCGTCACCGCCCCGTGGAAGCCAACATTGACCATGTGGTACCCCCAAGGCTCCAGCCCGCCAGCAGCATGATTGAGGCGGAAGGAGAGGGTGCAAAGAGGCCGGTAAGACTTATGGCTGCCGCTGTGCGTGAGCAAAGTGCCCCAGAAATCATCATAGAAGATATTCGTCCAGGGTGTTTCTGGAAGCAGGTCCTGGTTGGTTTTGATCGCACGGCTGGAGAAAGAGAAGAGAGGGAGAAAGAGAGGGAGAGGCATGATATACACACATTATAGACGGAGAGATATAATCAATTATGCAGGACAGAATGGTGGAGCTTCTGTCAATTCAGTTAATTTGACTCTACGTAATCGGCGGACCACAGTGGCTGGCCATACAAATGCAATTTAACCGTCACTTGTAAATATGATTTATGGCTCGTTTTTATTTTGCGAGCAGGGGATCTTCAGATGGGGACGCACAGATATTCTTTACCAATGCGGACTAAGCAGAAAATAGAGGCCACTGTGAACTGAAACTCACAGCAGAGACTGTGGTGATGTGGCAAACAGAGAAATCAGAGGGCGAGCGTCAAGCTCCAGGCAGCTTTGCCGCAGCACTTACAGCAGCACACTGGGGGATTAAGCAACAGGACCACACCCTTACCCACACAGCAGGGGAATGCCATGTTGGCAGAGCGCAGCCCAGAGAGAAGGTGATGTGGTGACAGTCCGCAAGGCAGCCTCGAACGTTTTCAGGGATGAATTGTTTGAGGGCAGCAACACACATCGACTTTTGAGGGTAGTTCTAAACAAAGGTCAAAACCAAACAAGTACTTTTAGCTTGGCAGATGTGACTACTAATTAGCCCACATCTTGACTTTACTTCTTCTCTATTGAATGTAATGTTGCACAATTTCAGATTTGGGTGCCACATCCTGTCGATTGTTTGCCTGTGGAAGGCTATGCCCTGGGGGCTGACTTGCTAATAATATTTCCGATTATCCATTTTTCTTATCTTCTATACTAGATGTTGATCCAATAATAGTGATTATTACAGATTCTGGCAAAAAAAGCAAAAACATTGTCACAGGGATCAAAACACGCATTTATCCTTTTCTGACAAACTGAGGCGTGTGACAGTCATCTTTTGATAATCTAAACAAAACAGAAGAGGCAGTCTCAGGGAATAGATGGCTGGCAGCAGCAGCAGCAGACCATAGGTGAATAAATTAAGTGTGACAGATGGGTGATCATGCGTAACAGCAAGCCAAATGCTTCAAATCCAGGGTATAATGCATCCTCATGGCATGTCAAAATTACCACATTTGTAAGTCCGAAGGGGGTCGGCTGAAGCAGATGCTGGAGACGCTCCTGAGCAAAACACTGCAGGAATTTAACTATACAATTTAACTGTCAATTCAAATAACCATACATTTAAGAAATTAATGAATGAAAAAGTTGACTCAGGAATAATGAACTGCTTCCTCAGGCATTCTAGGGCCCTTAAGTATAACACTTTTCCTTTAGAGAGGGCTGCTGATCGAATGCTACATCTCAGAAACAGAAACAGAACGCTCTAGGACAGTTTGGCACGATATGGGATTGCACCATTCATCAGTTAGAAAATGGGCCGACTCGGAGCGACAGGAGTACAAATGACCAGCTGGGTCCAAGGAATAACAAATTCTACCTAGGAGACTATAAATTATCAGCTGGACTGTAACTGAAATACCAAAGATACCAACATGCAGGTGATTTCTTGCATCCCTATCCAAAATGATGGAGGTTGCCACCCCTTACTGGCAAGTTTAAGAGTGGGTAACTCCTCACATGATGACTCACATATCCCGGTTTATTTTCATTGGCCCATTTGTCAAGTGGGATCTTCATTTCAATGCAAGATGCTCCCATAAGAAGTATTATGGTTCAAGTACAGCCCAAAACTTTATGGAGACAAGTGTGCTCTTTTTCCATGCACTGTGTGCTGAGGCAGTGAGGTCAGACACATTATATATTGACTCAAAACCACTCCAGACTTCTCTGGCAGGGCAGCACAGACAAAATCCAGTGCCAGTCAGTCAAGGCTCTGTTGGGTTTAAAGCTTAGGCTTCTTTTTTATATTTCACACGGTCTTTTTCATATAGATCAAAGAGCAGGCCAACACCTATGGCCGACAAGCTGAGATAGATGCCACCAAAAGAGAGAGGGGGGTATGACCTCCTTGCCCACTTTGCAATATTCAAATTAAAGTCCAAATTATATTCCCGTCATAAATCAAATGTTGAAAATCCCTATCATCAGACAATGCTGTTAAGAACCCAGCTGACCAGGCCGGTCAACTGAGTAAGCTTACTTCTAAAGGACGATCAGGGAGGATCCCTCTATTATACTTGAACCTCATTCCAGCAGGGAGCATGCTCCCCCCCACACGCACACACACACACACACACACACACACACTCACACACTCAATTTTGACTGAATGGCTTCGGATGCAGGGACTGAGCAGTGGTCACACAAGGAAGATGAAATTGGATATCAAGAGTCAAGATTGAAAACCAAGAACACATCCTGGGGAATTTTCTTTTACAACTAGTCAATGAATCGGTAATGGATCTGTGTGGGGAAATTGACCTGCATGATGAGAGTAAAACATAAAATACCAGACAAAACCCTTCACAAGAATCCATAGTGCTGTATATATATATAGCATCTGAGCACACACCTTTATTCAATTATACTGAAAGACTGAAAATATGAGGGCATTCAAAAAATAAACTATACATGACTTACCGGCCCTTTCATCTCCTTTGCCAATTACATCAGTTGGTCTATGTGAATGACTGCAGCCCAAGCTAGAGTTAAGAAATTGCTAAGATGAGGCAAATATGTTCTGTAGGGAATGTCATTGAATCTCGCTGGTGCATTTTAACTTGTCAGACATCATGCCACTTGATGTTATACTCACATGGTCTTGATAGAAAAAAACAACCTTTACTTGGAGGATACCCTTTTTAGTGATCATGAAAGCAAATTCTTCCATTTTTGCCATGTAGTCTATATTTCCTGCACCATTGTTATACTGTCATCTGCAAAGCACTGCTTAAATGACATATTAAGAAATTCAAGACCCAGTTTAACAATGTCATATATTCCAGAAGGTGTATTTTCTTCATTGTGTTCTCCTTCTGCTTCACATGTGTATCGTCTTATTAGCTATAACTAATGTTTGGTGGATAAAATCTGTATTGTCCAACCAAATGTCTTCTCAGCCACAGACTCCAATAACCTCAATGTTAACCTTTTAATGTGAATGGGTTTTTGTTTTTGTGTCTCTAATAGGTCCTGTAGAAATGGATATTACTTTCTTTCTAGCCATTAGGAAATTACTTTGATCAAGAAAAAGGACTACCGTAATTTAGCCTTAAAAACGAAACATTTTGGTCTTGGCAACAAAACTCCTGCTGTCTCTGTATTGGCTCAAATGCTGGTAATATGTTCCCACAGACATTTTTGGAGCAATTCCACTCTGCCTATCTTCACTTTATGAGCAAATATGTTAATCTACAAGTATGTATGTCAACCAGCACTCATGATAGAATTGGCATCAAAAAGTTTAGTTGCCTCTAGAAAAAATGAATACTTTTAAAATAAATACATTTGACACAATAACAGGCAAAAATGGCTATTTAGATTCTTTGATCCCACACATTTTAGAGTAACTAGTAGAAAAACGAGTTTGGGCAAGTTCAGACTGTATTATGGTCTTACTGAGCATCATTCATCACAGTGGAGGAAGAACATTCAACAAAAACAAATTTTGACCTGAAGAGGCCTTACATGTTAGTGGAAAGGATAATTTACATTGTTAGTCTTGTTTTCACTTCTTTTGGACTATTTCATTTTTCTTGTACAACCCATTGATCCCAAATGTCTCCCTGCATTCTCTCTCTTTCTCTGTTCTTTTGAATAATTATACCAATGGAAATAATGGTAACAACATGGGACTAACTAAAATATTCAAATTGGTTTGTGTGATTGGCAGTGAAAGGACTGAAGCAATAAGGAGTAATGACTTCTCAGTATTGAGCAGAACACTGCAATTTAAAATACATAGCATAGAAGATAAATTTCCATTTGTGACAGAGAAAGATTGTGTGGTGGGAGTTTGGGGAAAGCGATCGGCTGTCTGCCAAAGATATGTCATCATCCAGCTTCCACATCTGACAAGCACACTGTGGATCTGCCCACGGAGGCACTGGGGTATTCTACTTTTCCAATGTTTTTCCAAATGTTTCTCACGGTCATGTTAGCAGGCCGCTGTCATCAGTAGTATCTTAAATAAATATTTCAAAAGTACATCTTTATTCTAAATGCACGTGCATGTACCCCATTTTCTCACCCCTGGTGGGTCTGAGGAAGTGGGTACATGGTTGGAGCCGACCCCAACTGGCAGAATTCGGGGTACACCCACGGCTGGACGGCCATCAATCACAGGGTCACATAAAAATCCAAGCATTTAATATGTCATCAACATCTATGGATAATTTAGGGTCATTTATTGATTTACTGTGTATTTATGTATTGACTTTGAAAGGAAGCCAGAGAACCTAGAGAAAATCCACACAGACAAGAGAAGAAGAAATTTTTAATTTCTCCCTGCTATGTGGGGATTACTGAGATCCGATGACTGTAAAAACAAAGTATCATATCTTAAGATTATGTAGATTTTGAGAAAAATTATGTCAACATCCAGGAACACTTCCTTAGAACACAATAAAGTCAACCCAAAATATGATGTCGATGGATTTTATAATGCCAGCTAAATGTCACTATTAACTTCAGTGTCACAACGTCATCAACGGTGTTGATGGTTCAGTGGCCACAACAGGTCAGTGGAGCAATTACTGATGGAGAGGAACATATGGTGATTTATACTGAAATTAGTTATTGGGAAGCACACAGACATCAGGACAATGCCAGTTGAGACCTTCAATTTGATTTTTTGAATAAGAATGGCTGTCTCCCCTGACATTTGCAATTAGATGTTAAAGAAGAAACTTTAAGAAGTGTACATTGCTATTATTTCATGAAAATGAAAACAAAAAAAAGGTTCTGTAAAAACATCTCATTATATCAATATGAATAATGGACCGAAATAATGAAAATATATAATTATTCATTCATTAACATTTCCTTTTAGCTGATCTGAAGAAAAGATCATGACCATAAATAAGATTGTTGACACAAAAAAAACTTTGCGTTATTCAAAGTCTTTTAGGTCACTATTAAATTAGATTTAAACTGAAAAAAACATGTTCCTTAGCTTGAATCTATGCGTGATACATGATAAAATGATAATGACAGAGATATGAGCTCTACAGTGTCAGTATTTTGCAGTTAAGCCCACGCACCATTGCTCAGGAGACTCAGGAGACTACGTGATGTTTTCCTTGGGGAGAATATTTGCAGTACTCACTCGGCACAATCATACACACCCACTCCATTTCATGATACAGTGGACAAGCAAACATTAAGAACCTGAGACACGAAGTCTGAAGCGGGGGGAGAGTGCATCTAACACTGCAGTGTGTTTCAGGTCAATGAACACACGCACCTGCTGCCCAGCATTCATGATCAGCTCTGGGGATTGTGATGGACATACTGCAAGCTGCAGCATGCATACCGATCACTACAGCTAACCAAAAAGCCACCAAAGACACCAGTGAGCAGCCCAGCGCTGCATCTCCTGCTCCCTGAGGTGCGCAAGTCTTGATCAACCACTTATTTCCAGCAGAGAATTATGAGTGACTTCAATGTTTTAAAAAAAACAATTCACCAAACTATACATTCACAGGAAAAAAATATGTTTGGTAACTTCAATTTGAGGTGTAATTACTGCAGGATGTTAACTCCATGAGGCTTTCTACTACTAAAACATGAATCACAATGAAAAGCAATCACTGCCAAGAATCAAACGATTCTTTAAAAAAAAAAAAATCATTACAGAATCAATGCCCAATTTTCAGGCCAAGTTACCCTACGACTCCAGGCATAAGGAACAATTACAGGTGCAGCGGGTACAGCTGAGTGCTATATTCTCTGATTATTGCAGCCAATAAATCTGTCAAAACTTGTAGAGCTGGCAAGACAGAAAAAGAGTTGTTGGGTCACCCCGCAGGCCCCAAGAACACATATTCCTACTTCCCAGGCACTACGTTTTCGGTTAATATCTGTATAAATCAGAACTGTTACTTTGTATTTGTCGCCACATTTGTTTTCAACAGACTGCAAAGATACAGCTGCCAGTACTTTCCACTACTTGGGGCTCTGATTCAATGATACCAAGAAATTTACCAAGGTGTATACCCCATTCGACTTTCTGATATACAAGCTCTGGTTTGTTTACAGAGGAAGATTATAAAGAGACAAATGGGTTGCATGCTGAATGTTAAAATGCTTACAAACTGACAGAGCCGACGTTAACGCGCAAGTGCTTTACGACACTGTTTATCATGTCTTCGATGTAAGGTTTACATTTTAGTATGCTAAAATTGTCCAGTGTGACAAAACAAGTTAAAAAGTACAAAAACCTCCACTGGTGGTTAGGACTGGATACATTTAGTTCCTGAATTAAACCAGAAAATGAAAAAAAGAAAAATCAGATGCGCTTGTTATCTAGGTCCTGAGAAAAACAAACCACCGGTAAACAGCTAATATAAATAGTATGAGCTTGATGATACTTGGCACATGTATTATTTTCCATATTTGGTGTCTATAATGACTTGCCATGATTGCATTAACTTGCATAAAATACCGTTATGAAAATCTAATTAACTCGACCATGGTGATAGTGAGAGATCCATTTGATTGAAATGAAATTAGAGAGAACGGTTCATAATTCAGAGTAGAGATTCCCACCTGATACGATACAGGCTTGTGGCATACTGTACTTGAGAGATCCGGCACAGAATACCAATACCTTTACCTCATTTACCCATCACTCCGTCTAGATTAGGGCCCAAAGCAGGTGATTTTGCTGACAGCTTTACTTCCAAGAATATTCTGAAGAATACTGAAGGAGAGCTGAAAAGAGGCTCCACTTTCAGAGCCCTCTGAATAGCTTCTCTCAAGCTGGGCATTTTAGGGGTTGTCTGACATTCTCAGCTGGGAAAAAAGAGGCCTTTGGTGGACAGAGGCCCTTTTCCCCCCCAAACCTTTTCATGTGGAGGGCCTTTTTTATGAGGCAAGGCAGCCCTGAAGGATGAGCCTGAATCATGGAACATCACCGCAGAGGCCTGTGTTCACTAATGTCTATTGCATGGGGGCTTAAGTGCAGGAAGGACCTTTAAGAGTGCCAGCAGAGCAGAAAGGAGAAAACATCTTTAGTACAGAAGCCATCTTATATCTTTAAAAAAGCTGACCCAGTTCTCCTTAGGGCAGCAGACCCCTTCTCTTAAATATGAAGAAGCTTCCTTGAGCGCCAGCCGACTCAGGGAGCTGAGCCTCCTATTACAGTGATTTTCTGTATGCTTTGTGCAATCAATCAAACCCAAATATGGGAAAAACTTAACTCATCCTAAGTCCTTGGCAGTGCAAAAGAGAGCAGCATAATAAGGACTTTACTTGATTCAGAGTATCCTGTCATTAGTTGTATTAAAACCCTAAGAGAAGACAATTTTAGCTTCTCCCTGTTTGCCACACAGCAACAAACAGCGCACAGCACGGAAGCTTATTTAGTGAATTGGTACACACGTATATGTATATAAAGGATGATTACATTAATGAATTGCAGTATTCAAGGATGTTGCTATGAGTGATGTAATTAGATACTATCACAACAGGCCAGTGTTCTTCCACTGCTTCCAAGGCAGTCATAGTCTTTTCAACTTGGCCATTTGGACTCCAGTTCCAGCCCTTAATTGAATGCATATGTAGCCCTCTCACAGGGGAGAAACTCCTTATGAGTGTTTGGAAGGGGGGGATTAGGAGTTTCTTCAGGACTCAGCACGTGTCTTTCTTTCTGAGACAGACTGGACTAATGCACTTCTGATATTGCTGCCTCATTTCATCTTACTTGCACTCAGATAGGTAAGCTCAATTTGACTCGGATGAGAAAATGGGCTACCTCGCATTGGCAATCTTGATATTATTCTAATGTAGATCAGAAAAGGAAAACTCAGAGAGACAAAGATCAGTTGAAGATTGTTTCAACATGGAAATGAAAGAGCACTATAGAGGAGTAGACACATACAGCAAGGCAAACTTGCGATGCTAACTTGGATAAGTTGGCCACCCCTTGGCCCCTCATAGCATGAGACTGCCCTCTCTTGTAAATCTTATTCCAAGATGAACTCCAAAAGCCTCTAAGGTGTTTTCAAATGCTTTCTTTCACCACCACATAGTGACAATTTGCTTTTTTGCATAGGGGCTCATATAAAATTCTATTAATACCAAATCCCACATATCTGGTACCTACTTCACTAAAGGTTGTGCTTTTAAGTGTTTGGGCATACTCACTTAATTTTATGTTTAGAATCTCCAAAACAAGGAATGGTATTGAATAATACCATACAATAAATATAATGCATTGATGCAAATGACAAAAAAAGATTTTACAGTTATCTGTGAAGGCCCCCTAAAAGCAAAGAAAAAAAACAACAAATATTGCTGGTATATTCATTATTATATTTTGTTCTGGTGGTCAACTTGTGAAATGGTCAGCAGTTGGTTGTTGGATAAATTAAGATGCATTTAGATGTATGGGAAAATCACAGAACTGGTTCTCAATTCAAACCCATTGAACTTAACAAAATACAAAAACCAGAGCTCCAGTGTGATGACATTAGCAATGTTTGGGATACTTTTTAGTCAAACACAACCCTGAAACATATTACAGTTGAGATCAGAACATATCCTTAATTGTACAAATATTTGTGCACGAATCTTGCATGTGAGACGCAGATTGGCTTCTACGTTAACAATAACCATTTCCACTGTGTTTTCACATCCCTGTTTTTGTGTCACTCCTGTCAGAGCAATGAGACATTACATTACATTACAGTATAGTCATTTGGAAGACGCTTTTATCCAAAGCGACTTACAAAAGAAACTTCTAACAGCTAATTGTCATCCTTCAAGACAATGAAACCGAGGTGTTCTTGCCTTCATCTGCCACTGAAAGTTTAAAACTGTAGAAAATAATCTATAGTATAGCCACAATAGGAACATTCGGGAACCACTTGCTCAATACAGACAATGGTGAATACTTTCAATACTTACAATGGAACAAATGCATTGAAATGCTCAGGGGAAAAACCAGTGTTGTTGATGGATTGACATTAGCCTTTTTAATTAATGAAGTGAACGCTATCTGTCGGACAAGGGGAGCAGTAATCGATGTCTGGATGAGACACTAATCTATAGTGTGTCTGTCTAGAGAGCAAGGGCTAGTGGTTAAACAGCCAGCTGTTTGTTTTTGAGCGGTCTGCTGTTAATGATCTGGGTCATGTGACTGCCACCCTTGGGAGAACGACTCCACTTCAATATTTCCCTTAAGAAGTCTGTAAACATTAACTGGCAAACAGACTTGGAATTTGGAAAACTGACCACGGCATATTGTTTTCATTTTTTTTTGGATGTTATTTGACTGGTAAGCAGCATGTATTTCAAAACTTTTAAACAAATAAGACAAGGCAGGGCAGAATGTTTTCAGAGGTTTAGATACTCATACATGTTTGATGAGATTTTATAAGAGGTTGGTATAAAAGTATATAACTTTAGAATCAATTTAATTGGACGGCAGTTCCTCATTGGTCTGCAACTTATATCATATACGGCTTACCAACATTAACCTTGACCAAAGAACTGTTATCACTTCTGTCTTTAGGTTGCATGTTAACTCAATTAAGTGAGTAAGAATACCGGTAGTTTGTTTGTACTACATAGTCCACTGAAAACATTTTTGAAATCTTTTTCTCATCCGTTATATTGGCACGATTGGTTCAGCATATAGAGGACAGTGTACAAAGTCTTGAGCTCAAGTGGAGCCAAGATGATTGTACCAGATTGTGCCTAAATAACTAATTTCCATCTGTAGTCCTATTGAAAAACAAAGGAAAGGAATATCAAGAACACACATATAACTAGTAGTACAAGACACCACAGTATTCCCATCTCCATTCATCCAAAAATGGGGACAAGCAATTCAAGCAAAAATAATCCATAGCACTAGATATGAAAGAACATATAAAATTACAGAAAAGAAAATCTTCCATATTCTGTATTGGGTGTTAATACAGATGCAATAAATTCATGATATTTTAAGCATATTTTTCAACCTCATTTCATATAAATGACGTTCACTTTTCAGTCAACAACAAGGACCTGTAGCAGACATTGACATTTAACATCGGCATTTAACATAAACTCCCTCTCGATGAACCTGTTTTAATCTGGTCTCCCAGTGCACCTGGTGAATTAAAACAGGAGGGATTTTTTTTTTTTTTTAATATATTACTTTCCAATCTTTTCAATGCCTACTAAAGCTCCCCGAGAGGTAACAGTTTCCCTTTCATGTTTTTTCACACTATATTTCTGGTTCGCGGCAAAACAAAAGGACCATGTGGCTCAGAAAACTTTGCTTTGGTGGGTCAGCATTTATAACAGAACCAGTATGGCAGCCCCAACAAATCATTTGTATAGTAATCTAAAGCAATGACTGATTTCATAAAGTAAGTAAAAATTACATCCCCTTTAGAATATAAAACAGTTAATTTGGAATTCTGGTCAGAGGAAGATGGTGATTTCATTACGTTTACATCATTCAAACCCTATAAATCCTTTTGTTTCAGGGTGATACCATCATAAAAGACCTTGACAGAAGTTTTCTAAATTAGTTCTGAGTCCAATAAGACTGAAGAAAGGAATTAAAAGTCTTTGGGGCATGTGTGTCAAACATCAAAAAGCCTCACTCTATACATAAAAAGGAACCCAATAAGGCTTGGGTATTAAGATTTATGGTTACAAAGTCAGACATTGTTAGTAGATGTGGAGACAGGGGGGAGATACTCTATTGTGTTCATGTAAAATCCAGATTTCTGATGCCTGTTTTTTAGCTTTTTAATTTAATCAAGCATGTTAAATATGACCACGAGTTTCATCGATCCAAAAAACCCTTACCGAGGATACGTGAGGTCTGTGAAATAAGAGCCACAGAATGAGTTCTGCTCTTATTTGTTGATTTTGATACACGAGCCCCAGCATGACGTTTTAATTCCCTTATCTCTAATTGAGAAGAAAAAGACTGTTAATAAACCTCTTAAGGAAATAGTTTAATTGAATTTCCACAAGCAATAGGAAAATGAGCACCAGAATGTTTTTTGCCTCACCGTGACTAATGACTAAGATTGCCAGTAGCTTTGCATGATCTGCCCAAATCATCAGTCAACCCCCCAGACTTGCATTCATCTAGTGTTCTGGAATATATGTTGGTAGCTTATTGTATATAGGAGTAAACAAAGGTAAATGAGCGGGAAAGGAGGCACTGGTAACCAAGATATGAGCACAGAGGCCCCAGTATAGCCGAACACTCCTGACAAAAGGAGAAGCAGAGTGGTTCACGAGCCAGTTGTAGAAACAGGAGGCAGAGCTGTAGTCTGTGCCTGTGCACAAGAGACACACTTCTCGGGGAGCTGCTGGAGCATGACCATGTGTGGTCCATTACCATACTCAGCGAGCACTGAGGCCCACGCCTCCTTCAATGGAAAGACAGATGCACCCTTGCTGATTGCCGTAAACCTGGTAAGACAGGCTATGGGGACAAAAGCACCAGCTCCATTGGGAGAGGACCGCTGGAGAGGTCACAGGGGGTATGGCCGCATTTGTTTACCTTTCTTCAGGGTAGGAGAATTCAGTGGCAGGTGCAGGAGGAAGACAAACAAGTAGACCGAGCAAGAAAAACATAATTTGGCTTATAAGTGAATAATGTCAAGCACTCTTGAATTTCTGTTTTGGGAGGTCAGTTTGTTTTTCTTGACTCTTTTTAAGGCAAACAATTTGCCCCTGGAACATAAAGTTTTGATTGGTAATACTGTATATAATAGTCATCAAGACAAGTTCATCCATTTGTACTGCACATTGTTCCAAATACTATTTGAAACTACAACTAAATTGGTAAATGCAACATTTATGACAGTAGTTGTTTACAAAGTGCATAATTTTGAAGGACTGACCACCTTCCCTGGGGATACCCCACCTCTCAAGCAATGTCAGCTGGGAATGGGTACAGCCACCCCTGCAACGGTGTGCAGGATAAGTAGGTGCAGGTGTGAATCAATGAATAAAAAGGAATGACAATTTAGCTTTGTCTATAGTATCTTAATAGCTCAAGAGATATTGGCAAGCATTTTCCTTTGCTGTTGAAAAAGAAATAGAATGCAGTTTCAGGTGAAATTACAGTAATGCTGCACCATTACTTTGGTATCATGAAATTTTGTTTTTTTAGCAATTGGTTAGTGTCACCCCGAATCAAAAGAGGGAGACACATGATGGAGCAGAAGTGTTTGGTGTTTGTATTTGACTGTTCTGTATGGCAAAACAGCTACACATTTAGTTATTTAACAAGAAGCTGAATATTTACAGGCAGAAGAACATATAACAATCCAGTAAATTAAACCGTGAGTCATCTCTCTGTATCTATTTATCTTCATCCGATGAGAATGGGATTGCTGCATCTTTCTAGAGCAGGAAACAGATGGAGGCCAAGTACTTCATCAGATCAAAAACCGGCGGTTAGGTGGGGGGGGTTCATGCCTTTAACCCCCTTCATCTATAGCCTCAACAAACACACTGTCTCCCTCTCAAAGTCATCTGTGCTCTGTGCTTTTTTTAAAGTCAACTGTCAAAAACAGGCGTGGATTCTGCAATGCCACTTATCAGGAAGCTCTTCTTCATAGACTTTGGGACACCGGAGGTAGTAATCGTCCTGGTTCACAGGATCAAGGATCAGGGTAGAATTAAAGAAGGACGAGGAGTGTAGTTGCGTCATTTCGACTCGGATGACTCTTACACAAGAGGCTTTAGAGCCGTGTTTGCCACCGCTCGCAGCAAATGAGAGTGGATGTCTGCAAACTGTTTACTGCTGATGCCGCTCTTCAGAACACACAGTCACTGACCTGGATGTCCAGAAGGCTACATAACACAAGTGTCAGTACACGTTAGGCAGTGCTAAACATGTACAGCATATAGACGTGCACATTTTAAACAGCTTGTTACAGTCGACCACGGACGACCGGGAGCAGCCTGGATGTGCTAGAAAAGATTAACAGTGCTTCTCATTTCATGCAACAAGCCTTGTTTGAAAAGGAACACTGTTCGTTATCAGATGTGTCTGGATTTTATAAAATATGGTTAGTGCACAGTAGTGCCATTTAACTTTTTTATCTGCGGTGATAAAATAAAGAAGATTGTCCGATCTTACATTTGAAAGAGAGATCAATTCATGTTACCAGTCTCCCCCATAATATAGTGTTAGCCTGAAAAAAATCATTCAGGATTATTTACCAAAACACTTTATTTTTTAAGTTGGCAAAAAAGACGATCATAACTTTAGTCCCAAACTCATATTCTGAAATAATTTATTCAGACTGATGCTAAAGAAGTTGAATTGCATGGGACAGGAGTCAGCCCCTATGACAAGTAAAAGTTCATAACTAACTATTTTGGTGACCAGATAATTAAATCTGATGTGTTTTTGTTTCCATCGAAAGCCCAAGGTCACTATTTTTTTAAAATATATGATACATTTTAAGACATAACATATGCAACCTCATTATGCCCTGAGTGAATAGCAGCTCTAGAAAGAAGCACTGTTATACTTTATAGGTACAGTACAATGACACTATTATCACTGTCTTTTGAATAAAATGCTTACCAGACTCTGTAACGTAAGTTGTGTAGACATCTATGCATTTGCTGCAGGAAAAAATATCATTAAGGCTCAACGACTGATGCTACATTGAGTCACAAACCTGTATGTGTGCACATTCAGGTTTGTTTTAATGAGCCAATGGTGAATAAAAAATAAAAAATAAAGCTAAACTCTGCAGTTTTGCAGATGAAACGGACAATTGTTTTTCTTTGCAGAAACCCTTTGTCTTGGTTTCTGTCATCCAGAACTCCTTTAGAAAAAGAGGTGATGAGAGGCAACAAGAACATCTGGAAATGAAATATCAGTATTATAGTTTAGTGGCCTTCTCTATTAAACTTAGTGGTCAAACTGATAAACAACGCCATTGTGTGGGGTTGATCTATCAACAACCAGAAAACCACAGACACAATATTTAGTCAACAAAACTAGACAGTGTAATCTGTGTGTGTGTGTGTGAATGTGTGTGCATGTGTGTGTGTGTGTGTGTGTGTGAGACCTTGGTGGTCTCACACACCAAAAGGATGTCCTAACCAGCCAACATGCTCTCCCTGTAGTCCCAAATCAAAGCTCAATTGAAAAATGCATTCTGTTGTTGCACACCATTTTCACAGTGTATCCAAACAACATGTAGTCTCACTTGGGAGAGCACTGGCATTCTGAAGGAGCAAAAGTAAACGATCCGAGTCAAATGTTTTTCCCTAAAACTGTATGCTAGCAACGCCTCCAGCCTGCCAAATCCGCGCAACAGGTCCCACAGCTCATTTCTCTACTGCCTATTTAAATTAGGAACAAGACAGGAACTTTTAAAGAAAGGTAAAAGATATGTCGAAACACTCCGCCTTATCAGCCTGGACTGAGACAAAGCGATAAAGTCACACTTATTCAGTCTCCTTCACCTGATAGATCATTTCCTCCACCTCAGCGGCAGATAAGGAGAAAACAACTGAAACAGCTTTCGGACCTGGCCTCTGAGAACTAACTGTCATTTTTGGAATGTGCTACTGAACATAATTAGCTCAGCAGTCCTTCCCAATAGGTGCCGTCCATGTCTTGCGACACCTCTGATAATATTTCATACCTAAGGCTCAGGCACAAGGAGCATATTAATAAATTAGGTCAACATCACCAACTGTTGCTTTTGGATGTGTCCTGCAAAGTGGGGAGTTATTTATTATCGCAGGTGGCCCCAATGCTCTGTGTCAAAAAAAAAAAAAAATCAAATAAAGAAAAAACTAAATAAAGAAAACAGCAGTTTTATTGAAGAAAAAATTAAGACAGCAGATTTGATTATTAGAAATATTAAATAGGCGCCATATTTGAAGTATGGTGTGGACGGCAAGGTTTGTGTGGCACTTTGCATAAGTAAATTCACAGAAGTGGATTAGTCTATTTCATTCATAATCCCTTTGCAGTGTCAAAGGGGTTTGTGGGTCAACCATGAGGGGGGTTGGAGGGTTCATTCTGTGTCCACCTACTGCATAATAGCTCGCGCCAATGTTTCATGCTGACAATTGAACAAGGCCCCTCCTGCTTCCCCTCCCCCTTCCCACCCAGCACCCACCCACACCCAGACACACATCTTCTCCCAGACAGACCAGGAACAAACCGTGGCACAGTGACCTATAAACCACAACCCCACAGGAATTTTTCACAAGCTTTCAAATCAGATTCCATTAAAAGTCAGTTGTGGAAGCAGCAGAGATGGGGGTGGGGGAGGGCCCCCCCACAGCATGGGTTTGTGCATTCCCCAAATGTTATTAATAAGCTCGCCACAAAACAAAAGGCATGCCAATGGATTAAAATGCAGCTACTGAAAAAGGAAATACTGAAGAGCAAGGTAAAAGAGAAAAGAAACAATTACAAGATGGAAAAAGTCCAGGCGAAGCACGCAGCATTTTCCAAATGCCCTTGGCATTAAAAGTCTCATTGAAAGGAGAGGATAAAATAGAACTAAAGCAATAAATACGCAGCCAAAGGAACTAAATGGCAGTGTTCTCCAGAACAAACAGAGAAATAAATTAATTTGTACAAATGAAAAAAAAATGCAGTGCCCATTTGGTCTCCTTCCTGGTTGGACTGAAGATAAATATGAAAAGAATGTAGATTATTGGCCTTGAGCAATGTCATGCATATAATACCATTCCAGTTCATACCTACACCTCTGACTATTGGCTGCATCAAATTGAACCAAAGACTGATGCTCTTACTGCCAATGCTTATATAAACATGTTTGGGTTTTATTCAGGTGGTAAAACACTGTCAGTTTTCCAAACCAAAATGTGTATGAAAATCATAGACTGCTGCCACCTCAGTTTAATGAGAGGAAAATTTTACAAAAGTTATAATTTAAACTTTATAGTTCTTTTTAGTAGCTTCACAAAGAGAATAAGTAAACACACATTCAGCTTTTATGCATTTCTGGGAACAATTTGTGTAACAATACACGCGCACACACACACACACACGCTTATGTTCTGTACAATCACATTGGCTAAAAGAGCAACTGGAAGCAATTCATTGTTTTACAGCTCTTTTCAATCCAGCTATGTAAAGTGTTCCTGTTTTATAAGATCTGGGTTACGGGATTGCTCAAACATTGTAGAACATGGCAATAATCATCTAAAAGTCACCTGGCTATTTCTACTTTTCAGGTACGTGGTAAACCTGTTCGATCATTTAAGCCGTAGCACCTTTACCTGCAAGCCTCCTCTCCTCAAACCATAAAAGAAAAGCTTGCCAAAGAGAAGCCTTATACCTCAAGTTCCCATAACTCCAAGACCACCATGCTTTTAAGTAGACAGAATAAAAAAACCTCTTCAAGCATGACCTCTTATCCAGGTTGTATCTGCCAATAAAATGCCCCCCCCATGGGAAATCACTGAGACAAGTTTAGATACGAACGCCCATTAGCAGCTTTAGATTTGATTATCTTTGCAGAATAACATGCCGTTAAAAAACAATTTAAATGTGGTGCAAAATAAAAATTTCATTTACTGTCTTCCATCTTGCTAATCTCTGTGTTTTTTGAAACAAGAAACACCCTCAGAACAATTACAAGTGTGGGGTAAGACATAATTTTATTCCATTTACTATCACATTAAAACCATTCATTGAAAGAGAAGGAAACTTACAGTGTTGTGTGTGTGTGTGTGTGGTCAACTGTGTGTGTGTGTGTGTGTGTGTGTTCGTGTCTCTTGTTTTATATCTGGGAGCTTAACACAACATAACTATCCCGAATCATTAACTAATTGCCAAAGTCTGTTTTTCTGATCCTCACGAATGATGCATTAGTCATTCCAAGCACAATTTTTCCACTACTTTACAGTGGAATTACAATATTATCTAACTGAATTAACTCGCTCCAGTGAGATATCACATAAAAAAGCAAATAGATATGGTCTTAGTTAATTTCAGGTAGCCAGTTGGTATAATGAACAGCAACCGAGCAAACAGGGCTTCAAACACATCTGGCTAAACTTTTGCCGAAATAAGAAAAAGGAAAATAAAAAAGACAAAAGCAGAGATAGAATAGATAGCAGAGCAAGCTATTGGAGTAGTGTCACGATTGGTGCTGCATGATATAAAACATAACTTTAATTTTTTGTGACCAGAAGTATTTTTCTATCGACTTTGATTGCCATTTTGATTGGTAATCTTAGAATGCATGTATTCATCAATCGATTTTTGCTATCAATACTGTTTATCTTAGGGAAAACAATTATTATTTTGTTATAAAAATGGATAATTTTGCCAAACACAGTCCATTATTGCACTGTTTGAGTCCTAATTAGCATCTGCCTTTATAACAGTCACAATCGCTGTTGTTACATACACACTTGGGGATTCAGGATCCTTATTGGAAACTGGCCCATTTCCATTTACTCAGCCACATGTTGTCTGTTGATGGGTTTGAAAGGTACAATACAAAGCGCAACTGCTGGTAGATTAGGCTTTATCGCATACACACAGGTTCATACGCCTGAAAAACTTTAATAAACCTAGCTGTTCACTGCAGCAAAGCAGAACATTCACTCCACAATGCATCTGGTAGATGTCTGTGTGTGTGTGAATGGGACAGAAAAAAAATGTTGTTGCTTCTGAATTCCTCTTTGACTAATGATTATGTGTGGCTACAGAAAAAAACAAATTTATAACAAAACAAGAACCAAAATGGAAAACCCAGGGTTTAATACTTCTTTGCAATTAGGTACTTTTCGATTCCTATCATATTTGATCGCGATCGAATAACAAAATCTTCACATTTCTAATTGTGTGGAGTTACTGTGCAATTTCTTGTATAAATGTACAGTGGGTATGTGCATGGAAATATTAATTTGTGGTTCCATCCACCAGATTGACCAAACTCACGCCCACTGAATAGTCACATGCAGTTGTTCACAATACCTTTGGCAATTTTCTATCAATATGTGTTTTCTTGGAAAGCAGACTATGCCAAACTATTTATAGAATCTGGATCAGGTTACTGTGTTTCACTCAAACACAGGAAGTTTTTTCAGGGGTAATGAGAAAGTGCTAGCCCAGAAAAGTAAAAAGCAACCTCAGCTGCCCCAGGGGCAGACAAAACAACATTAAGTATTAAGGCTGTTTAAATGGAAAGTAATTCCCAGTGTCAACCCAATTTCCTCATGAAAAGGAACAAGGAAGACATAATCTCAAAAATAACATCTTGACAGAAAGTCATATGCACATTTTAAGAGTGGTGAAGTGGCAGTCGAAACAGCGTGGCACCTGGGATCAGCTCAGCTGCTTACTTATGATAATGTGACTATGTCACATTTATTGTGATGAAATATTTAAACACATGTTTGAAATTAACAAATTTCTTTTTGTACTGTATCCACAAAAAAATGGTGAAAGATGAAATGAGTGTAATGGAAAAAAATGGAGAAAAGTCCTAAACGTATGTTAGTAGATTTAATCCCTCGTTGGTAAATGTGGGAATAACTCAGCATCTATGTGACGTGTCACTTTTTTTTTTTTTTTTTGTTTTAAGAAAAAGCTCCAAACACAGATCCAATCACGCTCTAGAAGCCACATGTGGGTGAGTGACCCAACTGTCATCTTCAGCAAACTACCAGTACAAATCAAGACCGGTAAGCCTTTGAATCACAGCTGCTCTTATCTACAAGCAAACAGCAGGATTAATGACGACACTAGGGAAACAGGGAGAGAACTGTAAAAGAAAAGAAGAATTACTGCGGGGTCAGACAAGTCACAGCTGCATGTAGATGGGAGCAAAGCTTTCAGGTTCCATGACACCAACCCGCCAGCCTGTCAGATACCTAATAAAAAGGCATGGGAGGTTGTAACATCTCACAGAAAAGATTTACTAGTTTGTTAAGTCAGTGAATTAAGAACAGAAGGTCCAAATACAAATAAAAATAATGGATAGTTATAACACTTTGGGTTACAGTGAATTAGTCATCATCGTAATCATTTCCCTGGCATTTGTCCAGCTCGGCTGCACTTGTTTAATATGAGTTAGTATAGGATGAAAATGAAGAGCAATGCAATATTTTAAGTTTGGTATTGCTACTCAATGTTCAAAAAATACTGTCAAGACACTCATAGATCATGCCAGAGCGAGTTTGTAACAGGCAGGCCTTTACATTTTAACCATAATAAGGTTCCTTTTTTATTCCTAGGTTTCCCTTTAGATTCATCTCTTCTGGCTTTCTCACAGGGCAATACATCGCTGTATCTCAATGGCTTCCAAGTTTAAGTAGATTTCTAACCTGGGCTGGGAATGAAAAAACAGCTAAAACTTTAAAACGAGTACAAAGGTAAACAAATATATATTAGAAAAATATAAAATAGTGAGCCTTTCATTGACCATCAGCAAACATTAATGCTGCCCTGCACCAACATCCTCTGAGCTTTGAATGAGTATCTCACGTGCTGCCGGTCTCGATGACCAGCCAGCTTGCAAGTCATCCTAAAAAAAGCTGAAACAGCTGTTGAACACTTGCTTAAACTAAAGACACTAAAGTCACATGCAGCATTGTTTTATGTATTTCACTGGATTTTCATGCGTAAGACACAATAACAGACATAGCAAACACAAAGGATCTATTCTTAAGCTAGTCTTCAAAATTATGAGTATAGCATCAGCAGAAATGCATCAAATGAAAACATACAATGACTCCCTACATTAGATCACAAGCACTGCTAAAGCATGATGAGGTGCTGAAAGTACCTCAAAAATAGTAATGTTATAATGTCACACCTGTTACCTATGTGTAGGCAAAGGTTAACTCCAAGCAGGGATATTATTGATTGATTGGACTGGACACATGATTGCTTTTATCAACACTGATATACTACGTATTAATCGAGGGAGGGGAAAAAAGGCATTGGATATTGTTGTTCTTTTTCCCCCCTTTTTTCATATTGGCCACTCCTGTGTACTGCCAATTACAATAACCAAAACTAATTTCTTATGAATACCAGCTATTTTACCACAATAAGACTAAACCACACTAATCTCAGAAAAATATAGAGTTTATCCTTCATTTGACAGGATATAATTTCTGTTGTAATTTCTTTAGCACAATGGGCTCAGGCAAGTGGCCATATGCGGGGGGCATGCATGTGAAGATTTGCCGCTCTCGTACTTGTTAACAAATCTTATCATGGCAATGGGACTTCCTTAACCCATTGAAGACGTTTCACCTCTCACTGACCCTGGAGAACGACAGAACCCTCTTGTAAGAGAGGCAAAAGGTCTTCAAGAAATTAACCAAAGCACGGGTGCCATTCTAACATTTATCAGCTGACATATTTGGACAAGCACACGACCAAGTAACCGAATAACAGCTAATCAACCTATCAATTATAGCAGAATACTCTGTAAATCAATAATGTGTTCCTGAGTTACATGCCATACATTTAATTCTGCTCAAGAGGCATCAGAGCAAGCTGGACTTTTCCATTTGTGGCAAAGACCTCACACTTCAGCGCTCTGGAGTGGCCACTCTGTGGCCACCAAAGCAGCATACATGCAGAGGAAGACTGCTGAAGTGTTACTTACAAAATGAAGACAGAAAGAGCCAACAGGTTTTTGCGATGTTCTGTCAGCCTCGCATTCATAAACACCTCATAAACGCTGTATAGTTAAGGACACGGGAGAAGAAGTCCTTTGGGCTGTCCTTCTCATCACATTCACAGTCCTCTGAGAATGCTTTAGAGGGCTGAGGGAGGCCTGTCTACAGCAGGTGAAGGTGTGCTTACAGGTTTTTTTATGAGGTGCAAAGTGAGCTGTTACTCCCCCAAATCCTTCCTGCCTTTTTCAGGAGGAATTTTCTTAAATGCCCAAGGAAAAAAAGTAGTATATGGCTTTTTATAACTTGAATACTATACTTGGAAATGTAAATGACCCCCCTCCCACTTACTTTTGGCGAAGAATATCTTAGTTGACTGCCAAAATTGTGCTGTATTGTAGCGTAATGCTCATGTACAAAGATATATATGAAGTGCTGAAGCTTGTTTTTAAAGTCTGACTCACCACACGAAGTTCCCACACAACATATTGTCTGGATTACAGTCCTTTGTTTGTATTTAGGCTTTGCCCTTGTATTTGATAGGGCTGATGGACACATAACAGCACCATTGGCATTAAAGTTGCATACTGAACAACAGTCAATATCCCAAAGAATTGAGTTCCTGTCATTTTGATAGAGTAGATATCAACTTTGACCATAACATAACATACTATATGCTTGTGTTGTCTCCTTTCCCTTTGTCATGTAGCTTCATGTCGTGCCATGTCATGGTACATAAAAATTCTGTTTGGAAACAAAATCTTACATCCTTAATTTAGTTTCTAATGTCGTCTATTTTGAAAACAACTTTTTTTTATCCACCCATACTATAAAAAACATCATGGACTATAACATGAAATGGCCAGTGCCACTCGGATCTTATTCTTGCATTCACATCACACATGTCACCGTGTGAAATGCTTGGCTGACAACAATGCCCAGTATGACAACAGAGAGCTGCAGCACCACCTCCGAGGCCTCTTTAAGTAGTATTGATTTTCCTGTAGGTCACGGATCCCCTTTTCACATCATCTCTCCCTCCACTCTACTCACCAGGACTATACTTGTTATCTTATTTTCAACAAGCCAGTGGGGGAAGCTTTAACAAATCAATTACTAGCTGCTTGCTGTGAGGGTATTCGTCGACGCCCTTGATTTTAGGTCAAAGGTGCTACGTCACAATTAGGCCAAAATGGCACAGCCAATGTTGATATCACAGTCTTTCAAAATGTTAATGACCTTCTAAGGAAATTTTTGATTGTGAAAAACATTCAATTTTATACAATTCTAAAGTGTTTGTTTCATTTACAAATAAACTGCCTATGAATATGTTCATTTTATTGCAGTTTTGCTGCATATTGCAACATGAAGGAAGTACAGCGCAAATTCCATCCAAAAATAACTCTTTCAGCTTTCAAGAAGCTCTGGAGAAAAGCAGCACGGTACACAGGGGTAGTGAATGTCGCAATCCTCTGCAATCATCCATCCATCCATCCATTATCTACCCCTTTTTTCCTGCACTTTGGGTAGCGGGGATGATGCAGCCTATCCCAGCTGTCATTTGGCAAGAGGCAGGGTACACCTTGGACAGATTTCCAGCCAATCGCAGGGCCACATAAAGAAAGAAGAAAACCGTGCACTTTCTCATTTATACATCTGGGCAGTTTTCCTCTGGAATCAGTAAGATTTATTTTAAATGTAACAACGACTGCTTTGAGAAAACAATTGAAATATATAAAAATGTGAAATATATGAAATACATAAAATGCTGGAATCGTATCAAACACAAAAAAAACATATTCAACTGGGTTGTGTTTTATTCTAGAGAAGAAACAGCAGTAAACCTAACTCAAATAAACATTGGCCATAAACATATTAGAAGCTGACCTACAGCAATGACCCTAGTCAATACTAATGCCAGCAAGTCTTTGCTGTCAAACCTAAAACATTTACTTGTGGGATTTGGTTTATTGATGGGTAAATATGCCAGAAATCTGTGGATATAGTGGTGGTCTGGGTTATGGGTGATTTATTCAGTTAAGTAGTGATGCAGAGCATAGTGCTTTTTCACAACTGGACTGCAGTCTGTTTGCATTAATCTGCATCAGTGCCTCCAGGCACAAACTCCTGCTTTAAAATTATATACCAATAGAAACTTCTCTTAATTAGGGAGAAATAGTCGGCAGAACACATCAATACTTAAAAGAAGTCTCGTCGTTAAAATACAAATATAGATTTTCCAGGCGGGGGAAACAGATTTATGGATCAACCAAGACGTGCAGTGCACGCTGTTCAAACATGCACTAAGCTTACAAACCTGTAACACAATTCACAATGACATACATTCTAACTTGCATATACACAGGAATCATTCAAGCCATCTATGTTCCTCACCATAGCTGTATAACATGTTTGTAGCCAAATGTCTATATTGGCATCACTAGTTCAACTCTTCCAAAGTTTATGAATATGCAAGTAACCTCGGCTTGGAACTGTCAGATAGTATTACGGTGTGAAGGGGAACACAAATGTGTGCACTGAACTGAATTTGACCTCTGCATCTCCAGATGAGGTCAGTACCATAGTTTACTTAGATGGTCATTTTTTTTTTCAAGCCAAATCAAGATTTTCTACAACCTTAGTATCTTTTAGTCTTGACAAATAATTCTGTTATCATGGAATATATGAAATACAACCCCCTAGAAAGGGTCTTCCTCCTCAATTTGCAACACTTTATTGTTCAAACATAGTTCTTAGCTTGGGCTGCATCTTAGCTTGGATAGCACCTCAAAAAAAAGATCTAAACTAAGAGAGCAAAGATTGTATCCATCAGAGACTAAAAGTGGGACCGCTCACTCATCCCTGGTACTCCACTGACATTTACACAGACATTCTCTTTCCACTCAGACAAATGTGCAAATAGTAAAATTCAGTTGCCTTTATTTATAATTTAGTCTGCATTAAGTGTCTGAAATTTCATCACACTTTCATTGTGTCTATCACCCCTTCTATCTGTCACTAATTGAAAAAATGCAATATTATTGCTGGGAGAAACTATATTCTATTTCAGCTGGACCGGCTATTGTAAACTGGAGAATACAACACAAAAAGCAATATATTGTTTTAATTAAGGAGATATGCTCATTCATTATGTTGATCGCCTGGCACAGGGGATGTAACATTCTCTTTTAGGAGCACTGAAAATCAAGATGGACCAGGCAAAACACACACTATCTCTGTCAATTACTGTCATTCTATGACATGGAAAAAGTTAAAACAAACAAATAAAATAAATGGAAAAAACAAAAAATAAATAAATATGATACAATGGTTGAGCTGGCTGAATGGTTGAGATGGATAATATAATGGCTTAAATAATTAACTATCATGCAGATCAACGAAGGTAACTGGGAACTGTCCAATTGCTGGTCAAATGCAAGTGAGTCATCTTGCATGTTGTCCTGAACACCTTGAATGTTTTTATTTTTTATTTTTTGTCCTACGGATTCCACAAATGTCCTTCTCTCCAAAACAGCCTTCTGAAAGCCTGTTGAGCTTGCAAGTGTGTTAATTTGGTTCTGTAAATTCATCTGTTCCCTGTGACCACTGATATCCATCATTTGATTTGGAAAAGTCTTCTTAAAGAATTGGGTGTGAGATTTAACACTTTTCAGGTGTGCCACTGACTCTAGATAGTCTAAAAACTGAGAGGTATTTTATATTTGATTCTAAGGTGCTGTGACACTAAAGGAAGGTGATGATTAACTCATTTATCAAATCTTTTTCAGATTGAACTTTTTTACGAAAATAAACTCACTCCTGTGACAAGGTGAACTATTTCCCCCCATTCATTTTCCTGGTCAGGGAGGTTCTCTGTTTGGACTGGGTAAAATACAGGTCCTTATGTTAGGTGGGTGTGCACTGAAACACCTTTTTAGTTTATGAATCCAGAACCCTTAGCAGATGCCTAAACCATCTCAACTGACTCCTTTCTAAGGAGCTGAAGCCTTTCTCCAGCTTCCTCAACATCTATAACTTGTGCACCCTATCATTGAGGCAAACAAAGCAATCTCTGTCAGTGAATCAGGGATACTAATAAGCCGCTTTCTCAGCCACTACCTCCAAGACCAAGGAGGTTCCGAGACCATAGAGGTGGTTGTGGACTTCCAGATGAAGCTGAGGAGACGGGTACCAATCACCATCCAGGGTGAAGAGGTGGCGATAGTAGACTCCTACAAGTACCTTGGTGTCCACATCAACAACAAACTGATGCCCTCTACAAGAAGGGTCAGAGCAGGATGTTCTTCCTGAGGAGACTGAGGTAGTTTGGCATCTGTGGCGGGCTCCTCAAGACCTTCTACCAGTCTATGGTAGCCAGTGCACTCCTCTTCGGTAGTGAGCTGGTGGGGCGGTGAGAGGACTGGTGAGGTCAATAGGCTCAATAAGATCGTGAGGAAGGCCCGCTCGGAGGTGGGACTGAACCTGGACCTTTTTCCATCGGTGGCAGTGGAGAGGGTGAAGGACAAACGGGGCCATCCTGGACAATCCTTCCCATGCCTTGCACGATGAGCTGTGGCTGATGGGCAGCTCTTTCAGACAGCGGTTCATCCCACCCCGGTACAAAACCAAACGCTTCAGACGCTCCTTTATGCCCACGGCCATCAGACTGTACAACAGCAGTCTGGACGGCACACAACTCTGACCTGCCACAACTGCATCTGTGCTGCTTCCACAATTCCAGGATCTCAGTACCCTTCCCCATTCACTGCCTCACCCATTCACATCAAGTCCTAACTCTGCTGTCTCTCTTATCCTTGTTTGTCTCAGTCTGCACACATCCTGACTATTTTTGTTTATTTATTTTATTGATTGCTATTTATTTTTTACACTCAATGTATATTGTTGTTTAATTCTAGTTGTGTATTTTTCACCCTCACTGTTCCTTGACGTTATCCATTGTCATCCCTGTTGTTGTTGTTGTCTATTTATCTGCTGTTTATTTATTTGTGGATTTTTTTTGTGTATCTTGTCTTGCTATCTCCTGTCTTCTGCCTTTCTATTTCTATTTATATTCATATTTATTTCCTTTTTTTTACATAATGACTGATAAGCTGCTATGACACAGGAATTTCCCCCAGGGGGATCAATAAAGTTGATCTTATCCTATCTTATCTAGTGACCATAGGTGAGGATAACACAGGAAAACATGCAAGATGACTGCAACACTTTTCTTCATGGCCTAACTCTCCCGGCTGCTGCACATGACACTCTCCTGACCTGAATGTGCAAGGAAACGTTGTCTAGGCAAACTAAAGCCCAGCATCAATTTGAAACATGTAGAGTGCAGCCATTATAACTGGTTGAGCGTACTCCAAAAGTACTCCACTGTTCAGGACTAACTAACTTTTTCCATTTTGAACCAAAGTTCTACCAATCAATAATTCTTCCTGACTGTACCTTGGAATGGGCTTTTTTTGGCTTAGCTGAATCTAACCTCAATTTTTTTTCCCTTTTCCTTTATTTTAAGAGATCAGAAAAAGGTTGCTGCCCTCCATGCTCTCAGGTTCTCTGTGCAGTTTAAGAAGCTCCCTTGGCAAACCTTCACCACGAGTTTCTATTGGGTTTTGTGGTTGGTGCAACAGGCACAGATGACCTTCTGATTACAACTTTGACACACTTTCAAAAGCAAGTCCTGAACATTGTCTACTTTGATTTTATGTCGACCTCTTTTAGGGTGCAGAAAGAAATGTAGACAGTGTTCTACACCAGATGTTCCCAATTAATCCCCTGAAGCCAGATGAACTTACGCTGGCCACCTGGCATATCTTTTTATCACAAGTTAATTTACCACCACTGATGAAAAAATGAGAGCGCATTCGTGTCTTTATCCAGTTTACAAGACAAACAACCATTGATCTGATGATAAACCTAGCTGAATTAATCATTAATCTTTGCAACGGAGTGTTCTTACGCCACATACACTAACAAAGGTCCTCTGCCATCACAGATGAGAAATTTTGTGGTGATTTGTTTTTTAATGACCATTTCCTGCCACGAACCAGAGCATGATATGAAATACCCCTCCAGGTTACTTCAGGCATATCATTTCCCTCGATCAATCAACTGGTTTGACTATCATTACCTAGGTGAGCACTGAAGTTCTGCAGCAGAACTGTGGGGTCCCCACATGATGTCCTTTACAGGATATTATCCAGGGAGCTCAAGGGGCCCCTGAGCTTTGGCATCAAAGGGCATATTGATGCAAACACTTTTCAAAGATTCCTTCCACCCCACTCCAAGGAGTCGCTGGAGACCAATGACCTCGCTCAGCGAGGACAAACCAAACATTCTAGCCCTTTACTCGCGGCCCATGACTATTCCCATCCGTACCCAAGGTGCCTGTAGGAGTCCCACCAACCATGATTCATAGGCTGATCATTATTTCTTGATTTAAAATAAAAATAGAATCAAATTACTAAATCGTTCAAAAACAGCTCAAGGAGGTCCGGCTAATAATTGTAGACTCCTAATTTCAATTGAAGCTGCAAATGTGCAGTTCAGGAGATGATGTAATCAAAACACCTAATGGCAACTTTTCTCTCCCCATTGCACAGCCGAGTCTGATGGAAGTCACACATGCAAGGAACCTGAGGCTTGCCTGCATTGCTTCAGCTGTCAAGCAGGAAACACATCCACGCCATCAATCAAGTGGAGTGATGGGTGCAATGCATTAGCCAAATGGCTCAGATCATCACTAAATGATCAGCAGCGAGAACTGCAGAAGTCATTTAATCTGATATTTAATGCTGATGATGTATCTTTGTACAATGGATAGGAATCCACCACCGGGGCATTTTTAACTTCCTCCCTGTCAGTTAACCCCACTGGTCAAAGGAACACTACTCATATGAGTGTCATTCTCGCCATAATTTTACACTGACAAGAATTTGGCTCTGGCTAAAAATAGCTCTGGTTTCTAACAAAAAAAAAAAGCATTAATTCTGACCATGAAGTTTGAAAAACTTCTGAGGTCTCAGCAGTCTTTTGACAGCACAGACAGAAAGAGGTATCCTATTAAGGTTACCTTGCGTGTCAAAAGGTTGGGGTTTTCATCTGGTACCCCAGCATTTACTTACACAAGGGAACCAAGGACAGCAGCTGGGGGGATGGATTTCTTATAACTGCTTCCTAATTAAAACAACTGCTGATGTTTCTTCCATGTGGTGGCAAGAAATGTGTCTACTGTGCAAGCTGGACATGTTCAGAGGAGCCATTTGGGGGATCCAGTGCGGTTTGAGGCCCTCTTAACATCTAATCAGGTAAATGCTGTAAGACCCTTAGCAGCTAGGGTTCACAATCAGGACAAACCATGCCCATCGCAAACTGAAAGAAAAGGCCTCGGGGCATTTGTAGCCACACTTAATCGGTTGTGAACGAGACTTCCATCTAATTCCATAATTCTTTTCTTTCATCAGCTTCTCTTTTCTTTTTGCAGTCATATTCCTTTGCTTGCCCTCAGTCTTTGAGAAATTTATCCTTGAAAGGCTATTTAAGAATTGCCATTATTCTGTCAGAGGGGCTGACTGTGCTTCTCTCCTCATCTTCAAACCTCAGGGGCTGGTTTAAGTAAAACAGTTGCACATACTCTCTCTCCAAAACCAAACTTCCTTCTTCAATCAAAAAATGAGCTACAGCCAACTGTGTGTACTCGTCTCCCTGCCTGAGAGGAAAGTCTCACTTTACAGAATAGCTGGAAAGGAGGAAAAATCACACATACATAGGTCAGAGATGAGGAGAAACACAGTGGCTGCAGATACTGAGGGTCAATGCTCAGCCAAAATAAACCACTGAAATCAAGCCTGTAAACCATCAGGATCCTGTCAATCTGTCACCCACGTAACTTTATTCATGATGACAGAGAAAGGGAGACGGAGCGAGAAAGAATGAAAAAGCTGGCTCTCGCCTGTGAAATATTAAAAAACACAAGCTGTTCTCCAGCTGGAAAGATGTCACACTCTTCTTCCTCCCTATGACCTGATGCACTACTCTGGAAGTCATACATTTACATCAGATCTAATATAATTCAATAATGAAAAAACATGTAAGCCACTCAATATGTGTAAGGCTAAAACCTTACTTACAATTATAAAAATATATAAAAGAATAAAGTACCAATATCATCTAAACTGCACTTAATATATTGCTGATGTAGTATCTGTGGATCTACCGTGATCCAAGAGCAAAAGGATTGTCTAATTTTTATTTTTTTATTTTTTTTTTTCGTAAAAAGTAAAACATTTTAAGTGTTTTTATTTTTGAATTTTTCTATTTTATAAAAAAAATAAAAAAGGGGGGGATTATACAGGTGATGCCACCATTAATCTTTTCAGACCATCATTTCAAACCAGTCAGTGATCACTTAAAATACATCACATGTGGTCTTTTTCCTCCCACACAATCATTTTATTAAAGACCCCGGAAGGCAGGGCAACACCTCTGTCATGGATCAAACTTCTGTCTTTCTTTTGTGAAACAATTTCATTAAAAGCGCTACACGGGCCACATCCGCTCTTTTTTTTTTGAAGCCTAAATTATGCTGAGATGACGAAAGCCAGACTGCTCGTCTGGTTGTAAATAACCTGCGGTGTCCCATAGGGTGGCATACGGCAAGTTGTTCTTTTGCACACATTTTGAGGGGCATTAAAACCACACGCATGGTTCTCAGGGTTTAACAGTATCAATTAGAGGCAGCTTGTGAGAAGATGTGCTTCCTCTAATGCCATGGTTTGGTCAGAGGTGGAGAGTCAGAAACGAGTGGGAGGAGGCCTACATCTGGGACTGCTCAGGTCCACAAAAATTCCATCTTCAATTGCTCCATCAGCCAGTTCAAGTCATCAAAGACCTGTTCTAAGGCCGACTCAACGCACAAAATAACCCACACGGCTCACAAAATGTTATTGTAGCCAGAAAGCGTTCATCTACTTTACTTACATTAGCAACTACTCATGTTGTCTATTTGCAAAATGTTACCTTGTTTGTTGCACAATTTCCAAGATTCATAACAAACAGTCAATGAAAAAGAATTTACAATAATAGTGAACTTGAATCACATGACACGTGATAAATGCAAAAAGTTAAATGCATCTCAGATTTCTGTCATGCCTTGTATCATTCATGTATAAGTTAAGTTGAAGAAGCGATGTGACATAAGATCGGGGGGTTATCATGTATAAAAATTGCCAAAATGCTAAACAGTCTCTGTGTGTAACTTTCTGCCCCATTTACCTTGGACAAGCTGAATGATCACAAACAGAAGTACCATGTATGCAATGTTGAGCACAGTGGCTTTTGGTCCAATGCTGAAATGTGCTATGGCACTTCTTTTGGAATCACATATGCTGACTATAGCAATCTTAATCTGCTTTGGAAGCCGGGTTAAATGGTATACCACACATACAGGCCCAGTGGAAGCAGTGGGTGGAAACCTACTGCACCCTCTGTGAGTGAAAACACCAACAGGATTAATACTGCTCTATTTCTAGACAACTGAAAACAATCACTCAGTTGATGGCTTCTTTCCAGCCAGGGACAAACTTCAAAATTGTCAGGCTGCATTTCCCTTGGTGCACTGACAAATGCATTATCTTTTCCACTATAAATTTATGCCACCCAAATCTAAAAAGTTGAGTCGGCACACAATGCGTACCAGACAATGAAGCTTTTGTTAAGTCGCTAGCTGTGAATCGTCTCTCCTCATCGGCTCTTTCTTCACTAAAAAAAAAAAGGCTAACCAGAGCAGGTCCAATGAGTTCATGTGATTGGTTCTGACAGATTTGGTTAGCAGTGTTTTTTTTGTTGCTCTATCCAAACACTAATGTCCTATTTCTTTGTCCTTCATAAACAACATGGCAGTGCAACTGGGGAATAATTACCCCTGATTTGGGTACAAATGGCTTTCTTCATTGGATCAAGAGAGGACAGAAGGACCACACAGCCCCTCACTCTTACAATGGACAAAGGCACTGCCACTGAACCAGCCAACTTGTGTCATAACCTTATTCAAACCAGCCAGTACTCCTTCTCAGTGAAGAAGGCCAAAGAAAAGGAGGGACTCATTGAAGAGTTGTAACCTTCTCTTTTTTCTGAGAAAAAAGGACAAACTATAGCACCCTTGTTGGGAAAGGGGGACAGGGGAGGTTTTGTCTGTAATAGCCCAGGGTTCTCTACTTAAACATCGTGCCCCTTCTCATCCGCAGTCCTGGTAATCCTATTAATATGAAGAGGGCAAAGAGCCCGAGACTGGCCACAGCTTACAAGCCGTCAGCCTGCATTAGCTTTTTAAATCCAAACCCTTGTCTAGACCTGCTAACTTGTCACATAAATAATTTGAGGCATGTGTCTTATGATCATGGCATACCCTTCACCCTGTCTTCCTTGCGACACTCCAAATGTACTTTCAAGAAAGCAGTTGTGACATGCCAGATGTATCCTCTTATTTCATTATAAATCCCTCTAATCTCATTCTGTTGGTCAAACAGACATCTGATCCATCATTCTCACACACTTTACTCTTGGCAGCACTTATGGGTTTCACAGAGTATTGTCTGTGTGTCAGGGGGCCAAAAATATTGTACTTGTTTTTGGCTATAGCCACATGATGTATTAGGGGGAGCTAATCTGCTGGCTTTTAATTAAACATTCAGGCAAGTGGACTGAGAATACCCAAAGAGGACTAAGGTTAATGCTTCCATTTATCACCGGGGAGCTAACCCTACATATGGCCCATTTCTTATCCCGATGCATACCAGTCAACAGGTGATTAAAAGGCATAAGGGCCTGGTTTACACAGCTTTCAAGCAGCTTGCTTTGGCCTGGTTGGTTTGTTGCACAGGTTTTTTCAAGAGGAGGCTGCTCATGCACAACTTGCAGTCCCGCAATGAGGCCTCGCAAAGGTGGTTATCACAAACGACAATCATCGGAATGGTTCTACCCCACTGCAGCGTTCCATGGATATTAGGTTTCTTCACAGGTTGCCCCTGCAATCAAAGGGAAGTCCAGGGTAGCCTCGGTACCACACATCAAGTTATCAAAAGTATTTAAGACTTGTGTATGTATCATATTTCTCAAGAGTCTAGACACCATCTGGACCTGGATGTATCCATGTTTTGCAGCATCATCAGAGCTGCTCATCAAGCGGAAATGTCATTCAGCGTTTTTAAGGAACATGTGAAAAGCTTAACAGCACAATCAGCTTCTGTTTTCTCTCTCTCTCTCTCTTTCTCTCTCCCATGCCTGTCAGCCTGCCTCATACACACACTACACACAATTACAATGAGTGTTTTTAGAAATTGTTGTCACAAAATGCTGAGCTTGTGCAATCATGCGCTGTATTTTTACTACAAATGCTGACGTTCAAACATTGTAAGAAATGAAAGAAAGCTCTTGTTGCAAAACTCATGAAGACTAATGACATTGTTTAAGTTTTAAACATGTGTTCTGTTGTTTTTTTGTCTTTTCCTCATCTAAATATCAGTCTAAATATAATTTCTTTAGTTTTTTGGTATTTCAGAGTTTCTTGTTACATGGGAGAACAACAAGTATTTTCAATCCATCTAATAAGTCGTATGGTTTCTTTACATAAAGGCATGCGATGGATTATAAGCGAGAACAGAACTTGATAGCTCAGGTACTTTTTTTTTTTTTTTTACAAAAAAATAGGGTTGACAGAGGAGCCATGAGTACTCACACAGTGATGGCTGCCCTTCCATTCTAGGCCAAACCGGGATCAGTGTGGCTAATTTGACCATTGACAGACTGACAAAACTGTTAACCTTCAATGAAATGGAAAGGTGTAATCATGTGATAATTATGATGTAAAAGATTATGTGTCAAACATGTTCTGCTCCAGTGTAGCACTGACACGCTTTGTTAACATTAGGAAATGCATCAATAACACAATTTCTATAGTGAAGTCTAAATTGTTTACCATCCATACAAGTAGATATTTTTAGATTTTTCCTTTCTGTCTAACCACAGGGAACAGAACCCTGTTGGGCCTTGTGGCTGAGGGAAGCCACTGACAAAGATATTAAAAACCCCTCATTAATGGTATTTTTAGCAACAAGTGCTTTTCTGCCATGCAGGCTTATCTTGCAATTGTGGCAAGGGTGAGAGTAACAATTTCTACAGCTGCCACTGCTCTGGTGGAAAAACGAGAGCTTAGGAAAATGGAGATCCAATCTAACTGTGGTCAGACATTGAGCTGATCTTTCCAGGCGGGTGTAGCTTGAATAATGCTAGTCGATAGTGGCAGTGTATATTTGCCTGCAACAAAAAGATGGCATCATATTAGCTATTTCTTCTGGAGGCTACTTTGCAATGACTGCTGTCAGGAGTGCTGTATCTCTATGCTGCTGGGGTGTTGTGGGGTGGGCTTTGTGCAGCCTTAAACTGGCTGTCAGCATTAATCTGTAAATCTGGCTCCAACACACTTGCCATCATGCAAGAAAATCCAAGAACAAAGTATGGAGTCAAAAGTACGGTGATGGACGCCCAGCCACATGAATCTCCATCCTGTCCTGCAATGGCTCATACTCCCTAGCGGTTAGTGAGAGGAAACGGGGGACAATCAAAGCTTCCTTTTCCTGACAGCAGATATATTACCCCACACTTCCATTTCATCTTTAGGTTTCATTGTCTCAACAAAATATGACCATCGATCCTTTGGCCACAACATTATCCTCAAATGCTGCACTTTGTTGATGTGTTCTATGTCCTGGGATCTACAAATTTTGTTTAATTTGACTTTAAATAGAAAGCGGGATGGAGGGGGATGGAGGCACGTCACAGCCAACCTCAATGGACCATCTGGAAGCAGCTTATGGATGATGGCAATAGGTAATGGTGGTGAAATTGGGAAGTGAGGAAGGGGGTTAACATGGAGAGAACAGGCAGGACAGCAATTACATGTACACAAATATTATATATATATACACACAAACACACACACACAAAAACACGCCCGCCCGTGCCTTTACACACATAAACACACATACACGTTGAGATATGGGATGGGAGAAATGACATCTATGAACCTTCTCGTCTACATTCATGTCCCTATATACTGAATGCAATAATGGACAGCGCACTGTTTTTTTTGTCTGTTTTCTTAGTGTTAACTCACTGTACAGTGAGCAGGAGTTAGAAATCAACTGAAAGAGAATGAATAATCAAAATTATGATAATTTCATATAAAACTAAATGCAGTGTTTCATTTCATTTACTATAGGAAGCACTTGTATTGTAGAGATTCACAATGATGGGACATGCCAATTTGAAATATGACAAAATGCATTAAGAAGCTTTGAATAGATCCTATAATCAAATCAAAACATTGCGGTAGGAACATTTTAGCAGTTGGTTTTGCATGCATATCTGTTGTCGATCTGACGGTTGAAGTCTGCATCAAAATAAAAAAAGACTATTCATTTACGTTGCCAAATGTCATGCCAAAATACTTTGCGTGTACATAAACACAAATACATGTAGTACAAATCTCAACCCTAAACCACACACACACACACACACACACACACACACACACACACACACACACACACACACACACACACACACTTGTAGTTATTAAAGAAAAAAATGTCTCTTATGTTTGAATAGAAATCTAAAATCAGCAGTATGAAGGGGCATTTGGATGGCTGGTAAATAATGATGGACCCTTGCCAGCCAATGCGCAAAAGGCTCTTTTTCTTCACAATCCATCTTTGACCGCCAGACCTATTTGGGGGGACTAAAAGCATACTGTTACAAACATGTGTTCACAGTGGTACCATCAGCTATTGACTGGACTGATGAAAATCTAATGATTGCAGTGGGAGTCCATGTGACCCTGGCATACAGCAGAGGGGTGCAGCTGAAGCGTGTTGGGCCTATAACCCAGAGAACTATGGAGCAAAACACTGACTATAATATTACTGCAGAAAAATACCACTTGCTTAAGTACAGTCAGTAGTATTTAATGATTTTTACTGCTTGTGTAGGTGGGGCTACAAAACAATGACATTTTATACATTAAATTTGGAGCAGTGTAGAAAGTTATAATTGACTGGTTGGTCTGACACGTATAGGATCACCCATAGACCACTTTCAACATGTAATAGTCTAAAAGTGCATATTTTAGAAAAGAGACTAAAACGGAATTTCATGGGTGTTTATATAAATTAGTGACATATTTACTGTATATTTCAAGTGTCATTGATTTATTCGCATTATTCTTAAATGTAATTACTGACCATGATTAGAATTCAAAAGATCTCGTCATTTTTTTCGATCTTAACATAATAGATAATACTATATTAAATATGATGGAGAAAAATTTAAATTAACCTTGAAAAAAACAAAAAAGCGACAAAACCATTTTATGAATAGATTGAGAATAAACTATGTTTCCTTTGCTCAACAGTGTAAGTCACTGCCTGGTACACTATGTGGCATATTGCTATCATCAGTCGCCCATCTCACAGCATCTAAATGCTGCCACACTGTTGTTCCTTCACAAAGCTCTTCGGGTTTAGTTATTTACCTTTCTAAATGTGAAAATGACATAAATCACTAGCAGGTGCACAAAGAGGCTGAACGATTATCCAGATCAATCCGCAACCTTCACATATCCTTCGTGCAGTCAAACCTTATAAAATCATGAGGGAGAATGTGGTGAGAGTGCCGTCCATCGCCGCTGTCAGGGCCAGACAGGGAGGGATTCTCCATAAAGTGAAAAATATACCTTGAACTTGGCAAAGTAAAGCATGTTTGTAGTTCAACAGATGATATGATTTACCGTGATGAACCTGTGGCACAAATTTCAAGTACATTGCTTGACTTGCAGAATTTAACTTGCACTGCCTTCAACTGGTTCCACTCTTGTACTGGCGGTTACTAATGCACAGTACATGCAGGCCGAAAGTAATATTGTACAGCTATTTGCAAAAACTATATGGGCTCCTCATCGAATTCATTTCACGGGCTTGACTCATCAAAGCAGCAAAGATATGAACTGTGGAATGTGTGAGTCCCAATTTCCAGTGTGGGTGTCGAAACTGCATGTAAAAATTGAGTGTTGTCCAGGGGAGTGAGAGATCCCCAAAGCGCAATTTGGTACAGTGGAACCGGCTGCTCTTTCAGGATATGATTTTTATCAAGAGAAGATATAACTGACTGCGCGATCAAAAAACTGCCTTGCATGGGACATTTCATTTTATCCAGGACAAATATTTTATAACTTTTGGCAAGTCTCAGCCACTTGACCAGGACAAGTGGATTTTTGAAGGACAATTAATGAATTAATAATGAATTAATTAAAAACTTTTTTTTTTTTTTATCACCAGCCACCCTATATCATAATCTCTATTACCTTCTATCAAGTTGCATGGAGAATCTTTTAGGCTCTTAAGCCTCTCAAAGTGTCAGTGAGAGAAGAACTCAAAAGAATTGTACCGTATGAGTTAAAAAGAGACTTTTCATTTAGAGAATGAATTTGGTTTGGCGCTTCATATTAGAATCACACAGTTAACACAATTACCACTTTTTCAGCTCGAGCTGATTACTAATGGAAAAGTTACATCCAAACTTTTGAACTGATTATTTTGTTGTTTGTTTTTGCCCCCATCAATTGCCATTTGTTTAGCTAAATGCAATTTGTGCTATATGGAGAACACTGGCTGTGATTATTCTTATAAGACATAAACTGCCAGTGTTAGCTTCTCGATAATTCCCTTTAAGACTACACTTTGCCTTATACTGTTAGATAAACACAATACCAAACGTGAAATAAAGTCAAGTCAAGGTGACCCTTTAACCCACCATGAGACTGGCTAAGACTACTGCCATAGAAACAACCTGGTCAGTGGGAGATATCTGAGTTTAAATGTCTCTGAGACTAAATTGGCCATAAAACCTATATTAAAAAACAAAAAGAAAAATGCAAGTGAAAGTGATTTTTGTTTTTTAGTTATGCTTTTTTTGTTTAAAACTTTTGCCATCCTATTTCATACTGGAATCTAAAAAAAAAACTAAGGGATTCAATAAAAAGCAAATAACAAATTTTATTGATTTATATGACTTTTCTACTCACTGTATTAAAAATGTATCTAGCCATGAGTTCAAATGTAGGGTATTTCCCAAACTTAAATTTTTGCCTGTGAAACCCCCAGACCAGGAACACTCCTTGTTAGAGAACTGGAACTTACATTTTTAAAAAGAAGTGCCTATTTTTTCCAAAAAAAATCACATAAGCTCAAGATATTAATTGGAAATATGAGAATGTTTTGCTTTAAACCACGAAATATCAGATCGGTTATCAGAATTTCAGGAAAACAGATGAGGCATCACCCCTCTTAAATCTTAATAAGCAGTTATCATTTAATATAGCGTTTTCCAAGATGATTCATGCCATACTTTCTTAATCATGGCACTATCAAAGCGGCACACTCATACAGTGGAAAAAGAGATTAAAAATCTACCACTGAACCTTAAAAGTGTGTTTGGGAATATTTCTCACAGGTATTAAAAATACACTAAAATTTGGTCAGAGTTTTCAATTTATAATAAATCAAGGCCTCTCTCATGACAAGGTACAAGTAATCAAAACAAATTAAATTGTGCAATGCTCTGAGCTCCACCCTGCTGCCACATTTAATGAAAACTGAGGTGTTACATTTTCAGCATTACACTGACAAACTAGTGCCAAAAAGTATTGGTATCATATTCATGGAGAAAAAAAGGCAAGGGTACACGTATTCTTGCAAAAGAATTAGTCAAGAGGGTAATAGCTTACCCTGTGTGAAAATGATCTTTCACAACCATTAATACTGCTTATTTATAGAGCACATTCGTCCTTATCTTATTAATGAGTAACCAGTGAGCGCAAAAAAGTACACACAATAAAACTGGGTCCAAAAAATCCTTAGCTTTCTCAAACCGTTTCCAATTACTCGGAGGGAATGTGAATAATATGACAAACAGAAACTTGTTTGCATTTTGAAGCCTATGTAACTCTGCATCCTCTTAAATACCAGCAAAACTAATATATGCATTCAGCCAATCAGTTCAAAGTATAGCCTGTGTATCACTGTGATAAATAAATCACACACCCCCAATTTGCTTTAAATGAAACTGCATCTAATGCCAAATATATGTTGTAATTTTAAGGGAGAGGTTTCCACTTCGCATTAACGGACCCCTCTAATGTCAGGAATGTTTCATAAATTGACTAAAAACCATAGGCTGAAGGATCTATTCATTACCGCCGGACTCATAATTCCTTCTTGCCTTCACTCTGAAACCCGGCAGTTGGGCATTTCATCATTCTCGCATCCAGTGTTTTCCACAAACAGCTTCTTTAGCACTACTGAGTCACAGCAGCTTTTTTATCCTTTTTTTTTTTTTCTCCCCACAAGCACAACATCAGCAAGTGGGATCAGTCTGTCAGTCGATTGTTTTACCTCCGTATCTCTGCCGCTCCTGCACCACGCTCTATCTCGCTTACTACTCCAGTGGAGCCTAAAGGGGACAGGAGACGGCTGCTAATTGCAGTCCTGAACCAAACACAGGCTGTAAACTGCAGATAACACTGGATGACAGATAGCTATGTAACGAAAAACACGTCAGAGGCACGACTCATCTGAAAAATCATTAAAAGCGTTGGCTGGCTTTTCAAATGCGTGCTTAATGCGCCATGGGTCAGTACCAACTTGGACAGAAACTCGTCTTGGCTAATAAATACCAATATGTTCACCCGTCTTGAGAGAAGGGGATCCTGTCTTGAATTAAAAGTTGCAGGCTAGTGGATCTCAAGCCGCGTAAGCCTACAGTATAAGCCCCCTGACTAAATCGTCAGGTTTACCGACGAGGAAACCATCTTCCTTTGGCACAATTACCTGAATAACCTGCTGTGCACCCACTGCAAACATGTAGCGGTTGTAGCGAGAGGAAACAAAGTGGAAGACTTTCTGCCAGAGGGCCTTGAGAAATGTTTAGTGCAGGAAGTGTTCTACAAACAGCGGTAGTAGACTTATATCAGAAACATGCCGGTTGATGTGGAGGATGCTAATGTGTCCTTGGTTTATTAAATATCATCCATGGTGTGTTTCAACAGTCTCGCAGTTATTCATAAATGCACACGTGCACGATGAATACGATACTGCTATTTGGCTTAGAGGCAGCATATGTGATCCAAATATCTATAAGGTCATCAGCATATAGCTATAAAATGCAAATGATGGCGTGGAAGCAGTGATGCCTCTGACCTACATCTCAGCATGGATGATGAATAAAGAAGCCCGAGGCACTGACAATCATTCAGCCATCAAATACCAAAAGCCCAGCTCTGAGTAATGCAGTTTGCCGCTTCGCGTGGACAAACACTGCTCTCAAAATTGGTGGTTTCCAGTCAGGGACGATAGGGGCGCGGCCGGGAGCCCATTTCTTAAAGTCAATAAATAATTAAATTATTTCCTCTCAGGAGTGACACCAGGCTGCGAGATTTTCGCAGAGACATGTTTCTCCTCCTGAGATCAATTATTTCTGAAGACTTGGAGCAACCTCCTCTCTGAAAGAGGCAAAACTGTTCATTCCAGGGAAAATGAATGGGACTGTTCAAGACTGTACTACAGGAATCCCGCAGCAACAGCATGACAGTGTGCAATCAGAGGTAGTCATAATAATAATAATAATGATAATAATAATAATAAAAAGAAGAAGAAGAAGAAGAAGAAGAAATACATATTTACATATATTATAATTATAATAACTATCATTATTATTAGTATAAAATGCACTCGAAAATATTTACATGTTGTGCAATCACTTCCATCAGCCCGAGAATGTATGTTTGTTTGTGTCTGTGAGTGCGGGGGCGCCCACGCATAGATTTTGCGTGTCACTCCATCCATTCAAGTACCTGTCATCGTAGCAGAAATCGGCACTCAGCGTGTTGACGTACAGGACCAGAGCCACGGCGCTGCACAGCAATTCTGCAAACATTTCTCAGTCAAGCAGGCACGCGGGGAAATTTAGAAAAAAAATAAATTAAAAAAAAATGAACAAAAATAGAAATTAAAGGAGGGGGTTGGGAGCGAAGGAGAGACGCGGAGCGAATCCCGGGTCTCTTTTCCCTCTCAGTCGCCGTCTTTGTCAGGATGTCTCCGCGAAAACAAGTTCCCCCATCTCCACCGAAGTGCGCGCTGATGATAATCCATCGGTCGCTTCCTCTCTAACCCATGATGGGTTTGAGGTGGAGAGCCCTATTTATCCCGCTGGAAGTTGGACGGGAGGGGAGAGGAAAAAGGAAGAAAAAAAAACGCCAGCTACCGCGTTCACTGAATGCGTGACAACATTATCACACGCCTTCTCTAAGCATAGGATCGGCGCTCTGATGCTCGGCCGCCGCTCCTGAATAAACGTTGTGATTCCAAACGCCATCAAGCTAACTGAGATGAAGAGACTCGCATTTCCGCTTGCACTTTCAAAATAATACTTGTTCGTCGTCGTCGTCCATGCGCAACACTGGAATAAAATCAAAGACAAAGCGGTGAAATAAATAAATTATATTATTCAAAAAAGAATTGTATCAAATTGAAGGCTTTCACACTTGCTTATTCGACAAAGCAGGTCGTAATATCGTAGAACATTGTAACAAGGTGATGTAAAATATACTTTTCGAAGCCAAATATCTGTACTGAGTTGTTCATACCAAACATTTCATCTCATTTGCTATAAAAAACGGATTGTTTTCGTCTATTTCCTCGGTCAATTTACGGCTTTATTATTGACAAAAGACAAGTATTTCCGGTTTATTACATCGTATTTCTGTAAAGTGACGAAATTCGGGTCCGAACGCATGTGATAAGGAGACACGCGCATGCGCACACCCGACATGGGGCAAATTCCACATGTTGGTTAACAATATTGCAACCTACCATCGTAAAACCACACCACAACATGTATGTGGTCCTCAGAGTAAGTTAATTGGGGACTTCTTTTATTAATTGTTCCTATTCTTTTCAATTTCATTAACAGTCTATATTTATCTCGTGGGGTTGACACTGAAAAGAATACAGAATTCTACATAAAGATTAGATTTAGGCAAATGTCTGTCTGTCACATTAGGTTCCAATCATTGTGAAATAAATTACTTCGAGATATGGAAAGTAAAACCATAACTGAAATATATTGCAGCATGTGGGGGGGAAGACTGGCTGTTGGAACCCCAGAATCCTTTGCCAGTTATGATGACTGTTGGGAGCTGCTCATGGTACTGCATTAGAGAACACCAGTGTTGGATAGCTGTACAATGTTGTGCTTGATGTGTGACACGAACCTGCACCGTCAGTTGTCTTGTGCACTGTCAGTTTAACTAGTAGCGCCGAGAAACAAACCCCTTTCCCCTATTTATTGGTTGTTGCTTTAAACCCCCCCTCTGAAGAACACTTTTCTGACAGCAGTTATTGTTGACTCCCATTGTTACTGTGCAAAACCCTAAGCTCACCACAATATCAACTCCCCAAGTATGCATATTTCCTTTAAAACCCAGCACAATTATCTACGATTCCAGGGGACAGCACTGCTTGTAGTTATCAATACTGTATGGGGACCAAAAATGTCATGCCATGATTTGTATTTATCTAATACCTAAAATACTTTTCTACCTTTTAAGGCTACAATTGAAATAATGAGGCCCTAAAAATTTTGACTTCTTTCATTTTTTTAATCACTCTATTGCTTTCTGTTGATTTATAATATTATATTTGCAAAAGTTACAATTAAATTTCATAGGGGTGGTCACCATTGCAGTGATTCCAATTGACAAGGGGTCACTTTAAAAACAATGAAAATAATTAAAAAAATATAATTAGCGTCAGAAGGCATTTGATTCTGGTTGAGCTTGGGATATTGATTCTGAAAAATATGAATAAAATGCATGCACGATGTTTCACATAAAATAATAAAACAAAAAGGGGCACTTGACTCTGACCTCAGAATAAGCGATATCCACAATGACCAAATGATTCAGGTTTGAACAGCATATTCAGTGCTTGTGCATCAGTTGCTCTGTGACCAGTAGAGGGCTCATCAAGTGCACGCCATCTGGAGGGACCGGTACTTTTTCTGTGTATCACAATTCCGAAATGATAGCTAGTCCAAAAATATCTCTGAAATGTTAAATCATTCAAAGAAGCTTTTTTTTTTTTTTAAACAAATTCAAATTACAACACATGGTTGTGGAAAATGATCAGGGGTTAATTCCATTTATTTTCTTCATTATATATATTATATTATGAATATTATTTTCATCTTCTCCTTTCAGCTTTTCCCTTCAGGGGCCGCCACAAGGAATCAACCTTCTCCATCTAACCCTATTCTCTGTATCCTCCTCTCACACCAACTGCCTTCATATCCTCTCTCACTACGTCCAGAAATCTTCTCTTTGGTCTTCCTAGAGACCTCCTGCCTGGCAGCTCCAATTCCAGCATCCGTCTACCAATATATTCACTATCCCTCCTCTGTACATGACTGAACCATCTCAGTCTGGCTTCTCTGACCTTCTCTCCAAAACATCTAACATGTGCGGTTCCTCTGATAGACTCATTCCTGATTCTATCCATCCTGGTCACTCCCAAAGAGAACCTTAGCATCCTCATCTCTGCAACTTTTAGCTCTGCCTGTTTCATTCTGGCTTATAATCTTCTATCGCATAGTAACGCTGACACTTTTCTCCACCCATTCCAACCTGCTTGAACCCGTCTCCTCACCTCTTTTCCACACTCTCCGTTGCACTGGACTGTTGACCCCAAGTACCTGAAATCCTCCAACTTCTTGATTTCCACTCCCTGTAGCCTCACCGTTCCCCCTGAGTTACTCTCATTCACAGACATATATTCTGTCTTGCTGCGACTAACTTTCATTCCTCTCCTTTCCAGTGCATGCCTCCACCGTTCTAGATTTTCCTCAGCCTGTTCTCTGCTCTCACTACAGATGACAATGTCATCTGCAAACATCATGGTCCATGGAGATTCCTGTCTAGCCTCATCTGTCAGCCTGCCCGTCACCACTGCAAGGCTCAAAGCTGATCCCTGATGGAGTCCCACCTCCACCTTGAACTTCTCTGTTACCCCTTCAGCACACCACACCACTGTCTCACAGCGAACATACATGTCCTGCACCAGTCTAACATACTTCGATGCCGCTCCAGATTTCCTCATACAATACCAGAGTTCCTCTCTTGGCACCCTATGATATGCTTTTTCTAGGTCTACAAAAGCACAAGGCAGCTCCCTCTGGCCTTCTCTGTACCTCTCTATTAGCATTCTCAACGCAAATACCAAATCTGTGATACTCTTTCTAGGCATGAAGCCATACTTTTGTTCACAAATGCTGACTTCTGCTCTCAGTCTAGTTTCCACTACTCTTTCCCATAACTTCATTGTATCGTTCATCAACTTTATCCCTCTATAGTTGCCGCAATTCTGCCCCCCCCCCCCCCCCCTTATTCTTAAAAACGGGCACCATCACACTTTGTCTTCATTCTTCAGGCATCTTCTCTCTCTCTAAGATCCTGTTGAATAATCTTGTCAGAAATCTAGTCCTCTCCTAGACACTTCCACACCTCCACAGGTATATCATCGGGACCCCACAGACTTTCCACTCTTCATCCTCTTCAATGCCTTCTTCACTTCACTTTTACTGATCTGTGCTATTTTGTGGTTTAAAATAGTCACCTCTTCTACCTTGCCCCTCTTTTATTTTCCACATTAATTTGCTCTTCAAAGTACTCTTTCCATCTTCCCTTCTAGCTCTTCTAGCATGTATCAATACATTTCCCTCTCTGTCCTTAATCACCCGGACCTGTTGTACATCCTTTCCATCTTTATCTCTTTATTGCGCCAACCTGTATAGATCATTCTCTCCCTCCTTACTGTCCAACTAAGCATTCAAGTCATCGTACGCCCATTGTTTTGCCATTGCTACCTCTATCTTTACCTTACGTTGTAGTTTTTGATTGATTCGCATATTTGGTTTTGGCAAAATGTTTACACCGGATGCCCCTCCTGACGCAACCCTATGTACCTATCAGCTTGGGGAGACATGACCCCCCAAGGCTGGCTCGGAGAGACACCGTCCCGTGCCGCCCTGAGGCTGCATTTATATTATAAATATTACATTATATTATATCATAAATAAATGAAAACATAAATACAGCAGCTGAACACATGGAAATGGATGACGGTGCAGTGGCTTCCTGCAAATTAATTCAGAGCCATTTCAACAGATGGATTGTATTCATGCACCTCAATGTAGCCCAGCAGCAGGACACCATGATGTAATACAATGCAGGGCTGTTAAGAATAACTGATGCTTTCCTTCTTGTCCTTATCCATTCTTAAGGCTTAAAACTGTAAGAACGAGGTGTACAAATTACATACTAGCAAATCCAAAAGAATAATGACCTGCCTTCAAAAGAGAGAAAGGTTTTTAACATACCTGCCTCTCACCCAGTGATGGCAAGCGTTGGCTCCAGCCACACCACAAACCTTTGTGCAGAATAGGCAGATGGGATAATAAATGAGTGGATCGCAATTAATCCATAACAGTGATTTTTTTTTTTTCAATTGAAAGTGAACACAACAAGTAATAGAAACAATTCTTTTTTGCAGCGTCGTACAAAATGTATCAACCGATAAATAAATAGATAGATAGATAACTACTGGATTATAGTAGTGTGTGAAGTAGCTTAAGAGTTGGTAATCATTCATTTCCAAATTAGTGTGCTTTGACATTCTGTAGAATAGGATTTAATTTGATTTAATAATAATTCAGGCAAATGAGATGTTCTCATTGCTAAACATGAAACATCCCCCAGTGAGGTGCGTGTGTGTGTGTGTGTGTGTGTGTGTGTGCGCGCGCGCGCACGTGTTTATGTATCAGAGAGAGCAGGGCATGTGACGGAGGAGGCCCTCCATGGATCACTATGGATCCCAGACTATTTGGAAGAATTACAGGGCCACTGGTTTAGCGGTTTAGTCTTTCAGATAATTACAGGTTCAGATGCTTGTCTGAAGGAGACATCACTCCTGCATGGAAAAAATGAAAGGGAAACACGAGTATGGTAAAAACAGAATATACTACTTAATTCAGTCTCAATAAAATGGCTTTGAACAAAGCCAACAAGCTCAATCCACTATGTGGGTGTTTTGGACAGAATGACATTCAGCTCAACTGAAAACTAAACTTTCTCCACATAATGCAACACATCATTTTGATTACAAACTGCAGCTCTACCAGGCTCTATTAGAAATAAAATCAATGTGTGACGACATTAAGTGTGTATAAAGACTTCTCAAACAGTTCTTATTGGTCACTGAATTGTCTTCAAGACCACAACACCACTATCTCAGGAAAGTTTTGTATCATGTCAGTGAATTGTGTGACCGCTAAAAAGGGGATGACCAATCGTAGGTTGTTTCTGTGAACAACGTAACAACTGTATTTAATAAAATGCTAAAATGCTATTTTGCAAGCCAGTTCTTGTCTTCTGTTTGTTATATACTTCCATTGAATTGTCTCATATTCCTGTGATCTTGAATTCAATAGAAAGGCACATGTTATAAAGAGGACTATAACAAATCAGAAAAATCCCTCTGTCTACAGTGACTAATACTCTATATCTCTCACCCAGACGGAGTCACACACACACACACACACACACACACACACACACACACACACACACACACACACACACACACACACACACACACACAAACAGGGTGTTCCCATCCTACATTTTTTTTTTGAAGTGGGTTGTTTATGTTTCGATTATGATGAAACACAAAACCATAATTAAACTTTAGGTGTCCTCTGAGATGTAAAGGGTTAACAAGGTTGTCCTAGTATTCTGTAGGTCACATATTATGAAAAGCAAGACACACACCTAAGATTCCTGAAAGATCTGCAATAATTGTCACTTTAGGAATGGGCAAATTTTTTGGTTGAGACATTAGAAATAACCTTGAGCAAAATAATGGATAAATTAGTACATTTGAAAATCTCTCTTTGTAACTTTTTGGGGAAGTTAATTTCCGACACCACTAACTCCGGAATCGTCTTTCTCATAACTGACCTCCACACGCTCGTGCTTCTCGGAGAGAAGAATGAGGAAAAATTCAGAACCCTTTAGAGGAAACCTTGGACTGAGGGAGCATCGGAATGATTTAGGAGGAAGGCTTTGGGATGCTCAAAGTGCTGGATTGTGTAATGCTGAAACAAATATTTTGAGTTATCTGAATTCCATATGGAGGTCATGGCTCGTGCCCGCTCATCCTTTCTCCAAGACGTTTCGGTGTGCTGTGAGGCGAAGCAAACTTAATTTCCAATTTAAAAAGCAATTAAAGTCTGAGTACAAAAATAAACAATGAACAGTGGTATATTCATAACACCTGACATTAGCCATGCAAAACTCAACCAGCTTTAAAAAGACCTTCTGTAGATAATGTTTCACATTACTGAAAAATAAGCTGCTTTAGCTTGTTCCTTTTTTTTTGCTGTCTTAAAGCACTGCAGCACTTAATCCACATATAAACCTAGATAATATAGAAAGGTCATTAAAAGAAATAAAGGGCGTTGAATACTTATTTAAGAGTCAATCTTCACATTTCGCTGTTGCTTCAAAGTGTAAAACCTCCAACGTATTGCTTTCAAAATGTTGCAGAAAGTCAAAACAATGAAGAGTGTAGATACAAGCTCAGATGTGACACCAGTTTAGTCTTGTCGTCAGATTGCGTCTCGTATTTCTTTAAATTGGACACAGCCTGAACCACAAGCTCTAAGATGCAACATATTGCTTTATGTGAAGCTTCTGTTTTGTCCATATATTGCAAATTGTATGATTAAAAACTTTTTTTTTCAAGTGTGTACATAAAGTGAAGGACACCCTGCTGGTGTAAGATTTAATTTTAAGTTTTTTAAGTTTAAAATTAGTAAGTGAAGTCAATTCCAATATTTTAGATCATTTGATTACAAAGACATTGTTTTACAATGATCACAATGATTTACTATCTGCAGATCCATGTTGCTAATTATTATTAATATCATTCCATGTTGTCTATTGCTGTAATTAATGCAATTTATATTATGTTATATTTTTATCAATGGTTTACAAAACAGTTGAAATCTTTTTGTAAATCTGTGTGATTTCAACAGAGTTCCTTTAGTGACTGGTCGGTTCGTGGAGTTGGAAGGGAGTAAGGTTGCTGATGTAAAGCGATGTAAATGCAGACAATAAAGTGCACACACAAAAAAGAGTCAGAGTGAACTCCCAAGAAAGCTATGAAAAATATTTCTACTTTTGTTTTTACAGTTTAGGTAGCCACAATTGTCAGTCGTCTCTGGTAAGAACTCTGGTACATCTCATCACAGAGAGGTTGTTCCAGGGTGTGATTCAAACTGTGCAGCTTGTTTCAGGGTTTTTTTTTTCCATGTAAGGATATTTGCCACGCCGGGGTCATCGGGAGGGCATAGATAGTCACCGGTTACATTCTAAAGCCCCGTAACTTAGTAGTCACACGTTTTAAAAAAGGTATAAGTGTCAAGTTCAAGACCACAGGGCCGGCAGACAGCTATCAACTGGTTGCACACTAGTGAAATATCCCAAACGCAAACTGAACACTGCACACTAATTTTTACCATTTTCTTTGCACATTTATCCTATTCTTTTGTATTGTATTCCTTCATAACTGTTTCTTGATTCATTCACTTGGATATTTAAAGTCATACTTCACACGATTATGAATTTAGATCTTTACAAGGCCTATAACACCATTGAATATGAAATAGCAGCAAAATATCTGCACAGTTCAGTGCATTTGTATATACCCAATATATGTATAGTGTAAATCTTTGTGCGTTTTCTTTATTTTTCACTTCACTATTTTAAAAGTTGAGAAAAATGCAATAAATGACCACATTTAAATAATGCATTTTATGATATTTGAAATGTAAATGATTTCAAAGAACTCTGTCCAGGGTTCTCTACTAGTTGTCCACGGTTTGAGAAAATCCCTTCGCAAATTGCCATGCCAACGCTGACCAAATTCTGTGATCTCAGTTTTCCACATCCTGGAGGAATGCAGTTTCAGGGTCAGGGGTTAAATTAAGTTTGAAGACGGCGAAATACCACTGAAATATGAGAAATACATCGAAAATTACGTTGTTATAAAGTCTTCAACTCTATCAGTGCAAGAAGTCAAGGAATCTGGAAAGATTCTGTTCGATTTAATCTTTTTACATTTAAAGAGTATACCATCGTCTGTGGTTAAGGCCTTTTTTTTGTACTTCTACGCTATCTAAGCTACATTAGCCGGAACCATTGCTTTAAACAGCACACAATGAATTTAGATTTAGTCGCTCCTTATTTATTTTGAAAAATTAAAAAATGATGAGTATATAATAACATAAGCAGCTTGCTCATTTATAATGTAAAGTTGTAGTAATGTCAGCACACAGGCGGTACAGATGTTTAAAAAAGAGCGAGAGATTGATTATTTATGGAAAACATCAGAAATCAAGCGTATAAATGCCTGCTGCACCGTCAGGAAGCCAGAACACATCCAGGAAATTACCAGTTTCCTCAACACAGTCCCAGTGTATATCACATGTCCACTTTCATAACGCATTAAGGTTTGTTCAACTCTCATTTTGACTATGAAAGTGATACAATGTGTTTCAATTACTTGCGTTACAACAGTAAGGTCACTGAGGCACACCAAATGTAGAAAATACAATTGGTTTCAGAAATAGAATTCACAGACAGAAAGTGGTAAGTTTTTTAGATCAATGTGCTCTAATTGCAACAAAATTACTCCCGTCCCAGAGATAATAGTGAGGAAGTAAAGCATTGGAACACTTTCAAAATATTTATTCATTTTTTCATTATCTATACCACATATCCTGCACTCATGGTCACGGTTGGGTTGGATCCTATCCCAGCTGTCATCGGGAGAGAGGTGGGGTTCGACCTGGGCCAGTTACTAGTCGAACATAGTGCCACATATAGAGACAAACAATCATTCACTCTCTCAGTCACACGTCTGAGTAGTTTAGGATCTCCAGTTAACCGAGTGCATGTTTTTAGACTTCGGGAGGAAATCAAAGAACCGCCACAGACACAGGGAGAACATGTGAACCTTACACAGGAAGGCCCGCTGACGTCGAACCACTGACCTTCCTGTTGTGAAGCAGAAGACATGTACCATCATCTATTAGGGAGGGATTTAAAACTGTCATTAAATTTTGGAAGAAAATGTCTTCAAAAAATAATAAGTACAGCATTAGCCTGTATAACAAATAAACATGCAAAGCGTTATTTCTTTTGGTGTTAACATTGATTGATGGATGATGTGATTTATTTAACTTATGGAAAGTACATACTGCAAGTATTCAGAATATCAGCTTGAGGCCGTTGCTGGAGGTGGCCTTGTGAGCCCATTATGCTTCGAAAGCAGTGTGCATTTGTCCTTGTCAGCATTGATCTAGGTATATACATTATTAACTGAAGCAAGTTCTTTCTACGAATGAATTTAACAATAAGACTATTGCTTAACTGCTGTTATGATAAACCTTCAGTCTTCATAAAACAAACCAGTGAGTTTTAGACTCAAGTGCACACTGGAGTATGGATTCATCTGGGATCCTTGGTTAGTGAACACCATAAAGCTGACTATTTATTCATTTATTCGTTCGTGTGCTCGGGATTCTGGGGATGAAGGAGTCTATCCCAGCTGTCATTGGGCGAGCGATGGGGTCGACCCTGGAATGATCACCAGTATATCCCGTGTACAGACAACCGCAAATCGCTCACGCATTAACAAAAATCAGTTAACCGTCTGCATATTTTTGGCCTGTGGGAGCAAAACATCATCTAGGTGCAGATCATTTAATCTATTGGAATAAATGGGACAATTGATAAAAATATAGGAAAATTCCTGAAATAATGTAACCAGAAAAGAAAAAAAAACATATAATGCATTTAGATTATCTGGAAATCCTAAAATGACCATTGAAGTAACCTGTGGCAACAATCTGTTGGATAAAACCCTTAAGTGATCCCCGCTATGAGACCCAGTGGACTGATTAATCCTATCTATTACAAGTCTATAAACACAGTCAATGAGAGGGTGTCTACAGCAACTTTGACTGAACCTGTCCCAGCAACCCGAGCAGGCCGTGAATCCCAGGCCAGCAGTTCTGCTTACACGTTTGATCCTTCACAGTGTGTGTGCACAAAAAAAGAAAAAAAAAAGAGATTTTGTATGCTCTGCAGATGCACATAAATTAGTGTCCGTTTATACTTTAAGAACATAAACTTATACATCAATTCCAGTTGGTTTTTTTGATGTGTATCATTGGACCTTATCCTAAGTGCCCCTGATGAGAATCGCAGACTAATGCATTCAGCAGAGGAGTGACGAGGGCAGTCACGTCAGGCGATCCTTTAAACGTTTGCTCAGGTGTCCTCAGCCAGCTCCTTCTTTATCCACCTTGACTTCTGTGGTAAATGCAGCCCGAGAGATAGGACTAACACAGCGGTGGTAAAAGTGTTGTTATGACATAAGGTGCTTTTTTTTTTGGTTGTCATGATTGACAGAATTTAAGGGAATTACACGGCCACATGTCACAGGATTCTTTACTCCGCCTGCTGTTTGGTAGCTGCTTGAAGGAGCAGAATTTTCTAGAGATGGGTTTCACATCGAGAACGAGGATATTGGGCCATTTTCTTGAGACCGCTAAGTTATTGTGAATATCACAGAACATGCAAGCAATTCTGTGCAATGCCATTTGTCATTGCGAAAATATGTCACTGTCAGAATTCAGTCTCATGCTTGAAGACTCATTTAGGTTCAATGACATTAGCGGTAAATTTACAGCGAGAACTCAGAGGCTCCTTGTTTTATTTAATTTCCATTGGCCTTCCATTGGAAATTTCTGGTAAAGAAATGGTTCGTATTTTTTCCAGAGGCCCTCAAAGCAGCTACAACCATCAGTTGACTTTCACATGGATGCATGTTAATGTTGCACCGACCAACCCAATGGATGGCAAAGACATAGTTTCCACCTTGTCCACACATTCTTTGTTTGATTGTGTCACATGTCATATCATGCATGTGCAAGGGCGCATGCTCTCCTTTCTCCTCTCAACTTGATATTTGCATGTCAGGCCAATGCCCATTACCTTGAACAATTACCGCACCACTACTTCCAGTAATTACTAAGTCATTGTACCATTTGCTAACAGTCCTGTTGAAATTTATTGATCAATAATCATCACTTTGAAACAGTTAATTTGTCCTCCTCTTCATGTTTCTTTTTTGGTTACTCACTTTAGGGGTCGCCACAGTGAATCAACCTCCTTCATCTGACCCTATTCTCTGTATCCTTTTCTCTCACACCATCTAACTTCATAGTTTCTTTCACTACATCCATAAATTTTGGTGGTTCCTACAGGCCTACTGCCTGGCAGTTCCAGTTGTAGCATCCATCTACCAATATATCACTATCCCACCTCTGGAAATTATCGAACCATCTCTGTGTTACTTCTCTGGCATAATCTTTGAAACGTCTAACATGTGTTTTCCCTCTGATGGACTCATTCCTGATCCTATCCATCCACATCGCCCCCAAAGAAAAGCTCGACATCTTCATCTGTGCCACGGCTAGCACTGCTTCCTGTCTCTTCCTCAATGCTTCTGTCGACAACCAGTTTTGCTGGTCTCAAAACTGTCTGGTACAGCTTTCCTTTCATTCTTGGTGATACTATCATACTTTACCCCTGACACTTTTTCCATCTATTGCAACCTGCTTGTGCTGCATCTCCATGTACTCATTTCTGCTCTCTTCAGTCCCCTCAGTGTCCCACTTCTTCATATCTAACCTCTTTCACTGTATACACTCCTGCAATTCCTCATTCCACCACCAAGCCTTCCTATCAACTTTCCTTCCAGATGACTCACCAAGTACTCTACTACTTGTCTCCCTGATTACGTTAGCTGTAGTTGTCCAGAGGACCTTAGTGACTACCCAGAGCCTTTCTCAACTCTTCCATGAAAACCAAAAAACACTCCTCCCTTTTCAGCTTCCAGCACTTTGTCCTCTGCTCTGCCTTTGTCCTCTTGATCTTCCTTGTCACCCAGATTTATCCTACACACTACCATCCTATGCTGTCTGGGTATACTCTCACCTACCACTCCTTTGCAGTTACCGATGTCCCTCAGATTACATCTCCTATACAAGATGTAATCTACCTGCAAGCTTATGCCTCCACTCTTATAAGTCACTCTTTGTTCCTGTTACTTCTGGAAAAAAGTATTCATTACCACCATTTCCACTGGTACTGCAAAGTCTACAGTCATAAGAATAAGAATAAGAATAAGAATAAGAAGAAGAAGAAGAAGAAAAAGAAGAAGAAGAAGAAGAAGAAGAAGAAGAAGAAGAAGAAGAAGAAGAAGAAGAAGAAGAAGAAGAAGAAGAAGAAGAAGAAGAAGAAGAAGAAGAACTTTAATTATCTCGAAGGAAATTGTTGTCATGTGTCGCTCTGTGTTCCTATCCTTGATACCAAACCTTCCCATCACTTCTTCGTGTATACCGAAGTCTGCACCAATTACCACTCTCTCATATCTGCATCACTTCATTAAACTCACTCACCTGTGGGCTATAGTCACTAACAACAGTGAATTTCCATTTTCCAGCCTCTGACTCATAAGTCTATCTGACACTCTTTTCACACCCAGAACAGTCCTCACAAACTCCCCCTTCAAGATAACTCCCACTCAATTTCCATTCCTATCAATACCATGATAGTACAACTTAAAACCTGCATCCAAGCTTCTAGCCTAAATAGACTAAATAAATGAATAAATAGATACACAAATACATTAAAACATGAACAGAAAAAATATGAAAAAAACAACAACACATGTTTACATTTGAGAACCACGTTTTTCGATTTCGTAGAAAATATAAATGCTTACATATTTATATGATGATTCCGTCCATCCATTATCTGCCGCTTATCTTAGTCAGGGTCATGGGGAATGCTTGAGCCTATCCAAGCTGCACTCAGGCAAGACACACCATGGACTGGTCACTAGCCATACAACCAATTGCACATTTGGGCAATTTTCCCAATTTATTCCAAGTAACCATGTTTTTGGTCATGCATGTTTTTGACTGTGGGAGGAAACCAGAGAAAACTCACACAGACATGGGGAGAACATGTAACCTCCACACGGAAAGGTCCCCTGCCGGAGTCAAACCAGGGCCCTTCATGCTGTGAGGCCAAAGCACTAACTAGTGCAGCACCCGCCCACTGAAATCCTTTTGGAATATTTCGGAAAACATTATTATTTATTTGTTCATTTACTACACTGCTTGTCCTATAAACTATGTTGCAGTGGGGCTGGAGCCTATCAAAGCAAACATTTGATGAGAGGCAGTGTAAAAAACAATACATTTCTTACAAATGATCATGTGAGATTTCACGTAAACAGCACTCATAAGCCATGCAGCTGATCTGCTGTATGGATATCACATCTGCATCACACCAAGCGCTTGCACAACATGACCAGATTGACCACAGCTTCTATGTTTCCTTTCAAATGTGAGCTATATCTGATATTATAGGCAGATTCTGTTTCATTTTGTGAGACGGCAAAGGCTTTGCTTAATCCATAAAAAACAGCCCCGTCCTGAGTGAAGCCCTCTATCCACCATCCAACTAATCCAGATGTTGGATATCATTGTTTGAAAAAAGTCATCACCATCATCAAACCGACAAATCCCTCATACAAGGGTGGCTCTGGGAGTAATACAACTGTCCAGGTCATGAACATTTTGGTTCATTTGCTTTTGTGTTTGATTCAAGAAGGACCCATTCAGGGACAATACAGTTCTCTGACAGGATATTGAGCAGTGGACACACTACAAGACTTTTTTTTTACCCAATTCTACCAACAAGTCACATTCGGGCAGTGTAAATAATACTGATAGCGAGCCATTTATCATCCATGTTAGTTCTCGTAACCACAGATTCTCTCTTGAAAGTTTTACTTGAGAGTTTGATACATTAAGTGGGCTTCCGTTGATTTGACAAATCATGTCATCTCTGATGACCGGAAATCTGAGTATAACCCCCACAAAGTTTAGGCCTTATTTATCCTCGTTTGTTCTTTAGTCCTTACATAGCCTCGCCTGTTAACTACACATCTGGAGGCCTGTACGTGTCCTTGTTTGTTTCCCCACGCATCCGAGACAGGAGCCCGGAAAGCATTCCTTGCCATGCAAGTTTAACTTGTTTGTTGAACCCTCTCTCTTGATGTAGTGTCTGGTATTGCATTTGGGTCCATACACACACCACAACATAACATGTAACACATTTCAATATGTACAGGTATTTTGTCATATTGACCCAGCTCCCTTAACTTCTTTGAATGGAAGCACGCTTAGGGTTTTGGCGCCATTGATCAACTACTGCACAGTTGTCTACGTATCTTGAGACAAACTTTGATTCTGTTGTCCAAAACCTGTACAATTCAATCTCAATTCAATCTTTTCCTTTGGAAGTTTCATCCTTGCTATTTCAGCCATGTGCCTTTATTGGCTCAAGGTATTTCCAGTAACAAAAATAAAAAAGGTTAGAAAGAAAAAAACAAGAAAAACCCTTCTCACCTTGTTTTACCGTTGCGAGACAGTCTTTTTCAAAACTTTACCAAACCTTAAAGACCTTAGTCTTTAAGTCAAGCTACCTTAGGCTTAGTTTCTCTGGCTATAACCCTGCCCTGTGGTGTTGCGTGTTGCCATTTTCAAGGCTTTTCAAACCCTTCTCCTGAAACCACAAATGGATGCACGTTAAAATAGAATAAATATAGACAATCTGCAACCTATCATTCTCCCCAAAAGTATTGGAAAGAACTTTGTCCCAGCGAGTCTCTGCTGGCTTATATAAGAAACAATCTGTTTGAGCAAATTCAATCACATACCACAGCCAGATATTCCATTGAAATTGCATTTACAAGGCGGTCAATGACAGAATATTGAATCAAATTCCACTTCCAGGCTGACCTCTCATGCATCTTTTTTTTTCACCAGGGATTGTGGTATCTACATGGAGTGAGGTAGCAGCTACTTTTGCATATGTGGTGGTGTCTTTGCACAATATAAGTTTTATACTTCTAGCAGAACATTTTCTTTAATAATTTTAATGTGATGTACCTCATGGTCAATTCTTTGTTCTGCTTTTCTCCTTCCAAACCACAGGTCCAAATCATTTGCAGTCTACGTGGCTGTTAAGGCAGATGATCAGTCTCATGTCACTGATCTGAATGTGCCTTATTGAAAAGCAGAGCACTGTAATTTCTCAAATTACAGCTGTCAGGAAACATGGTGTCATAATTTCCCCTCTTCTGTCCTTGGATCATCATGTCAAAGGGGTCATCATGGGCACATTCTTCCACCTGCATAACACACTGAAAAATCAAATTCTTTCCATTCTTATCTGATTACTTCCCTGCAGACGTCACATGATCAGAGTCTGTGGAAACATTTAAAATGAAAATCAAAATTTCACCTCTATGCACGAACCCTCAATTAATAATTGCTTTTTCCGATAAACCTTACCCGTGATGGATGGTCGGAGTTGATCCTGTTAGCTATGGTATGATAGTGAATACTTGTTCAGGCAAACAGAAAAACATAAGAGATTGTGCCTGTCAAACCGTCATATCTATCTAAATCTTTTTACTTCCTGCTGTCCACACATCTGCACAAGCCATAACAGTTTTTTTTTTCAGTGCCTTCTGGCTCTCTCTTCTTCTGCTGTGTCTATATGATATATCTTTCTTCAGGTTAATATAGTTGACTGGCAATCATCTGATACGTCCACAAAAGGGGAGATCATGTGGTCGCTGTACCTCCATGGATTTAGGATCTTTTACAAACACTTATCCATCTTTCCACCTCATCAGGACCCATCTGAAGGATAGCAGGCTGTCGAATGCTCTGGAAATTTCAATTCTTTGAATTTCTTTGAAGACGAGCATCAATTGCACATCTGTTTGTCCTTGGGGTGGAATCCTTGTTTTGATCCCTGAGGGTTCTCCTTTCTGCCCATGTTGAAAGATTTTTTAAGGCAGGGTTTCTTACATAAGTCAAGAGGCAAAGGGCAGAGGCCATCATATTTTTTACAGATTGCAAAACCTTTGGAGGTCAACTTTGTTTGTGATGTGGAGCAGCACAAATCAAATTACCTTGACTTGATTTAAAACAGAGCCAGATGTTTCAGGAATTAATATGAAAATTTTTTAACATAAGTTCGTGAGTAAGTAAATAATAGATAGATAGATAGATAGATAGATAGATAGATAGATAGATAGATAGATAGATAGATAGATAGATAGATAGATAGATAGATAGATAGATAGATAGATAGATAGATAGATAGATAGATAGATAAAAAAAAAAAACAAACACAAAAAGCAACTGTTAACTCAAGTCATTCTTTCTAATAGATGTTTAACTGAGTGAAATATCAGTGAAATCACTGTTATCAAAACATTACTCCAAGATTTCTCTCTGCATACTCCAGACTGTAAACTTGCTGTGTGCAGCGTTAACGGAGTACAACGTGAGTAGTCATTCACTACTGACTTTTGCCAATGTCAAACCTTGCATGCAAAATTGTCCTCCCACCCACATTTGCCAGCACAGTACTTCCTGCCTCTCTCTCGGGACACACCACAAATCACTGGGATAAACCACTTAATGTGGTAGAATGCTTTTTGAACACTCTTTCAAAAGGCAAGTGTCTCTGACATTTTCCTTTGTTTATCTTCTGCTCCCATTTCCTCTGAGATATAGAAATGTGCAGGACAGGACATACACTTCATCCTATCAGTGTCATCATGTCAGGATATCAGGTTGATGATGCGTTTTTTCAGAAATATGTAAAATATGTCATGTTGTCAGTCACGATCAAAGAAAATAGTTGAGTAGGATAAATGAATACGGAGAAGCCCAGTTGACAACAAAGTAAGTCACTTATTGAATAAGAGAGGCATTCGTTAAAATTATTTGATGAACCAGCGGTTTGGTCAGCTGATTTCAGTTTGGTTTATTTGGCTTTCAGTAGCCTTACAACACTTAACTGGCATCTCAAGGTCTATATAATATTGCCAGATGAGGTTAGATACAACATGGCTCAGTTCTCTAAGATGTACACTGGGAAATCTTCGTGATGTTTTTGACGTTATCGTGGATGCTGGCCAGCATGTGTTGCATTGCAATGTGCACCGTGACACACGAAAAGTCAAGGCAATTTATTTCTATTAGTTCAAGCTGACAGGTTACATAGAGCAGAAGGCAAACCTCAGTACCCTCAAAGCTGGATAGACTGTAATTTTTGTATTGTGTATTTTAATGGAATAAGTCTGTATCTGTAGAATTTCCAATTTAATGGTTTATCAATAGTCATTTATTTCTATATATATTATTATTTTTATATATTTTTATATATATACAGACATACATACATACATAACTATATTATATATAAAAACAGGCAAAACAACCAGTCTACCTCAAGCAGCCAACATATTTTCCTTCAAATGTAATGAAAAGGTATTTAAATGTTACATAGATTTGCCAGGCCCTATTTGTATTGACTGAACTGTTGGGATAACTTCATATGATGACAGGCAAAATAGAAACAAAGAATTGAGAGCCATGTGCAAATCTAAGAGCCAATGAATCAAGCGTATGTCAGCATATGCACCAATGCATTTTGTTTTCTACCTTAAATGACAGCAGGTGCTTTCAGTTTGAACTTTTGCAGCTGCAAATAAGAAATAATGTCTCAGGGGCCTTTACGTGCATGACCGGGTCTTTTGTTTTTCCTGCACGTTATATCTCAAACGTTTATACTGTCAACGGGGATTATAAAGAGCTCACAAAGAGTAAACATAATAAAGTGACACTGAGGTTCTAATGTGCCTTCAGACAGCACATCCTATGGGTGCTACAGACATAAAAGAGAAATGTAAGAGGATTGTCAAAAAATGTATCTGGAGTGGTTATGTGTAGTCTGTTTCTGTAACGTTTTGTTGCTCCATGAGATTGTGTTGTACTTTTCTGGATTTTGTTAATTAAATAGATTATCCACCTTCTATTTTGAGGAAAAAATTATCTGCAACTTCATTGTCAATGCTGTATTTTTCTTAAACAAAATTGACCCGGAGGTTAAATTTTGGAATTTTCCCCAAAGGGACTTTCTCGCCTGTTAACTCATCGTATCCCTTTCAAACCATACAGTTGTGCAAGTTCTCCCACTTAAAAAGATTAGAGGCCTGTAATTTTCATTATAGGTACACTTCAACTATGAGAGACAGAATGAGTAACAAAAAAAAAAAAACAAAAAAAAAAAAAAAAGGAAATTACATTGTCTGATTTTTAAAGGATTTATTTGCAAATTATTATGGAAAATAAGTATTTGGTCAAGAACAAACATTCATCACAATACTTTGCTACATACCCTTTGTTGGCAATGACAGAGGTCAAAGGTTTTCATACACTGTTGCTGGTAATTTGGCCCATTCCTCCATGCAGATCTTCTCCAGAACTTTGATGTTTTGGGGTTGTCGCTAGGCAACACAGACTTTCAACTCCCTCCAAAGATTTTCTGTGGGGTTGAGATCTGGACACTGACTAGGGCACTCCAGGACCTTGAAATGCTTCTTATGAGCCACACCTTCATTGCCCAGGTGGAGTGTTTGGGATCATTGTCATGCTGACAGACCCAGCCATGTTTCATCTTCAGTGCCCTTGCTGATGGAAAGAGGTTTTTGCTAAAAATCTCACGATACATGACCCCATTCATTCTTTCCTTTACACAGATCAGTCGTCCTGGTCCTTTTGCAGAAAAACAGCCCCAAAGCATGCTGTTTCCACCCTCATGCTTCACAATAAGTATGGTGTTATTTGGATGCAACTCAGCATTCTTTCTCTCCTCCAAACACGACAAGTTGAGTTCTATTTTGGTTTCATCTGACCATATGACATTCTCCCAATCCTCTTCTGGGTTATCCAAATGCTCGCTAGCAAACTTCAGACAGGCCTGGATATGTACTGGCTTAATCAGGGGGACACGCCTGGCACTGCAGGATTTGAGTCCCTGGCAACATAGTGTGTTACTCATGGTGGCCCTCATTACTTTGGTCCCAGCTCTCTGCAGGTCATTCACTAGGTCCCTGCTGGAATCCTTTGGGAGCTTTGTCCAGTGAGCAGTGATTGACATCACCCATGATGAATTTGGGCTCATCAAGGGAGATCTGCTCAAATCTGTCAAGTGTACCTGTAGATTTGATATGCTCTGAGGCTGCATTGGCTTTGGGCTGGATGTAAAGTGTTTCCCTGACAACCACCATCTTACACGACTGGGGGTTGACGTATAGGCAAACCCCCCCGCCATGGTGTTTCCCCATGCTAATAGCATCTAGCCTTATTGGATGCCTGAAGCCATCTACAGTATGTGTAGTGAAATAACGTTGATGTTAGTATTGTTTAACCAAGTTTCAGTAAATACAAGGATAGAGGCAGTCCGGTACTCATGCATGTGGTTCACATTGGCCTGGAGTTCATCCGTCCTCCCATGGAGTGAATGCATGTTGGCTAATATGACCGAGGGGAGCACTCGGTATGTACCTCTCTCCCGCCTGATGCCGCCCTTTTTCTCTCTACTTCTGGTCCTTTTTTATTGAGTGGGGGCGTTGTAGGGCGTGGGAAGTTTGGGGAATCCTGGCTTGGGGTGCACTGAGGTGTGGGACTGCAGCGTTGTTAGAATGGTGGAACAGCTGGAGCAGCTGTTCCGTGGAGTATGCAATCTTCTGCTGTTCGGCATCCTACAGAGGAGTGATACTGGAGATCCAAGTAGGTGCCGGAGATCCAGGCGGTATGACAGGATAGATGGGACTGGGTAATTGCTGTGTATTCCGTAGTATAAGTGGTGAGCTGATAATGCTAGCTGCATTAGTTGCGTTGGCTGCGTTAGCTCAGGTGGCTAACAAAGTCTTTGTTATGGTTAGCTTATTGTGATTCCGTCTGAAGTAAATGTCTGCTGCAGCAGGTGGTGAGGTGAAATGGGAGACGTCTGAGATGAGGATGAAGAAGATGAAGTTGAGGATATACAAAAAACGAAGCTTAAAAACATAGAAAACCAAAAGAACCAGAATACTGCTGCTTTGTGAGCAGCAGTATGGCTTCATGCCTAGAAAAGGTACCACTGGTGCAATGTTTGCTTTGAGAATAGAGCAGTACAGAGAAGGTCAGAGTGAGCTGAATTGTGTTTCTGTAGACCTAGAAAAAGCATATGACAGGGTGCCGAGAGAGGAACTCTGGTATTGTATTAGTAAGTTTGGAGTGCCATTGAAGTATGTTAGACTGGTGCAGGACATGCATGCATGCTGTGAGACAGTGGTGAGGTGTGCTGTAGGTGTTGAAGAGAAGTTCAAGGTGGAGGTGGGACTTCATCAGGGGTCAGCTCTGTGCCCCTTCTTCTTTAAGGTGGCGATGGACAGTGGTTATGGAGTTAGACTGGAATCTACATGGACCATGATGTTTGCGGATGACATTGTGATCAGTAGTGAGAGCAGGGGGGGTATGCTCTGGAAAGGAGAAGAATGCTCGTTGCATACACCTGTGGGTGCCTTCCTCAGCTACCTTAACAAGTAGCGGTAGCCTTTGGCCAAGAACTGATATCATCAGGTGGTAACAAACTTCACTTGGTGTTTTGGCCCTTAACCACATCAACCTCCAGTTGGTGGGCCAGCAGTAATTGGCCAGCTCACTATCCATCTGCCCCTGGCCTCCAGCATTCCTCCTCTCTCCGGCTCCATATCCAACACAAGGCACGTTCTGTATCATCCCCCATCCTACAAGCAGCTTGCATGTTGCTTCACTTGTCCAGGCCTAGGGCAGAAAGTAAATGCCATACGGACTTAGCCTCGAAGACCCTGCACCCTATCTCCATAGGGAACTGTCAGCCCTTGTCTCTGCAGTCTTGGACTAGAAGTTGGTACCTTGAGGCCTTTAAGATTAAATGCACCAAGACAGATTATATGTGTGTGAATGAGAGTAACCCGGTTGGAATGGTGAGGCTACAGGGAGTGGATGTATGGACGTGTGAGAAGGGATATGGTGTTAGTTGGTGTGTGAGAGGAGTATACAGAAAATAGGGTTAAATGGAGAAGTTTTATTCGCTGTAGCGACCCCTGAAGGGAAAAGCAGAAAGAACACACGAGATTCATGGACTGGATGAGTGATGTGGGTACAACAATTCAGAAGTCAGTTTCTGACAGCATCTATCTTGTATTGTGGATAAATGCCTGACAGGAGGCAGGTGTCTCGAGAGCAGGTGAGAAAGAAAACTGACAGGGAAGAAATTGAAGGGGCCCAAGGTAAAACTTTTCCAGATAACTGAAATGTGCTTGTGATGTAAATAGTAGCACAATGTATTTATTTCGTCCGTATTGAGCTGCAGTACTGTAGTCTGGTATGTACTTGGAGAGAAACCTGCATGATTGGGACGAGTATTGCAGTTGCTGCGGAAGTTTTATGTGTTCTGGACTTTAATCTGACATGCATGTTCCATTCCCTTTTATTCTAGTTCAGATCTTTAAAATTTGGATTGAAGAAACACAGGACGACATGGAATAATCCTTTATGTGCCAATGTGCCTTTAAGTGCCCCTTCATTAGCGTTTCGTCGATTTAAGTCCACAACACCTTCAGAGGGCTCAACAGTGACCTCAGGCGTACCTGAAGCACTCCCCTCTGTGGCACCCCTAACTACTGCCTGCGGCCCAGCAGATGTCCTTCCGCTTCAGCCAAAGCCATTGATTGCTCCTCTAGGCTGCCTCTGACAAAACTTTGATGACATGGTGCAGGCTTCGGTCTCTAACTCCTATATCCCTGAGCAGTCTGGCAGTAGATGACCTGATGAATCTTCTACATCCTACTTCCACAGGGTGGACTTCAGCCTTACAGCCACATTGTTGCGCTTCAAGGAAGGTCGGCATACCTTTGGTGCTTCCTTTTATATGCCTCCTCTAAGGAATCTATCCAGGGAACGGAATGTTCGATCATGAAAACCTTTTTGGCAGATGGGAACCGAAGTATTAGGTCAGGTCTTGGGGTGGGAGTAGCAATCTGGAAGAAATGTGGAGTGTTGACCAACATAGGCCGCATTTTCTAGTCACTGGCTATGTGACATTGGCTATATTCTGTTGTTGTGGATGAGCTCTTGTTTCCCTTTGGCAGGGGACTGGATGCTGAGGGCGTCTTAGCGTTGGCTATCGTTCACCTGTTTTCCAGGGTGGCAGCAAGACTCTTTGAATCTGGTTATGCTGCCAGGTATAGCATCCCTGGGAAAGACATGACCCACGTCCACTGATAATGTGTCTAAGGGACTCACCTCACCTCATCCAATGTCATCCTCCGTCTTTCAACAGCTGAGGCTTTTCTCCAGGCTGAGCAGTGAGCAGTTAGTCCCAGGCCTCCTCTTCCATGCTGAACGAGTCCCACGATGTCCGCATGCTTGAGGGTTGTCACTGCTTCCTCAATTGCATGTGCTGGTCTCCATTTGTGGCCAGCTGCAACAGCTGGGGCATTCCTGCTCACCACAGCATCTTTGGATTCCATTAGTGTCACCTGGGGTCTTTTCTTGGCACGCTTGAACTCCTGTGTAAGACTGGTGAATGGCAACCTAATCTCCATAGAGGGCTGTGGACTTAAGGCAGTGTAGGACTTCCAGCCACCTCTTTATGTGGTTTGTAATTCCTCTCCTCATTCTCTCCAATGTTGAGATTGGCCCCAAGCCCAACCCAGATGAAGAATTTGACATCAGACAACACTCCCTTGAGAACTTGGATGGTTTTATCTTCATATGGGCCCAACTGAAGTTCTCCTGTGGCTTCTTGAGCAGTCACCTGGTACATGAAGCAGCGGTTGTTAGGATGGTGATATCATCCATGTACGCTCTGAGGGTTGGGAGATGGAAGTCGGGGCTAAGTCACTGTCCACCAACCACCCATGTAGAGGCAGGTGATGATGACCCCAATAGCCATTGTGAAAACCAGGGGAGAGATTGTGCAGCCTGCCATGATCCCAACCTCCAGGCATTGCCAAGAGGTGGTAAACTCTGTGGTGGTGAAGCACAACTGCAGATCTCGGAAATAAGACTTGACCAGGGCTGCAATGTTGTCTGGGATACCGAAGAATTTAAAGGCAGCCCAAAGTAGCTCATGGGGCATCAATACAATGCATTTACCAGAACTAGAAAGACCACATCTTCTTTCTTTGCCTTTGCCGTTTGAATCTGGTGCCAGACCATGCTGGAGTGTTCCAGGCATCCAGAGAAGCCCAAGATGCCTGTCTTCTGTACAGATGTATTTATCTACTGGTTGTCAAGCAGGTATCCAGATATCCTTTGGGCAATTATCAAAAAGAAGATTTTATCTGCATTCAGTAGAGAAATTGGTCGAAACTGGCTGATGTTTTTTGCCTCTATCTCTTTCGGGATCAGTGCCAGTCGGATACCCGCTTGAAGTGCATTGATACCTTTCTTCTTTACCTATGTGGACATTTTCCACAGCTTCCTTAGCTGTCTTCTTTCTTGAACGAGACACTTAATCTCACGTTGCCTCCTGGATGCAGGCATCACTAGGACTTGTGCCCTGCCTTTCTTCTCTTGAACCCCGAGCTGTTCCTCTCCATACTGGTAGATAAAAAAAAATAATCAGTGAATTTTCGACCTTATATTAGAGAGAAAATATCAGCTGCTGTAACAATACCAGATGATTGCTGGATTGAAGAGCAACCAACAATTTACAAAGGTGAAACTACAAGATGATTTAAAAAAACTGTGAATGAAACGATACCCTCTTTTGCATTACACTGATAAATGCAGGACATTGTAATAAATCACTTTTAAAATCCATTTTCAGTGTTTTGGGGATCTGAAAGGCTTACAATTTCCATCTCATATCTTTGTCTGCTCTGAATACTGTCTTGTGATGCTGCAGATGTACTTCCAATGTCGCCACATAAAAGAAAATTTTCATGAAGAACCAAACCAAACCAAACCAAACCAAAATCAGCAAAGGGTTGCATAGTCAACATGTTGGGAACAGTTTAACACTTTGGTTGATTCAAACAAAATTTGCTAAACAGCTTATTTTTATATGGCCAATTTTCAACAAATCCTCTACACATTATCAGTTGGTAAGTAAAAAGGATGCCCTTATTTTAGAGATGAGTTACATTTTTTTTCCTGTATCATTTGACTTGGTGTTTCTCAATGGTCTCGCCCTCAAGAAAATCACCACAGTGATGAACATCTGTTATGATTTAACTGGATTCCCTCATCTCTCTTTAACACTAGAATGCATGCAACGGTTACACAAAGTCCTGCTGTTCGGTTTACTTACTACACTGACTCAGGGAAACAGCTAAAAAAAGGGCACGAATGTCTGGGAAGAAATTTCATATGAACAATAAAGTGCATGCACATATTTATATTTATATTTATATTATATTTATATTTACTTTTATATATATATTTATAACATGTTGCCCGCTTGGCACAGATACAGTATATATATATATTGTATATATTGTATATATATGTATATATTGTATGCATATATACAATATACACTTATACACGTGTGAGTGTATTTATATATATGTTGTAGATATGTATATGTAAAAGTAAATATACATTGTATGTAACTCCATATTTTTTTGACTTGAACAATATCACTTACCATATAATATTATCAACGTTTATCTTTAAAAAACAAAAATTTTTACAAAATTTGTACCCTAATTGACTATTTTAATATGACTCAAATTTGAAAGGCATTGTTGTTAAATATAACACTAGCAGTTAAATATGACAAGTGACTTTTCATCCTTATCAGTGCTGAAACTATATGTTGCAAAGTAATAGTTTAGTCAAAAGTCAAAAGACATGTTGATGGTGCCCAGAAATCTCCATGAGGATTTTTTCACTGCCAAGAAATCTGTCTTTGTTTAATCATCAATACTCTTATATAACATATGGATCCATTCATTCATTTTTTTATCTATACCACTTATCCTGCAGTCAGGGTCACAGCCAGTGGATCCCAGGGCCACATGTAGTATGGTGGTTTATGAACAATTACTGAATTATAAATGCTCTAAAATACACCCAGCATACTGTTCATGCACACACCATAACATCATAGCAAGGCTTCAATTAGTAACCAATTGGGCAAACATGCACTGCGATGGAGGCCCCTGCTGACCTCAGCAGCCCACTTGCACCACTACTTCTGACTGGATCTTAAAAAGACCGGGATTGCGCTGACAAACTTTGCATAGTGGTATGGGAATGCAATCACATCTTGAGGACAACAGCAGCACATTCATAGAACAGATGGTGGAGCTGAAGTGTAAAACAAAACACACATATGGCAACATGAAAATAGCAGCCAAATACCAATGTAACGGCTGGTTACTGACAGCTCTGGTGGTGTAACAAAACACAAGAGAGAAGCTAGACAGTAAACAGAAGAAACAATATGAACTTGTTAAATTGGTGAAAAAAGGTTGATAACCAAATGACTTCAATAAACAGTATTAATATATTTCGATTGCACACAACAGTGCCCTGTCAGCTGAAACCCGAATATATATAAATACAGTCAGTGAAATAATATTTCAAGCAAACTAAAACCATATTAATGATTTTGAAGAAATGGATGGCCACCTGAGGATGGTGCAGTAGTAAGCACATCTGCCTCATAACAAAAAAGTTTGGTTCCAACAGGAGACCCTTCTGTGTAGACTTTGCATGTTTTCCTCATGTCTGCGTGAGTTTCCTCTGCCCTCTCAGGTTTCCTCCCACAATCCAAAAACATGCAGTGGGTTCACTGGAGACACTAAATTGCCCAAATGTGTGAAATGGATAGTTATATATCTCTATGTGTGGGCCTGTGATTGACTGGCAACCGGTCGAGGAAGCAGTGCTCCCACCCTGAGAACGGGATAAAAAGTACAGAAAATGAATTAATGAATTGACAAAATTCCTAAATGAGGTTAAAATACAATATATTAGATGCTGTAGGAAGTCAAGTAATTCAATCAGAAGAAATCAAATAATCTCTACTGGATGCAAGTGCTTAGAAACTGTAGAAAAAAGGATGGTTACTATATGACTATAGATCAACTGAAATAAATTTAACAACAGACTTTCACACACACCTTTAATGATTTCCTAAAAATGAAACCAGGGCTCATTCAGGCTGGGATAATTATTCTGATAAATTTGGGAGAAAAGGAAAGAAAAAGCCAAAGCAATAGAGGCATTCAATTGAAAAGAAATCACAGCCTCTGATATGCAGCACTGTTTTTTCTTTCGCTCAGAGATCCAAGAGCAGCTGGTTGTGATGAACTGCTTGGTACCATGCTCACAGCCCTTATGTTATTTGGCCGCTTGGAGTCTGTGGGGCTTATCCAACAGAAACAGGGCATGGGGAAGGGGATCCAAGAAAAGTCTTGCTGCTTTCACAATGTGAATATTTGTCATGGGCAAGTTAATAAATACACACAACAGCAAAAGCATTTATCTGGGGAACAACAACAAGCCCTAGTTATCTTATTTCCAAAACATTCTGGCTTATCAAGGTAAGGTCACCTAATCTAAATTGCCAATCAAAAGAGGAGGAAACTGTTTATATTATCTCATTTGTGAAATTTCTTTTATAAATACATTTGAACTGTTCATACAGTTGAAAAAAAAAAGTGTTTGTGACTGCTGGGGACAGCTCATGATGCTGAGTGGTCAGCCATCAGTTTTTGAAGTACAAAACCATTGGTTATTTGGTTTTAAACCAAATATATCCAAAATATTTTATTCAAATAGAAATTTAAGGACATTTGCAATGGAGAGACATATTGTTTGATAATTTGGAGCTTACTGAGCACAAAATGTCTGCTATGAGGACTGAAAATACTAGCATACACTATACTTTACAAAATCAGAGAGAGTTTTTCTACCTTTTGAAAATTGTGACAAAGGACCACTCCTGACAGTGTTATCATTGGTGCTAATGTTAAAACAAATATTTTCCCATTTGTAACTTTTGCACCTCTCACCTTTTAATCTGTTCATATATTTGAATTTCATACATGCTTGGTGGTCAGATTTATCACTTAGATTTTTTATTATTAAATTATATTATTCACAATATTTGCATATACCTAACTTATCTGTCATTATATGTAGAATTGCAATTTAATTCATTGTTGAATTTTCGTTTTGCTCAATTTTGAAAACATGATGATATTAAAGAAATAAAAGTAAAAACGATCCCATATGTTTCCATGCCTGAAATTAAAGAATTAATGACGGCAATTCAAAGATTTACCACACATCTTGCTGTGCAACACCAGGTTCTTTGTTGGCCTGGAGTGTCCCTCTTGCACGTTTATTCAATATGAATGTGTAGTTATGAATTCAATATATGGCATTATGAAATTAAGTCATAACCCCGTTGTTGCATACTGTGTTTGTAAGTATGTGTATGCACGTGTTTGTTTGTTAGGTATTTGCAGACAGGCAAATGTTCATATTGATATTTGTATTAGTTGCGGTCGAATATAATTACCCATTTTTAATTTGGATGCAATGTATGTGACATAAAAATAAACAGCTGTACTGTTACACATCTGATGTGAATTTCAAAAGTGTTGAAATGCATGCTATTAAATAAACTGTTATAATGATTCTGAACAATGATAGCGGGTGTAAGAGTGATATACCACAAACATAGTTAAAAGTAAATCATTTGAATCAATGTTTGGTTCCAAATATCCACTCAAACCCATAAAGTAAACTCTAAAATGCCTGTGTGAGGATTAACAAACACATAAATCCTCCTAAATGAAACATGCTTACACCAAAAAACTTGCAAAAATCTCAACCACAAATAAATCAACTGTGATGTCTGGAGGAACACAAGTTTACTTTCCCTACAGTATTATCAGTAGTATTTAAAAAACAAAGATATGGCCATGCTATTTCAAGAGTCATTATGTCTTTTATAAGACAACTTTGTCAATGTATGTATTGCATGCGTGTAAGCGTGCACGACCAAGTAACTCGTGTGCCTGCATTTAAATGGCTGTGTGTTTGGGGGAAGATCTGCTGTAAAGAAAGACTCCCTCATGTCCAGAATTTTTATCAGCATTTTTGATCTGCATTAGAAACACCCTTGAAAGGCACCATGTTCTCTCTGGGTCTTTAGATATAGAATTTGATTTCATTTCAAAGAGCCGTAAAGGAATTCTTAACTATGCTTAAGGAAATAGCAGATCTGGGGGAATCCCTTAATTTCTCTACATTTCCAGTGTCCATGGAGACAATATAATGATGACCTGAAATGGCAGTAGGCATTAAGAACATTCTGATGTTACTTGAAGTTTGGATCCAAAGTGCACAGTGCTGACCAGTGCTGGGTGGCCCAATATGGGCAAATGCCAAGGGCACTATGGCCTACAGACGATGCCAAATATCAGGAAATTACCTTCAATATAAATATTTTAATACTAGCTATAAATACAAACTCTTAAGATTGAAAAGCTAACATTGACTCAAATGGAAAGGAATGCCCAATTAATATGATCGCAACTGATAGTACCAAATTATTCCCCCGCGCCCGGCTCCCCCTCCTTCTCCGACTGTTAGGTGCCTGCTTTCTCTCTTAAGGGGAGTGATTATAATTTATTACCATTATTATAATTTACTCACTAATTTACAGGCTTTTTCTTTTGTGGTAAGGGTTTTGTATTTGTTTGGAGTTTGTTAAATTGGCATTGGTATGACATGTTACCTTATAAATTAAGGCAATGGTAGAAACTATTTGCCACTCATTTTCTTTTGTATGTATATGTGAATTGCTGATGGAGGGAGGCAATATACTGCCCTTAAATAGGGCAGTATATTGCCCCAATTATCATTGGTGCTAATGTTAAAACAAATATTTTCCCTTTTGTAACTTTTGCACCTCTCACCTTTTAATCTGTTCATATATTTGAATTTCATACATGCTTGGTGGTCAGATTTATCACTTAGATTTTTATCATTACATTATATTATTCAGAACATTTGCATATACCTAACTTATCTGTCATTATACGTAGAATTGCAAATTCATTTATTGTTAAATTTTCCCTTTGCTCAATTTTGATAACATGACGATATTAAAGAAATAAAAGTAAAGACGATCCCATATGTTTCCATGCCTGACATAACTGGCATACTGCCTTAAATAGGGCAGTATATTGGATGGGGCAGGCTTTGCAAATACCACTGCAGACTGGATCCTTGAGGGGGGGCAGAGTTTTCAGGAAACAGCATTGCATAACTGTAATCCATGACCAGGTGGAGATAGATGGGTAAACTGCTGTCCCCTCCCCTCTTTTTCATTGTCGCCATCTTCCACTGTGCGTTTATAAAGGGGGCAGTAGGTGAGAGAGTTGCCAGCACACCACTCCAAGCAGCTGTGTTTGTCCAAAAGCGATGCAGTTTTTCTCCTGGCGTTGCTGTCAGTAAGTCTGCCTTCTTGACCGCAGGTGCCTCTCGACGTGCTCTGCTAATGCAAAGCCAAAGACCCAATGGATGTGTCTTTAAGTTTTCATTGTGTTTTGATAACACCCTCTGTGCAGATGTTGGTGCAGCGGTTACTGCTTGTGTCTCACAGCAGGACGGTTCTTTGTTCTATGATATGTTGGGTGGTGCTCAGAGGTTTAGAGCGTTCATCCTGGGAACCAAACATTCCGGGTACAATTCACGCGTTTCTCCTAGCCTGTTGTTGAGAAAGATACAGAGCCCCTAACTGTTCCCCTGGCGCTGTACAGTGGCTGCCTTCTGCTTATGGTTCATCCATGATGGGTTAAATGCCGTGGTCAAATTTCACTGAAATTGTGCTGCATGTAGAAGTGTATTTTCTCCCTGTGTCTGTGTGGGTGTCCTCTGGTTTCTCAGGTTTCCTCTCGCTGTCAAACGTGCAGCAAATTCATTGGAGACCTCAAAGCAACGGGAGTCAAAAGCTTGAATAGACAATAAAATTAGATTTTTTGTTTGTTTATTTATTTGTTTATTCTTATTCTTATTCTTATTCTTATTCTTATTCTTATTCTTATTCTTATTCTTATTCTTATTCTTATTCTTATTCTTATTCTTATTCTTATTCTTATTCTTATTCTTATTCTTATTCTTATTCTTATTCTTATTCTTATTCTTATTCTTATTTTGACCTTGATCCTGTGAACATAGGTGATAAATAGACATTTTGCTATATATGAAAATATATGGACAAACTGAATGTGTGACCTCAATTCTGAAACCTTGCTCTTGCCTTTGAAATATTATTGTGAGTAGGGGAGGGGGTAGTTTTTAATTCCTTTCTTTGAGGAATTTGTTTAGTTCCAGAGAAAAAGCATGAGAAATCTTATATCCAAAATGTTTTTTTCAACCTTTTGGCTCATCATTAATGTCATTGTTATTGAAAAGATGTGCACTGAGAGCACTGAGATATCCTTCAATATGAGAGAAGAGCTTGTGTCTTATCAGGAAAGGAACCATGGAACCCACTAGACATTTCTATTGTTATAAGTTTTGAACTGGCTAGATAAGAAATGGCGACAGGTCTGTCACTTTGCATGCACATCTAAAAGTATTTTACATTTATCTTTTCATTATCTTAGTTCAATAATTTGCAGATTGATTACAGTCATTTTAACAGAGGCATGATTTTTGTCCAAAAGTGATTGTTGACAGTGATGAGCAACTGAATGTGGCATCTGGCTGCATTATATAGGGGTGAGAGTGAGGCTTTTCCCTTTTTTCTGCACCTCCTTGCTTAAGCTTTTATAGGGTTCAGCAGTGTCTGGAATGTAGAGGGACAAAAAAACTGAAATGTGTCAAGACTGAGGTGCAGTAAAGGTTTATACTCCGATTTCTATGATTTTCCCAGAAAGTTCTTGGTTCCATTGCATCTGTCAAATACCCTATATTATTTTCCATTTATGTAAAAAGTCTCCCACAAAGAATTGCGGATAATGAAGATGAAAATGAAATTTAAAAAAAGTTCAGTTCTATTTATATGTAAAAATATAATGAAGAGTGTATAACATATAACAGCATTTTCATTATTGCCTCAAGATGAAATACCCTTGCCAGGAAAAGTATTCTTACGTTTCCAACCAAGTAGATGTAGCCAAGGAAATTGAACTTCAAGTATCAATGTGAAGGCAGATGGACCAAAACAGACCCCTGTTGTGTGGACTTTGAATGAAATAGCCTTGGAATTGAGGAAAGCAGATGGACAGTAGTGGTAAAACTAGATTCAGGAGTGATCGATAATTCTGACTTTCAGTGCCTGTCTTCTATATTAATGTCAATTAAAAATCAATTGTGTAAAAATGCCTTTCTATTATGGCCATATTTTTGTCACTCTATTCACGGTATGTTGTTGTTTTGTTCTACTTGTATATTTTTCATCCTCGCTGTTCCTCAATGTTGCCCATTGTCATCCCTGTTGTTGTTGGTTGTTGTTGTCTGTTGTCTACTTATCTGCTGTCTATCTATTCTGTTTTTTTTGTTTTTTTTTTGTCTTGCTATCTCCTGTCTTCTGCCTTTATATTTATATTTATACTCATATACTCATACTTACGGTATATTCATATTTTATTTTCTCTTTTTTTGACATAACTGTTGTGCTGCTGTGACAAAGGAATTTCCCCTATGGGGGTCAATAAAGTATATCTTATCTTATATAAAAATAGACCCTTGCCAGCAAATTTGCAAATGGATCCTTTTCACTGACTCCTGTTCAATACAGCCAAGGAATTTTGACTACACGTCCCACCGAAGGCACCTAAAGTGAATCCATAGAACCAAAGTTGTGACGCTGATGGACCAAAGTTGATTTTTGCTGTGTGGACTTTACTGACTTGAGTGTCATTGGCACAATGGGACAACATTGTGAAACATCAGTGCTCACCCATTCTAACCTTTAGCGCCTAGCTTCTGAGGGATAATAATCAACTGATATATCTGTTTCGTATGAAAAGCTATGTCCAGATTTTTCAAGGGTAAGATGGTACCTTACCTAGGCTTCAGTGGATAAATAGTGAATAAGACTTGACTAAATTTGGGTGAGAAGAAGTAAGAAAACAAGGCTGACTTTCTTTTGGCAAACACATATTTGTTGCTGTCCAATAATGAGAGGATTGCAGCAGAGGATGTATTCGGTCAGTCAGCCTCTGGGTTGCCATGGGCATGGGCATTCTTGAGGGTGTCATTAAATAGAGGAAATTTGTGACAACATTGAAACAATAGTGCTCAACCGTTCTGACCTTTAGCACTTAGTTTGTCAGGGATCATAATCCACTGGTATTTCTATTTTGTAAGCGAGGCTATATCCAGGTATTTCAAGGGTAAGATGGTACCAAACCCAGGTTTGATATCCCCTGCATTTAGCGTGTTGCAAATGAGGTACATATCTCTACATTTGCTATTAAACCTGAATACTGAGTCAAAAAATAATGATTTGGTAAGATGGTCCCAAAACAATCTTTTTTTGCAACTTCTTGTTGGTCAGTCAAGAAATTAAAATAAAAATGCTTTGTATTTGTCAAACATTTTGCAGTTTGACATCTCAATATGGAGTCATTGTAGTAAAAATAAGAGCTATATTAATCCAAATGTAAAATCAATTCTTGTTAAAGTCCATTTCCATTATTTCCATAACACAATAGACACTCACCACTTAGCAAAAGGATGTTTTTTTTTTTTGCAGTACGGTCCAAAAGAGAAGTGGTTGAACCAAAGGCAGGAGGCTGCTGTAATAACTTGAGTCCTCAAGAGCAGCAGAAGCGTGCCAGGAGCATGAGCAAGACGTTGATGGATCAACATCATCCTCAGCAAGCTCTTAATAGATTGCAAAGGGTCACATTCACTTTCAAAATACTCAAAGGAGAGCACAGCTGAAGAATGCAATGTAGAGTTGGGTCCATCAAATAATTTCACACAGACAGACAGACAGAAAGAAAGAAAGGTAGAGAGAAAGAACAATAGAGAATTTCAATTTTAAGTATGGACCAAAATAAAATAAAAATCTATAATATATATGGTTATTCCACACACACACACACACACACACACACACACACACACACACACACACACACACACACACACACACACACACACACACACACACACAGAGAAACACACATTAATTCAGGCTACCCAACAACAATTTCTATGGCCAGCTCACATTCTGGGTTCAGTTTAGGACAGCTTTGGGCAATTAGCCATTTTGGCATGATCCACTAGATTACTGTTGGGCTCTTGTGCACTTTAAAAATACTTTCTTACAGGCACTCAAATACTCCAATACCTTCTAGCTTGGGTTGACCACAAAATAAACTATATAGCTTAAATATAACAAAACTTTTTGGTTTGAGTATCTTTGAAAAGTTACTGCTTTTAAAAACATAATTGGTCACATTCATTCGGTGTTAACATATCCACCGTACTATTTGCTGTGTCATCCTTCACAGGAGATTTTGTAATAAGGAGGACAAGAGACTTGAGAATCTGTCCTTATCTTCGGAAAAAGTTGTTGTTAGAGAATGTTTATCAGAAAATTCCATTCCATTTCATTTGCTTACTATTGGACATTAAACAAAACTCACGGGCCAAAACCTTACTGTAACCAATAAACCAACAGGACCACACAAATTGACATCATCTGCACTTCAGAAAAATATGTATCACATACTTAGATACATATTACAGGCTGAAATTGTCCAAAATTGTCATTAATGTGGATTTTCATTACAGCCTCAGCACAAAAAATTAGCTCAACTACTAAAAAAGGTTTATATTCTGCCTGACTTAAGGAAAAGTCTCCGATCACTGGAAAAATCCTCTCTTTGTGTAGTTGTCTGGTTACCCAGCAACCTGAAGCCCTCTGTTTTGTAGCTCTACAGTTCTAAACAAGCTATTTGTACATCAAAAGACTGGCAGACAGGGATCGGCAAGTCTGAAGTCACCCATCCATCCATCCATCCATCCATCCATCCATCCATCCATCCATCCATCCATCCATCCATCCATCCATCCATCCATCCATCCAATGTCTGCTGCTTATCCTGCACTCAGGGTTGCAGGGGATGCTACCCTGGCTGTCATCGGGCAAGAGGACGGGTGCACCCTGGACTGGTCGCCGGTCAATTGCAGTGCCACATATACAGACAAACAACCATTTAATAACTCACTCATTTGGGGCAATTTTCCCAAATTTTTTCTAGTTAATAAAGGCATGTTTTTGGACCGTGGGAGGAAACCGGAGAAGCCAGAGGAAACCCATGCAGACATGGGGAGAACATGCAAACTCCACAGAGAAAGGACCCTTTGTCGGAATCACACCAGGGTTCTTCTTGCTGTGAGGCTAACCATTGTCTACCATGCTGCAGCCATGAATGTTGATCATTTGTGAATTTTTTAAAATTTATTTTCCTTCGATACAAAGAAATTAGATCAATGGGGGAAGCTTTTTTTGACTTTCAAATTTTGTTATAATTTTTGTGATATGGCAACCATGGAAAATGGATTGCAAAATTTAGAGGACTAGTTGTTTTCAAAAACTGGGAATCTTTTTCTAAATTCAATGTAATAGTTTTTTTTTTCTTTTATGTATATGGCCTTATTTGCCAGAAAACCATATATACAGACAATAATACAAAAGCATACATCTTATGTTGAAGACATTGAAACTATTTGGCTCTATGTTAAAAGTATTTGATGTGTTCAAGAGAAAGAAGACTTCAATACATGAAAAATGCAATTTCCCTCTTAACCTATTAAATAAAGTTCTCATCTTTACATTTTGTAGCATATACTTCCAGCCAATTCCAGTCAGAGCGCATCTTTTAATCGGTGACAACATATCTGGATGGTGTTTGTCAAATGTGCTTCTCCATTCACCCGAGCTGTGCAGCTCTCTTCATCTGCATGTGTTAGAGAGAGCAAGGGAGCCCAAACCATTACAAACAGGATGTGACAATGCAATGCCCTGAGCGGCCCTTTTCTCTCTCAAATTTAAACCAACATGAAAACATCTTGAAGTGTTTAAATTCATCAAGGCTTTTTCTTTTTTCTTCTTTTTCTTTTTCTTTTTTCATACAGCCGCTCTTCTTTAGATGTGGTAGGCCTGTTGGAGTGAACACACTCCATCCATATGCAGAATCCAAGGAAGTGTGGGCTTGGAAAAAGCCAATTAGCTCCTGGCAAAGTCTTTTGATGATGAAGAGCAGAGGTTCTGTCCACAGAGCAGGAACATAACAGCGCCTCCCTACTCAAAAAAAGCAATAAAATGAAACAATACAGGTGACTATTCTGAAAAGAACATTGAGTTCTGCAGGTTGAATGAACAAATGTTCCTCCGTGACAGTAAAATTCACACTCTGTATATTATAGAAACTGTAGGATCAATTTCCTGTTGGAACCATAATGATTGCCAGAAGGGTTTCTTTTCCTCTAGAAGCCCAGTGAAGAGCTGAGGGATGAAGGATAAAGAGTCCCCTTGCTTAGACATATGAGAAGACAGCACTCATAGCAATGTGGATGCAGGAGAACCAGTTCCTACCATCCCACACATCACAAAGCCACTGTTCATCCATAAATCTTCCAAAATGCAGTCATCTGGAGCCTGTCTTCACAGACAGTGATCTCACTTACACATGAAACTTCATACAAAACCAAAAACATTCTTGATCTTGGCGCTGACCAGTTTAACAATTTTGATACAAACTAATTGCGTATTGTCTTTCCGTAACAGCAAACAGTATAATATATTTTAATACCTTTAGAAATTATCTTGTATAAGTTCACTACACATGTAAATATACATATATATATATATATATATATATATACATCCATCCATCCATCTTCTTCCGCTTATCCTGCACTCAGGGTCTCGGGGGATGCTGGAGCCTATCCCAGCTGTCTTTGGGTGAGAGGCCCTGAAATCCTGAAACCGTCACAAGGCAACACATATGTATACATTTGATTTACAACACCCCACCCAGGCCAGTAATTGTTTTATATATATATATATAATTTATTTAATTATCTATCTATTTGATTCAGGTTCTTCACATGAGGTTTCTCATCCATACTGTAATTGAATTGTGGGTTTGACTGACCTGCAACTCGGTGTGTTGGAAATACCTTGTAGTTAAAGCCATCTTCTATGGAGCTCTCGTATTCTCACAATTTACCACTTCAGTGTTTCATATTTTTTATGAAGTAACTCACTGGAAAATTAATTCAGGAGTGCTTGTCTTTTACTCATCATAGAAATGATGGTGGTAGAAGATGAGAAAACAGACTTAAAGTTAATAGATGATAATTGTTGTGACGAACAACAATGCGCTTATCTATCTATTTTATTAAACTGCATTTATTCCACTGTTTACAGTATTTGTACTGCAATACCTACAAACAATATAGAGTACATTTGCAAAGTTTTAGGTCATTGTGGAATCAATCAAGATACGGAAACGAAATCACCATTGCAATCTTATTTTTCAAAGAAGAGCGGAAAGAGCATAAAGAGCAACAAAACTATGTTTTTGCTCATACTACGATCTAGAAGTTTCTTGAATTTAAATTTCCCCCCAGCCAGTCGTCTCATATAACTGATCCCTCATGCTATCAAACTTTGCATCTGTGTAGTCTGTCCTTATGGAGCTTGTGCCCACAGATGCAGTAAAACACACACACACACACACACACACACACATTATGTACATTAAAATGATTTATAAGTCATCAAATACTCAGACAACTCAAAACATTTATCATATCCATTTATTCGACTGTAAAAACGAGTGAGAAAATTGATCAATGAATTTATATCATAGTATATGTATATGTATATGTTTATAGATATACATATAGATACATAGATATAGATATTCTTCTTTTTACATAAATTGTTTGTAAAACTACTACTCCCATAAGAGGCTAGAAGTGTATTGGCCCATTTTTGAACACATATACACAGACACACATAAATCCAGGCCAAATATACAGTCAGGGCTGACTATATTTCATATCTTTGGTAGACCCAGACATACTGCACACCAAGAAGGCCATCATGTGGGATCCATCACCCCCTTTGTAATTGCATTAACTCTAAAAGTCTCCCACGCAACCAGTTACTCAGACAGTCTGAGATGATGTATGATCTTTATGCTTGTACAAGGGGAGGCTCGCTTTTTCTCCCAGCAGGTTCAAGCACATTAAGGCCCCATGTGTAAGTGTCAACACATTTATGTGACAGATTGAATTCACCTTTTTTTCAGCCACACTGTCTGAGGTGTTTAAATCTTACCTACCAAGAGGTGAGATTGAAACAGCAAAAGTGCATTTGGTCATTCTCCATTCTGTACCCATGATTATTATTATTATTAATTGGAAAAGGCTATTCTTAACAGCAAGTCATTCCAAAATGTTTCTTTTATACAAATTTATCTGAAATCAATTAATCTAACTCTGACATTAAATTTTTGCTGTTTTTTCATCTAAATCCTGTAGGCTATTTTGGCTCAGCAGCGAGATGTACGTCCTATAACATTGTCCTTGTAGGATGTGACACAGTTATGGGCAAACAGGATGTAGAGGATGGGGTAGAGGACACATCTCTGAGGAGTGTTGTGCTTGTAGTGATGCTGGCTGATGTCCTTTTTACCTATCCTCACTGACTGGGATCTGATAACCAGGAAGCCTAGGAGCCAGTCACAGAGGATGGGCTGCTGGCTGAGCCTGAATTTTTGTGGGCGAGGACTCTATTGAGGGTGGAGCAGTAGTCCCCAAAGAGTATCCTGATGAAGGAGTGTTTTCTAGTTGGGATAGGGAGTTATGATGGGTGTTGGTGATGTTGTCTGAGGTGGTCCTGTTGGGCCAGTGTGCAAACAGCAGGGGACTAGGGGGTCCAGCACCATTCTCTCAGAGGACCTCATAATGATTGGAGTGAATGCTACTGGCCTGTAATCATTCAGGGAGTTGAGTGGGCTCTTCCTGGAAAGGGGACAATGGTTGGGTTCTTGATGCGGGGGGGAAATGGTGCTCTGGTTGAGGGAGAGGCTGAAGATGGAGGTGAGATCATCAGGCAAATCACTGGCACAGGCTCAGAGGGCTCACCCAGGGATGTCATCTAGTCCTGCTGCTGTGCAAGGTTTGATCCTTCATAGGGCTCTGTGCACCTGGTTGGATGATACTTTTGGAAAAGGGGAGGGATAAAAGGGGGAGGGTGGTCCCAGTGTGTGTGTCTCACCTCTGTGCTATCGTTGGAATTCTCATATCGGGCGTTGAAGGCATTGAGGTTGTCAAGCAGGCAGTCTGCTGAGCTGTTGATGCTGGTAAAAGACTCGTAGTCATTGATGTGCTGCAGGTCTTGCCAGTCCTCTGCAGACGAGAAGAGGCAGTCCAGCTTCTCTCTATCCTGTCTCTTGGCTATTCTGATGGCTTTCCTGAGTCCATACTTTGTAGTTTTGTACTCCATTGTCGACCTAAATGCAAGAGAGTGGGCATGCAACATTTGGCTCACCTGACTTTTCAGCCAGGGCTTCCGGTTGGGGAGCTTCCTGACTCGTATTGTTCGTATGATATTATCAACACAAATGCTGATGTACATGGTCACATACTCAGCATTCTTCTGTACACTGACAGAATAGTCCCAAAGTGCGGCAGCAATCTTGAACACATCCCAGTTGGTCAGAACAAAATGGTTGTGCAGACTGCTCTTTAGATTCTGGGAATCAGAGTTAGAATTCCTTGGAGACAGTTTAAGTTTTTTTAAGCCTTTGTCTGTAGGCGGGGTGGAGAAACAAAGATATGTTGTCAGAATGTTTGACATTAGGGCGGGGTACAACACATTTTCACACCGCAGATATTACTGTCCAGATTGCTCGTCATGGATGGGAATTGGCTGGTGACATCATGGAGTTTGCCTGGCACTGCTGTGGAGTTAGCCCACAGCAATGCCATATTTAGTGTACATGTATTTAGTATTTTACGCAACAAGTGGTGGTATACCATTCTCATTGTACAGTCTCCATGATATTCATGAGAAAACAGGAACTAGACTGAGTACAAATTTGTAAAAAGAAAAAATGTGATTCAGCTGAATCTAACAGCTGCCCAAGAACTGCTCAACATGCAAATAGCTTTGAGACAAACTGGTTTAAATGTGCTGTGCCCACTGAGGAAAATTAGAAATGAGCATTTCAGTAATGTATTTTAATCCATGTGAAGAAGTATGTCAACTTTCTTGCATAGGCGTAACTATGGTGATTTATCATACTGGAGAACAGGTGAGCAAAAGCACATATGGCTGCACATACCTAAGCACTGCATGTGAAATAGGAGAACCATTCTTCAAATATATAACTGATAGTAATTTTGCTAATAAATGACTCAAAAAACAGAAAATCACTCATCTTACATTTTCGATTCTCTGGAGTGAGACACACAGTGAGCAGTTGAAATTCAAAACATTTCAAGTCAGTCTTTTGAACACGGGCTTCATAAATTGAAAATAAATAGGCAGTGCTTATGGGCTGCTTCTGCAGGTTTCCCCCCTTCTTTTCAAGGCTCTTTTCAAACCCACACTGTGATAGTAATGAAAGGAAAATAAAACTCAGTGTGAAATATCTTTATTGGCAGACCTAAAACACAGATGTTCACCACTTTGTATTTATATTAGATATCACAAAGTCCAGTTTTTTATAAGTGGGTTTGGTGAGTAGTTGTGGGGCTGTATTGTGACTGCACTTTTCTAGTCTTTCAACCTTTTAAAATATTTTTACACTACTTTCATTATCACGCATGCACAAGACCACCGTGACAGTTTCCTCATGGGGAAAATGCAGTCGAATTCAACATGTCACAATGCTCCAAAATGATAATCAATATATAGTGTCAAGGCGGGAACAAATAAAACTATGTGGAGGATTTTAAAAACTGATTAAATATGTGTGTAACGCTTTTCATTAAATGTCGTAAATTCTACCCCTTCATCCAGCAGCCAATCATCGAATGTTAACATGTCCAGGGATGGTTTTACAGACACAAATTGACAGTATTTCATGTTACATTAGGTCGATGCCCTATAACCTGTAAACCTTTACACCTATTAAAATACACCTTGTTTTGCAGGTCTAAAGGTGAAATATGGAACTATAATTTCCTTATAGCTATTCTTGCTACTACTGGTGAATTTGAGTAATTGATTTGTATCACCTTACCTCTTGAATCATTATAAAAATATACATTTAAAGATTTGAGTGATTATTTCCACTTACACCCGTGACCCATTTTTTAAACCAAAATCAACCAGACAATGGTATTATTTTGGTAAAATAAATAATTGGGGGGAAAAAAGACATCACTCATGTTCTGTCCCTAGGCTATAATACCTCTGAGCTGTCGATGCAGATCATCATGCGATCCCAACGGGAAACATGAACCTAATGACATGAAAAATAACATAACCCAGATCCCAAGTTTCATTAGACACATTTTTGCAAACATTAACCAAATCCTTAAGGAAAGGTATGTTATAACAATCACTTCATGGGATCCTGGTACAACATCTGGTGGAGTGTTGCTCCACACATCCCCAAAATCAAAAAACAAGCCAAATTACATAAAAATACTGACAAAAGTGCAAGCTTGCATATATTTGATTTTGATTTGGTTGGATGACATACAGATTCCTTTAAGTTCTCGAAGAACATTACATCATCAATGGAGAGAATGGCTGGTCCCTTTTGCAGCTGGGTATTTATGTTGTGTACCAGGCCAATGTATCAGTTAAATCAACAAGCCGACACATTTTACCCCACAGAGCAGTTACGAGGACCTGATCTTTTTCCTGTACAAGTCATCCCTCACTTCTCTGACAACTGGATTATTGTCCTCTCCCACAAGCCCCCATAAACTCCCCAGCCATACTCTGAGTGTGAGGTTACGAGAACCATCAGGAGCCGAAGGGTTGGTGTTCCAACAGCAACGCTCCTGTCAGCTGGGTCTGTGACAACTCAAAACAGTGTGCCGTAAATTCATAGGTAATAAATCCCTGGAAACGCCACAGCTTACCAGCTCAGATGGTCTATGACAGCGCAGTCACCCTCCAAACAGATGATATTGACAAAGATTGGCCGCAGTCTTTATTCTAAGAGACAATGTTGCCTTTGACGGGAAATATTTTATCCACAGAGACATTAAAAGCAGCATGAATTTCCCAATAAAAAGGATGTGAAACTGGAATAACAGATTTAAACAGTCATTGCTCTCTATTTTGAATTGGAAAATCTTCAGCATCAAGTTGCATTGTGAACCGTCCAAATTGCTTGTATTGGTAAGAGGTTAGTGCTTTGGCCTCAAAGCATGAAAGATCCTGGTTTGATTCCAACAAGGGGACGTGTGTTCTCCAGGTGTCTGCGTGGGCTTCTCCAGGTTCTCCGGTTTCCTCACACAGTCCAAAAACATGCAGCAGGTTACTTGAAGAAAATTTGGAAAATTGCCCCAAATAAAGGTGTGAGTGAGTTTCTCACCCAATGACAGCTGAGATAGGCTCCAGCATCCACCATGACCCTGAGTGTAGGATCAACGGCAGACGTTGGATGCTGGATGGTATTTGGTAGCTATTCAGAAAAACAAATTTTCTGGAAAAGACATCCAATTGGCAGACTAAACACTGCCTTCTACTCAAAAGCCAAAAATGTTTCAACATTGACACTCAGAAATTATTTTAAATTGCCACTGGATGAAACTTTTCATTGCAGATGTTAGTGTGTGTGTGTATGTTTGTGTGTCTCTGTCAAAAAAAAAACAAACAAAAAAAAAAACTCTCACTAACCCAAGCTTACTGTTCTGTACATTTCCTGTGCATCGTGTATTTGCAAGTGTATTTGCAGTCCCTATGTCCTCTATTGTAAGTCGCTTTGGATAAAAGCGTCTGCCAAATGCAATGTAATGTAATGTAATGTAATGCAGATCACTGCCAAATCAACGTGGCACAGAGGCAAAGTGATTGGCACTTTCGTCTCACCGCACGACGGACCCTGGTTCAAATTACCTTCTGCATGGCTGTCTGATTATGTGGCCCTGCGAGTGACTGGCGACCAGTCCAGGATGTGACCTGCCTCTTGCCCGATGGGAGCTGGGATAGGCTCAAGTATCTCCCGTGACACTGAGTTGGATAAGCGGAAACAATGGATGGATGGATGTGTGAATAATAAAGTGAATGGTTGTTTGCCTCTGTATGTGGCCCTGCAGTTGACTTGTAACTGGCCCAGGTCTCACCCAATGACAGCTGGGATAGGCTCCAGCATCACTAGTGCAGGCTAGGTGGTAGATAAGAGATGGATGGATAACTGCCACATGAACAGTTTTCAGCATAACAGCACTTTGGTGCTTATCAAATAAGATCTCAACAAGGGTAATATCTCTGCAAAATGCTTAAAAATGTCTTCTTTGGCTTCAGTATTTGAAAGTTTTTTTGGGGTCAATAGGCAATTCTGGCCAGTTAAATAGAATGTGCCTTTAACCGTCCCACGGTGGCAAAATTTCAAATTGACAGCTTTTGTTAGGATGTTTGACAAATTAAAGAGAAAATTGCATTTTTGATATGAATAGTATGGTGACCAGGATGTCAGTGAGGTTCTCTTGAGGCATGCACTCACACACACAAACACACACACACACACACACACACACACACACACACACACACACACACACACACACACACATACACACAGAAACAGACACAGACACACAGAATCAGACACACAAGGGAATACAAGGACAATGATAATAATAATGATAATAATAATAATAATAATAATAATACATTCTAGATGTTTTGTGTACATTCTGTGGATGCAGTTACTCGCTGTCAAGTGATGCAATATGCAATGTATCCCAAATTCGGTATTATAATAATGGATCTTTTTAATTTGAAGTTGTAATGATTAACATAGCAGGTGGCAAATGATTCCCCTGCCCCCAACATCTACACACATGCGCACGCGCACACACACACACACACACACACACACACACACACTGGAAGAACAGAAATTCACCAGCTTTTTCAATTTTTCAAACATATGGCAGGTGTAACATATATCAACTACTCTCAGCGTTCATCGTGATGTGTTCACCTACCACTCCTCATATCACAAGCTGTAGACATAAAATATAAAGAACAGCCTCTGCAGCCAAGAGTCGGACCGCCATGGTCTTCAACTACAGTCAACACCTGGCTCACAATGCAGCCAAGGGAAAGAGGACCAATGTTGTCCATTCGGGCTATGCCTAACTGAGCCCCTGGGGTGCAGGTACGGGGCGCCGAGCCCCACCCAAGGGCCTTGCTGCTGGCCCCATTGGCCCAAAAGGAAAAACAGGTCCACTGCTTTCAACCATCAACTGAGGGTCTTCTAAGTTGCGTTTTGTCTGGTTTCTTGGCTGATCAGTGGGACGTGCAAACCCCTCTACCACAATAAGGTGGCAGCTTGTGGAAGGGGAGATCAGCGATCCGATCATTTCAATAAAACAGTTTCTTTTTGATGATGCATATAGTCCATCAGCTATTTCCTAACTTTCTTTAGTTCTTCATAAGTTCTTTATTCTTGCTTGAAGCGATCACTTTTTTTCAAAGTGATCTGAAAAACAGGCACAATAATTTCAACGGTGCGTCCATACTCAAATTTTTCGTTTTAGTTAATAAGATTACATACATTTTAGTGTTTTAGTCAAGGAAAAACACCTGGTTGACGATAAAACATCTGTTTTATAGGCAGTTGCTGTTGTTGGCTAGAGCAAAGCCACACAAGACTGCAATGCAATTGTTTCTGCTCAATTCCAGGTAAAAAAAAAAAACAGAAATCCTTGCACCCCAAACCACACCCACAAAATTTCCAACAACCCAAAAATCACACAGAAAACAAGCATCAACATAAAACGCAACATTTGTGACTCACTACACTACATATGTATAATGATAGATAGATAGATAGATAGATAGATAGATAGATAGATAGATAGATAGATAGATAGATAGATAGATAGATAGATAGATAGATAGATAGATAGATAGATAGATAGATAGATAGATAGATAGATAGATAGATAGATAGATAGATAGATAGATAGGGATATATATGCATGTTTTTAGTTATTACCTTATTAATCCCTTGCAGGAAATTCCTCTCTGCATTTAACCAATCATGGATGGACCATGAGCAGTTACCAGCTACCTATCGGTGCCAGGGGAGAGTTATGGGTTCAGCGTCTTACTCAACAACACTTTGACACCCTAGGAGGAGCCGGGAATCGACCCAGGAATGGTCGGTTTCGAGGACGATCAATGCGCCATGTTTGTAATCCATCTGTACTGAAAAAAAATGTACAGCGTTTGAATGTGGGGCGCCGGCTGATTTTGGATGGGATTGTCACGCGTGGATCACTGTAGGGTGACACATTAACAGGTCGTCAATACAAAGTACCTTCAGACTCAGGATGATCTCTTTTGATGGTAATGACATCTTTGAGTAAGACAACCACCACTTGTTACATCTGTGGTGAGCCCACATGAATTCTATGGCCAGACAAAACATTTCATTCTGCTGGGAACACGAAAAACATAGATTCACATCTGACAAGAATTGACTTTAAAATGGAAGATGCTGTGTTATGGATGAATGTCGATTTATTGATGTAACTGATTTAATGACCAATCCCAGTGTGGCGGTTAAAACAAAATATCTCAGGTTTTGTTTTAGCTGCTAATAATTAAGTGTGTTTTAATATTTTTTTTCCTTCATCCAAACACCATAATATCTCACAATGTGTTGTGTATTCAGACATGTGAACTTTGGTTCATTACCAATTGTCCCTTACATTGTGGTGCGGGGGACTAAATCCAGTTTAAACTGGCACTTGGGAAGTGGACCAGTTGCTATGCCATCACAGTAACCAAGAATGAAGACAAAATAAACTGTAATCTCAAATGTCAAAGGGCAGCCATATCAGAACAGTTTTGTAAGGGATAGTTATCTGTCAAGGAGGCAGTGAATTAAAAGGCCATTATTAAATATTTAGATCTAATTTTGAAGCACATGCCCTATCTCTAAGAGAAATTTCTCCATCAGGTAGTTGCAGATTTTCAACTGAAGTCGTTCCTTAGGTATCGGTTGAAATAGACTTTGGTGATAGACAATAATATGAATAGGTGGATACTCAACCAAAGTGAAATTCTGAATAATGACCATTGCATACATTGAAGACAATCAATACCGTGATAGACAGAAGAGAATCCCAATGGAAGGTCATCATACCTGATCTTACCATCTTAACATTTTCCACAAATCCCTTCTTTGTTCCTGAAATGTTTATGCAGGGTACAAAGACTGATGAACAGAGTATGAACCTGCTTCATGGAGTCACATTAATCTTCTAAATTCCATGTCACCTCCTCCTATTTTAAGTGCCTGTCAATATCTATAAGCTCCAAAATCTATGCGCATATACTTGCCTTGCCAAGTATGTATGTTCCACCTTTATGCACCACAGATGTCTAAGTCACGCACTGCATAGCTTAAATTCCAGATTAGCTATTGAAATGAAAATTAATCATTGACCAAATATGGTGGGGTTCTGTAAAGAAAGACAAGGCTCAAAGCAAGAAAGCGAGATTGATTTTGTTTTTTTTATCTGTTCCAGTCAATCAAACCATACACTTCAGATGGAACCTCCAAGGAAATATGTGCGGATTTTTTAGCTTTATCAAAATAAGGTGGGGTGGGGAGGTGGGGTTCATCATGATGTTGTTTGAGTTATCCACTTTTTCTGTCAATTTAGACTAAAAGGTAACTTACACATTTATACATTGGCATTTTGGCACAGAAACAAAAGGTACGCCAGTGACTGACCTGAATATACAGTACTGTTCAAACCTTTCACTCTACAATGGTGAAGTTTTGGGCATTTGGGCTGTGAATATTAAATCTAAAGCTCCAGTTCCTTCGAAGGAAAATTGCAGTTACAGACCAGATCCATCCATTCATCCATCCTTCACTTATCGGGGTCTGTGTTGCCGCAGCACGGACTTGTGGGAATCCAAAGGCTCCTGTGTCCCTAACTACATCCCCATCACGAAATAGATAAAATAAAATAAAATGTATGTTGTTTTAGTGATGCTGTCTTTTTGCAGTGCCAACAGCCGGACTTCTGTCCATCGCATTTGAGAGTTACTGCATGTAGGAAACACACACGCCATCTGATCTAGGACTACTCCAAAATAATATATCCAGCATGTGGTGTGCAGATTCACACACTGGAAAAGAAGAGGTTTGATTGATGGCTCCTTGCACAGTCTGATGGCTCTTATCTTTTCAAAAATCAAAATAACAAAAAAAAGAACATATGGTATGATAGAAAAAAACCTTTAAAGGATCTCCTGTACTCACCTCTGCAAGAAAATACAAGGTTTTCCAGTATCTGTTTGATCAGAGGAATCAGTATATGACTGGTATGTGAAGTCATTTCTCAGATATGCTTAAATGACTCCGTGTCCAACGACTCATCATTACATATTTTGTTCCAAAGATTGAAAAAAGGGTTCCATTGGGGCTGTTTTAGGTATGTGTGAGAGCTTACCAAAAACATATTATGGGGCGAAATACTAAGAACCACCACATTATCTTTGATTGTGGCACCCACACCTAATCCCAGTTGAGACATCCACATCCTAACAAATACCTCCTCAAAAATGTGTGCAACCATTTCTCTCTGAAAAGGGGGCTTATGCTTTTTTCCAAAAAAAAAAAAAAAAAGAAATGAGAAATGACAACTCTGGGGTGCCCCCCTGAAGGAGACTTTAAGAAAGCCTTAAAATGATTCAAACTGCACAATCGATTTAACTAAATACATAAAATCTCAATAAGCCAGCAGGCACAATGAAGTGTGCTATGAGTTATAATCTAGTGATTTGTATTTGCCCCACAGGTGGGATGTGATTTAGAGGAGAATGAGTTAGATGAAGTGATGCAGAATATCCCCAGAGATAATTAAGAAGTGATGGGCAGGTTTGGTATCAGGGATAGGAACGCAGAGGGACTGATGGTGATAGATTTTGCAAAAAGGATAGAAATGGCTATCATAGATACTTTTTTCCAGAAAGGACAGGAACATAGGGTGACTCATAAGAGCAAGGGAAGGAGCTAGAAGGAGCAGGAGAGAGCAAGCAGCATCTTGTATAGATAAGGTAATCTTAAAGAGATCAGTGACTGCAAAATAGATGTAGGTGAGAGTGTAGCCACACAACATTGGCTTGCGGTTTGTAGGATGACTCTCATGACGAGGAAGATCAAGAGGACAAAGGCAGAGCAGAAGACAAAGTGGTGGAAGCTGAAAAGGGAGGAGTGTTGTATGGTTTTCAGGGAAGAGTTGAGAAAGGCTGTGGGTGGTCAGGGAGAGCTTCCAGATGACAGGACAACCACAGCTAATGTGACTGGGAGACAGATACTTGGTGTATTGTCTGTAAGGAAAGCAGATAAGGAGATTTGGTGCAGGAATGAGCAATGGCCAGGAGTATATGCAGAGAAAGTGGTTAGCAAAGAAGAAATGGGACACTGAGGGGACTGGAGAGAGGAGAATGAGGAAAATGACAGAGAGGGAAGGGAAGAAGAGGTCAGTATTGTAGACTAGAAAGTGGCAGAGATGAGTAAAAGTGAGGTAAGGAAGGCATTGAAGTGGCCGAGGAGTGGAAAGCCGCAGCGGTATGGCTTCGTGCCTAGAAACAGTACTGCAGTACTATTTTGAAAATGCTGATAGAGAAGAACAGACTAAGTTAGAGGAAGCTGCATTGTGCTTCTGTGGACCTAAAAAAGCATACGGCAGTGTGCTGAGAGGTGGTGGTGAGCTGGGGTTTAGGAAAGTAACAATCGGAGTCAAGGATGATTTGATCTCGGGATTATGCTCTAGAAGAGATGGTTTAATTTCAACAGTCAACGAACAGTGGGAAACCCAGGGGGGTTCTCTCTCAGCGCTGATAGTTAGACTGACGGTTCATCCCCCGTTACGACAACTAACAGTGCAGGTTAGTGTCACACATCAACCACAACATTGTACAGCTATTCAACAATGGAGTTCTCTAACAGAGAACCACCAGAAGCTCCCAACAGTCATCTTCACTCGCAAAGGATTCTGTAGTTCCGCCGGCCAATCTCCCCACCACAAGCTACAGTATGAGGAAGTCTGGAGAGGCAGAGTAGTATGTTAGACTGGTACAGGACATGTATGTGAGCTGTGAGAGGGTGGTGAGGTGTACTGTGGGTGTAACAGAGTTCAAGGTGGAGGAGGGACTTCATCAGGGATCAGCTCTGAGCCTCTTCTTGTTCGCAGTGGTGATGGACAGGCTGACAGATCTGTTTAGACAGGAATCTCCATGGACCATGATGTTTGCAGATGACATTGTGAACTGTAGTGAGAGCAGGGAACAGGTTGAGGAAAATTGGATTGCTCTCGAGGAGAGGAATGATGGTTAATTACAGCAAGACAGAATATATGGATGAGAATGAGAGGAATTCAGGTGGAATGGTGAGGCTACAGGGAGAGGAGATCAAGGAGTTGGAGGATTTCAAGTACTTAGGGTTAAGAGTCCAGAGCAACAGAGAGTGTGGAAAAGAGGTAAAGAAACAGGTTCAAGCACATTGGAATAGGTGAAAAAAGGTGTCAGGGGTACAAGGCTATCAGCCAGAATGAAAGGAAAGGTGTACAAGACCAGTGATGCTGTATGACGAAAAATCAGGAGACAGAGCTAGAGGTCGCAGAGATGAAGAAGCAGAGGTTCTCTTTGGGAGTGACCAGGTTGGTTAGGATCAGGAATGAGTCCATCAGAGGGACAGCACGTGTTGGACGTTTTGGCGAGAAGGTCAGAGAAGCCAGATGAAATGGTTTGGTCATGTACAGAGGAGGAATAGTGAATGTATTGGTAGACGGATGTTGAAATTGGAGCTGCCAGGCAGGAGGTCTAGAGGAAGACCAAAGAGAAGATTTATCATCGTAGTGAGAGAGGATATGGAGTTAGATGGTGTGAGAGAGGAGGACACAGAGAATATGGTTAGATGGAGAAGGTTGATTCACTGAGGCGACACCTGAAGGGAAAGCCGAAAGGAAAAGAAGAAAATGGAAGCATATAATATCATACTTCAAATTAAAATGCATTAGCAGAATGCCTTTTCAATTTCTGTGGCAGCATATTTTGACTCACTACTAAAATGAGTAATAAGTAATCAAAATTGCATTTCATTTTCTTTATCCAGGCTGCTCATTCTATGACTCTATCTAAATGAAAAAGCAAAATACATTCAACTGAAATGCATTAGTTTCATTTTCAGAATGCAGCAGCATATTTTTCCCCTAACTATAATGATTATCAAGTAATCCAACATGCATTTTTTTTTTTCTTCTTGAGGTTGCACATTTTATGACCCAATTAAAAAGTAAAAGACACTGCTTTCAACACTGCTTTCTCATTTTCATGTACTGCTGTACAAAAATGTATCATTCTTTGGGCACTAGTTATTTACCTGCTAGCTGATCGCTGGTACTTGTTACCATGACAATGCCATGGCACTCCCTCCCTCCCAGACAATTTGTGAATCGGATGGCTATTAGATTTTAAAGGTTTTCTGTATACGATATGTTATTTTAAATGGTTTTTTTCTTTTGTCATAGACCTGAAAGAAAGTGTTCAGCAACTATAAATTCATTCATTATCTATGGGTTTTTGGACTGCTGGAGGAAACTGGATAAGAAGAATAAGAATAAGAACAACTTTATTTATCCCGAAGGAAATTGTTGTGCCAGAGTTACAAGAAAAAAATAACAATAATAAATAATAGTAGAAAATTGTATAAACAGTAAAAAAATAAGTGAAAAGGCAGAATACGAAATAAAAGTAAACTATAAAGTGTCTTAAGTAACGAGTGAAAGATAAGGAGTGCACAAGCGTATGAAAAAATATTGTACATGTAGCTGTTATGAAATGAAATATTATAAATTTAGATATTATAAATAACCCAGGCTGGCACGGGGCAAACTCAAGGCAGAAAGGCCCCCCTGTGCGATTTGACCAGGGTCCGTCTTGCTCTGAGGCAGAAATGCTAAACACTGGGCCTGTGTGACTCCTGCAATTGTACATATATATATGACACTTATATATTTTTTTTTTCAATTACTGCTATAGTGTATTTGCATTATCAGAATAGTCTTTATGGGTCATTTTTAGGAAATATCCTTTCAACCAATTAATGCACATAATTTTTTCACATCTTTGTTTTTCTTCAAATGGAACCATGAAATAAAATATAGTGTTATAATATCAGCTACAGAATAAGGTGGATCCTTAGACAAAGAGAATCTATGCTGATTCAATTCATACCACGCACTTCCACAACCAGAAAATCTAATTTCTTAAAGTCTAGCTATCAACAAACTGTCTCTCCTCTTGCAAAATTCCAACTCCTAAGTGCTGATCTTGTATCACAGATGATGAATGCGCTCAAAGGGGCCAGAATATTACTGCCTTCAACAACACTTTTCAGGGTAGAAAATGAAATCAACAAATGCCATGAATGGTCAAATTTAATTATGATATTATTTTATTTGAGAAAATTGCTTAAACGTTAGCTTGGATCATAGCTATTTTCATTTGAAAGGGAAATCTTTTAGACTCTACTATTTTCAAGGACGTCCGCAAAAACAAAATCACCCCCATGGCCTCTAAGACCAGTCCAAAGTTGACCAATTGTTCAAAAAAACTAAAGTAACCACAAACTGTCAAATATCTTTCCCAATGGTACAGTAGTTGTCAAATCTATTGTTATATCTAGAAACTATCCTCATTAAATCAAAACTGGATTGACTAAATATAATGACTTGTTCACAATGTTTCAATTGGATTGCTGCTGGAGGATATAACAAACCCAGCATAATTTTATGTATAAAGGACAATTACGTATTGAGCATAGAAAAAAAAGAGCAGTTGAAACAGTGCTGTTGGGAAGAGCGAACTAACTCTCATACCCACAAAAAAAGAACTGAATTTAAATTTATTGTAAAAGAATAGAAAAACATTTTGTTCTGAAGGTGGACCCCCCCCCCCTTTTTTGCCCACCATATAGGAACCAGGTCCAGAAGGAATAGTCAAGTTCAAGCATCTAAAGTATTGTTTTGGTTATAGTTGAAAAAAGGCATTATGTTCCTAACAGATCACATGCAATTCAAAATTGTATAGCTACCACAAGACCTGACGTTGGTGACCTCATCAACTGCTACTCGTTTAACAAAAATAATGTTGTATCTGTATGCTGTGAACCTCTATCCTTAGTGAAAAATGCTTACAAAAGCCCTAAAATAACAACCTTCTTTCGTAATATATGGACTCACCTGACTATATATTCCTTAACAATTGGTAACATCCCATATGTTTATTCTGACTGTCATTCAATATCTGTAATCCTCAATCAAGTAACAATTCACAAAGTAAACATGAACCGAGATATTGATTTGCTATGTGATTGAAAGCTAATGCATCAAAATGTAGAAAAAACACACCGTTCACAGGATGTAGGTAATTTAATCGCTCTCATTTTCTATTTAAAATTGTCTGTATGATTGGGTCATTCATTTCAATGAAATGTCTCTGGAGTGACACACCACATAAAATCACTGGACATCCGTAGTTAAGACTGCTTGCCCATAGGACAAGTACACTGGGAAATTCAACCACAATCAACCGCTATACCCTTTGGCTCATGGAATGCGAACTGAAGATTTTTCAAAATGTTGCTTGATCTAAGAAGTTTAATTCGAGTAGCCAAAGGTCATAAGCCAGGGATTGTGACACTTGGTTTCCAGCCATTTTACAGTGGATTCCTTCTCAGTGTAGCTTATGGGACATATTGGTTCCAGCAACAACTCAATAATATATTTGCAATTCTGAGTTTTGCTGATTTGAATATTGCCAGCTCTTTTCCTGGATTTGTGTCTCTTGATAGAGTCATGGTTAGATAGTTATACTTTAGCTTCTGATATCTGTACCTTTTTCCATGTAAAGATGGTAAAGACAACACTTTTGGATAGTAATGTTTGCTTCACTTCGATACAATACAATTCACAATCAATGTAGTAGGATAAACCTGCGCTTCAAACCTTTCTGGTATGAAGTCTGTAACTCATGTCATGTCTATGTGATTTTATAATATACAAGCCTGCAGAGAACAACTATCAGGGGTTCACCTAATAAGGCATAAAAAAAGATCAAATCAATTGTTTGGAATCCTTTGCTCTTGACGACTGGGCATAAAAAAGAAGTATTGGAGAAAATGAATTTGACTGGCTTTATAAAGTGTTAAGAAATCATTAATCTATTGGTTAAAGTGTAACCCCTTATCAACTATTTTCAAATTGCTTATCTGGGGCTGGATTGCAATGGTCGCAAGCTAAATGGGCTGACCACGCTATCCCTTGCCCCGGCAATGCTCTCAAGATGCAAAGATCATGAGATGCTCCCACTGGCACACAGAGTACCGTATATAATCCATTTATTATGTTCCGGATCCCTGCACACCTGTGGTGGTAGATGTCCAAGAGGCACTGCTTGCCAAGTGCCCAAAGCAACTCTACCTCCAAGGCTAAACCAAGTCTCCCTACGGAGTAAAGCCTTTTCAGATGCTGGTATCTGAGATCTCTTTCTTTCAGTTATGACCCAAAATTGTGTGCATCAGTGAGAGTTGGAAAAAACACTGGAGTGAAAAATTAAAGAGTTTTCCTCTCTGACTCGCATCCTTTCAACACCACAAAGACTAATAAACTCACATCACTTCTGAATTTGTGCCAATTCTACCTTAACCTTTCATATTTTTTCCAACCTTAACACATTCACTCAAATTAAAGAACAGCAGCAACAGCTACACTTAAAGTTGGAAGGACCACTGGACAAGACCATGACCTCTGACTTGAAAGTGCTTAATCTGATTCTGACCACGTCACACTCGGTCATAAAATGGCAACAGGGATGAGAGGTCATTGACTGATGAGGCCAGAAGGAACTGCTCTGTCTATTAAAAGCCTAGAACTGATCCTGAGCTTTGCATACTGGACACTCATCTCTATCTAACAGTGCAAAGAGATCCTGTCCATGATGGTGACAAAGGGTGACTCTGGCAGACACACTGGAAATGAATTAGAGTTGTGCAAACAAAGTAGACACATCTCTCACAGTGGAGTTGAGTAATGTTGATGACTAGAGAAAAAAAAGGAAAAGAAATGACCTGTTTCCTTTGGTATTACAATTATTTGTTGAGCTATTTATTACATGGCATTTTATCGCACCGTTTCAAACATAAAATACTGACAAAAGATCATACTCTATCCAGTGTAACAGTCCAAACGAAGAAAGTAAGAAAAACTATGCTTATTTTGAATGCACCAACCCCTATTCCAATGAAGATGGGACATTATGTAAAACGTAAATAAAAACAGAATTTGCAAAACACTTTCAACCGATATTCAGTTGAATACACTACAAAGACCAGATTTTTAATGTTCAAATTGATAAACTTCAATGTTCTTTGTAAATATTCACACATTTTCAATTTGATGCCCATTATACATTCCAAAAAACCTGGGACAGAGGCATTTTTATCACTATGTTACATCACCTTTCCTTTTAACAACACTCAAGAGGCATTTGGAAACTGATGAAACTAATTGTTTAAGCTTTATAAGTGGAATTCTTTCCTATTTTTGCTTTATGTACAACTCCAGTTGCTTGACAGTCTGGGGTCCCTGTTGTGTTTTTCGCTTCATAATGTGCAATTGTCAATAGGAGACCAGTCTGGACTGTCCAGTACCTGCACTCTTTTACTATGAAGCCACGCTGTTGCAATGCATGCAGAATGTGGCTTGGCATTGTCTTACTGAAATAAGCAGAGAAGTTCCTGCTTATATACAAATCTGCTTGAATTATAGCATATGTTCTTCCAACACCTCAACATTATTGTGCGTTCACAGATGTGCAAGTTCCCCACACCAAGGGCACTAACACATCCCCATACCATCTCAGACGCTGGCTTTTGAACTTTGCACTGATAACAATCCGGATGGTTCTTTTCCCCTTTGGCCTGGAAGACATGATGTCCATTATTTCCATAAACAATTTGAAATGTTGACTCATCAGACCACAGCACACTTCCACTTTGCGTCAGTCCATTTCAGATGAGCTCAGGCCTAGAGAAGCCACTAGTCTTTCTGGGTGTTGATATATGGCTTTCGCTTCGCATGGTACAGTTTTAACTTGCATTTAGAGATGCTGCGATGAACTGCATTAAGTGGCAATGGCTTTCTGAAGTGCCCCTTTACACAAAGATGCCAATTTTTAACGCAGAACCATCTGAGGGATCGAAGGTCAGAGACATTCAATATTGGTTTTCAGCCTTGCTGCTTGCTCACAGAGAGTCCAGATTCTCTGAATCTTTTGACTGTAGATGAAATCTCTAAATTCCTTGCAATTGTATGTCGAGAACTGTTGTTCATAAACTGTTGGACTATTTGCTCACACAGTTGTTCACAAAATGGTGAACCTCGCCTCATCCTTGCTTGTGAACAACGGAGCCTTTCAGGTGTTTTTTGGGCATTAACTTCTCTAGTCTTTTATTATTCAAAATGAGGGAATATTTGCAAAAAAAAATTTTTATCTGTTTGAACTTCAAATATATTGTCTTTGGAGAGTATTCAACAGATAGTGGTTGAGAGCAATTTGCAAATTGTTGAATTCTATTTTTACTCAACATTCCAACTTCATTGGAATTTAACAAATTCTAAATGTAAACGTGTAAGAGAATTTTTATTTGCTATTTGTCATCATCATCATATATCACATATATCATATATCATCATACATCTCATCTTCTTCCTCCCCTCCCATATAGTGGCAGGGAGTGAAACACTTACCTGATTTATAAATGGGAATTATAAAGCTCCATGTAATCTAAAGTTTCCCATCATCTGCTTGAAGGTATGGTAGAATTTTTTTGTTTAAAAACACATCAATGAACACATGAATATATAATATTTACCATATATTATTACATGGTCTACATGCTTAATTATGTGGTTCCAAGACTTGCACAGTGATTTCATACAGAGCACCGGTTTGTTGCAAACTTTCCATATCAGAAAAATTTCTTCAATTTCAGTCACACAAGAATGATTCAAAAAGACAGTCCCACTCGTGAAGAATAAGAAGTGAGGAAGGACCAGTGAAAAACGTTGCCGGTCTTCTAATCCATGCGGACGTGTACACGCCGATCTGCTCAAATAATCCATAACGAGGACCAGGCGACTTCACGTCTATTCATAGGAACATCTGCAACAGCTCCAGGGTGTGGGCCTGAGAAAAGCACTGTAGCTAGAATTATTTCAGGGCACACTGGAATTACAGCTAAGTGGCTGGGTTCAAGCTATAGGGTTGCGACAGCTCCCATTTCGTGTCTCCCTTTGACACAAGTACAACACATCAAACCGTGCGCTTTTTGGACTCTAATTCCACTGTTAAGAAATTACAGTCCTCTGTTAAAGATATGCCTTTGAACATAAATATGACACAATAAAGGTGTCCAGACCACACAATGCTGAAAAGTCAACAAACTTGGGCAAGGCTTATGTTGATAGGAATTCATGTCACTATATACCAACTCAAAGTCTCCAAACACTTACTATTTCACACCTCTGCAAAAGATGTGTGAAATAGATGTGTGCAGTCTATTTGCTGACAAGATAAATATAAATATTACAAATTTCAGTACTTAAAACTAAGACTGCATGGCTTAGGATGCAGTAGAGATCTAATCTTCGGAGGGCTGTTGTGGTGTTGAGTGGGAGGGGGATAATAATGAATCGAGTGCTGCATTAGCGTGTCAGGACGGTAAAATTATACTTGATTGACTGAGGTTGCTGCAAGGAGCTGAATAGACTGCAGTAGTTGTAATTCATCACGCAAGCGCTGGTCAAAGGGCATTTATTTTTTCATCTCGGCATAGAACAGAACTGAAAATACATCTTAATGTGTGAAGAACTGGCATTCATTATCCAGTACATGCTCTTTCTTCCATTAAACACAGATAATAAAATATTTGTGAACCTGTTTTTAAAAGGATCAGTAGAAATGCAGTGACGAAAAGATGTGAAAAAGATGCAGGCATCTTTCAGCCTTCACACATTAGCACATTCAGTAGCACATTCAAATAATGCATCTCTCGAAAGCTATAGCAATACAAAAAATGAATACCATTCGAAAATGGGGATAAATTGTAGATGCGTATTTGGCTGTGTGTGTGTTTTATGTGAACATGAGTGCACTTGTGAGGAGACTACTGACTTGTATGATATGAAACACACACACACACACACACACACACACACACACACACACACACACACACACACACACACACACACACACACACACACACCTTTTAAACTTGTATTCATTCAAGGGATTCATGGCCGCATTATCATGTGATTGTGATTGCCATGGCAATTTTTCATGCATTTATGTATGTAGTTAGCTATTGGATTTCGTTCTAAGGTTTTCCTATTTTGGCTTTATTGTTTCCTCATTATTCTTTATTTTTGTGGAATGCTCTATAAATCTTTCACTCCATGTTGTTTTCACTTTTGACACTGATCAGTACAGCAGGAAGAAAATGCAACACACATAAATTGGTAACAAACTGATAGCCATGGTTTCTCATCATTCCCCTTCCAATAACATTTTATCTTCCCTGTATTTGGGGCAGCCAACGAGGGGACCTTTCTGTCCGGGTTCTCTGATTTCCTTCCACAGTCCAAAAACATGCCGCAGGTTAATTTGAAAAAAAAAAAAAAAAAAAACTGGGAAAATTGCCCCTATTGCAATTGGCGACCAGTCTAGGGTTTACCCTGGCTCTTGCTTGATGACAGCTGGGATAGCCTCCAGCATTCCCCACGACCCTGAGTGCAAGATGAGCGGAAGGCGATGGATGGATGGATATTTAATATCATGATCTATAATAAATCAAGTTTTTATGTCATTTTAAAACAATTTTGTTCATTGTGAAGGGATTTTAGTCTTCTGGATCTGTTATTCAAAGTTCTGGATATTAGACTGACGCATTGGTAATTCAAATGTTTCTTTTAATTAAACTCCAAAAATAAGGCTTTCTCACATCAAAGTACATGTTTTTCATTATTATGAAATTAAGACATTTACAATCCAACGGAATTGGGCTGGGTTCAGGTCCTTTACAATCTGCCTTATTCCAGATGTGATATTTGGAACGGCACAGAGAGACTTGCAACAACTGCATTGAAGTCCCAATCCGTTGTGTTATGATTGAGACTGCACAACAAAAGAAAAAAATTCACAGCATCTGTGAGCTGTCACAGATCTACAAAGGTTTAGAGATAGAACAAAAAGTTTAGAGATTCTTGTGAGCTGACAAAAAAAATCAACTAACTAAAATTTATGAACCGGATTGGAATGACACCCATTTGCTTCAGCATTGTGTGACAACTTCAAGACACAGAAAATCTGTAATAGGGATTAACAAGAATGCCTTGTTCCCAATAAACAAATACATCATTATCAAAGTCATCCAGCTAATTTTTGGAGTTTAAACTCTGCTGATTTGAATTTAAAGGAATCGGATGCAAAAAAATAACTGTTGAATACATCCTATTTAGATATACCTGTATATGATGTAGATGTACCAAATCCTGTGCAGCGTTAAAACATAGACTAGATTATATAATTTATAGTAATTTCCGCTTCTTTTGCTTGAAAGCAAATTATATTGCAGTGCCACAATATTCATGTTGCACAACTGACACTGCAAGAACTGATATTCAACACCCATAAATCCAAGTATTTAACCTTTACTTACAATTATTATAATAACAAGCTGCTGCATATTTAACACTCAGCTCAGCCTTGGGTGATGTTATGAAACATTTTTTGGCTTGCCATGATGCTGTGGCCTTCAGGGAGCCTTGCCAAATAACATGGCTCTCAATGCTGCGGCGTTGGTCTTCAGGCTTGAGCATTTACAGCAGTGCCACCCAAGGAGATGGCAGCACCCACTTAGCAGTGTTGAGAGGTGGGAGGTCTGCTGTCACTGTATCATTGGTTTGCCTGACAATGTCAGAGATACAGTCCTTGTGACGCCCCATGAATACATTATAATAATGGCAACGAAAAAAGTCAGGTGTATCCATTAAAAACGACCTCTGCACTTCATAACTCACCCTGTAAATCCCACAAGTCGGAGCTGTTTTAACCCCCCCACACGCACACACCCACACCCAAAGACAGCTGGTTCATGTGCTACTGAGCGATGTGTACTGTGCTCTACAATTTACAGACTCTCAAAATGAGGTATAGCAAAGTTTTTTGGCAGGAGGAGTGACACAAAATCTATGATGATAATAATCAGAAGGACTGTGGCTGTGGAAAAGATGCTATATATTGAATATGAAGCCTTTTGATCCCTTCAGGAAGCTACAGCTCTCAGCCGGACTGGGCTGTGTTAAGAATGTTGACAGTAGTTTTTCAGACACCAACATGACTTTATGCAACTTTAAAATATAAACAATTCATTAGGTTATCTAATCTGATGTTGTATGTGAGCCCTTCAGAATACTGTTTCAAGGTAGAATACATGCCTTTGTGCTTATGCTAGTTAAAGGAAAAGCAAGGATTTTAAGCAAAATTCAGTACTCCAGGGTAATAATTTCTATAGATGGTTGTGCAATGGCCCTACTGAAATTATATATTTATTTCTTATTAGTATTTCATCTAAATTAAAAAAATGATCAGCTCAAAGATGCACATACACTTGGCTACCTTCATCGTAAAAATAATAAAAATATTACAAATAATCAAAATGGGACTCACTCTCTCGGAGCTCTGTGGTCCATTTCTGAGACCGATGTGCCCGTTGAAAGTACAGAGGTGGACTGTGGTTTGCAAGGACACCCCAGCTGGTCCGCAGATAAGCAGCCTCCTGTACAACAAATTAAGACTAGTGACTGTCAGAATCACAATGTCATTGGACCTGCTTTAGCTGGACTTTTGGATTGAATCGCACAGATACGCCATCATCCTTCAAGCACATAAGTGTTTGCTTGTTTCCTAATGCATCCCACCATCTTACAAATGACGTATATGTTGGATAATCAGAGCTAGTCTTTTCACCTTAAAGTTTGAAAAATATTCAACCGATCGATGTTGCACATTCCAGTGAATCCCAAGGTGTGAGGGCATGCTTATTATTGCCCTGGGGCTTCTATCAGTCTCTTATTATGAAAGTTGCTTACTACACTAATAACCCCTATGCTATGTTAGAATATGATGAAAATAGTTTGAGGAAATAGAATAACTGCTGAATTTGTGGTATTTGAAATCTACTTTTGAAAATTAGTCTGATGTGAATTAGTGTTTAATCAGATATCTATGTCAGGATGCTGGAAGGTATCCCTCAACAGTCTCTCTGTGTTAATAGGAGTCGTGAGATCAAAACATGTATCAAATGCATCATTGCATTGTTATGTATCATTATTTGGCCCATAAAGATGCTGACTTATGGACTATTATTTTCACAGCACAAAAAAAAAAAAATAATCTCATGGTACGTCACTTATTTGAAGGGTTTCAAAAATTTAGTAGACATAAGACATAGTCTATTGTACACATTTTGCATCAACTATATCATTTAAGTTACTGATAAATCTATTGCGTCTTTATTTAAGAATTTATATTTTTGATCTCCCGCAGACTGAATAACAACAATGTACAGTTATCACTACAATGATAATGTGAATTGGCATGTAGTGACCATGATGACATCAGTACACTAGGCAATAATATCAGGATTACTTAAATTAATATTACATAGAACTAACTATCATTCATGGGCTGTGTATACATCACAGATGACAGGAATCCTTAATATTGATAAACAATGAATCTTGCTAAGCTCTAGAACACAAATTATTGATCATTAGTACCCTCCATCATCAGGACTGAATTTTCCAACAACTTCTAGGGGAGGAAAAAAGGAAGAAAAAGACATAAGTGGGCATGCATTTATCAGCAAAAACCAGAGGAAGCAACTCATGAAGAATTGTCATCATCTCCCTGACACTTGAAGCCTTGAAGAAACTTTGAAACATGGAATGACATATCCTGACATAATCCTGAGATTGTCATAACAGTGTTTGATGTAGCAACAAATGCACAGACACTGGAAGAGCCAACCACTGCACAAAAAGGAGAACCAGCAAATCTACTCAGGAGTGCATCTACATCTAAAAAGCACGAGCCATGGTTTTCAAGACCGTAAATTCGGCATATCGCCCAGTGAGGACAGTTGCTTTGGAAGACGGGTTAAAGAAGCAATTCTTGTTGAACTTGAAATACTACAGTAGATCAACATCCACGTATGCTTGTCATGGAACCCTAACAACTCATATAATGATGGAGTGGGCCAACAACCCACAACTGACCACAAATGAGCCCCATTTGTTGCTTCACTCAGGTGACCAAACCTGCAACATGAGGTGTCAAGAAACCTTTCACTCTCATTGGGTGCAGGGGTTGACATCTTTCTTTGGGGTTGGCCTACTTGTTTGTGCTTAAATACCTGAAACTCCCCATTGTCAGAAGATAATAAGCCTCTTGGATGAGCGAAAAAAACATCCGAAGGAATTAACAAAGTCTAGTTCCCACGTGACATTTTACAATAAGTCCCATTACATAGGTAATAGAAAATCTTTGACAAAACGGTCTCAATGTAAATGAGCTAAGCATAGTATGTAGTCAGCGCATGATGTGAATATATATCACTCACTCTTATTCTCAGAAGTGTGGGTTTTTCTTTTGGTATATAAATAGAGTTATGTCATACATTTGAGCCAAATTAAGTATTTAAAAAAAACAGCACAGATTAAGTTAAAACAAAAAAAGCCTACCTATCAGGAAAGCGACCTGATACTCCAGATTATAAATTTACCGCGCCGTAATAAACTTTTATCATATGGATTGAAGGGGAGGAATAAGGGAACATTTTGAAATTTAAATGTTATTGCATATGTTAATACATTGACTCTGCTCATATTGGCAGTTTATGAATAGTCTACTGATGACACAGAGATGCAAATTTGGAATTAATCCAGTTTAAAAAATAAATGGAAATCCTTAAGCAAAATTCATTATAACACAGGTTGCATAGACTTTGCAGTGGTCACCATGGGAATCAGCAGAAATTATGCTCTGGTAAGGCATCAATGGTATCCTTCGAGGCTTTTCGCACATGAGGTCTGTGGTCCTCGGTGTAACACAAACCATCCTGTTTTGCATAAGCTTTTTGTATTGCACAATAACACTACATATCAGGCAATAGCAGCAGCTTCCGGCCCTTGCAAGGCACACTGAAAGGAACCAGGTTTCTGTCTGAGTCATGACTGCATGAGAACCATCGCTGCAACCTCAGAGTGCACCTCAGATTGTACATTACTTTCAGCATCTCAGCACAGCATGAAAAATGGATTTGCTTCTGAGTTAGGCTCTTTACCTTGTTGCACTTGGCTGTAAAAACAAACTGCTGTGGCTGAACTACAAAATCCGTTCAAAAAACAAACCAACATTTTTCACTTGAAATCACCCCATGACATTTATATATTAAAAACAACACTTTTTCATGAAAACGCAGACAGTTTTCAAATGATCTTTTGAATGAACATCATTATTGCAGTATGTATGCATATATGTTACAGTAATACTGACTCAACAGTGATAAATTAACCACAATACACATTATCACCACATCCAAGGCCCACTGATGTGAATCTTTAAGCTACAAATTAGGTTGGCAGGCGCTGAGCTGGAGACTTGCACTAATTCAGTGTTATCAATCACCTTTGATAGTTTAATAGGCATATTGATTCTGAAATGAAGGCACTTATAGGTTTTCATTTATTTATTCCAACTGCATTGGTGCAGTGGTGTAATGTCCTCTCATAAAGCTTCTATGTCTTTATATCTGCAGAGAAGGAATACTAAACAGGCGTGATGCAAACTCTTTTTCAAATATGATGCCGAGACAAAAAAGGGGTTGAGAATAATTTAAAAAAGTCACAGAACGGGGCACATCAATTTGGCCTGTGGGATCTTCCCCAGCGTACTGACTGGCATATCTCTGATTGCAGCTGCATTGCATGATCTAGAAGGCACTGCATGACCACTGAGGCAATGCTACAGATGTCTTCAAGACCCAACCACACACTCCCCAATACACTCCAAGTGTGACATCAGTCCTTCCAAACATGGCCCCAAAACCAAAGCAGTATTGCGATACCCGCTTTTCATACCCTCTTAGTATCTCTTCCCTGTTTCTCGGCTTACTTCTGTAGTCCCAGGCTATCCTGTTGAAGAGTATCCAGGCACCAGTGTCAGAGGAGACAACTGGGAAGCTCTCTTTTTTCTGGGCACAGAAAGTGCTCTTTGTACATAAATCAATTGGATGAACATTGATTTCAGAGTTTCCTACTACAGTATTTGGCTTGGATATGGTTTATCTATATGAAGAGATAGGAATGAATTATGAATTATGAAAAAAAAAAGACGAGAAGATCCAGATTGTTAGATATTGCTCTGAAATCATCACGGTACATTGTTTCATTGATTGTCTGAGTTTCTTTCTAAAGCATATGCAATATGTGGGAAAACTTCCAATCACGGTTAGGCAAGAATGGTTGAATCAAGGACAATTGCTGAAAATGCCAAGAGATCATTATCTCTCATCACAGGAGCTTCTTTAGTGCTGCTTGAATGAGTGGAAGATTAAGGTTATTGATTCCATTTGTTAATAAAATACATTTAAAACAGACCCAAAAAAAACATCCAAGATCTGCTCCAAAATGACATGGATTTACTTTTTTGGCCCATGCTCCACCTCTCCACCGACTTCCATAGAAATCACCCTATAATAGTTAATGTGTGTATCACTGCTGACAATCAGCGCTAGAGATAGATGAGTGAGTTTAAATTCCACAGACAGTGAATGTAAATTATGTCAATTATAGCACGATTGAAAACATCCACATACCACCATGCAACCAGTGCTACTTCATTGATCATTTCTCAGCTTGTCCCAATGCAAAAAAAGTCTGGCTGAGCAATGCCTCGCATGCATCTGTTTGCTGTAAATCAGCCATTCAAAATCAACTGGAAGGGGATCCAGCTAAAGTCCTCTCTCCACATGTAGGATGGAACATCTATTCAGCTTCTGTCCTTGAAGGGGGAACCAGTGACAGTCATGGCCTGGGAAAGTGTTTTTACATCTGTTTGGCTGCTGTGCAGTGTAGCATGCATTTTATGGTATAGCAGAGCACTGCTGTAAATTAGACACGCAAGCCAGGTCTCGCTCATCTCTGCTATTATTTTAGAACACATCTGTCCCAATGGAGAGTATAGAATCTGATGCAGTACGTTGTTGAGTTTATGCCGAAAATTTTATCTTCAGTAAAACACCAGATCATGAGTGCCCCCCTTTTACAATGAAAAATATTGCAAATCCAAATAAAACCAAAACAAGTACAATACTGCCCTCATCTGATACAAATTGTAATTGCAACACAGTTTCAGAGTACTTCTGATATTTGGTACTAGAAAATAACACTGCCCTTATGATTCACAACTCGCTCAATTTCTTTGACTTGTCTTAGTTTCTCTTTGTGCTGCCAGAATATATGAAATAAAAACAGTATCACACTCAAAACCACATATAGAGAAATAATACTAATACTAGGACGGGAAAAGCCGAAAGAAGAAGAAGAAGAAGAAGACTAGGTAATACCAAATACTTGGGAGGGTGGGCATAAAGCGATCTAAACATTCCTGGTTCGATTCCCACCCCCTCCTAGTGTGTCAAAGTGTTGTTGAGTAAGACGCTAAACCCCTAACTACGCCCCTGGTGCTGCTTGACGGCATGTCCACTGCTCATGGCTCATCCATAATGGGTTAAATGCAGAGAATAAAGTATGATACATTTTAAACCAGTACGGATTTACAACAAACCTTTTAGAATTCATACACTGAATGCAATTCCTATGTATGGTTGTGAAATACATTTGCCTTCTACTGAAAAACACATGTTTTTTGTTTCGTTTTCTAGGCTTTTTTGAAACAAGATTATTATGAAACAGGATTGATAATTCAGCGCAAATACATTAGTGTAGTAAATATTTCAGATCCATAATGAAGAACATCATAATTAACAGTACCTTGCTTAGAGATGCACAATCCTTTGAAATGCTTAGAAATGACTTCTGGTACCAGTCTCTGGCAATGAAAATCTATGTTTAGTCACATGGCTGAAAATGATTATGTTGCAAAAGACATTGTGTGCATTAAAGACATAGCAACTATTCATTATCTACCTCTTATCCTGCAAAGGGTTGTGGGGATGCTGGAGCCCATCCAAGCTGTCACTGGGGGAAAGGCAGGATCCTCCGTGGACCCCAGTTCGATCAACAATCAGTCACTCTGTCATTCACACATCTGGGCAGTTTACAAACTTTGGGCTGTAGGAGGATACTGGAGAACCTTGAAGAAAACCACACAGACATGTGGAGAACATGCAAGTATGACACAGAAAGCCCCCTGTACTCTTCTGTACTCTTTGTAAAATAAATTTTAAAATAAATCTTTTTGGATCACTCTTGTTGTGCAATTTATTTTTCAAATCTTTATTTAGTCAACTTACTTTTAATCCAGCACCAGTCCCTAACTGGACAGTGGATGTACGTGTTTATCTTTCACAAGATGTTCAGCTTAAACACAAATACATATGTATGTATAGATATATTCTACTTATTCTGCACCCACAATTCACCCTGCCAGTCACTTAAAGGGCCATAATATACATATTTGTACTCTCCATCAAAGTCTATTCTCTGTATCCTCTTCTCTCACACCATCTTAACTTTTTTCATATCCTCTCCCGATACATCAATTAATCTTCGCTTTCGTCTGCCTCTTGACCCCCTGTCTGACACCACCACGCTCAGCATCCTTTTACCAAAATATTCACTAACATCTCTAAACAATTCTCAGTCTGGCGTCTCTCTGGATTTCATACACAAATCATTGACCACACACATGCACACATTTTTTTTCTTTTCTTAACAAATAAAGTTAAAAATATAATATATTATTATTATTAATTTTACTGATATACTTATTCTTGTAATATGCCTTTCCTGAGTTTATCCTTCACCTTCCCATTTAAGAGTACGTAGAGTAAGAACAATCCAAAACAGAAGAAAAACACGTGTTTCGCCAGAGCGGAAAATCGGGACTGTGGTCTGAACTTCCGGGTTGGTGTTGCCATGGCAACCATCCGACCAGCTTTTTAGCCCCTCCCCGTGAGTCTGCCAGGTCACCGCAGCGCCCGTTCCATCACACACTGTTGACACTTTAAATGGAGAAGTCAACAAGATACCGATAACCGACCAAGTCAGCAAAGTCCTCCAAACAGTTACCTTTCGTAAGTATCTACTTTTTCCTTGTCCTCTGTTACTCACAGCACGTAAGTTCAATCACACCTGCAAACAATTTGTACTAATTTATACGTCGGCGTTTACAATACCGAAGTGGTCCCGGCGCATAACCTAGAAGTGTTTACTGGTCGTCGAAATGTTTATCTTCTAAATACAAGCAAAATACACTTTACAAGTGGAATGGAGATTACGTAAAAGAAGAAAGAACCACATATCAGGAAGGAAACCACGTTACTGACCTACACGTGTTTGTTTTTTTTGTTTTTTTTTCTTTCTTTTGTCTTTCTCTCAGTTACAACCCGCTCTTATTGAGCAGGTGCTGCTAACTCAAACAAATACAGTAAGTTCTGTCCTTTGTCTTTTTGGAGAGTTGATAACAATGTTGATCATCAGATATGATGTTTTGAGTGTTCATCATGACATTGCAACTCAATTGGAAAATGCCTTTTAAATGATCGAAGTTCAAAACCCCCCAGAAATTTTAACTGACATGAGCTCTTAAATGTCAAATCTGCTGAAATTGACACTTCATGTGAATTCACAAAGAGTAAATTCTCATGATTATCTTTGAAGAGATTATGTGGTCTATTATGACGCTGTCTGTGAGCTTCGTACCACCACTACTCCTTATGCGCACTTAAATGCTGGTAACCTATTCAATAACTGTTGCAGATAAAATGTTGCTTTTTTTCCAGTGACACCAGTGCTTTAAAAACAAAAGCCTTACTTCGTTGTGAACTTATATTTAGACGCTACAACCATTCGTACTGTACCAGCTGTTTATGCGCAATAATGGACAAGATAAGGTTACAGCAGGTACAGCTTTAAAAGCTTCGTGAATCTTCGTGAAACGTATGTGGAACTTTACCATTTGTTATTCTACTGAAGCTAGAAAAGAAATCCTCTTGGTTATTTTATTCCACTAGGAAGTGCAAGTAAAGTAGGATGCATCTCACCCATATTGGGACCCTATATACACCTCACCCGTATTCTTCTCACGCTGAAAATTTGATTTCAAACATCAGACCTTTTTGGGTAAAACCATTGTGTTTCCCTGGCTTAGTGAAAGTCTGTGACATGCAAGCGCTTGGAAATTGTAACATAAACCTTTTTCTGGATTTTGGCCAATGGAATACCCTGTTGATATGAGACCGTATCATGGAAAGTCTGTTTAGAAACGGACGCTACATTGCTCTTTCCAAACACCATTGTACTGAAGTTCCTTTTCTTATTTCCTCCCTTAAACTTGTGCATTGCCTTGTGCCTTAGGCGTTTGTGACTCGTGAGTTGTCATGTAGGATGTTGCACAATGTTGAGGCCTATGTAATCAAATTTGTAAAGTTTTAGTCCGATATGTCTCTGGAGGTTCTCTGTCACCCAGGTCACGGTTTAGTCTTATCATATTCTTTTTTCTTGCACTAGACTTGAATTTCTTCCCTTTGAAGACATTTCACCTCTTTTGAGAGGCTTCTTCAGAAACAGAAATTCAAGTACAGTTGCCAAGAAAACAAGAACATATGAACAAAAATTTTGATCAGATAACTTTAACTAAATTTGATAAATGTCAAACTCTGTAAGACATGAGGGAGATAGCCTTTTTTTTTATTTATTGATCATTAATTTTATTATTTGTTTTTTTTTTTCCCCTACATGTAATTCACTTTATTAGCTGTCCCCCATCAGACCCAAAGCTTTGCTGCTGTTTTCAGACAGCAGCATAAATAAATGTTCATAAATTGAGCGAGTCAATGTCCAATGCTATCCCCCTCTGAAATGCCATCTTCCAAATCAATGCGGTTTGGCCTGTACCCTGCATGAAGGCACACAAAATATGGCATGTCACTCAATATCTCCTGGTAGGACGGATCCTCATCTTACGTCACCTTCATTCTGCAACTTTCTGTGTGGTTGTGGTCTAACATTTCTTGTCAACTCACATTAGTAACGGTGAAGACCAGCTTCCTTGAATTGAAGAAGACAAGTTGTGGTCTTTTCAGTGGTACATTTCGAAATGAGTCAGGAGGCAAAAACAGAGGGGGGAAAAAATCCATCTATTGTTTTGATGAGTTTAGAAATAAGAGCCAATAATAACAACCAACTGTAGCTTTTTATAGGTTACTCTTCTCAAATGTATTTGATTGTATGGAGTGCATATTGGGTTATTAATGATTGTATTCATTTGTAAATGATGACACTCAAAATGCTCTTGTTATTTCGTTTCAGGTTTTACTGACTAATTAAAGGTTGCTAAGAGATGACAGTGTGCAACATCAATGAAAGCCTCTGATGCCGAGCCACCTGATGTGCAAGTTCTCTTGTGACTCTTTTCCACACCTAGCTCATATGAAGGACGGGGACTTTGCTTAAATTCAGTCAGTTCAGCATGGAAGCTTTCATTGCTCCTGATGCTCCAGCTGTCAGTAGCACTACAACCACAATACTATCCCCATGTGTTCTGCAAAGGCAAGGGAGTGATAGAGCGGTGGAAGAATGTGAGAGAGAGAAGTGTGAAAATGGGCATGTGGGACAAAACACCATCTTGGAGAAAACACACGAGTTTTTCCAGCTTTGTGACATCGAGAACAAAGGATTTATCAACCGACGTGATATGCAGGTGGGGTAGCTAAAATTTTGGGCAGATGTAGGACACTATTTTAATGTAAAAGTTTTTAATTTATTTCAATTTGCACGTTTCAACTCATTTACATCTAATTGATAAAGTGACAGTAATTTATTGTAAATGTTTACGACGAATGTTAAATTTTGTGTAGCAGCAGTTTTGAGATAGTGGATCTTGGATCTTACTGTGACAGATGTATTTGCATTTAAATGAGAGCATTTTGTGGCCTATTTCAAAGTCTTACACAACAAGCTTATATGGTCCAATGTTGACAGTTCCATATCGTCATGGGACATCTAAAAGTAAACTAGACCTCACTTCCCATGAAACCTATTGAGCAGAAAGCACTTTTTTCACAGCTCTTGAAAATAGATAGATTAATTAAAAAATAAATCACATATATTCGTGTTTGTTTATATGTATTCAAAGCTTGGAGACACCAAAATGTCAAAAAACTATGTTCAAAACAACAAAATATATGTCAAATTTACTGAACAATCCACAAACAACAAAATGTCAATGTCATATGTATATTTATCATTGGTGTTGAGCTAGTTATCTGATTGAAACTCAAAGTATATCAAATTAAAAATGCAATTGACATATTTTAATATCAGCAAATACAGGCAAATTTCTCCCCAACAGTTAATGAGAAACAGTTTTAGTGAGAAACAGTTTTTGGAAAGGTAGAATATCACCAATTACAAATTAAATTTGCTTGATATTCAATACATGGTATAAGTGAGAGTTGAGCCAGATCCAGTAATCGTGTGTGTTCAACTTTGCATAAGGCTTATTTAGAGTCTAATATGACCGGAATATCACAGTCGAGTTTTTAAAATCATAATCAGATAACTCTTATTAATCAAAAATCCTTTATTGAATGGACAGCCTGTGCGTTCCTTAATGATGGACATGGTCTGAACCTTTGCACTGTATTCAAAGCTGCATAAAAGATGCTGAAAGGGGAAATGCGATAAGAGCCCCAGCACAGAGAACCACATAGGCCCTTTGTGATCAACCCCCCTTCTCACATTATTGTGCAGATTCACTTGCCCCTCAGATATTCATCCCTGCTGTCTCTTACCCTTTGATGAAGCACTCATGGGCTCTTGCACCAAAGAATATTAATACATAGAAGGGAAGCTTTGATATGGTGCCGATGATGGCTGATTTGAAATTAGATGGTGCGTAGGACACCAATCCTATTTATTTGACTAACAGGCAGACTCTACATCTTTTTGTTTTGCTGACATAAGGGATATGTACCACCCAGATAACAACTTTACACGAGCAACTGTTCAATGGCTCAGTAAAGGTCCCTTCCTTGTCCCGCCCATGAATTGTATGAAGGGTTTCAGTCAGTAAATGAACAGGTAGGTGATAATTGTTGACGGGCATCTCTGCCTGTGCACCTCCTCCAGTGTCCATAGGTCAGCTGTCCATAGATCCCTGGCTCCTCTGCCGGCTCTATAACTGCATTCTTTAGCCTTCCTTTGGTCACTCCTGCATCCCTCAAGATGTGCGTGGTTGACAGCCCCACAAACCCTTTAGCATCCCATCTCAACAGGGTAAATGGTGGTCTTCCAGCTTCCCAACATTTGGCAGCCGGCTCAGCTTATTTTTGCCTTTTTGTTGCTTTAAGGCAGCCTCAATCCCATCCTCTTGTGGAATTGTGAGTTTTATGAGGTATGCTGACCTTGCATTGGTGGACCAAACAATGTCAGGTGTAGAGATGTGGTGGTGATCTCTGAGGGGAACTCAAGTGTCCTGTTAAGGTCAACCCTCATTTCCCACTTCTGTTGATGTTGCTCTCTATCTGCGATAACTCTTTTTGTTGTCTTGACGACACCTCTCCAAAACCTGGAGCACCTCCAGGATCTGATCATGGTGCCATCTGTTGGGCCCCTGAGAGAGCACGATTTTGCGGCCTGACAGGAAATTCAGGAGGCTTGCATCATGGGCATGGCAGAGGTAACAACATTCCTCACTCCCGAACCACTAGTGGAAGTTACGGGGGCAGGGAAGTATGTCCAGGTTGCACAAATGAGGAAGCTAAGCCTTGCCTGTGGCATCTTCCACAAGTCTGGCAAACTGATTTTCCGGTTGACAACTCCAAGTCCTGTTTATCCTGCCTGGACTCTGCTAACAATCTGTTGATGTTGAAACCTGCCAACAGCCCATTAAACGTCAGTTTTGGCATTCCACTTCAGGACCATTAGAATCTTGGTGTTTGTATTCCTTACTGACTGATCAGTGGACTTCCTTAGCTTCAGAACCAGCCTGGTCTTCTCTTTCATGCAGCCCCCACTGATGAATTGCATTGGCAGTTGCAGTGTGTTCTGCTCAAAGAGGCCTGTTTCGGATAGGTACCATGGCAGCCCCAACCACTTTTGGATGAGTGAATTGGCTTTTCTGTCCATCTTTTGGTGGATGAGAAGATCTCACTCATTTTCATGAACCACATCATCCTCATATAGAGGGTGAACTGGTAAGACCAGACCTTGTACTTCCTGGGGAGTTTTCTTTGGTTGATCCTCACTTGGCCATCCATTAGCTGCTTCATGACTGTTCACTCGCATCTGTTTGTCAGACAGCTCGGCTATCTGCTGCCCCCCCAGGAACAACAGTTCAACTGTGTGAGCATGGTTTGAAATCCAAGTTGTTTATAGAGTTGTGCTTCTGTGTAGAAACAAATACAAACAATAACAACAACAACAAACAGTAGGCACATCAATTGCAAGGTTTTGGGGGACATTATAACTCTTGGATAAGTAATTTGATTGGTTTACTATCATCCTCCATTTATCCCAAAACCACTTTGTTTAAAATATTGTGGGAAATACTCTCAACAGTACTTTGCAGTTGGAGCTGGCCAATGGTCAATCATTGAAGAATGCACAGTATCTGCACAGGGAAAATGCCAGCTGCTAATGTCAGCTCAGTATCTGTGACTCTGTATTTGTCAAGAATATGCCTCTGGCTTTTTCTAGCTATATTAATCTCAAGACAGGTATCCTTACTTGCATTCCTTAGCCACTGTAAACTACAGGGTTAAATTAACAGAGAAAAGGACCAGTAACTGCTCTGTGGCACATCACCAATGCTTGTCCTTAGAAGTCTCAAGTAGAAGAATTGTAGTTGATACAACTGATCGTTCCTCCTTGCCAATTTCAACTGCATTGGTCTTTTCGACACAGAGGCTGAATGGTGAGCTCCCACTCAGTGCAGAGGAGCTGGAGAATGTTTTTGATTCCCTTGACTCTGACAGCAATGGATATCTCACCCTGGAGGAATTCTCAACTGGTTTCAGTATGTTCTCCAGACATTACAAGTAATAGTACAGATGCTATTAATAGTAGTGTTTGGATAATTTTGATTGTCCACCTCATGTTTTAATTTTTCCAGGTGAGTTTTTGTACGGCCAGTCAAGTCCGGTAACAGATGTGGGGGACATAACGCCCTGTAAACCAGAAGTGCTATATCAGTCCCAATGGGAGGAGAACCTGTCAGCATCAGAGGATGACGAAGATAAATATTTTTGCACTCTAATGGAGAATCTTGGAGCCGACCACATCTTTGAAGAGTGAGTATCGTGTTTGATTTAGACTGCTTGATTACAACCTGCACCTTCACATCAGCTTCATATTTCTACATGTTCCAAAGATCTCTTTTAAGTAACGTTAATAATTTTGTCTGAAACTATGTTCAACTGTGCAAAGTAAAAATCAGACAAAATTTTGTGTTGTTTAGCACCTCTATATGGTCCTCTTTGACAAATCCAACGTTCCGTGACTGACACACTTGTGTTTAAAACACTAAAGATGAAAAATTGGGACATAAAGGGTTATGGAATCTAAGTAAAGATGTTTGACACTGATGCAAAATGAGCCAGCTTTTCAGTTAAAGTAAAAAAAAAAAAAAAATGGCCACTCTAACTAATATTGACATTTCGTCAACATCTAGTCAAGATCTCAGCCTGAAAGTGCATGAAGCGAGTCACCGTAAAAGAATCATATCTTTTAAAAAGAAATAGAGGAAGTGGATGCCAGATTCTCATCACATTGGCCTGTGCCTACCAGACTGAAAGACCAAGCATGGCATTTCAAGTCAGATCATTTTGTGCAGAACTAACTTGTATTGATCTCATTCGGCAAAGAAGATGTATTTATAACCATGAACAAGTTTTAAGAATATTTATTTGACTTTACTAACCACATTACCACTTTGGTTTCAAAACAATGCTGCAGCTACTATTCCAAAACCGATAGAAGTGTTCAATGAAAATATATTGTTTATTTTTGAAGCGTTTTTCTTGGCTGGAGAATGGTGCAAGTAAACTGACAGATACACACTAACTAAAAATAACAACAAACAAGCAGAAATGTAATAGTACATGTGACGAACCATTACACCAATCATAGCTGTCTTGCTTCTTCTCAATATAACCACCATAATCTCAACTAAGCTTTGTTAGACTTTAAACCTATTCCTCTTGTTTTCAATTCATTATTTCCATTTACTTTTTAATAACAAAGAATTTTAAATTACTCAGTGAGGTAGTCAATATTCAAAAGGGGCGCTGATGTTTTCCTATGTTACACCTGCTCCTTAATCTTTCTGCCTCATCAGTTCTGCTGAGGTACGCAGTTTATGGGCTCAGCTGCGCCGGGACGAACCATCTCTTTTATCTAATTTCGAGGACTTCCTAGCACAAGTGACGTCTCAGATTGCTGTTGCTAACCAGGAAAAGAGGGAGATGGAGAGCGCTCTTAAAAGGTCAGGAAACACTTTGGTGTATTTTATTTTAAAGTTGACGAGGACGATTTTTGGGAAAAGGAAGGCTTAAAATATTCTCAACTATCTTGTGAAGAATATTTGCTTGACTATATACAAGCAAGGCTGTTGTGTCTTTTGTTTTGTTGACATAGTAAGATTTCAGTGTAATTATGGATATAAAATGTATTTTTTATGAAAATCTTGACTACTGAACCAATGTGTTTTGTTATAAATGTAGGCATTACATTCCCCCTAATTTTGTTTTGAGTGATATATACATTACCAAGTCTGGTACAGTATTATATCAGTTTCTGCGTGCAGGAAAGCAGCAACACATGATGTCGAGATCCAACGCCTCTATGAAGAAATGGAGCAGCAAATAAAAACGGAAAGAGACCAAGTTTTACTGCAGGTTGCCATTACTTACATTAATAGTCATTGTAACTGACTTTTATTTGTTTGTGAAATCAATAATTTCGTTCCCCTTTTTTATATGTTCACTATAGGACTATAAGAGGTTTCTGTCATGCAGTCAAGACCTAGAGTTGCAACTGACCAGCAAGGAGAGAGATCTCGAGCAGCTGCTCCAAAAACAGAAGCGGGTGAGGGAAAGTTTTCTCTAGTGTGTTCAATTCAATTATACTTGTATTTTACCCCTGTACATTCTATCTACATGAAAAGAATCACACCATCAGTTCGGCAAATAAGTGTGTTCACAAAGGGTACCTGATTGCTTCTACAATATATACCATCATTTCCGGACTATTGAGCACACTTGAATATAAGCCACACCGGCTAAAAATAAATATATATGTACATATATAGGCCACACTTGTCTTTAAGCTGCAGGTATCCAAATTGTAATGAGATATTTACACAGAAAGATTTTACACAGAATTTTTTTTTTTTTCACTTTTAATTAAATACATAACGATAACATCCCCAAATACGTGCTGGAATGTTTTTTTTTTGAACAGTGCCTGTAACACGACTGGGAAAAATATTAAAATGAAAACTCCATCCATTTTCTATCCCCGCTTAGTCCTACTCCAACTAATCGTTGTCTTCATCATCCGCCTGCGCACTAAAACCATTAAAGTTGTTGTCTTCTTCAGTGTCGGAGTTGAATAGCCGCAGAAGTTCATTGTAATTTTATTGGTCCAATGTGGCAAGGTTAAATGTTTTCAAGCATTTGAGACTAATTAAAGATCAGAGTTAATGATAACACCATATTTGGGTTGCCCTTCGCTCACAGTTTATTAAAACGTCTAATTACTCTAATAATTGACCCCTAATAACTGTTCTTCAAGATGCATGTGGAGAATGCTTGTTCTGAGACCGTTTAGAATAGCTTTAAGTTCATTTGTCACTCCTATTATGTCTGTTAATGGGATTCTGGTTGAAAGGAAAGACCATATTGTTTGTTTTTCCTCCCTGTCAGAAGCTTTTATGCTTTCTCACTCTATCCACCCTTCTTTTTTGGTAAAAATGAGTCACTGAGTCACTTGTAATACAAAACACCCTTCACATACACTTGAATGAATAAAACCTAATGCATGGCATATACTTATGTCATCATCTTCATTGCTTCTGTCTACAGCTGGAGCACGAATACCAAGAGCTTCACAGTGAACAACACGTAACCAAAGTAGAGAATGTAAAACTCAAGCAGACAAATGACAGCTTAGCGAGGGAGTTGGAGCACACGAGTCAAGAGCTCATCCTGTCTCAAGAGCAACTGAGTCTTCTTCATGAGCAGTCCACTCGCCTTAACAAGGAGAAGGAGATGTAGGAAGCCAGAATTACAGTCACCCTTCAACTTTTATTTTATTTTTCTTATATGTTCGTGGGTGCATATAAATTTCTTTTTTGATGCAGGGAAATGTATAGGCTTACAGAGGGACTGCAACGCGAACGAGCCGGCCTTCTCAAGCAGCTGGACCTGCTGAGGTATGGATCAGGAAATACAATCAAAGAAGCGCATGAGGCCGCCACACAACTGGATATGAACCAAGATTTACAGGGATTGTCTATATTGCAATTACTGTGCTGTCTTTTGCAAAGTGCGATTGGCTATTTTAAAGATGAAAGATTTTGTGCTGCACAAAAACGGTTAACCACATTGCCTGACCCCAATTTCCGATGTGTTACTGTTCAATATTTAGCTTTTTTGTGTTGTGGCATTGGCATACGGTGGTTGCAAGATGTTTCAGTTTTGCAATCCTAAAATTCACACGGCTCACTACTATGTAGAGTCCAAAATTTTAATGTGTACAAACATTGCTGGTTAAAATAGAGTGATGTTGTTTGATATCAGCATTTCCGGCACCAAGTCTCATTTTCTATCACACAGTGAGAGCAACATGTGTCTTACTTTTTATCCTGGGAACAAGGGAATACAACTGTTGTTTCAACAGTTCGGGTCAATGAAACTTTCTTACTGTGCCTTCAATGTCTTCTTCCAGGGAAATGAACAAACACTTACGTGATGAAAAAGACATGTGCTATCAAGTACGTACTATTTATGATAACAGCCATGAAATTGCTCGATTGAGTTCATAGTGTCCCTCCAAAATGAGAATTTCATTCAGAAACAGAAAATAAAGTTTCTTTATTTTGTAGAAACCAAAGACCTCTGCAAAAGCAGCGCTTTTGTGGCACAGTCATGCCAGTTTGGGGAATCATATCTTTAAAAGGTAAAAATCACCACATGATACTGCATTTTGATCTAAAGTAGTTCAAATTTGGGAAAAAAAAAAGCCTCCGCATGTGCGGTAAGTTGTTTTGAACTCTGTGTAATTGTACTCCTTAGTCTTACTTTCACATGCTAATTATGTCTGCAGTATGGATGGTGAGGAGGATCCATTCACAAGCTCTGTGAGACAGATGTTAGCCAATGGCTCATGTCAGCCCTCTGGCCCTGAGGTGGGGAGAGGTTACCTTCAGAGGATCATCTCTATAGAAGAGGACCACCTCCCGTACCTGCTGCAGAATGACTGCCAGGCCCCGGCCAAAACTATACTTCAGCCACACAGTGAGGGGAAGGAGGCCTCAGAGAATGAGGACAACATTGACTTGGTGATGAGCGACATATTCCCCTGTGCATCTTCTGAGCAGCAGCAGTTAGGGGAAAATGGAGAGAAAACACCCACCTCTCCAAGGGGTCAGCCTGTTGGCAAGGAGACCAGCATAAATGTAAATACTAAAATTTTTTGCATGCCAATATGAAGTGATGTGTTTCTTGATGAAGGATATGTGTTTTATAAACATTAAGTATTACTTTGCAAATGTACCGCTCACTCCTAAACCCAATTTAGTTTGAACCCTCCGTTAAGACAGTGAATGACCACTGTACTGATTTCAGCTGTTTGATCCAAAAAAATATTATTCCTGTAAATAATTTGTCATTTGGTGGTGTGTTGTGGGATGATTTTCCACCAAAAACATGTGCAAAGTCTCAAAAAAGGTTGAAAAACATTGTCTTAAGAATACTTTTTTCAGTACATGCATTTTTTGTTACCTTCCTACAACATCCCTAAGGATCAGTAGTTTTTTCTCATATGAAGGAAGAAGAAATTTCCTTGCCACCTGACCAACTCTTCAAAATTGTTCTGGTGGGAAACTCGAGTGTGGGGAAGACGTCCTTCCTCAAGCGTTTTTGCGACAACAGCTTCCACCCTGGTACCTCTGCTACTGTCGGTATGTACAAGCATGAATATGGAACTGTCAGGTCTTGAAAAGAGGTCTGGGGCCGAAGGCCACCGAACTAAGATCTCCTGATATTTAATGAAAATAAAAAAAGTGACCAAAATAACAATTTCAAAGTCTGGAACATAATTTTAGTCTTTTTTTTTTTTTTTTTTTTTTTTTTTTACATTTAATTTCATTTTTAGTTCTTTTAGCTGCATCTTTTACCTATTATGTTATTTAAATGTTCTGCCTGGTTTTAAATCTGAATGGAAATTAAGTGCCTTTTACAAGCAAAAGATCTGTCTTGATTATCCTCTGGTCATCACTGAAAAAGTTTATATTTTCTAGTTAAAAAAAATTCCTCTTTCAATAGTTACTTGTGTAATTAACATGTTAATCAACATATTTAATAAGGTAAAATAATGCGTTGTCCCCTTTGCTTTACCAGAATACTAATGTGACAAAGAACTTGCATATTAACAACTGCCTTGTTTGCATATAAAGGAATAGATTACAGTGTGAAGACACTGATTGTGGACAACAACCAAGTGGCCCTGCAGATGTGGGATACGGCAGGACAGGAAAGGTAAGAAGTCTAATCTTAAGTCAGAATTCAGTCTTTTTGTTATTTTCAATGTTGCCTCTCCTTCACACACACACACACACATCAGGTATCGAAGCATCACCAAGCAATTCTTTCGCAAGGCTGACGGTGTCATCATAATATATGACATCACATGTGACCTGAGCTTCACAGCCGTCAGAGGATGGCTGACCAGTGTCAAGGTAATGGCCTTTTTAATCTGATTCAGTTTTCCTCCTGAGCTTAGTAAAGTTTGGTATGGGCATGCATTTAAACATGAGAGATCATTTTCTCCACAGTATATACACAATGTCACCTTTGTCAAATTAGGTGCTGATGAGCAATATGAAGACACAAGGGGGCAAAATACCAAATCTGTCAGGGCTCATACATTTGGAAAATTTTTAATTCACTTATGTTTCCACTGAAACAGCCAAATAATACCGTCTTAGATTTTGCCCAGCTCTTTCATCGAAAATACTGCATGTTCTTTCCAGTGTCTGCATGGGTTTCTCCTGGTTTCAGTCCAAAAGTAGCAGTAGGTTGATTGAAGACTCTAATATGCCGAAACGTGTGAACAATTGTGTGTCTGTATATGTGGCCCTGTGATGGACTGCCATTTGGTCCAGCGTGAACCCTTCCTCTCGGCCAATGACAGCCGAGATAGGCTTCAGCCCCCGCGAAACCCTGACTGCGAGATAAGTAGTATAGGTGATGAATGAATGCAAAAATAAAATTATGCTTGTCAAGTTCAATACTAGTGTGGTTAGGTTATACATGCTCTGGGGAGCGGAGCTGGCATGGGAGCTCTTGAAGCATGCACAACACTCTGATGTAGAGTTTGCCTCAGTCTACATTGATTCCGTCTCACAGGAGAGCGCTGGGGAGGACATACCCATTATGCTCCTGGGAAACAAAACTGACAAGGCGAATGAGAGACAAGTTGACAAAGAAGTGGGTGAAAGGCTTGCCAAGGTCTGTCTTTTGTGTTTCTCCTGTTGAGTTACACGCATGGAAATGTAAAAGTAAAAAACTAAACTAAATTGTAGTCTTTTTTTTTTTTTTCTTGTTGTTGTTTTTCTTCTTCAGGACTGCCAAATAACTTTTTATGAATGCAGTGCCTGCACTGGATTCAATGTGATGGAGTCCATGCTTCATTTGTCCAGGTCAAGACATTTTTTCTGTTTTTCCTTTTCATCTTGTTCATATAGCAGAAACAAATATGGAAAATTACTGTGAGACATTGGACATTTTCTCTCAAAGTGGCACCACCACAAGATGAAATTCCTATTTTGTGGCTCCGTAATCAAATTCCGCAATAATGTATGCTTACGGTGTAAGAAGATGAAAATATCAAATGATAATCAGATATTGGTGGCTCATGCTGTCCGTTTCACTGAGACATCCCAGAATATCACTTTTTAATTTTTTTTTTTTATTGATTTATTTATTTTAGAAATCTGAAAGAGCAAGAAGACGAAGAGAGAGAGAGGACTGTCCAACTGGTTGGCAGCAGCTCGGTCAAGAAAAAATCTTGTTGTTAACAGTTCTGACTGCATATCATTGTTCTACCCTTTACAACTCACGCGCCATGAAATCACCATGGCCTTCAGAATTGCTCCGAATCTGAATGTCGAAGTGCATCGTCAAATCTCTCAGCATTCGCCTCATTAAGATATCAGTCTTTCGTGTCACTTTATAACTTTATCAAATATGATGGACATCGCATATGCCCATTTATTTCAATTTTTTTAACAATTAGCACTGCATGCACTCCTTTTACATTCACAGTATCTGTGTTCATATGCGTGTGCGTGTGTGTGTATATTATGTAATGAATGTTAATCATGAATAATGAACAACATACTTGTCAGTCCTAGCATGGTTGCCTTTCAAATATTTTTTTTTTACATGTACATCAGACTAGTGTCACAGTAAGGCCGGGTTCACGATGTAACACCAGCAGAAAAGTGTCAAGTCTTGGTTATTAATACACTATTATACTGTCTACTGTCATTCTATAGCACATGTTGTTATGGAATATTAAGGATTTTTTCCTTCTCTCAGATAAAATTGGAGAATTTGAAAATTAAAACCCATAGTCTTATTCAAACAACTTTTAAACGCTAAACATTTAATCGTCAAACTGTGATAACTGCATTTTGTTTTTCTTCATTCATAAATGAAAGCTTGCCTGCTGTCTTGCTCCTCACCTCCCTTCGCACACCAAGGTGTTTGATGTAACACAAAGACAGTTATTAACCGACTGTATTGTCTTGCAGTAACACTACATTTCTTAAGCTTTTCCATTGTTGAGTGATTTTTAAGAACAAAAAAATGCTTTAAATCTGGCATGCCCACCTTAATTCATATTGTGCAAAATCTCACACTGTGGAACTTTGTCAGGTGCCGTGATTCCTCATACATACTTACAGTGTCTCATCACCTTTATTCCGTATACGTTGTCGTGAATACAGCAAAGGACTCTGTCACGTAATTTGATTTGCAATTTCTAATGCTGAAGGCTAATGGGTGACTTGTGTATTTGTTTAAGGTTGCTTCAATCAGTGGAAAGTTTTTTTGGAACTCATTTTCAGGGTAAAAAAAAAAAAGAACGTGTGTGTGTGCGTGTGTGTGTGTGGTATTCAGCTCATAACTCTTAATCTGCTGGTAAATTAATTATGAATAAATGTCTCAATGCACAACAGTGCTCATCAGTAAAATGCACAAGTTAATTAAGTCTGTCAAACGATCTGTTGGAAGAAAAAAAAAGTCAATTTTGGTGAGGAGTTCATATTCTATTGTTCAGTATTGCACAAAAGTCATGAGTTATAATTAACTGCACTAATTTGTTTATGTCATGGTAATTTTGTATTCGTGTATAATGTGTACATAGAAATGTAAGTGAATTAAAAAAGAAATAAAGAATTGGTTTTGTTGTCAATGACCGAGTGACTTCACTGCTGACCAATATAGTACACAGCAACACCCAGTGGACGATTTGACACATTGCTGTTTTATTTCAATTTCAAAATGATGTAAAACAGCCTATCCAGTATTGGTAAAGAAACGATATACAAGTGAAATAAACATGCCAATCTATGTGACTTATAATATGTAACTATCATGATCAAAAGAAGTTTTTTTTTTTAATTTGAGCCTTTACATGTTTTCTTTTTTGTTGATTTAGGATGAATTCAAATACTCTTTGAATAGAGGTGTAATTATTTTGTTATATATAATTATTATTATATAATTATTGAAAATAATTGCATTACCTTTAATTGAAAAGAAAAATTCAGTAACTACTCATAACATACTGCTTATTTGTACCAGCCAGTATCCCCTTGAACAGGACAGCAAAGATAACCTGTGCTTTTGGTGACATGAAGCCATTAAATATTCACAATATTGCCGATTACTAACATGTACTCCAAGATAACTCTGCCGTCTCCGGGTGCATGTTTAAATAACAGACTCTCCTGATGTGGCAAGCAAATGTGGCTTTGCACTATTTATTCAATTTAAAAGCTTCAATAAATTATGTCACTTCACATTACTGATGTATCAGGCTGAGTAACAAACTGGGTTTGACCGTTGAAAAAGTATCAAAGAGCCTTTTGTAAAAATCAAGATCGAATCTCAAGTGACAACAGTTTGTAGTGGTTGCCTTGGCGATGACCTCGGTAAGAGCACCGGTTGAGGTGATAACATTGTCTCTACACTCATGAACAGGTGAAGCTCGATTTATGTGATGATATGGGAAGCATGACAATATTTCTCTGTATGTTCGGGGTGATGCTACTATCCCTGCCTCCCGGCTCAGTAACTTACTGGTAAATAGGACTGGGCATTGTTATGACTGAAAAAAATAGTAATAATAAATTAATTCTTTACTGTTTATATTGTCATTTATTATGTATCTAAAATCCATTATGTGATTCAAGCATAATAATCTTAATCCCCCTATTTTTTCCTTTCACATGCATCTAAAAAGTTATTTGATTTTTTTTTTATTTTAGGTGATATTTTGTTTATTTTGGGTTACGTATTTGTAAAATTCCTTGCAATCATAAATTTGATTTATTGCTGAAGGCATAAAGCGACATATTACGTCACATCTTACGTTGTAATAAAACAAGCTATGATTTACTAAAGCAAAAACAATCAGTACGTTTCATATTGCCCAGTATTGCCCAGTCCCAAAATAACTTAAAGAAAGGATAAGTGATCTATTTGGGTTAAGATTGCACAATGCAGTTTTAGTTAACAATTCTTAAACCAATTACAAACTCAATAAGAGTGGCAGGTGATGACATACAAAAAAGGAAACTACCTAGATGAAGCGGTGCGGTAAAGATCCAGGTACCCTCCGGTATGGAGTCAAGGCATTCAGGATGGGCGGAGCGTGTCACTGGCGTGTCAACTACCATCACTCACACTGACAACACATGACACATCTGTATTTCACACCTCGACAGGGTGACAGCATCTTTTACAAGACTTAAAACACCAAACCTTTCAGATTCACAGGTACAGGTTCCTTGCCTGCATTCCTAAAATTGTTGAACAACTAAGAATTGAAGGGGTTTGTTTTTTTTTTTCTTTTCTTCCGAGAACCATCACTTTACACGACATACTGACATATAACTCACTTTTTTAAAGTTGCTCTCTAGCTATGGGTTAAACAGCATGTGGACGTTGGAGAGTTTCATTTGGATGCCTTCTACCTCTTAAAAAGGACCAATCGATGGTAAAAAAAAAAACAAATACTCAACGAAACAATACAGCACGTCACTTCATCTCACATATACGTACAGTACATTGGTATTCAATGACATTCATCGATACTTTGAATATTCTTAACCACAATCTGTCAGTGTTACATTCAGAACTGTTTAACAGTCAGCATCAGTGTCTTCTCTACGTTGTGATATTTGTCAGCGGAGCTCTGACTGCTCTGCCTCCGCCAACCGCCGGTCTTCCCTCGTTCGCTTTACCCGTTATTTGTTGTGTGCGTCGCGCTGTCTGCTGCGAAAAGGGAGCGTCTCTACCTCCCTCCGGTTGCTCGGGGCACATCCTTTTTACAGGGCGGTGAGCGAACCCTAGCGCATTTTGTAGTCGTGGGCTATGGCCGCTTCGCACAGCTGTCCTTTGAAATCCAGCTCGAACGTAAAGTCCAAGTCACGCTGCAAAGCGAGCCGGCAGAAGAACAGAAGGACACGTTAAAGGGGTGGAAAGGGTGGAGAGACTGTTTGTATCACGCAAAAAGGAAGATTCCCGGCCCCGCCGGCTCTTAGTCCCGGGTGAGGGTCGGGTCTGGACGAGGGGAAGGTCAATAGTAGAACCTGTGTTTTGTCTGGGAGTCAAGCCGCTGCTGCCGATTGCTCCCAACAAGGCCCAAACACTGCTGTGACAGTGATCTCCTTGGAGAGGGCAGTGCAGGAAATGATTTATCTCTTAGCTCGGTCTCAAAAGAGCTGATCTCAACACGTTCTACACTTGGACTCTGGTTGTCGAGGATAACAGAACACACAGGGCTAAAGGAAAACGGTGACAATCATGAAAAAAAAACTCGGACTGATGACAAACACCAGCTTCGGTCTCGATATCATGACTATATCAGTGTCATAAAGCTTCAAATATCATGTGGGGGTTGATGTTATAATTATTTTAACGGTGAAATTTCATACTGATGCACATCAACTAGCATATTACAAGATCATAACCAAACTATTGTTGGCTGGCTTATATAGGACTCTATAAGTACGTTTTAATTACTTGAATCTACAGTGGGACACTTGGGGTCAGACCTCGAGGTGACATATAAAATCATTTTATTAAACAAGTGTAATTATAAAAGTGAATGACACTCACTATGTTTTTCTCATTAGGCTTCATGGTAATGCTGCCAGTGATTTCTTCTCCTCGTCGCACCGTTAAATAGTCCTCCAGGTAAAATACTGTCTGCTTCCAGTGGGTGTATGGCGCATCAGGAGCTGGGACACACACACACACACACACACACACACACAAATACACTCATTTTAATTGTTTTTACATAATGTTATGCATGGGGTCCTGGATTGCAATGCCTAATTAATAAGACTGCACTGACACGATCAGCTGTGTTCATATTCAAAGATCCCTTCAGACAGAATTTTTTCCTTTTTTACACTTGAATGTTTGAAGATCCGAGTATTAGATTCATATTTTTTCTACACATTTTAATAAGGTCACACATAAAAAAAAAAAAAAAACAAAAAAAAAACATCAAAGCAATCATTTCAGTATTTTTTTATAGGTGATCCTTATGGTATAATGTAATGATAAGCAGAGAGCAAACACTCTTTTTACAAAGTTTCCACTCTTCCAACGTCAATCAATCTGTATTTAAATTCCTCTGGTTCTGTTTTGTTGTTTTACTTTTTAGAAATAATGAGACATCATTCAACAGCGTCTGTTTTGAGGAAAGTCAAAGTGCTTGTAAAGTGCTTTTTTCAATAAAAATGAACTTTTTATCCTCTTAGATGTGGAAAATCAGTTCATGTATTTCCCCATAAAAAGAAGGGGGAAAAAAGGAAAACATATAGCCACTATTAGACAAAAACAAAAGCTCTTGAGGTGAACATGATGGCAGCAAAAATGAAAGGAAGGAAAACCATTCTGGACAATCATCTTCCCTTATCGTTGCGTGTGGATCGTTGCCTTTGGTGCACTCAAGGAAGCACGATAAGACTCTGCTCTGTAAACTCTGGGCCCTACAGCCCAGTTTCAAAAGGTCATTCTGGCTAAGATTGAATATCTGCCAGCTGTCCTGGAGCAGCACTGCTCCTCTGCCTTTACTTATAGTCTCTTTGTGAGTTGATGGATGAAAGAACCTGTCAATCAGCCACAGTATCTGGACTCTGGCTTTTATTCTTCTTTTCCTTTTTGTGTAGTTTAATATGTGCTTAAGACAAGCAATCACTGTCTGACTAACGTAAGTTTAAAATCTTTGCGCGGCTTTTGGATGATGTAGCCATGTATACATGTGAAAAACACACTGGATTTGCACTGCACTGTTTGTAATATCTGTAAATGTGCTATTCCCATCCTTCCCTCCGTCTTTGTTTTATTTTATTCTATTTTATTACATACTTATTTGCTTTTTTTCTATGGTAAAGGTTTTTTATCTAATTGATATTTCACAACACTGGACGCAAGATCTGCCTATCGATACATCCTCCAGAGTCATGTCAAGGTTGTATTTGTATTCATATTTATACTTTATACACTTGAGCCATTCTACCTCCCTACGTTGGACTTTGTTAGAACTAGATAATATTGCACCTTCCTGTTTTCTTGTATGTACTGTTTTTCTTTTCATACTGATAAGGTTACAGAGCTGCAAATTAAATTTTGTTACACTTTACAATTGGCAAACATACACATGTGATCCAGGAAAGATTGAGAATTTAAGTTGTTTTTTTAGGTTTCAATTTACACATGTTTAAGATACACACTCATTGCTGCAATTTCATTATTCTCATTATTGCACAGCGCTTTGCACTTCTGCCTCACAGCAAGAAGGTCCTTGGTTTGATTCCAACAAGGGGGTGGCTTTCTACATGTTATTCCGTTGTTTCCTCCGGGTTTTCCTTCCACAGTCTAAAAAAAAGGCAGTAAGTTAAATTAAGTAGGCTAATCTAATCAGACTCTTTGAGTTAATGGTCGCCCAAAGACAGCTGAGTTAGGCTCCAGCAGTATAGATAATGAATGGAAGGATGGATGGATGGATTCTTTCTTAACTCTCTGAGTGGTATGGTGGCACAATTATTAACACTTCCACCTAACAACAAGGAGGGGTCTGGTTCAATTTTCTTTAAGTCCTGGAAAAATTGGGTTAGAGTGTGAATGACAGAGTGAATGGCTGTGACCGGTCCGGATCCAATGACAGCTGGGATAGGCTCCAACGTCCCACACAACCCTGAGTGTTAGAACAGCGGTACACAATAAATGAATGATTGTTCACACACCGGCCCCTAGATGTCAGTGGCCCGCCGGTCTTGAAAACCCAAGGCTCAGGTCGGATATCAATATTCAAACTGGTGCTGAAATGCTGTAAGTCTGCCCGATCTGAGCCGCTGTAATGTACAATGACATTGTCATTAGAGCCGTTGATCCGTGCCTTTATAACCTCTTGGCAGAGCCAATTAGAATAGACAATGCGTTTTCAAATTATCAGGAAGGGGAGAGCGATACGGAAGGTTCACACCGCAAAAGCCGCCACGACCGGGCCGAGAACTGGCTGAACTTTTTAATCTTCAAAACATAGCTGGCTATTGATGTGATACAATTGCCGCCTGATTTTTTTTTTTTTTTTTTTCAGTGTTTGGATCAAACCCTGGCAAGCTTTAGAGGAGAAAAAAAAAGGCAACAAAGAGAGAAAAGATTTCAGGCACCTGGGTTTATAATTCAATTCTGGTTTACTTATCTGAGGTGTGGCACGTGTGTGATAATTTTCCAAAATAATAAAAGGGATTATAAACCATTATATAACGTGCCTCCATTATCCACCCAACAATGCTGTTATCACTATCGGTGACCACAAAACGACTTTTGTCAAGGAAAAAAAAAAAAACAGGTGGGAGGTTTTTTTTTTCCAATGTGGCCTTAAGAATGTGCTTTTTTTCTTTATTTCTTACAATAATGGAAGGATTGCAGGGAACACAAAAAGGGGAGAGAAAAAGCTATTTTCTGTTTGAATGAGCAATAAGAGATGAAACACTAGCCCTTAAGAAACAGAACAGTGCGGCAGAACTGTTTTCTGATTATTTTATAAAAAACATTTTTACGAAGTTTCTGTTTCTCGGGTCCGTTTTAATCACTTTTTTTATTCGCTTGATTAAATGTCTGCACTTCCTCTAAATAACTCCCCGGTCATATTGTGTGGCCCGATGGATTAATTCCCTAGGCTGGCTTCTTGTGTATCAGAGATGCGATCGCTCGAGATGCCGGGGGGAGGACGCGCTGTTCATGTGGAACTGACAGTGATTTCAATAAAACATCCTCGCAACCCTGGATGACCTCCTGAATCTGACCACCTCTGGGGGGTGCTGTGCACATTTGCTCTTGAAATAACCAAAAACGTGGGCTCCGATCTGTTACACCCCCACATGTAGTGTTGAAGGAATCCTACCGGTGGAGAAACCGGTCTTCTTGTGACACTTAGTGAACTCGATATTGAAGTAAGTGACCAGCGCATGGATGTAGTCATTCCGTTGGATCTTGAGGCAAAACGCTGAAACGAAGGAAAGGTCCTCTGCTTTCACAGTGTAGATGTCCACCTCCTGTAAAAGAACAGTAAGGGTCATGATAAAGTAACACTTAAAAGAGATCGCTTTGAAGTGACAGCATTTTAATCTGTGCAAGAATTGCATAAAACTGTAATAAGAGGTGTTTCTGGTTCCAATGTAGCTTGAATTTTTATTCACCTGAAAAGGGGATTAGGATCAGATCGATGTCACAATCTCTCTGCTCTGCTAATTGATATTCTCTGCTGTCTTGCTGTCTTTACTGCCAAATAGCATAAAAATGCAGTTAAATACAGAACAATATTCTTGCTAAATTTGAGCGCCCCGCTGTTGCTCTGCGTACCAAATCTCTCTCATAAACACATTTATGGTTTATTTACTCTGGACACAGAGCAAAGAGCTCTCAGCGTTACATTTAACTTGGATTGTTACTATCTTTTTATTACACTCGAGCCAAAATAAAACATTTGAGAGCTTGGCGTAAGCATGGCCGTGTCTGGCTGCTGTGCGGTGGAAGAGACGTCTCTTTGCCATCCGTTGCAGCTGACACTCCCTCTTCATGTCCTGGTACCATGCCAGGTCTTTAAGAGCCCTCTTCTGCTTGAAGGATGATGGCAAGAGACTCGGGGAGCTGCTGGTTGGATGCCGAAGTGATGCCTCTGCAGCCAGTTTTGACTCTAATTTCTCCTAGAGGAACTTGGGAAGGTCTTGAGTCTTGTTTTTTTAATCTTTTGCATGCTTCAGGTATGTGAATTTAAGCTTAATTTGGGGATCTGTTGGATCTATTGAAACCCTCTCCCCAGGCTTTCTAGTTGCCAACGACCCTGCCTTTTAGCGTGGCCAGGAGGATGCACTGCAGGCTAGTCAGAAACTTCCTCCGGCATTATTCATGACGCCTGTCCGGTGGGGGCACGCTGACGTAAAGGCTGGTGTTCCACTCACCCGCCAGCTGCAGAAGCACTGCTTTTCTCAAACTGGCTTTTATTCCTCCTTGTCTGTCCTGCTTCTACAGTGCAAGCTTGCATCCCTTTACTTCCACCACATTAGCCTTCTGCCGGTAAATACAAGGTGCATTGTGACCTTGGATAACCCACTGCCACATTTGCTCTGGATCCGCTGAGAGCGATACAAAGCTAGTTGTCATGCAAAATGGATTATATTCTTCAGGTTTATGCTGGTTATGAGCCTCATTGAGCATTGTGTTTGTATATGTGTGTGTGTGTGGTATTCCTCAGGTATGCAGTGATCAATTCAAAGGAATTCTTTCCCTCAGAACCAGACAGACATCATTGTCTCCTACCATTAACATCATTCTCATGGACGGATCACTGTACATTTTTCTCGTTATATTTCATAACATTATAAATCAAATACCATTCTAGATGGGGGGGGAGCTGGCAAAACACACAACAAAATCAGAGTGCATTCTCACAGCAGTATTCTAAAGGAACAAAGGTGAGATTGGACAGACACAGCCAATCAGTGTCCAGGATGAGAGGGTCACTATGACAAGGAGGACAATCAGTGAGATGAAGGGGAGGCCATTGAGATGTGCATCACGGCAGCGTTATCGCTTCAATATGAAGGGGGAGGCACTGACAGGGCAGAAGCAACACGTCAAGTTCATCGCAGAGAAAAAAAACACCATGAATTTACCAGGCTGTGGCATTGAAGCTGCTAAAAGCCTGGTGGATGTTTTATTATAATCATCTGAGCCACTGATTTCACAGTATGATGACACAGTATGATGACACACACACACACACACACACACACACATCAGACTGATGTGTGTAAAAGGCAGGAATAGAATGTAATTTTCCTGCTGATGTGGAGAACCTTAACCCACCAGGATGTCCTTAAGAAAAGCCTTAATTTTGTCACATTCAGTTATGAATACAAGATCTTTAGAGTAACTTATTGAATCACAAGATCTGCAAAATTTGTCTGCATTGGACTCGTCATGGTTGAACCATGAGCATCAGACAGCCGCTGGGCAGCGATCGGGGATCAGGGTGTCTCGCTCCAAAACACACCCCAGGCTTGGGAGCAGCGCGTTCGATTCAAAGCTCACTACTCTTACCAACTGAGATCATTAGCCCATTCTGCTTCTCATTGGGAGGAATATTGATGGGACGCTTTGAAAATCATTCAGCCTTTTCAAACACAACATTTATTACTTTTCGTTACAAGAATGACAGAGTGAATGGTTGTCTGTCTCTATTTCGTATTGTCCTTAGAAAATTCAAAATACTCCCAGAAAAGCAATGCACATTTCCAGAAAATATAGATGTAATTATTCGAAAAATAGAGGCAAATAATTCGTGCAACGTTAGACCTTACTTGCATTTTTTTGTAAACATGTTTGCAAGGATTCTTCACTCACCTTTACTAAGCAAGAGGTGGTTACGACCTGCTTGGGATCCACAACATCAACAAGCGGCTCCTTCATTGCCACATTGCGGATGCATGTCATATCGAAGCCATACACGTTCTCCCACCCTGTTGAACAAACGTTCCGATTTACAAACAACTCTCAATTTCCTAGTTGGTATTCCAAAGCTTAGGTGGTCAAAGCGCGGTAAAATGTTAAAAAAAAAAATTAAATTCCCACTAAGCATAGAGGTTCTCGCAGGGGAGCCTGATCTACAACATTGCGGTCGGACCCCATGTCGCTTTGAAGCAATCTTAATTTTATAGTTGAAAGTGACTTTGTATTCAAGGGTGGACTGTAAACATAAGCCTCCTTCACCACTGACTCTGCTTTATTCCTTTTGCCGTACTGCCAAGAAAAAAATCGCTCTCATGCATTATTCATTGAGCTCCTTCAGATATGCGTGAACTCGAGTGAAAAAAAAAATAAAATAAAAAATGAAGAAAAGACTTGGAATTTAATCGTAGAGCGGATGATGATGAACAGGTCACTTATCCTCGGGGAAGCATTGTAATGGACTGTTCTTACATTTCTTGCCAGCTGTTCATATAACACAACATTTACCCCATAGTGGCACTACAGTAATAAGTAAAATTGAAAGGGGGCAGGTCCAACTCATACTTAATTTAATCTGGGCTCTGCAGAGGAAGTAGACGAGTGAACTTACTCCAGGCCGCCCCATGTTATAACTAACAGTTCTGGACTGAACTGTTGCAAAATGAGCACGGCGAGAAAGTTTGAACATTTTGCAGACATTGTTATGTGACTTTCATATCGCCGAGCACACTGTTGTATAACTTCCAAGATGTATGTGGGAGTGAATTTGAAAGGCCCATGGGCTATTGTTTCTATTGTCGAGTTAATACTGACTTTGGCAGTGTTTTGCTGTCTTTCTGGCTGGGTGAGAGTGGGAAGATAGAGGCGGAGAGGATTATTGACTTGTCACATCACCTCCAGCGATCCACCCGAGGATCACCTCAAATTCATTTGCAGAGCTGAGCAGATTGTGCACGAGTGCCCCGGCATGTTTAGTCAAATGAGGGGTCTTGGACACATAGGGCCCAAGTGGATTTCACATTACAAGACAATTTTGTTGAACAAAAAAAGAAAAATTCTCAACTTTACCAATTTCTTAATCTTATTTTATCTAATATTTTTTCCTCGACCAGCTAATGATTACCAGCTAACACTTCCTTTTTCCTTTCAGCTTTTCCCTTCAGGGGTCGCCACAGAGAATCAACCCTCTCCATCTAACCCTATTTTCTGTATCCTCTTCTCTCACACCAACTAACTTTATATCCTCTCTTGCTACGTCCATAAATCTTCTCTTTGGTCTTCCTCTGGACCTCCTGCCTTAAAGCTCCAATTCCAGCATCCTCCTACCAATTTATTCACTATCCCTCCTCTGTACATGACCAAACTATCTCAGTCTGCCTTCTCATTCCTGATCCTGTCCATTCTTGTCACTCCCAAAGACAGCCTCAATATCTTCATCTCCAATACCCCTTCCTCTGCTTGCTATCTTTTCTTCAATGCCACTGTCTCCAAACCATACAGCATCACTGGTCTCACCACTGTCTTGTAGACCTTTCCTTTCATTCTGGCTGATAGTCTTCTATCACATAGTAGCCCTGACACTTTTCTTCACCCGTTCCAACCTGGTTGAACCCATTTCTTCACTTCTTTTCCACACTCTCCATTGCTCTGGACTGTTGACTCTAAGTGCTTAAAATCCTCCACCTTCTTTATCTCCACTCCCTATAGCCTCACTCCTCCACTTGGTTCCCTCTTATTCACACACATATATTCTGTCTTGCAGCGACTAACCCTCACTCCTCTTCTTTCCAGAGAAGAAGATTTTCCTCCACCTGTTCCCTCCTCTCAGGACAGATTGCAATGTCATCTGCAAACATTATGGTCCAAGGAGATCCCTGTCTAACCTTATCTTTAATTTTCCTCAGTCATCAGCTCTTCAAAGTGCTCTTTCCATCTTCCCATCAATCCTCTAGCTTCTTTCAATGTATTTCCCTCTGTAGCCTCCAACCTGTATAAATCATTATCTCCCTTCTTACTGTCCAATCTAGCATACAAGTCATCATATGCCCTTTATTTGGCCTTTGGCAACTATACCTTTACATTTTACTGCACCTCCCTGTACTCCTATCTGCTCTCTTCAGTCGCCACAGTGTCAATTTTACGCACTTTACGCACCTACCTTTTCCGGAAAAAAGTATTCACTACAACCATTTCTGTCTTTTTAGCAAAGTCTACCACCATCTGTCTCTCTGTGTTCCGTTCCTGGACACCAAACCAGATCACCTCTATTGCCTGCACCAACATGTCCACTGATTTCTGGACCAATTACCACACTCTCACTTATGTGAATATTCTGTATCATTTCATCTAATACACACCAGAAATTCTCTTTCCCTTCTAACTCACATCCCACCTCTTTGGCATAGCCACTAACAACATTGAGCATCACACCTTGAATTTCTAGTTTCAGACTCTATTTGGCACCCTTCTCACTTCTTGAACATTCCTAACAAACCCCTCATTTACAGCTTTGAGCCTTGCTACCTTGACGCCTAGTCTCCTGGACACACAGTATATCCACCTTCCTTCTCTGGATAATGTCAAGTAACTCTACCTTTTCTTTTCATCCAAATATTCAGAGTCCCTGCTCTCAGTCAAAGACTCCTGCCTTTCAGCTTCTCCCTTTTGCTTCCCAACACGCCTTCCGCATCTCCTTCTTCGACTCACAGTAGCCAAATTTCCACTGGTACCAATGGTTGTTGTTAACCCAGGCCCCGGCCAATGAGATTTGTAGGTTTGATTCGTATATTTGGTTTTGGCACATGCTTTACGTCGGTATGCCCTTCCAGAGGCAACTCTCTTTTCATTTATTTGGACAGAGGGTTGATTGCCTCTGGCTTGTGCCCCCCTGAGGCTGCATTAACTATTACCAGCTGACCACTTATTGTGGAAAAATGAAACCAAAACCAAAAAAATCACTGAAACTGGAAACTGTGAAAAATAATTTCTTTAACTCAGGAACCATGCAACAAGCAGACCTCGCTAAACTGAACATGCACATGCACATGCACACACACACACACACACACACACACACACACATGCACACACACACAAACAGAAACACACATTACACTTACAATGTATTTTGAAGTCTTTATACTGCCTGTCCTCTATGGCCATTACATACAAAGAGGCACGATCAGGGAACATTAATCCGCCTGGTTTCTATTTAACAAAAGAGTTGAGAAAATAAAACGTTATGATAAATTCTTAAAGGTCACATAATAGCAATTTGCCACATTTCCCTCCTTAGCGAAATGCTTATGAAACATTATTGAGATGGAATTGTGAATTCTTGTCACAGACACATTGGCACAATCATTCATGATGTACAGTTTTACTATTACTTTACAATTATGCAATAAAATATATGTTTATACATATATTTCTCTTTTCATTGTTCAATTTAATAAGTCCTGAATTGGGTTTCCGTAATAAGTTGACTTATATTGTAAGGCATTTTGATAAGATACTGCAACACAAAGCCTACCAGCCACTTGTCCCTGGCAAAGATGACGGTGTTGAGCATTGATTCATAAAAGAGGCAGTAGCCCATCCACTCCGATATGATGATGTCGACCTTCTCCACAGGAAGCTCCACTTCCTCCACCTTACCTTTGAAAATGGTTATCACTGAAACACAACAAACCCTTTAAACCATGTGATTTTTTTTTTTCTCAAAAATCCCTTAACAGTTTTGGGACTGGCATTGCAATATGCAAAACATAAGGTCTTGTATCATGAATTATGTATAAGTAAAAATTAAGGTCAATGCGTACTGAGTCAAGATCATGGCGAGCCAGATAGAAACAAGAGGAGAAAGTTTGTAGCTTGTAAATATGTAATGTAGATTTTGTGCCAAAAATTTAGGATCTTAAGTTTTGTTTGTTTGCCTTGCTTTTGTAGAAGATATTGAAGTGGTGATACGTGTGTGGCCATGATTGACACATGAATTCCCTTGCAATCTCTTTCTGCACATTTGCTATTTTTCTTCTCCCAAAGCTCAGAGGGATTCTCTTTCAATTATCTGTACAAACTAGATCCTCCAGCGTCTATAGACAGGACATTTGCTGACAGGAGTAATGCTGTTATTGGAAAAATGCACAGACAGACACTCAGCACTGACAGTGCTGAGAAATAGTTTATGGTATGCCGTCAAGGCAAAAAGATTTATTTTGTTTCCAGGCCAAAACAATAAGCTGAATATCCAGTAGCTACGACCATTGATAAGTGGCAGTAAACCTTAAAATTACTAAGCCAGAGCTATCGGTCATAAATACCTATCATAAATATTAAATAATCATAATATTATCATAGATATTATTCAAAAAAGTATATTTAGATACTTTTAGAATTATCAATTCAATAATAATGATAAGATTATAATAATGGAAAATAATACACAATAATTATTATCATTATTGTCCATGATTTTTAACATTTTATTTTTTAAAATAACAACAAAAGGAATTATAATACTACTACTAATAATAAAAATAATAATAGTATTAACAACGACAGAAACAATATCAACATTTGGTCACTTCAGGGGAGTTATTTTTTTAATCACCTTTAATCATGTGCAAGCACTGGTATGATAATATGAGGCATAAAATCATTAATGGACTTACCATCCACACAAGACTTGCAATTTATAAATTAGAAAAAGACAAACACATTCAGAGAATGATATAATTGGGGGATATGAACCATGAAATCAAAGTAAGGAGGGAGGTCTATCCAAAGGCTTGACCATGTGGAGTGTCCCGGTCCAAACATCTGTCAGTTCTCATAATTAGGGGCAGATGATTGCCTTCGGATGCAAATCCGTGGTTGTGATATGAGCAGTAATTATAGGATCAAAACCGATTGATACTTTCATTGATATTACACAGTTTGGATAAAGGGATGGAAGTGCATCAACACAGCTTGACTGAAATAAGAAAGCACTGAGAATTCAAGTTCAGTGATGAACTCATGAACCCCCCTCAGCTCTCCCCACAGAGTGTCTTCGCCACCATGATAACCTAGTTTGTTGCAACATCATCAGACACGCAAGAGCAGAAAAGCGCTTACTGCTGTCGAGGTGGTTGGACTTGATTATCCTCTCTGAGTACTCTGATATACTGGAACATTCAATCTGCCGAGGAAAAGAAAAGACTGATCATAGATAAAGCATTGTTGGGGGTCACTTTTATCTAAATGCATCCGGCAATAGCGTACTTAGCATCCAGCTTATGCATTTTTGATGAAGACTAGCACTTTGTTATGATTTTAAATGTCTTGAAACTTTGTGGACATTTTTTTTTTTTAATATCACGTCTTGTCGATCCAGTGTATTGGTTGCACTTTTGAGCTGCGCAAAATATACTGGCCTCAGATTTGTTTCAAAATTAATTTAAAATCACTTTGGGATCAATGAATAGATAAAGCTATCTAAAAACATATTAATATCACGATATCTTTAGTCAGGTTTCATGATTTTACTTAAGGAATTGTGATTGACAGTGAAGTAGAGAATAACATTTTTGTTCAGGTGTTATCATGCACTAGTGTGATGATGCAAAAATGTAATTTTGCTCGAGACCTGGAACTCTCACTGTCCCTGGATTTGGTTGATGTGTTCAAGTATAACATATGAATGTTGCCCACCCTTCCCCTACTCTCTTGCTCTACATATGCGGCGACAGTTACGTATCAGGTCAGTCTTGTTTACACAAGAATCCCATTCTTGCATTTCTATTTGGACCCTTACTTATGCTTTCCAGGCATGGAGAAAAATAATTTTGTATGGTACAGGTTTTCAATGAATGTTCCGTAGAAATTTTGTGCTCATGGAAGAGCTAACATATAGCATAAAGATCATCAAATGGGCATCATGTCAAAAAAACATGTTTGTTTTTCTCATGGTTTTGTCTCTTTTCATTTATCAGCCACAGTGTTCTTTAAGATATCACAATTAGGTGACTATTGCTAAGTTGACTCTGGGATCGAGGACCATTCATCCTCTCCATCAAGACTAGGTGAGCTATCTATCATTAAGTCTATCAAACTGAAGACTGGCACCATCATTACATAGATCCTAAGATTACATAAAAATCCATCCATCCATCTTCCTGGCTTTTGAGTTGTTCATTTGCGACAAAAAAAAAATAAAAATGCTGCAGCAAATTATCTGTGAAAGCAACTCTAAAGATGGTAACGCTTGTGAAAAAGGTCAGTGTAATTACTGCTATGATACAAATTAAAATAGAACTGCAAAGTACTTCTCACTGCAAGAGGAGAAAAGTACATGCTTGAATTCACCCAAAGAGACAAATTAGAAGTAGTCATATTTCTTTAACAACACTGCTCCAGGAGTGTCTGACATGCCTCTTCTCAGTAGCTTTTGGTTTGTCATTACATTCAACATGCTCTGCTTGAGATACCTTGGTGTGACTAGCCCAGATATGTGAACCCAGTGGAAATCCGATTTTAGGGGGTCCTGACAGCTATGAATGTCCAGCATACCTTTAAAGCAGCCATATCTTTTCCAATAGGTCATATGACAAAGGTCAGGTAAATAATCCAAACCCCCCCAAATATTCAAATTTAAATCATAAATTCACAATTGAAAAAAAAAAAAAAACATTCGGAATTAAGAAGCTAATGTCCAATTTTTCCTTGAATTATTGTATAGAGGGGCTCATATGAGAGAATTAATAATAGCTTGGTCCAGTTGTAAAGTAAACGGTGAGGGGAGAATATCATATATATTCTGTTTTTGCTTGCAGAGCATTGGTTGACGCTGCCTCACATTAAAACGGTTAGATTCCCGTAAAAGTCCCAAAAACGATTTTTGACCAGGTTCCCTTGTTTTGTTTTGTTGTTCAAAAGAATTAAGCATTTTACATATAGATTGTCCAGGGGCATATAAAGAGAAAAATTAAGTGCTGTGTACTCGTAATTTACCGACCTTATGGGCGTTTTTACGTCTTTTATGATATTTACATCTGTTAACACATATTTTTAGCAATTTAACAAATTCCTCCTATTAACTCAGAAACCTTTGAAGGTGCAGCTCTAAACAAAGCTTGGCCATCATTCAGAGGCTTTTTTTTTATAAAGGGCCTTTGCAGCATCAGTCAAAGAGGATAAGTTTAACATTTGTCAAAATAAATTGTTTTCCACCTTCCCAGGCCTTTGGGGTCAGAGAGAGATGTTATAGTAACACAGTGGATCATCTATCTGGATGAACTAAGTACTTTGGCCTTTAAAAAGGCAAAGAGGATAGTAGATAATAAGGCTAATGTGTGGGTTGTTGGACAACAAAAGATGTAGCTGTTTGCACTGCTGTTGTTACTACAATCAGATCGTTTATGCCTGTCCCTCCCAACCCAACCCTGAGGATATGACTTCTGCTGTTCGGTAAAGGTCTCTCCAGTTGAAAAAAATGGCTTCTGAGACCCATCGAACTAAAGATGTCTCTCAGATAGGAGGGAATAAGTCCCCAAGAAACTAAACAAAGTCCACTTGCCATAATCAGATTTGACAATGAAAGACCATGACCTGGATGAGATCCTTCACAGACACACTGTAATTGGTAATGTATGCCAATTTGACTTTAATATTAGAAACAATGGAAGTTGTCACCCTGAAATGTGATTCTCAAGGCATAAAACCACATTTAACTAACTACACACCCCTTATATTACCATTGTGTCTCACATCTGAAAATTGTGCAATGTCATTCAGAGGGCATCTTTTTCATTTGTGACATAAATGGTCAGCATGTCATTACCCACAAGTTATGCAGAGCCTACTTATGCTGGGTACCCCCCTAACCAACACACACACACACACACACACACACACACACACACACACACACAAACACTTTACTGGGTTCAATGCAGAGATTGATCTGTTTATTTTGGGATTTTCTGCTTCACTTGCCCTACTTCCTTGTAAAATGTCTCTACATTGTGTGTGGTACCACCAAGACATCTGAAACCACTTAAAAAAGTAAGAACCAATGCCAGACACTGACTCATTGATTTCAGGGAAACCTGAACCAGCAAGTGAATCATGGATTGACTTCCAAAGTGACCACAAACCAGGAAACACATATCAAGCCCAATCTCAGTGAGTATAGACTCATCGGGACGATCTTCTAAGCCCTCTGTTGTTCACTTTGGGAACTTAGAGGAGTATGGTCAGCCAACAACCACTAACCCATTAAGTTTGTTATTATTATGACAGCGGGCAGATGGTAAAGCAGCTGACATTGAGGCAAATAGCCATGAACTTCTCCTGAATGTCAATATAACAAATGACCATTTACAAGCCTACCCAACTTATTATTATTGGTGCCATGACAGTCCCCTAACACAGCATTTGAAACATCTGAAAAGACTCCTGAGAAAAACAAAAAGGGATATAATGCCCTCTTTTTCATTGCTACTGAAGACCAGCACTGCTTTAGCGGTACTCTCAGCATCGTCAAGGAGTCCAAACCATGACGCCTTGTTTTCTATACCTCAATCAGATCCAAGACTGTTTGGCTTCTAAGGATACCTTGAGGGTGATGAACCCTTTGGCTCTGCTCATATTACAGAGTCTCAGATCCCCACCTTATCCTGGTCCAACCACACACACACACACACACACACACACACACACACACTCAACCGGATTAAAAGACCATTTGCTCAGTGCTGCTACAAAACCTGGAAGTCATTGTGACTATATTCTTTCTCACATTATTTGATATTGTGCAAAGATTGGCCCATATTTTTCAAATAATGGTGAGCAAGAAAATGAGCAACAGTCAAAATGAGCTTGAAATGAGAAGCCAATCGAATTTCATGCCTATTTTAACCTCGTGGACACAATTTATACAGTCTGTGTGGCCTCCTTAACTGATAATGTAAAATTAAGAAACCCCAAAAATGTATCAGTACGTATCAGTCCCAGACATATGCAGCTCAGCACCAGAGTATTTTGTTGCTCCTCTGAGAATGTAGAATAAATGATCTGCTTTATTTTCCATCTCTAACAACCTACATAGGATGGACTAATGTTCTTGCTGGCCAACAGCCCAGGGCTTCCTCATCCCTGGCCAGTTTTTCAGTTGATAAAGGCTGATAAAGGTATCAGCCTTTGGTATCATCATCACTGATTTTCATGTATCTATCTATCTATCTATCTATCTATCTATCTATCTATCTATCTATCTATCTATCTATCTATCTATCTATCTATCTATAGAAATCATAGGGACACAACCTCACAGACTAGCGCAGGGGTCGGCAATTATTTTGACTGGCGGGCCACATTTCTTATTTCATTTTGACGCGCGGGCCAACTAGGTATCATGTTAATTGAACCAAATGAAAATTGCAATTTAAATATTTACATTTTTTTGGCATCTTATTTCAACTTCAAAATCATGAATGATCATATAAATGTACCGACATTATTTTGGATCATCCATACAAAATTAAACAAATGAAAAAATAAGGAGTTTCTAAATTCAATATTGATTGAAAATACTTGTTAAGATATCTAAAGACAGTGGTTTGTGGGGCTGGATAAAAAAGCAAAACGGGCTGAATGTGGACTGAGGGCTGTAAAATGCCCAGGTCTGGACAAGAGTGGTGCTGCAAATCCAGGATGTCCACATCCATTAGCTAGCCAAGGTGCTGAAGTAATAGAATAATACAGGATGTCTTTTTTCTATTGATCTTTCAATTGTGTTTGTATGGACATTTTCCAAATTCTCAGTTGTCCTGCATTTCAAGTTCATCGCCGCCTCTGCTGGATGTGTGAATAGGCCTTTTTCTTTTTTAAACAATGGTGCACATGTAAGTATCTCACCTTTATCCCAAGCAGCTTAAGATTCTGCATATCTGTCGCTGCACTTGGAACCACTGAGACATGCAATCTACAGCCTCAAAATACATTAAATGCTTTGAACAAGTAGTGGAAAACATCTTAATTATTCTGATTAATTAAAGAAGAAAAGTTACATATTTTTTCTTTTGTAATTTGATTTTTATGGACCTTTTTTCTTGTATGATACTAATATTTTAGTGAACTCTAACGCGGAGTCTTGAGTGAAAAGGAGGTCACAGAAGGCCGAAATGTTGGAACACACTGGATTAACTATTATTAACTAAATATCACCAATCTCTCGTTAGTGATTTATCTTGAGAAGAGAAATTTTGGAAATAAACATTGTTTGTCATTTGACAGATACATTTTGTCTTTAAAAGTTGAGAAGAGAATCAGTGTTTATGTAAAAAAAAGTCAGGCATTCCCACAGATAATCTCAAAACAAAAGCACCTCGGGCCACGTATCCAATCTTTTTGATTCGCTGAAACTATTTTTCTAATTTAGTTTGAAGTTAAAATCGGAAATAAACCTGGTTAAACAGTACATACTTCCCCTCACCTGCATGTAATAGTACATGAAAACACTTGGGTACAGAATAAGTTCTTCAGCATTATAGTATCACAGAACTGAAGTCACACTTAAACTGTTATTGACAATCTGAGACAACACTCAGATTGTCAATATAAATACACAAAATGAGAAATAATGGAAAAACACTGCACTGGTAAAGGATAGAAGGAAGAGGATGGAAGAGACACAAAGAAAGAGACCAAGAGCAAAAAAAGATTTCAAAACACGTAGGAAGCTAGGTAAAATCTCTAAAACATTATTTCAACCTCTAACTCTTGCACTCCCTCGCACAGCTCTTGCAATTCCAAATTATTCTTCGCTCCCTTGAAGCCAAGCTACGCTGTCAGGAGTATTAGGGAAGGAATAAGTTTGGTATGGTTTCCCCGACTTTGCAGTGTGTGTCCAACTGTACCCACAGACATGACCCAACCTGCAATTATCTCTGCTCTAGTACTATACATGATAGCAAAAAAAGTGCTCTCAAATCGCAACAGCTTAGCCTGTCAACCTGCTCCGGCGGCCACACACTTTTATCACCCGCCTGTTAGACAACATGTTCTTTCAAAATAACAGGGAGTCTGATGAAAATGTTCCAAACATAAGATATATGAGAATACAGTGCATGAAAACAGCGGGAGTGGGCTCGGCGGTGATAAGATCCTGATGGTTGAACATGATAATATTGGCAGGAAGCAAGTCTTACCCCATACACATGCTTGGCCCCTGCTTTTGCTGCAAACATGGACAGGATCCCGGTGCCGCTTCCGACATCCAGCACGATTTTGTCCTTGAACACGTGCTTATTGTGGTACATGGAGTTCCTGTATGTGAGTGTCCTCACCTCATCCTTGAGCATTTCCTGGTCAAAGCATTCACAAAATGATTGATACAAATATGTGTATGATGTTGACTGAACTGACTCCATCACAAGGACATTTTTTTTGTAAATAGACATACTGTATGTGTATGTATGTGTGCGTGTGTATGTGTGCGTGTGTGTGTGTGCGTGTATGTGTGTGTGTGTGTGTGTGTATAAAACCAGGTAACAACATACCTTTAAAGGTGACTACTTTTATTGTCAATTTAGATGTGTTTTGCATCAATTGTTGCAGTACTGGAAAAAAAATTGAAATAAATTTTAAACGTACCTTACATAGGTCGTTTCCTAAAATTGTCCTGGCAAAATTTCCAATTTTGGGTGGTATTTATGTCTGATTAACCCGTACTATTTTTCTCTTTTTTTCAGTACATTGAATGATGTTGTGTCGCAATCAGCAATCAACAAATGAGCAATTATTACTAAATATTATTACTAAATTACATAATTGTCTGAAATGGATGCCAATTTTGGCAACCTTGCTTGATTATTTTGATTATCTTATTTCATTTTGCTAAGTGAGCTTATGACAGGAAAATGTGCTTGTTTGACTGTAAATCAACACAATGATGTTAAAGAATAGAAGAAAAAACTCTTAAAATATGCCAGATGCCGAGGAAACAATCAATATTCAGCCCTCGTAGCTGCATTGTAACCGCTGTATAATAAAATGTCTGTGTGAAAAAAGCACACATACACATCTAACATTCTGTAGAACATTATCAGAAACAAATTGAGCCATAAATGTACTTATAAACAACACAAAATTCTTCTTAAGCATGTGTCAAATGTGAAACATGAATTTTTACTATTCAGAGGACTCGGGTTAGAATATTTTTCAGTATTGTGCGACCACTTGGCATCTGCATTGTCTGGGATATCTGCTGCCGGCTGCCACCAAATCATAACCTATTGTCTCATTTTGTGAGGCTTTGGGTTAAAATAGAGCCCACATTTCCGAATAAGTCCCATGAAGCCTCAGGGTTTAACCCTCTGCTTCCCTTTCTCTTTCCCCTCTACCATTTTGAGCGTGAAGAATATTCTGCGATGACAAAAAAACCTGACCTAATTCCACAAATATTAAAATTCAGATCATAGGTCATACAAAGAGCACTCCTCTTGTGTTGTCTTTCGTATTTAGAATCAAGCTGATCTCTGCGTAATTATGCATTAACATGAAATATCCTTTTTGATACTCAAGATGCAACATTTTAATGCATACGTGGTGTGTGTTTATATATATATATATGTAGAGTGGGGATAACAAGTATTTGATACGCTGCTGATTTTTCAGCTTTTCCCACTTGCTAGGCATGTAGAGTCGGTAATTTTTGTCATAGGTACTCTTCAACTATCAGAGATGGAATCTAAAACATAAATCCAGAAAAACACATTGTATGATTTTTAAGTAATTAATTTGCATTTTATTGCATGACATAAGTATTTGATCACCTACCAACCAGAAAGAATTGCGGCTCTCACAGACCTATTAGTTCTTCTTTAAGAAACCCTCCTGTTCAGCACTCATTACCTGTATTAACTGCAGAAACCTGAATTAACTGAGAAAGCAACAACTGTTGGCACCATTATAAGAAAATGGAGGGAGTTCAAGATGATGGCTCCATGCAAGATCTCATCTCCTGGGGCAACAGTGATCATGAGGAAGGTGCAGAATCAGCCAAGAAATACACAACTGGACCTGGTCAATGACCAGAAGAGAGCTGGAACCACAAAGAAAGTCTCAAATAAAAGCATTAGTAACACACTACGCCATCATGGATTAAAATCCTGTAGCACACGCAAGGTTCCCCCTGCTCAAGCAGCACATGTTCAGGCCCGTCTGAAGGTTGCCAATGACCATCTGGGTGATCCAGAGGAGGAATGGAAGAAGATTATGTGATCTGATGAGACGAAAAAAATTAGCTTTTGTTCTAAACGCCACTCGCTGTGTTTAAAGGAAGAAGAAGGATGAGCACAAACCCAAAAACACAATCCCAAATGTGATGCAAGGAGGTGGAAACATCATTCTTTGGGGATACTTTTCTGCAAAGGGTATTGAGGGGAGACTGGATGGGGGCATGTATCACAAGATCTTGGCCAACAACTTCCTTCCCTCAGTCAGAGCCTTGAAGATGGGTCATGGCTGGGTCTTCCAGAATGACACTGACATAAAACACACAGCAAGGGCAACTAAGGAGTGTCTCTGTAAGAAGCATCTCAAGATCCTGGAGTGGCCTAGCCAGTCTCCAGCCCTGAACCCAGTAGAAAATCTTTGGAGGGAGCTAAAAGTCCATATTGCCCAGCAACTGCTCCGAAACCTGATGGATCTGGAGAAGATCTGAATGGGGGAGTGGGCGAAAATCCCTGCTGCAGTGTGTGCAAACCTGGTCCAGAACTCCGGGAAATGTCTGATCTCTGTAATTCCCAACAAAGTTTTGTGCCAAATATTAAGTCTGTTTTTCTGATGTATCGAATACTTATGTCATGCAATAAAAACCAAATGAATTAATTAAAAATCATGTGTTGTGTTGTGGATTTTTGTTTTAGATTCCACCACTCACAGTTGAAGTGTACTTATGATAAAAATTACAGACCTCAATATGTGTTGCAAGTGGGAAAAGCTGAAAAGTCAGTAGCTTATCATACTGGTGCCAATACTCCAACATCAATCCTTGTTCTCCCCACTGTAGGTGTATATACTGTATTTAGCGTATGTATATTGTACATATACATATACATATATATCAGTGACATGCAGTCAGTAGAGGCAGGGGGGACTGTGCCTCACCTGTCATCATGGAAAGAAAAAAATCCAAAATGAAAAAATAAATTAAATTATTATATTTATTTAGTGATTTGTACTATAAAGTTATTTTCCATGTAGCTTCACCATTTTTAGTTTTTTTTTTTTTTAAATCGCTAAAAAAATTTCACATTTACCGTTCAAACATGAAGAAGAAATGTGCAATGACACGGCAACCAGCTGAGCCCACTATGGATTTTGCAATAATTCTGCTAGCTGTGCTGGCATGCTATGCACTGAGACTGTATTGCTGTCTCTGTGGATGTCACTATTAAAAAAACACTTTTAATATATGAACTAAATTTCCATAGTTTGGCTGATGTGTCTAATGTTTTTCGTCAACAGCTGTAACGTGTTTCTCATGTTTCTTATAATCAAAAAACGACTGCGAAGAGACATTGTCAGGGTCTCACACCTGGGTTCAATTCGTAATCGGCGCCAGCTGCAGCAGCGGCCGCTGATCAAGATCCCTATAAAGGGCAGCGGCACGCTCTGCCAGGCGCCGGGGGATTGTGGTTGCCAAACAACCCTGACCACCGTGGATCCCCATGACTGGACCCAGTTGTGGTTCCTGGACTCCCCCCTTAGCAATGTTTATCCCCACAACGCCTGTCACGACCAGACCCTGGACCCTGACCCTGTGAGACCCCCTGGTGGGCCCCCGGACCCCGAGTGTAGACCGGGACCCCCTGGTGGACCACTGGACCTTGACCCTGCGAGAGCCCCCTCTGGACCTTCGGACCCTGACCCCATGAGAGCCCCTGGTGGACCACTGGACCCAGAGTGTGGACCGGGATCCCCTGGTGGACCACCGGACCCTGACCCAGCCCGAGATCCTGCCGTGACCCAGCCCGAGATCCTGCCTGGGGCCCGTCCTGGTGAGACCCAGCCTTGTGCGACTCTGTCTCGGGGCCAGGGAATTGCCAGCGACACCCTACCTGCCTGCCTACCTGAGACACCCTGTCTACCTAAATAAAGCGCTTCAACCCTGATTTCAGCCTTGAAGGTGTGGTTCCCTGCCCGAGTCCGCCCCCGCGGCCTGTGACAGACATTAAGTGAGGCATGCAATCATGGTGCCTCCCGGTAGGGAGCACCACTGATCCCAGGGGATCCTTCTCACTACTCGGCTACAGAATAATACAATTAGCAATAGCAAGCTACAATTAGCAAGTCAAATGCAGCCATCCAGCTATTTTTTGCCGATCTCATCGGGGTATATAGCTCACGAACGGTGAAGGATGAATGTAAATGTCCTGGGAAGCTTCTCAACTTTTTGGCCCAGAAGGATCTCATTCAAACTGTTCCTGCGGCGACAAAGTTGCTCCGGCTGGTGGTCACCGTTCCGGCTACGACAGCATCGGCGGACCGGTCTTTCTCAGCATCGAAAACATACAGTCGGAACAGGACCGATCAGGGACGACTCTCTTCACTGGCAGTGATTTCCATTGAGACAGAGACACTTTTAAAACTGAAGAAAGAAACGGAAGACTTCTATAAGGAAGCTATCGATGCTTCAGAAGGAGCGGCGCGTGGACTTCATTTATAAGTAAAGGTAAGAGATAATAACTTTTTTTTTTACATATGCTTCTTTATATGCAACAGTTTGTATATGTAAAAGAATGAAGATATGATATTTTAAACAAAACATGTCAACTGCTGCCAATAAAATGGTGAATAAGTTACTCTGTAGGGTTCATATGTTTGTAAATCTGACTGTGATGACGTCAGTGCCTCAACAGCCATGAACCTCACCGCACGCCACTGATATATATATATATATATATATATACATATATGCAAAAACATGCAACAAGTTAATTGGAAAAAAATGTAAAATTGCCCCAAATTGCCCTACAAACTTTGAATGCAGGATAAGCGGCAGAAGATGGATGTGTATATATATATGTATGAAAACATACTGTATATAGTCTGTCTACATCTGAATTTGACAAAGCTGAGGAGGCTTCAGTATAACAAAAGTAAAAGATACAAAAATTGAAACAAGTAGACACTCAAACAGTAGATGTGGATAACGTGACCGTAAATAAAGACGCACCTCATGGATACCAAAATGAGCGTATGAGTCAAAGTAGTAATCTCTCGAAGTCATCTCTTCTTGAGTGAGGAACTTGGCAATCTTTCCCCGTCCAGGGCAGTTTGGGAGGCTCGCGGCATGAGGTGTGTGCGGCGGGATAGTGGGCCTAGGAGTGGGCTGGATTGAAGGCACGGGCTTGGGCAACGGGGCGGGCTGTGCTGAGTGGGATGGAATGATGTGGACTGGTTGGGGCTGTGGTTGCTGTAAAGATAGATGATTAAAAAAAAACACAGTTCAGTAAACATTTAAATCCTGATTGATTCATTTCTTTTAAAACACATGGTCTGTTATTCTCTTTTTCTAACTGAAGCGATTTCCTTTGGTTTGTGAGCTTTCCTCGCTTTTTGTGGCTTCAGACAGCCTAGTGCTCCATGAAACTGTCTGACTTTGGGTCCGATCGATGACATGCAATCATCTTGCGGACACAAAAGAAGAAACCGACGTCTGCTCTGAACCAAAGTTACACACTTAATTCCCAGATAATCACTTCCTGGGATGATCGGGCAACAGTAACCTGTGCCTTTGTCAGTGTCTATGTCTTTCTGTCAGACTACTTCCGGCGCTTCTGTGCACAACATCAGATAGAATGCCAAAGTTGGGAATGGAAGTGGACTTCCTGGTCTTATGGAACAATAGAATGTTTTATGAAACTGATATAAACTACCTGAAAAGCTCTACTAAACCATAAATATCAAATCATGTCATGTCATGTAAAGATATACCTGCTGGCCCTGCTGGCTGATGCCCACAACTTTCTTCACAAATGTTGGTAAGGGTTTTCAGTCATCAATTCAGAAAAACAAAGTTAGGATATGTCTGTATTTACAAAAAATGTTTCAACACCTCAGCAGCCTGTTTTTGCAAATAAGAACACTGAATCAATACATTCAAAACTTGCTTTTCACTTGTCTCAGGGCTGGAGAGAAGGGGTCAATCCATTATTTTGCAAGTCATCTCAATCCAAATATTGAATAATCTTAACACTGCGGGAAATCAGTCTTCAGCCCCTTTGCTGAGCGAAATCATTCATAGGTTTACAAAACTGACCAAATCTGAGATGGAAAAAGAAAATGTAACTGTTAATCCAGAAGAGGATCATCTATCTTTCAAGATGAATTCATGAAAACACTGCAGAGGCTTTAAGTTTTATTCAATGGCCGCTCAGATCATATCGCTGGAGACCGACAGTGACAAAACTGTGACTTTGACCCAGCATTTATGCTGTTGTCAATAATTTTATGTTGTTTAGCCTTTTAGTGTCCTGAACTGACAGCGGTCTTATTTATGGGTGTTGGTATTCTGCCATGGGGGGACGAATTTACACATTTAACAATACAATGACTTGTATTCATTTGTAAAGAGCTCATGCTAATATATGCATTTACTGCAGTAACCAAGATGTAAAGTCACCATATATTTTATTAGCACATAAAAGTCCTCTATTAAATGGGAAACTGTGCATTTGATTAAGAGGCTGCACATTTCAGACTGCTTCAGAAAGCAACCATTTCTCTAATTTAAATCAATAAATAAGAATTAAAAAAAGGAACTGGCTTTTGCCACGGCCCAAAGGAGAAACTTCCTCTATTTAAAAGAGAGCAGACATTTTGTTGGTGTCAACATGTTAAGGTAAATCTTCATTGACCTCATCACTGTTAATTTCCACACTATGAGCAGGCACCTGGTTGCAGGAGAATATATTTAAGCAGCCCTTCAGAGTTACTGTTTGGCAATGTTTTGTGAAGATGTTTGATTATTTGGCAGAGGGAAAGTTCCAAAATAAATCCTCATGTTTATCTATGTTTCGGCTGAATATACGTAAAGGCACCAGACTCTTTTCCTTTGTAAGTTTATAATAGCAGTTTACTAAATTCTTTAAAATCCAACACACTTTCAATGTCAAATGGCCCAAGTATCCATTCCAGTTTAGGTTCATGTTAAAATCTCCTTTTCTTGGTAACTGTACTTGAATTTCTTCCCTTGAAGACATTTTACCCCTCATCCCAGAAGCTTCCTCAGGTCTAATGGCCTGCGGGGAGTTTCAAAGAATTCAACCTGTTCTCATTATCATATTTTTCTTTTTTTGATGCTTAACAGCAACTTTTTATGGTTTGTTTTGATAGCTGTGATTTTTTGTAAATCTTTATAGATGGTTTCAGGTCTACTTGTACATTCTTTAAAGAGAAATTAGTAAATGCTGACAGTGCTCCTGTAGTATAGCATCATGTCTGCTACTGTAGCTCAAATACAAGACTCGAATCAATCTTGTTAAGATTAGGAGTTTGGAGTTTGTGCTTCTATTTCCGCCTTTCTGGATAAATTTATTTCCCTCTACGTCGGTATTAGTCAGCCAAAATCCCTCTCTGCTGCTGGTTCAAAATCCGCCCACAAGACTCCTCACTGGTACTGACAAGAGGAGTCTTATCTCAGCTGTATACACCACCTTTCACCATGTCACAAGAGGAATATGAAACTGTAGACTCTTATATATTATTTTAAAGCGTGGAACTGGCAAATCTTTGTCCTTTTATTTCTTCACATGAACACCCAAATCTGGTGTGCAGCCTCTGCTTACCAAAAAATGTGTAATGAAAACATTTTTAAAGCGAAGGTGCTTGGTGAAAAATACTGCAAAAGCTAACCTTGGATAATTCTTCTGAACATGTGTGCTGCATTTTTTTGTTCAGCTGTATTTCATTGAGTCAAAGAGTAAATGTCAAAATATATATTTATCCTAACTGATGCTTTCATGCTATTGTATAGAATTGTATTGTATGTAAGATTCCAAATTACTCTGCTTATCTTCATTCGACTCCCCGAAAAATCAAAGCTCAGTCATGGCTGTGAAATGTAACAAAAGCACTTAGCTTATGTTCAAGATAGTTTTGACAAGATTTGTTCTGTTAAAATATCACTGAACATAGTGTTCTCATCGTGTTTTAACAGCTGCACCACACTGACCTTTTGTAAACTCTCCATTAAGACTCTGGTATCACAGTGAAATCAGCGCCAAGTCTCAATGCAGTTCAAATATGAATGTATGACGATGAAGAAAATTAAGAAATTCCAAGAAAAATCGAAACAAACAAAATAATAATCATAATCTAAGACCTAAATGAGAAAAATCATAAAATCTAGAAATTTAAATGCTAATTATTGCTAAGTAACATTTGTTGTACCTGTATCCCTTTATGCATTAGTAATTGTTTTTACAGTTCTGGGTCTGAATTGCTATGTTAAAATATTCTTTATATCAGGCATTGGTACAAAGTACAATTCTGCAAGTCTCTTAATGTATTCTTTTTAATTACGTTGTTATAATGAAGCCAACTAATCATAAATAAAATACTTCTTACCATTAATGCGACTACTGGTGCTGCATGGTTTTGCCGATGGCTTTTTCGTCTGGTTGGTACGCGGTGAGGTTAAGTTTCACTGATTCATCTGTGAATGGCTTTCCGTTCCACACTTTTGCTAAAGAACCGGCAAAGCTACCCGAATTCCAGTCACCTTGTCGGGTCCATACACCAAGTCGCCGCTGACTGGCTTGCACTCTGCATAGTAGCTCTTGGAATGCTTTCTTCCTGCTGTCCCCCACGGGCTATTTCGAAGCAAATGCGGCATGGCATGTCTCGAAGTGTCGCTTTATATTTGACCGTTTCATCGCTGAAATTTTATCAGCGCATATTAGACACACCACAGAACCTGCTCTCTATACAAAGGTGAATTCCTACATCCATTCCTGTCGAAATGTACGGTACGCATCGTCTTTTTTATCTTTTTGCCATCCTCATAGTCTGAAGGGTTTGCGCTGCATAAATTAACAAGCTGATTATTTCATCAGAAGGAGGGAGGTTTACTTCTTGACCTCACAGCAACTTGTGTAGGCAGCTGCATTATCCAATAAAAATAAGATTTTTATCCCGTACCCCGAATTACAGTTGGGATTGGCTCCAGGCATCCGCAACCCTAAATAGATGCAATATAAAATAAATATATGGCTCCGGGCGGAACTGTTAATTACTTATGTTAAAAAATTTCAGCTAAGAGCCACATCTGGCTCATGAGCCATAGGTTCCTGACTGCTACTTTAGAAGTTGCCATTCTAGATATTATGGTCTGCCTTGTCACGCTCATCACTAAGTCATTCATTCATTCATTCCCTTCATTGTTGCTGATCCTGCACAACATGTCAGAGACTGGAGCTCATCCCAGCTGACACTGGGTGAGAGGGGTAGTTTAACCTGGACAAATCGCGAGTCAATCACATGGCTGAACATAGAGACAATCAACAACTGATTTATACCTTAGAACAATGTCAACGTATTCAGTTACCTTGAAGGAGGAGCACAGGACAACACCCACCCAGACATGGAAGAACATCAAACTATCCCAAGAGGCTCCAGAAGGAATCGAACCCACTGGTTATTAAGCAGTGCGAAACATTACACTGCCACTGTGACCCTGCCCATCTTTATTGAGCCTTATTTTATTGTGTTTTACTTTATAATCAATGCAATGTTTCTAAATGTAAGTATCTCCTTAAATTGAAATTCAGTGATAGCGTGTAATTACAAAGGGGGGATAATAAATGTATTAATGCTGTAACAAATAATAATTTTTGGTTGATCAAATTTTAGTTTAGATTTTTCTATGGCCATCTTCAATCAAGGTTAACAGATTTTCATCGCCACAAAATTCGAGTGTCCATGTGGCTCATATGGTGGAAGTTTCTGCATAAACATGATGTTAGATATTAATTATATTACATGTTGCGTGTTATAGACACAAGGACACTGCAGGGTTAGGGGGATTAAGGTACTGGATGATTTTGTTTTTGTTCAGTCTGTTTGAAAAGAACCCAGATTCACTTTAGTTATTAACACAGATCCTGCAACACATTTTCCCTGTAAAACAACATCAGTGCTTTTGTTTACTCGCAAACTTTCTGTGACCTTCTACTGCTGTCCTAGATCCCTCCATTAATAGGCAGGTGTTTGGGCAAAGTGAACATGAAGGGGCTTCTACAAAGAGTGTAAGAGAATAGATGAGCTTCTCTTTTTTTTTTTCTTTTTTCACCAATTGAACACTGTAAAATCATCCCCCGCATCTGCCTTCCCTACATATATCAGGCACCAAAAGGAGCCACAAGGAGCTGTGAAAGTGCTGCGCTGGAAGTTGTCACATTATCTTCAGACAAACATGACCAGTGACACACCGAGAGGAGCAAATTTAGGTTTGCTAATTCAGAGGTTTGGAAGATGACTACTGCCCCGGGCCCAAACTAATGGTCCCCACTATTGCTTTCCAATTGGTGACCGGCAAGAGACCCAAAAATAGAGGCGTAGGACTCACCCCAAGTCAAGATGCAAGAGGTGTCTGGAGCAATTTCAGATTATGATTGTAATTTCACGGCTCACACGAGACATAATAAAAAAAAACAGGTTTCCCGACTGAATGATCGGTAATAATGAGGTAAGACGCTTTTATAATTAGCAGGCTAGACTATTTCAACTCTCCCATTCCTGGTTTCCCAACCATAAAACACATCAGCTGCATCTGTAAAGAAAGGTCAGATCCTCTTATTCTTCTCTTCCACTCTCTGCAGAGAGCCCAACCAAACTAACTATATCAGGATGCTTTTAGCCATTAAGAGGAAATAACCTTTGAGAGGATCTAAGAGGACCCAAAAATACAAATGCTTTCAATGTAAACTGGATCCATTGTATTTTGTTTGCATTTTGTGTGCATTGTGTGTGTGTATTTCCTTTTTAATTCACTCTGTCACCCATTATTTTTAAGGGGCACTTCTTAAGCACCTTGAATCACATTTTATTAATTTTTATTATAAACATCCATGGAATGGATAAGAAAATTCATCTTCCAGCACATGTAAATAAGTCTGAGTAGTCCAGCAAGCAAAGAGGCAAATAGGCTCAAGCAGCGGTTGCAACAAGAAAAGGGCAAGGGAATTTTGAAGAATCTTGGTGTGAAATAAACCAAGGATTAAGTAAATAAGAAATGTATCATATTTCCCAGCTGACTGGGAGATGTTAAGAACCTGTGAGTGCCAAAAAAAAAAACATAGATGAAATTAATTCACAATCAATATCTAGCCATGAGCTATAATAGACACCATGACAGTGACTGCTAGTCTAATAACCACCCAGTTACTGCATCATAAATACAATACCAAGTGTTCATTCTTAAAGTTGTATTAACAAGAGTCAAAATGGAAATGATGTAATATAAAAACCACTTTCTCTCTGACTTCAGAGCTACAAATGTGGACCTGTCTTTCTAACAGAGAACAAGAAGAGCTTTGAGATTGCTCTGCTTGTAAAAAAAAAAAAATAGGTTCAGTGGGTCGAAACGTTTATTACATAAAATGTCACACAGTTTTTCAAGGGTGGTGTAATTACAGACCATCTGTCAAAGTTCTGCTAATCCTTGAGGAAATGATGTTAGTCTGTGAAGGGAGTAATTAAGTACAGTGTACCCTATTTGGCACATGTCTGTCATTCAGGGTTACAACTATGATTTTATCCCGACGCCTGATTCATTGCTGCACCTCTAGTAGGAAGCACTTCATTAGTTTCGGTTCTAAATGGGAATGACAGTTGCGTGTGGAGACAAATCACCGTGGTTGAGTATTAAGACCCACCGTCACAACTTGATAAAAGTTACAAGTGCTGTTGAAAGTAAACTAATGATGGAAGTAATTTCTGTGCCAGCATGGATAAATAGTTTGCTGACTTTTATCGCTTCTGATTAAAAAACCCTCCCTTCAGTATTTTCATTGCTCATCCCCTTATCCCCCCCACGGATGGACATCAGGAGTATAGCAACAAAAATGCTGATTTCACTGTCTGAGAAAAAAACTCCATGTGCGAAATGGAAATCGACTTTTCAGAGGTGCGCTTAAATTGTGACATTACACACATTTTTTTAGGAGATCTTGGTCCAACTGTGAGCCGAAAAAATAAGAAAAAAAAAGAAGAAAGGCTGATCACATGGTGTCGTAACTGACTGTTGAGAAATATCAATTTACAATAATTGCAGAACACATTTCAATTTTCTATCATTTTAAACCATAATCATCTGTCATTTGAACTGCTGTCCAAAAAGAAAAAAACGTCCACTGATTTTATCGTATTATATGAGAAGCTAATCTTATATTTTTTGTTCCAAAGGGGTAAATCTAAGTAGTCTTGATCAACAAGTGGGTCTTTGCCTTAGGCTCTGTTTGGGGGTCATAGAGGGAAGTGGAAAAAGTTACAAAGAAGCAGAGACACGATTGCTTGAAGTAGAATTGCTATATATTGTGTTCAGCGGAAAGCAGAGACACGAATCGTTGAAGCTTCATTCAGAGTACCCATTATGGGAAATAGATTTAGTTGAGCTCATTCATTCGTTCATTGTCCATACCGCTCATCCTGCAGACAAAGTTGTCAGGTGGGCTGGAGCCAATTGGGTGCGAGGCAGGTAGGGCAGGTCGCCAGTCGATCACATGACCACACGTACAGTAGATACGTACAACCTTTGCTCTCTCGTTCATACCGATGGACAATTTGAAGTCTTCAATTTGAGCGCTTTTTGACTGTGGGAGGAAACCTGAAACCTAGAAGCAAACCCAGACAGGCACGAGGGGGAGAACATGCAAACTCTGTAGAAAAGCCAGCCAATTGCTTCATAGCATTTGTCAGTATTCATTCATTCATAAGCTATACTGCTTATCCTGCAGTAAGGGTCTCAGCGGGGCAGCAACCTATCCAATCTGTCACTGGGCGAGAGACGGGGTTCACTCTGCACCAGCCTGGACCGCATACACCTCCAGTCAATATCTCAGCCACACGTCTGCAAATGTAGGGTTTCCAATTAACCTAGTTCAACTTGTATACTACAAAAAAAAAGGGGGGAAAGAAAATCACCTTTTGCAATTACTACAATTGGGGAATGTCTTTCTGTCATAGCTCCCGGGAAAACATGCTGTCAAAAATAGCAGCATGAGTTGTGCAATGTGTGTGTATGTGTGTGTTGGGGGGGGGGCGATAAAGGAATACACTGGTTTAAAGGGAACACTGATGATTAATGTATAGGGACTTCAAACTTCTCCTCGCCGTGGGGTCCTCGCTGTGAAGAGATGACACAATCCAGAATGTTCGGTGGTTTGGCTCTGAAAACAAAAAAAAACAACTGATCCCTATGGATTACAGCGCAGGACTGTTGCAGACTTTTTTTTTTCAGGAGGGGCAAGGAGTCGGGGGGTGCAAAGGGTGACATATAATTGCATCTATCCCCCAACCACCCTCCACCCCGACCTGCCCTCCGAGTTCATCCGCGTGTTTCCCAGCTTTCCCCTCCCCGCAAGCTGATTTCAGCACCTTGGACAACGCACACCGGGACCCGGCTCACTTCCGGTTTGCGGTGCGCTTGCAGCACCAGCCCTCCCGACAACAATCCCGTAGGAAACCGACGATTTGCGGTGTTGATATTTAAAAAAAAAAAAAAAAAAAAAGAAGGGGGATGGGGCTGCGGTGAAAACAACCCACCTAAATCACACTCAATCGGTGAAACACCTGTGCAGACCCGGTGTGGCGTCCTCCCGGGGAACAACCCGCGTCGTCCGACACGCAACTTTGGATGCGGACAAACTCGGATCGAACCCGGGGAGGTGGTACTTACCTCGCCGTTCTCAGACTCCGCCATTTTTCTCCGGAGAAGCATGCAGCGGGATGAGTGCTTAATTCCCATGTGAGCCAGCAAAACGAGCATACAGAGGTTTAGCAAAAAAAAAAAAAAAAAAAAAAAACAGAAGAAAAAGGACCGGTTATTAAAGAAACACACGGGATCCTTAAAACAGCGTGCATCCCAAAACGCGCTGCTCTTTCGGCTTCCTCGGAGCACCGGCGTGCGCAAAAACACGAGGAAGTGTGGAGTCCATGTTACCAAAGTTTGCGGTTCCACCGTGCGTTCCCCAAAAGCGGAGGAGTCAGACAAGATCGAATCGGTAATTCATCCCCTCATCCCGTTACCCGCAACCTTCGGATGGAGATATCACAAGATCACCGCACCGGGAAAACGCATGAATCCGCCGTTTAGCCCCACTCTGATTGATCCTTCCGCCGCAACATTGTTGCTAAAAATACCCGCCGCTGTTACCTCAGAGGCGCCGCCGTAATACACATCACCACGCACGGGGAATCTGACGCGCGCTTTCTCGTAACCCACCCCCCACCCCCCTGCACGAAGTGAGGAAAGGGGAGTGGGGATGTTTCGGAGGCTGAGCGCCGCCCCCTTGCGCACGGAAAAAAGTTGGAGTTGGATCAGGGTTGCAGCAGGACACCTGCAGCAGGACCGCTCCCGGAGCCATGTCTCCTAGAATATCGGGTCTTAGCTCTTTCTGTTTTTTTTTTTCCCCTCCAGGAAAAGATTATGATATGCCGCAGGAAGAACCCCAACCCTCTCCATCCCACAGTGTATTGTTGTTAATTTTATAGTTATAGATGTACAGCTTAAGGCATACATGTGGAGTTTGTTATCCATCCATCCATCCATCCATCCATCCATCCATCGTCTGCTGCTTACCCTGGACTCAGGGTGGATGCTGTCATCAAGCGAGATCCGGCCCAGTTAATCACAGGGCCGAATATACAGACAGACAACTAGTCGCTCACTCATTTGGTGTAATTTCCCAATTTACATTACATTACATTACATTTGGCAGACGCTTTTATCCAAAGCGACTTACAATAGAGGACATAAGGACTGCAAATAACACTTGCAAATACAAGATGCACAGGAAATATACAGAGCAGTAAGCTTGGGTTAGTGAGGTTTTTTTTTTTTTTGTTGTTTTTTTTGACAAAGACGTACACAAACGTAACCATACACACACACACACTGTATAGCCTAACTTGGTGCCTAACCTGATCTGGGGCAGCTCAAGCATCAGCGCAGTAAATAGTCCTGAAAGAGAAAAGTTTTTACCTGTTTCTTGAAGGTTGAGAGAGATGTTGCTAGTCTTATTGCTTCCGGAAGTTTGTTCCACCACTGAGGTAGTAGAACTGAGAACAGTTTTGCCTGAGATTGCTCAGAGCGAGCAAAAGGTACTGCTAGTATAGGGTTAGATAGAGAAGGTTGATTCGCTGTTTTTGTCCAGTTAACCTGCTGCTTTGTGTTTTTGGACTGTGGTAGGAAACAGACACATAGACACAGGGAGAACATTAGAACTCCACACCCCTTGTTGGAATTGAACCAGGGTCCTTCATGCTGAGCGCTAACATAGACGCGAGGTTCTTTGTAGGTCTATGCACCCCTATTGCCTTTTGACTAGGGCTTGGGGACAAATAAAGTGTTTCTGAATCTAAAAAGCCTTCTTCTCCTTCTGGCTTTTCCCTTCAGAGGTCGCCACAGCGAATCAACCTTCTCCGTCTAACCCTATTCTCTCTATCCTCCTCTCTCACACCAACTAACTTCATATCCTCTCTCAGTACATCCATAAATCTTCTCTTTGGTCTTCCTCTAGACCTCCTGCCTGGAAGCTCCAATTCCAGAAAAAATGCCCATCCTAAGTTATTAAACATCTTTTTTTGTTAATTACACTTTGTCAAAAAAATATCTTACCTCCACCCAGGTTGAATTTCCAAATGCTTCGGTGCTTTTTTTTTGTTGCAGGAAGTCCACCCTCCCCCTCCCCCCACAGGCCACACTGCAGCATGGCTCCCTTCAGTCGTGTTTTGTAACGAAACAAAGGCTACTCTATCATGTCTCTAAACTATTTCTGCTTTTGCGCCTGAGTCTATTTTAAGGGCAGGCCATCCCTCTCTGTACCACCCACACCACTCAGCGCTTGTTACATTATTCAGCAGAGATGGGAGGCAGACACGCCGGCGAAGGAAGAGAAATCTGCTCATCCATAGGTTCGACCGCACGCTCCATATGTCCAGGCTTCTACACCTGAGCGCTCTCAATTTTTAGGTCATGCCATTGCCAGAGATCAACATTTGACCTTTATAATAATTTAGCATTAAGGTATTCTTTTATGTGCGGTTTGTGAATTATTCGTCTGCAACATGTTGTGTAGTTTTCAATGTCAGCATATGGATGGGCTCCCTCACAGTGGCAGTTTATCTTTAGTCTCACACTGAGAGCTTTAGATTTGAAGATGCAAGGAAATATCCCCCGTCAGCTCATCCTTTCTTCTCCCGATGAACATCTTTTGGTTGTCGCCTCATGGCCATTTGCACCAAAAAAAGGCCTAATTTGCTTTACTCCTGACGAAGCGTAAAGCAAATTTCATTTTTCACAAGCCAAAGTCCAGAGGTGTGTTATTTTACTCCTATGCGGCTTTTGAAGTCGGCCTTTTTTGTGGAACTGGGAATGCGCATGAGGAAGGGTCATTATACTTATGAGAGACTCAAACCCTGTGAAGCTTAATTAGGTACCAACACCATTGTAGCATGGACTTACTGAATTGCACAGACACACATACACACACACGTACATGCAAACAGGCATTCGCCAGAGAAAGCAAATGCCTTGGCCCTCATTAAATCCAACCTACTGGGAGAACAACTGTCAGATGCTGTTCAATTATGTGTTTAGAGTTTATTATTCTGCTCAGACAGCTGCTGTAGTATTTACCTCCCTTGTATTTGCTCCTGTATTTATTATTCGTCTTCACGGGAAGTCAGCTGAGCAAATACTCAATAAATACTGTTTTCATTTAACAACCACACACACCTTGTTTGAGTTTGATTTAGCTTTTCTTCTCTCCATCTTTCTGTAGGTCCCGGAGGGTTATCAATTCAGGCCCAGTAACTGTAATTCCAAAGCGGCGGGATTTAATAAGCATGTCACTTAGCACAACCACTGCCAGATTTGTTGAGGAAACATTAATGTTGCATTCATTGTTGACAGAGCTACTTCTGATTATGAGTTTTCAGCCACGGCAAGCTAAATTAATTCTGAACGGCAAGTTTTAAAAGAGAGTAACCTTTGAGGTTGCTGCAAACAGCAGGACGTTGAGTTAACAAGCCGTTATTCTGTCCTCCTCATGTCATGGTTCGGTAGAAAAAAATATTAACTTAGCACTGCAGCCTTGGTAGAAAAAATACAGTCAAACAAGAGGGCCATCAGAGAAAAACGTGGTCACCAACCAATAGAATCCTGGTGCAAGGCTAAACATTTCTAAAAGAGCTTTGAAAACAAAAAACCTAGCAAACTGTCTTGTTTCTTGGTCATATTCTTTATAATACCTTTTCTGCATGTTACAAATGCCATCATAGAACTATATTTGGAAGTCATGCTTGTCAGCTGTCACTGCATGAGATGCAGGAAAGGCCAACAGAAGTTACTTATGTAGGCTGCTTTTCACACCGCAACACAGCGGATGGTCATCTTGTGCATATACAGGGGAATTAATACTCCATCTCCACAGGTCATCATACATTTTACTTCATTACTTGTAAAGGAGATCATTGAAATTTCTATGGCTTTATTATCAAAGCAATTGTCCCTAATTTGCCACAAAGCGTGACATAACTTATTCATGATAATGACGTTGTGACAATATTTGCACACTGAAATGGATAAGGGATTTAAACAATTTGTGTCGACACTAAAATAGTCATGTATTTTGTAAGTCCTAAACATGCAATAACATTGCGTAAAATACTTATCTTAAATATAACTAAGCATCAAAGCTGTCAAAGAAAACAAACTTTTTAGTTGACTGTGTTATTGTGTTTTACTGTGACACATCAGTTTAATATTAAACTGCCTGTGTGTTGTATACTTAGTAGAAATTTAGTATTTTTTTCCTGCTACTTTTCATTACTGTGGCAGCTACATGTTCTTTTCTGGTGCATTTCAACTTTCTCCGACTCGCTGACCAACCAGACTGAGAAGCGTTGGGATACAGGATGGATTCTTTGCAGTCCCAAGAGGGAAATCGTTCATTACTTTTGTCATCTCTGCAGAGTAAACAGTATCGGCTCAGTACTAATTTGCATCGTTTGCATTTGTAAATGAATCAATTTACACTCACTTGGCATTGCGCACAGTTAAATACCTTGCAAGGCAGCTCCTGAATGGAGAAATTGCAATTTCATACATCCATCACAGTACTAGAACAGCCAAGTGGCAGTACAGAGAGAAGCTGGATGGCTTCTACTCCACTGCAGACCCTGGGCGGATGTGGCAAAGCCTGCAGCACATCATGGACTACAAGATCCCCCATGTAGATGTTTATATTTTATATTGTATGCTAAAGCCCTTCAATCACAGAGATTTTTTCCGTCCCCACATGTGTAAATCTATACAAGTGTAAAAAAGTATCAATGTCTCGGGTTGGTTTTTGAAAAGTAGCGAAGATAATGTTATAATGTTGAAATGTTAAAAGGACATCATTTATCCAACAAGAGGCACAAAAAAAAGGAAAGGAGGGAATCAATCACATGATCATTCTCTTCTCTTTAAAAATAGCGCCACAATAACATATTTGTCAACACATATCTCTGGTAAGCATCTAAGGAAGAGCCTATATTTTGCTCGAAATGTCATGCATGCAAGAAGAAGTGTTTTGTGCTATGTTTAGAGTAAATCCTCTCTTCTGTTTGGAGCATTTTTTGGTGTGCTGATTTTCAAAACTCTACAAGTCCACCAGCAGCATTTGCATCCCCACAGACAGCCTGACAAACAACCTCAACATCTTCTACACCCGCTTCAAGAACCCCAACCACAACACAGTGTTGAGTCTCACACACGATGGGAACTCCAATCCCCCCCTCACTCCTCTCTCCAAACAGTATCATCAAACCAGGTAGGTCGAGCACTGAGAAGGATCAACCCCTGCAAGGTTGGACTGGACAACATCCTGGGGCGAGCCCTCAGAGCTTGTGCCAATGCTGATGTTCTCACCGCCATCTTTAACCTCTCCCTCAGCCAGAGCACCATCCTCACCTGCTTCAAGAACACAACCACCGTGGGCCTCCTCAAGAGGAGCCAACCAACCTGCCTGAAAGACAACAGGCCAACAGGCACTCACTCTGATCATCATGAAGTGCTTCAAGTGAATGGTGCTGGCTCACATTCAGAACAACATCCCGGAAACCCTAGACCCCCTGTCATTTGCATACCGACCCAACAGGTCCACCTCAGATGCCTTAGCCGCAACCCTCCACTACTCCCTCTCCCACCGAGAAAACATAGACTCCTACATCAGGGTGCTCTTTGTGGACTACAGCTCCACATTCAACACTGTCATATCCCACAAACTCACACACAAAATGCCCACCCTTGGCCTACAACCCACCCTCTGTGACTGGATCCTAGACCTCCTGACTGGTAGACCCCAGTCTGTCAGGATAGGTAGCAGGACCTCAGCAAGCATCACTAGTGAGCACGGGCACTCCTAAGGGATGTGTTCTCAGCCCCATCCTCTACACCCTGTTCACCCAGGACAACGTCCTGAAGTTCGCAGATGACCGTAGTGATAGGAAGCATCATCGGTGGAGACAAAATGGCCTACAGGATGGAGGTGGCCAGTCTGACGAAGTGGCGTGAGGACAATAACCTCAACATGGACAAGACCAAGGAGATGGTAGTGGACATGAGGAGGGAGAGGAGACCTCATTAGCCACTTTTCCTCCAAGGTCTTGAGGTTGAGCAGCCTCAAATATCTGGGTGTCCACATAAACGAGGACCTCACCTGGTCCCTCAACACCACTTAGACAGTCGGGAGGGCTCAACAGCGGCTACTGCCATAGAGTCCACAGGAGAGCTGCCTCCATCGCCAAGGACCACGCCCACCCCTAATGTGGACTGTTCACATTCCTACCTTCCGGCTGGAGGTACAGGACTTTGAAATGCAAAAAGCACGATTAAAGAACTCGTTCTACCCGACTGCCATCAGGCTCTTAAACAGCTGACACTCAATCTTCTTGCCCATGTAAGCCTACTGCCCACTTAAATTCCACTCATACTTGCACCTGCACTTTGTGAGTTGCACACCAAGTTGTACCTAAATGTCTGATTGCACTGCCACTATTATTATGCATTGTCCATATTCATATCTATAATCATATTTGTAATAATATTTACACTCTTCCTATCAGCAGATATCCAAATGCACTGCGGACACCAAAGAAGGAATTTCACTATAAAGGGAAACACGTTTTCACACTGTACATGTGACAATAAACGCTTTGAATCTTGAATCTACAACTTTGCAGAGGCAAACTTTCTAGAACCATCGAAAATCTTGTTTTTACAGACAACGGAAGTGTTCCTTTTTGCATTCTAATAATTAATGCGGTTATGCCACTTTCTTGTGTGTGTGCTTTTGAATGTTAAGTGTACTTCCTCAATTGTCATGATAATCAACAAGAAAGGTCAAGTAGTCAAGTATTTGCTGCACCACACTCAATATTGATATAGAATATCTATTTGGTGGGTGAATTTGCAAACACTTGTGTTAATTGGGCACCACAGTGCCACAGAAGTGAGCACTGACGTCATGGCTGTGTGCCATCAGGACAACGATCCTAGATAGTCCTGCAACTTCTCTTTGTCTCTTCACCACATCTTCTTCTACAGCATCCAGGGACATACTGTATGATTACAGTTATCACATTGCCTCAACTAGCAGAGTTTTCGCTGTTGTGCTCCCAGCATGCCAGCTCAATTTGCAGCACAAGGGCGCTGTCTTTTTTTTTTTTTTTTAAATCTTCTTCTGGAGTTGAGGGATGAGGAGGAAAAATATAAAGGCACTATAAATGCACTTTTATGTCTACATTTGTTCCCTCTCATACTGGTAGATTGATACAAATGACAGAAATTAACAAAAATAAAGAAAACAGACAACAGGCACTTTGTCAGGACTGAACAAATTAGTCTCCTCTGTTGTGACATCATCGCCGGGGAGTGGTTGAGCACCGTCTTCAGTTATACATTTGTCAAGCATCATTTTCACCAATGTTTACTATTCATAAAGCTGTTTGTCACTGTCATCTGGTCTCAGGGTCGGAAATTCTCCTCCAAAACTACGTTTAATTTATTTTCCAGACACTTTCCCTGCCTGGAGAAAACATCTGTGAAATTACTGAGCCGTGTGTCCTCTGCTTAGATTTTCAAAATTCAATCATTGTCATCTGCCCTGTCAACTTCCCCATCATGAGGCAGTGGCTCATGTCTCATTCACTTACGTTAACCATCTTTCAGCTTCCATGTCCCAAATGTTGGCTCGGTCTATTTCAATAATCAGAAAGTTTAATTTTACACTTTTAACTTTTAAACTGCCAGAAATACTTTAGTTAATTCATTTGAATTTGCTCCAGAATTTTTAATTGCATGAATGCAACTTAAACTTTTGGGTATTAAATAACTAACCAACTGCATTTCCAAGAGATTAAATCAACAATCAGAAAATTATAAAACAGTCCGTCCATATTTCTAGAGACGCTGAGATGTTGAGTTGCCCTCTGGTATATCTCTGTCTTGCAGTGGCAGGAAATGTTCCATACTGTCATCCATACTGTCGAAAACTTCCCAGATTTATGTCACATCGTAATGTTGTGACAAAGCTACATCTTCAACATTCATTATGAGCTTCTTTATGCAAAACCCTGATGGCTACTAAACACACAAAATTTCTAAAAATAGATTCTCTAGAGACCAAGTCACATCTGGTACACTCATAGTTTCTGTTATCCTCCACCTGTGAGACACAGAGTTATGTCCAGCTGCATTGAAGGGAATTAGGAACATTGCCTGTAATACATCAACAGCAAATAATTTTGAAAATTTCTCATGCTATCTAATTGTACTCAAATTAAATTTGAAACAAGTTAAAAGTATTGCATGAAGAGAGGCTTCCAAAGAATGCATTGTTATCTTGTTGCACTCCGAATCTTCCTTTCTTTCCATACATGCCCCACAAGTTTCTTTAGATTTGACAAAATCTCTATATTTAGAGACCCAACAACAGGAGTACCGGTAGTAAAATGAAAACTGCATTGATTTCACAAGGTCAGTTCAAGTTGACAGGTGATGCAACAGCACACCGCTGGTCTTCTCATAAATTCAGGTGACAGCTTGACACAATGGTTGGAACAATGATGTTGATTGATATTCCGTGATCTCAAGCAGAACACCAGGATCTGAGGATGTTGACCATGCTACTGGTGGCGTGACTTGGACAATGACTCAACAATTTTTAAAGTAGGAACAATTTGTGATTAACAGCACAGTTGCAGAGAGGGAGAGAATCTGCGCACCTGAACTGCAGATGTTTTCAGATCCATTCCTGGCAACAATCTGATCCTCCATATCTTCCTACAAGGAAAACCAGAGGCATTGCGGCAACATAATTGCCTCTTCAGAACCCAGTCCATCACCTAGGCTCTTCACAATGCCTATAAAGTTGAGATCTTACTGTTGAGACTGCCTGATCAATGTGGTTCGCTCAATCTCCACAGTCCTATTAGAAGTGTCAAAGGAGCAGAAAAAGTTTGGCAAAGTTCAATGATCTCCCTGGCAGACAACATGGTGTTCTTTCCCATGTACACCTGCACAAAATCTAGTCAACAGATATCTGATTAATGTTTCTAGTGTGAAAAGCCTGGCATGTAGCATGTAGCCCTCATGTCAAAAGTCAGTTTAAACCAGACAGAAGGTAACAATAGCAATGTGACCTGCTGAGTTGATTAGAATAGAATACAATAGAATAGAATGTAATACCATTTTAATTGTCCAACAGTGGGGGAATTTCAAACCGTAGTTACCACCCTAGTTTCCATCCACTATCGAATGAGTACACTGGACACTTAGGTTAACCAATGGACTTTCTCTTGACTGCCAGTTTGAATAAGCAAGTCTGCCACATCCTGGCAGATAAAGGGTCATGTAAGCTGGTGTCATCCCAAAGTTCTGCTTTCCTTGGAGTGGCCCCCAACCAGTATACACCAGATGACAGTGACGGGAGAAAAGGCTGGCATGGTTGAGAGGATCACTGAGGGTCCAAGGTGAAGTCTCATGTTTGCTATGATCCAAAAATGACACATCATCAGTCTGAAACTGCTGGATTTCCAGGATTGTCTAAGTTGGGCCTTCTTGGTACAATCAACAGCAACTGGTGTCAACAGCCTGGTCATGGTAAAAAACAAACTAACAACCAAGAAAACTGGTACCTCACAACTACTAGGCAGGACAAAATAAGCTCATGTGCTTCGTTAAGCCCTAGATGCCCTGTCATCAACAGCACCACACACCTCCCATTTAGTTTGGAGGTAGCTGCAAAGCCTGTTGCACTCCCCTCTTCCAGGACAACTAAAGCCATGCATGACAGATTACAATGTGGAAGTCAGTGATGTGCAGTCAGTAGAGGCAGGGGAGGCTGGGCCTCATCTGTCATCATGGAAAGAAAAAAATCCAAAATGAAAAACTAAATGAAATGGTTATATTTATTTAGTGATTTGTACTATAAAGTTATATTCCATGAAGCTTTACTATTTTTAGTTGGTTTTTTTTTCAAAATTGCTAAAAAAAATTCACATTTACCGTTCAAGAAGAGAAGAAGAGAAGAAGAGATGTGCAGTGACACGGCAACCAGCTGAGCCCACTATGGATTGCGCAATGATTCTAATGACTGTGCAGCCATGCTATGCACTGAGACCGTATTGCTGTCTCTGTGGATGTCACTATTAAAAAAACCCTTTTAATATATGAACTAATTTTCCATAGTTTAGCTGATGTGTTTAATGTTTTTCGTCAACAACTGTAACGTGTTTCTCGTGTTTCTCTTAATCATAAAAACGACTGCGAAGAGACGTTAAGTGAGGCACGCAGTGACGGTGCCTCATGGTAGGGGGCACCACTGGTCCCAGGGGATCCTTCTTACTACTCGCACAGATTAATAGAATTAGCAATAGCAAGCTACAGTAAACACTTAGCTAGCCAAGTGCAGCCATCCAGCTATTTTTTGCCCATCTCATCAGGCTGTATAGCTCACAAACGGAGAGGGATGAATGTAAATCTCCTGGGAAGCTTCTCAACTTTTTGGCCCAGAAGGATCACATTCAAACTGTTCCTGAGGTCTCAAAGTTGCTCCGGCCAATGGTCACCGTTCCGGCTACGACAGCATCGATGAAGCGGTCATTCTCGGCACCGAAAAAACTCAAAACATAGAGTTGGAGCTGGACCGATCAAGGATGACTGTCTTCACTGGCACTGATTTCCATTGAGACAGAGACACTTTTAAAACTGAAGAAAGAAACGGAAGATTTCTACAAGCAAGTTATCGATGTTTCAGAAGGAGTGGTGGATAAACTTCATTGATAAGTAAAGGTAAGAGAAAATAAAATTTTTTACATGTGCTTTTTTTCTACGCTACAGGTTGTATATCTAAAGAGTGCTGATATGATATCTTAAACAAAACACGTCAACGGCTGCCAATAAAATGGTGAATAAGTTACTCTGTAGGGTTCATATGTTTGTAAATCTGACTGTGATGACGTGAGTGCCTCACCAGCCATGAACCTCACCGCACATCACTGGTGGCAGTCATGACTATGCACCTTAATAGAATGGCAGCTCTGCGTGAACTAGCAATGGCCAAATGTAATTAGTAAGGAAGTACTCTAGCTTCTCCAATAAATTGATTATCACCTGTGCAGGATTGGTGTACACAGTTATTGTCTGTGCAACGAGGGACAGTATCAGATAGTACACATTTGATAGTAGTCAAGAGTACTGCTTGTATGGAAGGCTGCTTCAGCAGACCCTGCAGCAACTGAGAAGGCAAAAGGTAGAGAGGCATTACCCTCGCATAGACTCTCTACAAATAAGGCAATGTCATCTCATGCGTGCACAAAGTGAAAGGGATGTTTACATGTTTTCACTTTGATTCTCCTGTTAATTTTGATCTGTGTGTGTGTGTGTGTGTGTGTGTGTGTGTGTGCCTTTGTGAGCTCGCATGCGAGCGTTTGCTCTTTTTCCTTGTGTCAGTGGCCCCCACTCCTCCTACTCTGTTTCTCATCAAACTAATTACACTTACATTATATAAAAGCAAGCGTTCTCTCCTGTCTCTCTTGTAGCATCTCTCCTGTCTCTCTTGTAGGTTGGTTTCTGGCTCAGGTAATTTTCTTTGATGCTTAAGTGTTTCATTTTGCTTTCGTTAAACAGTTTTAATATTGTTCCAAAAACTGTTCCTGTTTGCCAAAAGCCAGCATCAATCCCATCCCATTCCAATCTCATCCTGCACTCATCCGTCTCCAGAACGCTACACGCAAAAGGTCTTCACATATTCTTCCTGACATAACTCACTTGAAAAACCTTCTATACAATTTTTTAAGATTAGATGATACTTTATTGATCTTTGGTGGCACAGTGGCGTTGTGATTCACGCTTCCACCTCACAGCATGAAGGACTCTGGCTCTATTCCCACAGGGGCCAATCTGTGTTGTGGTTTCAAGTTCTCTCTGTGTCTGCATGTACTTCCTCCTACAGTCCAAAAACATGCAGGGGGTTAATTGGAATAAATTGCCAAAGTCACTCAGATGTGTGAATAAGAAAGTGAATGGCTGTCTGCCTCTACATGTGGTCAGGGTTAGGACAAGAACAGCCGGGATAGGGTCCCTGGGACCAAGTGCAGGAATAGCAGTAGATAATGGATGAATGGATGGATTTATTGATCCCTATCGGGGAAATTTGAATTTGAATTTAAGACTCAATTTTTGTTATAGTCTTGTGTTTGGACCCACCTGTGGTTAAATTTGTGAATCTTTTTTGGAGTATATTTATGTAAGCAAACCAGCTGGACATTGAATTAGGACAGTGGATTTTTGTTACCGCAATTTACTGAAACGTGTTCTTACATACACCTTACACATTGACCTACGACCTAACCATCTTTGTCAGACAGTGTTCCAAACTCGATATTACTGATACTAAATTCAATTCGGCTGATGTAATTTTAAACTGTCCATCCTTGAATTTATCAAAGATCTTTTGCAAAGTAACATGTTGAAATGAGACACAGGCTTTTTGCAGTTACAACCAGACCTACTTAAGAAAAACAGGTTCAGCTCATCCCAAACCCTGTTAGCCAAGGTATCAATCGAACCATCCACTATCTACCACTTATCCTGTACTTGAGGTTGCGGGGATGCCGGAGCCCATCCCAGTTGTCATTGGGCGAGAGGCGGGGTACACCCTGGACCAGCCACCAGTCAGTCTCAGGGCCACATGTAGGTATCCTACCATGAAGCTGGCCACTAAGCTACCGCTATCATTGGGCATCAGAGCACATATACAAAAATTGCACCATATACACTCTCATTCATATCTCTGGACTGTTAGAGTCCGCAGTTAATCTACAGCATGTTTTGGGGCTGCGATGGAAACTGGACAACCTAGAAGGAAGCTATGCAGGCACGGAGATAATATGCAAACGGCATACAGAATATCCCAGTCAGACACAAACCAATCATTGATTCTACTTGGTTTTAGGCAGAAGTATGCTATTGTGTCTGCCTCAGCAGTTCTATTGCCCCTTCAGTGATCAAAATGTATAAGATTCTCAGAAAAGAACTTCGCCTAAAGGCGCACTTCCCCTTTTTTTGAGTGATTGCCAAGGACACTACTTCACAGAGGCTGCTGTACCCATTAGCATGTTTTTCATGTGATGCGTATTGATATTAATCAACTTAATGGATGAGAGTCCTAGATGGAATACTTTGAATCTATAATTTATTCATATGCAACTATGTATGTAATGCTGTGAATGTGTAGCTGGCATGCATCATTTAGAATACTTGACTGAAGCTTGAAACCCTTTTTCAGAAATGTCTGCTGTTCAGTGTCTGATAATGAGCTTTATTCCCCTTTGCATGCCATTCTGGGTGCAAGTGTGTGTGTGTGTGTGTGTGTGTGTGTGTGTGTGTGTGTGTGTGTGCGTGTCTTTGCGTGCAGTTGGGTCAATTGTGAATGGGAAAACATGGCTCACAGTGTATAGTACTGTGGGAAGAACCTTTTGCTGTATGCGTTTTTGCAAAATTATTGAAATGGGATTCCTGTTAAGGGGTTTGATGGGATCCATTTCACTCTCCTTTCCAGCAACAGAAAAATAGGCACTGCATTTTCATTTTCTATGAAAAGGCACACCTTTGTGCAAGTTCCAGCTCATGTTGAGACATACCATCACACCGTTTTATATTGTGTAGTTGGCTTTACACTGTTGATTGATGGTAAATAATTTTATGTGACATACAAAATGCATTATTTACTGATCAAACTCAGCGACATTGACTATCTCCCAACACCAGTTATCTATTGCAACTGAAGTATCACACTAGACTTGCAGCTACCAGTATGAAATCTGGTATCTGAAATAAATCTGAAATCTGGTTATCTATTACTGTTATGTTTTTTACGTGAAACTCTGGCACAACAATTTTCTTCGGGATTAATAAAGTTGTTCTCATCTCATCGAAATGACATGTTTCAGAAGCATCTCTGGAATACCTTTTGCTTTTGCACTGATAAAATGCTACTCCAGGTCAGATGATCTGAAGTTAAACATGACAGTTGCAGTGGTTGTAAAATGGGTGGGTACAGTAGAAAACAGCAACAATATCCACCCTGTATCTTTATTTGTGACAATATTGCATTAGTCTAGGGATAGATCACATTTTCGGTCAGGGGCTCACAAAGTGAATTGAGACGGCAGCCATGTCAGCTCATTTACCTGGTGCAAGTATTTGCAAGTCGGTGTAAGTTGTCATATTTATGCATGATATATATGCACTAGAACGTAACTACAACACTAGAACCAATACTGCTCAGGGCCAAATCTATCTGGATTCCACCGTTGAAGTACAGAACGATTGGCTACAGTGAAATAGCATTCGGCTATCTCTCCTGAAGGGGTTGATCAATGACAAGATTCTGTTTAAAAAAAGGTATTTCCATGTGCCTGCTGAGCACTTCATCTGACGTATATAATCAACAAACTACTCTAATTAACTTTTGTGGAAAAATATTTTTTCTTAAATTTCTCGAATTTCCACTCACATTCCACTCACATGTTATGTTCTTCAGGATCCCCACATGAAGAGAAATATCTATCAAACCTTCCACCTTGGGTGACTCTTAATATCGTCCAGAATACTGTTTGATCCTTGGTCATTGTTAACAGCTACAGGACATTTTCATCTCATGTTGTGCATGTCTACATTTTGTTCTTTCAGACTGGCAAACAGACCGTTTTAAAACTCAGTGCGTACAAAACTAATTGCCCCGCGACTCATCAAAAATGATGATGATGGTGCAAAACTTCATACTGCCTCAGATGTAATATTATATTTCTTTTTCTATTAAAGTGTCATTTTTTTTTTAATGGCAATAATGCTCTTCATTGACTGTGTGTTTTATGCTGCCCTCCAGGCAGCTCTCAGATTCACAGAGGAAAATAAATGACCAACATTATTATCATTTTACTTCATCAGCTGAAGGGCAAGTTGAAAGGATCCTTAAATCCTAGAAATAAATGTTGGAAAAGAACTATCTTATTGATCTGAGAAGACTCATTCTTGGAGTTTCTAAATGACAGGGGGTTCTGATCAATTGCCTGCTGTCAGACTTGAATAGTCATGTGTTTGTTCTTTTTTCGATCGTGTCTGGAGCCGAAGACCCAGGAATATTATTTCCTCGAAAGGTCTCCGAGTCCTCTGGACATATTTTACATATTTTGAATGCAGTAATTTGTAACTCTTGACTCAGACCACAAATTAGATACAATATTTTCTTTATTTTGACCCATATCTTCCAAAGATATGGTAACAAGATTTGGTTATACGCTTCCTTTACTGAAGACATAATATTTACCACCCTAATTCCATTCAGGCTAAATTCTTCGAGTATGAGCCAGTCCCAAGCAGAGGGTTGTGTCAGAAAGGGTATCTGGCGTATAAGTTGTGCCAAAACCAAATATGTGAATTTAAGTTATTATACTAATACTGGATTGGCCAAGAACCGGCTTAACAATAGCCGCCATTAGTGCCGATAACCTACAGGGGACCAGTAGAAATTGGGCTGCTGTGGGTTCAACAAGGAGAGTAGGGAAGCATGTTCAGAGACAGAGAGAGAAGATTCTGGGTCTGAGCATAGGGACTTTGACTATAGGGACGACCACAGGAATAGCTAGAGAATTGTGTTACATGATGCAAAGAAGGAAGGTGGTCATACTGTGTGTTCAGAAGACCAGGTGGAGTAACAGCAAGGCTAGAAGCATAGGTGCATGTTTTAAGTTGTACAATCATGGTATTGACAGGAATAGGAATGGAGTAGGAGTTATTTTGAAGGAGGAGTTTGTTGGGAATGTTCTGGAGGTAAAAGAGTTCCAGATGGACAGATAAGTCTGAGGCTGGAAATTGAAGCTGTGATACTCAGTGCTGTTAGTGGCGACACCCCACAGGTGGGATATGAGTTTGAGGATAAGGAAAAATTCTGGAGTGAGTTACATGAAGTGATGCAGAATATCCCCACAGATGAGAGACATTGTAATTGCTGCAGGCAATAGAGGTGATGAAGAAGTGATGGGTAGGGTTGGTATCCAGAATAGGAACACAGAGGGACAGATGGTGGTAGACTTTGCAAAAAGAATGAAAATGGCTCTTGTGAATACTTTTTTCCAGAAGAGACAGGAACATATAACTTATAAGAGCAGGGGTAGGAGCACGCAGGTAGACTACTTCTTGTAAAGATGATCTCATCTGAAGGAGATCAGTGTCTACAAAGTAGTGTTAGAAGACGGTGTAGCCAGAGAGCATAGCGTGGTGGTTTGTAGGATGAATTTGATGACTGGGAAGATGAAGAAGACAAAGGCATAGCAGAGGATGAAGTGAAGGATACTGCAAAAGGAGGAGTGCTGATGGTTTTCGGGGTGGAGTTGAGCAGTTGAGAGGCTCTGGGTGGTCAGGGAGATCTTCCAGATGACTGGACAACTACAGCTAAGGTTATCAGAGAGACAGGTAGGAGACTACTTGGTGCGTCATCTGGAAGGACAGTAGATTAGGAGACTTGGTGGCAGAATGAAGAAGTGCAGGAGCTTATACAGAGAAAGATGTTAACAAAGAAGAGGTGGGGCACCATGGGGGCTTAAAAAAGCAGACAAGAGCACAGGAAGCTACAGTGCAAGGTAAAGATGCCAAAGGCCAAATAAAGGGTGTATGATAAATTGTATGCTTGGTTGAACAGAGAGAATGAGTTTATACAGGTTGGCTATACAGAGAGATAGCAATGGGATGTCCAGCAGGTTCAGGTGATGGGAAGATGGAAAGAATACTTTGAAGGGCTGATGAATGAGGAAAATGAAAGCAAGCAAAGGGTAGAAAAGTTGATTATAGTGAACAATGAATTAGATGAGATTAGTAAGGGTGACATGATAGTGTGGTAACTATAGAGCAGAGGTGTCCAAACTACAGCCCGCGGGCCAACTGCAGCCCGTGGTCCATTTTTAATTGGCCCACAGCAAATTCTAAAAATATAATTGAATGAGACTTGCACTTGACTGCATTGCACTTCTTTGTCTCAACACTGGGTGGCGATACTGTCTTGACCAAGGCAGTTCCCCACCAAGAGAATAGAAATAAAAAATAACAACAATGACCAAAAATGGCTGAAACCAAAAAACGGAAAATCTCAAGTGTGTGCGGTCAATGGGAAGTGTGTCTGTTTAATTTGCAACAAAACGGTTACAGTGATGAGAGTATACTGTCTGACACTACAAAACAAAACATCCGACCTACACTTCTTACACTGGCGTTGAAAGAGAAGATAAAGTTAAGAAAATTACAGCAAGTCTGCAAAGTCAATAACAGTATTTTTTCATGCTCAAAAAATTCAAGAAAATGCCACACAGGCAAGTTATGAAGTAGCTCAACTCGTCGCCCAAACAAAACCTTTCTCAGATGGTGAATTTAGAAAACAGTGCCTCACTGAGGTTGTTAGACTAATGTTCCCAGAAAAACTGCAGGACTTCAACAACATTAGCATGTCCAGAAACCCAATTGTGCGGCGCATCAAAGACTTGTCAGCCAACGTGAAACTTCAAGTGTCAGACAAAGCTTGTTCTTTTGATTTTTATTTGATCGTATGTGATCAGAGCACAGATGCCAGAGACACCGCACAGCTGTTAATTTTTTTTTGGGGGGGGTTGACGATAATTTTTGCATTACAGAGGAGCTGCTTGATCTCAGGAGTCTAAAAGGCACAACAGCAGGAAAGGACATTTTTTAAGCTGCGTCGGTTTCAATGGACAGGACGGGACTTCAGTGGGAAAAGATGTGTGGAGTTATTACCGATTGGGCTCCAGCTATGACAGGTGAGTACCAAGGAATGGCTTCTGTGGTTTTCTGCAAGGTGCAAGAGAGCAGAGGTGAGGCTGTTAAGATGCACTGTATCATTCACCAAGAAGCCCTCTGTGCCAAAGTAATCCAGCTTAGCGATCTGATGAACACTGTTGTAAAAACTGTCAACACAGCTCGAGCAGGAGGACTTAACCACGGGCAATTTCAGGCTTTTCTATCAGATGTAGAGGCGGAGTACGGGGGTCTACTCTACCAGTCCAAAGTGCGCTGGCTCAGTTGCGGTGCCATATTGCACCGGTTTTATTCCCTGAGATCCAAAATCGATGAGTTTTTAAAATAGAAGAACCAACCTCTCCATGAGCTGAGTGACCCTCTATGGTTGGCAGATCAGGCATTTTTAGTTGATCTTCCTGATCATCTCAACACACTGAACAAGAGTCTACAAGGGAAAGAGCAGCTTGTTACACTGCTGTGTGCGCAAGTGAAAGCATTCTGTGTGAAACGACGTCTCTTTGAGACGCAATTGCGCAACTTCAATCTTGCACACTTCCCCATGCTGTCCGAAATCAAATCTGCTTTTCCAGCGGCCAACCTTTCTGCTAAAAAGAAGGAATATGTGTCTGTGATCACATCTCTTCAGACAGAATTCAGTCGGCGCTACCAGGATTTTTCTAGCAATGAGAAAACTATCCAGCTGTTTTCAACTCTATTCTTGATGAATGCAGAAGAAGTGGAAGAGAGTCTGCAGTTAGAACTCATCGAAATGCAGTGTGATGATTCTCTGAAGAATCGACATCAGCTTCTCTCCCTCCTTGACTTCTACCGGAGCTCGGAAAAGGGCAAGTTTCCACTGACGCCAAGCAAAACGCATGATGAGTCTGTCCGGCTCAACATACATCTGCGAGCAAACATTTTCTCTGTTAACTCTGAACAAAAGCAGACTGAGACCAAAAATGATGGACAACCATCTCCTTGATGTCCTTCGCATCTCAATCCCCAAGTTCACTCCGGACCTCCCAGCCATCTGTCAGCCTAAAGCGCAGCATCACTGCGCACATTGAGTGCAATGCAGTTCCCATTATAGGTGAGTTAAAAAATGTATAAACCTACACCGCATTCATGTGTTAATAACTCCGAAACAACAAACTAAACAGCAGAAATCAGCATTTGTGAGCAGCCGCATGGTTTCATGCCTAGAAAAGGTACTACAGATTCACTCTTTGCTTTAAGAACACTGGTAGAGAAGTACAGAAGTCAGAGGGAGCTGCATTGTGCCTTTGCAGACCTAAGAAAAGCACATGACAGAGTGCCAAGAGAGGAACTATGGTACTGATTCAGGAAGTCTGGAGTAGCAGCGAAGTATATTCAACTGGTGCAGGACATATATGTGAGATGTGAGACAGTAGTGAGGTGTGCTATAGGTGTGACAGGGAAGTTCAAGGTAGAGATGGGAATCCATCAGAGCCAGCTCTGAGCCCCTTCTTGTTTGCAGTGGTGATGGACAGGCTGGCAGAAGATAGACTAGAAAATGCCATGGATCATCATGTTTGCAGACGACATTGCGATCTGTAGAGGAAGCAGGGAGCATGAGGAGGAAAATCTTTAGAGGTGGAGGTATGCCCTTAAAAGAAGAGGAATGAAGGTTAGCAGAGACAAAATATGTATGTGAATGAAAGGGACCAAAGTGGAACAGTGATCCTACAGGAAGTAGAGATAAAGGTGGTGGAGGATTTTAAGTAATTGGGCTCAAAAGTCCAGATAAATTGGGAGTTTGGGAAAGAGGTGAAAAATGCATTCAAGCAGGTTGGAATGGGTGGAAAAAGCGTCCGGGGTAATGTGTGATAATAGAGCCAGATGAGCCAAAATGAAAGGAAACTGTACAAGACAGTGGTGAGACCCGCAATGCTGTATGGTTTAGAGACCATGGCATTGGAAAAAGACAGGAAGCAGAGTTGACGATATTTTGGTTCTCCTCAGGAGTGATAAGGATGGCTGGGATCAGGAATGAGTCCACCAGGGGGATATCACATGCTAAATGTTTTGGAGATAAGGTCAGAAAAGCTAGACTGAGATAGTTTGGTTACCTATAAAGGAAGGATAAGAAGATGCTGAGACTGGAATTGGCAGGCAGGATGCCTAGAGGAAGACCAAAGAGAAGATTTATGGATGTGGTGACATAGGACATGAGATAAGTTGGTGTGAAAAAAGAGAGTATAGAGGGGGATGGTTAGATGGAGGAGCTATATTTGCTGTGGTAACCCCTGAAAGGAGTAGCTGAAAGAAAAAGATTAACTTTGTTTATTTTCAGGTTTTTGGACAATAACCCTATGAAGTAGTTCTCCTTTAAGTTTTACAACTTGACACAATATATCACTGCCAATTCGGCTGTGACAAATAATTTCAGCAGTACATTGGATGGAAAACAGGTTTTGACACTTCATTTGATTTTTATTTTTATGAATCATTTGAGGAACTACAATTTGCGTCTTAAGATACTTAAGAGAAAAACAATTCTGATGTGGAAGTTTTAAAAAGTCTCTGGATGTATTTATCAAAAATGCCATTTTGTCTGATTTTCTAGGATGAGCTCCATCATATACATAGTAGATGTTTAGAATGAAAGTTGCACAAGGTTTTCAATATTAATGTATGCCTTTTCGAAGTTTCGTTCTTTTCTTCTTCTTTCACTTGTAATTGTGAATTGATTTAAAAGGGTGTGCTCCATATCTATCTATCTATCTATCTATCTATCTATCTATCTATCTATCTATCTATCTATCTATCTATCTATCTATCTATCTATCTATCTATCTATCTATCTATCTATCTATCTATCTATCTATCTATCTATCTATCTATCTATCTATCTATCTATCTATCTATCTGTCTGTCTGTTTTTCTGTCTGTCTGTGTGTCTGTCTGTCTGTCTGTCTGTCTGTCTGTCTGTCTGTCTGTCTATTCACAATTGCTATGTGCCATTTACCATTTCAGCTGCATTCCTCCAGATGGTTGATATTATTTGTTCATTTATGTTTTTTAAAAACGATTTTGCATTTGTAGTGCTTGTACTTTCGCAAATGCACTTTTAATCTGGAGTTCCGCACTAAATAAAGGTAAAAAAAATAGAAATAGATCTTCTGGGATGTTCCAGTAGTAATTTGAGGAGTAATAAATGAAAAATTGGAAGTGAATAATTGCCACATTTTAGCCTCAGTAGGAAGAATTAATAATAAGAATACAAAAACAAAATGAAAACAACAAACTTTGGGGACACGACTTTAATTAAGTAATACTTTGACAAATTAGCATACAACCTACCAAACAAGGGGAGGATAAACACCTCAAAATGATAAGAAAGCAAGAAAGAAATCAAATATCAATGATCATAAATGATGAAGAAACAACAAAAAGCTGTTACGGTATTAATTCAATTTCTGCAAGAGATCACTAAAAGGATATTCAAAGAATTACAGGAAGATCATTCAAATGCTTTATTTGAGAGAGCTTGGGCTTATTTTTTGGGCTTATAGTTTAAGATGATCAACATTTCCTAGTTTTTCCATTTTAATGAACATATTTTGTCATTTGCAATTTGTAGACTTTCTTCAAAACTAACTGTATTACAAAAACCTCTGACAAGCTATGAGGATCACAATGATATTTGCATCTTTTAGCTTGCAGATTTGATATGCCGTTTGTTGCCGTTTTTGTGTATTCTGTATATTTTGTAGAGCTGTGCATTAATGCTACAACATCATAAAGCCCAGCTACGAAACGAAACCCAGTTCCTTTAGTTATCGGAGCTTGACGAAGCTGCTGGTACATGCTCTACATGTTTATTGTGACTCTTAGCGGAGAAGTTGGGTGGTCATGATTTAAAGCTTGATAATGAGTCCCCTGGCCCCGAAACATTCCCCATAATGTTAACCCAGACCACAGCCCCCGGTTTATCTCATTGCTAACTCCAGACATGTCAGTCTTTGGGCTTTTAAAAGGTTAATCATCTTTAATTTGGAGTGTGATGATTACCCTGTCGATAATGATGTAAAACCATCAGCATTGTGCTGACATCCGTCAGGCACTAACAGCCAACTGGTCCTGCTTGGTATGCAGGAGCAAGGAGGCCATAAAATGCCTCATTGCAGGTGACATCCTCCTGTGGGCATTCTGCCACTGCAAAAAACGCATTCATTTTGGAGTACCTATTCATATTCATTACTTTCTCACATCTGCGGAACATGACAGATTGATCGAAATGGCCTGACCACGAACCAAACTGTTTCTCTGTTAGCCAACGTTCCATCAGCAATTACCGCATCCCTATGCGGACCTGATTAATTATTGTAGGTGCCGAGGGATGACCGGCAGGAAAGTTGTCAGGTGAGGACAGATTTAGAATGAGGAGGGTTTTTCTTATTAGGTCACCAACAAGAGAAGTAAAGCTAAAATACTGGTCTCGAAAAGAAATTATTTACATGGGCAAAAAAAAAGATGATATGTGATATTTTTCACTGCAAGAGCGATATTGGTATTGGATAATCCTCACATTATTTATTCACCTATTACCAATCACCATCAAAATTAAGCATTTATAAAATATTCTATATGGTCCATTGTCTTTTCATAAACTGTTAGAAGCCCATTTTTTTTTACTTTATCTTATTTAATTTTTTTTATTTATTCATTCATTTTAGCTTTCAGTCTCAAGAGGCAAGTTCAACACTGCCTTAATGAGTGACAGAAATAGAATTAATTGCTGGTGGAAATAATTTAAATATTATAGAAATTGTGCTTTCTTACTTTTTGGGCAGCGTGGTGCAGGAGGGAGGGTAATTGTCTTTGGAACTGAATGTTCCTGGTTCGATTCCAGGAACCAGTATTGTTGAGCGTGACACTGAGCCCCTAACTTCTCCCCTGGCGCTGATGCACCGCAGCTTACTGTTCATGGTTCATTCAGGATGGGTTAATTGCGGAGAACAAATTTCCCCACGAGCGATTAATAAAGGATAAATTACTTGCAGAGGTCTTTAAGCATTAATCTGACCTGACCTTACTTGGTTAATTGTTAGGTGCTTCCACCTCACAGTAAGAAGGTTTCTAACTCTGACAGGGGACCTTTCATCGTGGAATTTGCATGGGTTTTCTCTGGTTTCTTGGATTTCCTCCCACTGTCCAAAAGCACGCAGTAGGTTCTTTGGAGACCCTAAATTGCCCAGACGTATGCATGAGTTATCGGGGCCCGCAGAACAACTGGCGAATGGCTCAAAATACATCCTGCCTACATGTCCAACGCGTCCCTACATGTAGGATAAGTAGTATAGATGATGAATCAATGAAAAAAAAAGGAATGATATCATTTAGATGTGGGCGTGTCACAGTAACACGTTTGATAAAGTTATTTGTCATTCATTGATAAACATGGACTTAAAAAAATGGTTTGAAACTTTTTAATAATGAACATAAACTACAGATTGTTTCATAGTCTATAGGTTTGTCAGGTTTGCAAATCACTTGTTGACTTGATGTTGCATCCTGATGCATGATGATGCCCTAAATTGACCCATTCTGCTAGAATTTTTCAGTTCCAATATCATGGAGATTTTTCAAAATTAGCAATTATTTTTAGCTCTCTCTCAGGTTTTTACAATAACCTCAGACATGAGTGATATCAGAAATAGTATAATTTTTTTGATAGTCTCAAAATATGAATCCATGTATTGACCCTACAGATTCTTGATCTCACCTAGCAAACGGATCCACTGACAGGATGTGATTATGTGTTGTGGTGCAGCAAGATAAGAGGTAACGGGATGCTTTATTCATAGCTGTGGTGACTGCAGATGACAGGGGATGATGTACAGCCAACCCTATTATGGATCGGACAGTGAGATAGGAGGGCTCAGGAATTCACGTAAGAGGACATTGAAGGCTGTCTGAGGTCATGAATGTCTTCAGGATATTCGCATTTGTTTGGAAATACCTTGGTTTTAACAATAAAGGCCAAGCCTTGTGTTGGATGATTGGAGATGATAGCTTGAAAAATGTTCTTTTGTACATGCGTTCAAGTTTAAAAAAAAAAAAAAAAATGCAAATTGGAACTTTGGGGGAATTCAACATGTATACATGCATACAATAATATTAAATCCAGTCAACATAAAGCCCTCGTTCCCTCTGACCTCATTTTCAGATCCTTTTTTTTTTTTGTCCTCGGCCATGATCATTAACGTGTCCGACAATTATTGGGTCATTCCCATACTTTATCTATTTTGAGATTAAGACTACAATACTTTGTTGGCACAAGATACAATCACCTGCACAGGCTAAAGACTACCATTCATCTGGTGGAATCAAAATTCCACCTCCATGCTTAATAGATCAGATCTTGGCATTGTGAACTTCAAAGATGAGGGCCACATTCTTCAATGATAACTCCACTCATAAAAGTGGAAAATAGCCTGTGAGCTAGCGGCAGTAACTCCAAGGACATCTGGTCTTTGCTGGCTAAAAATAAGTTGATACTTCCTCTGGTTGCAGTTTAAGAGCTCCCTGTTTCCTTCTCAGTGACTTCGTTTTTGGAGGTTAAAATGATCAGGATATCAACACCACTGAATGAAACTGTTTGTTCTTCCTTTTTTGTACATCTTATGAAAAGACAAAAAAATCAGTAAATATATCACATTACTGTATTTTCCTCGTCATCTCCTTTTGAGATGATTTCCATCTTCGAAAAATAAATAAGAAATAGAACAAAGCGTCCCTAGTCCTAATCTGGGGCTACAGCCAGAAGGAGTGATTTTCTTCCCTTTGCTATGAAAAAAGGCATTTCCCGAATGACTTTTGTAATAAAATGATAATCATTTGTGTCAGTCCTAAACTTTTTTCATTAAAAGTTGGAAACATTAGCACTATACAATTATTCATTTGAAAAATTTTAATGAAATACACATTTTTCAAAGGTTGGGGCCACTCAGTACTGAGGTGTATACAAGATTTTCGACTCGACAAATGATTGCTAAGAAAACTTAACCTGGTCCATGAACAGCACGAAATGGGAAAACGCCCAACATGGTTGTCTAAACATCAACTAAATCTCATGATCACGAGAAACCTTTGCTCTGAAAATCCAGCAAACACTTGCCTTCGATGATAGAACATCCATATGCTATTCATTAGATTCGGATGTGGATATGCGAACATATCAACCCATAAATCAACCATTTTTAATAAGAAGAGAATTTAAATATGACCCAACCTTGCTTTACATGCTCTTGCACGCAATCTTACACACAAACAAACACACACACGTGCACAAACACACACACACACGCGCACAAGTTATTTGGAACTTGTTGCTCATGGGGTTTGAAAAGGTACGCGCAGCTCTTCCTCCATTAGCTCCCAACTGACTGAACAATTCTTTTGTAATCAGGTCGAACTCAATCTCTCTGTTCAAGAGGGAAAACACTGCATAAAGATTTAAGAGTCAAAGAGTGTCTCTACTTTCCCTGTTTATTGCAAATGGGGAAATGCCTTTTGTAAAATGAATAGAAATACATTTGTGGCTGCATCTGAGGTTTGCTGATGGTTGAAGGAAATGGATCCTTATTTGATGCTGAAAATGGGAATTTAGCATTTCACAATCCTTTTTCAACTGTCATTGAATATTTAAAAAGCTACATATATTCCCCTGATCTAAGAAGTGGTTATATGCAGGAGAGCATTGTTTTATGATTCTCAATTTACATTTTCACAACAAGTTTTAACTTGGAAGTGAGGAGGAGTTAACTTGATTCTCACAGATGACCAGTAGATATATCCTGATCTTCACAGTAACACTGGATGTCCAACGTTTTTGTGCTTACATAAGAATTAACTTGGATATTTTGGGTCCATTATGAGCATGTGTGACCACCACAGTGTGTCCACTTAAAGGCTGAAACCAGGCTATTATGTGACCTTTTAGATCTCATCCTCCCCCCTGCTTGTGACACTTATTGCATTTCCAACTCATAGGAAGTACATCTTTGCCACTGATTCTCTTAATGGACATATTTCACCTGCAGGTCGATCATATAACATGTCCAGACCTTAAAAGGGAGGCAATCAGACAGCTGATTTAAGTAGTTTGTCATTTTCAAACTTGGGCCAGCTATGCAATGACTTTGGCAGTTTAAATATCATAATAATCAGCTGCGAGTATCCATTACCCTTAATCAGCTCCACTTTTAAATGACATTTTCAAGCAACCGTTTTCACTAAGCGGACCTAATAATATATTGTCATCTTTTGAGTATAAAAGGCATGAAAAAAACTTAAACGGCAATCCTCCTGGACACTTAACATATTTGGTAATGCCTTTTGGTCTCAATAGCATCCTCTGAAATCTGTCCAGGGATTTCTATTTTTTTTTCATTTACTACTAATACTTATACTACTATTATGTTACTCCATGTAACATAGAAGTAGGCTACTTAAAAGTTCTCTGTTCAAAGAAGTTGTTTGTTTTGGCTAAGATACAAATAAAGTACGCCATCTTATTTGTTCAGATTTTGATTTGGACTGAACCAATTAAAGAGATGTCCCACATCAAGGTCCTTACTGCCTTTGAGACACTGAGTCTAGACAGTACCGTATTTTGCAGACCATAAGGCGCACTGCATTATAAGGCGCAATATCGATAAACGGGTCTATTTTCATACATAAAGCTCACTGCGTTATAAGGTCCATGACAAAACATACGGTATATAAAGTGAAACAAAAGTTAGTTTAGTTAAACTTTATTCAACTGTGGTGACCCCTAATGGGAAAAGCTGAAAGGAGAAGAAGAAGAAGAAAAAGAAGACTGTGGCAATCTCACTTTGTTCCCTCGGAAACTCTGTTTGGCTTCCTTTACTTGGTACAGTTCATCTACTTGCTTCCTCCAATTCCGTACCGACTGATAGCCTTGAGTTTGAATTCCCTTTGTAGGCATGTCTCTTAACTGGTTCCATTTTTGGGGGTCCCAATACACACAAATGTACCAAATGTACAGTAATATGTTTAAGCGCAGAACTTACCATCCATCCATCCATCCATCCATCCATCCATCCATCCACCTTCTACCGCTTATCCTGCACTTGGTCGCGGGGGATGCTATATACAGACATAAAACTATTCACTCACAAATTTGGGGCAGTTATTTCCAATTAACCTGCTGCATGATTTTGCATATTCGACCAAGGATCTATTTTTATACAACGTCTCTGTGTCAGGTGGGAATGGTCTGACAATCAATCAAGCGGAGCAGCTTTGTTGCTCACCAAAGTTGTTCTACAACATTTTGACAGATTTTTGAGTGCAGTGTACTATATGATATTGGGTCGAGGTCAGTACGCACAACAAGAATTCATACATATGGCAAACTGCTGATATTTGAGTCTTTTAAGAGCGCCTTATAGTGCGTAAAATACGGTATATTGTACAACCATATAACCTTTTCTTGCTTCACATCCTGTTATATCTCATGCTTTTTTGTTTTTTATGGCTCTTTTGCATTGGAGGAGTCACTTCCCACCTCAGTGTTTCTGTTTTTATTAATTTTCCATCTGTGGATTTTTTTTTTCTATTTACCTTTTATCCTCTGCAGAAGTATTTGATTTTTGAAGCGTAGAACTGCTTGCTGTGAGTCCAGCTCCTAATGAGTGAAGCTATCAGTTCAAGGGTGAGGAGCTTTCCCTTTTGTAGTCCACAGTTTTATGTCCTGCACTGCTAGCCGGATTCTGTGATCGTCTCAGCTTTACCGACAATATCTTGTAAATGTTCAGAAAGTGTTTTGCAAGACACAGACTTTCTGTATTTGAAATTGCAATTGCAATTAAAATGTGTGGAAATATCTTGACAAGCCTTTTTTAAACTCCAACTTAACAGAAAGGGTGACCCACAATTTGGAAGCAGCCATTGGTTGCATTATAACCATCAGTAGCAAACCTGGAAGTTTATCCTCCCCGTTGTTGAGAATGCCTCTCTCCTCTAATGCCTCCAACCTTTTGAAGCCTCCCCGATTTCCAACTGTTCAAAGATGAATTGTAGCTCCATCTGTGCAGCTCCTCCTCTGCATGTGTACCTTAGCCCAGTCTGAGGCTCGCACAGCGTTGCTTTGTATAGTTAAAGATAGCAGACGAATCAAACAGACTGCATGCTACTTGTCATGTCAGAAAAAAGGTTTTTTTCAAGAGTTTCCTCTCATAGCCTCTTCCAAAAACACCCTCTCCATATCTTCGGTCACTCTTAAACCAAGCTTGTCATGAATCCGACCACTGTTAGATTCAACCTGATTAAATAATTGAAAAGCGATGCTGCATTTACACTGACCACACTGACCTACTCCTAGTTTCACCCCCATTTGACAGACAATTTCTCAAAGATGAGAAGTCTCTTATGTAACGCTCCGTGTCTTTTGAATTATCAGCTTGAGGTGTTTCGCAGGACTTTGGTTTCACAGTGTAAATTGAATGCTTTTAAAAAAATGCCTCCGCTGGCCTCAAGTGCACCTCGGCTCAGCTGTCTTCTTCAGTTAATCTACTTTTCTTTCTTTGCCTGGGCCGTCTTTTCAATTCAACACAGGCAACTTCATTGATCCACTCTTTGATTAGCAAGGTGAGGCTTCACCTGGAAGCCACATGACAAATCCATACAAAGTCACCTAAGAAAATGTTTGTCTATATCATTTCTGTGCTGCACTCTTCATTGGACTGTCAGCCTTTCTTTTCACACAGTGTCCCTTAAAAGATGGTTTTAGGTGGGGACGGCTAATTCTTTAGTTTAATATTTGCCAGTCGTTGATTCAGGTAAGTTAAGTTGTCCTCTTTGTATTGTTCCTTTTCATATCACCTTCATATGATGAAGGCTAAGCACATCATGAGTACTCTAACTGGGGCTAATTGACTCAATCATTGCAGCTAATACCTTAGCCTCACTGTGTCCTTATGTTCAGACTTCAGTCAATCTAAGCATCAGGTTAGAAGAAGAAAAAATACCTTTTATTGTGACATTCAGTTATACATATGGTGCAACATCAACAAAATATGACCACAAATTTAACCCATCATGGATGAACCATGAGCAGAAGGCAAGTAAGTGGCAATGCCAGGGCAGATGATCGGGGTTCAGTGTCTTGTTCGACAACACTTCCAACTGGCTAGGACAGGGGTCGGCAACCCCTAACACCCAAATAGCCATTTGGACCCGGTTTCCACGGAAAAAGAAAACACTGGCAGCCGCAATTACTTTTTGAGGTCTAAAATAAAAGTACCACTGTATGTATTTCTTTTTATTACCTTTACACTTTGTATAAACAAGTGTGCAGTGTGCTGCTTCTGAAATTCACAAAGTATTGCAGAGAAAATTACATTTTATTTATGGAATTAACACATTTTGAACATTTTGAGCTTTGGGCTTTCAGAGCGTGTCGCGGAGCCTTGACCTGAATTTTAAAAATAAATCGGGAAAAATCACTGTGTCAGTAAACAATAAAAAATAAATATTTGCAAAATATCTTCATAGATATGTATTTTACCTGGTTTATGGGACTTCTGCTCCTGAACTTCTGCGCACAGCATCTGCAAATCGGGACTTTACTGGCTGGCGGGTATACCGGCTTCTGCGAGTATGGCGTTATTTTGAGCGGCGAAAAATAATAAATATAATTTAATTCAATATTTCAAGATCACAATAATATTTCAACTTAGAACTAAAAGTTAAAAAAAGGAATTAACACAAATGAAATACACTTCAATTAAATATTTATAATTTATTTTCCCAAGCCACATTTTGAGGAGGTGAGTATTGATTTGAAAATGCATTATTCACCCTCTCATTCAGCCCCCAGCAGAGTTTGACTGTTCGCACTGTTTTCAATATTTTCTGTTGCTTGCTGAAATGGTAAATGATTTTAACTTATATAGCACTCTCACACTTTGTGATTTCAAAGTGTTTTACACTAGATACTAGACACACACCCACACCCAGGTGCCAATCAGATCAGCGCATCCAACATAGGGTTCAATGTCTTGTTCAAGGATCTTTTACATGAAAATGGGGGTGGAGCCAGAAATCCAACCATGAACCTTCTGATTGGAGGGACCCCTACTCTGCCAAATAAGACGAGTGATTGTACCATTGTCTCAAATAATATCCTTATAACATCTTCCATCTACATTTTCCCTATGGTCTGTAAATTTTGCACACACCTCTTTCAGCTGATTCACTTTTAAAAGCACTAGCCAACATTCCCAGCACCCCCTTAAAATTCATTGTGTGTACCTGCATATGCAGCAATGTGTTTGTCTGTGTTGCAGCCATGCCAAAGGACTGCGTGCTCCCAAAGGTCACTCAAAGTAATGTTTTAGCCCCAACATTTATCATCCCAATATTGCCTCAAATATTTGTTCACATTTGGATGCGCAGCAACACAATAACATCATTCATCATAACATCAACAGCATGCACACCACAGGACTGTCTCTGTCAACATCCTAACACATGCACGAAGTGCCTGTGTAGGTTTTTCTCAATTCACAATCAACCAACAAAAATATTACCACTTACACAGTAAAGGTTAACATATGTCAACTTGTGAACAAATGAATACATGGTGAAAAATAAGTAGAAGTAAAACAATGAATGCAAATATGGTGGTGATTACATATATATCAATACACCTCACATCTGCGTATTCATATTTACTATGCATGCAAAAAAAGGATTTTTTTTTGGACGTATCATTCTTTTTAGTCATGGGGATTTGAAGTTGCTGGCACTCCTTGCTTTTTTTTTGTGATCCTGTCTTCATGCTAATGTAACCATGTAAATTATGTGTTATTTTGAATATGGGTTGTATGTTGGTACTCTTTCAATTTGGTTAGTCGTTGTTGGCAGTTGCCTAAAGAGGTGCATTGGGGAGAAAGTATGGGGTACGATTGGCTCTACCTGCCCTTTTTTTGGGGGGACTGGTTTTGAAGACACACGGGTGAGAGGGCAGGGCAGTTCCGGTTTGCTGCGTGTGACAGGTTTAACCTGGAAGATTCTTTTGTTCTTTACACTGTAGCCCGAAACACCCACGGTCCTGGAATGCTACTTCTTAAAAATTAGGGTTACACTCAGCTATAATAACCATTTGCTAATTGATTATTTGTATTAGTCATGTAAGTATTAGTGCTAAAAAATGGTCCCAAGTAAACACAAGTACTTCAAGTTTAACTTCGTGTTCCTTTGAATACAATCTTATATACCAGCCTCTGACAGATCCTTGTGCACGAGTATTATGCATTTTATTTCAGTATATTTTTCTGGTTATGTGATGTGCTCCATAGCCTTCTGGCAAGAGTACCATCTGCAAGGTGCCACCAGATAAGAAGGCAGGTGGCTCAAGAGGCCTGCTGGCGGAGAACAAAATGTTGGTTGTGTCAGCTCCATGTTGATGCATCATTTCACAGGACACAGCCGCTGTCTGCCGAGAGGAATAGCTAGGGCACTGCAGATGCTCTTTCATTTCCCCTAATGAGAAGGGTAGCCTCACATAAACATAAACACACGTTTTAGGCATACACATGCACAAACATTCTACCTCTCCCTGTTTTGTTGCTGTATTTTGGACTCCGGCTCTTTCTTAAGCCGAAAAAAAAATGTCTGCCAGAAGTAAGTGATGTAATGACAGGAGCTTTTTTTGCAGCTTCTGACACCAATTATTCTATAGCAAAGTCAATGAGCCACACATCACATTTGTAGTTAATTTATTCAGGGAAGCCCAGGACATCCTTGGTAATACTGGGTATAGAGTACACAAATTAAGACATTTAGTGCAAAGTCCTTGACAAAAAACATAAAAAAAATCTGAATTGCAGACAAAAAACAAATCAGCCAGATTTGCAGTGTAGTAAAAGAGTAATATTGCATACAGTAATGACAATAAGGAGTGTGTTCAACAGAGACATTTTTGTAGGTTCAATAAGGGGAGGAGGAGGAAGAAGGAATCTAATATCCATCCCATGCTCAAATCTGTTTTCACGCATTCAGTATAGGCATCTTTACCAGCTCTATTTAATCTGAAGTCTTTCCATCAGGACAAAACAGTGTGTTCTTCAATAACATACACATATTTAAATGTACAACAGCAGGCAGTTACATTCACTCTTTGTCCTGTTCTTGTTTTTTTTTTTTATTTGCTTATTTCCAGCTGTCATTGCATTTGCTGGCACTGCAGGTAGGGTCACCAGCATAGTACCTGAATAGACAGCATGCAGGTCTTCCTCTTGGAATTAGTTTGGCACTGTTAATTCTTCATCATTTACAACACTCATATGGCAGTTTAAACAAGTCAGCAGTCACTCACTGATCAATATTATTAACCTCTGCTGCCGCTGTTGCTTCACCAATCGTCTTTACCATTTCTTCTACTAACTGTTGTACGGGGGCCATACAACGGTTCCTACCCTGACTGTAGGATAAGCGAGAAGAACGAATGAATCAATTTGTTGCATAATTTAAATATGGGTCCTAATGGTCCACTGTCCTAAGGAGTAGAGCGCCCCAAGAAACAGTTATTGTAATGTTGAATTGTGTCTGTACAGGGTAAAAACACTTTTAATGGCCCATGCATTTGATCCATGTGTAGTTTGTTTAGTTGAAATAGGGAATTTATGCCGTATAATGCTGCATGCCAAGCAGCAGCATATCACATCTTATTATCAGTGCTATAAATACTGGGCTTCAATGCCTCTGCAGTGCCAGATTGAAGTGTAACCAAAAAAGTCAGTCTTTGTTTTTGCTGAGGATCTGAAACAAACCATCGGTCTAACTGATGTCTCCTCTCCTGTTCCAAATCCACTCAGCCCTTCGTCTCGCTCCCATTGTATTATAAAACCCTTGGCTTATTTCTTAGTCTCTGGTTATTCTGTGTGTTTGGCTTTGTAAGCTCCCTAACCTCAAATCCCATCCGTACCCTCCAAAGACATAAACACCTCCCAACCTATGGTTGCAAATACAGGTAGATTCTGTTTCCGACTTCATATCCTCATAATATTAACACCAAAAACGTGCTCATTTGACATGTTCCCACTGACACAGCTACAATGCTGCAGATCCACTGATTCATCCTTTTTTTCTGTAAAATTGTATTTTCATGTCATCTTAAAATATGCTAAAACCGCAAGCAGAAACACCAGGCCGATCACTGACCAATTATTACCTCAGTCCAGGACTAATAAGATCTTGCCATCTTTTGTGTATAAAAGGCATGAAAAAAACTTAAACTGCAATCCTCCTGGACTTTTAAAATATTTGGGAATGCCTTTTGGTCTCAATGGCCTCAGTCCAGGCTACATCTTCTGCTGCTGCCCCCATCCTGCCATATGAACTCTTTGTCCCTGTGAGTTATACTGTGGATCATACCCACCATGCTTTTCCAACCCAGGATTCTTTGCTTGTGAAGGTTGTTATTAACAATTTGTTTCTTGAGACTATAACACATTATACTAGATAATTATTAATGCCATTATTACAATTACCACCTCCATGAGTGTTGGCAGGAGAAGGCCGTCAGCAGCTTACTCTTGCAAGCTCAACCAACCTCTCCTTTTTTGTTCACCTCCATGGATTACCATTGAAGCAGCCAGATGGACCGATTCCTGTCTTGAAGTCTCACACTTCCAGTTAATGAGCCAGCTGCCACGCTGGTGAGCAGATTGGCAAGTGTGAATTCTGTGTCAGAAATCAGAAGGTGAAGCCTGCATCATCCCTTCTAAACCATCCTGGTGAAACCAGGTCGAAACCTGGGGCCGAAGCACTTGTGAGGCCGAGGCGCAAAAAAAATGTGTGTGCATTTAAACTGACATTCTCACCATGTCAGTTTTGTTTTGGATTGGCAAAATGCAAACCAAAGTTAGCTTAGAAATTAGTCATGTGGGTTGCAAAGACATCAAGGCTTCCTGGTTGCTTCTGCTGATATTTGTGACACACCCCATCATTAAAAATACCTGACCGGTGAGGAGCTTATACAGCTTATACCATCCCTGATCATCCTCTTTTGTTTTTCTTCAGAAAGTACCTGATATATGAAAGTTGGAGTATTTTTAGCTTCTAAATTTACCAGTACATTACAATATTTGATGGGTGTATAGCTAGAAAAAAATGTTTCTGCACATTAACTTGGAAACAAGCAGCCTAATTCTGGGTTCATACAGAATTGAAACCCCTTAAAATTGCTTTTCTCCTCTCCAGAATAGAACAGCTGCTAAATTAATGGCTGGCTCCACACCTTCTCTCCTCTCCCCACCTGTTCTTGTTTTTAAAATATTAAAGGAGCATTATGGGGACACCATTTTACCAAGCTATTGACTCACATTTTGAAACAAAGTGAAACTGTTGAAACTTCACTCTGCTTCCCAAGGAATTAGTGAGGAAGGTAAAATTTTTGCCTCATTATTTTAGCTATGTACACTAAGTTTTTACCAAATGATTCAAATCCCCTCTTATGTTTTTGACATATTAAAATGCAATGAATCCACTGCAGCCCCATTCCAACCCAGTCACAGCCTATTCTCCTTTCTCCCCTCTGGTAGGAGGTGCAGATCACTGTAAGTCAGCCATACCCAGATAGGAACAGCTTTTTCCAACAAGTCATCACTGTGTACACATAAATCTTGACAACATCTTACATATCATGTCATATGCTGGCAATCACATTTGTACTTGGTCATCACTTTCTCATACAGATTACATCCTAATCAAACTGATGACATTTTATCATCTCATGTCACCTTAGATTGTCACTATATGCTGCTCAATGTATATACTGGGATACATATCCCTGATGCAAATTATATACATAATGTATACATGCAGACATGTTTATCCAGATTTTATTCATCTCTTTACACAATCAAACTGACCACTTGCTATATCAGTGGACAGCATCTGCACTTTATAGTGTATTATTGTATTGTCTGTAACATACCGTTGTCTATTTGTTGTTCTCCATATCAATTCAAAGTGTAACTGAAAGTAGGTACCAAATATTTTCTATGTGTGAACATGCCAATGATGCAGCCTCTGGGCGTCAATGGCCGGTGTTTCCCCAAGCCAGCCTCAGGGGTCACAGAGCAGTGCCTCCCTGAGCCGGTCCCAGGACCAGATAAATGCAGAGGGTTGCGTTAGGAAGGGTATCCGGTGTAAAACTTTTGCCAAAACCAAACATGCAAATCAACAATAATAACCAGATCATACCGGATCGCTCGAGGCCCGGGATAACAAATGACCGCCATTGGTAGCAATGACCTACAGGGTACCAATGGAAACTGGGTTACTGTACGTCAAAGATGGATGTAGTGAGAGAGAATATGAAGGTAGTTGGTGTAAGAGAGGACGATACAGAGAATAGGGTTAAATGGAGAAAGTTGATTTGCTGTGGCGCCCCCTGAAGGGACAAGCCAAAAAGAGAAGAAGAACATACTTGGCCAATAAAGCTGAAACATGCACACTCAATAAAAGATAATTACCATTTTACACAAGGTGACAGCTGGAATATGTGCTTTTCATGCCAAAAATTTGAAACTGATATGAAACCTAATAAGAATAATGGTTTGACCTCTTTGAGAGAAAACAAGCAAATATTATAAGATGAGGGAAACTAATGAGGTAAAAAAAAAGTCATACCTAATTGCTTTCAGATATATGTGTTTTTTTAATAAATAATGAAGTACTTTTGCATTGGCTATGTGTTTCCTATTATAGCTGCAGAATTCTGCATTCCTCATCACTGGCCATTCTGACACCATTTTTAAAGCGTTTCATGGTGCAAAACTATCCGCCAAGCGATGCTGTGTTTCAGCTTAAAGGGAAAGTAAAATAGGTCACACCTACTTTTTTATAATTCTCTGAAGAAATGGTTATTCACAGACCACTGCGGTCATTTTCATTGTCAAGGTGTTCGCTTTCTATATCATGATGTTTTTTTATCTGCACAACCTGATAATGTGAACTGCCCTGAAGTTCTTAGGTAATTTCGGAATCTCGTCAACTCCTCCAAATATATTATTTCTGGATTTACATTAATTTATTTAATTATTCCATCTTTCCATTCATCGTCTATCGCTTATCCTGCTGCGGGTTGGAAGAGTCTATCCCAGCTGCCATTGGGCGAGAGGCAGGATACACCCTGGAGTGGTCGCCAGTCAATCACAGGGCCACATATAGAGACGGACAAATGCACATTTTTCCAATTTACATGTTTTTGAACTATGGAAGGACAACTGGAGAAATCTTGCAAACAACACGCAGAAAGGTGCACTGAACCAGGGTTCATAACTAATTATCATGACTGCAAAATTAGTGGTTTAACTTATGTGGACACCTCTTACCTGCATATGCGCATATGGTTTAGGGTTATGGATATTTAAGGTGTGGGAAAGTGAGCATTCTTTTCTCCAACCCTGCCCATACCCTTGTTTAAACATATGTTCCCATCACAAATAAAAGCCGGTAACGTTGGTAAATAATAGAATTACAGCAAATGTTTTACACCCCTCCATCTATATTTTTGACATTTTTTAAAATATTTAAAAAAAAACATGTTTTATAATTTCAAACATCTGCATTTTAAAAGTCGCTAGTTGCCTTTTTCAGTGGTGTTTCATCCTTCTTAAAATTTCTAAAACATCCTATGATAAGTTCATATAAATCAACCCCCTAAAATTAAGCTCCAGTTGCGCTTACATTTTTGGTCATTATTATTGAATATTTCAACCTGTTGTTCATTGTAAGGCTTGTTAGGGCATTTTATCCTGGGCCAAAATTATTTTTTTACATCTCAACGTCCCTGGACGCTTTTATTTCCAGAAGAAATAATCGCTTGGCAGAATCACTGAAAAGAGCACAGTGTTTTGATATGACTGTCTCAAATAATTATGTACATGCTTCCATGAGGGGTTCTTGGCAATAAAACCATGCAGGTTTTGGATTTTCATTATGCTTAACCTTACTTAAGTACTTAAAGGATTTAAATCTCTGATTTGAGCAGTCAGTTAATACTGAGTTTCAACATAAAATGAAAGAAAATAGATTACCCATCTTGTAGCATGACTCAAGTAAGCGTTGATATGCTTGATCAGTCACTTTTACTGGCTAGTTAAATCTGGAAGGAATCTGGTTTTTGTTATTTCCAGCTTAGGGATTGTGTCGATAATGCTCATATTTTGAAATCAGCTAACAATGACCGCTTTCTAATGTTTGATGACTCATCCCACCCCCATGGGTGTTTACAAAAGTTCATCAAATCAAATGTGACTTTGAAAAACTGCTTGTCATACAGATCATATAATAGGATACTTTATCTTCAGCTTATGTCACTGAGGAATACAGAGCAATTTCAGCAAAGAAAAGATTTCATTTGGATATTTGTGGGAAAAAAAAAATTGTTTTCATTCCCAAAACCATGCCACTTCTGTCTTTACTATCCTCCGTATTTAACGATAGCTCTGGGATTATACAGAGCCAGCAGTCCTCTGCAGACTCACAGTGCGTCACCTTGGCAGTTTGTATTCAAGGTTCGTGTTCAGCAACCTGCCAGTTCAGGCATCTGTAGAAGGTTGTTAAGGCCCATTACCTGGAATATAAGTGCCATGATAAGCAGAGCAGAGTAGAGCAGACAGGATGTATAGCAGTCCTGAGTCCCTTTCAAATTGTGGGAACTATTTCCAGTTCCTATAACCTTCTCAGGACCTAGAATATTTTTTTCAAGCATTTGGACAGCATAGGGGGTTGAGACCGTGGAGATTAATTCTCAGAACCATTTTAGCTCCTATTCTGAGTCAGGGTCTTTTTACAGCTTCATAGGAACTGATAAGATACGCCCAATACCAGATACGTCTTACAGTGTGCCATTTTTCTAAAATCATTGTGTTTTCCTGCAACCTGCGCCAATAGAGAAATGCAAAGAGGTCCAACCTCTCCTGGCCTACTATGCCACAGAGCGATTTCAAGGAATTGCAGAGCAACAAATATTTTGCCAAAATAAGTAAGGAATTGGACAGGCAGGATTTTTTCACACCATTAAGCAGTGCTGGAAGAACATTTTAGAAACCGAACCCACGGTGCAGAACATGAATGCTTTGACAACTTCACTCACCAAGTTGTCTATGCTGTTTTTCCTCTTCTACACAGTGGTTTGTTTTTTTGAGTGTGGCGCTTAATATGAACGTTACAGTAACATGTCACACTGATCCCTACCGTGGTCCATTACTGCCTGAGCAAATGCTAAACTAAAAGGTTTCTTTAGGGGTGAAAGGGCCTCTAAGGAAATTCAAGCTGGACAGTCCTAAGAACTTTTCCGTCCCAAAGAAGCTAAAGTGTCAGGAGTTGCCTCTAATAAGGGGATGAAGGTATTCATGGTACAATGCAAGTCTCCCATGTCCTGTTTGAATCTGGTGTAAAAACAGCCAACTGTCTAATGATTCAGCCCATTGCAATGGACTTCAATGCAATGGCAGCACAGCAGTGCAGCGATAAGTGCTCGTGCTTCACAGCTAGAAGGTTTGATCCCCAGGCCTGACGGGGCCTTTCTGTGTGGAGTCAGCATGTTCTCCCAGTATCTGCGTAGGTTTCCTCCGGGTACTCCGGTTTACCCTACCACTAAAAACATGTACAACAGGTCAGGATGAATGAGAGGGTGTTCGTGAGCGCAGCTGTGGGACAATGGATGCAAATTAGCCTATGGCTACAATTCGTAGTGGTGTGTTCAATTTATATTTGCAGTCCTCATATTTTGTTTTAACTGAGAAATATAAATTTTAGCAAAAACTGAAGATACACAATCTCTAACTGCTCATTAAAGAATAACTGAGAAAGAACCTAGAAGGTGAACAAGCAGGAGGCGCAAGATGCAATGGAATGTAACAGGGTTTATTTACACCATCCATCCATCCACCAGCCCATCCATTATCCAGGACATTCTCTTGCATTTCTCAAAGTCCAACTAGTGGTGATATTCCGCTGACTTCCTGACTTGTAATTTAATTATGCTTGACTGCTTCACACTAGGCTGGAAAAAGATGCTCCCTGGAGGCCAACGAGTGATGAGGTATGGTGACAAAATCCTCCACAAAACAATATTGAGGTTCATGCACCAGACATTATTCTCCCTTGCCGCCCATCAGGCAATATATGACCGGGTAGAGCCAAATATCTGCTGTAACTGGTTTATACAATCTACCAAGAGAATTTAAGTCACTGTTGCTATCCTATCCTCCTACCATTACCAAAAGAATCTCCTGTGGAATGTGGTGATATGTCTGCGTCATTAGCTTCTTCCCATAAACGCTCCAGGGCTTGAACAGAGTTACCATTGCTTGTCCTGTCCGTACAGAATATCGGCTTGATGGCACTCACAAAGTAAGATTCCAACCTTGGTGCAGCTTGTAGAGGTTTCCCAGGCAAGGCGCCTTGTTGCTTAGAATATCTTCACAGTGGCTAATATCCCGAGAACACAACTGATATCGTCAGGAAAAGTTAATTCAACTGTTTTAAAGGTGACAACCAAAGGATTCTGATTCAGGGACTGAATCTATTCACTGCGGTTCAATTTGCGGTCAAGGCAAGAGGAATAGGTCCCAACCGCAACAGCAATAAAGTAAGAACTAAACAATCTTCAATAAATTGAAGAGGAAAATACAACCTAGAATTGAAAGAAAATGAACTTGAGGCAAAGAACCAACTTAACCCTGGTGTGGTGTTTGAGTCTGTGGGACCCGTCTTCACTTTTGTGTGTGTGTGTGTGTGTGCCCACAGACCCGAACACCACACAAGGGTTAAATTCATAAAAAGAAGCACTGATAAATCTCGTTGTGAAAAAGCATTCAAAAATTAAAAAAAAAAAAAAAACTATCTACAAAAGAGTTGAGGGATGGCAATGTGACAAACTGGCAAAGGACAAGGATCCATGCAGACATCCATGCACGCTGAAAACAAAACAGGTGGACACAATCAAGACTAAACTGGACAATTCTCCACTTCCCGGTCTTAATGTTTATCAAAACAAATACAAACATACCAGTCTTTAAGGCAGTGGTGCAAAATATTGTTATTCATTAACTGATAGACAACGAGCAAAATTGCAATATGAATGGGAAGTTTTTGACGCTTGAAAAAACTAATCATCACTGAAGAATCAGGAGAGTTCGGCCCCTTTCTCAAATAATTTTTTTTCCCTTTAATTGTTAAAATATTGTGTTCTGTCTGAAGACAAATGATGCAGCTTTCACAGTTGCTGCTGACTTTGAAAAACTTGCTGTATACATCAACCCAATTGTGCCAGCAAATTTATGTATGATAGACTCGGACCACACATTTAGCTATTGTACCTAAGAAAAGATCACAGACTACATGATTTTTCAAACCAACTGAACGTATCAAACTCTTGTAAGGGAAACCATTCCCGTGAGAGCAACTAATAATAGGTTAAACAAAGATGGACAATCGATGGCTCACTGCGATTAGTGTAGTCCAGTCTCATACACCTGGACACAAAAGACGCGCATGTTGGAACGTTGTTCATAGATGTCAGCTCAGCATTCAACACGATCTTCCCCCAGAAGGTCAACCACTTCTTGCCGGGTAGACCAAAGCAGGATGGGTCAGCAGGAACACATCCACTACCATCACTCTGAACATAAGGGTCCCTCAAGGATGAGTCCCGAGGCCCTTCTGTTCACTCTGGTGACCCACAACCACACACTCGTACACAACTCCAATATCTTTATCAAGTATGCGGACGACACTTGACAAAGTGGTTGGTCTCATCGACAAGAGAGACGAGAATAACTACAGGAGCGAGGTGGTGGTGCAGGTCGACAATCTCTCTCTGAACTTGCAGAAGACAAAGGAGGTTGTTGTGGATTTCAGGAGAGAGCTCACCCAGCACACTGGTCTGGTGGAGATCGTGAGCATCACCAAGTTGCAAGGTGTGTACGTGTCAGAGGACTTTTCCTGGACCATGACTTCTGCATCCCTAGCCAAGAAAGCACACCAGAGTCTCTACTTCATCTGCAAGGTGAGAAGAGACTCACCCCCCATTATGAGCACTTTCTACAGGGGTACAATAGAGAGTATCCTGAGCAGCATCAACACAGTGTGGTACGGCACCTGTACTGTGTTCAGCTGTAAGAGCAGCTGAGAAGATTGTCGTCCCCTTCTTCCCTCCTTCCAGGTCACCTGCAGCACCTGCCCCACCCACAAACCCTCTGTATTGCAGGTGATCAGTCCCACCCGTCCCACGAGTCTCCGTGCCAGAACCAGCAGACTTCAGAACAGCTTCATCTAACAGGCTGTCAGGAAGCTCAACTCCCTCCCTGTTCTGCCCCTTCAGCCCCCACACACTCACACACTGAGCTTTGAGCTCTGTCTCCCTTTGACCCTGGGCGTGCACGCGCGTGCGCACACACACACACTCACACACTCACACACGCTTGTCCTTGTCATCCATAAGTACAATCAAAAACCTATTTCATGGACACACTTACACACACACTTGTCCCTGTCATCCATAAGAACTATCAAATACCTATTTCTTGGACGCACACACACACACGAACACACACACACACACACACACACACTCTAGGGTGCCACCAAAAAAGAAAAAAAGGGGAAAAAGAAAGAAACCTGTGGATCTCTGCAACTGCACTTTTTTTTACTACTGTCACTTATGCCTGAACTTTTTTTTGGACTTAACCACTATCTTGCTACCTCATCTTAACTTCCATGATATTATTTATAATTTTTGTACTACTGCACTGTGTGTCTGAGAAAAATGCTATTTCAATTCTTGGTATGTGTAACATTTACTGTATTGACAGTAACATTGACTTTAAATGACCTGACTTGAAGGGAACCCAGTCTAAGATGACTAATTGGCATAAATATGTTTTAAAATATGTCACAATGAACTGTTATTTCTTTAAGAATTGCAATTTATAACACATTGTAAACTACGAGTGCAGCAATTGTTTTACAAGCACAATGCATGCTAGGTTGACCATGTAAATTGGTTGCTTTGTGTTTACTTTTGCTCTCTGCTAGTGTTAACTTTCGTGATACAGAAGACTGCAATAATGCAGATTGTGCTGCTTTTGGGTGCAATTTCCAGCCCAAGGGAAACAAAGGGAGAGAACTAAGTCTACATAGTTTTCCAAGGGCCAAGAAGAGAAGAAAGAGGGGGGAAATAGCTTGTGGACATGCACAGCATCCTAAGGACCGCGGCTGTGTTATTGTAACTTCTCTCCGGATGCATTTGATACATTTAGCTAACCTAAGCTGCTGAAAAAGCTCACAGGTACTACTAGCTTTTAACAGAGACTAAACCAGAATGCCGTGCCTACAGTTTTCTTTCACAAGCAGACAAAAAGCGCTCGGGAAAAAAGTGAAACCCGCTTGAAGAAATGCCATAGGCAGGAGATGCTGGATTTTCTCATGCAAGGATGGGAGCAACCTGCTCTTGCGGATGTGGACTCTGATGAGGAAATACGGGATGAGCATCATCACAGAGGAAGCTGAAGACGAGTCACCCGTTCAGTCAGCGCAGCAGTCTGTAAGTCCACAGTGAGCAAGTGATGACAAAAATTGGAGCTCCTCACAACACACACACTCTCTCTCTTTGTCGGTATAGCAACACTGTTGCCACGCGCACAAGCGACTTTTTGCTGACTCTTGCCACATCCCGTCTTTGTTCGTCTTCATTTTGAAGCTCATTTAAACTTTTGTCTTCAGTGTTATCCTCCTTGCTCACGACTCTCTTTTGCTGACATTGGAAGGTTGCACAGATTAAATGGTTTTGTACCGTCAGGTAAAATTAATGGAACTGAGCCCTGTGGAACCATATGAGATTACTATGCAGACAGCATTGTGATGTAAACAACAGTGGCAGCCTAAGAGGGAAAAGGTCTTTTCCAATTTTATACAAACTAAGATATATTTAGATATTTTATTATCATGTTTATGTAGCTGGTACAAATATTAATCAAATAGGACCATAACGTCTGGGAAACAGGGGATCCTTTTAAGTCTTAACAGACATTCCAAAACCATTTTTTAATTCAGGCTTTGGTCATTAACTCCTGAATCTTCTTGTTTCAAGATTTAATAGATTTTGCTATGCTGGGTCATTATAACTTACATTGTATATATTTCCTTAGCCCAAACTGTGCTTTTTGATGCTAAGTTAAGGTTTATTTTCTTTTCATTAACTTATAACTTTTATCTCAAATTTCCTACTACAAGTCACCCAAGTCATGCCTGTGTATAGTGTTCATTTGGCCATTAAAGAGAGTCTGATTATGATTCTTATTCTGATTATTAGAAAGATATAAAGTTGTCTAGTCAAACCTATTAAGTATTACTTATGGATAGTTAAACCTATTGTTGCATTTTAGTCAGGGAAACACCTGTGTGATGGTAAAACATCTGTTTAATGAGCAATAATGGTTGTTGGCCACAGTCACGACATGTAAGCCTCCAATATAACAAACTGTTCCCAATTAATTCCAGGTAAAAAAAAAACAGAATTAATTGCACCCCAAACCACCCCCACAAAATTCCCAGCAACCCCCAAAATCACACAGAAAACAAGCATCAACATAAACGCCAACATTCGTGACGTGCCATCTTTTTTATCCTGTAAAATTGCCACTTCACAATGTATAATATCATGTGTGGCCCACTCGAAAATAAATCATTTCATATGAAATAGATCTGAATTGATAGAAATTGACAAATATTTCAAGTAGTGAATTCAAATTTCTTAAAATAAGTGTCAATTCAGTTAATGTGAATTAAAGAGGATCAAGAGATTAAAGAGGATAAAGAGAGTTTATTTCATTGTATAGTATAACACAGTGGATTCATTTCAAATTGTTTGGTGATCAGTTTGACTTGACCGCCGTCACAATATCTTGCAACAACCAATGGCATTGGTTGTTGTTAGCTTGTCAGCCAGTCAGAAGAGGGAGGGGCGGAAAATCAAGGTGAGGCCGCAGGTTCAAACCATGTGCAAAAAAAAAAAAAAAAAAGGTTCAAGCCACGGGCTAGTTAGTTGAAATCAGACGAAACCATGTGAGGAAACCGCGAGATGCGAAGCTCGCAGAGAGAAATGAAGGATCATTGTATTTGATGGAGCGTTCCCCAAAGTGTAAAAGACTTGTCGCTATCTTTAGAAGATGAGCAGGACTCTGTGAAAGTCTCCTACTTGGCTTTTTGTCTCACCCGGACCGTGACTGGATTAGTTTCACGTCACGGACGCTTTTTTTTTTCATCAACTGAGTTCCCCTCGCTGGTGTGTGAGTACTGCACAAGAGTGTGTCCCTTTTTTTGTTTGGAGCTTGTCTCGGTCAAGTGAAGCTACTGTTAGTTTTGGTCACCGTGCACTGAAGCATCGAGTTAGGCCTGCATCATTTTATTTTGTTTTAAACGGGACATACCCTTATTATTTTATTTATAATTATTTTATTTATTTTTTATGGTCTTCAGAGTGTCTGAAGTCAAAATGCAAATACTTTCAAATGGTGTTAAAGAACCTTTTCATTTTTTTGAACGATATATTTGCACTGCATTTACTAAATTCATAATTTGTATTTGAAGGGTAGTTTAACTCTAAAGTGTTAAACAATTGACAAGTGAGGGAATAACTCCTCAACTGCCTGCCTGACGGGAGAGGCTGAAACCGTCTGTTTGCAAGATATGTGGAGTCCTTCATGATGCGTAGTGCCTTCCGCCTGCATCGTGATGCAGCAGTGCAGCTGCCGTGCCACACCCTGGTGCAGTTGCAGAGGATGTTCTCCACCACACAGTGGTAGAAGCTGCTCAGTACTGGGCTCCCAAGTCCTGCACTGAGGAAGTTGAGGCACTGGTGGGCCTTCCTGATCAGCCAGGAAGTGTTGGTACTCCAGGTTAGGTAGTTGGATATGTGCATTTCATGACTACAGGGGTTAAAGCAGGGGTGGGCAATTATTTTTTCCATGGGAACACATGAGAAATTGAAAATATTGTGGAGGGCTGGGCAAAAAGCCTGAACTCTGCATAATATTAATTGTTTTTCTTTATAAAAAGCAGTAATTAGCATTGTTTTGACAAGCTGGTAAAGTGAGAATGAAAAAGTGAGTTTGCCTTACAAAAAATGTCATTTATAAAATCAAATTTCACAAAACAATGGTAAAAAAATAAACGTTTTTCACCATTTTTGAGTCATATTAGTGAACATTTCCAGTCACATTCACTCAAACACATTTTGAGTTTCATTTACTGTTTGAAAGAGGTTCCTTGTGGTCTCAAGACATCACAATATTTTCTTTATACTCCAAAAATTAAGCAAGATACATCATATTGAACTGTCACTAAACATCACTGAACTGTGATTTTGAAAAAAGGCTTCCAAAGAAAGTGTCCCAGTTCACTACTAGGTGCCTAGGTGTGCACTACTAGGTGCACTACTTGGTGCCTTTACATGCCAACATTTGAAGTCTAACAAACATATTTGGTGTTTTTAAGTTCTCTTTTCTTGTTCAAGGAGAGACATCTAGTCTCTGCGAGGCTTTAAGAAGTGCATCGAAGATAGATTAAATGTCTGAGGTGGAGATGCAAAGCACAGCTGACAGATGATCATCAGCGAGAGAGGATCTATATATGGTTTTCTTAAACTTCATAATTGAACATGTTTATTCACATATGTAGGTAGAGCCAAAGAGAACCAATTGAGCATGTCTCCTCATGTTTGGAAAGTTCTCCTTGAGATAAGAGTCAAAATACAGCAGAGATCCTGATTTAAAGTGCCCTGCCAGCAGTGCATCAGACTGCAGGTCGATGAGTTCCAGCTGAACATCACTGGGTGCATTATTCACACTGCAGGTAAAGGGAGAGGAAATCAGGTGCATTTCATCCTCGACTTTTCCGAGATCTTCAAATCACCTTAAACTCCCCATGCATGGCATGACTTCTTTCAGGGTTTGCATGTGAGTGAGAGTGTAGCTCTCCAGTTGGCTTGAAAGAAACTGTATCTTCATCATGAAAGCCTTCACCAGGCTGTGCATTTCATGAACAAAAGAGTGCTTGCCTTGCAGTTTGGTGTTCAGTTTGTTCATCAGTGCAGTCACATCAACAGTCCTCATCTGAGACCTCTGGGAAGTCTTTGCCTTTCTTCTCACAAATTTTCTTTTCATTCTTCTCTCGCATCTCTGCTTTCAGGTCCCAAACTCTTCTTAGCACTTGGCCCAGGCTGAGCCATCTGATAGCTATTAGGTAGCCGATGTCACGATACTCAGTCTCATGCTCCTCCAAAAGTGCAACAAACTGTCTGTGATTCAATGCTCTTGCCCTGAAGAAGTTTACTATTGTAGAAACATCAATAACATGGTAAATTTTTCGCACTGACTTGCGCAACACATGTTTGTGTATAATACAATGCAAAAAATAGCAGTTTCTGACCCGTGTCAATTTCAGTCACTTTATCTTGCATAAGTTTCACAAATCCGACACTTTTAGCGGTAACATTTGGACAACCGTGCGTTGTGACACCTGCCAATCCGTCCCATTTCAGTCCCAGCGGGTCCATGCCCTTGTTTACCTCCGTGGTCAGATTGCTCCCTGTCGTTGTTCCTTTTATTGACTGCATCGCGTCATTATGCACGTGAATAAAAAAACAACTTGCATGAGGTAAAGTTAGAACATATGTTTATTTTGTAATTTCCAATTAGCCTTACATGGGCCGGTCAGAGTCAACCAAAGGCCCTTATGTGTCCTGGGGGCCAAAAAATACCCATGTCTGGGTTAAAGAAACTGTCATTCAGGCATGTCACTGTGGAGCACTTGGGGATGGAGACAATCGTGGCAGTCTTCAAACATGTTTGGCCTTTTTTTGGCCTGCACTCATTTCCTTCCTTGCCTGCCTGAGCGATGATGCCTCACCTGACCTGAACGCAGCATCCCTAGCTTTTAGCAGAGCTCTCATCTCAGCATTCAGCCAGGGTTTTTAGTTTTGATAGCAGGTTAGTGGTCTGGTGGGGGTGACATCAGCAGCTCATTGGAGATGAAGCCAAGGATGGAGGAGAAAACAGTCCTGGAACACAGAGGCTGCATCTCTGGGCCACATAGTGACTGTATTATTTGTTGGCCTGACCCTTCTCAACAAGAGGCGGTATGCTGGCGCAAGCGGGATGGAAATGTGGTTGGAGAGGCCAAGATGAGGGCGAGGAAGAACTCTGTACACTGAGAATGTTGCTGTGTACACACAGTCCAGTGTGTTGCCTCCTCATGTGTGGAAGTTGACATGCTTGTAAAAAAATCTGTCAGTTTCTCATGATTGAAGTCCCCTGCAACTGCGGAAAAAGCCTCCGGGGAGCTTCTATGCAGCGAGGTAATGGTGCCATGTACCTCCTTCAATGCAGCAGGAAGAATGGCGAACGTTTCACAGCCATGAGTAGCATTTGAAAAAGTCCGCACACCAAAAAAATGCTCCAAAAAGAAAGATGATTTATTTTAGATACAATACAAAAAAACTTGACGTTTCAAGCAAACATAGGCTCTTCCTTAGATGCATATCGGAGATGTGTGTTAACAAACATGTTATTGTGGCGCCATTTTTAAAGAGACTGATCATGTGATTGATTCCCATTTTTTTGTGCATCTCATGTTGGAAACACTTAAAATTATAACATTATGTTCACGATTTTTCTAGAGCCAACCCGAGAAACCGATACGTATTTCACATATGTACAGATGTGGGGACTTAAAAACATTCTTGATCGAAGGGCTTCAGCATACAATATAGAATATCGTGTTTAAGAGAAAACCCTAATAGTGCTGCTTGGACACATCTTCAGTGATGAATCCAAGGTGACCCAGCCGGGGTTGATCAGACCCCGGCTTGTGTCCAAGCAGCGCACTACACCCTACCTCATTCCTCGAGGGGTTTTAGCCCCATTCCACCGACATTCTCGCCCAAGATGTTAGCCTTTCCAGTCCTTTGAGTAGCCAGCGACACCCCAGCACCAATGTTGCTATGACTGTTAGGTCGTCCATAAAGGCTCAAATCAGTCGTAGGTGAATGCCTGATCTGGAAAGAGGCCCTCTGCCTTGACAAGCATGGTCATCGCCAAGGCAAATAGTGTGACTGATATGGTGCAACCAGTGATGGTGCCTTTTTCTAGTCCATGCCTTATGTGGCATTCGGTATCAATTTTACTTTTTTCACTTGGGCTGGTAATAATTTACCTGCATAAGCGTCTGTACTTTGAGTCTCACTTTCAGAATGAAAGCCGCATGCTGTGCATGGTATGAGCAAATTTTCATTCACATTTCTTGTTTTGAGTTTTTGCATGCGGGCAGAAACAGGAAAGATCAAGGGGCAGAATGTGGCACGCAGGCTGTGAAACGGCCCAATCTTGATCAAGGGGAGTTCTTTGGAGTTGAGGAGTGTGACAGCTCTCAGGACAATCGTTGCCCTCCTATGTTTTGCAGCCAGGGCATAAGAGTCTGCATCTTTCGGGAGTCACTCCAACGGTTGTGACAGGATATGAGATGGATTGTGTAGGATCCTGCCAGCTGTCCTTACAGTCTCCTGATCAAATAGGAGGGAGAAAGATCTGATGGCACGGCCAATGATTTTCATGCAGACACTGGCAGTGGTCATCAGCCAGTTCCTATATTGTAGTGTGATTGTGTATCAGTATCAGTAATTCTGGTTCTTAGTCTGCTTTTGTTCTGATCTAAGAGAGAAAATGTTTGTTCACATATGTATGTTGAGCCTAACATGCTCATCATTCTTTTTGTATTCTTTGGCGTCTCATCAGAGGAAACTTAGCATTATTCAAATTGATCATGAAGTCGGGGAGGGAGTGAAGCTGATGTTGACTCATCAGAGAATCATCACATTGCATTTCAATCAGTTCCAACTGCAGATTCTCTTCCACTTTTTCCCCGTCCACCAGAAAGGGTGTCGAGAACAGCTTGATTTTTGATGACGGAGAAATCCTGGAAACGTTGGTTAAATTCTGTCATGACAAATACATTTTTATACTTTTTAGCAGAAATGTCAGCCTTTGGAGAAGCAGACATGATTTTTGACAGCTCAGGGAAGTGTACTTTATTAAAGATTTGTAGTTGTGTCTCGAACAGGCGGAGCTTCACACAGAAGGCCTTCACATGCGCATACAGGTGTGACACCAGCTGTTCTTTGCCTTGTAAGTGCTGGTTCAGTGTATTCAGATGATGAGTAAGATCAACTAAAAATGCCAGGTCTGCCAGCCACAGAGGGTCACTGAGTTCATGAAGAGGTCGGCCCTTCTCTTTCAAAAACTGGTCGATTTCCGATCTCCGCGAATAAAACCGATGCAGCACAGAGCTGCGTCTGAGCCAGCGCACATCGGAGTGGTAGAGTACTTCCCCGTATTCAGCATCCATGTCATTTAAGAAAGCTTAATTCTCTGTGGTGCAGTCCTCTAGCTCAAATTATTTTGACAGTTTTTACAACAGTGTTCATCACATCGCCCAGCTGGACAGTCTTGGCACACAGTGTTTCTTGGTGGATAATATGGTTCATCCTTACAGCTCATCTCCGCTCCCCTTTACCTATTTCCATACCAGTGATGCTATTCCTTTGCACTTTCCGGTCATTGCTGGAGCTCCATCCGTTGTTATTCTACAGAGCTTGTCCTGTTTAAGCCCCATCTTTCAACTGCCTCTGACACAGCTTCAGCTTCTCTGCATGTTGTTGTGCCATTTAGGCTCATCATATCATGCAGCTCCTTCGTACAAAAATTATCATCTATTGTCTAGATCTGCTGCAAAAAAAAAAAAAAATCAACGGCCTCGCAATGTCTATGGCATCTGTGATCTTGTCGCATGCTAGTGGACTGATAAGTCCCCCTCTGCACAATAGGACTACATTCTTCTCCTTGCTTAACAAATACTACACAAGCCTAAATATATCCATGTAAAATGCTGTTCTAGTTCACTATTTCCTTTTCCTAGTTTTCCCTAATGTTCTCAGCTCTTCTCAGCATTGCCAATAATTCCTTTGCATCAATGCCTTCCTTGTCATCCTCTATAGCTTTCCTCCTCTGTCCATTAAGCCATCTTCTCTCCTGGATAAGTGTCTAGCCTTGACACCTGGATCTGATTCTCAACGACACCAAACCTTTCCTTACCATTGTCATGAATACGGTCTGCCATCTTCTATAATTTTCTCTCAGCAGTTAAATTAAGCCTATCTAACATTCTAGCAAAATCACTTATATCCCCCAACTTTCTGCTGCAAATGGCTACTTAACTAGTTTTCTTAGTGCTAATCTTCTCTCTTTAGTTGGCTACCCTCAGTGCATGCGAAGACTTGCCTCAACATCAGGAGTGCCGATGTCCAGCAAGCTGTGGGTAACTTCCTGTCTCTGGACTTCACTCGACTGACTTGTACTATTTATCTATGCTGGGTTTGCGAGTTCCCTCTACCAAGCAACTCGTTCTCCGTTAATGGATTCTAATGCTCTTTTGAGGTTGTTACTTTCTGCCAGCCACACAAACAAACCTTCTGCCTCTTCCTATCTACACCTAAACTAGTGGCTTCTATTTAAATTTTTCCCCTACTAATGGGCAAATTGGTTATACGGTCAATAGGCATGTCCATCATAAGTGAGCTAGTCTAGGTGTGTTTTTCATGATTTGACTTCGTAGCTTGGCAGGGTGTATCCAATGGCATATTGACCTGAACCATTGTATCCACACTTGGATCTATTCCCTCTTGCCAGCTGTCTCATCATTCTGTCGCTAGATCTTTCCCTAGGTGTCAGCTGCACTATTCACAACACTCACTAGCCTAAGCTAGCTTCAAGTAGGTAATGAGTATAAAAGTAAGTGTCTAATATATACTTTGCAAATAGGCAATACTAATAGAATACGAGTAGAAGTAAGATATGTGAAAGTACAAAGGCAAAATAATGTCAATTTATATGGAGAGCCATGTCAGTGCTATTGAGAAGATCTATTTCACTAGATAATGAATGTAAAGATAGCACATGATAATAAATGTGATTGTACATGGTACTGGTAATAATGAAAAATAGAGTACTATTGCACATGCCAGTGCAAGTATTTGCACATTGTATAAAAACATGACATTACATGCTGTAATAGAGAGGTATATTGCACATGATATTGAATTTAACATAACCCACGGTACTGAGATTAACTTTGCACAAGATGTATGAAATGGTTTGAAGTAGTATTGCAAATAGTACATTTGCTATTCATAAACTATCACACAATAATGAAAAGTGTTATAGTACATGAAGCATGAAAAGTGGTAACCTAAAAGGGTCAGGACACGTTCCTGAGGAGTTCCTTTGTTTATGATAGTACTGGCTGAAGTCCTATTTATTACCTATTGTGCTAGACTGGGGTCTGCCAGTCTGGAAGTTGGGGAGCCAGTCACAAAGGTGGGGGTCCAGGCCAAGGGTGGACATTTGTGGGTGACTTTGTAGGGGATGTTTGTGTTGAAGGCGGAGCTGTAGTACACAAAGAGTATCCTGAAGTAGGAATCTTAGTTTTCTAGGTTGGGGAGGGATTAATGGAGTGTGATGGCTATGTCCTCTGAGATGGACCTGTTGTACTGGTATGCAAACTGCAGGGGGTTCAGGGTGTCTGGAATGCGGGCCAGCACCCCTTTCTCAAAACACTTCATAATGATTCGGGTGAGAGCTACTGGTGGTCTGGGGTCCAGAGTTAAATTTCTTTGGTTATCATGTTTTGTTTCAGTAATCGTCTGTTGATCATATCAGGATTTCCTTATTGATTCCCAAACTGAAATTGCTTCATGCTACACCAAGAGCTCTTATTCAAAGGAGAAACGGTGGAAAAATCTCAGCATCAATAAAAATACGCACAAGTAAATATCGTTCTGGATTATTGTTATATAAGTTTTTGAATTTGGTTATTACACAGAAGGAATTCTTGTGTCCTTGGCAAGCCAACTGACACAGTGTCTGACAGAGTAAGGAGTTTTACAGTATGATGGCCTTAGGCAGGAATGATTCACTGTGGCACGCTGTAGTACAGTGTGGTGCAGTCAGCCTGGTGTTGAATGAACTCTGGTGTTTGATGGCGTTGCATGGAGTGGGTTGGTCACAATGTCCAAGATGACTTTGTGAGGCATTCTTCTATCTGACACCACTGCCAGAGGGTCTGTACAGGGCATCACTGTTCATTCTCCTGTCCAGGTGTTGTCAATGTGGACTCCCAGATACTTGTAATCCTTGCAATCTCCATACTGACCCCTTGGATGAAAATGAGGGTTATTGGCCCCCTGGTCCTCCTCTGGTTGACCACAAGTTCCTATCTCACATGTAGCTGCAGATGGTTCTGCTCATGCAGTGCAAGAAATGTGTCGACAGCAGCCATTTACTTGATTTCATCACCCTTGATGATACAACCAATTACTGCTGAGTCATTAGAAAACCTCTGGAGATGACAATCTCTGTGCTTTAGTTGAAGTCTGTGTTGCACAGGGTGAAGAGGAAAGGCGAGAGGACAGTTCCCTGTAGGCCCACAGTGTTGCTTTCCACTCTGTCTGATACAGAGTTTCAAGCACACATACTGTTGTCTGACAGTCACGTAGTCCACAATCCAGAAAATGCGGCATTGTCATCTTCTCATCCAATTGAGCTGGACAGATAGTGTTGAAAGCACTGGAACAAAAATACTCTGTGCTCGCCACATTGTCAAGGTGTGGGTAGATGGTCGAGCAGGTAGATGATTGCATCCTCAACTCCAAGTTGGGATGGATAAGCAAACTGTTGGGGGTCCAAATATGATTTGACCAAGGCTCCAAGACGAGTTTCTCCAGGGTCTTAATATTGCAGGAGGTCAGTGCCACAGGTCTGCAATCCATAGAAGCCCCGGGATGTGGTGTCTTTGGCACAGGAATGAGGCAGGATGTTGTCCACATCACAAAGACCCTTTCCAGACTCATGTCAAAGACCTGCAAAAGACCTCCACAGAGCTTGATGGCACAGGCTTTTAGCACCTTGGGACTGACCTCATCAGGGCCTGCAGCGTTGCCATAGTGTCCTGAGTGACTTGATCTCAAAACAACCTTGCAGTGTCCCATAAGCCTCCTCCGATCATCTCCTCACTGTCCTTGTGGTCACAAGCAGGCTCTTTTCACAGAGGTTGTACCAGATTGTCATCTGGACTGCCCAACTTATTTTCTTTTTTTTTCTCTGCTGGTTAACTCTCTTTATTCTTGGACCAGCTTTTGGGTAATATCCTTTGGAGTTAACATGTTGGTGGACATGGCATGAGTCCAAAAGGATGACCTGGTGGCTGGCTTGCCTCGGGCCCGTAATAGCTTGGTTAGTGCTTGGACCTAGATGGATCAGTTTCAGAGCCGGGGATGGCTGGATTGGTGCTCATGCTTGGCAGAACTCTGTTCTGACAGGGGCTACCTAAGACATAAGATTGTGCAAATTCTGTTTCTGAGAACACATTGCTGTTATACAGTTGAAAAACTGTCACCTGAAAGCTAGCCTGAATATTCAGTTAGGCATTTGGCACAGCCCCAGTGATGTCGTAGATTGTGAGTGTTTTACCTGGGTTGTTCATCATCCAGGAACCAGACAGTTTATATGCTTTTTAAGTGGCCTATAAATGCTTCTGTCAAAGGCTACAGCCTGGGTGAGTTGTGAGATTGGAAGGACAACATCATTATTACATTTTCTTTGTCAAAATGAGGTCCATCATTAATAGAAAGGTGTGAGCAGAAGGGGTAAACAGAATTTTTCTTTTGAGCACTTGACGTTTTCCACAAAATGCTTGAGGAAATCAAGGTTGTTTTTTTTTTTCTTTTCTTTTCTTTTTTCGGTAACCAACCTTTGGGATTTGCCCATGTTTTGCTTGTGGGTGGCCCATTATTGATGAAATACAGTAGTAGAGTAGAGATTCTTTATTGATCCCGTAGGAAATTAAGGTGTCTAGCAGCATACACATAATACACGTTGGACAGATTAAACATATTGCACACATCTGCCCACATACATACATTCACTTGGTAGTTATCCAGGATAGTGTAGTAGATTGTTGTCTAGGGTAGCATTGGAGTCTCCACCAGGGACAGCAGATGAGTGTGCGGGGGCGGGGGCGGGGGGGGGGGGGGGGGGGTCATGGAGTCCAGTCCGTTATGCTTAACTCCTTATGTGTGTTGTTGAACAACTGTAAGGCCCTGGGGACAAAGGACCTCTGCACCTGCCTGTTATGCAGGAAAGAGACTGGAGTCTGTAGCTGAACAAACACCTTTGATTGGTGAAGATGGTGTGCAGGGGGTGGCGGTCATTGTCCAGTATAGATTGCATGTGTATGCAGTGAGAGTCTCCAGCTCCATGCCCACCACAGACCCTGCCTTCCTCACCAATCTGTCCTCTCTTCCAAGTGCTACCACCCCAGCATACCACAGCATAGAGAGGCCAGATTTGGTCTTGAGCAAGGGTCCAATACAATCTAAAATGGTACACTTAAATGGTTCTCCCATGATGGGAATAGGACAAAGAGGAGTGGGTGGAACAACCTGATTTGGTTTGCCCGCTAGCTGACAGCGATGGCATGAGCAGCAGTATCTCACAATATCAGACAACAGCCCAGGCCAAAAAAGTAATGAAGGATGCGATGGTGACTCTACCCAAATGACCAGCAAAAACATCGTCATGGTCAAGTCAGAACATGCAGCTAAAATTTAGGAGGAACAACCACCTGATAGACAGTGTTATATTGCAACTCTTGATTTTGTAAAGCTGTCCCCTTCCTCATCATCAGTGATTGAGCTTTCCTTTGCTCACTCTTACTCAATTTGCAGTCAACAGGCAAGGACAGCGCAGACTGAAAACTTTTGGTGGTTACAGTCGCTGACATTGGAACGTCAGCGCCACCGGCCGCTGTGACACAGCGTAAGCTGATTCTCAAGCGACATGAATGTATCACTCAAGTCACTGGAGTAAGACTTGAGTGTTTGAGCCCTTGTAGTGACTCCCTGGGAAGACTTCAGATAGACCCGGGACTACTTCACTGCTCTCTAAGAACACTTCAGGAAGAGAAAACACTTTCTTCCCACATAAATCATTCATAAGAAACTCAGTTCATCGGTAACTGAGAACAGACAGCCACTTTAACAATGCCACATACCAAATTACTCTGACATGAACAGTATGCAAGTGAACTTTTAATGGCCCCATCTCAATTCCGTGGATAAACACATCTGTTCCACAGTAGCTATGATCAGAAAAGGGCAAAACAGAGGATAAAATGAAACCCTGGGCAGAGCCTGGGTCACGCAACATTCTAACAGTTACACTGTCTGTCTCATGCCCTATGATTGCTACTTTCCCCTCAAAAACAAACGGATCATAAACTGAATCAACTCGATCATGTGAATTACCAGACTGAACAAAACCAGAGCTTTTTGGGAACTTTCACTTCGGGGCGCTGCACCCGTTTTCACATTTTAACACAGGACATGCTGCAATGAAGTTACCAGCCTCATGGCAATAAAAACATTCACAGGAATCATTTGACGGCAAAGAGTGGTTAAACTTTTGATTTTGCAATATTGGCAGCGAGTTTGAAGGCTGAGCAGAGTCATGGTGAGAAGAAAATGAGTGAAAAAAAGTCTTATCTGTTAACACATATTGGCCGGCACAGACAGCTGCGTGGGCAAGTGTGGAAACTTTTGGATTGTTCAAGTACATCGCTAACTTGTCTGGCACACAGTTTTTAAATTCTTCCAACAACATCAACTGCTAGTAGTTGGGTTCTCATGTGGGCATGTTCGGATGTGCACCACTTGTCAAACACATTCTCCTTCTTTCTTGCAAACTCAACGAACGTTATCCTATCACTTTTACGAAGACCACTGAATTTTTGTCTATGTGCCTCTGGGACCAACTTGTAGGCAGTTCGTAATGCATTTTTCACAGTCTGATACTCTGAGCCCTGTTGCACAGTTTGTGCAGAAAATATGGGCTAAGCCTTGCCAGTCAGGACCGTTTGTGATAGTAATGTCCAAATGTATACAGGACACTTAAGTGTCAGCGCTACCCTCCAAAAATGAACAAAGTATTTCTGTACCTCATGTACCTCACTGAAAGGGGGGACAATGCCAATATACTGAATGACAATCAGAGGTGTGTGGAACCATTTTAATATACAAAATAAAATAAATACGGAAATAGTGCTAAAGCAGTCTTGAGACACAGAAAAAGAAAAAAAAAGCATATCACAAAAAATTAAGACTATTTTGTTTAAAAAAAAAAAATTACCCAGCAAGAGATTATCTATCTATCCTATCTATCCTATCTATCCTATCTATCTATCTATCCTATCTATCTATCTATCTATCTATCTATCTATCTATCTATCTATCTATCTATCTATCTATCTATCTATCTATCTATCTATCTATCTATCTATCTATCTATCTATCTATCTATCTATCTATCTATCTATCTATCTATCTATCTATCTATCTATCTATCTATCTATCTATCTATCTATCTATCTATCTATCTATCTATCTATCTATCTATCTATCTATCTAATCTCTTAATTTTAATCAGTCTGCTAAAATTACAGCTGTGATGAACAATTACACTTAAAAAAACAACACCAACTAATGCTGCAGATGACTAAATCTTACGTTCACTTTTATAAATCTGCTACCTGGATATTCTTGACCATGCTGATGGTCTCTGCCAGTAACCTCTTTTCTCTGTGCCAGGGTTTGGTTTTGTTTTGGAGAACCACCTCCTTCTCCCTCCACTCGGCTTGCAGCTCATAGTTCTCTTTTTGGTGTGATGCCACAATAGCAAACTTTTTCCTAGAAATATCAGAGCTCACAATATTTCAGTCTGCAGCTGTGAGGTAGCTCAAGATGATGCTCTTCATCTTCTCTGCCATCATGCAGTCAGCAGTGCGCTTTATGGGTGCCATGTATTACACATAGTGGGGAGCAAGTGAAACTTAAGAATCAATCTCATCACGCAAGTATTGATCAGTGCCAATACCAACGTTGGCATCGATATTTTGGCTCAGGGGTGTCAAACTCACATACAAAGTAGGCCAAAATTTAAAACTTGGGCAAAAATTTTGGGCCAACATTAATATTTATTGAAAAAAATGACCCAAACAAGAATTTAAAAAATTTGGATAGATAAATGCTGCCAAACAGAGAGAGCAACTGAGCAGCTTGGGTGCAGAGCTGAGGCATTTTGTTAGGGATGAAATATGGTCCCTTTGCAATACCCACAGAATCATACTTTGGCTTCAGCGTATCACTACACTTGAGTTCAAGTAGCTCCATTTGGAGGTTGGTAGGTGCCTTTTCCAAGTCAATTGCAAGCAAATTGAGCAGTTCAAACCTACATTTCTGGTCATCAAACCGAATCGCTGGGTAAACACAACGCGGAGTATGTGGACTTTTTCAGCAAACTGCAAATAGGAACACAATGGTAGAGCTTGTGTTTTAATGGTTTGTCAGCAGGGAAAATGGCCTAGGTTGCCTTGCAGCATCTGAATCTCCCACAGCCACAGTTTAGTTTTACACTTCTGTGATTATACGGTCCTGCCCCTGAGTTCAGCGCATCAAGATGGTTCACGATGTCACACGTAAAAGCCAGCTGACAGAAAACTTTTGCTCTTGGGGCTCTACTATGTCCTTTGCTTTCCAGAAACTGAAACATTTCCTCACCCAGCTCGAAACATCTGTTCAGCGCTTTGAACTGGCAGTGATTCAGACCTTTAGCTCTTATGACGTTAACTACTTGTGTTACAGTGGTTGATGTATAATGAAGTGATAGCTTCAGGGAGTTAGCTCACCTGCACGGTTCTCTTCCCGCATCTTCTGCCGAACCCTGCCTGCCAATCCACCCTTTTAACTGCACATCACTGGCGCACTGTCTACCGTTAATCCCACAAGATTATCCCATCGTAGCTTCATTTCAGTTAGACATTTGAAAACCACTTCAAAGATTTCCTCTCCTGTGGTCGTGCCATAGATTCATTTTATTCCTAAAAGTTCAACTGTAACACAGATTTGAGTCCACTCCACAGATGAAGACTGACAACTAAGTAGTGTCAGATGTGTTACTGCTCCCATCTACAGCAAGGGAAAAAGCAATGAAATACTTTCCTTTTTCTACCTTTTTCTTTTACATTATGTAAACAGATATTCTGCCTCCCACCTGGTTCCTGCCCTTCTTGCCCTTCCCATCCTTCTTTTCACCGTGCTAACCACCCCATTTTTGGGGTGCCAGTATTAGCATCATGTCAATATTACAATATTAGAAGAGAGGATGTTAATGGGACCTGTGCTAATTGATGCACCAAAACACTAGCAGAGCATTCTGGGAGTTGGAGTATTAGCGGTATAATACGGGCGACCCAGCACTAGTAGTCATCTGTTATTGCCTTGTGGGCAATATCAATATAGTACACTGCAGGCCAAATTTGGCCCGCGGTACAGAGTTTGAGACTAACGCTATAGATCCATCCTATCACCACTAATGCACAGAGATACGGGGTCACTATGTGTGTGTGATGTGCGTGTGCTAGTAGGCAGGCTGGTTGTCGCCTCTGACGAAACCGCAGCAGTGCATACAAGAGCGAAACTGTAGAAAGCATTGATGTTATCACACTGACTTTCCTTGCAGAAGCTGTTGTACAATATCACAGCCTTTGTGTACTCATCCAGATTATTTGTAGCAGTCCTGAAAACATCCCAGTTGGTACAGTCCAACAGTTGGTCCTCTTAGATTTTCTTACAGTTTAATTTCTGCAGGAATCTGATGGACCATGATGTTGTCAGAGTTCCAGTGCAGCTCAGGGGATGGTGTGATAGGTACTTCTTACTGTGATGTAACAATGCTCAAGAATGTTCTCCTCTCTGGTTGGGCATTTGATAAACTGTCTATATTTGGGAGTTCATGAGTGAGGGTTTCTTTGTTATGCTCAGAGAACATTAATAATAGAGTCTGGATTTGTCTTTTCCAGACTCAGTATTGCCCACTTTGTCCGCTCTATCTCCGTGGTAGGCTGCTGTCTTGAAAAGCTCCCATTCTGTGTGAGCAAAAATGTCTGGTAGTGCAGAGGCTGTACCTTCCAGACAGATCCTGGTTTGTATTTCCACAGGCCTGCTACATTTCAGAAGTGATTTCTACATAGGCACCAGCAAAATAGAATGGTGGTCAGAATGGTCAAGGTGGGGGCTGGGGTTGCCTTGTATGCATCTGGAGAGTTTGTATACACCAAGTCCAGTATACTCTCCCTTCTGGTTTCAAAGTCCACAACTTGCTTGAACTTGGTAACTTACATGGCCTTAACACACCAGTCTTTGTTGATATAGATGCACAAGCCACATCTTCATCTCTTATTAGAGCTAGTTGCCTCTCTGTCCAGATGCCCTCATGGAGCCATGTTTCCATGAAAGCCAACACACAGCAGTCTCCACTCTCTCTGTTATCCTCTAAGCAGTCTTTTTTTCGTCCAACTTATGTATTTAAAAAAAAAAAAACAGCTTCTCATCTTTGCCGTACGCCAGCTTACTCTACCACAGGGGTCGGAAATCTTTACCACTCAAAGAGCCATTTGAACCAGTTTCCCCACAGTAGAGAAAAAAAAAAAAAACGGGAGCAGAGTAACCCTTTTGAAGTTTAAAATGAATTACAGCAGCATATAACTTTATTTTTTGCCTGTATGCTCTGTATAAACAAAACATTTCATTTTTTTTAAAATCAATGAACAACTGAAGAGGAGACAAAATTATATTTCTGCATGCAACAAAACATTTGAACTCCATTCAAGGAGAAAAATGTTGGGTTGAAGATTACTTTTAAGCAAAATACTCATTGTCTATTTAAGTCCTTCTTGTATTTATGAAAAAAAAGCCAAACTTAAATTATCCACTGGCAAAAATGACATACTCGCTCTGTGTGCTGTCATCCTTTGACTGCTGCATGCAGTCAGCTGTCAACCTGTATAATAACAGGTCTACTTCACTGAACAATAAATAAATATGAATATATGCAGAATAATATTCAATTGAAATATTTATTATACTTGGTTAATGTGATTTCTGCTCCTGAACTGGAGGACATAATGTCTGCATATCGGGGCTGTATGCCATCACCTTCATCTTCACACAGGATTGTGAGCTGTCATCTGTAAGGCGTATGTGATGTTTGCTTTTAATAAAGTTCATTTGGAAGAACACCTGCTCACATACATATGTGGATCCCAAGAACGATAAGACTCCCAAGTGCTTTTTCATGTTCACATGAAAGTCGGGAATAGAATTCCAAGTTTTGAACACAAGTTTATCACATGATTTTATTCGAACTCTCTCAAATTGGGGAAGTGTGACAGTGTACCTCTCCGTAAATCTCTGGGTAGCACTCTTCACTTGCGGTTGAATGCCAAAACCTCCTCCAACATGTGCAGGGCTGTGCGTCCACTTCCCTGAAGAGCTGTGTTCAGCATGTTTAGGTTAGCTGTTCCAGCTCAGGAAATGTTAGCCCTTTGCTGTCCATGAAAGTTTTCATTTTCCAGACAAGCGGCAAAATGTTTCAACAACTCCCCTCTGGACACCTCTGTATGCTGTACTATGAAGTGATTGATCTTATCTTCAGGACAGGAAAGGTGGCCACTGCGCATCTGCCCCAGCAGCTTTTTCGTAAATCCAAATGGATTTGAGAGGATGGTGTTACGTAGCTTTTGACTCCGATAAAGTATTTTTTGATGTCACCCACACGTTTTGTATTAGACTAAGGTCCAGGGATTAGGCTGGCCTCTCCTTTAGGTGGTCTGGAAGCAAGATGCTGCTCGCTCACTGGTTTGTTTGGGGTTGTTGCCTTGTTTCAACATCCTTTTAAAGGGCATTTCCTAGCAGAAGGCCACATGAAGGCCACAGTTCAGGTGATAAACTTGTCCGTGAGGACATTTTACTGCCTCAATGCCTTGGTACTTTAAGGTGGAGACATTATGTTTAGCTTCTTTAAAGTGTACCGCTATGTGGCTGGAGGCCTCTTAATTTCTAATGGTACTATGATGTTCTGCAATGGGAGTTTTTAGCTGTGTATTTGTTTTTCCCATGTATGCTAAACCACAAAGGCATTTTAGCATATAGATAAGGTATGAGGTGGAACGTGACATCACACCTCTATCTTTGTATTCCTTCCCTGTGTAAGGGTGATAGAAGATGTTAGTTTTGCATGAGAAGTGGCATTGTTGACATTGGCTGCATTGACTCTTCTGCAAGCCAGATTCCACTTGAAATCTTAGTTCATACCTCAATTCTGTGACAAAAAGCAGCTGGGTGTGTCCGCCAGTGCCCACAGCTGCTACTGAGCACCCGCTCCCCGAACAACCCCGGTTGAACGCCACTCCGTGCCTTCCTGCTGAACCTCTGGTGGAAAAAAAACAGAGGTCGGTCGTTCGTCTTCTCATGGCGGCCACCTGGACCACCATTGCTGAATCCTGTCCTGGCATTGTCCTGGCATCGTCCAACGTCACACTCGAGACAGTGAACTACCTGCTTGTCAGGATGCGGTGGACCTCGTCTGCCAGACCTCTGTAGTTGCCGGTGGCCAGACACCAGGAGTTTGTCAAGATCACGCGCAATGGAACGCTGGCAGCCAGTCATTGGACAGGAGTTGAGGCGATGTGGCCGAAGTGGAGTCGCACACAGGAAGTGGAGTCGGACATTATCACGTTATTCACCAAAGTAATGCTTGGCGAGGAAATGATAGCAGAGCCGTGGATGAGTTTCAACTTTATTCAACAAGCACCAAGAAACGACGACTGACTGCAAACTCCTGGGATCGCTTATACATCTCCGGCTTCACCCCACCCTTAGTCCCGTGGGGTGAGAGGCCATGCCCCTTAGTGTCTGCTACAGTGCCATACAAAAAATAACTTCTGGTGTGTATTTCCTTAATGAGATCTAAAATGATCTCTCTATTGGGATCAGGAGTGGATCTCATCCAGGAAATATTGTGTGGTCAGGATGCCTCCATCAAAAGGAACATTTGTATATAAGGATTCAGTCTCCATTGTCACCAAAATATGACTGCTTTCGACATGTGTAATGGATTTAATGATTATAAAAAATGTTGATTGTACCCTTTGTGTATGAGGGTAGTGGAGTGACCAGAGGCTGCAGAAAATTATCTACAAATGCTCATATCTTTTCTGTGAGTAAAAAAAAAAAAAAAAACTCAAAAACACAGCTAATTTTTCAGGCATGTCTCTCTCTGCTCTGTTATAGTTAAATTGTTGGTCTTAAAGTTCTATTCCGTTAACATAAAGGTGACACCTTTACGTTCTTGCTGTTCCAATACCACATTGGAAGCGCAACGGTATCATATATTGTCCTCCTGACATGTGAGGCTATCTAGGTCTATCATTAGCTGACAGTATTTTAGGTAATTCGCCTACAGTAGAGTCAAAACTTTTTTTGGCTTTTGTTCTTAAAGTTGATTCTTTTCTTTGAATGACTTCTACTGAAATCTGTTGACTAAAGCTTGACACTTTTTCTATATTCTCTTCTTTTTCTGTGAAACCACATTGGACAGTGTTAGAAATTTCTTTTTGCAATTCAAGCCTCTCAAGCTCAATGTCAGTCTCACTGACACATCTTGCCTTTTTGTGGAACTGCTGGCTGACTCTGGGCTTTAGGACCTTGATGAACCAGGTGTACAAGGTCTGACAGACTCTGTCATGTCCATGTCCAGAGTGGAATTATCAAAGCAGAGGATACCTCCTCATCAGCCACCGGCTGTGTCTGTCTAACTGTCTTCAAGCTGTTGGATAGTTTTTTCATGGGTAATTATATTGTTACAGACTTCTGCAAAAATCCTTTTGAAAGTATAGCGATGGTAAATGTAGACCAAACAGCAAGGGGCTATGAAGCCATATAAACACACAAATTTTTATACTAAAATAATAGTTGTAACTTTGCTTGTTTAGGACCTTTCATTCAAGACATTCGATTCAAAGTGTTGTGTAACAAAAAAAATACATAGACCAAGTGTTTCACATCAAGGGAACATAAAAGAAATACAAAAAAGTTACATATCTGGTATAGAGCATGGTCAATACTTACAACAAGGCTGGTCTTGTTATTGGTTTGAGAAATTCCAATGTTCTCAAGATCAATTTTTGTTTCAAAGTGAGAGGGATTTCCTGACATACACTTGTCTGTCTCCTACAATAACGGTTGTAGGAGACAGCAAAACTACGTTCTCAGAGAAAGACCCCTTTCTTTTTACCACAGCAACTAAGACATGCATTGGTTTGCATTAGCACAGGTAAGATGTTTTTTTCCTTGTACAAAGTTGAGTTTGCTCACTTACTCGCTCTTTGTATTACTTACTCACAAGCTTTCATTTGCGCTTTTAATAATGTAATGTTGCTAGCTGACATGAACTAACAAGCACACAATGGTGTTCAATGCAAGCGAAATGTTCGCATAACTAGCACACTCATCGGGTATTTGCAGAGCCTATATTTCAGTTCATTGCTTTTCTTGCTCCACTTGCTCATGATACATTTGAGCTGAAATACGGTAGAGCTAACATCTAGCTGTGCTATTCTGCCCAAAGCTCCACCATCCTCTCTACATTCTGGAAAGTCCAATTGATCGAGACGTCTTTCCCCGTTTTCATTCATTCAATGCGCCAACAAATGCCATCTCTGCCATCAATGATGCTCTGGTTTGTCTTCCAGGTGTCCTGTTTCCGGTTCTGTGAGAGCTCATCTATTGGTTGTTGGTTGTGTTACAGACCGAAAGACATGATAGTATCAAACCCATTTGAAATTGTCATAAGCCTCAAATTATGAAAAGACTGATATAAAATCGCTGAAATTACCGCCTTATATTTAACAATTGAGAGGACAGTAGTGCGCTGCGATTCTAGTAAAACTTCTAAAATGTCCTCCTGCCTTCCAGTTTTTAGCCCTGGAGAAATCAGAAGTGATTCTTGCCATATCTCCATACACCATCCAGGTGCAAATGAGCTTATTGCAGCAAGTAAATGACAACTTCTTCGACTCCTAAGTTGGGAAATAAGCAAACTGCAGAGGGTCCAGCACCAACTTCACTATAGGTCTCAGCTGGGCTAAGACCAGTCAACCTTCACTCTGTGAGTTGTGAAGGCCACCGGTCGATAGTCTTTGAGGTCCGATGGCAACGACTTCTTGGATACAGGAACCAGGCAGGACGTCTTCTATAGCATTGGCACTTTCTCCTGACTCAGGCTCAGGTTTTAGAGGTGTTTTAGGACAGGTCTTCAGAATCCTAGGGGAGATGCCATCAGGACCTGCAGCCTTACGCTGTTAGTCTCTCCAGCTGTCTCCTAACCTGGTCTGTGGTCACAGTCACAGGGGGGCAGGGGCCGATGTCCTCAGTGGAGTTGGAGAGTTGGTGAGGGATGTTGGTGTCCTCAGTAGATGGGAGAGGGAGTAGGTGTTGATGAGTGAGGTGGAGGAAGAGAGGAGCTGCATAGGAGAGTGAGGGAAGAGGTGTTAAGTGGGTCCTTTGGATATGTGAAGGTCTGGACATGTTGAGGGGATTACAGATGGAGTATTGAATCTGTTGAAAAACTGATTCAGCTCTTTCCAGGACCTCCTGCTTGCTGTCTGTCTCTCCCCTTAAACAAAGTGATGCTCCTCATTCTAGCCCACACATCCCTCATATTGGTCTTCTGGAGCTTGGCATTCAGCTTCCTCCTGTAGTTGTTGCTGCATGTCCTTCTGTATGGCTGTATAGAAGATCAAGTGTTTTATTCTATGTCAAAATATTATTGAAAGTTTGGCAGAATTGTGTCCAAAGAAGGTGGTTTAAAATCTCCAGTAACAGCTGTAAGTCTGCCTGGGTGCTTGGCCAATAAAGTAGTGGCGGTGCAGCTGATGATGTCACAGCTGATGGAGGGATGTAAACAACAACCACACTGGTAGAATAACTCCTGTGACAGATAAAACAGCCGTATTCCGACAGCCAGAAGTTCAATGTCTTGGTTACAAAGACGTTCTTTGGCATGTAATATACCGGGATCATACCACCTCTCTTTTACATACAATATTATCCTCTCCATTCCTCTTACCGCTGCTAATAACTTCTCTGTCTGCACAAACACTGTTAAAGCCAGGTACCGTGAGTTTGTCGTCAGGGATGTCTGAGTGCAGCCAGGATTCCATAAAATGGACTGCCTGCACTGCTGCCTGTATAAAGTGAAGTTTAGTCGAACTTTATTCAACTCATTCACAATACAGTGAAGGATGACTTGTCCTTCCCTGTTATGTGTGTAGATATCATACTGGTTCCTGTTTTCTCGATAGTACGGTTCATGGGGTGTATGCAACTACATTTTTAGGGGGTTTGCAGATCACGCACACACACACACACACGCACACACACTGTGTGGCTCCATAGGACTGCTCATACACAAGTGAAGGGCCAGTGATTGTCATGCCATTGTCATTGTCATGCGAGTTATATTATCGTGGTGCACGCAATATATCGGTGGGTCAGATCTAATAGCATTTAGACATTTAGATACCACATTTATCATGTGGGTCAATGATAATTCATTCACCTGCCTTCTGTGGCCCGCGGGACACTTTGGTTAAATGAATTCTGTCACCAATCATTTGATATTAGAATCATCCACTGTTGTGTGTTTTATCCATCATGAGGATAACAAACAACTTTATTAGATGCTACTGAGTTATTCTATAATTACAGATATCCCTCGCATCACAGCACGCAAGAACTTTAATTCAGTCTGCCTTAACCAGGATTTTTTTGTGGGTTGTTTCTTCAGGCTTCATGACCAAGAGAATGCTTACCTACCAAATAGGAATCATGTCACAAAGGCCAGTCAATATATCAGCCTGTAATCGTGTTAAATACCTTTTTCATTTTGTTTTAATCTGGCATACAGTGTTTTTTTTTATTTTTATTTCTATAATTAGCATGTAATTAATTAAATTATGTTGCATTCCTAACTACTTTATTGTATGGATGAAAAATGAAAAAAGAAATGTCAACCCTGGAGCACATGGAATCTATACAGGGTTTCATGAAAGATATTGATCGTAGAGAATTGCATGAATCATGGAGAGACTTTAATTACATTTGAAGTTTAATCAAGAACTTCTTGCAATGATTAAACAGTTGTTGAGTTTTAATTATAGAGGGCTCCACAAAGAGGTCTATCCAGCAATAAATGTTATCTTTTAAATGCCGTAGTTTGTGTAATTTTCTGAAATTTTTTGTTACATTACTAAAACAGTATAACTAGGCTTGTTCCAGTCTATAACAATGTGCAAAGGTTGTTGGCCGGTTTAAACAAAGAAATGCTATAAAGAAATTATTTAAAAACATCAATTATTTTGATCTATTTACAAAAACCTGCCTAACATCTTTGCACAGCATTTCAAGTTCTGTGGCTATTCGACTGTTCTGAGATATTTAAGCAATAATTTTCTCTATTCATTGGAAATAGCAGGATTTGAAATCTAGCATTTAAACTGCAATGTTTACCCTTCCTAGTATGTACAGAACTCTTCCCCATCAAATATTAATGATTTAAAATAAAAATGTTTAACATGAATGCCAATATGAACAAACACAAGTTACAAATCTTTTGCATGTTTTTGTGTCACATAGACCTATTTGACTGAAATTCAAAATAACTTAATGTGGGTCGATAGCAGTGCTTTTCCAATTATTTTCTGTTACGCCCCCCCTAGGAAGAAGAAATCATTCCCCCCCCCACCCTCCGCCACAACTATAAATTGTATCATTTATCTATAAAATTGTTATATGTACATCTCTGTATAACTTTGAATCCTTATAGAATCCTTATAATGCTTAAAGAAACGAAAAAAGCAATAAAGATTTTAAGTGCATTTCTTTGCCTGGAATGAAAAAAAAAGTTTATTTGAACTATAAAATTAACAGATTTCTTCACGCACCTCAAAAAATCTGTTGAGCACTTTCCCGCGACGTAGTCAGCGCACCTCTTTGTGATACAGGACGTCATAATTTTCAGCGTTGGTTTAAACCTCTGCCTCTTATAAAGTTAACTGTCTGTGTCACGGTGTTCACCATGTGCTCCATCTTCAGTGTTTTGCCACACGATGTTTCTTGGTGTATGATGCAGTGGTACAGTAAGCTCACTTGCCCAGTTCTCGTTCTGCATTTTCTCCCGTATCCTACCCACTAATCCAGTCTTTTAACTGCACATTGCAGGCGTTCCATCTGTTGTTAGTACAGCCAGGTTGTTCCAGGGTAGCTTCATGTCATTCACACAATAAGACACTTGTTCAAATTTGTCTTTCCCCATGGTTGTGCCGTGCATTGCTTTAATTCCCAAAAGTTCCTCTGTGATACATAAATCAGAGTTCACTCCGCAGACGACAGACAGCTGAGCAGTATCTATTATGTAGCTGTATCCACAGCAAGAGAATAGGCAATGACATCTTTTCCCTTTTCTTTTAGCTGGTTTTGTAGATTATCGGCAAGCTCACATATCTGGTTGGCAACGGTGTTTCCGCTTGGGCTTTTATTTGGAAATGCTTGCTTTTTGTCTGGGCAGATGACCTCACACACTTTAATCATGCAGTCCTTGATAAACTCTCCCTCTGTAAAGTGACAGGGCGATTTTGTGAGTTCTTCTGCAACAATAAAACTCTCTTTGACGGCAGCCTCACTTTGAGATTTTGCTTTTTTTAAACATAGTCCACTGTTACACAAGATTTCTTTTTATCTCTTCTGCCTTGTGAATTTCTATACTTCTGTATTTGTGTACTTCTGGTGTGTTGTTAGAGTTACATTCGTCTCAAGTTACATTCTTTATGTACGGCCACTGTAGCTCCGCATACAAGACAAAAAAGGTTTTCCCCTTGAAATACTCTGTTTTCAGCATCCACTTTACATTTGAACATGTTTTGGGGGTTAGCGTTTGCAAAGTTCAAGCAGGCAATGAAGTTGGACGTAGCGTAGTCGCACCTCCTCTTCTTTTGGTTTATTGGCAGGTGCATCCATCATGAAGGTGCACCACCTACTGTGTTTGGGTTTGGACCAGAGCACTATCGTCCAGTTATTGCAATGCAGTCTGGGATTGTAGTATCAATGGGCGCATGCAAAGTGCCTGCGAGCCAATTCTGATGGAGATGAAATACTAAATTGCGGGGGCAGATACAGTTGGAGCTTTGAGTTGGACGTGTCTGAAGTAGATCCTCACACAGGGAGTTGGTCATGTCAAAACGTACATAAGCAATAAATAAACAGTATTTCTTGCTGTCAGTTACTTTATCAAATTGTAAGGCAAAGCGTTTGTCTTTGAGTTAATCTACCAGCTGTTCTTGATCATTGTTAGCAATGTAATTTATACATGTGGCGACAATGTCATTGGACAGAGGGATTGATTTTATTTTTTGCAGGACTTGCGTCATCCAGTATGACAGATGTCTAATGCTGCAGGCAGTATCAGCTCCTCTACCATGGTGTGGTTTTTTTGCACTAAGCAATTTAGTACAGCACCTTATATGATGCTAACAGTGCTCAATGGTTTCCCTAAGAAGCTTTCACAAAGTGGGATTGTTAGCAATATTTGTCACATTTTCACTGAAAAAATCTTATCAGCATAATTGGGGTATAATGTCTTTAATGACGCCTTCATTTATTTAGCTTAATGCTGTCCGCTGTCAACATTTTTAGGCTCTGTAAATACTTTCCTAGTCTTTCCTAGTCTCCCACCTTAGCCACAGTGAGGCCAAGCACTTCATACTCTTCGTCGTATTTCCTCATCTTAGCTTTCAGGTGACTTTCATTTGTCTCATAATCTCCGTCTCTCACCACATTTCTTATCATCCCAGTTAAAATTTTTTCCATGATGTCTCTTGAGGGCTTGTTCACAGTAATTCATATCTCCTGCTCTGTGCTGTGTGCGTGATTGGTGGGAGAAAAAAAAACTACAGCATAGAACACTCTGAGAATGAGAGCGCCGCTGCCACCTACTGCTGATGTGGCTTTAAGGGATTTCTTAAGCCTTTTATTTCCTTTGTATTGGAGCTAGAAACTTGGGTGCAGCTTATTACTTTGAAGTCTACAAACTTGTGCCTCATCACATTCAAAAAGTTGCACATGCATTATATGTAGCCAAATGACCAAGAGAGTCACACCGGTCATATCTTCACAGTGCAACCTCAGCTTCTTGCGAGTTCATATTTAACAGTGTATTCTGCTCTTTGGCTCAGGTTTTTATCAAAAACAGGAAACATAACCCTTTTTCTTAATTTTGTGTATGTAAAGACCCAAAAACCACCACAAATCGGGTGACTGGTACAATCTTGTTGCTTGGTGTCGGAGTTAGAATTGGAGGAGATGGGGGAAGCGGAGGTTGCATCAGGGAGACAGACTGCATTTGGACCCAGATGTCTGGGGTTCCATCTTGCTCCCGTAGACATATTATCCTTTACCTTGGCTGCCAAGCTCCTTATGATTACAGAAAGTGTTGCCAAGGCCCAGAGATGGTGTTTCGGTCACTAAAGATATAAGCAAGGCGTTTGTACGGGCCTGAGCTGTGGTTCAGGTACAAAGCAGGTGTTTGAGTCCCAGGCTCTTGGAGGAACTTGAGCCAGGTTGATGCTCCCCCTGACCTGCAGAAAGAGCTTTGTCACCACTCAGCTAGGTTTTACCTGCTTGGCGGGGGTGGATGATGTATCGTATTGGACATATAGTTGAATGTACAGTTTTGATTTCTTGCTTCTTATCCGATTTTGTTCATCTTGCTTAGTGTGTGTCACAGCACTTTCGAAGAGGTCAGTTTTTTACACAGTGAGGTCATTAACTGAATCTTTTCCTTGTTCTGTAGTCTTTATAGGTTGCATTCAAGAGTTAAGTCATTTTGGTCATCTTTGAGTTATGTTGTTTAGTTCATTAATGGAGTCAGCTTGTTTGTCCTGGCTTCCTGAGCTAAGAACTTCAGAATTTTGTGTGGCATTTTAATTGATAAATATGTTTCGATATACCGTGTGGGTCTTGCCGTTTTCTACTACCTGTTTTCATTGGGTTGGATGTTCTGTTTTACTGCGATTAAACTTTATCTATGTCCTTTCCAGAGCATACCTCTACCTCTGGATTTTCCTCCACTTGCTGCCTGCTCTCACTACAGATCACAATGTCATCTTCAAATAAGGTAGTAGTGCCTTCCAATAAGTCACTTTATCAAGGCGCATCAGGGATTTGAATAGACTTCAAGATTCCAAGAAAGGTCTTTTTTTTCCATAAGTACGTTTAACGTTAACTAAAATATTAATCAAACAAAATAGTAAATGAAACTGTATATACTTAAACTCTCCAAAAATATATCAATCAATAAATCAACTGAAAAAGCATTTGCTTGCTGGCGTCTCGAAGCATTTCCAACTCGGATCTGATAACAGTTCTTTGTCTCATGCAAAGGCTTGCCTAATTGCCACAGGTGAGCCACCTTAGCCCTTGATGTGCCACAAAGGTGCAAGTCTGCCAGCAGGTGTGCATCAATCACTCTTCCTAACATCCAAACTCCCCTTGGTGCATTAGGATCTGGAATTAAAAGAAAATAATCAACACACATAATTTCTCTTTTGCTTGAACCATTTATGTCTTTCTTGCAAATTGGAAAGATATTCTCTGAACCATCTTTTACAAAATAAATCAGCTAAGTTCTCGCTTCCATATTTTCCTAGTGTAAAGAACTGATTTCTAAATTAAAACTTTGGGTAAACTTTAGGCAGACAACCCAAGATCACTTGGGTTGTCTGATAGTGTGATAAGTGGGCGGCTATTGACAATGGATTCTATCTTACAGAAGAAAGTGTCCAAGTACTCATCGTCCAGTGTATTCACTGGTTATGGATATGAGTATTTGTTTGACCTGCTTTATAATCCTCTCCCATATCATCTCCTATATTCCTACAAAGTGCAAAGTAGCTGATGAGTTGTAAGTCCATTTTATTCCTTTCTGTTGCAGGCAACTTGCAGGTTGCTGCTTTTGTTCCTTTCTTTCGTGACATTCTTTAGCTCCTTATCAGCAGATGTTACATTTTTGCCATTGTCAGAGCTTATTTTTCACCTGACCCTGCCTGCTAATAAATTTGAGAATTGCATTAATGCATGAATTTGTATCCAGAGAATTAGCAATTTCTAAATGGTGCTGCTCTAGTGGTCAGACATGTAAAAATGACGTGATTGGGCCAAAGTAATCTGCTACAACAAACGTAAATGGTGGCAAGTCTGGTGTTCGTCTTTCTTTCGCCCTGTAAACCCCAAACCATTAAATAATTGACAAAAAATTCCAATTCTTTGAAACTAGAGCCTTTATTGGTCCTTCTGAACAATCAAAACTTTTTTTTGATATCGATTTCCATATATGAATTTCAATTTGTATCATATTTGATACATTGGGTAACATTGCTCATTTTTTTTCTTGAACAAACAAAAGCATAATAAAACAAAATCAAATCCAACAAATTGGTAATTCCAAACATAAAAAGTACAACTGCAATGCAGCAATGACAAAATCTACTATTGGAACTGGCAGGGTGGAAGTCAGGAAGACATGACATTTATGTTATTTCACTCATTTAGCGGTTCACAACCTTTTTATTTTGCATGGTGTTGGCTTGAAAACCGTTTCTGTACTTGTTCAAAGATGCACTCTGCCTTTTCTCACAGTACACATGGGCTTCCCATGTTGGGAAATGATCAAGGCTATCCTTTCTCACATCAGGGGGCACTGCTATTGTTTTCCTCCTCCGGGGAGGGGTTGGCGTTGCTTCTGGAGAGGACAGTGGTCTGCCACACCTTTTTACTTTTCCTGCTCTTGTGAGGGCGTTGCCAACAGAAGCCTGAAACCTTCGCAGGGGCAGGGGTTTCTGTCTCTGCTGCAGTTTCTCCAAGTCTACTCTGTTGCCGATCCATGCAGTGCTTACTGCCACTGTGTGCCACCAAATGTAGATATACCATCTTCAGGATCTGAAGCTGAACTTGTACAGTGCAGATAGCATATCAAGAAGGTCAACATCTACCACGAACCTGTTGTATCTGTCAATGATGGATGGTCTGGGAACCATTTTGTAAGTTTTGGCTTTGCAATCCCAATGCTTCACATTGCCGAGTGGTACAATGCCAACAACAGAATAAGCAGGTTCGCAGCTTTGTTGTCATACCATCTCACGATGATGTTGTCTTCGTGGTGTACACTGAAATGCAAAGACCTTCTTCCCTTTGTCGTCAGTTCTCGCCAAATGTTGGCATAGTTTCTCTAACCAGGCACATTAAGGTAGTCATGAAAGGGAATCAGTTTCACCAAATTCAGGAATCAACTTTGGGACACTAAATCACGATCTGGGGGGTACCTTGGAGGGGGCACCTATGGAAAACTCAGTCTTGGGGCCTAACGAACTCTACTTGCTGATAGGTCAAGGGAGCTGAACTAGCTGTACCCTGCAATGTTGTCCAGAGCATCATCCACCCGTGGCAGCAGATAAGAATCCTTGCGGGTGACTTTTTTTCAACATGCGGTAGTCTACACAAAAGCGTCAGGATTCATCATTCAAAGGTCTTGAACCTTTTGTTTTAATTTTTCATGTATTTCAGCACTGATGTACTGTCAGACCAGAATACAGAACTTTCAAGTGCAAGCCGCAATTCTTTTTTGATAAGCTTATCCATATGCACCGCAAGCACTGCTGCTGTAAGTTCCAATCTTGGCTTGGTCATTTGCTGCAGGGGTGCAGCACATGACTACCCCATTACAAAGGAGATATGCACATCATCTTTTGCATTCTTAAGACAAAATACGAGACACACCCATATCCACTTTCTGAAGCATCACTGAAGTGAAGTAATTGGGACGCCACCTGACCAAAGTTCATGGGCTTAATACACCGATTGACTTTGGGCTCTCTAATCTGACTTAGTCCTTTCAGCCAGTTCTGCCACATCTGGACAGCGTAAGCTGGTAGCTCTTTGTCCCAGGCATGATTCTATCTGCATAGATCCTGCAGGATGTTTTAGCTATCAGAACAAATGGGCAGATAAACCCACGAGGATCATAGACAGAAGCTATAATTGACAGTATTCCCTCTCTGGTCTTTGAGGCTCACAGTAAAGGTTTGTTGGTCTCTTTCCACATGCCACTGGATGCCAAGATTCCTTTCCGCAGGCAAATCACTGGATTCTAAGTGGAGATCTTTAATTTCCTTTACTTGGTCTGCCCATGGGATAGACATGAGAACATTTCTACTGTGGCGGATCCATTTGTGCAAATGAAAGCCTCCCATTAAACACGCAGATTCAAGCTCCTTGCACATCATTATAGCATCAGCTTCAGTCATGACACGCTTTAAACAGTCGTCAAGATAAAAGTTGTACTTTATTGTTTCCGTTTCCTCTAGAGAAGATCCTCTGCAGTTTGCCTAAGGGTAGAACTCGGTTTGTGAGGATGTTGCCCTGAATATGTGCACATTTGGTCACTCGGTATTGTTTGAATGCTAGACTTGTGTCACCATTTGGCCACCACAAAAATCACAAGAAATTAACATGCTTCTCAACAACCCTTACTTGGCGGAACATTGTTTCTACGTCCGCCATTATGGCAACAGGCTCTTGACGAAAGCGCAGCTTCCATCACCAGATTGCTAGTGAGGTTTGACGCTTAAATGAGTATGCTGTTTCAAGATATTCCCTGAAAGGGTGCTGAGCAGTCAAAAAATACTGATTTCCCTTTTTTTTGACAGTGCATTCCATGGTGTGGAATATACCACACTTTTACACATTCCACTTCCAGCTTATCAGATGGCACCATCACTGCATAGCCCTTAGATGAAGGTTGTGTATTCATGGTACTGTGCATTTCTTTGCAATTTTCTTTTCAAGGACAGAACTCATTGCTGTGCCTGTTGGTAATTGTTAGGCATTGTTATATCATTCTCTTTAAAACGGCAAGTGCATGTAACAATACCCATTTCTCAGTTCTTTAGAATCCTCCATGGTTGACATGAAATATTTGTCCTCCACTGACATCTCTGTTCTTTTCTCAACTTTCAACTCTGGGAAATCACGCTGATATTGTTTTATCAACAAGTCATTCAAGTTTACTACAGATATGTGATTAATCACAGTGCATGCATGGGAGCCCTTTATATCCCATGTGGTTTCCTGCATGAGCACATTAATGACCCATCCTAAAGGTGTCTTAAAAGCATTTGCCCAGTACCTCTACTGTTAATAATTTTCCATGGTTCCGTAAGTTTGGCAGCATTTGTTCCAATTATCAATTCAGTGTCAGCATCCAGTTGGAGTATTTTCACCTCATGAAGGTATTTCCTTGTATTTATTGAGTCTTGTTTTGGTATGTGATGCTTTGTGACTGGCAGTTTGTTTGCGTATGAACCTCTGGGAGCTTATTAAACTTCTGGCCTGAGACCACACTGCTGCAGACGGGTTGTTTCTCTTGCCCCATTGTGTGCATTAGGATTTTGCATTTTTTTCCTGGAGAGTTAAATTTCTTTTCAAGCGAGTCCATGCAAAACATTGCAGAACTACCAGGATCAAAAACGCATAAGTGTGAATGACCCTGTCCCAGCTGAACATCTTCACTTTCACTGGTACAATAGCAAGGGTACCGTAATTTTTGGACTAAAAGTCGCTCCGGAGTATAAGTCGTACCAGCCAAAAAATGCATAATGGGGCCGGCGTGGCGCAGCACATAGAGCAGTCATCTTTGGAACAACATTCCTGGTTTGATTCCAGGCTCCCCCTACGGTATTGAAGTGTTGTTGAGAAAGACACTGAACCCCTAACTGCTCCCCCTGTTGCTGCTGGATGGCAGCCTACTGCTCACGGTTCATCCATGATGGGTTAATTGCAGAGAACTTATTTCTCCATGGGGATTAATAAAGGATAAATTATTATTGATGAAGATGAAAACAACATAAGTTGCTCTGGACTATGAGTCACATTTTTGGGGAGAAATATATTTGATAAAATCAGAGGTGCCAAACAATGACAATTTGCTGGTTAAACCTTATCTTTATTTGAACAATTTCCAACAGTTAAGAAACTGCGGTTGATTTTTGATTTTGATCAAAATCTTGATTTTTTTTCCGTCTCAGTGCCCTCTCTCCTCCTCTCCCTCCCCCCTCACTCTCTCTCGTCCCAAAACACATTCACAGAAAATCACAGAACTCTGAACATTCCTCTAAATCGTACGGCAGGGTCATTACAATAGTGGTAACAGTAGAGTGGAGAACAATAGGCTGAACAGGTGTCTGGTATGTTCTTATAACATACTAACGGCAACTCAAGTAACTATAGCATAAACAAAATAGCATAACAACTTTATCAAACTCGATCTCACTCCAAATCCAATTGCATTTTTCATCCTCTGTGTCACTTCTGATCAAGTCCACCAAGTCCGGAGGTAGACTGTGCACTGCGCCCTATTTTGCAGAATAGCATGAAGCGGTAACTCCAAGAAGGTCCTCCCGTGAAGTCATTCATATTCATCGCCTTGGTAACTACCTGGGTGAGGATACGTAACTGCACCATTGACAAGCCTCTCCTGGCAGCATGTTGTTCAAGCACATATTAGTGAACTTGTTCCTCGAGCTGTGGCCATCTAGCTTTTAGCCCGCAATTAGCTTTTTTTGTTTTCCTCTGCAATTAGATTATCATCCACTTTTTACCAGTCCCTCACTCGTTTCTCACTACCTGCAGCTTGTAATCTGCAGAACATGATTTTCCTTTGGGGGGCATTTGTGCTCAGTCTTTCTCAGTTGTCTTTATAAGTTGATGTTTAAATTTTAAATTTTCAGTGGTACAGGAGTAATAGGAGTACCAGATGCTGGTACACAAGTCTAGAACGTACTCTTGCAGCTGTCAGTGTGAAAATAACAAACATTACGGTATATATTTTAATATATAAGTCGCTGGACCGCCCAAACCATGAAAAAAGTGCAACTTATTGTCTGAAAAATATGGTGCACTCTTTCAATTCACCAGTGTGCATGTCATCTTTCACAGATGCAATGGTGCTACTTGCAGGTAAGACATCGTCATATTTTCCCGTCATCCTTTTGTTTGTCTCTGTGGATATGCAGAATAGTCAGATGAGAAATAAAACATTTCTCTCAGATCATTCTGTTCTTGCAGGTTCTGTTCACATGTCCCTTTATCAGACATCCAAAGCACATCCCATTTGTTTTCAGTATTCAATTCTCTCAGAATTTGGCTTACTCTGAAACAGCTTAATGTTCAAATTTGTGATTACTTTCACAAAATAAACAAGGTTTTCAAAGGCACTGCTATTTTTTTTTTTTGTTTACGTTCAAGTTTCCAGTCATTATTTCCAGTGTCAGATACATGATCAACTGTAGTTGCAAAGCTGGTTTGGTCATTGGGTTCATTGCCCACTATTTGAGCTTTGTGTTCTAAGACCCTTTTGGCTTCAACTGTGCTACTCCAGCTAAGTCTCCAAACACTGGAACGAGCATTGCTCTAGCCTGTCTCTCGATAAATTTGACCAAATTTATGTGTTACACACATTCACACACCATTTGTCACACAGCCTAAATGAAATTTAGATGAAATCTGTCTTTGATTAGTATTTTCAAACACCAATGTCTTGCATGGTGTGATAGCGGCTGTGTAGAAAGATGGCATAAGACCTTAGACCATTGCTGTCCTCAGGCTTTATCACTGGCCATTTCAGGGCTTTAGTCATATGGGCAGGTGCTATTTTAAAGCTGCTTCCAAACTGAATCTCAAGCTGTTTTTTATCTTCTTTATAGCCTACAGCTGGGTCCATGTGCAAAAAAATACTAGTGACGAGGCTTCTAGGTTGTCCCTTTGTATATTCTTGCAAATAATAGAGACGGTCGTCCTAGTAGTGGTGTTTCTTTCAACACACCACTTATTGCCTTAATTGAGATTCTATACTGTACAGTATCATCATCACAAACAGGGATTTCTCTATCAGGTAGAAGGGGGAATGTTTACTGCTTGACCAACAATTCAGTTATTTCGGTTTGTCTTTTTAACATGTGCATATTAGTTTCACCACATGAACCAGCAGATTGAGCAGATTGTCTACTTTCTCTCTGGGGGACTTCTCTCTGTGGTCTTGCAGGCCTTTGAGTTGGAGTAGGAATTCTATATTCAGTGGGCATTTCATATCGGTAACCACTAGGTAGGCTTGTCTTCTGTCTCCAGGTAAATGCGAACTGTCATTTCAGCAGCAGCCAGCTCAGATTCTAAGGCAACTCTCTCCGTGCTTTTAGTTTTGCGTCCTTTAGATCCAAATCCAGTTTGTCAGTCAGCACTTTAGATTTTGCTTTTAGAGCTGCAAACTCTAACTCAGCATTTAAATGTGCTGATTCTCGTGTTGCTCCACTCCTGCCAGTTGAACTATGTGCGCATGTGGATTTACAGCTTTGCCGCACACTTTGCTCAGATTGTGATGCATCATCAGTAGGTCTTAACTTCACTATCTTCCTCCTGTTCATCATCTTTGCCCTTGGCCCATTTATACACTGGTTCAAGAAAATTTTGAAAAGAAATTGATTTGTTCAATCAATTTTGTCGGCCTCCTTCTCGTTCTCATCATACTCAAATTTACAACTGATTCTTGTAAATGTTAAAATTCTGTAAAAAAAAAATCCTTCAATCAACTTAATATGTTTTAGCACACTTTCCTTCTCCTGCCCCGCCTCTATTAGACTATTGATTTCATTTGTCTTTCAAGTCAAAACTCCAACCTTCCCTCTATGATTAGCCATTAAGTTTCTTTTCCTCTTCTTCATTCTCCACTTCAGGCTCAAAATCAGACATTTTTGATTTTAGCTGAAATCCGTCCACCCAAAAGTCATTTGCATCATTTGTTCAAGTCTTTTAAACTAGAAAAGTACCAGCACAAATGTAAAGTTCATTTCGCTAAAATTTGAGTGCAGCTCCGCAAAAGTCATTATGAGCACACCAGCCCACATGCAGTTCAACATTCTGCTCACACGGCTAGTGAAGATACAGATCCTTCATGAAGTCCATAAATCCCCTAATTAGGAAATATATCCACATTGCAGTCCAGTTCTGCCAATGCCAGTAAATCCAACAAGTAATTCCAACTATTCCAAAATGCAAAGTTCGTAATTCCAAAAGCAAAGTGGTTTTTCAAACTAATAGTGAACTCCAACAGACTTTGTTTTGTTTTTGCTACCTTTACCTTACGCTGTATCTCCCTGTACTCCTGTCTGTTCTCTTCAGTCCCCTCAGTGTCCCACCTCATTGCTAACCGCTTCTTTGTATACACTCCTGCACTTCCTCATTCCACCACCAAGTTTACTTATTGAATTTCCTTTCAGATGACACAAGTACTCTCCCACCTGTCTAAAATTCTAATACATCTCATCACCCCCTGTTTTAAATGAAAGTATGCTTTTGTTACACCATATCATAACTTAAATAATTAGTGCCATGTCATACCATACTCCTTTGTCTTTCTGTTTGTTTTTTTTAATGCTGTGCATTTTTAAGACAGGCATTAAAGAACAGTTATACTGAAACCAACTTATTCTATCTGTCATCTTGCTTTGTAAAGAACAATTAATCTGCATATTAAGGGTCATAGCGCTCAAGCGGTTTCCTTTCTCTGGCTGAGCATGTCCTTAAATGTCTACACATATCGCTCTGCAAGGCCATTAGAAAAAGGGTGGCGCTTGTGGAGGGCAGAATTTTATTCTGATGCATGAAGTTTTTGAACTGTGCAGATGTGAACTGCATTCTGTTGTCATTCTGGAAGATCATATGATGCGAACAGTCTCCTTAGTCTTGTGATTGTGGCTTGTGAGGAGGTGCTTGGCGTTCTGCATACTTCTAGCCACCTGGACTAGGCATCTACAATCATGAAGATGTGATCCTGGAAGGGGCCTGCAAAGTCTATGTAATCCTCCAGCTCTGGCCTGGAAACTCGCAAGGATGTAAATGCACCTCCCGAGGCATCCATTGTTCCATCTGACAAGATTTGCAGGGTTTGCAAACCTGTAAATCTGTCTGTCTTAGGCCACAAAACCATATCTATGTCCCAGAGCTTTCACTATCACAACTCCTTGATGACATGAATGCAACTCTTTCAACAAAACATATCTCAGCTTCTCAGGCAATACAACCCCGGTGCCCCAGGGTGCACATCCATGCTCAGCTGATTGTTCATATCTGTGTGTGTGGAAAGGTTTAAGACTATTTCAGAACCTTGGCTAGCACATTCCATTTGATCAGCATCCAATGGTGTTTGCATTAAACGTTCAGTTAATAGGGCATGAATGTTCTATGATATGGCTTCAGTCCCAACATTGCTTGTGTCAGGTAATGGAACCCTTGACAGTCCATCTGCATTGCTGTTTTTCTGAAGCACAGTATAACAGTCATAAGCAGAGGGGATGATTACCCATCTTTGAATCTGGGCAGCTGCCATCGTGGCAGGCTTTTGTGTTCCCCAAAATGAGTCAGCATAGGCTTATGACAAGCTTGAATTTCCTTCCCCCATTAATATTGATGGAACAACTATTTTGACTCCAAAAATCAATGCCAGTCCTTCTTTTTCAATCTGAGAATATTTTTTCTAGTGTCAGTGACACGTCAGCAAAGGGATGGGTTTCTCCTGTAGGCATCTCATGCTTAATGACAGGGCCTGTACCATAAGCTGAGGAGTTACAAGCAAGAGTGAGGAGTGTGTTGCAATCATAGTGCATGAGAATCTTGTCACTTATTCCCAACTTTTTGCACTCCTCAAAAGCCTTTTTTTCTGTTTTGTTTTTTTTCCAACCCCATGCCATGTCATCTTTTAGCAACCTATAGAGTGGAGCTAGTACAGTGCTTTGCTTTAGTGGAGGTAGCTCTCTTGCTCAAAACGGAGCTGGTTCTACCTCAAGCCTCATCAAACAATCTGTTTTTTTTATCAATGTTGGTTAATGTTCACTGCTGAGAACTTACTCTCAAGGTAGGTTGTCCCAAACATACGCAACATTTTTGCAGCCAGTGCCGTTAATTTACGGGAGCCTGGAAGGAGATAGTGGAAAAAAATGTCTTTAAGCACACATCGGCAAATTTGTCCTTTCAGTTCTACAAATCAATTATTTCAAGTCGGAGGGCACATCAGAAGCTTTGACTGAATGGTGATTGAAAAACCGCAAATTCTGTCTTCAGTTCGCAAACGACCTGAAATCATCTCTCAAACTCCCACAGCAATCCCGCGATCTTGTCTTTATACGGTCTCGTTTCAGCATTGACGCTAGATATGCATACATCTGGCAGACAGGGGAAATGAACAGTGTCACCATGTGCAAGCTGTTTCTCCCATAATGTGAGCTTTAATTTGAATGCTCTCATAATACTGTGACAATTTTTTGCACTCTTGTAACATTTTGTTCAGATTATTCAAATACTCTGTAATATCAACTATAAATGCAAAGTCCCGCAGCCATTCTGTGCATTGTAATTCCATAACAACTGTACCTTTTTTCTCCATGAACTGTTCTATTTCCTCGCAAAGATCCAAGAAACGCTTTTGCACAGCACCTCGGCTTAACCATCTTACTTCAGTGAGAAGACCGTGGATAATTTTACCGCCATTGAGAAGACCGCCAAAGTGACAATGATTCAGACCCCTGGATCTGGATTCTATCCAGCAGAAGTTGGTTACAATGTTCTAAGTCTAGGACAGAAAACGGAAATAAAATAATCTGTGCAAGAGGTCACATTCACATTAAAATTGTCCAACAGAGATGCATACATTTTCCATTACAAGGTCATATTGAGTCTTTGTCTAATTGTTGTACTGGTGGTCTGAGGCTCCGCTACATACCTACTTCTAATTCTGTCTGGTCAGTCGCCTCATGTAGGTTGTTTTTAAGGATTATTGTCATAGCATTCTTCATATTCAATTTCCACATGGACCCAAGGCAATACGATTGTTAATGCAAGTATAAAAAGTATGCCCGTGGTCTCTCTTATTCCACAAAATTGCCAAATGTTTGCCAAGGGCAGGGACCATTTCAAATTCCTGATATAGTATAAATGCTATATGTTAATTCCCAATGTTGCCACCCTGTCCTGTTGTCTGGAGATGTCTTCTCTTTCCTAATCTAGAGGGGTCTCTCACCTTTTTGGCATTTGGTTCTTTGAAGATGGGTTCCAACTTTGTCTAATAGAAGACAAACTCCTTGCTTGAGATTGGTCCTTAATGGAGTCGGTGGTGCTAAATCTATCTCCCTTTGTTTAATTTGGTTGACAGCGTATTCAGACATGATGATACCTGATACTGTCCTTCCCACATTTGTCTCCCACTTGCGCTCATGAAGCTTCACCAATGCTCAATCTGTAGTACATACAAACGGGGTTAATGGTGGTCATTCGCGTAAGTTAGACATAATTTGTGATCGTGCTACATACTCGAGATTAAGGTCATTCAAATCATCAGTTGGATCAATTCTACAATGGCCTTCTGGACTAAGAAACACTGAGCTGTGCGATTGTATCGGAAACAGTCCAATGGTCTTGACAGCATGCTGGATTAATACTTTAACAAGTGGAAAAATGCAGCAGACTGTGATGGCAGCTATCAAATGGAACAGTCCAAGTGCCATTCCAATAATTGAAAAAAAAATCTTCATTTCCGTTGAGTCATTTTGCCGGTTTGCAATGTTTTTTAGAATATCAGGTCTTGTCTCTAGCTTCTGTCATTTGTGCTAACACCGTGGTCAAATTTCCATCTTCTCCTGTATGACAAACCTGTCCAGTTCCGTGGTAACAGTTTTCACCCTCATGTCATCGTTGCACAACCAAAATATGTCAGCTATGGGTCTGGTTGCTCTTATGCATAATATTCTAATGAGGTGAACTAACACGTCATCATACCAAATCAGTGACGTGCAGTGAGGTTCATGGCTGGTGAGGCACTGACGTCATCACAGTCAGATTTACAAACATATTAACCCTACAGAGTAGCTTATTCACCATTTTATTGGCAGCAGTTGACGTGTTTTGTTTAAAATATCATATCAGCATTCTTTACATATACAAACTGTAGCGTAGAAAAAAACACATGTAAAAAAAAAGTTATTATCTCTTACCTTTACTTATAAATGAAGTCCATGCGCAGCTCCTTCTGAAGCATCGATAACTTGCTTGTAGAAGTCTTCCGTTTCTTTCTTTAGTTTTAAAAGTCTCTCTGTCTCAGTGGAAATCACTGCCAGTGAAGACAGTCGTCCTTGATTGGTCCTGTTCCCACTGTATGTTTTGAGTCTTTTCGGTGCTGAGAATGGCCGCTCCACCGATGCTGTCGTTGCCGGAACGGTGACCGCCGGCCGGAGCAACTTTGTCGCCTGAGGAACAGTTTGAATGAGATCCTTCTGTAGCCCCTTACCCTTTCTATATGGTCTATCATTAAATGTCTGAATGCTGTCACCATATACAAAGTGCACATATGGCAGAAGTTGTGCAAGTCCACTCGTATCCATAGATTCGTCAACTTGCAATGTAAATTTCCCACTAATATGCAACTTTTGCAGAATACTCTTTTCAATGTCTGCAGACATGTCATCAATACATCATGAAATGGTATATTTGAGAACGAGACTTGGGATATATTAAACAGTGCCAGGGCCAATCATTTCCTCTACAATGATTTTGTGGGCAGGTAATATTGAAGTCTCTGCCATGGGCTGTGGCTGCTTGGATTTAGCAATGAGTTCAGCAACTTTTTCTTAGTCTGTTTATGCAGAAGAACAAAATAGTCTGTGTTCTTATCTTGAAGTGAAGGGTGTTTAGTTTGGAGATGGCGTTTAAGTTTGCTTGGAGTCATGGCGCTGTTGGACTTCTTTTCCCCGCAAACCGGGCATAATGGAGTCTGCTCGGTTGGTACCCCTGTAAAAATGAATCCAAATGCAATATAACTTTCATTGAATGGTCTTGAGCTCTCTTTTTTTTTTACTTTCCTCTGACCACTGCTCATACTTGGGCCTTCATCTGGGTCAGAATATTCTTCAGGACCAGAGGGTTCTGATTGAGTACTTTTTCTTTTGAAATATTTATCCATCATATATCTCTCCCACTGTCTCACTCAAAGCATCACTAATAACTGCTGTTTGAGCATCAGCAGGTAGATACACAGGTTAATTCATTACCTGTTGCCATCTAGTGGGAGAGAATTAAATTGTTCTGCCTGTCATTGCATGCTGCCCACATAGATAGACGTGCAAAGACAAAGACAAATTTACATTGAATAAATAAAATTTGGACCAATCAGGTGAAAGTGAGATTTTTCCGCAGCACACTTGATAATCTCTTGTGGTACAATTATGTGCCACGGCACAGTGGTTTGGAAACAGTGGTCTAACAATCCAACCAGGAATCACTCATCTAGTGCTGCTTTCGTTCTGCCGCACAGTTGCTTCTTCATATGTGTTAACTTTACTATTACTAGTAGACAACATACAAAAAAATGACATAATACTCATCTGCACCTTGGGAGATTCAACAGACAATTAGACTCATAAGATGTCACTACATATAAAAAATAATAAATATAAAATTGTCACTACATTTGAGTGGTGAGTCTTTACGGTTGTGTTCCCACCTGGGCGAGATCTTCACGGCACTCAAGACACCAATGAATTTTGGCAGATTTAGTAATTCTGCTCACCTCTATTATAGGGGCCCGATGGGACTGGTGCACAGTTGCCAATCTGTCCCGTGTTGGGTCCTGCAGAATTTTTCCCTCCCTGGCTTTCTCACCAATTAATGTTGTGGTGTTTTCAGGCCTGGCCATAGTCCTGGAAGGGACAGCGAATGGGCTGAGTCTGGCCTGGCTGGAGCCCCAACACTTGACCGATCTTCAAAAATGAAAATTCCATTTCCTCCACACTTTGCCTTCCTTGAGTGGGTACGCAGGCGCCTATGAGTTGTCACGTTCGATCAACCAGAGCTACATCTTCTCAGGGTTTGTTTCTCGTTAGTGAATGCCGTTCCAATTGGTACCATATTGTTCGTACGGTTTGGTCCATTTTTCATTCCGCTTCTCGGTGGACCTTTTGGCTGTTTTTCTTTACTTGTGTTCATAGTTAATTAGGGTGTCCATCTTGAAAAGGACCTGTGAAGTGAGCTCTGAGTATTTGTCTTCCTTTCAAAAGCCGCCTTCATTCCTCCCTCTCAAGGGACTATGAGCTCTGCCAGGATCACAGTTTTGGCTGCGAGGAGCCATAAGTTATGGGAGGAGTACTTATTTTTCTCCTTTATATTGACATAGAAGACCATGCAACGATTACATCTATGCAGCTTTAAATGTTATATTGGCAAATCATGCAATGATTATATTCATGCACCTTTCAACCTTTTGTAAGCATTTTAAGCCACCACAGAGTTACCCCAACAGTGAGTACACAGCTGTTAACAGAGATGTTAACAGAACTCCGCTCTCTAGGGTAAAGCCGCCTGCATTTAACTGTCAAAAACAATGTCAGCAGAACAGTGGCGAGAGACCACTACAATGTTGTTATACTAGTTGCTTTTGATGCAAACGCTGCCACCCCATGTTTTACTTTTTTGTTTGTAGTCTCTATTTAGCTGGTATGACGTTCGCGAATAGCAGTATCATAGTTACAATTTCTAACTTCAAAAAAGTACAATGATAAACAAATAACGTGTGTGAGATTGCATGATCAGAGGTCGCAGCATGTTATAGTCCAGAGAGGATCCCATGGGGGGAGCGTTACAGTCCATAGATGACAGTGAATTTATTGTATATAAGTTTTGTGACAGCCAGGGGTAAGAAACTGAGTGTCCTGCTGCGGGTGCCGCAGAACTTCCTTCTGGAGTTCAGCGTGGAAAACAGTCCATGACAGGGATTGGGTGGGGTCAAAGGAGATGCATTGGACTCTAGTCAGGCATAGCTTGTCCCCAATGTCCCGGATGGGTGGGAGAGAGGACCCAATCATTCCCCTATAGAAGCCAGTAGCCACTTCCACTTTGACAGCTGTGCACGAAACCTTTACTTTCACTCCTTCCCAGTTATTTAACCTACATTTTTGGAGAGGGAACAGCTTAAAAAGGTTGCTGAACAGAAATTGTGGAACAAATGAGTTAAAAGGATGTATAAAAAAAAGACACGGCGCGAAGGTGTGAACCAGACATACAGCACACACAGTGGCATTTGTGCACTGCACACGTTATAATAAGGATGATGATGATAATAATAATAATGCATTTTATTTGAAAGCACCTCTTTTGGTTGTTATCTCGGTTTTTGAAGGAAAGCACTTCTAGTGTTGAATATACGAGGAGAAAATGCAGCTGAACGGAGAGCTTCAGTGACATAACAATCTTCCTCAGCCCCCTCATAAAATACAGCCACTGTTGAGCCTTTGTAATCGTCATGTGGGTTTTAAGTAGATATTTGAAAGTTTTTCAAGAGTCAGTACCAGAGGGTACTGAAGGGGGTTGTCATGTTTTTAGTTGGTTGAAAACAACATAACCAAACTTGTGTGACGATCATACAGAACATTTATTCAAACCAGCCCGTAACTGCATTACCTGGCAAACACTGCAGTAACACTAATCTCTGATTGGCTAAGCACACATCATGGCGAAACACTTTACAGAACCATAACACCACAGGGGTCATGCTTGTGTCACACATTCTCTATTAGAACCTCCCAGAAATATGAGTGAGGTCTTGGTCTCAGAGGACTGCTGCTTGGGTCCAGCCTTTTCCAGACCAGTAAAAGTCCAGGATGAGCCTCTGGATCTCCTCTAACAAGCCTCTTGGTGGCACTAGTGCAATAATCTTGTGCCAACGCATTGAGGCAATCAGTTTATTGATAACTAGCACCCTTCCCCTATAGGACAGCTGAGGCAGTAGTTACCTCCACTTTGACAGCTGTGCACCAACCTTTTCTTTCATTCCTTTCTAGTTATTTACCCTAAAAGCCTCAGTCCCTAGGTACACCCCAGGGCCTTCCCTCTCCCAGCTGAGGCCATAGAGTTGGGTGGGCAACATGTGGCCCACCCAAGAGTTTTGCTCTTTTCCCTGTTCACCTTTGCTGAGCTCGCCCTCTCACATAGAGAGAGCATTCACAAGGTGCTGGACATCACCCTGGTTAGAAACAAACACGTGCACATCATCAGCATAAGCACACAGGCTAAAGGAGTTCCCCGTCCCCTTGGCCCCGGCAAGGGGAAACCATGGCGCCGATTCCTGAGCCGTGAGCACAAAGGCTTGATGGCTAAAGCATAGAGCTGCAGGATGGGGCAGCCTTGTCATATTCCCCGTTTAAAAGCAATTCGGCCAGCTTAGCCCTGTGCCCATTTGGACAAGACACTTCGTTATTGTAAAGTGGTCGCAGCCAGGATGCAAAGCTGTTGCTGAAACCGAAAGTTGTGGGTGCCAAAAACAAATATGAATGGTCCACCCAATCGGTCATTGTCTTGATGTAACGCAATTATACCAGCCTTCAAATTGTAACTGGTACATACATCGAGCACATTCTTCATTAGTAATATGTTGTCCATCATATTTCTGACAATTATACAATAAGGATGATCTGTGTCTACGATGTTACATAGACAACCCTTCAGTCTATTCAAAAGCGCCCTAGACATGATCTTGTAATCCACACACAGGAAGGACACAGGCCTCTAGTTCTTCACCGAGGCCAGGTCTCCTGTCTGCTATGGTGAGCTCATCAATGGTCAGTTCATGGTCCAGAGTCGTTCTCTCCTTCAGGCTGAGTTAGGGAAGGTTCTTCAGGAGATCCTCACGGCTTCCACAGTCACAGTCAACACTCCCAAAGAGGTCTGTATAGAAGCCGAGCGCATGAGCCCTCATTTCTGCTGGGTTGGTAGTTAATCTGCCTCCAGGTAGCCTCAAGCAGAGTATCAGCTTTCACTGCGCATTAGATCTTTCCAGGTTGAAAAAGTAGCAGCTTGGGGCATCCAAATCTTAAAGGTGGAGGAACCAGGATCTAATCAGAGCTCCCTTTACCCTTTGAGTTCGAGTCTCCTCCCTTGCAGCAAGGCCTTAGTAGAACGACTGTGCCTCCACCCAGCCTTCCCTCAATATTCTGAATTTCAGATTCAAGATTTCTGATTGCCTCTTTTGTCTTGGCCAAGGAGTGGGATGTGTACTGCTAAAAGAACACCTGAATCTGAGCCTTGCTGACTTCCCTCCATAAACTCAAAGATTGAAAGGGTAAGGGTATTTTTTGTTTTCTCCTTTCCTGCCAGAAACCAGTGAACCTTTGGCAGAAGCCCCTTACTTGTAGAAGCTTATTGTTAAAATGCCAATACAACCTGACCTGTTGGCCTGGAGTCATGACTCACTCAAAAGCCAACTGGAATTACGTGACATTTAACTAATGGGGTAGGAGGGTCTTCAAAATGTAAAACCTGTCAAGTCTGGCCGCCGACACCTGACTGCTGCAGGCCCTTACTGAGGTGTATTGCTTGGCTTGTGGGCTTTGTATCCTATCAGTATTAGCAGATCATTAGAGAATATGGCGGTTTGGAGGGGCTGAGAAGATGCTGGATGGGGCTCCCTACCTATGCTGTCAACAGTCTCATCAAGAGTGCAATTAAAGTCTCCACCCACTATGATATTTTCCTGCTGGTAAGTGGAAAGTGCATCCTTGTGAGTGTGGAACATGTTCGCTCTCTCCATGCCGCTGGTCGGAGCAAATACTTTAACTGAAAAAAAAAAGAATTTGCTACTGCTACCCTCACAATCAGCAAGAGGCCCTCTACTGCCTCAGCAGAGGACAGAAAAACTGCATTGGTTGAGGCCTTGAAAAAGATAGCTACACCTGCACTTTTGGTGGTTCCGTGGCTGAGATAATAGGGTCCATCCCACCACAAAACCCCAGTCCACCTCGTCCTTCTGAACTATGTGTGTCTTGCAAGAGCACATCCAGCTTTTTCTGGGAACAGACAGCAGATATCAGTGCTGTTTCAGTCTTGTTTCTGTCTTTTCTGCCATTGACGTTCAAAGAGCTTATGCTAAGAAATGGCATGTATGGGGGAAGAGACACTGACACTGGACAGAATGTACAACAGGGTGAAAGATGAAGAGTGATACATGGATACAAGAGTGATACTTCCTTTTCCTTTTAGTTTTGCTTTTCGCCTTCCTCAGAGGTGTGACTTGTTTCTGCAGGTGGTGCTGTTTCCTTTCATCCAAAGGGTGCAGATCTTGCAGTTTGTTGATGGCACTGACCAATTTCATAAACTTGTCAGTGTCACAAAAGTAATCAGAAACGTCAACTTTCTTGTAGACGGTATCATCTAAGAAGTCATTGATGTCTTGTAAAGAGTAAAGAGCACAACTTCAGATGTAACTTTGTCTTGAGATGAAAGGGACGTTGCGAGCGACACAGAGACTGAAAAAGTTTGTGACAGAGATTTTCTGAGGCTCTTCAACTCCTACACTGAAGAAGATTTTAGCAGTTTCAGTGCAAAGGAGGAGGAGGAGGATGAATAAAGCCATCAATGACTTTTCAGTTTTTGTTTGATCAGCCATTTTACTGCTGTGTTCCTGGCACCATTTGGAAATAACCAATTAAGGTATGTAAAGAAACATTTACAAAATCTTGCTGTGTAAATATTGTTGATATGTGCATTGCTGCAGCTTACAGTCAGGTGCGGCTAATATATGTAAAAATGTTCTTTTATCTTTTAAAATTTAGTGGGTGTAGCTTAAATTCTGGTGTGCTCTATGCAGTGCAAATATCGAACGAGATTTCATTGTTTAAAGATAGATAAATTGAAAGGGAAGAAAACACAATAGAAAATATATAAACTGTATATGCATTTAATGTTTTTTGTGTCTATATTTTGGACACGATCACACACCCTGTTTTATTATGTGTGATGTGTTCACAGACATGGAATGAAACTTTTTCTGTGCCTGCTTGTTTTTGTTTGCCTGCTTCTGTACCTCTTGCCAGAGGCAAGCAGGGAGAACAGTCATCATTGGGGGGGGGGGTCTTGATGCAGGCTTTTCTCCTTGGATGCTGCCTCGTAGCCTTCTTGATGCCATGGGACAGTATAGGCAAAGCCCTAGCTGTTGCCAGGCCCCTGGCTTTTTTAGGCAATGTTTTGAGTCTTCAGGACTTTGACCTGTGGCCTGTATGCTGGTGTTAGCATAACAGAAACGCAGAAGTTGGGGGAGGGGTCTTCACTACACTCTCCCTTAATCGGATGGTTGGTCTTCAAAAGAGGCCGATGGTCTAAATATACAGAGAAAACATAAAGGGTATTGCAGCCTGCATTTAACTGTTAAACTCAATGTTGCCTTAGCATTGGTCATAGACCACTATGATGTTGTTATAGCAGCTGTGTTTGTTGGGACATTATTCCTGCTTTCCTTTCTTGCTCCTCCTTCCCATCCCGCAAGACTTTGGATTACTCCTACTACAACAGTGAGTGCTCCTGTTCCACCACCTGCTGCTCATTCCCTGCCTCAACAGCTCACCAGACTCACTGAGCCCCCCAGGCCTCTAGAGCACCCTGCCAAGTGGCCTGGTCTCAGGCTACCAGGACATTCTATCAAGTTTCCTTATCCCAAGCCCCCATCACCCTCCCATCAGAACCTGCTCAAGGACTCCCTGTGCCCGAGGAGCTGCCAATCACCAGGGCTCTTAACTCCTTGTGCCAAGTTGTCCCTTTTGGTCTCGCCAGCTGTTTTGGGCCAAACTTGTTGGATGAGGCCCACTGGTTCCCTCCTCCAACTACTGTCAGGACAATTTTTTTGCTTTTGTAATTGGTATGACTTTTGGAAACTTTTGGCCCGTTCTTGCCGCTTTTGGTCAATAAACCCCTTTGCTCAGCTCCTTCCAGTCACTACATCTGTTACTTGATGCATTTAAGGCTATTTCACACAAATTCAAGTTTGGTTCGAAAAGCTTCGCATCCCTGCTAGGGGCAGCGTCGCTCGGAGGGTTTGAATAGTCATCCTTGGAACCAAACATTCCTGATTTGATTACCGGTTCCTCCTCGCCTGTTGAAGTGTTGTTGAGCAAGACACTTAACCACCAACTGCTCCACTGGCGCTGTTCTTTAGCTGCCTTCTGCTAATGTTGCATCCCTGATGGGTTAAATGCAGTGGTCAAATTTCGCTGCTATTGTGCTCTGCGTATTACTGGATGTTACAAAGGTTTTGTTTTTTTTTCTTCTCCTGTGCATCAGTTTCCTCTCTTGTCAAAGCCTGGCTAACTCATGTTTATTTACTCTCTTGTGTAGCTCTTTCTGTCTGTTTTGATTTCCTGAAATATTTATTGTTGAACTTCCTACTGAAGATCACTTTTTTCTCTGTGCTGGAGTCTCCCTTGTTCCCTGACTACCCACCCATTTCTGTCAACATGTTGCGGATGGAATGGCACTATACTAAATGACGGATGTATTGAGCTCCTTTGATATGTGTTTTTTCCGTAGTTCCTCTCATTGGAAGTCATATTGGACATTTCATAGCTTTAACTTTTACTCTCAGCTGAGTTAGATTGCATGGTCTGTTTATTTGTCAACTCTTAGATGGGTTTATTTGAAGAGAAGTTCAGTTACACGCAGTTGAAAATATCTGTTATACTCTGGATTATTACTGCATTTGTCTCTTTGTTTGACAGATGATTTCAAATATGGAAAAATATAAAAATCTATTAGAATACATACTGCAAGATGTACCTGTATTGCCAGACTCTGGATATAATTTTGCATTTAATAGTAGCCGTTGCAGCTTTTGTAGATTTGAGATCCATTCACCCAAAAACTGGTGACAAAAAGACAGGGTTTTTGAAACCAATTTTTCAAAAAAGAGAAATTATGACATGTCTAACAAGAACCCTTTGGTAGCAGTACATTCTCCTAAGTGTCATTACTTGTCAGAAAGGTATCAATGTATTCAGTTCTTAGTTTTGGTCCCTCTGTAACATTAATCTTACATGAACTTCCAGTCACTAACAATGTTACTCCACTGACTTTGACATTTATTTTGAAAAGATGGAAAATATTTAACTGATAGTTCAACCGAAGGCCCAAACAATATCATTTTGTGAGTAGAATGTGGCCAAAACGTACAAAACTTGAATATGATGGTTGGTCTTTAAAAGATGCAGTTTGGACTAAAAAAAAAAAAAAAAAAACAAGGCACCATGATGTTTGAACCTTCTATAACTCTGCAACTATCTTGCATTGGTCTTTTACTCTATACTAATGCCTGCCATGTACTAGATTTTATCAAAGGCTATTAGTGTAGTCGTCAATTCTATGCATCCGTCTGAAAGTTCCATTGAGCTTTCAATGCTATCAAATTGCCCAGCAGGTGTTTGAAAAATCTACCCACGTTGATCCTATTTTGGCAATCTAAGCAAGTGCTCCATGACGGAATCTGTGTATAATAACCTTCAATCACCAATCACTACCGCTCCCTTTTTTATTCTTTAAACCAACACAGAAATTAAGCAGAAATACAAATGCCATACAGATCACTTGAATAATCAAGTTAAAATAACTCCTCATCTCTCTCTCACACACACACACACAAAAACACGCACACTCTTCAAACAGGCAATTGAGCTCCCATTGCTGCCATAAGCTAGTGAAACACCCATTGTTCCTTTCCTTACCTATTTGCCTCATATCCGTAGTTTCTCAGAGCACATTTCTTACGGAAACTACGTTGTACGGTAATGATGGTCCAGAAATGTATGCAAATTGTTAAAGCTTTAGATGAAATGGGAATTGAATTGTGCCTGTGTGTCCTCTGTAGTTTTCTGGGGACCTCAAATGGGTTCACATCTCATAGTAGATGCAGACCATTGCTCACCTGACCAGAGAATACATTTGGGGGGGCCCCCAGAGGGTGATTGAGGGCAATGGCATGGAAGAGTAAGTCCAGGATAGCAGTCCAGGATGTCCCTGGCATATTTGTTTTTTCTTCTTTTTTTTTTTATTTGAATAGAACACAGGCTTCTGCCAAAAAAAAATGTTAAAAAAAATGTTGAAAATGTTTTGCTTCTATTACCAAAAGTTGCATGTCAAATTATTGATGCCAAAGTTCAAGTTGTTCTGACCCGTCCTATTTCCCCCGAAGCATTTGAATCAGCTGTTTAAATCAACTGAACGGGTGAAAAACAGTATCTCTCTGCAGTTGGCTCATGGGGAGTTATGGCTAAGACAAAGACACTCACTGACAACCTGTGGCTGCTCAGAAGGCCAGAAGGGCTGTAAGGTCATACGTAAGTCACAAGTCATAAGTATTCATAAGTATATTCAAGTTCCAGTTGCAATACTGCAAAATTTTATTAAAAAACACAAGATTCTCCATACTGTTAAACATTTGAGGTATTGGTAGGAAGCCAAAAGTGATACCTGTACTAGCAAGGCAGATAGTGAAAGGTGAAAGAATCTGAGGATTACCATTGAGGACCTCCTGGAGAATTTAGTCCCTGCTGGTGACACCATCTCACTGTACACGACCTACTGTTGGGTTCCACCGACAGGAGGTTGACACTTCCCCAGAAAAGGCAACCAAAACCCCCCTTTGTAAAAGGTCATCTTGATAGAAAGAAAGAGTGTTTTATGGTCAGAGGAAACAAAAATCTTATTGTTTGACCACAATGACGTAGCCTTCATTTGACGTGAAGAAGAAGCCTTTAACCCCATGAACGTGATCCCTGCTGTCAAACATCATGGTGGAAACCTATAGCTTTGGGAATGTTTTTCAGCAAATGGGCTGGGGTACCTAATCAGGTAAAAAGCACCATGAATAAAGAGGAATATGTAAAGAGTCTCAGCAACATTTGGCAGTCCGCAAAGAAACTAGGCCGAGGGCACCTTTGGACATTTCATGACTGCTTCTTCTCCTTTCGGCTTTTCTCTTCAGGGGTCGCAACAGCAAATCAACCCACTCCATGCTATTCTCTGTATCCTCTCACACCAACTACCTTCATGCCCTCTTTGTTTACGTCCATAAATCTTCTCTTTGATCTCCCTCTAGACCTCCTGGCTGGCAGCTCCAATTCCAGTATTCGTCTCCCAATATATTCACTATCCCACCTCTGGAGATTATCGAACCATCTCGGTCTTGCTTCTCTGACCTTCTCTCCAAAATGTCTAACAAGGGCTGTTCCTCTGATAGACTCATCCCTGGTCACCCCCAAAGAGAACCTTAGCATCTTCATCTCTGTGACCTCTAGCTCTGCCTCTGTCTTTTCATCATTGTAACTGTTTCTTGGCCATAAAGCCTCACCGGCATTGCCACTTGTACACCTTTCCTTTCATTCTGGCTAATAGTCTTGTATCGCATAATACCCCTGACACTTTCCCCCACCCTTTCTGCTTGAACCCCTCATTTCACTTCTGTCCCACACTCTCTGTTGCTCTGGACTGTTGACCCAAGTGCCTGAAATCCTCCGATTTCTTGATCTCCACTCCCTGTAGCCTCACCTTTCCACCCGGGTTCCACATATTCACACATACACTCTGTATTTCTGCAACTAACTTTCATTCCTCTCCTTTCCAGCGCATACCTCCACCTCTCCTGCTTTTCCTCAACGTGTTCCCCGCTCTCATTACAGATCACATTGTCATCTGCAAACGTCATGTTCCACGGAGATTCCTGTCTAACCTCATCTGTCAGGCTGTTTGCTCACCACTGCAAACAAGAAGGGGCTCAGAGCTGATCCCTGATTGAGTACCACCTCCACTTTGAGCTTTTCTGTTACCCCTACAGCAGTAATCCCCAACCCCTGGTAACGGTGCATGGATCAATTGATACTGGGCCGCACAAAAAATAATTAATTATTTCCGCTTTCTGTATTATCGGGACAATCTCTTATTTTGAAAAACCTTTTATTTTGAAAAGTGATTTTCCCAGTGACATGTGGGTCTCTTGTGCACCAAAATTGAACCCACAAGTTAACAAAATGAGTAAGAAACTGACATCTCTGGAGAGTTTTCTTGCGAAGGGGAAAAGCACCAGTCAAGAGACAGGAGAAGAGGCTACTTCCAAGAAAAAGACAGCTTTTAACAGACAATACCAGGAATCCTACTTGAAATATGGTTTTATACCAGTAGGTGATTCCCACATACCAAGCTCACTCCGCATAATATGCGGCAACCGGCTCTCTAATGAGGCAATGAAGCCATCAAAACTGCTTCACGACTTAGAGGCCAAGCACCCGGGATTAAAAGACAAGCCCCTGGAGTATTTTGAAAGAAAAAGAAAAAGGAACACGAAGGACAAAAGACATTACTGAGAGCCACCACATCAGTAAATGTGAATGCACTATTAAGGTTTATTGACATTGACTCCATAATCTGAGGGATATTTAAACGTTACGATAGCAACCAGTCACGAGTCAGAGCGCTCTGAGCCCCCCAACTCCCCCTGGGCCACAGTGATATTGTCAAGCGTTGACCGGTCCACGGTGGTAAAAAGGTTGGGGATTACTGCCGTACAGCACACCACACTACTGTCTCACAGCTAGCATACATGTCCTGCACCAATCAAACATGCTTCTCTGCCACTCCAGACTTCCTCATACAATACCAGAGTTCCTTTTTTTGGCACCCTGTCATATGCTTTGTCTAGGTCTACAAAAAGACAATGCAGCTCCCTCTGGCCTTCTCTCTACTTCTCTATTAGCATTCTCAAAGCAAATACTGCATCTATCGTACACTTTCTAGGCATGAAGCCGTTCTGCTCTTCACAATTGCTGACTTCTGCTCTCAGTCTAGTTTCCTCTAGTCTTTCCCATAACTTCATAGTGTGGCTTATCAACTTTATCCAGGGAGATACTGGCCCATGCCGCCCTGATGTAGAAATAGTTGGCAGACAAAAGCATTAGCCTTTTTAAATGAATCATTTTGGACATGTCAATATTTGTTCAAATGTGAATTGATTTTCCCCCCATAATGATGCATTTCATAAATTGGCTTATAAGCCTCTGTCATTTAAAACAAAATTCCACTTCCCGTATATTTGAGACCTGTCACCTGACCAACAAGTGATGTGAGTGGGCAAAGCATCTTATTGATATTAAAACCATGTGTCCATTTTAAACCCTGGACTCCATACCTATACTGAAAGAATCTTGAGAATTAGCTAGGGGCCCTGTCTCAGGGACATAGTAATGCAGCCTCACCTTCTCAGTCCTCAAAGCATAGAGAACTGCACACGGCTGATATATGAGCTGACAAGCCTTCATGCCATTACTCATTCCGCTCCTGGGAGAGGCTAAAAAAAGAGAAAAAATAGGAGCATTAGGAAAGGAAGCACAGAAAAAGATGGAGGGACAAAAAAACGAAGTGATTTTGGGGCTGCGCTATTTTTGGTAAACCTGTAATGTGCTCCATTAGCTTGAGAAGGTAAAAGAGGGTATATGGGAGAGTGCAAGATTGAGTGTGTGTCAGATGGGGTTAAGGATGTCGCTATGTAGAAGAGTGGCAATGAGTTAAAGAAAGACAAAAATGCTGGGGGGTCAGCATGACACACAAAAAGGCCAAAATAAGAAATGTAAGAAGAAGAAAGGAAAAGAAAACTGACTGGAAATTGGAACTACGGTAAATCACAGTAAAACATCTTACTTGCGGGCAAGTGAGTGGTCGCTGTGTCTACATGCGCCGTCATCATGCTTGTACATGTCAGGAGGAACCAGAGGAGATCGATACCATTCACCATCCAGGGTGAGGAAGTGGAGAGGGGGGACTCGTACAAGTACCTTGGGGTCCACACTAACAACAAACTGGACTTGCCACATAACACAAATGCACTCTACAGTAAAGATTAGAATAGGATGTTCTCCCTGAGGAGATCGATGTCGTTCAGGTCTGTAGCGGGATCCTCAAGCCCTTCTACCAGTATATGATAGCCAGCGTGCTCTTCTTTGCTGTAGTGTGCTGGTGGGGTGATGCCAAGACTGGCTTGGTCAACAGGCTCAACAAGTTGGTGAGGAAAACCTGCTCGTGGTGGGACTAAACTTGGACAGTCTGGAAATGTTGTCTGAGGGGAGAGTGAAGGACAAACTTCGAGCAAACCTGGACAACCCATTCTCATCCCCTGCATGACTAGCTGTCACTGATGGGCAGCTCATTCAGCTTAACTATTGCACCCATCTTCTCACACAGTTCAGTGCTATCAGTTATTATTATACCACTGCTATATACCACATCCTACCTTTACAGAAGTGTTATTTTCAATCAACAAGGTGATTATTCAAGTTAAGTATAGTCAGATCACTTATATTTGTTGTTTTAACACAGTTTGACAAAAATGGGTTTGCAAATGGTAATAAATACAACGTACTCTGACCTTGACTCAAGTCAAGAAAACTTTCCACGAACAGAGGAGAAATCTCAGCGAGGGCCCCAGATTTTCAAGAGATGCTGTATATCCAAAAATATACACAGAACAGCATTATAAAAAACATTCAAACCAAAGGATTTTAATGAATAATCCTATAAGATTACGCCTACTTAGGGTTTTGTAACAGGTGTCTTGGGGACTTCAATTCACACAAGCTCTCCATCATCAAAATCATCAAGAAATGATGGAACATAAAGAGAGAAGAAGAGAGCTGGTTGGGTTTGGTAATACAGAGAAAAACCTAACTAGAGATGGGCAGCTGTCAGTGTACAGGAGGGAAGGACATTTGCAACCATGGAAGACTTGTTGCCTTTGTTCAAATTATTGACTGACCTATGTCTTGCCAAATTGAACCAGATTCAGAAGTGGGTAGAGTTAGTCTTTCCCTCTAAAGAGAGCCTCAGTGAGAACCAGCTAGAGGGGTTAAAAGGCACTATTACAGCAATTGGAGTCAATGAGTGCAGCTCAGCATTTTACCTTGTCCAAGAAAAAGTAGGAAAAGAAAAAGCCATTTAAACCTTATTGGAAAGCTTTTGGAATGTGGAGAGATGAAGCAAAGAGAAGGAAAAGACAAAGGGTTAAAGATTTTAAAGCACTTAAAACTGAAAAAACAATAAAAATCTCCACACCTACAACTAATACTCTCTATCCTTCTCTTTCTAAGACCCAGAGAGACCCAATGGACTTGGATCTGGACTCCACTCCGCCAATACCTTCTCCCTACAGAAAGCCAGCACCAATATATACACATGTCAAAACCCACCAGCAAGGTCAACTTAGGCTGAAAGCAAAACACAAGTCTCCCTGTCCGACTGCTCCGATCTCCCCTGCCATCCCATGCCAATGGTTGAGATGTCTGGTGCTGAGGGCATGATCCTGATGTTCAGACCCTGGTCAGATTCTGACGTGACAGACGCTATGTCACATTTTTCAAAGAATATACACCTACTATGTCTGAAATATAACGCCTGATGAACACCAGCAAGAATGTCCAGCTGTCTGATACACCTGGACTTTGAAAGTAAGGCCAGTGTTGATTTTGGCAGAGCCATGCAAACACTCATTGACGCACTTCAAGAAAAAATTCCCTCTGAGAAATAATCTGACCGCTATCACCTCTATGACGCAAGTACCACAAGAAACGTGTAGTGCATTCCGAGCGTATCTGACTTCAGCCTTTCATGTTCATAATGACCAGACCAGACCTGACCCCGTGGGCGTTGAGTCACTCCACCGTACGAGGTTCATCTTAAAGAGCATTTCCTGAGTCGAATGAGGCCAGAGCTAGCGTGGATGTTGAGGAAGTCATGCGTCACCTGGAAGACCTGCCAAATTTCAAGTATCCTGCAGAACAACTCCAGAGAAAGGACAATGACAGAAAACAAACCGGACAAAAGAAGCAATTCCCCATGTTTAATACATGCAGGACGCCCCTACAGTATTACCAACACCAGCCAGGCAGGGTTGGAGGCAGGAGGGGGACAGAACATGGGTGAGGCAGATTGACAGGAGACCCAAGTGCATGCCACTATCGTGGGAATTGTGGGCAGTAGCAGGCTAACAATAGGTTCTAGTTGTGTTCCACCAACAGAAAATTGTTCAGTGCCGCTAAGGTGTGAATTAGATGGTCAGGTGGTAGAGAATTCCATTTTGGTGTAAACGACCACAATCATGCGAGGAATATTTAAAGTACAAGATGTAGTGCAAGCTACAAATATCTATATTGGTGAGGTAGACCAGCCCAGAATAGGCACAGCAGCTAGAAAACCAATCGTTGGAAGTTGTTATTTAGCTTATCTTGTACCTTTGGTTCGGCATGCGGATATGAAAGAATTACCTCCGTTTATCTCCCTAGGCTCCAGAATCTTAAGCATAATCGTATGGTTCATACATATCACAAAAGGAAATTGCTGTGCTCTCATCTGTGCTTGAGAGACATATGAATAAAACTGCGATCACCCTTTCTGCAATTCATGGAGAATTAAATGGCAGACACCCGGTGTTACAAAATAGAATGGTATTAGACCTGATTCTGGCCTCACACGGAGGCATTTGGAAAAATGATAGGTTCAGAATGTTGTACTTATTCTGTATCTCAGATTGTTTCTCTGCGGTGCACGATTAAATAGCAGCCATAGAGCAAGGATTTAAAGATCTCCTTGAGGAATTTCAATGGAACCCCTTTTGGGAAATGCGGGTGATGGCAGGGTCACGGGGGATCGTCACTCATTTCAGGGCTTGTATGGATCGCAGGGGGAATAATTTTTCAGGATACAAGATCGTGAGGAAATCCTGCTCGGTGGTGGGACTGAGCCTGGACCATCTTCAATCGGTAGCGGTGGGGAGGGTGAAGGACAAACTGGGAGGTATCCTGGACAATCCTTCCCACCCCCTGCACAAAGAGCTGTAACTGATGGACAGCTCATTCAGCCAACGGTTCATCCCACCCTGGTGCAGAACTGAAAGCTTCAGATGCTCCTTTGTGCACGTGGCCATCAGACTGTCTGGACACAGCAGCAGTCTGAACGGCACATAACTCTGACCCGCCTGAAGTGCATCTGTGCTCCTTCCACAACCTCACTACCTCACCCCACTCTATACCTCACCTGTTCACATGTTATGCCCTAACTGCTGTCTTTCTTAACCTTGTTGGTCACAGCTGGCATGCATCCTGCCTATTTTTGCTTATTTATTCTATTCTTGTCATTGCCATTGTCATTCTATTTATATTGTTGTTTAGTTCTGGTAGTGTAGTTTTCACCCTTACTGTTCCATTATGTTGTCCACTTTTATCCCTGATGTTGTTGCTGTTGCTGTTTTCCCTGCTGTCTATTTATTCATGGATGTCTCGCTATCTTCTGTCACTATTTTTATTTACATTCAGATTTATTTTTGACATAACTGTTACGCTGCTGTGATAAAGGAATTTTCCCCATGGGGATCAAAAAAGTTTATATTATCTTATTTTATGCTTCTGCTTGTTCTGATTCTAGCCATGGTAAAATTATGGGTAGGACTGCAGTTACATTGGCGACAATGGAATACCAAGATTAATCTGACACGTACCTCCTTCCGGACTGGATTCCCCCATATGATGGGAGATCTGATAGCGATGATAATTCAGGGAAAAGCGTTTCAAGGTTCCTATTTTGTTTCGTGTAGAGACGATGACACGATGTATTGACTCTGAGAAATTACATTGTTTTTTTTTTTTGCTCTTCACTTACACTAAGAAGAATAAATCAGTAGGTTAGTTGTCAAAATGACAAAAGGGAGGATTGTGGAGAAAATCAGGTTGTCCTTGTTGCGTGGTATAACAGCTGGGGAAAATCAGGTTTTCCCACAGCTGTGCAACGTGTACTTTACCTGTCTTATCGTTCAGTCTGTTCTGAAGTAAATCGATGGCATGTGTACATGAAGGACACACTAATCTACCTAAGAAGGAATTATCTACCAGCTGACAAATATGTGTACGTGATCTTTCTTCCCTTGACTCTTTATAAAAAACTTGTCTATAACATTACATTAAATTACAGTCTTTTGCCAGACGCTTTTATCCAAAGCGACTTAGAAGAAGTGCAATTCAAAACAATTGGTGACCAGTCTGTGAGGAGACTGAACCCTTTTTGGCCGAATAGAGAGACGTGAGCTCTGACTCTGATTGCAGATGACTGCCGATCACCGCTGATTGTTTTTTGACTGTTGCTGACTATTGCTGGTTGGTCATTTTAATGCGATGCATTATTTCTGTTATTAATTATTGTAATCTCAGAGGGGTTGTTGTTGTTTTGCTTCCTCACCCTAGAGACTTTTACCTCTACACGGACTCATAGAACAGTCTGAGCCTTTTCCTACAGATGTTAAAAGACCTCAACCCCTCAGGGAGTTGAGACAAATCTGGCCATTGTAGACTCTCAGTGTTCTTCAAGTCCAGTTTATTGTCAGTGACAAAACTCAAATACTAGTTGACATCCACAATGTCCACACTGACCCTCTGAATGAAAACAGAGGTCAGTGGCATCTTAGTCCTCCTCAGGTCCACAACCAGCTCCTTTGTCTTTTCCACACTGAGCTGTCGATTGTTGAGCTCACACCATGTGACAAAGTTGTGCAGCCCCGGAGCTCTGTATTCAGCCTCGTCACCGCTGCTGATACATCCATACATGCCTGGTCATCAGAAAACTTCTGAAGGTGATAGGTCCAGTGCAGTAGCTGAAGTAAGTTTATAGACTGTACAACTATGGGCAAAAAATGATTAAGGATGAGACCATCCAATGATAAAGCTGTAAAGACTGATAATCTCATCCCATTCATTAATTGCAATTTTACTCAAAGAGGTGCGTTTTGAATTTTGATTTAATAGCTTACACTGAGTTTGATTGCCTGATCTCAGTGGGAAAGTTATGCCAGAGGAAAGGATCCTGATATGAAAATGGCCCGCAGCCACCTAAGGCTTTTTAATTCTGGGAATAGCAGACTGGTGTCTTGGGAGCCTTAGGCTCAAATAAAATAGATAAGAAGGCGTATGCTCATTTAAAGGCTTACAAATCATTAGAATCTCCTTAATAACTATTGAAGACTAGGTGGATGGGGGTGGTTCAGCAGATATTAGGATATTGCAGTTATTGAGCAAATTTAAACAAAAGCTGGAGGCTAAATCTTGCATCAGTTCAGGATAGAAAAGATCAGATTGTACCGACAGAGATGACTTAATTCCCAAATTCTGGGCTTGAAAAATTACATTTTCCACAGCATGACTTTTATTGATTGTCCAGTAACACACTGTACCGCTTCCTGTGAGACCCCTGTCCGGGTCAAGACCCCGAGATCCTTAAACTTGACCCCGATGTGACACTGAAGAGAAGTCAGTGGAGATAGCCCTTGGCTGTTTCCCCCATGGTCACACCAGTTTTCCTCAATTTTTTTTTTTCTCACATATATTTGTATGCTGCAGTTTGGATGCACATTATTGTAATATTTTAGGCGGCGTGGTGTAGGGCATAGAGCGAGTGTTCTTGAAACTAAGCATTCCTGGTTGGATTCTTGGCTCCTCCGAATCTGTCCAAATGTTGTTGAGCAAGACCGTAACTACTCGAAAACTTTGCAAGATGGAGTCTACTGCAAGGCATTAATAAAGTCTCATTCTTTTGTCAGTGTTGGCCATTTCTTTAATGAATTGCCTGTGTGCCTGTCCCCGGACTCCTCCCGAATTTTCCTGTGGACCTATGTAGTTAAACTACCTATCAAGCCCCTGCAGCCCACCTTCACTGGACGCACCCTTGTCCTCCAGCCTCTGTCCTCCGCCTAAGCTGCCAAGTTGGAATAGCACAACTTTTTGCGCTCATAAGCTTCTTCGAACTGTCAGCACTATGATGTAGGCGAGCTGGCAGGACTTAGACCAGAGGATGATGTCTGGTCGCAGTGTTGTTACTATCTCTGGAGCGAAAACAAGCCTCTGAACTAAGCCGAATCGCATCTGGCAGTCCCTGGCTGCATTCAGTGGGGACAGGGTTTGAGGAGCTAGCTTTCAGCTTGTCCCCCTCCCGAACAAACACCGAGTGGTGTCAGTGCACATTGTGGTTGCTGAAGGGCTGGGCATTGGTAGAATTTTGCATTCAAGCTTATCAGCCAGGCACTTGAGGACCTGGTTGTGTCTCCAAGTGTTTCTCCCTTGGGTGAGGCTGGTGCCTGCAGCTAACCAGAATGTGCTTGAGTGTTACAGGGGTGGTACGCAGGGGGCAAGATGGGTCCTGTCATAGCTATTCTGCAGATTTGTGGGAGCTCGGATGATGAAACTCAGCCGGTTGGATTCCATGCTCCAGAGTTCGCTTCATGTGAGTTTTTCCCCTCCCAACCCCTCCCACCTCGTCCAGCAGCCCTGCTTTGCTTGTGCTACGGCTTTGGAGCGTCTGGCTGCCTCTTCCTGTCTGTGCATCTCCTCTACCACCATGGTTTAAAGCACAGTATCTGAGCTAATTTGTAATTTTTTAAAGATATTTAATTTTTCTATTTTTTATCTTAAATTAAAAATTTAGCTCTCAACTCTGTATACATTGGGATCTGTTGTGATATTTAGAATATCAGGTGTTTTGCAGATTGGTTTGTCTTTATTGCTTTAAGAGCACAGCTTTACATGTAATGGAAAAAGGGCAGATTTTTGAAAGAAGTCACTGTAAACAACATTCAATAATAATAAGTTATATTGCCTCTGCTCAAAAATTTTCTGCAATACTTTGCAGGTTGTATCAAATTTAAAAGAAAAGAAATTAGTTGTAAGACAAATTGTATGACTTGTCTGAGACAAAAAGGTATCAAACATATGAAAAAAACCCTGTAAAACACTTATTCTTCTTATCATCATTACACTCCTTTATATTTATTTTTCATTTGAATTTTCAATTCATGATTACTACATAATCAAACTGTTATAACTTGAATTGATAAAAAAATGTACACACCCATACAGATGCACATATACAGTATGTCACCCAGTGATGGGAATAAGAACCACTTATCAAGGGGAAACAAAAAATAAATCAAAAATATTTTCCCTGGTTTAGTTCCTGCTGTTCATGTTGTCTGGAAAAAAAATCAATTGCCCTTTGTAATGTTGTTGTCATTTTTGCCAAATGAATTCTAGAACATTTATTAATCAAAAATAATAATTTAGCTTTGTTGTCATCGCTGTTAAATTAGAATCCGCATGCTGGGTTTATTTTGCTCGAAATTTAAAATTATGAAATTTTAAAAGTGTCTGGCGCAGAGGTAGAGCAATTACCTTACCTTGTTGTCCAATCACCGATACCTTGTGTTTTGAAGTGTTGTTGAGCAAGACACCGAACTGCTGTGGGACGGGTTAATTGCAGAGAACGAATTTCCCCATGAAATTAATAAAGGGTAAATTATAGCATGATGAGAAAGAAGTCTTTTTTGATTGGAAAAGAAAATAAGCAATTTGAAATACTGAGTTAGGAGGATACAGCTTAGTGCACTTCTCTCATTTGAGGCAAAAAACATCTGTGATGTAACAGTGATATGATGTCCTACCTCCCTGGTCCATGATGTCTTTTGATCACCTTGGTTTTTGACAGGCAATGCAAATGAAAAAAATGTGATCTGTTAGATGAAAGCAAAATATATCAGAGGATTTGGGTTTACGATTCCATAAATATATTAACAACATTCTACTGCTAATATTTACACTTGTATAGACGAATTCATGAGTAATCTGATTATGTGCTCTCGTTAAGATTCCATTTGCATGACTCTTACCATTTCTTTTGCTGCGCATTAAAGAACACAATTTAAATGGTAATCGGCTTAGTTGTTGACAACTAGTTGGTTGAGTGTCTCGGCATATTTTAAGTTTTAAGATGTTTTGAATTATCCTTTGATATGACTGATTTTTAGAGCTACTTATGAAGTTTCATAGCCCTTTCCAGCATATGTCACCATTCTGTGCAGAAAAAGAAAAATATGCTGTATCTACATATTTTGTGCCTTTTGTTAATCCAATATCCATATTAATGTTGCCCTCCTCAAGCTGCAGTTGCGAGTACTTGTACTATAATGAAAGGAAAACTCCAATTTCGCATCGAGGCCCATATGGTGTTTAGAGTCATCCATCTCGATCGAGTTTGTTCCACCAGATAACATTTGATTGCCATTCCTCGCCAGTGAGTGGAAATGTAGGATATTGAGTCATTGTGTGGTGTTTGTGATACCATTGTAATCAAATGAATCATATGCATTTACTGGAACACTAATGCCTGGCAATTTTCATCCATGTAGTTGTGGTAATTCACATGATTTTTATTGTATTTCTGCTGTCAGAGTTCATTGGTCCTGTAGCTGAGCCTTCTCGCTGACATCATTGAAGGTTTCCCTGCTCCCATTTCATCAGTGCTTCACCTGAGATTACTTTTTATTGGCTTTTTAGCAATGCAGAGAGGCCGTGCCATCCCCAGACAAGGGCCACATTTCTGCAGGAATCAGGGGACTGAAGAACAAGTTCATACCCTGCTCATTTTTTTTATTTTTTTTTCATTTTTCAATTGTCTTGTCGACAACTTACTAACTTTTCACTAATTTCGGAGAGTATTTATACAGTCCCTCCATGATACATTATTTTCAGACAATGTCAAAAGAAGAGTCAAGTTTTCCATGTATTGTTGTATTTTGATACACCTCACTTGGAAGTATTTTTTATCGGGTGTATTATATTAGGTAAAAAAAATACCCAAAGTTAGTGGTGGTGTAAATAATTATGAGGTTAATGCTCTATGATTAATTAATTAATCTGGGTAAACATTAATTTTGACAGCTCTAATATTCTTCTGTTTTCACTCAATTCTTAATGAGATTATTCATCATGGAATATGTCTTTTTAGCTTTGCAGACAGTCAATGTATTACCAAGGATACATTTAATTAATCATGTTTTTGGTTTGCAGTTACATAACGGTTTCACAACATTTGCAAATGACGCCTGCCCAATGTATAGGTTTTTGCTTCCTACAGGCCAGGCACTTTACTTTTGTTTGTGAAAATAAGTGATCTGAAGTGCAGACTAATTTAACCAGGAAATAAAAACAAATATAGATATAAATGTGGGCATAGAAATGTACTAAGCAACAAACCGTGTAAGCCATCTGCTTTGCATTTCCCTTGAAACACACACTATATTACTCCAGCATGCAGTTTATAGTAGAGTCAAGTATGCAGCTGTTATTCATAAAACCTATATATTCCACAGATTTCAGAGTAATTTCAAAGGACGGAGTCATTTCAAATATGTTTAAACATGAAATAATTCACAAAAGCCTGTAGTTAAAATGTCAGAATTAATTAAAGTTAAGGTTCCGGCTTCAGATTGAATAATTTGTGACATTTCAGAACTTACTTATTCCTACAGCCTCGCATTAAATTAGCCCCTTCGACCAGCCTTGAGAGTTCAAAGTGTAGATAAGAGAAGTAATGCAGCACCTGGCAACGTAGTCGGATACGAATGTTTCATGTTTTATGGTCTGTCATTCAAAGTGTGGGGAAAAATCCTCTATTTACAACCCCCGTCAGCTTCAACTTAAGTATTTTCTATTTCATAAAAACCCATGTGAGTAAGTGTGTGATTGCGCGGACTCAGGAAAGTCTCAACCCAAAAGCGTGGTGTGCAATATATGAGTAGATTTCAAATGGAATACACAGGTGGGGAGTTTAGTGCAATTCCTTTGCCGGCACATTGTCTTATTTCACATCTCGGGACATTCTGTTCTCATTGTTCACTGTCAGTGAACCTTGATTCTTGATTTTTCACTCATTTACATTCGTATCCTACCAAAGAAAAGCTTTAAAAGTCCACTCTCTTGTCAATTAGGCCATGCGTTGCATACATACAGCAAACCGAAATAGCATTGCGATGCTGTACATGAATAAACTCAAACAACTAAAACTCAATATTTTTCTTTTCTCTAAAACTTGGGCACATCTAATTTTTTTTTTTTTGTTTTAGTCACAATAAACTTTTGGTCGCTGATTGGTGGTGCTGCATCAGCAGTAGTTATCCTTCTGGATGTGACCAAAGCCAATAGACAACAGGTGTGAATTCACATTATTAATAGACTGTTTGGATTAATTATCCCACACTGTTTGCAGACATAATTATTTTTGTCACAGTGATCTGTTTACCTGCTTATCTTTTTCTACATATAACGGATGATATCTGAGAAAGTAGCATGGTGACGTGAATTGCGTCTTTCTTTGGGAAAACTGGAACACATTGGAAGCTCGAGACTGACCCGGCAAAAAATAACAAAAATCTTCAGGGTAGCTATGTTGTGAGGGAGGGTCTTGTGAAATTACACATTTCAGTGCGCTAATCGTCTTGACTAACATACAATAACACATCTCATATAAATGGATAGTTCACATCTGGCAGCTGACAGAGTGAGTTTACCCTGTTTTTCACCAAAGTTCCAGGGATGCATTTCTATCCAGGCAGGACTGAAAAGGCCTGGTCACTCACTCCAGCATCGCACAGCTGATAAATATAGCTACCGCGCCTTCGCCAGATGTCTGCATGGGCAGCTGCACACAAGACACCACAATGTCAAGCATCTCGCTGAGCATTTCTTTGTCTCTGCTGGTCTTCAGCCTCTCCCTGCTCTCTGCACCAGCTGCCCTTTCCTCTCCTCCTCAATGCCTTTTCTCTGTCCTCCTTTTCCCTCTTTCTTCCCTCATATCCCCTCAGATAGTTTTTTGGAGGACAAATTCACAACATGTCACATCTCTGGTTGAAGAATCAAAGTAAGATTTTTATTTTTTCTTAATAGCTTGGCTATGAATGTGAATAATTGGCTCTCTGTTGATTCCCTGCATTTAGCAAATGTCTCAAAATACAGACTATAACACTGACTTGGAGGTAGATGAATTAAAAAGGACCAGAGTGGCTGAGGATGGCTCCGCAGGAGATTTGTGATCTCCTGACTTTAACACTTGCCAAGCAAAGGTTTAATTTACCCAATAAAGGGGAAAATACTGACTGGACTGGCAAACAACTGTATACTGATATTTATGGCGTCATTATAAAAATACCTGGTTTATGCCGCCACTGTCGTGAGTTCATAAGCAAAAGTTTAGTTTCAGACTCAAATTTATCAGCAAGTATCTCTGAGTAATCGCAGATACAAGCATTCAAGATTTCTGAGCAGGAGAGGTATGAAGTAGAACAGAGAGGCTACAGGGAGCGGAGATAAAGAAGTTGGAGGATTTAAGGTCTTGGGGTCACCTTAGGCAAGATTTTATATGACACCCCCCTACATCTGTGATCAGCGTACGCTTACAAAGAAAACGAATAGCATTGTTTTTACTGATGTCTTTCATTTATAAGATAACATAACACCCAATTTACTTGATTAGCAAATTAAAAATAAATGCAAAAATAGAAAGGGGTCATATCAATAATTTCGCCCCTCCCCCAACAATGAGCAAGCATGTATGGATCAGCCGGAGAATGATAACAGCTATTGATTATTAGAAAAGTGCCCGGTGCAATATGTGTTAACAATAGTGTCAGCCAGGATGAATGGAAAGATGTATAAGACTTTGGTTAGACCGGCCATGCTGTATGGTTTAGAGGCTGGCAATGAAGAAAAGACAGGAAGCTGTTGCTGTTGAGGTTCTCTTTGGGAGTGACGAAGATCTGGAATGAGTTTGTCAGAAGGACAGCACGTTAGATATTGAGGAGATCAAGTCAGACTAAGATGGTTTGAACATGTACAGAGGAGGGATAGTGAATGTTTAGGTGGAAAGATGGTGAAATTGGAACTGCCGCGACGGAGGCCTTGAGGAAGACTGAAGGAGAGATTTATGGATAGAGTGAAAGGGGATATATAGTCAGATGGTGTGAGTGAAGGGTTAGTTGGGGGGAAATGATTCACTAAGGGGCCCCCTGAGAGGAAAGCGGGGAGTTACGGAAGTATCTACAAAAAGAAATCCCAGTAAAGGTGATTAATGCAAGGTAGCGCACGTGTCTTAGAAGGGAATCTTCTTGAAACACATGTCTGTGGAGGTTCTCAATCATCCAGGTCATGGTGAATTCTTGTCGAAATCTTCTTGTCAATGTAACTGGACTTGAATTTCTTCACTTGAAGATGTTTCACCCCTCATCCGAGAGGCTTCTTTAGTTTTAATGACATGGGGAGGTTAATTAGAGGAAAACGTTTATTGTCTTTGTATGTGGCCCTGCGATTGTGATCAGTCGAGAATGTATCCTGTCTCTCGTGCCATGACAGCTTGCTACGTTTTCCCCCGTGACCGTGTAAGCGGTAGAATATGGATGGATGGTCGGAAACTCCCCATAGGAAGAAATTCAAGTCCAGTTGCCAGGAAAAGAAGATTTTGGCAAGATTTTCTTGAAACACATTTAAACGCTGGCCCTGGTTATGACAAAAAATTTCCAGCACATTGTGAGGCCTACTAACAAATTTGTTGGAACGGCAGTTTAAGCTTTGAGCTGATAATCTGTCCAAATTATCTTGGAGCCAAACGGTTTACAAATAAAATGCCAGTTGTTAGACCGTCCGCTTTCACAGCTTGAGTATCCATGATGCTTATTGTTTAAAAGACAAAAAAAAATCATGAAACATTATAATATTTTAATGTGCAGACCCGAACAAAAAACTGCAATGTTCAATGCCATGTACAGTACATAAACCTTGCATAGAGAGCCCGCGGTTTACTCTGTGCTAAGGGTGTCTTTTGACACCCACACACTTAAAAGACTTAGTCTCCCCAGCTACATTCAGCAAAAACCAAATAGCGAAAGATACAATTTTGATCTATTTCAAATAGTATTTCAAATAGACGCACTGTCCTCCAAGCAGATGATACCACAGATGACTCGTGTAGCCTGTTGAAAAAGCAATCTGTAAGGCAGTGGTTTTTGGTGTGACACAGCAAGCAAGAGGGCGACAAGGAAATGAAAGTGGATGCAGAAAATTGAATGTTTTCAGCTTTATCTTACTCTGTACCAATGTGCAAATGCATGCTGCCAACTAAAAACTGCTTTCAGTCAGTGACGTGCCGTGAGGTTCATGGCTGGTGAGGCACTGACGTCATCACCATCAGATTTACAAACATATGAACCTTACAGAGTAGCTTATTCACCATTTTATTGGTAGCAGTTGACGTGTTTTGTTTAAAATGTCGTATCAGCATTTTTTACATATACAAACTGTAGCATAGAAAATAAGCGCATTTAAAAAACGTTATCTCTTACCTTTACTTATAAATGAAGTCCATGCACCGCTCCTACTGAAGAAAAGCATCGGTAACTTGCTTGTAGAAGTCTTCCTTATCTTTCTTCAGTTTTAAAAGTCTCTCTGTCTCAATGGAAATCACTGCCAGTGAAGACAGTGGTCCTTGATCGGTCCAGTTCCCACTGTATGTTTTAAGTCTTTTTGGTGCTGAGAATGAGCGCTCCGCCGATGCTGTCGTAGCCGGAACGGTGACCATCGGCCGGAGCAACTTTGTTGCCTCGGGAACAGTTTGAATGAGATCCTTCTGAGCCAAAAAGTTGAGAGGCTTCCCAGGAGATTTACATTCATCCCTCACATTTGTGTGCTATACAGCCCGATGAGATCGGCAAAAAAATAGCTGGATGGCTGCACTTGACTTGCTAGCTGTTTACTGTAGCTTGCTATTGCTAATTCTATTGTTCTGTAGCCGAGCAGTATGGAGGATCCCTGGGATCAGCGGTGCCCCCTACCACGAGGCACCGTCACTGCGTGCCTCACTTAATGTCTCTCTGCAGTCGTTTTATGATTACAAGAAACACGTTACATTTGTTGACAAAAAACATTAGACATATCAGCTAAACTATGGAAATATAGTTCATATATCAAAAAGTTTTTTTTAATAGTGATATCCATAGAGACAGCAATATAGTATCAGTGCATAGCATGGCATCATAGTTAGCAGAGTCATAGCGCAATCCATAGTGGGCTAAGCTGGTTGCCGCGTCACCGCACGTCTCTTCTTCATATTTGAATGGTAAATGTGATTATTTTAGCAATTTTGAAAAATAAAAACTAAAAATGGTGAAGCTACACGGAAAATGACTTTATAGTACAAATCACTGAATAAATATAGCCATTTAATTTATTTTTCATTTTGCATTTTTTCCTTTCTGTGATGACAGGTGAGGCCCAGCTTCCCCTGCCTCTACTGACTGCACGTCACTGCTTTCAGTGTATTTCAATATTATAAATGAATTAATAACATTGTACTTTTTCATTTATTTATACAATTTTAATTCATTTTTACACACACACAGAACACACCTGGGAAAAAAAAACAGAACATTGTATAACTGTCGGCTCAAATGACAGTTCATGTGAAAATGTGTATTACCGACCTTTCAAATAAAATTCCCTTTAAAATTCCCTTTATAATGCAGCCATGTTATGGCTGCATTATAAAGAGAGAAAATATCTCTGCAAGGTAACCTTCGCTGTGTGGAGTATATCTGCACCCAATATCTATATCATTATGAGGCAGAGGAATATTTTGCCTTGAGCAGCTTGAGTCTTTCCCAGCATTTCACTGTGAGCTGTCAGACCACAACCTTTTTTTTTCAGTCTTTTTAAGCATACAAATCTAATAAGAAACTTGGCCCCGTTGCTGTGGTCTACCCGTTCCTTTGTCTCCAATGTTCCTTTACACAGTTGTATACGTGTTGCCATGGGTTCATCGCAGGGGGAGAGACATAAGACCTCCATCAATGAGGCTGTCATATGATTCACAGATGCCTGTTAATTCCATGAACGAGAAGTTTTCCATATCCAGATTGCAAAGTGGGAGATGACTGTGTGTGTGTGCGTTATTATTTCTTTGCTATAACTACATCAATTGTTTCTGTGCGGTTACCACATTTCCCAGTTCCTTCCAGCCATTTGTGCCTTCATTCAATCTTTTATCTTTGTACTAAGGACATCTGTGTCGCTTTGACTGACCTGTCATAACAGATAGATGCATCACCTTTCCTCTAGCAAGGGGCCTGGGGAAAAAAAAATAAAAATCCTGCTGATGAGACATCTCCATTTTTCGACAATTTGGATTGATCCCAAAACATGTTTGGCTTGGAACCCACTTGTGTTTAAAGTCTCCCTTCCATGGGTCGCTCCATCATATACATGACTGCACACACACACACACGTAGTTCTATCATCAACAGTAGCAAGTTGGCAAGAATCATTTTCAACTCAGGACATTACAATATGCTGTTGTTGTTCATGGTGGGGATTTTTGGCCTCCAGGGGGCGCCATACAGTGTGTGCGTGCGTGCGTGCGTGTGTGTGCGTGTGTGTGTGCGCGTGTGTGCGCGTGTGTGCGCGTGTGTGCGCGTGCGTGCGTGTGGGGGGGACTACTTCTGTATAATTTTACTAAAAAACGAGTTATTACGATTATCTCTTAAAATGGAAAAGTTCTCATTTATTATCAGTAATTTATATGAACTCAAAACAAGGAGTGAATTTATCAATATGACCTCTTGTTGTACTTTTAAACATTACTTTAATTGTTTTTATATACTTACAGGGTTTTTATTTTGTGACATTTATACTGTATTTCAGATTTTTTTAATCATTTGTAATTTGTTAAGAATGTAAATTGGCTGACGTATTATCTTATGTTATCTGTTATCTTAAAGACAACAGTAAAAACAAGGTTATTTAATTTTTTATGTAATGGTATGTACTGTAAATGGACGATTGAGGGGCGCCATATTAGATCATGCCTAGGGCGCCGCATTGGGCAGGGCCCGGTCTATATATATGAGATACATGTACCTGAGCTTGTAGGAGCAGAGAAAGAAACTAGAGCCATCACATTTCATCTTATAATCTACAAAGATCATTGTTGTATTACTTAAGATATTGCCACTAAATATGCCATTTTCCAGGTGTGAAAGTATTCTAAGATTAAATCTCATTGAGTATTGTTTTGTTTTTACAGTGTGAAATATAATCTGCATGTTGAGATTGAGATAAATGCATAAGCAGTTTCGGTAGATAATGAAATAGATCATGGTTTTCATATTTTTCAACCGATGCCCACTGCCAATACACGAGTCAAGCAGAAGATGCACACCGTCTCTTAATGTCTTCAGAATTGAGGAAGCTTCTCCAATGATTGGCCAAATGTCTTGAAAATTAATCAGTAAAATAGATAACAACCTCGAACACGTTATTTTGTTCTGAAAGCCGCCCGGTTTTAAGGGTTACACACCTATACTCAAGGCAAGAGGTCGCTATGTCAAAAGCAATATTGACTAAAACAAACGACCCTATTGAAGGCAGCATCAACCTTGCTATGAATCTATCACCCATATTAGAAGAATAGGCCAAGGATAATGACAAAAGATAAAATAAAATGAGAATGGAGCATATAACGCAACACCAGTCACTTCCTCTTTAATAATGCTTATTAACTCAATGCCTGTGTATTTTGATTAACTTCACTTTGAACAAAAAAAGAAATTAAATTCATAAAAAAAAAGGAAACCCATGTGGACTCATATCAGACTCATATTCATTCTTTTTTTATAGCAACACCCAGGGAAAATGCAGAATCTATAAACTAGGGATTTATGAAATCCATTACTGGTGTTAATGAAGGGCTGCAGTATTGTCTTGACCATAAAATAGGGACTTTTAGAAGATCTTTTGGCCTTGAGCTATTGCCATATCTTTTTTTAGGAACAGGCCAAAATGAACTTGATACTAATTTCCTTAAACTATCTTTCCATATTTTTTTTTTTTTTCGAACATAGAGCCAATGCGGCAAATCCCAAGGTAGGTCTCTATCAAATCTACATTGCTGTTTGGCTATTAAAAGGCTTTTTATGGCTCATTACCGGGTGCTTTTGATGTTTGAAGGGAGATATGTCACCGGCGTAAACTACAGCTTTCCGTGTTTTTTTTTCCTTTGTTTTTTGATGTCATTGTGCTGCTCCATTAAACTGATGTGAAGCCGTACAGTTTACATCAATTGGCGGTGAGGGAAGACAGATGTTTTACAGTAACTTTTTGGCTTGTTTTGTTGTTTTTTTTTTTTTCTTTTTATATCACTGTATGTTAAATTGATTTGTAATCCTACACATTTTATGTAAACTGAGACCCTGCTCCTCACATCCGAACAACTTTAATGGGAGCGTTCAGCGCGTCTAACCTGCCATTTTGATTTATTGCTCGCGTTAACTGGAAGGAACTTGTAACAACGGAGCACCAACCTCACCCTGGCCTCTCCGGCCAAAGTCAGGGAACCTTTCCTGACAAAGGTTTTAATTGCGGCTTTAAATTACAAAAAAGGATGCAATGGGATTTCAGGGACTGTGCGTTGTTTCAAGGTTGTTTGACAGCGAGCCTGCTGAATATCTGGATTCGACTGTCATCGGCATTCATATAAGGGGAATTTGAAGAAACAGGAACTGTCACGCTGCATTATGACTGAAACCGTGCAGGTTTCTGTTTGCGGTTTAATGTGTATGGGAACCATAAATGAGGCAGAAAAATAGAAGATATTGACATAATGAGGCTGCTCTGAGGACAGAGGATGAGGGAGGGGATAGATATCGCAGTTGAAGAGGAGACCATGTGAGAACTCCTGACAGCATCGGCTGCTGGACCTGCCGGCCCACCAGCAGTTAAAGCCCCAAAAACCCCCATACTTGATGGGAGTCCTCAGCATGGCTGGGTTTACAGCAACACATACAAGCATGGCCTGAATCAGTGGAGCAAGTAAAAGCTTCCCCTGTAAAGTCAAATTCCAGCCATTTATATGGCACGCGTTAAATATATGATGGCAAGCGACACCCTCTTTGATCACACTAGTGAGGTAATACAGAGTTTACCTGCTGCCTTCTCTGTCACAGGTCTGAAGTGAAAGTGTGTGAATATAAAGTAAGAGTTTGGGATAATTTAGCATCTCAAATCTTTTTTTTTTTTTTACCACTTGATATATTTTTCCTTTTTAACCATTTTGTGTCGTGTCAGAGAGAAAAAACACCCAATAAATTAGTATATGTTAGCATGACTGCCTGACTTTTTGGGCTTTAACTCCTATCAAACAAGTCACGAGGGGAACCCAAGCTGGTAGAAGTTTCAAATTTCATAAACCTAAAAATACAGAAGCACAAGTACATCCTTTTAGCATACACACTACAGACAAGTCACATGTACATTCCTCTGTGTCTGCGGGACCCCTGTAGGTTCCTCAAAGTGCCTGAATATATTTCACAAATTTCAAATAAATTTCAATTACTGGTAAAATATTACAAGTGCAGATGACCATTTATCAACATGTGAACAAGCAGGTGAAGAAAGCATTGTGATAAACACATTCAAATCATAAATAAGACAATATGTTTTATATGCAAGGCTACAGTGCTCTTGGTCAATCCAAAATGTTAACAAACACTCAAACTTGAACATTTAAGTAGGTAGTTTTGGATTTCTTTCTTTCCTTCTTTCCATCTATATATACACCATTATTAGGCAACTATTACTGTGCAAAATTATTATCCAACTAAATGAAAAAAAGATTTCCCCATCTCACTTGTTTATTTACACCTATTTGTGAAAATAATAAATAAACTCAAAATTTATAAATAAACATTCTGAGATTTTCCCCCAAAAAACAAAAAACCTCAATGACCAATATAGTCAACCTTCTTTTCGATAACAGTCACAATCCTTCAATATATAGGAGTCAGTCAGTTTCTCGATCTGGTCAGAATCAACTTTTTGTGCAGCTCCAACCATAGCCTCCCAGACACTGTTCAGAGAGGTGTACTGTTTACTTTCACTCTAAATTTCTTGCTAAAAAGGGCCCAAAAGTTCTCAATCGGAAAAATACAAAACCAGAAGAAGGGGGTCATGTCATTTGTTTTTCATTTTTTAAGGCCTTTACTGGCCAGCTGTGCAGTGGACTACTTTGATGCATGTGATGGAACGTTGTCTTAAGATAAGATAAGATAAGATAAGATAACATTTATTGATCCCCATAGGGGAAATTCCTTTGTCCCTGTAGTGTAACACTTTCTGCATAATGTCAAAAAAATAAATTAAAAAATAAAATTAGCATGAATATAAATATAAATAGAGATACAGAAGACAGAAGACAGAAGATAGCAAAATAGACAGCAGCAACAACATCAGGGATAGTAGTGGACAACATAAAGGAACAGTAAAGGTGAAAAATACACAACCAGAACTAAATGACAATATAAATAGAGTGACAAAAAAAAATAATAAAAATAGTGCATTAGTAGTACATAGTGTGTGTAAGTACTGCTTAAGTATTGCATAGTGCATAAAAATCAAAGTCTTCTTGAAAGATGCAGACTTTTTCCTGTACCACTGCTTGAATAAAGTGTCTTCTAAAAATTGGCAGTAGGTCTTAGAGTTGATTTTGAGTCAATTTTCAGCCTGAAAAGGTCCAAATTGTTCACCTTTAATAATACCTGTCCGTACCAGTACCCCACCTCCACTTTGGACAGCAAAGACTAAACACGTTATTTATGATTTGCTGCAATTTGGTGGTTCCACCATAGTGAAAAAATGTTGTGTCCCTATGAAAAAAGGTCAAGTGTGGGGGGGAAGAGTTTAACCGTGCATTATTTCAAATGATGTGTGTACATTTTTTTCCTGACTGACAGGCTCAGAATTAGTAACAGATTTTGCAGTAGAAAACCCGCCACAGAAATAAACATTTAGCCTCCATGTCTCAGATAACTATCTGACCACATAGTGTTGTAAAATATGTGTGTAGCTCATGCATGATTTATTTCCTGACCCCCCACGTTCACATATAAAGTAGATATATTCACATACATATTTATGTATGGTGTTTAGGTGTTTGTTTCCAATGGCTACATGTATCTCGCTTACTTTTCCCATTGTAATTGAACAATATCCTCTTCTGTAGAATTCTATTAAAATTTTCCTATTTCTGAGAATCTCATCTTCATAAGATGGATGAAGCCACCCTCCCATGCCCATCTGGCATCCAAACTTCCAGATTGTGAGTTTAAGCTTGGGTACGTGTGAAAATTACCCTGGCAACTACCTAGATCTATGGATTAAAGAGTACTTTCATTGTTTTTATCATCATTCTGTTCCTCTCAGTATTGCTGTTGTCTCTTGACAGATACACCTTCTCAATTGTTCTTTCTTTGGTTATTACCTATCTTTGTTTCTCATTACAACTGAATTTATGTGTGATATGTGTGATATAGCCACTGAAAGGTCACTGAAAGGCGTTCCCAGGCAAGTCTAGAGAAATAGTATCATAATCTGATTCTTTCAGTCACTACCATAGGTGGTACCATAGGTGAGGATGGGAACATAGACCGACCTGTAAATTGAGATAAATTGAGCCTTCTCGCTCAGCTCCCTCTTCACCACGACAGACTTGTATAGAGTTCACATCACTCCAGACACTGCACAGATCTGCCTGTCGATGTCCTGTTCCATCCTTCCTTCACATATGAACAAGATACCCGAAGATAATAGAACTCTTGGGGCAGGACCTCTTGCCTGACCCAGAGTGAGCATTCAACCCGTTTCTGGTTGAGCACCATGGTCTCGAATTGGGGGTGCTGATCCTCATCCCAGCCGCTTCATACTAGGTTGTGAACGGCTCCAGTGAGAGCTGGAGATCATGGCTTGATGAATCCAACAGAACCATATAATCTGCAAAAGCAGAGACTCGATCCTGCGGCCACCAAACTGGATCCCCTTGGTGCCCTGGCTGCGCCTAGAAATTCTGTCCATTGGACAGATGAGGTCAGTACCGCCCCGCTCCCACTGTACATAGTGTTGACAGAGCACTGCTTCCCCCTGCCTGAGCTGCTGGATGGTGGACCAGAATCTCTTCCGATGCCTACGTTTTTGCCTTGGCAACCACCAAAGCCGCAAGCTTGGCCTGACGGTACCTGTCAGCTGCCACCGGAGCCCCACAGGCCAGAAAGACCCGATAGGACTCCTTCAATTTGACGGCATCCCTCACCGCTGGGGTTCACCGGCGGGTTCGAGGGTTGCTGCCCCGACAGGCATCGACGACCTTACGGCTGCAGCTCCAGTCTGCCACCTCGACAATGGAAACACAGAACATGGCCCATTCAGACTCAATGCCCCCCACCTCCCTTGGGAGAGGGTTGTCGCTCTGCTAGAGGTGGGAGTTGAAACTCCTTCTGACAGGGGACTCTGCCAGACATTCCCTCACATTACATTTGGGTCTGCCGGATCTGATGGGCATCCCAACATCAGAACCAGCTCACCACCAACTAGTGATCAGTCGACAGCTCCATCCCTCTCTTTACCGGAGTGTCCAGGACTTGCGGCCGCAAGTCCGATGACACAACCACAAGGTCGATCAAAGAACTGTGGTCTAAGGTGCATTGGGGCCAAGTGCAAATATGGACACCGTAATGCCTGACCATAGTGTTTGTTTCTTATGCACAATCCGTAACAAGCACAGAAATCCAAAAACAAAACATGGTGAGACCATTCCTCTCAATCACGTCCTTCCGAGTCACACTGTTGTTGCCCACATGAGCGTTGAAGTCTCCCAGTCGAACAGGGGAGTCCCTGGCACTCTCTCGCAACCCCTCAAGGGACCCAAAGAAGGGTGGGTTAACTGAACTGCTGTTGAGTACATAGCCACAAACAACAACCTGAAGGTGGAGGGAGGCTACCCTCTTGTCCACTGGATTGAACCCCAATGTACAGGTGCCAAGTTGGGGGGAAATCAATATGCCACACCAGCCCGGCACTTCTCACCAGGGGCAAGTCCAGAGTAAAAAAGAGTCCATTCCCTCTCAAGAGACCTCGTTCCTGACCCAACGCTGTGCATTGAGGTGAGTCCGACTAGATACAGTCGGAATCTCTTAGCTTTGCGCACCAGCTCAGGCTCCTTCTCCCCCTAGTGAGGTGACCTGCCATGTTCCAAGAGCCAGCTTCTGCAGCCGAGGATTGGACTGCCAAGTTCCCCCGCTCCTGCTAGCACCCAGCTCACACTCGACCTGACTCTCTTTGGCCCTTCCCATGGGTGGTGAGCCCACTTTTGACAGTATGAAAAAGAAAAAGTAAAACTAAATATAGTAATTTAATTGAAGTGGTTCACTGGTTTGTCTCTCATCCTAGCCTCATGGGGCATCTAAGTGCAAATTAACCAGATCAACCCTTGTTGGTCTATCCAATGAATTATACTTCATTGTCTCAAAGAAAGCAATTTTTACCACTTTGATCACAGGCTTATATATTTATAGTGTCAACTTTGACTGAAGATGTGCTGTCATCTGTTTCCGGCGTGAAATAAACAAGTCCTTGATATATATCTGAAGATTTGTTGTGGTTGTTAGTCTGTATCCAGGTCTTTAATTACATTTCACAACAGTGGACATCTGAAACATCTGCTACAGACAGATTGATCTTTATTGTCTCATGAAGACACATAACTTTTAAAATGTTTTGTGAGAAATTGTGCCCTCCATTCCATGTGACTGTGTATATTTATTATACTTCATGAACCCTTTGCAGGACATTCCTCTCTGCATTCGAGAGAGAGAGAGAGAGAGAGAGAGTGTGTGTGTGTGTGTGTGTGTGTGTGTGTGTGTGTGTGTGTGTGTGCCCTCTAATATCATGTAACTAGATGAAATCTATTCAATAGAGGGCACACAAACACACACACACACACATGCACACGCATATATATATATATATACATATACATATATATATATATCAAGCAGCAAAAGCTGCTTGGTGTGCTTTGCACTTAAAAGTCTTTGTGATATTGTTGGAAAAATTGCTTTTCAGCACACTTTTTTTGCTTTTCAGCTCATGCTTACATTCTTTTGCTTTGACTACTGGGGGCTACTGTGACAGCAAAACAATAAGCCCCCCTGTACCAAAGCAACTTGTATGCCAACCAAAGCATTACTTCAGGGGTCTCAAACTCAATTTAGCTTGTAGCCGCCGGAGGTGGAGTCTGGGTGAGGCCGTATTGAGTATTCCATAAAGGGTTTCTAGTATTCTAAAAAAAAGTGTACAACTGTTCAATCTTCTCAATCTTTATAATCAGCAGTTCTATAGAACATAGGCTTACCTACTACTAATTCTACCATAACTCTTACCTACTCTGTGCTGTTAGGGACCTGACAGCAACTTTGCACAGTTGAGCAACATTTGGCTCGGGGGAGGAAATAATTGAGATCCTCTGTCTATCTAGAAAATGCTTATCAGTGAGTTTGGACCTGTATTTTAACTTATTAAAGTCCATGGAGGCGAAGACCATTTAACATAGATATGAGCTCCCAAAAAGACACATGGCCTGAACTTCCTGGAAAGCTCATGGAAGGTGGGGGGGTAATTATCTCAAAAATTGTCCAAGCCTGTCTGCTTTTCCACTCACAATTGCACTGCAGGCCAGTTAGCTCCAATAGCATGGGCTTAAAACCCCTAACTGGTCCTTTTTTACCTTGCCTGTGACAGAATGCCTTGCCATGGGAAAACCTCCTGGAAGTGACCCAGTTTTTCTCTGCACTCTTTTTCCAGACTTCAGGAACCCCCGCACTCTCCCATTGGACTTCTGGAGCCCCCGCACTCTCTCGCAGAATTTCAGGAGCCCCCGCGCTCTCTGATTCAAGCTTCACCAACCCCAGGGTCCTCCTGCCTGTCTTCGATTCACCTGCTTTCATCTACATTCTGCTGTTTTGAACTGTTCACCCGCTACCATGAGCTTCAGTAAAGTTGTTTTGATCCCTCTCTCTGTTGGTGCGTAGTCTTGGTTTTGCAATTGGGTCCATAACAGATCCGTTACAAGTTAATGGAGCAAAAATGGTTGGGGACCGCTGCCAAAAGTGATTAAAAATATATAAATCGCACAGGGCAATGACTTAGCAAAAATGGGGGTGTCAGAAAGTCAGGTGGGCAGCACTAACACTAAATTTTAATGTCAAGTAGGGGCCACAAATATTGTCTCGCAGGAGGGGCCCCTGCATAAAATCCTCATCATCCCTATAGTAAGACCTATTATCTCCCTATCGTACCCCGAGTTTTCCCCGGTCGGCATCTGCCATTTGGGTCAGGCACCCTCCGAAAATCATGACCCTTAATCTTTGTTTTGTAAGTGGTGCCACAACTGAAGTGGTTCGAGTGGTCATCTTAAAACTAACTGAATCTCCCAAGTTCTATTCCACAGCTCGTCTTAGATTGTTGAAGTGTTGTAGAGCAAGACACTAAACCTTTAGAACTTCCCCAGGCACTGCCAAGGGGCCTCTTGCTGAGCATGGTCAAATTTTATTATGTATATCTGAATATGAGGAGACAAAGTGCTTCTTGTTCTCAGCTTCCAGACTGTCCTGTTGGTGGGGCATTTAGTGCTGCCTTTGTAATCCTTCTTCCCGGTCTGCTGGGGAGGGATCGCAACAGCATGCCCTTTGTACCTGCCCTCTTCACCTGTTCTCTTTTTTTTGCTGCCCTTGGATCACAACCTCTCACCAAGGCCTCTCACGAATGAAAATCTCGTTTTACCCGACTGCCATAAGACTCCTTATTAGCTGACACTCAATCTTCTTTTCAGCATTTTACATGCAGCACTTTAGATGGAACTATTGCTATTTAAACTGTACTCATCGTTCCACACCAAGCTGCACTCATTGTTTCACTTGCACTGCCAACACTGCTCATATTTGTATTTGTACTACCTATTGATTGTCAATCCAAATGCACTGTGGACATTGAAGTAAGAATTTCATTGTACAGGGAAAAATGTTTCCACTCTGTATATATGACAATAAACACTTTGAATCTTGAGCTGTGCAGTAAGTCTACCATGTACTTCTGAGACAGCAATTTTAGACTTTAGTCTGTATCCTGAATGAACAAACCGTATTTAAACTTTCCTGTTGTTTGACCAATCAGCTCAAAACCGTTTCTTACTCCTCTAACTCCACAGTTATAACATTTAAGAACATTCCACAATTAGGGTTTTTGAGGTCATAAATCAAGAAGTCTACTTGCGTTCAGATTATGAAGAATGAAAATAGGTCTTACAAGTAATCGTCAGCAAAAGTTTGGCTCTAACGCAAAGTAACAATTTTCCTTCCTCCATCCATCCATCTTCCACCGCTTATCCTGCACTCAGGGTGACTGGGGTTGCTGTAGCCTATCCCAGCTGTCTTTGGACAGTCGATCGTAGGGCGTCATATGGAGACAAATAACCATTCACACTTTGAATGAACCAATTTGGAGTCTCCAATTAATGTTCTGCATGTTTTGGGTCTGTGTACCTATGTACACGGGGTGACCATGCAAACTCCCAACATAAACCGGGGTCCTTCTTGCTGTGAGACGGAAGCGCCACCTTAAGTTCTGTTTTTTTTTCCGATTTCAGCATCTTGAAAATGTCAGCATCTTCAGAATCACCCTTCATTTGATACACAGATTCTCACTATAAAACTCTATCTTGTACCTCTAACTGTCTGCCCACGGCTGAAGAATAAGTCTCATCAAGTGATCAGTGTGTTTTGTCTAAAGGTGCATAAATTGAAGAACTGCTTGGATTGGAATCGTTCCCATATGCTTCATCCACACCCGTTAATCAGTTCGATGTAGATAGAGGGCTCTGGTTACTCGTTATCAAACCTTTAAACAACACATGGATCCACTTTAAGGCACTCTTTTTCCCAACAGAGTCTACCGCTCTATTTTGGTTTAACAAGCGAATCCTCTTGTCAGTACAATCGTATTCTTCTCAGGAAGCTAGATATGCTTTGCGGTGATAGTAAAGAAGGGGAATTGATTTAGGGATAAAAAATGTGTGTGCAAACCAATGTTTGTGCTACTTTCCGGGGTCTCTGTCATGTTAAAAGCAGAAACTACAAAGTCCTGTTTATGTGTTTGTATTTTTCTGTTGATGGTTTCCACATGTAAGGGAGCCTGCATTGACGAGGGCTTTTATTGGTAGCTACCGAGGGGGAGTGGAGCTGGGCCAACATTTTTGCTCTCTTCCCGGCTTTGCTTTCCCTTTGCGCCTCTTGCCCACCTAGACTGCAAGCACACAAAGACACACACGTACAGCATCAGTGGCAGATCGGGGCTGAGTAACTTCACTAATCTTTCTACAGTCGGATCAGATAATTAGACACCTTAATTGGTTTTTAAAGGGTTTGATAAATAAAATGCCACTTTTCATCTCCCATGGTGTCCTGACTGAAGTGGTTTGTTTATTACATCTTAGCCTCTTTCTCATTTTTATACACCAAGTGAAGGTCTTCCTGTCTTTGGAGAATAGAAAATGAGCGTATTGATCAGTTCTACATTTAACTCCGGAGCACCAAAGGACTGTTTTTGCACTTTTTTTAGTTTTCATTACAGAAGCTATTGCAGTAACGTAAAGTACTCCATATGAGCGCAAACACAAAATACGATTTAAAATTAATTGGTTTAAACAAATTTATCTCAGAAGTAGAAATTTTTGCTGGCCCTTGTGCTAATAGGTGGCACTTCAGTCTTCCAGGGGTATGGACAAGAAAACAGTAGATACTGAGCAGAGTCACAAAGCATTAAATGAAGAGGGAAAATAAAATAACAGTCAACTGGAAACCACCGAAACCTCATTAAACCAAGGCCCCAGCAGGCAGATTTTAATGAAAAATAAAATACTGCGAGCTCCAGAGGTCAGCTGCTGTGGTTGCAGTACCTCTGAAGTACCTGTGGAGACTTTACTCTGCTTTCTCAAAGCAGTCCTTTGTCTGCTGCTGTACATTTAACAACAAAATTAGGACTTTGGCTGTTTCTCAAAATGTCCTTTTAAGACGACAACTACATATTTCTTTTTCATTTCCACAGAGATTGTTCTACTGCGTCTCAGTAAATATTAGCCTATCGGTATTATCTGTGCTTTATCCCCCTTTGATGGGTAGATTAATTCCCTCTTATCAATGATTCAAGCTGTTGTCACTTGAGAGGACAAAGAAGTACAGATCTTGAGAGGAAAAAGAAGTACAGATCTTAAAATTCTCACATGTGGCTCTCAGCGTCATTTTGATTTCAAATGTACCAGTAACACCCATGAGCATGCCTGTTTAATTTAGAATGGTATTTCAATACCGAAGACACCCAATGCTGCATGAAAATAGACCCCACAGTTTTGCAAAGATGAGGCAAGAATATGGCACAGAGACCAAAGAGTAAATTGCCAGGGCAAAATGAATTGGTCTCCCTTGGATTTGTTTTTGTTTTTTTCCCTGCAACTGGCAACACAGGCAAATCAGAGTAACTGAATAACCAATTAGATTCGCTGAAAGAGTAAATATGTTATTTATCATATACTGTAAGGTCAAACAAAGGCAATTTTTAATATGTTTTTTTTTAACCCTTCAGTGAATAAACATACATACTGCTGCTGGTTTTCTGCAGCAGTTAGCCATGGGCTTCCCTCTCCCTTGCAATTAACTGACCAGCCCTCAAATCAGTCTTACACCGCCTGAGATAACGGATTCTGATTGGCCGGTGATTCAAGAACCCAGTGGAAATCAGAGGTAATGAGGCACAGATGTATCTGAAATTAAGTTAGAGCCCATTACCTTCACCTGCTTGCCAGGTTAGTGAGTGTAGACCTCCTTTGGCAGACTTATGACTTATTTGTTTACCACATAAAAAAGGTTATCCTGGTTTACTGAATGTTTACAAATAAAACCTGCTATTCCACTTCAGTTGCCACCCAACTGAAGAGGAATTTTCTTTCATATTATTTTTATAATTTCATCTGCTGCAGCAGCTGAAAATTTTGATTTCACCTTTCCTTTTGTCTGAAATCACAAAGGAAATCAAAGACTGAAGCATGGCTATTTATATTTGCTTTGTCCTGAGGTGAAACTGCCTCTATGCACTTCTTATTTTGTTATCAACATTTCCTTTCTGCACAAATTAACACTGAAATGCACACACTCGCACAGGCACACTCGCACAGACACACACACCACTTCTCTACAGCTCCTGTCTGTGTCTCATTTTGGGTTTCCAGATCACCTCCAACATTAATAAACAGTTTAACCTCACAGAGGAACATAGTGCTGTCAAGAGTTTGACAGATTAACATATTCACTAATGATGTGTGTGATCATTAAATTACAGCGGTGTTGACATTGCTGATGACAGGGCTATGCTGCATGTAATTACCTGTACTCACTGCACCACTATACTTTGTGTCAAGCATATGTCAATATTAGTTTAATATACAACAACCCCTATTTGAAGGCTATTCCTATTCATTTTTTTGAGGTATGAAATTCACAAGTTCACTTTAATTTCACTATTGAAGTCTAAGTAGGTGGTATTTTTTCATGGTTCTGCTTCCACTCACAGCTACGCGTGTCACGGGATGCATGGCTGCACTCATCACAGAAGGCGCGACTACGAGCAAATCGTAAGGGCTTAAAAGCCATAGTCTCAGCCTCACAAGTTCCAGGGTCTTGGCCGCACTGTTGCTCTTCTCGTTCCTGCTGTACCACCCTCATTTTTGTCTGTCGCTCGGGAAATATACATGGGTTTCTCCTCATCCTCTCACTCTCATGTCTTATCTGTTGTTCTTAGTCTGGATGAGGGGGGAGTTTTCTCCCCATCTGCCTTCCTTTCTACTGTGCCCTCATCCCTTTCTCTTATCTGTCTATTTTTCTGGGATTTTTTTTGTGTGTGTCGACACCTTTTGGTGTCCCCTCTGAGTTCCCTGCCCCTTGCTGTCCGCCTTCAAATTCTGTACGGTGGCTCATCCGCTCTGTCACTCTCAATCTGTCTCTGTGTATATCCTCTCTCTCTGCTGTCTTCCACTCAGAGCCTGTACCGGATCTGGGAATCCGTCAAGACGCCCCAGAGGACCATGGCTGGACCATTTAAACCCCAGCATTCTCCTGCCGATCCTTTTGGTGGGCAATGTGCCCTCTAATTTTTCATATATCTGGGCATACAGACAACCTCGCTGAGCACACCGAGGATCAGTGTGAGCAACATTAGATGTGCACGCTGTGGCCACACACCGGTATCACACCTGGGATCATAGCTTCCATTTAGTCCATATTTTTCCATCATAAAACTCGCTTACTACTTTAGCTTCGCTGCATGTTTTGCAGGGCAGACCTTTCTCACTCGAAAAAGAAAAAAATCTCACCCAGTTTCACCGCTGGTTCTTCTGTTTGCATATACTCAGCCATTCTGACATAAAAGAACCGCATTTCTTTTTTACTTTGGTTCGGCGAGTGGACGTATCACATTCACTGCCCGCTCATTTTGCCATGATAAGGGGTTAGCATGTTAGCATTAGCATCACTTAACTCCGCCACACTGTTATTATTGTCATATAGCATGTATGGGCAGAGCACGTGCGCAAGTACTGTCAATGCCGTGATTGGCTGCGTAGCGTAATTGCATTTTATCGTATGATTGGCTGGACACCTGTCACTCACTGAGTTACACAGCAAAATGGTACAGAAAAAAATGTTATATATCTAATTAATTTGCAGTGTGCTCACTGCACTGGATAGGTTTTCTTGTTCGCTTAGAGCAGTGCGCAGTTTCGCAGTTTTGCAGCTTAGAATGAACATTGTTGGTGGATGTCAGCGTTGTCCTGCCTGGTCACCATGTACCAACCTTGTCTCTCGGTTCCCGGCACCATCAGCGGTGGCCGTGTCCACCCTCAAGGCTGGCTTTTTGGCAGGTCTGCTGTATTGACTCATCAATTATTTCTTACTGAATATTTATTCATATTAAGAATTGTCAGGACCCTATCTTAATGGATATTATCTCTATTTAGTTGATGGAAATTGATATAGGGAGCATTTTTTAACAATGTTTTCTTGATGTTATACAGATCCGGCACTTTGTCATATGATTCAAAATGGTTGCTCTTACTAGGCCAATTCTTAAGTAATGGTGTTATCAGTGTCTCAGCAAAACACATTTTCCAATTACACATTTTCACTGCTAAGATGCGGAAAGCTCCTCTTGTCTAACCGCTATATATTTTTACCCTTACTTTGCATTTTGCTTCTGAAAATACAATAACATGATCTGTTTTGGAGGCTTTAAAGCTTCATTCTTTTTTCATTTTAAATTCTCAGTATTAGTGGAATGAAATGTTGCCTGTCTTACTCAGTATTACTGAGTGTTTGGTTGCTCTGACTTTTTTTTTAAATAATCCTGCCCTAGGCAGCTACCCTATCATAAAAATGCTACACTAGTAGACTAAGTGCCCCGAGTGTGCCATTTTCCAATGGCACTCTCAGGAGATAGATATTAAATAGGGCAGAAAATGTGAATATAATGCTCGATGTTGCTGACAGACAATACTGACAATCAACTTGCGGTGCATCAGGACTCTTTACCAATAATTCATAATTTAAGCAGTGGTTTTAAAAGGTTAAGGATCACTGAATAGACCATCCTTTGTTATAGGTAAGTGAACCTGTGCCAACTAATTCTTTTATTCATCAAAAGATGATAAAATATTTAGGGCTTAGTAGGTACAGATCTGTTTGTAACACTCTAAAGGATACTTGTGTTTTTATGATGTTTCATTCACCAGACATCAGAAGGCAGAAGAATGAGTTACACATGGAACAGCCACCCAAGAGGAAAAGATACATCTGTCAGGCTTTGTTTCTGTTTACCTCGACAAAAAGGAGTCCCAATTATTATTTTAGTGCTGCATGAGTGTTTCAATAACCAAGTCCTCGTTTTACTTCAGGTTCCTCTGATGGAAAGTGAAATGGCCTTTTTGGGGTGACATTCCTTTCCTCAGAATGAGCACAAACCATTAGAAATGTTCTAAAAACAAGATGCTCGCCTGAGACTTTAGGAGTGTCGAGCTGAACTGAAACTGTCATCTCTGAAACGAGCCTGCAGTACATAAGCTCGACCGCCCAACTCGACAAAAACATTTGTCACTTTTTTACGTATGCTTACAATCACTGATGAAATAAAAGGAAATGCTGTTTTTTGAGCTTGGTTTGCAGCTAAAAAAAAGACAAATAACATAAAGTATCTATGGGGTGATAGTCCACAGCATCCCTGTCCGCTGTCTGTTGTTGCAACAGTGTCGTGTTTATGAATCATTTTGAGCCGTCATGGAGGAAGAGTAGCAAAAAAAAGATCACATTTTAAAGACGATGTTCTTTTAGTGCTTCATTGCGATGAACGATAATGTTTTTTTGGCACACGCACATCAACATGTACACCTACATATTGATGTTCTACATGTGTACATGTGATGATCTACATGTGCATGCTAAACTGGTGCAATTCGGTGTCAGTAAATGCAACCCACACAAATCCACAGAGGGCAATTGTACATCAGTATAGAATTGTTTTTCCATCCAGATGGAAAAAGTTTCATTCCAAGTTTTAAGCGTTTCGTTTTATCTCTCCTCAGCTTCAACACAGAAGGGATTTTCAGTAAAGTCATCCACATTTGTGAAAATATTACAGCAGATCAATATCCACTGCTGATAATAATGTCATATATACTCCAGTCATTACAACGCCATTAGAATGTTTACTTGAAAATGAATCGCTGAACCGTGGAAAAAGGGGGCGGTCTCGGAGCAGCATGCTTTTTTAACTACTGAGGTGCTTTTTGACAGTGGCCCTCAAAGTACTTGGCAGGGTTAAGACATCAGTTAATCCAGCCAACCTCCGCCCAGGAGTTTCAACTGTATCTAATCTGGCCTTAACCATCTGTATACAGTAGACAAGGTACGCTGTCGTGCTCAGGCTATTGTAGCAACAGTCTCATTATAGATTGTATCCACACTACTGTATGTTTACAGAGGGTGATTAGTGGACCGGCTGCCGAGGTCGACTCCTGCATTCCAGATGGCCGATCCTCAGATGCTCTTCATCATGTGCACTTAGACGCCAATTGCAGGGGCCCTCGCAGATGTAGAGGGAGAGAGAGAAATGTCCAGGCAACACTTCAATATTTTCTGCAAGGGAACCTTTCTTTAATCCTTTATGGGACATTTATAGCATCACCTAACATTTGCTGTATGGTGGGATAATGTGGATATTTCCGGAAATTATCATCTGAGGAGGCAACATTGGGATCTTAATTTGAAATCAATGGCAGTTATAATTCCATTTTTTTATATGCGGTCTGATTTTTTGTTTTAATCTTCCCTGGTCTTATTTTAGCTTGCAAGTCATTCTCCATTGTGATAATTTTGCATGTTGGGTCGTGTTGCTATTGGGTTGTGTGAATGCTACAGTGACACAAAACAATTTTTATGTGATTTATGGGAAGTTGATTGCAGTTGACACACTTTTTAAATAGGGAAAAGCAGCATTTTGACTATTTCCCACATTACTTTAGCTTGTTTATCCACGGAGAGGGTCCCTTTGTACTCTAATACTGTAAGTCTGACGGAAAAGGAAAGACCAAGATTAGTCCAGTTTTCAGTCTTCACTGTCAATTAACCAAAAGAACAGAACAACCTCTGCTGTTTGGTTCGTATGCACTAAAAAAAAAAAGGTGAAAAATTATTTTGTAGACAGACAATGTCAAGACTCAAAACTGGCCACACGTGGTAAAAAAACACAAGTTCAACCTTTAACCCGACCTCACGTCATAATGGTTATAGCAGCGGACAAATATGCAGTATATTTCTTCATCTCCTTTGTCCACATAATTTATTTATTTATTTTATTTTTTCTGCTCTTTGCAACTTTCCAACCAACCCAATTGCTTCACCACTGGAATAATTAAGATTCCAATAGTAACTATAATGAGAAAGTTTTCATGCCGTAAAAAAGGAGTCCTCCCGGTAACCCACCTACCTCATTTTATGAAGAATACTGGCTTTCATGGCAAAGTGCTGGGGATCCGATTTTACAGGAACTCCCTTGTGTGTTCCTCTGCAAATTAAAGCAAAGAGAAAGCTGTTGAAATGGCTGGACAGCAGGCAAAACCAATAGACTTGCAGGGTCCGCCTGAATGCCTCACTGGGTGTGGAAGCTTGAAGATATTTGTAATTTTATTTTTTTACCTAAACTCATTTAGAAACTTTTGGAACAATTTCCAATTTCATAGATAATCAAGAATAGACTTGATTAAATGTACAAGAAAGGATGACTCAAATATAAGTTACAAACGATACCAGTAGCTCTTACAAGAGTTTACCTGAGACCAATGTGCTTTCCTGACCCAACAAAAAGATGTTTCAACAATAGTTATCTATAGGTAATAAAGACCACTCCTCAGATTTTACAACAGGTTTGCCAAAAAAACTGCAGGTGCAGCTCAAAATAGAAATCTCGTAAACCTGCCAATCATACCCGTTCTGTACACTGAGCGCAGTTGCTTCTGCAGAGACGAGAGAAATGTTAAAAAGGCCATGCCACCATCTTTGAGTTTTATTTTTTTCGATCAGCTCTGCATTATCTGGCATCTGCCAAGATGATTAACAGGCTGCAGCCTGATGTCACCAAACAGAATTTGCTTAAATTGGGAAATCTCTTAAACACTAATATAAAAATAAAAACATATCAAGCCAATGAAGAAGAAGAAGATACCACTTAATTGTCATGTTCTGTTATACATGCAGCACAACATCAGAAAAATTTGACCACTCCATTTAACTTATCATGGATGAACCATGAGATTAGGCAGCCACAAGAGCAACACTAGGGAGGCAGCTGAGGGTTTAATGTCTTGCTCAACAAGACTTCAACAGGCCAAATGGAGCGAATTAAACCAGGAATGTTCAATTCCAAGACTACTACTCTAACCCCCTAAGCCTTGCCGTGCCTGCAATCAGAAGGTTGGCAGTTCAATAAATGGTTCCTCCTCTCTGCATTCTGAAGTGTCCATGGGCAATACACTGACACTCCCTCCCCAAGTCTCCAGATTTGGGACTCTGCTGTCATTGAGGTGTGTTTGTGTGTGAATATTATCCAGTGTGAAATGAAACGTAAGCACTATACACAAGGAGAATATTAACTCTTTTCTCTCAAATGCACAGGTGGGTAGACAGGTGGCGCAGTTGGTATTGCTTTTGCTTCATGGTAAGAAAGTCCCTGGTTCCATTCTGACTGGGGGCCTTTCTGTGCTGATTTTCCATGCTTTCATCTTTGTTTCCAAAGCATGAAGTAGTTTCACTGGAGACTCTAAATTTTCAAAGACGTGTGGTAGTTTGTCTCAATATGTCGCCCTGTGATTTACTGCTGACTAGTCCAGTGTGAACCTGGGACAGGCGCCCATGCGACCCCAAGTGCAGGAAAAGTAAAGAAAATGAATTAATTAATTAGTTGTTCCTATCTTGGAACATTTAGGAATGCAGCCACAGGGCAGATCAGGTCAGTGTCTCCCTGAGCCCAAACACGGGTATATGGAGAGGGTTGCGTCAGGGTGGGCATCTGGTGTAAAACTTTTGCCGAAACCAAATATGCAAATCAAACCTAGCAATTTGATACGGTGAAGGCCCTGGTTACCAACGACCGCCATTGACACCGATGACCCACAGGGCACCAGTGGAAATTGGACTACTGTGGTTTGAAGAAGGAGAGGGTGATGCCGTGTTTGGAAGCAGAGAGAGAAAAGGAAAGGAAAGAGCCTGGAGCTGAGAGTAGGGACTTTGAATATTGGGACTGTGAAAGGAAAAGGTAGGGTTGGTTGACATGATGCAGAGAAGATATACTGTGATATACTGTGCGTCCAGGAGACCAGGTGGAAGGGTAGTAAGGCTAGAAGATTAGCAGGAGGTTTTAATTTGTACTATCATGGGACTGACAAGAAGAGAAATGGAGTAGGAGTTATCTTGAAGGAGGAGTTTGTTAGGAATTTCAAAGAGGAGAAAGAATGTTAGATAGACTCATAAGTCTGAAACTGGAAATTGAAGGTGTGATGCTCAGTGTTATTTGAAAGCTATGCCAAGCAGGTGGGATGCAAGATAGAGGAGAAGGAGAAGTTCTGGAATGAGTTAGATGAAGTAATGCAGAATTTCCCCAGAGATGAGAGAGAGGTAATTGGTGCAGACTTCAATGGACATGTTGGTGAAGGCAATAGAGGGGATGAAGAAGTAATGGGCAGATTTGGTGTACAGGATAGGAATGCAAAGGGACAGATGGTGATAGATTTTGCAAAAAGGATGGAAATGGCTGTAGTGAACACCTTTTTCCAGAAAATGCAAGAACATAGGGTAACTTATAAAAGCGGAGGTAGGAGCATGCAGGTAGACTACATCTTGTACAGACGAGGTAAACAGAAAGAGATCAGTGATTGCAAAGTAGTTGTAGGTGAGAGTGTAGCTGGACAACATAGGATGGTGATTTGTAGGATGACTCTAGTGACAAGGAAGATCAAGAGGACAAAGAAGTAGAAGCTGAAAAGGGATTAGTGTTGTTTGGTTTTCAGGGAGGAGTTGGGAAAGGCTCTGTGTGGTCAGAGAGCGCCTCCAGATGACTGGATATCAACATTAAGTGTGATAAAGGAGACAGGTAGGACAGTAGATAAGCAGACTTGGTGGTGGAGGAGGAGGTGTAGGAGTATATATAGTGAAAGTGGTTGGCAAAGAAGAGATGGGACACTGAGGGGACTGAAGAGAACAGGCAGCCGTAGAGGGAGATACAGCGTAAGGTAACAATAGAGGTAGCGAAGGTAAAATAAAGGGCGTATGATGACTTGTATGCTTAGTTAGACAGTAGGGGGGGATAACGATTTATTCAGGGTGGTGAAACAGAGATAGAGCTGGAAAGGATGTACAGCATGTCCGGATGATTAAAGATAGAGAGGGGAATGTATTGACAGATGCTAGAAGAGTGATGGGAAGATGTAAAGATTATTTTGAAGAGCTGATGAATGAGGAAAATGAAAGCAAGGCAAGAGTAGAAGATGTGACTATTGTAGATCACAAAGTAGCAGTAATTAGTAAAACTGAAGTGAGGAAGGCATTGAAGAGGATAAAGAGTGGAAAGGCAGTTGGACCTGATGATCCAAATAGATATTAAAACAGAAAAGATGATCAGACAGAAATTGAAGGAAAGGTGTACAAGACAGTGATGAGACCAGCAATTCTGTATGGCCTAGAAACAGTTCCAATGACGAAAAGACAGGAGGCAGAGCAAGAGGTTGCAGCAATGAAGATGCTATGGTTCGCTTTTGGAGTGACAAGGATGGATCAGATCAGGAATGAGTCCATCAGAGGAACAGCTCAAGTTAGATGTTTTGGAGAGAAGGTCAGAGAAGCCAGACTGAGATGGTTTCGTCATGTACAGAGGAGGGATAGAGAATATATTGGTAGACGGATGTTGGAATTGGAGCTGCCAGGCAGGAGGACTAGAGGAAGACCAAAGAAAATACTTATGGATCTGGTGAGTGAGGATATGAAGGTAGTTGGTGTGAAAGAGGTTGATTTGTTGTAGCGACCCCTGAAGGGAAAACCCAAAGTTGAAGAAGAACTTGGAACATTTCGTATTCCACAGAACACAAGAAGAGCATCAACACTCAACATCATTAATCAAACAGAAAATACAATGACTGCAAAATATTAATATCAAAAAGAACATACTAATTTTGCATTCATTCATGCAAATTTATCATCTGTTTTTACCCATAGGTTGAGCATCATTTAAGCACCCTTTTTAAAGCATTGAATTTTGAAGTACTTACACTTTGATTGCATCGTACTAAAATTTCAAGTGACCTTTCCTAGATTTTTTTATATGTAATAAACTATCTCCATTTAACAGTTCAGTCAGGCAGGTCAAATCCTGTGACAAACACAGTTACCGCGCAGAGTCCTTGGCTGGATGACATAGGAGACAGTGTCCAGGGATTGCAGAGGGTGGATGACTCGATGTAATTACATCAAACTCATTAATCTTTCCAATATATCTTCACAAGGTCCCTGTAGAGCACAGCCTCCGTTCTGATTGCAACAAGATGGTGGAGTGGGTGTTTGTTTATTTTGGAGGGGCGGTTGCAGGTGGGGTGTCATTTGTTTTCAGTTTCACCTTTGTTTATTTCACTAGATCAGGGTGAAAATATAAAGTAAACCCGCAATGAATAAATTGTGGGTTTCTCCTCTGCCGGTTCATGTTTGTAACAATGACACAAATCTGTGAGAGGTGGATTAGACTGTATATTTTCACACAGCTTTTCTGATTTCTGCCCTTTTGCACAAATGGAAACATGATTGACACATGTATTTCCTCCAGAATATGCTTTGATGATCTTACCAAAACATTTTGTACACAGCTCCCCTTTAATCCACTAAGCTACCATGTACTTACATTTTCATGCAGTTTTGTTTTACACCGGATCATCATGCCATGAAACCCCAAACAGGCTCTGCATGTCCTTCCCGGTAATAATCAGGATAAACTCACAAGGTCAGGTATTTACAAAGCAATTACACATGTCATCAACACAATATCAATATGTCTTTTTTAATTAGTTGGCACTGCTTTTTTTTGCAGGCTGGACATCCTACACTAACACATTCTCACTCCCGATGCGCCAACAGCCTGATGGTGAAGGTTCCCTTAGCGTCACGTTTCGACGCATCAGAACCTGTTTCTTATTACTTTTTAGACAAATCTGTAGTGTCATGTCTATATCAACATCTGTATCTATATCTACACCTAACCTAAGTAAATATGGAGTTTGTATTTTACACATCTTTCAGTTCTAAATGACAAATTGCATTCCTCCACTGACACTGCACCCGAAAATAGGCACTTCTCCAGGTTTATTTGAAAAATGACAAGAAAGGGATGCCTGAAGTGTTGGTATCTGACGTAGGCTTGGTGAGTGATCACGCGTAGCCTAAATCAATACACTTGTGTTCCCGGTCAGGATAAGGGAGAGGTCTCAAATATTGCAAGAGGTAATACTCAACCCCGGGTAAAGTTGGGGTAGAATTTCCCTTTTGCCAGCTGGACTATTTCTTAGCTTATTGTCTAGAGTTCAATTGTTGATTTTTGCAGATACCAGCAAAATCAGATGTTTGTCTTCTCTTTAATTTGACTGAATGGAGTTTATATTTTACTGATTCAAGTGCCAAAAAAATACTTTGAAAGACATCCGATAAGAACAGTTATTTACAGAAATAATTGAACCAGTTGCTAGAGATAATCTACAGATTTTATTGTCAGTAGGATTAGGTGAAACCTTTAAAATGTTTTCACCACGGCTTTTGTTTATCTTCGGCAAAAGCTTGTAACAAAGTTTGTAGTTTATCTCCCACTTAAAGAATCCCACTGAAAGCACTTTGCTGTTGAGTCAGTTGATGGTCTTTTTTTCAAGGCAAAAACTGATCTGGATAGAAGATCTGGATAGAATATTGTCTATTAATCTTGTTTTTATACATGCTGAAAGGATAAAGGAGAAGATGCTAGTACAGTGACTATATCATTGAAAGCCACTGGAAAAAAAAATAGGATGAATTAAATCACATTTTCTTCAAGATGTGCAGTATTATGTTTATATTCAGCTGTTTTCTACTTTACAGTTGAAATGATTTGTATTCAGAGTTGAAGGTTTGGCAGCATGAATGGGCTATCCCAAACCCAAACAGCCAATGAAATGAATCGATGCCGGCATGATTCCTAGCTGTGGCAAATCCTCTCTGCTTAATTGTGTGCAGGGTATAGACTTTATTTGCAGTTCACCACATGGCGATTTAAGTCCTGAAACCTCAGAGTGTTCCTCAGTGTCCCTCATTGCAAGTGCAATGGAAATTTTCTACATACATTGAATGCTGGCTGCGTATGTCAACATCTGCGAAAAACACTGGTTTGACTGAAAGTCTCCTCTGCAGTTTTAAGACCAAAGACATAAAATGGCCATAATTTGCACTTACCTCAGGGCTCATCTGTGATCAGGCTGAATGATGTATGTTATTGTAACAGCATTTTAAGTGGTTTCCCCCACTGTGGAAGCTTGTTGTTGACAAAGCCCTGGATGGTAAAACCAGAAAATTGCGGCGCGTAATCCAATATGAACATTGCCATAAACGATATTATACAAGCTGCCATGGCGTGGTCTTTACTGAAGATCCTCTGTTATAAAACCAAAGACCTTCTTTACCCAGCAGTCAGTGTGATGGTTTAACTACCCATGAAATCCAGCTTTGACATATAGGCCTGCAGAAAGATTGGAGAAGGAGAATTTTGACATGAAAGAAAATGCACCTCCTGAAGTGACAATTCTGTTTCTTTGGGTGAGATCTGGACATTTGAGATTGTGTGTTGTCATTTGAACTCTGCCACCCCTCCAGTGTGTTATTCTTTCCAGACAATGGCGCCATCGGGATTCCTAGTCAAAGTCCTGATGGTCACCATGGGGACCCCTCCTCTCCGGTGCTTTCCGTTACCCATGGAGTGATTTCCAAGCTGCCACGCAGGAGAAAGCGGAGGGCCTGACAAGTCTTCTCTTATCCAATTGCTCAGAAGTGTTATAATCAAGGTGATGTATTCAAGGTACAAGTGGGCTATATATAATTTAGGACAGGGCTTCTATTTTTTTTGTTTCAAAGTAGAATACAGCGGGTATTTCCTGGATGAGGAAATGTTGGTTAAATCAGGCCCACGCAGTCGTACCAATAAATGGTTATAGCTTGTGAGTGCAGTCGCAATTGTTTCATGCACAGAGGAGATGAGGACCATCATGCAGATAAAAAAAATCTGTAAAATTAGTGCAATGGGTTGAAGCAGATATGTAATTTGAAATGAAGTGTTTTGAAATGTTTGCAATTCACTTAAACTGTTAATTTTGATTCACTCTTGAGTCTCTGGCTGAGGTGGAGTTTGCTCCAGTCATGAAGCACCATACCGTTATTTATTGATAGTTATATTGATTTTAAGAAGATGTTTCTTTTAAGGAAATATGTGGCCATCCCACTCACCCTGTCATGTCAACAATTAGTTAATAGTTTTGCAGATGGTCATTTTAATATGATACATTAACTATCCACAATTGCACAGTATTTACATACACATATATTAATTGAATACACAATCCCATTTTGCCATTTTTTTTAAATAGAATGAATTAAAATCACATATACTTTGTTGGACTTCTTTACAATTTAAATCCATGGCGTCTAAAGAAAATTCTCTCACCAGGTCATGAGGTGAGCAAATTAGACACTGCTAGGTTTCTATCCAAGGGTTGCTGAGCTGCGTTTTCAAATCTCTGCTCTTACTGAGGGGAATCCATGTAATTAGTGCCCATCTTACTCTGTTCCAGGTTACTTTCATGCTGTTTTTTATAGCTCTCAGTTCAGTATGCGCTCCCGCTCTGTATGTATAAGGGCTGCTAAAAGAAGAACTTTTAAAAACCCTTTTACAATCTCTGCTTCAATTAAAATTGTCAGAGTCATAAAGATATATAATTTGAAAATTTGGAAAGACTTTTTTGACAATGATGGGTGACATATAAAACCCATGAATCTCATACCGGATCAGTCGAGACCCAGGCTAACAAAGCCCGCCATTAGTGCCAATAACCTAAAGGGTACCAATGGAAATTTGGCTACTATGGCTAAAGAGAGAGCTTCCAGATGTCTGGACCACTACAGCTAATGTGTTCAGGGAAATAGGTGGGAGAGCACTCGGTGTGCCATCTGGAAGGAAAGTAGCTAAGGAGACTTGGTGGTGGATTGAGGACGGGCAGATTATATACAGAGATAGAGGTTAGCAAAGAAGAAGTGGGACACTTAGTGGGCTGAAGAGAGCAGACAGGAATGCAGTGAAATGCATTACAAGGTAAAGGTGGGGATGGCAAAGGCCAAAGAAGGGCATATGATGACTTGTATGCTCAATTGGAAAGTAAGGAGAACGAGACTGATTTATACAGGATGGCAAAACAGATACATAGAGATGAGAAGGATGTGCAGCATATTTGGTTCATTAAAGATAAGTGATAGGAAGATGGACTTACTTTCAAGACATGATGAATGAGGAAAATGAAAGAGAGCAAAGGGTTGAAGAGACGACTATTGTGGACCACCAAGGACCAGAGATCAGTAAAGATGAAGTGAGGAGGGCATTGAACAGGATGAAAGTAGCAGTTGGTCCTGATGATATACCTTTGGTGGTATGTAAGTGTCAAGGAGAGGTGGCAGTGGAGTTTCTTGCTTGATTATTCAATTATTTGATTGTAATCTCATGACAAAGGTTGGACAGAGAAACCACTTAGGAAAGTAGCAGTTTGTCCACTGGGGGAAGCATCTGAAAGAGCCCTCTGCTGGATCTTGCATAAGAGAGAGTATACAAGCTGGAATCCTGGGGGAGAGGGGCAGGGACCTGGCCAGACACCGCCGATCCGCAGAGGGTTTGTGGTTAAGGTTTAAAACACCCAGGGAAGGTTGAGGACTGGCTGATGACCTCTCCTACAGGCCAAGACTTCCCCCATTAGATATTTGTGTAGGTTTTCCATTTCAGATGTATAGTAAAACATTCAACAATGAGAAAGGATGCATGAGGAATGGAGAAGAAAAGAGACAATGCCTACTTTTGAGAATAAGGGAGGAATAAAGTTGATGAGCATTACAATGAAGACATGGGTAAGAGTAGTAGTATTTGCTTTGCTGGTAAAGAAGTACAGAGAAGGCAACGCACCTTTGTAGAACTAGAATAAACACATGACAGGGTGCCGAGGGAAGAACAATTGTACCGTATGAGGAAGTCTGAAGTGGCAGAGAAGTTTGTTAGACGGTGGCAAGACACGTACGGTACGAGAAATGCGAGACAGTGATGAAGCGTACTGTAGGTGTGACAGTCAAGTTCGAGGTGGAGATGGGACTACATCAGGGATCAGCTTTGAGCCGCTTCTTGTTTGCAGTGGTGATGGACAAGCTCACAGATGCGTTTAGACAGAAATCTCCATGGACCATGAGGTTTGTGGATGACATTGTAATCCTTATTGAGAGCAGGTGTAGGAAAATCTTGAGAGGTGGAGGTGTGCTCTTAAAAGGAGAGGAATGAAGGTTAGTCACAGCAAGACTTATTATATGTGTGTGAATTAGAGGACTCCAAGTGTGGTGAACGGTGAGGCTACAGGGAGTGGAGATAAAGAAGGTTGAATGTTTTCAAGTACTCAGGGTCAATAGTCCAGAGCATGGGAAGTTTGGGAGAGAGGTGAATGAAGACATTCAAAAAAGTTCGAACAACATATGTTTTGGATGTAAGGTCAGACAGGCCAGACTGAAATGGTTTAGTCGTGAATATATTTGTAGAAGAATGCTGAGGGTGGAACAGGCCAAAGAGAAGATTTATGGATTTTTTGAAAGAGGACATGAAGTTAGTTTAGAGTGAGAGAGGAGGATACAGAGAATAAGGATAGATGGAGGAGGCTGAGTTGCTGTGGCAACCCCTGAAGCAAGTAGCCAAAAAGAGAAGAAGAATATCAAGTTGAAAACAATGTAAAAACAACTTGGATATCAAAATAACCATGATGATTTAAGATACCCTGCCATACCCAAATTATACATGTATTCATTTGATCCTATTAAAAGTCAGGGGGAAAATAATATTAATTAAAAAATCAGAAGATAATCATATTCATTAAGGTCATGTTGATATCTTTGCACAAATGTGGTTTTAACCACAGTGCAACAAGATGGAATTTCTTTGAATATTAAAGAAATGCCAAAAGACAAAAGACGGGCAGACATTTCAGAAACTGAATAATTCAGAGATCCTCGCTTTTCTGCCCCCATTTCCTATATTTAAGAGCTGACGGTTTGTTCTTATAATAATTCATATTAAATTAATCTGAAAATTACGCACTCTGCTCTTTCCATTCACATTTTGATAACCGTATTTCAGTGAATTAATTCCTCCACTGTATTTCTGTGTATCTCTGAAACACAGAAGCAACAGTGTCCGGTCACATGTTGGCTTAGGCTGAACATTTCCATTTCATACTTAGTTATCTCTTTGAAAGCATAAGCTTTGTATCTTAGCTACCGGGACGCCATCCAGTTATTTCACGACTGTTTCCCAATGCAACGCTGTTGTCTCATAAATGACTCAAGAAGTCACAGATACCAATGATCTCTCTCTATCGTTATTGTTGTCATCATTATTATCATTACCATAATTGTAATTCTTCTTCTTCTTATTATTACTTTTTTATCATTATTATTATTATTATTATTGTTGTTGTTATTGTTGTTGTTGTTGTTGTTATTATTATTATTATTATCATTATTATTGGGTGTAGAAGTAGTAGTGATAGTAGCAGGAGTGATAATAATTTTTGTAAAATGATTAATTAATTTGCTAAATGTTTGTTATGGAGGTTAGTACTCTAATTTTTTTGTAGCTTTTAATCAATAAATGTATTATATTGTGCAATGTGTTTGCACTCGCTACCCAATCTCTGCACTGTCCTCACACCGCGGCCCGGGTCTCCGGCGCGCCTGTAGGAGTCAGTAAAAGACCCCTTTCTCGTTTCCTCCAAACTTCATTTCCTCCTTTTTGAAGCAGGGGAAAAAAAAAAAACAACTTCATGTTCACCACCAGGCAACGGCGCCGGCAACCGAGAGCTGTCAGGAGGAGGTCTGACTTCGATGAAGAGCCGACGAGAAGCGCAGCTGAGCCCTGACCGGGCCTGACCGGGGAGAAGAAAAGACAAAAAAAAAAAAAAAGTTTCGACTGAAACCGCGAGGCTGACATTCGTCTCTTCCAAAGTTTGCCTTTTCTCAGGTTGAAGATCCCACCGATCGGCGAGTGGACGCAGGTATGTGTCTTGTTTGTTTTATTGTCTTTATTTTATGACCATCATTTTAGGAGAATTTGAGCGCAACATGTTGACTTCGGGGTTCATGTGTCCCCCCAAAAAGTGGTGCCGCGTCCCTGCGCGCTACTTTGACCGGAACTGTTTTTTTTTTTTTCCACTTTCCGTTTCTTTTTTGTTTTTACCGCTTTCCCACCGAGCGTTTGTCATTAAAACAAGGGAGACTGCAATAAAGGCGTGCTTTTATTTTGGTAGTTGTGAGTTTCGCGGTGTGTTAGGGCTGTCCCCCACCCCCCCATCTTGAATTCACTTTTTCTTTTTCATTGATGTCATGAATTTGGGACTTTGAAATCTGAAATGTGCTGTGAAAACATTCAGGTAACAACTAACTCTACTTGCATAATAAGAGGATGTGACTCATGGCCATGCTGAATTCTGAGGTACACACCATTCTGAGGAAAAGTCAGTAGTAGGCTTACCATCGCACTGTAATTGTAACTGTCTTTGTTAAAATATTGATTATCTATCTATCTATCTATCTATCTATCTATCTATCTATCTATCTATCTATCTATCTATCTATCTATCACCTCCGATATACATTTTGTTATGTCAACATTACAGAGGGTCATCATTAACCATGACTCGATTCCTAAAAATCGAAATTACATCCGCCATCTAGTGTCATCTTCCCTTTCAAGATGCTCCTGTTTGGGAGAATGGAGTGGAACAAAACAAATGCAGATATTTAAGGACAAACAACATCATTCTGTTCATGTTTTTGAATATATCTGAATCGGGTTAAATTTTTATTTTTTGTTTTTTTCAGTGCTCCGTTTATTCACTTTATAGCTGATCACCAAGATCACTCTGCTGCTGATTAAAATTCCCTGTAAGTTGGCAGTTGTATAAAAGAGCTTCAGAGGTTATCATTAAAAAAAAAAGGGACCATTAAGATAGAAGATGAATAATGGGTTCAGAAGCTGACTTTTCTGTTTACTTAGGGAGCTATTTGCCTCTTGATCACATGCTTTGAGGAAGTAGGAGTTCCTCACACTCCGTTGAGTCAGTCTCACACTGAGCGCATTGTGAAAGAAGCGCACCTCCTGGGCCTTATCCAAACAGCGCCTCCCTCTTCACCTCCTGTGCCGGGATTATGTCTGTTTCTGCAAGTGAGCTCTTGGGCAGCGTGACCTCGTATTCTTGTCTGTCCAAAGGAAAAGGGTTCACGTTCCCTTGCCCCTGCAATGACTCACTGTCTAGAAGAAATCTATGCATCTATGACTTAAATTCTCTCTTGTGGATAAAAGTATTCACTAGTGCTGGAAAGGTGTCGATGTTGTTGTTATATATCATCATATTTTCACATTTGCAAACTTTTTTTTTCCCCCTTCTCCCATATTTTTTTGTGTTTGTTTTGTCCACCGCAACCCACCGGGGCGCGTAGCCCTCAAAAGGACGTCAGATATGTTTTACAACTCCGTGTTGTCTTTCAGTGTGACTTCAGGTTTACATAACGGAAACCAACACACGATCAAAAGGCGGTATTCCACCACAAACTATACGTTTCAAACAACAACAGTCCTAATGTTTGTCAAAGACAGATTTCTCCGCCGGGACGCGCTGGCGACTTCTCTACGGCAGAAAACAAAAGCGACAATGTGAGCCTCCCAGCAGTGTTTACTTCCTCAGCTTTCTGCCCCACACAGCTCGGCCCTCCACCGTCCCTTCATGAAAGTTCCTATTCTCTGGGACGGGGGGGTTGGGAGGGCGGGGTGGGGGTGGGGGGGTTAGGACCGTCGGCGCTAATCGTTCCGCCAGGCCTCACAATGGAGGAGCTGTGCCGCTGCCATCCGCGGTTATTTCTCTCTCCCTCGTCCCCTTGGTTTTCGGAGTCTTTCAACGCCACCTAGGAATTATTCGATCTGGGCTCACTGATGAGCCGGTTTTCCATTTTCGCACGAGGCCCTCACACGCGCTGGGCATTCGTGCTAGGTCATATCAGATGTCTAACTCCCGGCCCATATATACACTGCTACCGTGTCTATATCCTGACCTTTCAGTGTGTGTGGTTGTTTTGTACGGCCCAATCTATTTTGAAGCTGGAAGCCCTTCCGTGCTTATTGGAGGCACGGCTCATTTTTTTTACGCAATTGATTTTTTTTTTTTCTTTGTAGCACCGGCGGCGACTTGCAGATGGATGCACGTAATCGTTTCTGTTAATTGACAGTCAGTGGCTTTGGTTTTCACCATCTTTTACAGCTTGAAACCCTCGAAGCTGTCCTCCGTTGTTCACAGCTGTCAGGATATCTGCCCAAAAGGGGTTTTACCCGATAAACACCATCCAGAAAAAACAAAATAAAGGAGCCGCCGTTAAGGAGCAGCACCCATTGCTAGTAGGAAGCTGTCACATTTGTTTAGAGGTGGGCAGTGAGTTTCACGGCTGGTGACTCCTTTGGAGTCAGATTTACAATTTTAAGAACTTAAAAGTGTATCTTATTCATTACTCATTTGGCAGCATGCATGGTGACTACTGGTTGTTTTATATCAGATAAGCTTTCCTCTCTCACACACACACAAACATAGAAAGACACACACACATGACACGACACATACGTAGGAATATATTTTGTACTCATTTTATAGCGGCAAGAAACAACGGATACAGCGAATGTATTCTAAACAATTCATATTCATTCGAAACAAAAAGTTGTGTGAAGCAGTGTATGACAATGGCACAATTTAAATTTAAATAAGGTTTAGAGTTTTTTCTTTTTTTCAAATACTTTTTTAAAATGTTCTCACTTTTTTTAATTAAACTGTAAAACGTTACCTTTATTTGTATTTGAAGTCCATGTGCCTATCTTCCTTGAAAAGTTATTTTGTTGTAAAAGTTCTCATTTTGTTTTATTTATCTTTTCTATTTTATCTAGTATTGCTTGCGGATAGTAGACGGCAACAGCAAACACCTGTCAGTTCACATACGCCCCCTTCAGGTGCAGCAAAGTACTTTCTGCACAGGCTGTAAAAGTTTCTGGTGTTTATGTTAGGGTGAAATAATAAATCTTTCTTCATAACATTATATGACGACATGCTGAGAAGCAGAAACGGGCACACGCCATGTAGCCAAGTTTGTGAAAGACTGAGTGTGCAAAGGTGAGGCTTCGCTCACCACTATTGCAGCTCGGCTTTTCCCCTGGATTTGATTGGGAAACGTAGGAATATGGCAATTTTATACTTGAGAAATGTTAAAAAGGATTGGAGTCATACAGATAATACCCCTTATAGCACAGATCAGTGGACAAATGTGAATTTACATTACATTACATTTAGCAGACGCTTTTATCCAAAGCGACTTACAATAGAGGACATAAGGACTGCTAATACAAGATGCACAGGAAATATACAGAACAGTAAGCTTGGGTTAATGAGTTTTTTTTTTTTTTTGTTTGTTTGTTTTTTTTTTTTGTTTTGACAAAGACGTACACAAACGTACACATACACACACACACACACACTGTATAGCCTAACTTGGTGCCTAACCTGATCTTGGGCAGCTCAAGCATCAGCTCAAGCATCAGCGCGGCGCAGAATTTTAATTTAATGTTATCATTATCAGGTTTTTTGTTTTTCATGATGACCCTCACCCGCCCCCCCGTGACCACACGTCACTGTCTTTTTCGCAGCTGAATTTTATCAGCATGTTTGCCATCGCCGTGCTACACATGGAAGGCATGAAACAGCCTTTGGAAATTGCAGCTCACCGAGCGAGATTTGCAACGTTAAGACCTGTTGATTTAAGTCAATGGGGGGGCGGCTTTCTCTTCTCCTGATAGCCTGAGTCACTGGAGCCCGTAGCGATTGCTTTGTGTGTGTTAGCACATGGGGATTTTTCTCTGTGACATCTGATCGGTAACACAGAAGTTGTTTCGTTGTTTCAGGTGCTTTTTGGTGTGTCTATTTATTTTACTTTCATTGACTTTGCGATACAGAGACTTTCTGGGGTAGAGTTCAACGCAGGGGAAATCATCCTACGGCTCAATCAGCGACTCAGAAACCCCATCGGTTGATTTCCGTTCGATCTTTGGAAGCTCCCCAATTTAGAACGCCGATGATTATGGTTCAAATTAAAGAATGAGAACAAACTAAATGTGGCTGAATTGGCTCTTGTGCTTTTATATGCTGGTTTTGATATTATGTTCAGGATAATTTAACACACGATCCGATTGTTTTAGTAGCGGCAAGTCTGTCCAACAAAACTCATAAATCTAGTCAGTACCCAATGTGTATACCTTGCGTTCTAATAGACTTAGCTATGATGGGATAACACAATAAAGTAATATAATAGACATTTGCAAAGAAGACACATTGTTTAAAGATTTAAACCATTTCCTCTGAAGATTTCACTGATAAATGACAGTATGTTTTCTTAAGGAACCGCATTTCCCATGATGCTGACACGAACCTTGTCGCGTCTGCCGTCTCTCACATTGTCTCCTTGAAACAAGCCGGAGCTCCGCAGGCTCTTTTTTCGATTTCGTCCGAAAAACGCTCTGCCAGCATTTTTGCGACACTTCGTCTCACACCGGGCCGTCATTTGGGTTCGCTTTTTCAATATTCAAAATCATTTGGGCATTTTGCATGAACGAACCCTTGTAGATTTCGTATGGCTGGCATCTGGATACATTTAACTTGTTTTTTTCTCATCTTGGATCAAATGTGGTCTTGTAGATATGTTGCATGCTCGTGTGTTGGAGGGAATTTTTATACGTCGTTGCGCAGCAGTGGGGATGAAAGCTATGGCCCAGAGTCATATACTGTTTGATGAGATGGAGCTCTTCATACGCCGCTGGTATGTAACTGATACGAAGAATACGCCGCTATTAACACATTTGCTGTCATCGCACTGTGAAGGCTAAAGAGTTGTCTTTAACTCGACAGGTCAAATATTGCATTACAGTGTTTTTATATGATGTTGCTGCTCGGACTTTGTTATGATTGCGGGCGTTCCAGAGATGGGTGGGTGTTATCTGGCTCCAGACCATTTTTTTTTTTTTTTTTTTTACCATTTTATGTGAAGGATGGCTATTAATGAGACTTTGATCGTTGAATCTATGTGAAATACAAAAAACATCTCTGCTTTCAACAATTTTTCAGCAATTTCCATTCACATCGTTTCTTATAAAACATGACAGCTTATTCTTTTTAAAGAATATCCTTGGGTGGAAAGGCAGAGGAGATTCACATGTTAGCAATACAAGATTTTTTTTGCATTTGGATTGTATTGTGCAATTTGGTTGAAACTTTTTTCATTTGTTCTCTACGTCTGACTTTGTCATCTTTATTTTATAAGAGAAAAGAAGTGACCAGCATTTGGGGTTAGAGATGTGTGTGTATGTGTGTGTGTGTAACACAACCTCCCACCATGAGTTCAATGGTGCATGTGATTGGTACATGCCCACACACATCTGCATTTAAATGCAATTGGATTTAATATAAATGTTCTTTTGTAGCCAGCATGTTGATTTTTTATTTCATTCTTTTTGCTCTGGTAGCATTTATCGGAAATCAACCTATCGCCTGAGCAGTGTCTCAGAAACCCCAAAGTGCTGGTTTCGACTTGATCTTTGGGAACCCCCAGAGTTAAAGTGCAATTATGATCATGGTTCAAATAAAAGAATGAAAACAAATTTAATGTGGATGATTTGAATTGGCCCCCGAACTTTACATTCTGGTTTGGATGAGGTTTCTGCTCTGTTAAGGAGAATTAGATACACAACCCTATAGTTCAAGAAGCAACAAGTTTGTCCAACAGAACTAATAAATCTACTAAGCCCCCCTGTGTATACTTTGCATGGTAATAGACTCCACTGTGATGGATTGCAAAGTATAACAATCTTTTCAAATATTTTTTTTTGACTGTTTTGACAATTTTTTCAAGCCTGTCTTTGCAGTAAAGGTTTTTAAAATCTTTGTTAAACTTTGACTCGTGTGCTTGTGTATACATCTGGCTGTATGTTTGCGTGTGTGTGTATGTGTGTGGTTGAGACGTGGGCTTGGAATAACAAAAATAAATAAATAATATGACTTTTCCGGGTTATACATTAGGTATGTCAGTGTTATTCGACTCCTACAGCCCTATTTTAAGAGAAAGCTGTCCCCAGACACACTCTTGTTTTCAAAGAATTCAGGACAGATGAAACTTTTGTTGAGTATAGAGTAGCAGTACAATATGAAATTATATCAAGTATAATGTAGAAGCCATTGTTTCTGTGATAAGGTCACATATGAAGGTTAATTTTATCATAGTGGTAATTTCTATGGACCAGTGCTGTAGCACAGTAATGGCGTAAAACTGCTTCGAATAATTGGTTATTTGTGAGGCTGGCTTCTCACCATCCGTTCTGTGGAAAGGATAATTCAGCAGCATACAGTACATGTTTGTAGGAGAATTACATTTTTTTGAATCTCTTATAAAATCATTGGTCCTCTTGTTTATTTGTTCAAGAGACTAATGGAAAAACACAGGAAGTCATGTCTGGTTGTTAAGAAACTTTGCTTTCGCTGGTGGCATTGACAAGTATCAGCTCTAGTTATTGTCTGCTGTCTATTAAAGTTTCAGTGCAGAATAAAAACTTGCAGTAATTATTTGTGCAAGTATTCAATATGTCATACAGCGATTTTTAGTTCGTCCTACTTCTGTATTCTGATCATGAATTATGCTGAAACTGAAGAGCTATTTTTTAAAAACTTCCCCCTAAAGAGTTTAACTGACATATTCAAACACTGATAATTAGGCCTTCAAGCTCACTTCCCCCAATTTTTCAAAAAACTTGCTTTTGTCTTCTATAATGCATTGACAAAAAAATGTCACTGGATTGTTTTTTGTAAGGATGTATGGTATGATGCTGGGTAAGTCATTTTTTGCCAAAATGCTATGTATCATAATGGTCAGAATGCATTTTGATCTTTGAATTTTGTGTGTATTTATTAGAAGAAGAAGAAATCCCTGTATTGTCACAAACAGTTACACATAAAGCACAACATCAGTGAAATTTGACCATTGCATTTAATCCATCATGGATGAACCTTTAGCAGAGGGCAGCTAAGGAACAGCCCCAGGGGGGCAGTTAGGGGTTCAACTAGCCAACTAGTTTATCCATGTCAAGCCCTCATAACAGAAAAGATGCCGTTAAGAAAAAAAAAACACGATGATTACCGTGCACAGAGCGTGGACAGACGAATTTGCATTTGGATCTGCGCTATGACTTTTATGGGTCTTCCAGTCAAAAAGGTTCCCGACCGCTGGGTTAGAGGGTGATGTGCGGATTTAGTGAGAGAGAGTCCAAAGAAAAGAGAATTAATTAATACATCCCTTGTTCCAAGATCCTAGGTTAAATTCATCGAGAAGCCCAATTGAGGCTGTAGAGAAGCTATCCAAAGCAAACAACATGCAAACTACCAGCAGGCACCTTCCTTCATCTGTATTTCATTGAGTTCGGGCCAGAAAAAAACAGAAAAAAAAAAAAAAAAATATATATATATATATATATATGTGTGTGTGTGTGTGTGTGTATGTGTATATATATACTGTACATATATTCATTTGCATGCTGTTCTGCAATGTTGTCTTATGGGTCAGAGGGTGTCTTGGGAGACCCACCTCGTCTGTTAATGGAATTGCTATTTGGTTTGATCAAAATTAAATCTTCGCAGATTTCAGTCTTCTGGGATTAAATGCACACACAGGAGCTTTCCTTGAAAGGCCGAGTGAGGTGCTATCCAGCCCACGTCCGGCTTAGAAAAACTTCTTTGTGTTCCTGTGGCGCCTTTGGCCTCTCGCGTTAAATCTGACTGACATAACCCTCTGGAATTCTGAGGTCCCAGCAAAACAACGAAGCCATGGACTTTTGTCCTCATCTGTGATGGGTACCGATCACAATTATACATTTTTGGGAAAAGGAAAATATAAGCTATTTTTAATCACTGAGCAAAAGCAATTTGCTAAAAAACATTCATAATCTAAAAATAACCACAGGAACACAGACATGCATTCATTCATTTATACACAAATACTGCTTTGTTATAAGGTGTTCGTAACTCTGGTACAATCATAATTTTCCAAAATTAATGTGGTGACCATTACTTTCATTTTATTTAATTTTAATTCATTCAGTCATTATATAGTTCGCTTATCCTTCACTCAGGCCCGCATGGTTTGTGTTTGTATGCGGGGATGGAGCCCACCCCAGCTGACATTGGGCGAGAACGGTTGCCTTTGAACGGTTGCCAGTCAATCGCAGTGCCACATATCGAGACATGCAACAATTCAGTCTCTTATTCACATGTATTGGCAGACTAAAGAGGAGATTTATGGACGTAGTGAGAGACAATATGAATGTAGTTGGTGTGAGAGAGGAGGATACAGAGAATAGGGTTAGATGGAGAAAGTTGATTCGCTGTGGCGACCCCTGAAGGGAAAAGCCGAAAGAAGAAGAAGAATCACATGTATTGGCAATTTAAGATTTTGAGTTCATCAACTGCATGTTTTGGGCTGTAGGAGGAAATCCATGAAAACATGGGGAGAACCTGCAAAAGCCACACAGAAAGGCCCCGCGTCAGAATTAAACCAGGAACCGTACCGCTTTTTATTTAACTGATAAACAAAAGATACACTGCAGGGTGTAAAAATAGGCAATCAGACTTTTTAATTACTCTCCATTCAGCCGCCGGCAACCATAAAAACCTATTTTCAACCTAAAAAAAAAAACAAAAAACTGTGCAATATTTCATTTCACTGTGCAATATTCAGAGCTGTGCAATATTTCATTTCATAACAGCTACACTACAATTTTTCCTTTTATCATACTATTGTGCACTCCTTACCTCACTTGTTACTAAGACACTTATAGTTTTATCACTTGTTTACTAAGACACTTTATAGTTTCACTGAGACACTTTATAGTTTATAGTTTATTTTTATTTCTAATTCTGCCTTTTTCTTTTTATTATTTATTACTGTTATATTTTCTGTAACTCTGGCACAACAATTTCCTTAGGGATTAATAAAGTTGTTCTTATCTTATCTTATCTTATGTGACTCTTAACAACATCTGCTTGCAGCTCGTGATCTGTTCCCGTTTTTCCAATTCTCACATTGTCTTGCCATGAAAGGCTTTCACTCACTGTCCTGCTGTACTTTGGTAAGGGTAGTTCTTTTTATTTTGGTCTGTAGTAGTGTTTATTGTTGGTGACTCTACAAATCTTCCATGAATAGAAGAAGACCAGCAAGATTGTGGACTGGTAGTGCGGGGCGCGATAGAACAGGCTCTCCATTGTGCTGAAGTAAATATTCCCTTTATGATCGTGCAGTTGTTATTTTAAATGATCACACCAAACTGACATACAAATACATCTCACAAAATTTGAGTAATCTAAAATGTCCTAGTGAGTGGCTGCATAGACTATGGACTTCCGAAAACGCAGTAAGTGAATACCAGCACGTGACATGGCAGCCCCAAAACATCACTGACTGTTGAAACATTGCACTGGACTTCTTTATCAATTGTTTATTTACTGTCCCTTTCTTTTTAATGTCTTTTGATACCTGTCCTCTTGCCCTGAGCTATTGCAGCACCCACATTTTCCCAATGGGGATTGCCAAAGTTATCTCAGCTCATCTTATCTAAAGCAATTTAGATTCTATGGCTTTCCTCCAGATTTGGGGACCTTGATTTCCAAATGATATGCAAGATTTACTTTCATCTGAAAAGAGGACTTTGGACCCCTAAGCAACAGTCCGGTTCTTTTTTTCTGCTTCCCAGGTAAGACATGTCTACAGCTGTCTATGGTTCAAGAGTGGCTTGACATGTGGAACTCAACATTTGCATTGGATTTCTCTGTGTATGGATTTAATTCCCCAAATTCTTGAATGCATTTGGCTTGATAGTCCTTTCAAAGCATCTCCAAAGGTTATCCTCTTTGCTCCTTGCACCCTTTCCTACCGCTCTTTGTCCTTCCACTCCACTTTCTCTGAATATTCATGAATTCAGCACACTTTGAACAACCAGCTTCTTAAGCAACGACCTTTTGTAGCCTGCCCTCCTTGTGGAGGGAGGATGTCAATGACAGTCTTCCGGGCATCTTTCAAGTCAGCAGTTTCCCCCATGAATATGTACGGTACTGACCCAGACTGAGAAACCATTTGAAGGCTTGGGAACCTTTGCCGGTGTTTTGAGTCAATTAGTTGTTTAGGGCGTGATAGCATGACTTTCCAATTTTGAACTATTTTACAATATTCAAATTTTCTGAGACACTGACTTTTGCATTTAATTTAATGTCATCTGTGAGAGATAATCATCAAATTTCAAGGAATAGAGACGTGAAATATTTCACTCCATGTGTAATGAAGCTATATGATTATTGGGTTTTACTTTCTGAAATGAGTGACAAAAATATATATTTTTTTCATGGTATTCTAATTTTTTGCCATGTACCTGTAGTTCTTTACAAATGAAGTAGTAGAGTCCTACCAACAGAGCGGTAGCTGTCTCAGGTGCGCATAGAAAATCCAGAAATTCATCTTTTTACTAAATTCATCACAGGTATTCATTCTCCACTGACCTGCCAATATGCTGAGTGGAAGTTCCACATTTATCTGAGTTTACCGAATAGCAGTAACTGATTTGAAACATTCCAGATGGAGATAATATTGGGTTTGATTTCAGGAATCTGGGCACCTGAAGCTGCAGAATGCTGTTTTTTTTTTTTTTTCTCCGGCTGCTGATTTGATTTTCATGCTTCACTCTGACTTGCATCCTGGCGTGATAAGATCTGAGGATATCACAGATAGTTCTGCATTTTAAAGACACTTGACTGAATATTTTGTGGAAAACCTGCAATCGTTCATGAAGTCAAACACAGAGAGTTCTGGGTTCCCACCATACTTCATTCGAAATTCCAGAAATGCGTCCTTTTCTCACCTCCCCTCCCCTCTCCTCTCGTCTTCTCTCCTCTCTGCTCGTATTTAGACAGGAGTGTCAATTGGGAATGGAAAGCCCACACAGCTGTTGTGTTTTGCAATGAAACATGTTTTATTTTCACTGGCAGTACCTTGACGTTTCAGTGTGCCGACTGACTGACTTCCTGATTCGACAGACCCGTGCGACTCGCCAAAAAATCAGATGCTGGAACAATGGTCAGATAGGTGATGATGGTTACTGACTGTCAGTGTTCAATAGCACGTGTGGTTATTCCCAGTGTGTTCAACACATAAAGCTTCCAGGTTTTTTAATTTTTTTTCTTATTCAAATTTTATCAAACTATACAGATTTTTTAACCTTTCTTAAGCCTTGTTTATAGGTGGAGTGATAACTGACTCCTGTTATTTAGTAAGTGTCATGCTTTCATTTCCTGCATCATGTCAGCTTAAACAAGTCACAGTTTTAAGACTGAGACACTCATTTAACCATTTAAGATAAAAATACCAATTGATAAAATAAAGAATGGGAAGGTTTGTCATGAAGGTTTGATTATTCTCACCTCGCCATTACGCCTGCTAGTTTTGACTCTTTCGCTCTAACCATCACGGCACCTGTGTATTATTTTGGCTCGTAGTTACAAAATACATCCCTTGGAATTTTGGGTCTCGGCAAACCAGGTTGACCGATGGCCCCTCGTTATTTTATTTTATTTTTTTAAAGGGGTGTTAAACGTTTCATCGGGACGCTTGCCAAGGGTTGTCACACTCCCTAATTTTCCATGTAAAATTTGTTGTTTGAAGCATGTTGTGTTTCTTTTGGAACAGCCAACCTCTTCACTTAGGCAAGAGGACATTGGGGCCCCGCGGCCTCTGTTAGCGCTATCACTAATCATTGCAGTCCGGTTGTCTGTGTCTAAGGGTCAAACACATGGAACAGACTTTAGGCCTTAACAACTCGCACAAACTCCACCAGCGAAAGGGAATAATGAAAAAATACTTACTTAAAAAATATTTGTTTAATCAAGCACTCAGTGTGGGGTTGTTCTCTTCCATCTGCCAAATTTTGATGCAAATGATCCATTGCCATTTTTTTTTTCTTTGTGCCTCAGTTCCCAGCTTTTTTTTTCTCCGCAAAGGGGGGGAGGGCTTCAGAAACTGCTTTAAATAAAAGTTACTCACGCACAGTCGCAAAAGCATCATCATCACCACTGCTGTGTGTTCATGGTCTTTTTGCACATCATTTTAACCTTGGCCTCAGCCTGCGGTAATAAAGTAGGAGCAAATCTGGTGCTGAAAGAGAAAATAAAACATAAATAGAACATAGATCTCCCCCTCCCCCTCAGATTTTGGTAGATGTGTTAAAACATCTATGTCAACAGTTACTAAGGGAATGGAACTTTGAATTGTAATTCTAATTATGCTATTTTAAGAAATCCCAGCAGCACATTTTGCCCTCTGCATCAGGTTTTTTTATCTTTTCGTCCAAAAAAACAGTCACATCTGTCCTTTAATTGCATTTTTTGACCATTAGTGACAGGCCGGAGGGTCGACATATATTCAGGACCTGTATCTATAAATAAATCACCTGTCTTTCAACCGGTGGATGGTTTTATTATCTGATTTATAACCTCCACCTTCTGCAGCCACGTGTATTGACATTTCATCTGTATGCGGCCTAATACCATACCAGTGGCATGCCCATCATGGGGGGTCCTACTCACTGCGTGGCTGAAAAAGAAATAAAAGAGAGAGAAATAAACCCCACTGCGATTCATGTTGACCTTAAGTGTGAAGAATAGTGGCCTTCATATTTTTCACATATCACTGTGTGTTGGATATGAAGATATATACCTCTCTGCAACACTAGATGGGGGTCAGGATTTTTCTGTCACTTTATTTTCTCCCCCCTTATTTCTGGGCTTGCTGTTGCTGAGGAAGCGTGGTCAACCTTTTTACTTTTAATCTGGCGTAAATGAAAAGAAAATAACTATTTGGATCCTTGCTTTTCATCCATCTATCTATCCATCCATCTCCCGCTGCTTATCCAAAGTCGGGTAAGATCCCGTCAAACAATATCAGAAGCGAACTCGGTACTTCGACAGTCTGCTTTATCCTTTTAAACTGTGTGTGAATATAAAGTGTGTGTGGCGTAGCAGTAGAGCCAAGTAGATGTCAAACACAGGAAAAGCTCTATTACTATTTCTATTATGCTCATATTTAATAGAAAACAAATCCGGTTTTCCGCACAACCCTTCAACACCCAAAGTTCTGTTGTGTCTTTATGTGTCAAAAAAGATCTTTTTGTTATTTGGTTCCAGTGAAATATCCATTACAGAGACAGTGTTACAGAGCAATAATCACTCAGGACATATAGTGATAAGATAAATATATACTGTTCCGTCAGTTTGTTAACATCCGTGTCAACACATACTCTCATGTTGACCGGTCTGTCTTTTTCTGTAACAAGTCCATCTGTCAGTGGTATTCAAGTAAAAGAAAGAAAGAAAGATTCCTGCCATTTGTCTTTCAGTAGTCATCCTGGACAGAGAGTCTTAACGATTCGGTCTGCAAGATAAAATGTACAGATGGCGTGTGTTCACCCTTGTGGAACAGGGTCAAAGTTCAGTCATACTGTATCAGATCCCTGGCTTTGAGGTTTTTGTGATACCATCAAGAAATGTGGCACCTTGTTTTGTTGCAACATCAAAGATTATTTATTTTATTTTTGCTAATGCAGAAACTACTTTACATTCACACGCATTATATCAGCATTCTTCACTTGATGCATCATTAGTTGAGATGAAATACTGATAATGTTCTATGCCTCTTTATAGTGAATTGTTTTCCTTATATGTGCACGGGCCGCAAAATGGCACAACACCATTTCTTTGAACCTTAAAATTCAAAATAAATACATAAATGCATAATTCATCAATCAATAGCTGCTTCTACTGAGTGTTAGGAAAAATATTGATATTATAGAGTAACTTTGATAGCAATCGTTACTCCAGAGAATAACAGAAACATGTGATATTGGAATGTAACATGCTGTTTGTTACTTTGAATTATAACATCTTCCACCCAACAAGAAGTCTCGTAAATCTTATAAAACTCACTTGATGTGATTGTTAAACTTTTAATAGTTACATATACACTATTTTACCTCTTTCCCGTTTTTAAAGTTGGCACACTATGAAGCAAAAAGGAGGTATTTCTATATGCTCCGCATAGCTTAAGAAAAAAAGATAAATAAATGAAAATAAATTGAAACAAAAACAGATGTGTTCTTTCTTTCAATAAAGTTTTCAGTGCAATTTATCTTAAATCCATGCATTTAAATTGTCCAAGATTGCAGAGCACAAAAAAAAAAAAGAAATGGATAATAGCAGTAAACCAGTTTAGGTAAATTCTTTGTCAAAATCTTGTCATCATAGCAACTGGACTTGATTTTCTTCCCTTGACAACAATTGACCCTGGATGACTGAGAACTTCCACAGACAGTCCAAGTGGAAGTGCTTTAACCAGAGCCATAGTTTCAAAGCCTAGATTGTACGTAAACACTCTGACCTGCATCTTTGGGACGGAGCCGCATAAATCAGTGACAAAACTCTGTTTCGGGGTGTTTGAGGACACGGAGCCTGTAGGGTGTATCCGCCGATGAGAGGTGTGTAATTCCCACAGAGCGTTCCTCTTTCAGTCCCGGCCCGCAGTTCGCCTGGCATTTGTTGAAGTGATGTGGCGTGCTTGACTTGTGAACTTCTTCAAGTCTTTTTGCTTTTTCTACCAACGCCACCGTAGGGCGGTAACGGGGACGTCTAAGCTGATCTTGTTTGACACGTTCATTCAGGTACTTTGATGGGCCCTCTTTTACATGCAAATCAGATGGACCGGGGCATGCATGCTGAGTAGTTGTTTTATTTTAGGTTTTGTTGAATCCTGTGCCTGTGGATGTACTCACTGAATGCTGATTTGCTGATAATTAATAATAAAAAAAAGGTAAAATTAGCACCTGTTTAAGATTTGCTTCTTGAACCGAAGACGCCGCCGCTGAGACGGCCGCGCGACTTGACATTTTCGGACCAATCCGAAGATTTCCATGGGAACATGTCTTTTCAACAACTTTCAGAAGTGACATACCGTGTCTTTTTTTTTTTTTTGTTTTTTTTGAAGGGTAACATTAATGGAACCCCTGCTTTATTGACTGCCATGTCAAGCTCTGACTGGAACAGCCAAAAAAGAAAAGACCTCCCTGTCACTGCCTGGTGCTTGTTAGTGTGTTGATGCATCACAGCAAAATCCTTCCATATGTTCCGACTTAAAATACCCTTAAGCATTGAGTTCCTTGAGCCAAACCGACTTTTCGTTTCATAAGACTATCTCTGCTGCACTTTTTTTTTGAATAATTATGTGTGCTGTAAGTTTCAATAGCTGACATGTCTGTCTAATATATATTTTAAGAGGGATTTGGTAGAGAAGTGATGTTTTTAGCACAGCGCTTAGTACCTAATATAACAACCCAAAGAAACATCTGCATTTTAAATACAGTAGACCGCCAATTGAATTCAGTCTGCGGCTTTTCCATGAACAATGAGATCCTCAAAGAAACTACTGTGTGAGTGGTGTATGCACCACCAAGGCAAATGCACAGATTTAAACTTTAACTCCGATCCCCCCTGCTACCCCCTTTCACACTTTGGCAGTTGTCTTTTTTTAAGCCAAAAAAGGAAGCAGACAGCAGCAACAATAGCATTGAAACATAATTACACAAAAATGTCCTTGCACTGTTTAAAACTGAAAACATTTACATAAATTGCTGCCTTCCTCTTGGTGCATAGATTTTTTTTCCACTGACGTTTGTTTTTTTTTTTTTTTTTCACGGTCAAAGTATTCTCTGATACAACAATGGCACTTCTGCATTTTCTACATCAGTTGGTGTGCGAGTGTGTGTGGTTGTTTGTATGCACGCTCCCCCAAGTTGCACCAAGCGGGACTTTAGCTGCAGAAATGTTTGGATCCTACTCATACTCTGTTGAATATGGCATGTCAAGTTGTTGGAACAGTAAATGTATCTGCTTTTGCTTGAACATAATGTTTTCTTCCTTTATGCAAATTAATTCCATGCAAGGTGGCCGGTTTCCAATTTGTCAGATACAAAAAAAAAAAAAAATTGACAAAATTGTTTAACTATGAATCATATTTTCCAGATTTTGTTAATCCACCCCTATAATGTATTTATAAAGCGTGCTGAGGCCATTCTTTGTCATCATGGGATGATGTGCCTCGGTTGGACTTGAGATGCTTCACCCGGTAAACAAATCCATGATTTTCTCATGCCTCCGTGATGATTCCTGAGCAAGTTGACTCAAAATAATTGATTCACTCATATTTACTCAAACTTTCTGTTCAAGAGCCCATTTTGCTTTCATTCAGTGATTTTAGATGCTTTTGACACAGGATATTTCCTGTCAAATCAATTGCAGGCAATTTACCACAGAGACATGACATGCAGGTTAGAAGTGTTTTGCGGTCCACGCTGTTTTCATGAGACAAAGAGAAAAAAAACAAGTGAAACAGTGAAGTTGGCTTTTTATTGATGTCCCTGTTGATGTATCCTTGCAGCTATAATAATGCTACTCAAATCAATGATTCATGAATTCATTATCTATACCGTTTATCCCATACTCTATCTCAATGAAAGCCCATCACAGTATTCATAGGACAAAAGGTGACTGGTTGTCAGTAAATCACAGGGCTACATATAGTTAAACAATCATTCACACTCTCATTCACAACTTAAGAGGAACAGGAGGAGAATATGATGACTCCACACAGAAATACCTCCTGTTGGAATTAAACTAGGAACTTTTTTGCTGTTGGGCTGAAGGGATAACCACACTGCAGCTGTGCTATTTTGCATGCCTTCTTCATTTTCGTATACTCTTCTCATTTGTGTTGCACAGTAAATGGTCTTAACTTAATTTGCACTTTATATTAGATTTTATTCAGCCATTCACACACACACTCATACACCAATGGCTGCATGCTGCCATGCAAGGGACGAACCGGACCATCAAGAGCCACTTGTTTACGTGTTACGGTTACGTGTTTCTCCCAAGGATACCTCAGTGGAGACGATCGGGGCCCAAAATCAACTTTCTGGCCGGAGGGATGACCACTCTTCCAACCAAGCCACAGCCATCCTGTCCATTGAATATTTTTTTATTTAACTCACTTTAAAAGTCACTTTAAATTTGATATGCTACTGAGTTTTCTCCCCATTTTTTTTACTTTATTCATAGAAACGGGGCCTTCACATTTGTAAAGATAGCTTACAGGAATTAGTCTAAAAAATGGCTAAAAACAGACAGATTTATAAGAACAGTCCTGATTCAGTTGGTGAAATTTACTGAGGTTTGTGAAGTTTTGACATATCACTTCAGTTTCCACCCGTTGAGCATTTGTAGCCTGAAGAAAACTCGCACTTAAAGTCACAGGGCCGATTGAATGCGTTCCCATTGCACCATCCATGAATTTGGAAGGCATTTTGTTTGACATCAGTCAAAGGCCATGAATCACACAAAAGTATTTCCTGCCAGCTCCCTGTAAACACCGAAAAAAAAAAAAAGTTTTACAAAAGACAGAACGGACTCCTTCATGTTCCGTCCTCTGACAGGCCATTCAAAACCACTTTGCCTGTTCTGCTCTGAGACAACAGTGATTGAGACCAGCAGCTTTTGCGGGTGCGACGCCACTACGAAACGAAATGCACGCAGCTTTTAGACAGATGTCTCCACTGTCAGGACCATTAAAATCGTATATTATTCAAAACTCTCCAGTGAGTACCTACTCATGTACGAGACAGGATAAAAGAGGGAACAATAAATTAAATAAATGGAAAAAGCACAGACAACCATAGGTTAAAGAGGAAATTGATTTGCACTCATTTTTTAAATAATTTTGCCTAAACTTAAGCAAAAGGTTTTAATATGTTTTAAACAGGAAGTGAGTCAACATTTCCTTGTTGCGTAGAAGCATTCAGTACTTGCGAACATCCTATCTAATTTCCCAGTTTCCCCTTCCTTTTTTTGTTAATTTTTGGAGAGGTGGAACAATGAATGAACGCATAAATGGCTGAATAAATGAATGATTATTTTGTCATTTCTGTTAAATCTGTTTCTGTTTGTTGACATTATGTAACAAACGCAGATTCAGATACCGTAAATATATTTTCCTATTTAAAGGCATGAAACAGCAAGTCTTATTCAGATATCCTTTGATGCTCAGGGTATATCTGAGCAGAAAGTTTGCATTTTCCCTTATTTATTACAGATATTTTAGAAGTTAATATTCCACAAAGAAAAACAATGAGCCAAGAGCAGTTTCCATCGTGTTCTTTGCCCTTGAGTTCATCTCTTTGCAGTCAGTAAGCTGTCGAAGTGGATCGGTAAGAGTTGTACAAATGTTCTTTTTCTTTATTTTGAAGTTGAGTCACCATTGGATTGTGAAAGCTTTAAAAAAGTGCCATGGTTTTTCAGCGATCAAATAAAAATGTGTGACCGACAGCTTTTTTGCCAGTTCGCAGCTACATAGTCACTGGAGTGTCAGGCTGCCTCAGGGTCTGAGGGTTGACGGGTCGGTTGTTTCACACTACGGTCACCGGATGCTTCGGGCATCAATTAAGTTATTCCTTCTTCCTGTAGCCTGATCTGCTGTGACCTGTCTTGTTAGTCCTGCTCTCCTGCTTGATCCAGCTCAGATGAAAGTGGAATAAGCCGAAATTAGCGTGTCACTTTCACGTAATGTTTATTTTCAAAAAAGGTCTGATCTATTCAGTTCTTGTTTCAGCGCAGAACATATAAACAGTATACACCATAGATCAGACAGGGCATTTTACGGCACGCGGGCCACATCATGCCTGCCAAGCTGTTTTCTTTGAATATTTTATTGATTGAAGTATTTTCAATCAATATTGAATTTAGAAACTTGTTACCTTTTGTTTAATTTTGTATGAATGATTACATACAAAATAATGTCGGCAGCACATTCATATGATCTTTAATGATTTTAAAATACTCAAAATAGGTATCATGACTGCTGTTTGCTGAGGTTCAGGAGCAAAAATAACATTAACCAGAAAAAATAAATATCGTAATCGGCTGTTCTTTCTCAAATTTATATTTTGCCTTGTTCAATAAAATAGTCCTCTTTTCTTTCTGACTGCATGCTCCATTACAATAAAAGACAGACGCCCCATGGAAGCAGAAGACATTTTTGATGTGCTGCAGTTGGATAAATTGGCTTTTTTATTTGAAAATAACCTTCAAACCGGTGTCATTTCCACCCCTGAGTTAAAAATATTATGTCGCATGCAGAGATAATATTTTGTTTTCTCTGTAGCAGTTCACCGATTTCATAAATGCAACACATAGTTAATTTATAATAGCACAAAGATTAAAAGAGCAATTAATTCAGTGTTATCTTCATTTAAGAGGGTTTCGTGGCCCCTTCTGTCATCAGTTTGTTCTGGTATGATAACACTAGTATTTTGTCACCCAGAAATGTGGTCAGATGATCTGAGATGGAGACAGGATGATCATAACTGATGGGGTCCAACAGTCAGGAGGCACCACACCAGATGTTCATGAGTGATAGAGATAACTTAGGATCCTGCAGATGAGGAGGCATGTACAGTATATGGCCAAAAGTATTCGCTCACCTATGCATATGAAGTGACATCCCATTCCTAATCCATAGGGTTCGATATGACGCCCGTCCACCTTTTGCAGCTATAAGAGCCTAAACTCTTCTGGGAAGGCAGTCCACAATGTTCAAGAGTGTGTTAATGGGGATTTTTGAGCTATCTTCCAGAAGCGCATTTGTGAGGTCACACACCGATGATGGACGAGAAGGCCTGGCTCTCAATCGCCACTGTAATTCACCACAAGGATGAAAAAAAAAAAGGCCAGTCAAGTTTATCCACACCAGACTCTGTTATCCATGTCTTTAGGGACCTTTCTTTGTGCGCTGGTGTATAGTCATGTTGGAAAGGGAAGGGGCCAGATCCAAACTGTTACCACAAAGTTGGGGGCACGGAATTGTTCAAAATGTCTTGGTATGCTGTAGCTTTCAGAGTACCTTTCCCTTGAACTAAGGGGCCAAGCCCTGCTCCTGAAAAATAACTCCACACCACAACCCCCCCCCCTCCCCCAAATGTCACACGTGGTACAATGCAGTCAGACAAGAACTGGTCCCCTGGCAACCGCCAAACTCAGACTCATCCATCAGATTTTCAGACCGAGAAGCGCGATTCGTCGCTCCAGAGAACATGTCTCCACTGCTCTAGAGTCCAGTCCTGATGTGCTTTACACCACTGCATCTGACACTTTGCATTGCACTGGGTGATGCGTGGCTTGGCTGCAGCCGGTCTGCCATGGAAACCCATTCTATGAAGCTCTCTGCGCACTGTTCTTGAGCAAATCTGAAGGCCACATGAAGTTTGGGGGTCTGTAGCGATTGACTCTGCAGAGAGTTGTCCACCTCTTTGCAATATGCCCCTCAGCGTCCGCCAACCCTGCTCCGTCAGTTTACGTGGACTACCGCTTCATGGCTGAGTTGCTGTCGTTCCCAAACACTGCCATGTTCTTTTAATACAGTTGATAGTTGACTGTGGAATATTTAGGAGCGAGGAAATGTCACAAATGTCAGGATTTGTTGCACCGGTGGCGTCCTATCACAGTTCCACACTGAAATCCATTTAGCTCCTGAGAGCGACCCATTCTTTCATAAATGTTTGTAAAAACAGTCTGCATGCCTAGGTGCTTGATTTATACACCTGTGGCCAAAGAAGTGACTGGAACATCTGATTTGATTATTTGGATAGTTTTGGCCTTATAGTGTGTATATATACAATGTCTAGAAAAGTTTTCACCGTCCTTGGAAGAAAATGAAATATTTTTCAATATAATTTTGCTTTTTTAACAAAAAATGGACCAAAGAAAACCAACTCTGTGCCACTAAAAAGAAAAAAAAGGTTTTAAACATCATGTCAATTAATTAAAAGTATGGGGCAAAAAAATGGATTGGAGCTGCCAGGCAGGAGGCCTCAAGGAAGGCCAAAGAGAAGATTTATGGACATAGTGAGAGAGGATATGAAGTTAGTTGGCGTTAGAGAGGAGGATACAGAGAATAGGGTTAGATGGAGAAGGTTGATTCAGAATGGAAAAGCCGAAAGAAGAAGAATAGTGGGGTAAAAAAAGTACTTAGTCAGCCACCGATTGTTCAAGTTCTCCTACTTAAAAAGATGATAGGCTTGTAATTTTCATCTTCAGTACACTTCAGCTATGAGAGACAGAATAGGGGGAAAGAATCACATTGTAGGATTTTTTATGAATTCGTTGGTAAATTCCTCGGTAAAATAAGTATTTGGTCACCTCCAAACAAGCAAGATTTCTGTATCTCACAGAGCTGTAACTTCTTCTTTAAGAGGCTCTTCTGTCCTTAACAAGTTACCTGTATCAATGGCACCTGTTTGAACTGGTTACCAGAAACAAACTTGTAGACCTTCACCACGCTGGGAAGACTGAATCTACAATGGGGAAGCAGCTTGATGTGAAGAAATCAGAAATCAATGGTTGTCTGTCTGTATACGTGGCCCTGCGATTGACTTCAGGGTTCAGGGTTTTGCAGACAGGGCAGGGAAGTCTGTGACCAGAGGGGAGCCACTCGAAGGCCGAGTGTAAGATGTGGAACTGGTCTGCGTGGATCTTTTTGGCCGTTTTTAATATTTGAGTGTTGTGCAGGCAGGATAGAGGTCTGAGGGGTTGGCCAATTATTATGGAGCAGATCAAGGTGGTGCACTCCAGGCGATTCCTGTTTTGTTTCCCGATGGAATGTAACCAGCAGGGGAAGGAGGTCATTACGTTCTCAATGAAGGCGTAGAACGTGGTTAGGATTGTGCTGCTAACCTCATATGACCTCAGCTTCCTGAGCAGGTACTGCCACTGGTGACATTTCCTGATGTCCTCAGTGTCAGAGGAGAACTTCAGGAGGTTGTCAAAGACAGTGATATATTATTTACTGATATCAATGTTTTTTTTTCTATTACATTAGACTTTAAAGAGTAAAATATTCATGGGTCAAGGGAACCTCAGCCGCCATCGGGTGAGAGACAGTCAATCACAGAGCCACATACAACCATTTTACTTTCTCATTCACACATACGCGCATTTTTTCCCCAATTAACCAACCTCCTGCATGTTTCAATATCTCATGCACCTTTTTAAACACATACACAGGGAGGACATACAAACTCCATACAGGCTCCCTGTAGGAATCAAACCAGGGATCGTGTTGTGATGCAGAAGCGCTAACCACTACAGCACCGTGATAAAATATCTTCTTTTTGTGATTTATTAAAGATTTTAAATGACATTTAATGAAATATTATTGTAAAGAACTGGGAGGTGTTGACTTGGGGAGTATGGTGCATGGTTTATATTTTTACAGATGTTACAGTTTAGTTTTTTCAGATAATATTTTCCTTAAATCCATTATAGTATTTGCGTCCATGTATTTCTGTCTATGCTTAGTTTTTACTTGCATAAAACTGATTGAATTACACAACACGGTCTTTTATTTTCTCTTAAAACATGCTCTCTTATCATTGACTGGACCCTGGAGGATTTTCTTTTGTTTTTTATCTGTAACCCCCTCCTTTTATTGCCTTTCGCATGGAGAACGGCAGCATGTCATCAGTATTTGATGAAGAATTGTTTGCATCCAAAGCAGAGGATCATAAGTATGTCAAACTGTTGACCTCTCAGTAGAGGCTCTTATTCATATCGCCATTAGATTTAGATTTGGATGCTTAAGCCCTTATGATCCTGTGTGTTTTCTCTCAAATTACCCAAGATTAACCACGGCTAATTTAAATAAAATCTGCTGACCAAAATTAATCTCACTTTTGACATCATTATGGTATAATTATGGTGGCATTTTCTTTTGGCACCGCTTCTCAAGCAAGATGGCAAGTTTGGGGAAAAATTGCTCTAAGTTTCAACATATTTTTTTTGGAATATTAAGAAGAAATAGTAATAAAAGCAAACTGACCAATCATTTCACTTTAAAAAATAATGGTGATTTCCTTCCACAGTCCCAAAACAGGCGTTAGGTTCATTGGATAGCTTACATTGCCGTGACATGACAGAATGAATGAGTGTATGAATGGTTGTCTGTCTCTCTGTGTGGACTGTGATGAAGGCAATAGATGTTTAATGTAATATTTCTTCGATACATATGTTGGCAAAGCTTTTGGCCTTTCTTTAGTTGGACAATCCCAGAGTCAGAGTTTGAAAAATTTACTGAGCAAAGTCTAGAAAGGCGGTGGCCCTTGGGATTTAGAGATTAGAAAGTGGAGAGGTTGGGTGGGCAACACTAAAAATAAACCAAAAGAACTTCTCAGGCCAATGACTTTATCACAAATAGCTCAAATCTCAAACAGCATATCTCACAGAACCCTTTTCTGCTCAGTCATAGAAAGGTATAATAGGATCCAGCTTTCAGAATGGTGCGGTTATTTCAGATAAATCAGGCCAAATCATTGTTTGTTACCTCAACATTTTTCTCATTCATATTTACAATACAATCTATATAATATTTTTTTTAAAAAGTCAAATGCTGGCAAGGGGTGCTGTGGAGAGTTAAGTTTGGAATAAATGTCGCGCCCATCACCCTTGGGTGTTGGATTTATGATTGACTTGACTCAAGAGCGGATGTGTTATCTTGCTGCTGAAATGAACTGCCAGTCATACGGAGCCCTTTCACATCCCTGAGTTCCAGCCAACTTTATTCAAATGTACGTGACAGAATGAAACTGTTATACGAGTGAATTGCCAGCATCAGATGTATCCAAAGATTGAAATTCTGATATAGCGGTTAAACAGTTCAGCACTGTAAAACAAGTAAATAAATCACAATTCTGTTTACAGTGTGTTATCACATCTCTAATACCTTGTTTTTTGTTTTTTTTTTTTTATAACCAGCACGTTTTTAATGTGAAGTAACGGCAGGGCTACAAACAAATAGCTTGCTAATGATACATGTGACTAACCTGTGGTAAATCCTAGTAAATAAATGACACTTACTGTATATATTGAACATTTACAGATTCCTCTCCTGCCTCTTCTCCGTTATTCCTGCATCATTATTCGTTTTCATATGCTTCACATCAGAAGCACCCAACACCTAACCCGACACGCCCACCTAACCTCAGACAGAATGAGGGGAGCAAATGAATAGCTGCAGGTCATAGATGTTTCAGAGGACCGGGCTTCTGGTTTCCATTTAAAGTACTTCCCCCCCCAAAATAGTAAATTGAGTGGCTTTCTGATGAAAAGCCACCAGACGGCGGCCCTGCGGTCCTGCGGGTTTGAGAGTGCTAATTTAGGACAGATTCTGGTCTCATCTGGACCTGCAGCTTTCCCGTAATCTTCAAAGTGAATTCCCTTTTCACCTGGGATTTGGTTATCTAATCCTATTAAAAAGACTGCACCAACTACAAAAACATATTTCTTGAAATCTTTGTGAGCTGAATTAAATGGAGAAATTGGAATCAGCGTGAGTCCTCATGTATACCGCAAATAGACGCTGACTAATTTTTAACTCTGGCATTCTCATCATAGGGCTACAGGTTCATGAAACATGGTTTATTTTAATCATTTCAATGTATTTAAAATTGTGCGTGACAGTGGCGTTGTTTGATCTTGTGACAGTTGTACCCACCGCCATCACAAAATCGCTGTGGGATGTGGGGATGCCCCATAATGGCCACTGGACTATAATTTTCCAACCTGTTCAATGCAGTGTCATCTGCAATGGGACCCTCTTTTTCCCAAAGTACAGCTTACAGGCCATTACACTGGCTACGTGAGGGAAAGAAATTTGGTCTTTTATTTGATCACTGTAACAGGTTTAGACATGGCATGGCATCTTCATTTTTATTTTGAGATTTTGGTTTATTTTAGTTACTTAATGTGTGTTCTTAGACTGAAAATAAGAAGTTAAAGATGATTTAAGTGTGCTACTTTTATTCAACAACATGTGTGCATCATATGAGCAGTACAGAAGACAAAACCAATGCAACTCAATGAGATCCAGGGTAAAACAACAATGCTTAATAAAATGATAAATATTGCAATGAAACAAACCATGAAATAATTAAGTCCTCTCAGAAAATCTATCCACCCATCCATTATCTACTTTTTATCCTGAACTTAGGGTCATGGGGATGCTATAGCCTATCTTAGCTGTTATTGGGCAAGAGGCGGGGGTGCAGACGATCGCCAGATGATAGCAGGGACACGTATAACGTAAACAACCGTTCACTCACTCATTCACACATCTGGACATTTTTTTCCCAATAAACCTTCTTAATGTTTTTGATCTGTGGAAGCGCACCTACGTAGACATGGGGAGAACATGCAAACTCTACACAGGAAGGCCACCTGCGGGAGTCGAACCGGTGTCCTTTCCTTGTAAAATGGTCTTCTTTGTGTCTTTATTTCAAGTCCAGCAAATGTTGTGTAGCCTTATATTACCAAGGCATGCTGTGACCTGAAAGCAGAGCCAGCTGGCCCATTAGGCAATACACCCAAATGCTAAGGGCACTGTTGCCTTAAGGGGGCACCACAAAATGGGGAAAAATTCACCTTCAATTTGATTTGATCAAAACTAGTCATAGCTATTAAACCATCCAATTGAAATGGTCACATTGATTCAAATATAAAGCAATGCCCCTTTTATATGACTACAAATGATGATACCAAATAAGCCCTGCACTCCTGGTGAGTGGCAGCTTCTCACTCTCTGCCAGGGGAGGGGCACATTTATTCTTTTAAAATGTATGAAAATCACCGATGAAGGGGGGGCTCCATATAAAATCTTGCCCAGGGCGCTACAATGGGTAGGGAAAGCGCTGCCTGGCAGAGGGGGTTGTCTTGTAGTCAGTACCACTGACAGAGGTCAAACAAACACCACATAAATTACTGTCCCGATGTGAAAAGCAGTAACAGGTTTCTATACTTACAGAAAGAATGAATACCTGTTACTTGATACAGCAAGCTGTGTGTGCTGGGCACCTTGCTGCTTTCAGCACCTCTTCAATCTCTCTCTGAAGTTGCTGAAGGTGCCTGATCTCTGGAATACCTCCTACATTGTTCCAGTACCCGAGAGGGGACGTCCAAGTGCTCTCAATGACAACACACACTCACGTCACATGTCATGAAGTTGTTCGAGAGGCTTGTTCTCCAGCACCTGAAAGACCGTCTGTCTGCTTCCCTGGACCCTCTGCAGTTTATGTACAGGCAGCACATGGGTGTGGAGGATGCACTCATCTTCCGCACTCATAGGGCCCTATCCCATCTTGAGGGTGCAGGAAGCGCTGTGAGAGTCACCTTCTATGACTTCTCCAGTGCCTTCAACAGCATCCAACCCCCATCCTTAAGGACAAGCTGCTAAGTTGCAACTTCACCCTGACATCACTGCCTGGATCAAGGCGTGCAGCACAGGAGTTCCCCAAGGTACTGTCCTTTTCCTGTCCTGCCACCACCAGAAGTTCTCCGATGACCCTTCCATTGTTGGATGCATCAACATTGACGAGAAGGAGGAGTACAGAGGTCTGATGGCGAGTTTTGTAAAGTGGAGTAATCCAAACCACCTCCTCCTCAACATCTCCAAGACCAATGAGGTGGCTGTGGACTACCGGGAGAATCAGAGGAACCAGGAACCCATGACCATCGAGGGTGAAGAGGTGGTGCCTTTGGGTCCACATCAACAACAAATTGGACCGCTCACACATATTGATGCACTCTACATGAAGGGTCAGAGCAGGATGTTCTTCCTGAGGAGACTGAGGTAGTTCCATATCTGTAGCGGGCTCTTCAAGACCTTCTACCGGTCTATGGTACCCAGCGCAATCTTTTTTGGGATAGATTGCTGGTGCGGTGGTGCCAGGACTGGTGAGGTCAATAGTCTCAATAAGATAGTGAAGAAATCCCGCTTGGTGGTGGGACTGAACCTGGACCAGCTTCAATCTGTGGCAGTGGGGAGGGTGAAGGACAAACTTGGAGCTATCCTTGTCAATCCTTCCCACCCCCTGCACAATGAGCTTCGGCTGATGGGCAGCTTCTTCAGCCAACGGTTCATCCCACCCCGGTGCAGAACTGAATAATTCAGATGCTTCTTTGTGCCCACGGCCACACAACTCTGACCGGCCTGAAGTTTATCTGTGCTGCTTCCACAACCTCACTACCTCACCCCATTCACTACCTCACCCATTCACATGTCATGCCCTAACTCTGCTGTCTTTCTTATCCTTGTTGGTCTCAGCTCACATGCGTTTTTGTTTGTGCATTTTATTCTAGTCATTGGTATTGTCACCCTATTTATATTGTTGTTTAGTTCTGGTTGTCAATTTTTCACCCTTGCTGTTTCTTTATGTTTTCCATTATTATTCCTTACGTTGTTGCTGTTGTTGTTCTCCCTGCTGTCTGTTCATTCGTAGATATCTTGTTGTCTTCTGCCTTCTGTCTCTCTATTTATAATTATATTCATATTTATTTTACTTTTTTATTTTTGACATTATAACTGTTATGCTACTGTGTCAAAGGAATTTCCCCTATGGTGATCAGTAAACTTTATCTTATCTTATTGCTGGTTACCAATCCTGGGTTTAGTAATCTGAGCCTGAACTAGTTTGTCAGCCAACTCTAGGGCACCCACCCCTTAGACTGAGTAATAAGGATCGTTTTTGCTGCAATGTAGGTTTTTGCTCATTATTTTGTGTTAGTGCTGCAAAAGTTTTGTGGCCAAACAGCAAAAAAGGTTCTCTTCCTCCTCTGTTTATAGGAACCAGTAGTATATGTATCTTTGTTTATTGAGTCAGAAAAAAAGTAATTCAATTGAAATCCAATTTAGTTTGGTGTGATCAGGATCTCTGTTTTTAATAACATATCTAGTTCTTGAATTTTTAAGTCCAAAAATTCATTTGCTTCTGTATTTTATTTTAATAAAAGCATCCTCATTTCTTTATTGTCCTTTATTCAACTTACAAGGCAAAATGCTCATTGAGATCAACAAACATATTTCAAGATTGACATGGCCAAGATAAGCAGCAATTCCAAAATATAAATCAATCACATAAAACAATCACACAATCATACACATATACAAAAAGTTAATGTAATGTAACGGTAATCTATTTTTAGTGTTCACTAACAATAAACGTAAAGAAAACTAAAAGGCTTGTGAAAAACTATTTTGAGCAAGTCCTCTACAAAAAAAAAACTAACAATATATTTTTTTATCAATTTAAACCCAATTTAACCATCTAATTCAACCTTTACCACACATTTTTTTTTTACATTGTACAGGATTTTAATTCTAATTTGTCATTTTAAATCTTGACTTTGAGCAAGATTGGCCAGACACATAATTTGCCTTGCAGGGAGATGATTCCCGGTTTGGTTCTGACCAGGATCTCTCCCTGTGTAGTTTGCAGGTACTTTGGTGCTTGCATTTGTTCTTTCCGGGTTCCTCCCACCGTCCACCAGACATGCAGTAAACTCAAGGCTGCTAATTGTCCATAGGTGTAGGTGAGAGAGTGGATGGTTGCATGAGGCCCTGTGACTGACAGGTGAGCGGCCCGGTTTAAATCCCGTTTTGCGCCTAATGTCTGCTGGGACTGGCTTCAGCTGCAATGCAACCCAGAGTGCAGGATAAGCTGCACAGACAATGAATTAGTGAATGAAAATTTTTTTTTTTTTTTCAATCTTATCCTGCGGGCAAGAAGTCTACATTATTTGTATTCTAAGAAGAAAGGTTTCCTTTTTCTACACTTCTTAATCTTTGCACTGAGGGGTTTTTATGACTATTTCAAGCTTCATGATAAGAATTATATTTCTGAAATTGAGGCTTTTTTTTTTTACAGCCTTACAGCACCTTTCAATACAACCTCAGTCAATGCATTGTCAGTTGTAATACATGATCATCAATACCATAAGCTTTATTTTTTACGTTTTGCTCAAATCAGTGTTTAAGTAGGAGTTCATGTACATTCACGAATAACTGGCCACTTAAGATTGTACTGATGTGGTGAGGCTGTGGCTTGAATGAGAAGACCATCATCTCGCAGGATAGAGCTGTCAACACGGTTTTTGGTCCCACCGCTGATCTTCAAGCGCACGATTCCGAGTCGCCATTACCACTCTGTGAATTCTTCCAGCTTTCTTTGATTCAATTTGAGTTGCCATTCTTGGCCCCTGACTTTCTTCCTCTGTTCGACAGGCTGTCACATGCGAGTCGGAGAGTCTAGAGAAATCCGTTTCCGACCACATCAGAGGAACAACATCCCATTCCGCTCAACTTGTCTTAAGTTCCACTTGCATTATTGACTAAATCCAACTATCAAACTGCAGTCACTGCTTAAAATGTAGCTACTGGCGAAATAAGATTGTCTTAGTCCTTGGGGCTTGAATTTAGATTTTAGGTTAGACACAAATATGGTTCTGGGAGAACCATTGCCACGGCGTGAAATACTCACTGCTTTTTTTTTATGCCGGTGGCTGGATCGGGGCTTTTCCCAATTTTTTTGAGGGATGTTTCATAGAGTAAAACAAAAAAGGCTTTCCAGGAAATACCCCCTGCCCCCCAGGCTAAAGGTTCCTGATCTAGATACCTCCAGATCTTGGAAGCTGGATTGTATCAGGAAATAGTTTCCTACACATAAACATAATCTTGCACAATGTTGAGGACATAATGGCCTCGCCTCCAGCACTGTCCTCAAAATCAGTTGCTTAAAACGTAAATAAAAAACAAGATATAAAATGTAGGTCAGTAAGTGGCATCAAAAGCAGTGAAAAGGATTTACCTTCTTCATTCATTTTTTTTTCTATTCATACTATTACCCCTTCCAGAGATGATTGTATTCTAAGGACAGTAGCTCAGAGACACATTCATTTTTGCGTGGCGGAGACATTGCGCGGAGGCACTCTGCGGTGGTGATGTTGTGAATGCTTAAATGTTATACTGATGTTTGTAATGTGGTGTATGAAAACCAGACTGCTGTGGGAGCCTTTTCATCTTAATATCAGAAGGCCTCTGGTTTACATAGTGCAAAGTCATACCATATTATGTGTCTGGCCAATGTTATTTGCTCAACATGCACTTTAACTGTAAGCTGCTTAGTGTTTCCCGGAAACACATACATGGGTGTGTTTTGGTTACACGTAATAAGAACATGGCCAGAGAGTCTTCATTCTTTGTCTCTCCTTTCCTTATTTTTATAAATTGATGTTTTGATAGAGGGCGGTACAGTGCGCAGTGGTTAGCAGTTCAGCCTCACAGCACGAAAGACCCTGGGACCTCTCTGCTTGAAGTTTGCGTGTTCTCCCTGTATCTGCGTGGGTTTCCTTCCACATTTCAAAAACATGCATTTGGTTAATTGGGAAAATTCCCCAGTGTGACTGATTGAGTGAATGTCGTCTGTTTTTGTATGCGGTCCTGCGATTGACTGGCAACCAGTCCAGGATGCACCCCACCTCTCGCCCAATGACAGCCGGGATAGGCTCCAGCATCCTCCGCGACCCTGCGTGCAGGATAAGCGGCAGAGGATGCATGGATGGATGTTTTGATAGAGCCAGGAAGCATTTTATGTCTTGTCATCCCCGGATCAAGTCTCGAAATTGAATTGAGGGACTACCCCGGTTTGAAACACAGCTGCTTTATCAGAAAAAGACACGGCAGTGACCGTTCGCCAGCTTCTGTCTCAGCCGCCACAGCCTGAGGACATCCTGGCTGCAGTGCTATTTAAACCGTCAAAAAGGAAGAATCAGTAGCAACACTAAGAATTAACAAATTACTTGTTGAGTCTGATCTCATCCAAGGAGCTGAACATCAATAATCAACAGTTGGAGTTCACAAGGGACAAACTAGCATGTTATACCTTTAAATTTCCTTGACTCACCCCACCGGGCATAATTAGATTATGAGTATGTAATTTAAAAATAAAATTTAATTTAGCGCACTCCTGTAAAATAGCTGATAACCACAGTTTTAGATTAGGGGTGCGTTCTTAATCTTTGACTAACATAACACCCACAGCATTTTTACTGGCAGAAGGAGCGAGCAATATTTTCGCACTTGCAGTTTTGTCAATGTTATTTTTACTTTGCTTTAAAAACAGAAACAACACTCCTTTTTAGAAGTTTTTTTTTTGAACACCCATGGCGAGCTTAGCTATTAGCGAATACTAGGCTAAACTGATCACAATGTTGACAATTTCACACTGTTATGCTGAGGTGCAATGCATTGTGGGAACTGAGAGTTCATTCCAGGGCACAATCAGGTATTTTTAGTGCGGTGAAAGCATACTGTGCTGTCTTAACATACCTCACACTTTGCCAGAGCCATCATTGCTCCAAATTTAATGAGTGGATAAAATTCAGTATAAGTCAACACACAAATAGAGAATCACCTGACTAGTCAAGTCAGGTCACGTGTCACAAGTTGTAGTGGTTGAAATTTGAGTGTAACACACTCCTTAAAAAGAGGAAAATATGAATTTCGAGACAAGTGGAGCAGAGAATTCTTCTCTGTCAATCATACACATTGGATTCTTGTATATTGCGAGCAGTATACAAGTGTTGTTAGTGTTCATGCTGTGGCACTGTCAACAGAGGACGTTCCATCATGTCGAACCAAGGAGGCTGAAGGAAACTGTCTGTCTGAAGACGAAATGACACAGAAAGACACCACAGTCCTTTCCAATGATGTCATATGTCAAACGAAATCCTCACTTTGACTGCTATATATATACATATATATATATATATATATATATATATATATATATATATATATATATATATATATATATACATACATACATACACACACAATGTATCTATGAATATAATGTCTTTTCATTTTTTTTGTTATTTTTTTTCCTTTTTATTTATTTCTTTTTGAGTTCTATTTGGGTGTTTATGTATTATTATTATCATTGTCATTATTTATATATATATATATTTTTTTTTAAAGGAAGCATATACACGGGAGCATGTAATATAGGTCTGGTTGAACCAAACCAACAACACTCTTCTCAAAGCACAAGGCCTTTGAACGGGTTAGGTTGTGCACCTATTGAATACAGCTTATGGACATCTAACTGATGTTCGAAATTGCGTTTTAATGATGACACATGTGGTGAACAACCGAATAACATCTTCCCGGATAGAGGGAAAGCTGCGGGCTTTTTTTATTTATTCTGGGTCACCTCACACAGCTACAAAGTACACCGTCAGCAGAGAGAGGCCTCCGAGGGCCCCTGAGCCTCCAAACACCCTGCGCCTGGAGTATTTTCATCCAAGCTTTAACTCTCAATAGATCTGACTCCAGTTGATAATTTGATGCTGGCTGTCTTAACAGTGTGTAGGTCACCTCTGTCTGCAGAACCCGGGACGGAGTTGAGAGGTGTCTGGAAAAAAAAAAAAAAAAATGTCCGGAACTCAAGGTCAATTATTGCATCATTGCTTACAAGAGGTATAAAGAGGAAACACATCATCCACCCTCTGGCTAAAACTTCAGGCGGCTGCCACACTTTATGATGTTCCTCTTCTATTTCAACTTGGTGGCAGTTATGTGCGGGCCCTGGGTTCACTCTGAGTAATAAAGAAGTCGCCGATGGGGACCGGTCTGTCTGAACAGACTTTATTCTGCAGGGAGACCAGGGGAAAATAATAGCCCTTGGTTGTCACTATAAATTCCTGTTAAAGGAGAAATTCGGGTTAGAATTTTTTTTCGGTGCAATTTTTTTTATTTGCCTTTGAAAGTTTGCTCACTACTTCTCTTTTGCAGGAGTGCAACAAGGGCAAGGCTTAGTGATCCGGTGTTAACTGGTCCACCTTAAAGCTGGATTCATACCATAAATAAATTAAATGCAGACTTTATTGTCTGTTTCTATAATCACTTAATCACCATTTTATCGCCATTCAATTCACAAATCGATTATTTATTTATTCTAAACCAGTCAGCTGTTTAATTTATAAAGTGGATAAGAATTACGGCAAAAAATAAACGCAAGTCTTGCAGATTAGTGTATTTGTACTGCTTCAATGTCAATGACTAGAAAGGGCAATTGGCAGATATTGAATTACAGTATACATTTACACCAACATGGTGTACCAGTTGATAGTTGATGAGCCTAAAGGTCACTTTTTTTCCTACATTTAGCTTTTTTATTTTTTTAACCTTAGCATTTTTTTGGTTGAAAAATCCATAGCATCAGGAAGAGAACTGTTACATAAAAAGCAATTTTCATGTTTTCAATTACTGCAGTATAGAACTTAGAATAAAGGATGGATTCAATACTTGTAAGTCGATCTGTCCTACCAATTCCACTGTCCATTACTTATGGTGGGAATAATAATTGGGACAAATACATTTACAATGTATATTAGTCTGTAAGTCATTAACTAACAGATAATAATAATAATAATAATAAACTTGAAATGTATAAAAATCTCATTAACACTAATAATTGCCTCCTCGCCTTCTCTCAGTCACTATTAAACCAGGCTTTGTTGAAATTAACTTTCATGTTTTTTCCTTTAAGACGAATGGATACACAGTGAGTTAGGATAGAGATAGAGATAGAGAGATTGGTGTAATGGCAATGGTGTGTGTGTGTGTGTGTGTGTGTGTGTTTGTGTGTGTCTGTGTGTGTCTGTGTGTATGATTACGTGCGTGTAAGAGATCTATCAGGAGATTGAAGGTTGAAGTAGGGGGAAAGGGCAGTGTACCTCCCAGCCTCACTTATGCTCTCTCTGTAAAAACATGAAAGTTCCCCATGCTTGAAAGCATCGCTCACCAGCGTGTTTGATGGATGTGTTAGTGTGTTAACACACACAACAACTCAACACCCTCCCTTCACTTGGGTTGAATGAGTTCAGAGTGAATTCTGGCATTTTCTTGCCTTTAGATTTTTTTTTTTGTCAGGAATGATGGCTACTTCTGCCTGAGTGTGTGTGCTATTATATTCACATACACATGTGCATAACATTAAATTCCTTAGAATATCAGTTATTGCAAGCGTCTGGATGCACATCGCATCATGGTTTTGTTGTGTGTAGATCAAAGTATTTATTTAGTAAAACCACAAATAATAAATTAATAACCAAACTCTCAGGCACAGAGCAGAAACAGTGGCATAAAAGGAGCATAAAAGAAAATTTGACAAGAGATTAAATTACAATTTCAACTGGTAAGACAATACAAGACAGGTGTAGGACTTGAGGTCAGGGTGCTTTTTTCTGCTCTGAAGAGTAACACAGCCCTGCTAAAGCTGATAAAATGGCAAAGAAAAATACAACAACAAGCTAGTTCAGGAAAGAGAACTGCACAGCGGGGAAACCACACAAGGACCGGAGGTAAAGGCAAACAATGACACAAAGGAAACTAACATTAGAATAAAACAGGAAAGCTCGAGAACATGTACGACACAAATACAAAGGGAAATCATGGAAATCCCCAAAAAACAACTGAATATGTAATTCAAATTAAAATGTTGTGATATGATATGATATGATATATGCTATGCTATGTATAATATAATATGATATAATATAATATAATATAATATAATATAATATGTGCCAGTCATTTGAAATTATACATATGCAAATGCCTTATTAATCTTGTTTATTTTCCATGTAATTTCAGAAATACTCAAAGTGATTCCCCTCTTTCGGTCGAACCCTTGCCATTGGGAATTGGCTTTGCAAATCTGTGGTAATCTGTAGGTGGTGCTACTTGTTCAAGTATTTACACGGGTCTTACCTCCATTTTCTTCAGATCCTTGAAACATTACCATTACCTTGCTGCTGTCAAGTCCAGATGAGCATCTTGTGTGCGTACCGTTTTAATTCCATATCTTGGAGTGTGCCTAATGAGCTCTCAGAACAGACACAGATGAGCAGGTATTAATCTCCCGCAACTTCTCAGGCTAATTCTGTTCTTATCAAATGACTGATTATGTGTTGTCCCCTCTGCACCTCAAATGGTTTGTCCTTGAAGTCCTACTTTGCGACCTCGACAGAAATTGGAGAACGCGAGCTGATCAAATTGCATTCAGAAGGAGAGGAAGGGGCCTAAATATGGCAGGAATGACGGAAAATCACACATAGATTGAGATAAACTGATGCACTGACTGCACGGCGCGTACTGTTTAGTTAAATCTATTGTTTGTATTAGCGTGGAGTGTCAACCTCTCAGTTTGTTGAGGATTCATAAATCAAGGGTGTCTATCGAAGCCCTGCCTCTTAAATCCTCCGCTAACCTATGATATGGCTTTTTTTTGTGGTAGCTCAATATTTAAGCTCTGTCTCCAGTGAGAACCTGAATGCTTATAAAATATTATTATAGAGCTTTTAACCATGCCTGCGAGCGTTTCCCTTTTGCTCTCTCCCTGTCTCACAAAGAGAGGGAGAGGATTAATATTCATCCGGGCAGTGTCACAGGGCCTACTATATACTGCCTACCACTGCTTTTTCAAACAATGACCTCATGGCTCCGCTGTCTGAAACTGTGTGTGTGGCCATTAAACGCGCACGCGTTAAAAAAAAACAGCGTGCTTTTTAAATGACAAATCAGATAGATGACATAAGTTTTGATCAAGTGTGTGGTTATCAGCCTCATGTTCATCAATATATTTGATCAATCTATGCATCTCTGGCATGAGTCACATCAGCCTCTGGGTCTCAGGCATTTTGTATTTCACATTTTGAAATTTAAACTATGTGATGATAAACATGTTGGATAAGAAGTCACTCGTCTCTGGTATTCAAAATCAGAATAGAGTTAACTATATGTTACTGTTTTGTAATAATAAGATACTGCAATGCAATTTTTTTACGTCATGCATTTGCCAAGATCTTGCAGTGCATTGCGAAATATTACAGTTGTAAACTTGGTAGTCCCAGTTATTTTGTGAATGGAAAAGGTAATATGTTTGGTTTAAATCTTATTTTTGTTTCAAATTACACCGTATACATATGTTATTACTTGTTCATGACCATGAAATGTCACGCATCCCGGCACATCACAGAGCTGTGGTTGAGAAAGAAAGTCATTGCTGCGTATTTAGAAAATCACTCAAAGTTCCTTCAAATCAAGATTCTGACATAATGATGGACACATCTTGGAGCCATTTCTGGTAATCATGAGAATTCCTTACCCTTCAACCAGATTGCCATGACAACAGTAACGCCCATTCCGTGAAAACCAACTAGCACCATCCGCTCCTAGACACAATATTTGAATATTATTAACCGACGTGACTGTTGCAATCACGGTCATAAACGACAAATTTTAATCTGTCGTAGATATTTTGTATTTTATTTCAAGAAGTCTTTATGACACAATATGAGGACTACAATTTGGGGAACCAATCTCATCAGACTGCCATTTAACCAGTAGTTTGCTGAGGCAACAATACAATCCACCTTGCAGAGTCCGCCATCTAGTGGTGTCTAAGGAATACGACACGAAGGAGGTCACGGACGTCCTCTACGCCTGTTCATAAAGCTGTTGGTGTATTTATTCCAGAATCGCGGCACGCCGTGCATGCAGTTTCTTTGATAGATTAAAAATGATCCAGTTCTTTACTCTTGCATTTAAAGAATAGCTTGTAGAATTAAACAAGCTGCTCTACTCTGAACAGCAGCTCAAAAAGAGATTAAACGTATATGTAACATCCCTACTCCGAGTATTTCAGTGACATCTGCGACAGCTTCAAGATAAATTCGAGGTGTCAGATGTCAGACCCCGCTTCTGCTCTGAGTGCTTCAGAATCCCGTCTAATTTCCAGTGTCTCTAACCTGCTGAGTCAATAGTTTTTCAAACAGAAAATACCTCAAGTAACAGAGAGATCTTGCAGAAAAGAAAGACAGCGGAGAGAGAGAGAGAGAGCGAGAAAGACAGAGAGAGAGAGAGATGACTGTTCTCTGCTGGGTAAGTGGAGATCAGTGAAGCTGAGGTTCACGTTGTGTTGTGTTGGAACAAGATGTTTCCAATGGCCTTGTAAACCGATCATTTGACAATCGATGCTCTTAAGAAATTACATACAGAACAAATAACCTGCCCTTTTTTATGACCTTTGGCCACTAGAGGTCAGCGTGATGCTGGAATGCAGATGCCGGGGGGGGGTGGGGGGTGGGGGGGGGGCTTCGGCTGAATAGCGCCGAATTTTTTTCGATTTGCTTCACAGACATGGGCGAAGCAATTCTCCATCCAAAGTACATCTTTATTTCCTATCCGTCTCGGCCTCTCTCCGTGTCCCCGTTACACCGGAGTCTGGGATGCGTTCGACCTGCTGTTAAAATTTGCATACGCTGACAGCATCGGACTCTGTTTTTCCGCTCAGTCGTCTGAAGTAATAGCCAATGACGACATGGCCCAAACAGACGTCGCGTGTTTTTTTATTTTAAGTTCTGGTGGCCGAGTGAATTAAAGCGGTATCTTCGGCGCGTCTGCGATGTCAGCAAAAGCTTTGTTTTTTTTTTTTATTGCCTAGCATTTCATCCTCACACCTCAGAAACTGTAATCCAACTTTCCGCCACCCGCAGGAGAGACGTACTCGGATATCTAGCATGTGATCCGATGAGCCGCAGTGGACATTCCTCAACCCCGCGCTCCTCTCTCTGCCCATAACGGGAGCTATTCTTCAGCACCGTCTTCCTATTGATCCCAATTTGGCCTGGAGGTTCTCACGCCCCTTCTCCATTACCCGCCATCAGTCTCAATCCTAAGTCCATCCGTCGCTGACCCGTCTCCTCTCGGGATGAGAGGAGTTGTAATCGGAGGGGGAATGAGGCTGAGGAGTCAGGCCATAGAAGGGGCGAGAATGACGGAGATAGAGGGGAGCCAAATGGCAGCTGGGCGGAGGTGTTTGGCATTGACAGGGCCGAGAGGTGATCGCCCAGGCAGGAAGGGCACTGCCAGCCTCTGAGGCTTGCGGCCGGACCTGATGAGTATCTGCATACTGGGAGGGGAGAGTAATAGAATCCCAACATGATACGGGGATGCTTGCGGATGTGGTAAATTTAGACGCAGGCAGGGAGCTTCACAGGGTTGGGGGGGCACAGAGGGACTAGAGTCCCTCTCTGGTGCTCTGCCCTTCTGGCCAAGCGGTTGAGGGCAGCGGTGCAGCCCTCAATATGAATCACCTTCCTTCGGTAACTTAGCGCGCTTGATGGCCAAATGGTGATACGTATCACATTGCAATGTGATGGCAGTGAGGGAAGGGAAAGGGTGGGATGGGGGGGGTTTAGTCAGCAGCACTTTATTTTCAGGCAGTGATAGAGCTGTATTTGATGTTAGTTTGCTCACAGCTATTTTGCCTCATGAGCAAAAAAAAAAAGTGCATTTCAAGAAATGATGCGTTGGAAGAGAAATCATTATATATGATTGATATACAGATGTTCCTCTGATGTTATTCAGCCAACTAAACTATTTGCCAGATTTCTATCACACCCTTGGATGCATCACACGTTTCTCCTTCAGAACCTTATGTCAACCCTTTTCCCTCTGCTTATGCTCTCTCCCTCAGCCGAGCCATCCCAAGCAGTATTCACAAAAAAACTCGCTGTGAAGTGTTCGGATCCGAGTCCTTCTTTGCAGCTTTCCAGATAACTATAAGCTATAAACTGGATTGATAGTTTGTCATGGATAGCGAGCAAATATGGTCTCTTTGGGATGTGATCCCGTAAATGAACGCATTTCACAATGATAACCCATAACAATGCCCTTTGTATAATCGCGTATTGTATCAAATATCAACTGCTTTCCGCATCCTTGCATGAATTATTAACGGTTTCATCTTTCCTAATTATCCAGGATGCTTAATCAGGAACCAGAAAAATGGCCCCGGAAAGCACAACAATTTTAATAACAAAACCCCTACATTAATTCATATCATTTATTGTTAATCGTGGCAGTAAAAATGGAGTGTAGCCACTCTGATATGATTATTCAATACCTTAGCAGATACTGATTGATGGGCTTCAGATAATATTCATTCATTTATTCCTCCATCCAACCATTATTTACCGCTTAGCCTAGACTTAGGGTTGCAGGGGATGCTGTAGCCTATCTCAGCAGTCACTGGGTGACAGGCACGTTACATTATTTATGTATTTTTTTGTTTTGTATGTTTTATATCCTTCAATTGTACTGTTAACCATATATCTTTGGTTTTGTGTTTTAATTCAGCCTTTAATATTCTTACTAAATATCCATTATGGTTGTTGTTAAACAATCTTGATGTCCAAACTGCCCAATGTGTATGTTTGTTTCTTTCTCTTGAAATTGGATTATATGCATGCGGCTCACACGCTGGCACACTAAAACAGCACTATTCAATAACCATGTTTTATAACTGGTTTCATGGCATCGGTGCTTCTGCTGCTCTCCTTAATTAATACAAATGTTGCGGTTGGTGATGGCTGACAGAAAATGATCAGTCCTCTTGTAAAAGATGTTGCCAAAGTAATGAAAAGTAATAGATGTTGGCCAATTGTTTCCCGTGTGTCTTTTGTTTAACATGCCAAGGAAACAGAGTTTTAAGTGGCAGGAGGTTTCATTAAAATTTGCTTGAGATTTGTGTCAGCCACTGTCTTTGTCGCCTCTCATTGGGCTTTGGCATAGGCGTTTGTCTCCGTGGCCAGAATTGCAGTTTCAAATGTTGTTTACACCTCTAAACAATGGCTGAGTCAGGCTTTTGGGAATCTCAATTTCTATTTAAATGCTGCAAAAGTTGTGTCGGAACTGAAGGATTATGATTCAGCTGGAAGAAATCATGGCCAAACAAACATTTATGCCTTCTTTCAGTCTAAACACTGGTAATACTCTGGCACTGAGTACCTGTCCTTGTTAAGTATTCTATAATCCCCTTTCCATTATCTTTATTTTATTTTATTTGAATGTCCCTTGCAGACATCATAAAAATAAGTGCATGGAAAACATGCTCTGTTTTTACAGTCAATACATTTAAAAATGAGTGTATTAGTATAATTGTTATTATTATTATTATTTTCCCCAAATCATATGCATGTAACATCAATATTTGTATAAGTAAATACATAAACAAAAAGGCAGACAGACAGACACACAAATAAACAATTAATATGAAAAAAAAAAAAGTGATTCATCTTTAGTTTGTAAACGTTATGGCAACATAGGAGTATAAGAAACAGATAAAACAAACACATTTCCCAAGCCTTAGCAGACATTACCAATGTCTCCCTGGACGTTCTCTCGGGGTGGGGGAGTGATGTGCGGACTGAACAGAACCTCAGCCAGGATGCAGCGCAGCCATCTGGCTGAGATTTAGACATCAATACACGTCTCAGGTTATCTGATCACAGGTGGACTCCTGCGTGCTCCTGTGTTTCATGCCATGTTTTGTGAGGTGATGAGATTTTAAGCAGGATGTTAGAGGAAACCGCAGCTGCCACTCACTGTGCCGGCATTTTCCCAACAGATATAATCAGTTGTGCCGATACATATTGATTGTTTCAATGGGCCCGCAATCTTGCAGTAGTGCTTCACCATACCAAATATATTGTGGTATTAAACCAACTAAAAAAATAAATAAAGCTTTCTTGAATAGCTAGATTCTATAATTTGACACGCGTGCTCACGGAGACAAGAAAAAAAAAATCTTCTTCAAGTAGATTAATGCCGGTGAGGAATTCTTCCAATTGACGGTTACACAGCCGTTAGGGTTCCTCATTGTCAGTCAGGCCAGGTCGGGAAGATTTGTTTTGCAGACTTAATTCTCTAATGTGGATTGCTGCTGCATCCTCAACTCGAGATGGTGATCGATACTCACTCGGACCATCAAACAAGCATAAAATTAGTACTCTGACCCGTGTGCAGATTGTGTTGTTTTATGTTCTCACTTCAATTGAGCCATTTAGTCGTATTTCTAAGAGGCGATATTTCCTCAGCAGGCAGTCTGACTTTCCTGAAGCCGTGCTCTAACGTGGAACTCACGATGTAAGTGATGGCTGCATTGAGTCACAACAGCGGCTCTGCGGTTTTACTCCAATGGTCTGAAAAGATGCAGCAGGTGAACTGGAGACCCAAATGTAAATTTCCAAAATGTATGAATGAGAGAGTGAATGGTTGTTTGTCTCCCCCACCAAGTGGCGAACTACGTCTCTCGCCCAATGACAGCTGGGATGGGCTCCAGCATTGCCAGCATCAAAAATGAATGAATGGTTTTAAGTCTGGCTGCCAACCAGCAACCCTTACGACCTTGAGCAGGACAAGTTGCAGGACATCCCTGGGATGCAAATGGTCAATAAATGAGTAATAGATTGGTCATGTCAAAAATAAAATGTGATAACCAAGTGGAATTTTATGTTTATAGACACTCACTAAACATAAAGAGTCGTATAAAACCAGCCAGCTGAGTTGGTTCTGGTGTTAGCAGACTCTTGCCTGATGCAAAAATGGAAGCCTTGCACTCGTCTATTGAGGGACAGTCGGCGGGTCGTCTTCCCCTGTCCGTGCACACCGTTTAACTTCCTCACCTTGCACTTGAAGACACAAATTTATTTCTCTCCTCTCGCCTGGCGGGTTCAGGGCTGCAACCTGCCTGGATAGGTTGCAGATATGCTATTTCATGTATTTATTTTTTTCCCGTGGTTTTCCCTGCTGACACTGTCAACCAACACAGCCAACCTCCTCTCAGCTTCTTTGACCACTGTTTCAATTTCACACTTGGAAAAAAAAATCACGCTGACATTTTCATCAACGCATCTGAAGAAACGAAAGAGCCATCGCTGTGATTCTAATGGAAATGAGCTAATTAGCGGAGTGTCTGGTTCCATTTATGGCTGTTTGTGGGAGTGGATGTGCAGACATGATTAAGTTTATATATCAAGAATGAATAAAACATGTACGTGTTTCTCTCTTTGTACAAACATATGGCTTGAGTCTGGAGTCCGACCATATTTGGATTCTAAATCACGGAACATCCACCACCCCCAAAATATTATTACATCCCTATCAATATTAATTTTTACTTGGCTGTGAAGGTCTGACTTTAGGGAGTCGTTGATAAGACTTCAGATAGCAATAAACGATAGAGGGGAAAAAAAAAGTTGAGCCAAACCAAGCAAGACTTACAAAGTATTTTCATAGGTGGGATAGAAAAGAGGAATGCTTAACCCAATCACAATAGACCTCCAACCCTCAGAAATAGAGCCCAGGCTTTAACGTCATATATATTTCTCCGTACCCATCTAAGTCCTGGCTTGTTTGTAATAAAGGTACTGTAAATTTCTAAACACATGATTGTTTTAAAATCCGATCTCGATCCCGATTCCAATTCTGATTCTGATTCCGATCCCAAGCTCCCACTTAAGACTCAGATTCAGGCACAGATGTAGATTTGGATTTAGATTCAGATTCGGATTTGGATTGAGATTGAAATTCAAAAACTTAATCCGAGGCATACCCACGTTGCACGTGTTGGACAGAATTCCATTTGCACTGTCTTCTACAGCTTATTCACAGATAGGAATCATAAAAGAATTGAATTTAAAAATGTTATAAATAGAAAAAGACACACACGATAAAAGTAAACACACAGGATAAAATTTCTTGTTTGTATCTGGCAGACACAATAAGGCGAATATTGCACCATTTTAAGAAACTATACCCACTACATATATATAATAGAGAAGTACAGAGAAGGCTAGAGGGAGCAGCATTGTGTTTTTGTAGACCTAGAAAAAATATATGATGATGTGCCAAGAGAGGAACTCGGGTAATGTATGAGGAAATCTGGAGTGGCAGAGAAGTATGTTACACAGGTGCAGGACATGTATGCTAGCTGTGAGACAGTGGTGTGGTGTGCTGTAGGGGTAACAGAGAAGTTCAAGGTGGAGGTGGGACTCCATCAGGGATCAGCTCTGAGCCCCTCCTTGTTTGCGGTGGTGTTGGACAGGCTGACAGATGATGTTAGACAGGAAGCTCCATGGACCATGATGTTTGCAGATGACATTGTGATCTGTAGTGAGAGCAGAATACAGGTTAAGGAAAATCTAGAGGTGGAGGTATGCGCTGGAAAGGAGAGGATTGAAAGTTAGTCCCAGGAAGACAGGGTATATGTGTGTGCATGGCAAGGCTACAGGGAGTGGAGATCAAGAAGTTGGAGGATTTCAGGTACTTGCAGTCAATAGTTCAGAGCAGCGGAGTGTTGAAAAGAGGTGAAGAGATCGGTTAGAGCAGGTTGGAATGGGTGGAGAAAAGTGTCAGGGGTACTATTCGATAGAATACTATCAGCCAGAATGAAAGGAAAGGTGTACAAGATGGTTGTGAGACCAGCGATGCTGTATGACCTAGTAACACTTACAATGATGAAAAGACAGGAGGCAGAGCAAGAGGTCGCAGAGATGAAGATACAATGATTCTCTTTGGGAGTGACCAGGATGGATAGGATAAGGACTGAGTCTATCAGGGGAACAGCACATGTTGGATGTTTGAGAGAAGGTCAGAGAAGCCAGACTGAGATGTTCCGGTCATGTACAGAGGAGGGATAGTGAATTTATTGGTAGACGGATGCTGGAATTGGAGCTGCCAAGCAGGAGGTCTCAAGGACCAAAGAGAAGATTTTTTGGATGTAATGAGAGAGGAGATGAAGGAAGTTACAGAGAGAGAGGAGAATACAGACAATAGGGTTAGATTCAGAAGTTTGACTCGTTGCGGTGACCCTTGAAGGGAAAACCCAAAAGGAGAGGTAGAAGGAGAAGAAGCAACACTATAACACGTGTGTGTGTGTGTGTGTGTGTGTGTGTGTGTGTGTGTGTGTGTGTGTGTGTGTGTGTGTGTGTACATAAAATGCATGTATCTACAACATACATACACACTGCATATTCATTCATTCATTGAATTTCTTATTCTTCCTCCTTCCTACTATTATCTATTACTGTTATGTTTTTACTTGAAACTGGCACAACAATTTCCTTCGGGATGAATAAAGTTGTTCTCATCTCATCTCTCTCATATGCATTTATGCTATACACATAACTATCTAGATAAAGATATAGTCTTATATAGGTAGGACAGTGTCATCTTGACTTAGGGGCACTGAGTTCAGGAGTCTAATAGGCAGGAGAATGAAACTATTCAGCGCACCTGTGCAAAGTAGCGTTAATTCAAAATGAGAATATGAACAAACATCCCCCTCGTCATGCTGACTTGTCCAGTTGCCACCTCGGCCCGTCTCTGAGTTATTCTCACTGTGATTGCACAGCTCATCATCAGCTGGCCTATTTCTGGTTTCATCCCCGGTGCCGCCACCAGAGGAGACGGGGGCTAATTCCTCTAATTACTCATTGTCTGGACCAACTCTTTGGCGTTGTGAATTTGGATCTTTACAGCGTTCGAGCCACAAGTGTGCTCATCACCGTTTATTTATTCCTTTTTAAGTTGCTCTCCGGCAGCCGCATGACTCATCACCACGTGGCATGTAGCCGCAGCGTGGTTGGCCATTGACAATCGCTCAGACATCGCCGCTAATCGGTCAGGATCAAGAAGAGGACTTATTTTAAGACAGCATGGAGAATCTGTGTGTGGGCAGGGAGCTAATTTCTCTTAGCCTCCCAACTGGTGTGTGCGTGGAGATCCAGCTAAGAAATATACCTGTCAGTGGACAAACTTACGCATAAAGAACTGAAATGGCAAGAATGCAAATGGTGTAGGAGGACATATTGATTATTATTATATATAACTGCAGACCAAAGAGGTGCTGCAAGGATTGTATAAGTACCTGGATATATCAGCAGAGGGAAGTAAAAGAAGGCAGACTTCAACATTTTTTTTTTCTGTATTACTATTACTGTTACTATTACTTATTTTTAATGCTGTTTTTTGCCCATTTGGTGACAATTAATGGATTGCATGTCCACAAACAAGCATTTGAAAATTAGTGTAAAACTATAACATGAAAAATAAAAGGGAAACATTAATGCATGTTTGATATTTGACTTTTATTTATTTATTTTTCTTCCTCATAAATTCTGTCTATGGAATTTCTGTTGACTAATACTCATATTTTACCTTAACAAAACTGTTATACTGTGGTAATAAAGCAGAAATGGTGCAGATTTTTTTTTTCTTTTTCAAGTGCTGTTTTTTTTTTTGCTGTTCAATGTGTAGTTGCTTGAAAATGTAAACCAAAGAACTTTCAGTCGTTTCAAAAATAAGAAAAGGAGAAACACTGCCCTAAATAAATGTCAAATGAGGAGATCAGCTGTATTTTAGTTTCATCACTTCCCTTTTTTGAAGCAAGAGCATCAACAAAAAAAATAAAATTACATAAGACGACATTGAGAATTTATTTATCACCTGAAATTGAAGCCCGGTTCTCTGAGTGATGAGCCGCCTTCTTACTTTTACCCTTTTGCCTCACGATCTCTCGCTCTCCGGTGCCAGACGGCGAAGACAGCCACGTTGAGAAAATGGTCTGTGACCGATGACGGATGGTACCGCTCCCCACAATTCGAGTCAGCTTTAATTCGGGTTGTGCACTCTGTCATCTTGCGCTTCCTCCGTCAGTGCATCACTCAAGAAAGGCCTCGCCAAAGTCGGAGGCACCTGCAGCGGATGTTCCCTATGTGAAATGTACTCCGGACCTTTGTCTTATTTCATTACCACTCCTTTGTATCTGGAGTCTGTGTTATTGAGGGGTTTAGTGTACGTTCATAACAGTGATTTATCCTCTATGGAATTTCCATTAAGACCCTCCCCTAATAGGCAGTGTAGTGGTGAGCTCAAGAACTCGAAGGGAATTTGATGTCTCCATCAGTCATCCTGACATTAGGGTTTATGTCTCCTCAATAGGTCGAACGTGTCGGTTTTTTTTTTAATTTTTTTTTTTTTTTATCCTCTCTTCCTGTGATCTCGGCGACATGAAGGCGACACGTTTTCCTGATGAGGAAAACACACCCGCTCGCATACATGTAAGCGAAACCGTAAAACATCTGGGGGAAAGAATAGCCACGGCCCAGCACATGGGCGCAGCGTGGTGCGCGGGTCTGCATCCCAAACCCTACCCATGCCCCCCCCCAAGAGCTGCAGTAGAGCTCAGGGAAACATTTGGGTCACCAGGATACTGAGAGGACAAACAGTGGCCAGGTGCCAGGGAGACGACAAGGCGCCTAATTCATCTCAACCCCCTCACCCCCCCTGCTGAGTGACAGACTGGAATGACACTCATATCCGGCATGTAGCCACTACGACTTGCCTCCCACACCCTCGTTGAATTCTTTCTCTTCACATGGCAAAGGTTGCAGAGAGAGAGAGAGAGGGCAGCGATATCATAATTAGCGAGGCGCAATATTCTGCAGCAATGAAGCGTTCAGTCTTTGCTTGCTCAAGAACATCAGTTATTTATCGCCTCACATAGTTGTTCAGTCAGATGCGGGTCCGGCATCTCACTGCCGCAGTCCCCCCCGTAGCCAGTGCGGACCGGGTCTTGCTGCGCCCGCTCTCTCGCGGTGAGGAGAATATTACATCTCTGGCACATGACCCCTCCCCGCAATCCCTCAAGGGACGGCCGAAGCCACGGAGAGAGAGAGAGAGAGAGAGATCGAGCCCGTCATGTTTCAGAATAAGATTCAGCCATGCGAGGATCCAAGTGTCTCTGTCCGTTCTAGGACAAATCAAGACTCCTGAGATGGATGTGGGGGCGTTGTTAAGGAGATGAGGTTTGAAAGCGTTACCCCTTGTGGGTTTTTATGTCGAACAAATAGTGAAAAGACAGTGAAAAGAGTGTGACGTTGTCGGGGGAAGAGGTGCTCCGGCAACAAGTGACAGCGCCAGGTTTTAGGACTGTTTATTTACAAGCAGGGTGTGTGAGGTCACCGCAGCTTAGACTCGGTCTGCAGTTGTTCACCATCTGTGGACCATAATATCACTGAATGATTTAAAGATTTTGTCCGACACGTCTCTGCGCTCAAGGCTGGAGGACAAAAACTCACTTCATTTATTAAACTGTATAAACTTCAAGACAGTTTAAATATGACAAGCAGCAGGAGCGTCGAGATAATTACAAATATCACATTGGGAGCTCTAATTATAAGCCGATGCTGAAATATCATGAAATCAGCCCTTGTAATATATTATATGTATACATATTTGCTGAATGACACAAAAAGCACCAGTTGAATGATTTCATAGTGTATTTAATATTATCAAATTCTGAACAAATCACAATAAAACGAGTTAAAAACAAAACCTGACAAAATATAACACGTTTACAAAAACAAATGAATACAATTTCAAACAGTTAAACCTTTAAAATAAAGTCTGGCATGTTCTCACAATACATTACAAAATGGAATTGCTAATTTAAGAATTTTAATAATTATAATAATAATCGCAGAGGACATTTACCTCACCATTAGAGTTTCACAGAAGATCGAGTAAAAATTGAAACCTTGATATGATTTTTTGGAATAAAACTCACGTACAAATGTATTCGTGTGTGAGTTTGCCCCTCATACTCTGTATTATATTTCCAATAAATACCCTCCGCACATGTTTCCATCTGGTACTGTCTTTGGTATTTATGTCCTTGACAAGACAGATTTCCTCAAGCTATATCTCATTTCTGCCCTTATCAGCTGGAAGCCCACATAACGCCAGGCTCTTCGGGAATCAGACCTGCCGCTGGTGGGGAGAATAAGATGGTATTTTACGTGCTTCTGTAATTTATACCGACAAAGAATTTATTAAATCCTGTGAACACACTCCTGACCCCAGATATGTATATTTACTGTGGTCCGGGTAACTCTGCTGAGTTTAGTCGTCAGGGCAAGAATTACAGAGGCCGTGCTAAATAGCGGCCTGCAGTTTGGCTTGTTTTTAAACAGACGGCTATCGGGCAAAAATTCCAGCCACGGATAGTTTCATTTTACTGCAGGGCCCCTTTCAAAGCTCGCATACGCTCTTCCTTTTTTGTATGCCAGATTATTTATTACTGGCAATTTTGCTTTAAATGCATGAAATGGCCGCGACCTCTTAAAACCACATTGCATGATGGCAGTATTTAATGTTTGTGTTTGATGGCGCCAGAGAGAAATGCCATTGTAAGTCCTCTGTAACTGGATAGAACCGAACAATTTCTTTAATTTTACAACTGTAGATGATGTGTAATGGTTATTGCAGTAGAAATGTGAGTGTTTGGGTACATTGAAGTTGAGGTGAATGTCTCACGAAATTCATCTCAACTGCAATGTTTTCTCAACCTTAAAGAGGTGCTTACCAACGACAGCCCAAACCACAGTGTTTGCTCACAGTGTTTCTCTAAATGTTAGAAAAGATATATGTACGTACAAAACCACAAAAAAAAAATCATTACAAAACAAACCATCATCGGGGACCAGGAATGTGAAACTGCCTTGCCTTGATCTCCCCCGATTCAAACAAGTATTTTGTACTAAGTATTAAAAGCAATACTCTTTGTTATAACCAAATTATACATATGTTATAGATAAGAAAAGATAAGATAAATTTTATTGATCCCCATAGGGGAAATTCCCTTGGAACAGTTATAATGTCAAAAAAAAGGAATTAAATAGAAATAGAAATAGAAAGGCAGAAGGCAGACGAATGCAAGACAAATATATATAAATATATATTATCATATATTTTATTGTATTTATCATTGTATAATGTATTTATTGCTAAAAAAACATTTTACAACCCCAAGTAACCAAGCAATACTAATACTGTGTGAAAAATAATTTGAAAAACACTATCAAAGAGCATGTTATTCGTTCATTTAATTTTCGATTCGGGGATTCAGGTCACGGAGCTGCTGGGATCAATCCCAGCTGTCACTGGGTGGGAGGTCAGGTTCACCCGGTTGCCAATCGTTCACAGGGCCACATATAGAAATGTGAACCACATGCAACCATTTACCTTTTTATTCACACATCATGTAGAGACATTTTACCATTCACTCAGTCAATCTAAGGTGGAATTAAGTATTGGTTCCTGTGCCACCCATAGCATACCAGATCCATTAAGTTAGCATAAAGTCTGACAGAAAACACAACTAAAATTAACCCTCGTGCGATCTTAACATCGTGTTCACTCCCCTTGTCCTATGGGTCAAAAATGACCCATAAGACAATCTTTGTACCCTAGTGGTGTACAGCCCACATGGAAACATAAACAAAAAAGAAGTATCACTTTTTCTAATTATGGGGTCTCTTTAGGAAAAGTCATAAAATTTCAAGTTGGAAAAAAATAGGTTGAGGTGTTTTTTCTACAGCTAAACATGGTAGTGGGTCACTTTTGACCTGTAAGACAACACAAGGGTTAAAGTGGCTGGAAACCAGCATGGTGGAAATCAACCATGGAGATGGGAGTGATCTTTTTTTTTTCCTCAAAACGGCTAAAATTGGTGTCCAAAGACATTTCAAGCAAGAAGGAAGCCGTGGAGTTTCAAACATGAATTGTTCCGTTGGTCCAACAGGGGGCCTTTCTGTGTAGAGGTTGCATGTTCTCCCAGTATCTGCCAGAGATTTATCAGAATAAATTGGAAAAATTGTCAAAATGTGTGAATTAGAGAGTGAATAGTTATTTGTCTCTCTGTGTGGCCCTGCGATTGACCGGCGACCGGTCCGAGGTGTACCCCACCTCTCCCCCAATTGCATGGAAGGATAGTCCCATTGGTCCATCACACAACCCACGAAAAAATAAGGCGTCTCGGTTAATAAAACCGCCCGGAGGCAAACGCGCATCCCCTGGGTCGCAGTAATGGGGATGTGCACACGGAGTGACTGTCCACGCACAAATTCCATCTCTTATTAACTTTTATCCATGTGGCAATATGTGAAAAATAATGGGTGGAACATATTATTTTATCCTCTCTCTTCTTGGGAATTTGTTAACGCCAGCTGGAGACGTCGAGAACATTACGGGATACGTATGTGTGTAAATATTCACAAGTATCGGGCCGGGCACTGACTCATACAACAGTCTGGAATTCCTCTGTTAAACCGCATGCTCTCACGTCACATTTCCAAGGAAGAAAAAAAAAAAACACCAATGGGCATGCAAAACTCAACTTTTTTGGGCTTACAGTTTTTTGCAAACTATAATGGACTCCATGGAGACCCTAAATATCCTCGATGTGTGAATGGGTGAGTGAATGTTTATTTGTCTTTATATGTAGCCAGGCGCTAACTAGACCATCAGGAGCAACGGGTTCAGTATCTTGCCCAAGGAGGAGCTGAGAATCAGTTGGTTGGACCCCTGCTCCACCAATACAGCCCTCCGCCCTTCTGAAAAAACAACTCTGCTTTTGGTGTTTGACAGCCAGTGGTGGGGTTTGTCTTCTTCACTGCCGCCTCATTATGTTTTCCACGCACATATTTCATCCGCTGCTCTATATTCCCACTTCGCGCTCAACACAATGCCCTTCTCCTCTTGCGTTTATCCCCTGCTGTAATTCGATGGGATGGTACTACAAGCTTGTCTGTTGCCTCAATTTCAACCGGAGGAGGTATATTAAATAATCAAGATTTTATCTTCTACCATTCCAGCATTGCTCTGCTCGGCGCAGACAGGCTCTTCAAAAATTTAGCGTGAAGCGTACGAGAAGCTAATATGCTAATATGAGAAGCTCACATGCCCTGCTGATGTTTTATCTGTCGTCAGTCCGTCTTCAAATTTTCCACTCGTTTTGTCATAGTCGCCGGAGTAAGTCAACACATTCATCCATCTTGATTTATATGTTTTTTTGTGTTCTTTTTGTGTTCTTCTGGTAATGAATCCATTAAAAAAAAAGTCCTATTCATGGCTAAGTGAGTGGATAATGCTTCAGATATTTGAGGGGAAACAGCCAGAAACAGCCTGTTTCCGATGAATCGGATTTTTCAAGGTCATAGGTGATGACATCTAACCCCCTGATGGCACAATTGCTCGCTTCCCCGTGTGCAGGGATATCATCGGTTCTGGAAACGTACGTGTGTGTGAACAGCTGTCGGTCGGACACCGCAGATGCGTCCGATTCCATGCCGGATCGGGAAGAAAAATTCCTCTTGAGACGGACACGGAGGCTCAGCGAGGAGGGAACTTGGAATGAATGCGGTGGTGGACATATGCTGAGCATATCTAGAACAAGAAAAGCGTGTAGGCGTGCACACACACACACACACACACATATGCACATACTGCTATCCGACCTGGATCCCATCCAAAACCTCTGGTGATGACTGTGCGTGATGGCCGCTGTTTATCTGCAGGCCGAGGTGATAATCTGTTCTCATGACTCCCCTGAGAACCTTACCCCTCTCCTCTGTATTAGAGTCATGGTCTGCCGAGGCCACTGGGGACATGAGTGTTTGGCGTCCGCACTGCAGAAAACCAAGAGATTAAATGTTGAAGTAGGACTTTGTGGGGGTGGGGGTGGTATCTTGGGATTTGTTCTCAAAATCTACTTCTCTCCACTGACAAGACGGATCCTTAGCACCTTACTGCATTCCATATGGCTGGATATGCAGAATAGGTTTATCTGCTTTGAGGTGAAATGGAATAATAAATGTTAATCAGAACAGGCGAAGGTGCCGGGCAGAGATGATCCACTATAGCTGCAGAGGAGAATCACGATCGAACGCTACAGCGTTCAACTCTCCCCTCCCCGTAGGAGAAAAAGGTCTACAATAACCATAGATCCAAGGAGCTGTTTGTGTTTTCAGTGAACACAGTGGCAGTGTGAGGTAAAAACGCCGGCAAAATTTTAGGGAGCCGAATGAGCAAATGGCACATGCATTTGACATGCCTTTTATGCAAATGCCTCGGGAGACTTCGAAGTTTCAGCTCATTCAGCTCATCCGTTTCACTTATAAATGGCTTTTTTTTCTGCATTGATGTATTCATTTTTTAATATGTCTATACTTTCTTTTACTTTCGCCTTCAGCGGACGCAACACCGAATCAATCTCCTCCATCTGAGCCTAGTCTCTGTATCCTCTTCTCTCACGTCAGCTAACTTCATGCCCTCTTTCACTACATCCATAAATCATCTCTTTGGTCTTCTTCTAGACCTCCTGTCTGGCAGCTCCAACCTCAGTATCATTCAACCAATATATTCACTCTCCCTCCTCTGTACATGACCCAACCATCTCAGTCTCTCCAAAACATCTGTGCCGTACCTCTGATGGACTCGTTCCTGATCCTATCCATCCTCATCACTCCCAAAGAGAACCTTGACATCTTCATCTCTGCTTCCTTGAGCTCTGCTTTCTGTCTTATCCTCAATGCCACTGTCTTTTAACCACACAACATAGCTGGTCTTACCACTGACTTTTATATCTTTTCTTTCATTCATCCTTTCATACACTTTTATCACAAATTACCCCTGACACTTTTCTCTAGCAATTCATATCTATATATTCCATTTTATTATTTATTTATTTTTTTATTTTTGTGACTGAGTTTCAACTTGATTTTATTTCTGTTATTATCATTTTTGATTTTATTGTTGGGTGTTATTGGGGTTGGTTTCCCTCCTCGGAGTCCATCTATTTATTTAACTCCCACACATAATCTCAGACACTCAGACATAGTCCACAGGGAATCGTGGATGAAAAGTGCCTGAAAATTAAATATTTATCTCGCAAGGTAGAAAAATGAATCAGTCTTGTTAGCAGAAAAAAATAAAACAGAACAATCAATAAAAAAAAAAGAATTTTAGCGTGACAGACATTTTGATATTCAGGAACTTCATCGAATGCGTATCCCATATTTCAACACTCGTTTTAAGAGAAAGTTATGAATGACAAAAAGAATATAAAAGCCCATTTTTCGCCGTTCAAGATGCTTTCATATCTAATGCTACACATTGGAACCGGCTGCAACTCAGCCTGCTGCTGTTTGTTTTACCGGCGGTCAGAAAATCCAACAAACCAACCGACGCTGGAGAAAAGGAAACCCCATGGTGGCAGTAATAATACACCTCTGAGCTCCTCTCAATAAAAAAAAAAACACATTGTTAAATGAAAATGATTATGAGCTGTATTTGAGTGTCTTCTTCACCCACACCTATGTGTATGGGTTTCCAAAAAATAAAACTTAAAAAAAAAAGGGGGTTTACGCATAAGTTGCAGCATTGGTTGTCAAAACCAAAAAAATAACCTTGCTTTATGGTGTACTGGCATTACTTAATGTTTAAAGATTTATTTTCCTCTCTCCGCTCAATTTAGGGGCTAATCGCTGATAATCACAACAAGCCTGCCCGCAGGCGCGCAAACTGTATAGCTGTAACGCCACGTTTCCCAATGAGGTAGCCATCTGTCATCTGTTGTTCTGCAAAAAATTCAAAGACAGTTGTTTAAGGGCAACTATATGTTTCCAAGGAGATGAGGCTAAAGTCTAAAACCAGCTTTGGGTGTTTTCCGAACTCGGGTGTTAACTGACCTGTTTTGTATCTTTCCCCTTCTTTTGAATGTCACTGTCTCAGACACACACACACAAAATGTTGATAATCATTATTACCAGCAACTTTAGACACATTTGGTGTTTGGTACTTCATTTCAGCTCAATTTGTGCTCCTTTCCACTCCCCGTCTCTTTGAAGTGTCACCATTGGCACGGATGTCGGTGCTGATTCGCCCACCCACGGTGTTTTGTGTTCCTCTGCAAGGCTCTTGGAGATAAATGATGCTGTGCAAACTGACAGGCGGGCTGATGAGATGGAGCAGAGCTGTTGTAAATCTTCCTCACAAGAACACCGTGAACCTTGGCAAACAGCTGACCCCTGAACTCTATCTTACAGCAACAGCATAGTGCACGTGCACATGAGCGTCAATGTGAATAAAGCGAGGTGATTCAGAGGTTTCCCATGTTCCTGAGTCCCACGCTGACTGCGCAAATGGAGTGGCCGTTAATTAAATTTGATATTTAGCCCAAACATCTTTGACTATTTTCATAGATGCTGTTTCCAGGCACCACTGATTGATATTTAGTTCTTTTTAAAGCAGCAATTTCAATATAAATGTCCAATTTTGCATGGGGTTTGCCTAAAATAATTGCCAGAGGTGGTGCTGATCTCATTTTTGTCACGCCCTTATCTCACTTGTGTCATTAAAAAAGGAATAAAGATGAAATATGGGATGTCAGATGAAAAAAAAAAAAAAAAAACTGAAATACATAGTAGATAAAGGAAGAACAGGCTTCTATAATCTAGAATATTTTTAATGGATATTGATATTGGTAACAAGAGTGCCACTGTTTAACGCCACAATATATTGCACAAGATATATATATATATATATATCTTTTATATATAGATAGATATATATTGCCACTGTTTAACCGCAGAATATATTGCACAAGAACAAAAATTTAAAAAAATCAAAACTCTTTTCCCGTTGCGCGGGGAAATGTGATACCAAAGACCTCTTGTAGTTTCCTGCATTCATGACTTCCCGTCAGAGGCAACATTGGCGGCCCACACAGAGGCAGAGGAATGCAGAGACAGTCTGAGCGGCTGATGTGGAACCGTTGAATCCAATGACTGATTTTATTATTTTATTTATTTATTGATTGATTTATATATTTCAGAGAATGTCTGCATCAATGAGCTAATGGAACCGAGGGCCCGTTATCGCAATCTGACGTACTTGCCAGAACTCCCATTTCCTCTTTGATCGAGCTCCAACCAAGGACATGCTCCGTTCCGTATCTCGCCTGATGGCTTTTTTTTTTTTTTTGTTCTCCTTGTAACGAGTAATTGCCTGGTTAAAGCTGTCCTTTGAATTCTGTCCCGACTCTTCGATTGGGGCCTCTTGCGATGGACAAAAAAAAAAAAAAAAAATTGGGCGTGGATCCCCTCACTCAGCGATGTCATAGAGTTTGGCTCTCCGCCCGGCACTAATGTTGTGCTCTTACGGCAACTCGCTCAAACTGCCGCACGCATCAGCCTGCAATCAGAGCTCTGGCGAAACAGCTCGCAATCTTAAATTACAGCGGTTGGCTCTTATTGAATGCTTGTGCCTTTGTCATGCTGGCTTTTAATGGAATCTGTGTGGTCCCCGTTTTGCTCCCACCTCCGGCCGATAACTATATAGTCTACCCGAAGGCTTCCTTTTTGGACCGGGGTGTTTTTATCTTCCGCCCCCCCCCCCCCGTTTTACACACCCCAGGCGTCAAAAGAATAGGTTGTGTCGACGCGCACGTGTGCATTTTTGCGGCTACATGTGTTCGCCCAAACATCCACGTCGCTAGTACTCTCCGTGGAAGGGGATCCGTCTTGGCTCATCTCCAGCATGCCTAGCCGGAGGCGTCTTGCCCGTCGTGTCCCATCTGACTCCACGCTATTGCGTGAAGAGGCAAAAAAAATCTGGGTGAGACCCAGGAATGACAGATATGTGATGAGATGACGGACCGAGAGTGCAACCTTACCGATGCAGCTGTCGAGGATTGGGGGGAACGAAGTTTTCTCTCTTTCGGTGCTATAGAGCGGGGTTAAGGGGTGGGGGGGAAGCACTTAATGTGGAGAGGGTTTTTTTTTTTTTCGCCGGTGAAGTCTAGTCATGGGCAGGATGGAGGAAATGAAGGCAGAAAGAAACTGATCCGAACAGACAGATGTGAAAGGATTGCTAAGGAAGAAGTGAGCAAAAGGGGGGTTCTGCGGAGTAAATAGTTGATGGTCTTTTTTTAGATTACCTTGAGGGGGGGGGGAGTGTTCACACGGCAAAGTCAGCAGTTTGGCGAACACAGTGTCAAACGCAGGGTCTCTACCTTCATATTCAGAAATGCAAATGCATCGCCATCAACCTCCAGGCTTAGCCAAAGAACAATTCAAAGGTTGTTACTCTCTTAAACACAGGAATGATATGTTTGTTTTACCCGGATGCGAGACGTTCCCCTTCTTGCCATTTTAACTTGCCTGTCTCCCGCTCTGATTGCGTGTGTGTTTGTGTGCTTGCACGTGTGTGTGTGTGTGTGTGTGTAGTATGTGGTGTTTTCATTTTTTTTACAAGAAAAGCAGATTGAGTGTGGAAGGGGAGGGGAGGATGCTCTCTGCAGCAGTATGTGGATAATCCTTACAGGGTGTTAAACCCGGGGTGGCACGATTTCAGGGAGGCACGGTTTTTGGCTCGTGAAAAAAAAAATCCAAAACGGCTTGCTTCACAGTAATTTCGGTAAACGCTTTGCAACACGTGGCATCCCGTGCCAAAATTAATCAATTCAATTAAGTGACTGCTGTAAAATCTTCTGGGCCATTTATAGGACTGTTCAAATCCCAAGTCTTCAATAACTTGTCAACCAGCAGATTTTTATGATTCTGCATTTCAGCTGCACATTACTCAAGCTGTAGATGTCAAAGTTTTATGTCTAAATGGTCTATGAATACTATGTATAGTTTATTTAAATACCAATTCCAGAAGCCACCCACCGTCTCTCCATCTAAAATTCATTTCAGGAACTTGTGTTTACCTCACATCTGGAGCAGCTGTTTTTTTTTAACAGACGTAAATAGTGTCATGTTTCAGAACTAGCTATCTTACCACACTTAAATGGTGCGGTGATTTCAGTCATAATAAGTAATACAATGAATATGTACTAAAAATAAATTGCCCGTTATGCATGACACGTGCTTTTATTTTTGATAGTTTTAATAAAAAACCAAAACAAAAAAGAAGAAAAAAAAAAGGCAGACTGTAAATTGATGACATGATTTGTTATTCCCAATTATACGCAAAAAAAAAAAAAAAAAAAAATAGCACAAAAATAATTACGTTCATCTGGAGATGCCCTGCACTGGAGATTTTTTTTCCCTCCGCAGGCAATGAGGCTTCACGTCAACAGGCTGTCTCAGCTGATGTGCAAAGCGCGTCCCAGTGCCTGCCGACACTTCCCGACTCACAGCTGCGCTGCGCTCGGCGCAGCTGCAGGGACTCGCCGGGTCTCCCAGGAGACGAACCACAGCCCCCATCAACAAGCACCGCCACCATTATTGTGGGACCTATGCTTACATCAGTTTGTTAAAAAATGAATTAATTAAAAAGTCCTCCTTTTAGCAAAATCACACTCTTTAGCTTTGGCCTCAAGATCAGAGGGCTATCAAAATGTCAAGGTTATTGCTCACCCGTGCCATCCTTGCTAACTGCTCCCTTTGCCCCTGGACCTTGAGGAATTGTTTTCCATTGGTAACTCTGATCTCCGTTTTCACGGTATGCGATAGAACGTGCACATGTCTCCCCGGATAACCAGCTCTCATCATCGTGGTCCCTGCCGGATCTCGACGGGACGTGCATTGTGACACGTTCCCGCATACATGCATGCTCGGCGCGGGTAAAGGGCCGTGGATGGTAAATATAGTTTACGGGCGCCTGAGTGATCGCATATCGACAGAAATTACATCCCATTTATAGCGATACAAATGTAACTAAGTGAGTAGGTTTGCATTCTGTAAAACCTCTTTTCGGTCGTGAGGCTTTTTTTTTTTTTTTCACTTAGTCGCTATTTTGAGTGGGCCGACCCTCGCTCCCCCGGGAAAAAGGAAGGCAGCTCGCCACTCATGATAAGAAGCACTCGTGTTACCTAATTGTATTTGTCTGGTTACATGGTTGCAGCAGACGAGTGGAAATTAATTTCACATGCTAATGGGAGGAACGGAGTGCCCCTGTTTCGTAGGCCATGTCGTTCCCGCAGTTTGGCCTTCCGACACTCTTACACGACATTCTTCCTAATTGTTTTTTCTTTCTGATTCTCCCTTGTTTTCCTGCATCTTACAAGCACCAGCAACCATTCTCCATTGTTTTTTTTTTTTACTCAACCAAAGCACTTTCAGACGCCATCTGACCTTTGCTCTTTCATATATTTTTCATTACGCCTTGATTGAGAATACAAAAGATGCATGTTATGCTATGTGAGTTATCTGTGCGCGAGGACGAGGCGTTTGAATGTTCAAACGTACTTATGGAGCTTGCAGAGGACAAATACCCAGTGGTCGGGTCAAAGACTCCACCTAATGCCGAACCCGCATAACAAATTCATGTTTCATTCGCCTGTCTAAAAGAAAAAAGAAACATGGTATCATAATGTGCATGTTAAAACTCATAAGCATAGAAAACTCATACAATTTGTATCTGATGACTGGAAGATCCAGAAATTGTTGAACGGGACATTGATCTCGGAGCCTAACCTTGAACAGCTTGGGCTGGAAGCACTCGTCAAATTCCTGTCACTCCTCTCGTAGAGAGCATGGCTATGTCAGAAAAAAAAAAAGGTTAACGCTCTCCTGTGAGTCTGTGAAATTACCTCTGCATAAAGTTATTTTGCCATGTCTCCTCAAATAAAATGGAAATGAAAGCTCACACAAGTCGTCTCCTTCTATGCGGCCCAGGCGGCGAATCGGTCGACAGACACTCACCCTCTTTTTCATCCCGCGGTTCTTCTGGAGAACCATCAGAACCGGGTGCATTGCTTTGACCGTCTGCCTGCTTTCCCTTGATCGGGACGCTCCCGTGTTTTTGTTTTGCACTCGCGTGTGTCAGATCTCAGTAGCGTGCTCCAAATAAAAAAAAAAAGACAGGGTTGGAAGATAAATAAAGAGAATTCCTGCATGAGCCCTGCACCTCTAGGTGGGAAACGGACAGGTGCGTTTGGCTCACTGTCTCAACGTTGACCTAGACTTGTCCCCCCCGTTTGTGGATTGCGGCTGGACGTTCTGCTTCCACGTGGATTCAAAGTCGACAGGCTTCATCGCTTTGGGTGAATTGCTGGCCAGCTGGCAGACGGCTCTGCAAAATCATATGAGAAAATCTCACGGCACCGCTGTTTAACCTGTAGTGACACACCCCATTTTTAGCTGCTTATGCACTAAATTTTTGATCAATTCTATCCTGGTCTGATACAAGCCTACATTTTTATATATGTTTTATATTATTTGCATTGTTAGAATAAGACATTAGAATTCATAGCACTGATTACGGTAGGGGAGAATGGACTATTCACAGGATGTAACCGGTTGACTGAAAGGGATAATTAATATAAAAATAATTTTGGCAGAAGCAAACGAGAAAGACTAATTTTGTGTTTTTGGGTTTTATTTTTTCAGATTTCTGACCCTTCTTGCTTGAGGCACGCGTACTATCACGTCCTACATCTGGTGACACAAGGAAAGGTAAGACGTTTGCCTTTAACTGTCACTGTCTACTGTTTTTTTTTCCCTCCCATGACCAACAAACAAATGGATAAAACAAAAAATACAAAAAAAACAAAAAAAATTACTGTGGACAATGTGTTTGGAATGAATTTGAAAAAGAAATGTGATCTAGACCTAGGAAGGTGCCGATGGGGTCACATACAACAGCCAGACAGAGATATCATATTTTTTTTGATTTATTAATGTGTTTAAATAAGCCATTCACAGATGTGCATTACCTGGAAAAACAAAATCATTCATGATGATCATGATGATGATAATGATGATTGTGACGTGTCGGGTGCTTGAGAATTCGATAATTCAGCGACGTGCACATGCACCCATGTTGCTGTTTGTCTCATAGTTCTTAAACACCGAGAACACCATGCCGCCTCGGAGTTTATCAAAGGTCTATGGCAACTGTGATGACTTTATTAATTAAAAAATGTGCCCGCTTAGCGTGATTGGCAAAACTTAGATTGACAGGCTGGTAAATTTATTTCACTCAATTTCCACTTTAATCTCAGCCCAAAGTTTATAATTAGGAATTGTACGGAGGCGATTTAGTCAGGTGGGGAATCTTAATAAAAACAGGAGCGCACACCCTGATAACCACATGCTACACATTAACAGGAACACGGGGAGAAAAACTAAAATTAGCAGGGCTAAAACAACCTGCGCCTGGAGATCAAAGCTGGGGCTGAACTGTCAGACTCTTCAATGGCGCCTGCGGTGGCCTGCAGGAGGAGGAATGCGGAGCAAGAGAGACAGGGAGATGGGAAAGAGAGCGGGCTATTAATCCAAGAGGCCCTGTATCGAGTTGTAAAGCTCCATAGTCAGGGATTATTCATAGAAGGGTTGGTGTGAAGGGGTCACGGTTTCGTATGTTGCATGTCACGCTTTCTCCCACAGCACATTCCTGCCGCAATGAAATCTAACCTTTATTTTATTTTTTTAAAAAATAGTCGTATGCTACTGTTGATTGGTGTCCTGTTGTTTCTGCAACCCTTGCCAAACAGGTGACTGGAGACATTTTCCGTGTTGTTGTTGATGTTGTTACCCACTGTTACCCACAAACGGATCAGCTTTCATCTGCAACTGATGCGGTCGGTACTTTTTTCTACCCAGGAAGTACAGTAGATATGATATACGCGTGTATCCATTACTTGTAATACTTGAAATCATTTAATTCTTATTGATTTTCAACATCTTTGATTCAAATGAAACTTTTGCTTGTATTTTTGTGGCATTTGTAAAAGTAACTTGAATTTGAAATTTTCCATCAGTTTTAGCATATCATAAATATAATGAAAATGCAAGGGGTGCGGGAATGAGGTGTAAATATGATTTTTTTTAGATAAAACAAATAAATCCAGAGACCCTGCACGGAGTAATGGGAGTGATATGAGATTAAAATTTTCATCTGGAATCCGTTAGATTCTGCCCAATAATGGAGCGATAAGTAAGTGCACAAGAATGAATACCTAGCAATATACCTTGTGCCTCTGCATAATTTAGTGTAAATCATTTTTATGATTTTAATATGATTTTCTTTGGAAAGACGACAAATAAATGTTTTATACTGTCAAGTAAAACAAACATGCCTCTATCCTATTAGTTACATTTGAAAACATAGTCTTCTGTTTTGTTTTCACAGCTGTTTTTCAGGTTATTTTTATTTTTAGATATCTGGTAAAGATAGCAAAGTTTTAAAAACCATCTTACATTGACTGACACTGCTGCCCGTGAGAAATTATTTCTACAGCACAATGTTGAAAGTAAGATTCCCTGCACAAGTAAAGCTGCTGTGGTGTCGGCCTGTTGCTTTCACCACTGTTTACACCACCTGTAATGCTATTTCAGGAATAGAATTGTTGAGCTGAGAACACGCACTCTTTGTTCCTCTTTTATTATTATTATCATTATTATTCTTTTTTAAATGATGATAGTTTCCTCTTCCGGGCTAACGCTAGAGTCGATGCTTGTAATTTTACCGCCGTGATATTGGGTTCCCATTACTTCTTCTTGCATCTCTTTCAGACTGTCAGGGATTCAATATTTCAGAAAAAAAATGAATTCAATGTGTATCTCGGTCGGTTTGGTTGCATCATTAAAGGTTTAAAACATAAACACAACTAGACCAAAAAAAAACCAACAACACGGCTTTTGGGGCCTGTATCGAAACAGAACCCTGTGCGACTTTCCCGCAAGTCCTCTTTCCCAATCCCTGGATTAGCTGGAAGTTACGGGAAGACGAGTGTATTCATTAACGAACGGTTTCCTGAGTGTATCTGTGTGTGTAGGTGTTTGTGTCCGGAGCAATGTTGCGTCTGAAGGGCCATCCACCTGGTGAAACACACAAATTTGATTTTACAGACAAAAAAAAAACCAAAAAAAACACATGCAATCATGGCGAGCAGAGACCTTATATGGTTTTCTTTAACCGGCTATTGATTGACTCCACTGTGGCAGAGGGAGACAATAAATTACTGCCTGCTCGGGGGGGCAGTGAAGTTGAGTGTGGCACTGTCAGTTTTATTCTCCGAGCCAAATCTGTGGCTGCATTATTTATACATCTCTCATTTTTATTTATGCAGCAAGTATAAGTGACGCAATGCGAGACCGAACAATAGCAACACGGCGTCCCCCAAGGACGCGTCTCATTGTCATTGGTCAGCGCACATCGGCGGGATTCTGAAAGGTTAGGATGCATTGTGTGTTCGGATAAGGACGCGTTTGACATATAATAGTTTTTTTGTGCAGTCATTGCACGAGCATTTACCATACAAATGAATAATGGAGGTGAACAGCCTGGTGTTTTTGATCACATGAAATCACACACTGGTTTCCTCGGTCGCCTGGGTTATCTGTGACGGCACAAGCATAAGTGACAAATAAATACCATACTCGCGTTTTATTGCAGTTTTTACAGACAACCACACAAGAGAATCCCGAGGGGAATTTTTCGAAGTGTGCCTGGGAGGAAACTGGAGCTAAAGACCTCGTCAGAGACATTTGTAGAAAAATAAATAAAAATTCTATCTCAATGTCTCATTGTCTCACCCCAAAACTGTCAGAATGTTTGTAAAGCACAAAGAAACATTCTTGTTGCAATGAAGCATCGTAAAATTTTTATGCAATCCTTTGTACTGGAATATATCATATGGAACATATACCCAAACAAATAACGTAAGAGATAGTTACCATTTATCATCCCTCTCCCAATATAAGCAACACATAGACATGCACGTGACAGAAAGGGATTAAATATTCGTGGAATGAGCCTCTTCGAAAACAATAGCATCCGTAAGATTAATCTCAACGATGAGCCTGCAAATGTCTAGCCATCCTATTTTACATCCAGGATGTGAATCTTAACTTTGGTTGGTGCGATTTATCAATGGGAAACCACCAGATAATGTTCATCCGTGCAGCAATGGGATGAGTTTTGGATACCAACACCTGCAGGTGACGCCCAGCTTACAGCCTCCCTCACAATTTGTCTCATCAGTTTCCTGTTATGTATGAAAAATATAATTGGTAGTTTGATCTGTTCTTGACAAGCACTCCAACATTAATCAATTTCGGCAAGAAAAAGCTATTTCTCGAAGAAATAAAAAGCAATACATTCACTCGCTGATTCAAAGCGCTCTCCCCGAAGGACAAGCACCCACATGTGAGTTCTGTCACATCTGAAACACATACAGAAAAAAATCTGTTGTAAATCTTAATATGAAAGAACTCAGCAAGACAATACAGATAATGAATGACCCCCTAAGTGCAAGACAAAATAAGAAAATGAAAAAAAAAATAGAAAGGCGGTTTGGTTGTCTTCCAGTGACTATTAGACCTGCAATTGTGCGATAAATTGAGAAAATTATAGTCTTGCACTTTGATTCTTTTCTCCACATCCCCATGTGGTTGTACACAAAAGCCTATCTCACGCAGTACTTGAAAGTCAGGACTATAATGCCGCTGTCACGCGCGCCATCTGCAAAACACAGGGAAATAAAAGGAGGTGCCTTTGTTCCGAAATGCAGGATTTGTGCAAGCATGCCTCCTTTTTGTGTAAACAAACAAATCATCACAAGGATGGGTTCACTGTTTTGAATGTATTCTTCTGGTATTGAATAGTATACAGGTTCTGAAATGGGTTGACTGAAGTGTGCAGAAACCTTAAAATCTGCTGCCTTTAATGGATTTTGACAAAAATAGCCGCGTCCACGTCACCGTTTCGCACTTGGTCGTCTAATGCACGGCAAACATTCACGCCTCGGGGCCCCCGTGAGTTACAAATGACCACCCATGCACGCTGCTCCTGAGGGTCAAACGGCCATGCAGCTACCGACTCACCATTACTTTGACGTTGTAATGGCTTCTTCAAACCTGTTGTTTTTTTTTTCCTCTGGGGTCTGTCAGGTCTTTAAAAAAATCGCTTAATTTAACTGTCCGGCGGAGCCCCTGGGTGCGCGAGCAGAAATCCACAGACGCGTCATCCTCCAACGACGCAGCTCCTTTAGGCCGGGAGGTATACCGGGAATGCCCTTCCCCCGCTGTGTCGCACACATCCAGGTCCTGTTCTACTAAATACCAGCCGGCTCAGATGGGCTTTGATGGTCGCCTTGCACGTGCGCATGTGTGTGTGTGTGTGTGTGTGTGTGTGTGTGGGTTGAAGCGCGCGCGAGCATCTGCTTGATTGTTGACAGGCAGCCGGCAGGAGTATTGATCTGTAGCCGCGCTGGCTGGAGCCGAAAGGGCAGGCAGTATCATCTGTCAGCGCGCAGAGAAGGGCATTACGGCCACAGCGATCTTAGATCACCGTCCTGGAGAGGGAGGGGGAAAAGCGCAGATGAAAAAAAATAAAAGTGGCCCTGAAATAACAGGATAACTTTTACAGGATACTGTGTTTTCTCATGTGTATGTGTTGGAACCCCTTTAGCGAAAAGGCCGCCCTCCCGCGTTCACTCCTTCACAGTCGCTGTCGATTGAGACAAACAGACCTTGTTATTGGACCGGAGGGCGAAGACAGCGGCGGGCGATGACCTTTTCACCTCCCGTGACCACCCACACGCTTAGCACCCCTCCTTACACCCCAACACAGTCTGTGTTTCTCTCTGTGACAACACAATTACACCCCACTCAGACACCGCTAAACACTCCAAGACATTTACCAAATGACTTGCACATAAACAGCCACATGCTCATATATCAAATGCTTTTGAGCCGAGCCCCCGAGGGAACAAAAAATAAATCACGCTTTTCTATGAACGTATCGCATCTCGGCTCATAATGAGTGTGAAATTACTTTAAAGGTTTCGATATCGGTGACTGAGATAAGAACGTGAATACAGACGATTTCCTGATTTTTAGCTCCCTGAGACCTGGAGTTACCGTGATTCTTCTCACTAGATTTTTTTAAATTGTTCTTTGAAAATCCTCCAGTATTAAATCAACATGCCTCTAACAAGTTCTTTGATTGGGTCAAAAGGCGAAATGGCCCGGCGTCGGCTTTTTCCGAGAGGCGCCCGACACATTTTCCCAACGAAAACCGAGGTTGCTGCATGAAATCTTGCATGACTCTTGCTTAGCTGTGCTTTGTCACAGTGATTAATCCATTACTCTAAATCTTTTAAATCTGTTCCCACAACACATTTAACACACCAATGGGTCTCAGCATGGCTTCAATTTAAATGTTTCACGACACCAACCTAAGAGTGTAGGATCCGCTGGGACTCGAAAACTAGATAAAGCCCAGACACTGTCCCCTTTTGTATTCGCTTGTCTCGTACGTCTTTATCCGTGCTAATGGATAAATGCCCGTCTGTGCTCGGACACATGAACTTTTACCTGCTGGAGTCGGGAAACTTTCACGTGCTGATCAAATGTCAACCGGCGTTGTTATCTGCTGTGGAAACGCAGTCAAAACAGCGTCGGTCCCATAAAAAAAACATACAAAAAAAGACCAGTGCAGTCATAAACTACTCACAGTATCTGGGTGTTGAAAATCCAGACCGATATGACAGTCGTGACGGCCGGTCCTCGGGGGGGTTCTCGTGCTTTCACCTGGGTCTGCGTCTGAGGCTATTTCTCACTTTGGAAGCCAATCATTCTCCCCGCTACCGACCGGCTGCATCACCGCCTCAGTTAATATCAAAGCTTCTATCGGAGCATATTCAAAGCGGAAGCTTAATATCAGCAGTTCTTGCATCCGCATTCCACAGCATCGAGTTCCCCTTAGCACTGTGTCAAATCCCTGCTAATCCCTGCAAAATGTATTAATTTATTTTTTCATTTATTAAGCTTGCTCAACTCACTTTTATTGGAAAAGTAATGGGATATGTGGTAAAGTGATTACCGTTCCCGTCTCACAGCAAGAAGGACCCAAGTTCGGTTCCCACGGGGCATTTCTGTGTGGAGTTTCCAATGTCTTCCTGCTTGAGTTTCTTTTGGGTATTTCATTGGGTTTTCCAAAAACATGCAGAAGGTTAATTGGAAAATTAGAAAAAGGTCCCAGTTATGTAAATAAGAAAGTGAATGGTTGTATGTCTGTATACAGTATTTAGCCCTATGATCTACTGTTTATTGGACTCTCCCATAACAACAATTGCACATAATGAATGAATGGATGAATGAATCGGATGTTTACTTCCAATATCATTCCTTCGGCGTTGCACCTTTGGAAAATATTTTCCATAAGAATTACCATCTTCCCTTTGTCATGCAAATAGCCCATCAGGTACCTCCTTGGTGATGGATGTGGCCATGTTTGATAACTTCATAGTTTCTCACATCTTCTGTTTCTCCCCTTAATAATATCTTACAAGATTAGGTGTGTGGGCTGTATGTAAATCAGCCTATAATCACATTCAGCTTGTATTTTACATTCTCATATTTCGGTCTACTATAATTTACTTGTTGTATTCACCCAACTATTGGCAGCATAAAATAATACATCCTCTCTGACTGTATCGCGTCATCCCAATAAGCCAATAGAAAATATTTTTATATATATATATATATATATATATATATATATATATATATGTATTGCATTACGTGTGAATCAAGCACTTCAGTCAAAAAGAGTCCTTACGTCCTTACATTTCTAAAGTGTCAACTACCGAACAAAGGATTTCTTCCGAAATAGAGACGTAGAGTACATTTTATTCTCGTTGAATTCAAGCCGCCTCATGCTTGCAGGGACTACACTGACTGCAAAACGAGGCTGAGAGTAGCTGAAGTCTGTTTGTATGAGCTTCAATAACCATTGAGGGATCAACAAAGATGATACAGATAATCTTGTTTGTCACAGGAAATGCATGGATATTAACTGGAGAGGGAACTGTAGGTGCCGGCCGTGTAATTCTACTTCTGCAATGAAAGAGGCTGCTCTTAAGATATCTAAATTTCCGAAATTATTTCAGGTATTTACTTTGGTATTTTGAATCCAATTGCATATATATATACTGTATTTTTTTTTTTTTTTAATTTCATCTCATTTTTTTCAATGGCACTTGGTTGTTTTAAAGAAGCTGCACTTTGAACGAAGCCTCTCTTTTTATGAGTCATCGTATGAATCTTTTTGACAGAAGACAGTATAGCAGCACATAGAATAAGTGACAGAGTGACAGGGAAAGAGGGAACATCCTTATTGAGCTGTACTTCAAAAAAAAAAACTTAAAGATTTAAATAACAAGGTACCTTAGTGTTTGTAAATTCAACCTTTTTCAACCCATTGTGATTGGCAAAAAAAGGGATTTTGCGGATTCTGCCGCATGAACTACAGACTCACGTCTGTCTGAGAGATGCATCGAGATAGGGCCGCATGGTGTGTCGCCATGGCGAGGAGCATGGACAGTCGCCATGGAGCTGAGTGGTGTTTAATGTGCAGGGCTGGAAGGGTCGGGATTAACGTGAGATTTTAAACCCCAGTGATCGGGGCTATTTTTCTGGAGCAGTGCCCTATATCTCGCCTTAATACTGTGAGCATGCATCGCCGCTTGTTCAACTTCGGATGTGAAATTTACAGATTTATATCTCAATTTTCTGTATATTCACCCATGTGCTTCGCCACATCCGTCACCGTCTAGAGCAGAGCACATCTTTTCTAAATTGATATATTATTTCCAATTTGTTTGTATTTAAAATTCTATTTATTGTTTTTATTTGCTATTACAATTTTTTTTTACACTGCAGTGGCCGGGTTTGGATTTTAATCTCCTAGCACAAGATTATTCTGTAGTGTTTATCTGAATGTAATATTTCTTGATGCTGTTACAGCCAGGATCTCTGGAATTCTCTTTGTGAAATGCCACTGTGAAGAAGAGGATGTTGACAGTGTTGTGATTTTTGAGATGCTGAAATTGTTTTAAACAAAGGATTATACTACGAAATAGGTCTCGGGCTGCTTTAATCTCAAGCTGGGTGGCAATGTATTAGACAGGATGCACAGGCATAGTGATCATACCCAGCGTGTAGACATGCAGACTGACAGATGGGATGTTTTTCAGTGATGTTACTGAATGGTCCTTCTAATGCTGAGGATAAAGCAAGATCAGTGTCAACCTTTCACCTCAGAAGCAGAAATCTGTGACTAAAAGGACCCTGCCCTGTTTAGGTGTTAAGCGTATTTTTTTCTCCCACCTTTTTTATCGTTCTTATTACAAAATAGCAATTAAAATTTCACAGATTTTTTTTTGTTCTCTATACAGATGACTGGATGAGGGCAGGGTAGACTATTTTAGATTTGCAAGAAAGCCAATTGTTGTCAGGGCAAAGCCTTTGGTTTGGTTTCCTCAAACAAAACGTCAAATACAGAGTTACTTCCTGATTTGCGGTTCTGTGACCGCATCAGTCTCATCTGAAACACAGGAGACACAACAGGGCCTTTTCACACCCTTATTTCTATACAGGATTACAGGATTCTCACCCAGCGGAAGACATCCTTCCATGTGGGAATGAGATGAATCATCACACAGTGATGTCACATATGGTCACCTTTAATTTTCGACTGAATCTTGCTGCATTTGTTCCTCTGTATGTTATTCCGAGGATAGCGTTCTTCCTCCCCTTTCCCTGCTACATAATGAAGTCCTCACAGACCATAATAAAAGCACAGGTATTGTTGTTTCTGTCAACTGAGAGCAATAGAAAACGTGTCATATGAAAAGTTCAATCTGAAGCAGAAATCCCTCATCATTGTTTTAAAAATTACTGAATAAATCAATTCAGTCGTTCATTCTGTATATTAATGCATTATATCATGCTGCTAGTCCCGCAGTCAGTGTTGTGATGCTGTTGCAACCGTCATGGGTGAGAAGCAGGATTCACCCTCGATCATAAGGCCAATACAGTAGAGCCTCAGCGTATAAATTGAACCCGTTCTTTGGCTCCGTTCGCAAACCAAAGACATTTTCCCCTTTGAAATCAATGTAAATCCCATTGATGTATTCTCCCGCACAAAAAAATACTGCACTCTCATGAAACTTTTCTATGAGTTTATTTGTGGCAAAAATGCAGAAAGGAATGAAAGATGGCCTTAATTATTTTTTTTTTTCTGATGTGCTTTTACTTCTTGCCAGCACTTGTAATGGGCCTTTCCTTCACTAAATCAGCATGCAAAAGGAAAGCCTTCTCGCATGTGAGACCCTCGCTAATGGGATCTGTCTTTCATTAATACAAAATAACAATAACGTTGCTTCATTAATGTTATCATCCCTTCTTTAGCCACATCAGCGCATCTTTGTTCTTCAGGGGTTTACAGATGGTTCACTTAGCCATGTCGTAGTGCTTGGTGAGATCTGTAACCCGAACACTGCACTTTGATTTAGCCATTTTTTCCTTCTTCAGATGGACTGAAATTCATAACTTCCTCCAAACAAGACTATCACTGGCTCTTTAAACCTTTTGGGAGCTATCATAAGAGCAAACATAGTACAAAAAAGCATCATAATAGATGTGGACCTAACGATGAATGATGCAGAGTACCACACGTGACTGCCATCATATCACAACCTCACAACACCACGACACTGAAAGAGCGAGTGTTTGTGTGTGTATTCATGCACCAAAGCTTGTTTGCTGCTCTATTCAAACTTTGATTGAAAACTCTGTTCGTAGGCTGATTTGTTGGTAACGAGGGGCACTTGTAAGCCAAGGTTCTACTGTAAATTCATTCCCTTACTTATCCAGGCATTCATTCATGCATTCTCTGTATCACTCCTTTTATAGTCAGGGTTGTGGTTGGGCTGGAGCTTGTTCAAACTGTCACTGGACAAGAGGTGGGCTTCACTCTTAACCGTTCACTAATTGATCACACAGCCTTCATCATTCATTCATCCATTAATCATCTATACAGTGTAACTTGCAGTCAGAGTGCATGGCGGGGGCTGGAGCTTATTCAAGCTTTCATTTGTGTGAGAAGCAGGGTTCACATTAGACTGATTGCCAGTCTATCTATCTATCTATCTATCTATCTATCTATCTATCTATCTATCTATCTATCTATCTATCTATCTATCTATCTATCTATCTATCTATCTATCTATCTATCTATCTATCTATCTATCTATCTATCTATCTATCTATCTATCTATCTATCTATCTATCTATCTATCTATCTATCTATCTATCTATCTATCTATCTATCTATCTATCTATCTATCTATCTATCTATCTATCTGTCTATCTGTCTGTCTGTATGTCTATATGTCTATATGTCTATATGTCTATCATTTATTCAGTTGTCAGGGTCGTGATTTATCTGGAGTTTATCTCAGCTGTGAATGTGCAAGCAAGATGCAGGCTTGCCCACAGTCAAAAAGCATTACATTTGCTATTTTACGGATAATTGTGAATGTTCTTTTGTTAAAAACAACAATCCCAACAGTGGAATTTAAGCTCAAGACCACAGCATGGGAGGCTGATGCAGTCTCCTGGAGGCTGTAGTCCAAGTGCGAGTTCAGTGGTGTTTAGGAGTGATTGAAGATGGCACTGGACATGTTATTGATTTTTAACGCCTGCTGCTGGTCAACATACACATAACCTACAACTTCATCAAGGAACCGTCTGCCACTTTACTGAGATGAGATGTGCAACGTGTGAGAGGGTGCCATCAGGATGTAATACAAATCAGACCCTCCAGAGCGTCCAGTGGAGCTTTGCTGGGCTTCATCCTATGAGAGTTACAATAAAAGCCCACTTCTGTGGTTATAAGTCGTCCTCAGCCCCGAAAATGACTTGCGCGATGTGTGTTTGGTGAGATTATACTTGGGAGGGTAGAGTTCAGTGATGTCTCTCAACCTTTTCTCGACATGTCATGTTTGTCTAGTGCAATTTCTGTGTTCAGGGAGCAGCTGCCTGGCCGAGGAGGTAGGATGTAGGGAGCTGGGCACAAGGTAGTACTTTGTCTGGAGATCATTTACTATCCCGGGCTGTAAGAGGATTACCCTGTGTTATGACATTAAACTGGAAGCACAGTTATCGTCTTCTGACTACAAACCTTGATTCTGCCACAATTCTGAGCAGACTTGCAGCGACGCCTCGCCGAGCTCAGGCGTATCGGAAGCGGCAGGTGCTCGTACATTACAGCGATCCCGGCTTATCTGCCGGGCTTAATTCACTATAAATACAAACAGTTTTTCTCCGTGTGTTACAGTATCGGATAGAGTTGCGCGATAGGCGCCCTACCACATGTGTGCCTTCCCTCTTTGCAGCGTCATTGACTTTTTTTTTCCCTTAAGATTTATGACGCGCATTCACCAACCCGACTGCCCGCCATACATCAATGTTCTTGCAGTGCCTCCTGCACATTGTGGAGGCACCCTGCACCTTGACACAATTGGATGAGTACACATTCCCTTTTGTGATAATGGAGAGAGAGAAACATGGGGTAGATGAAAGAATGATAAAACAGTGATAAAACTAGGATGTGAAGAAGTTTTTATATAATAAATATTGTAATTCACCTCAAGAAATGAAACAGAAACCTCAGCAAGCAGTCAAAAAACCATTATGTTCCGCAGCCTTTCTTTAAAAATCTTTTTTTTTTCTTTCTCTCATATTACACAATCATAAAAAGCCCCTCGCCGTCCTTTTCATCATTTCTTGGCATGTTAAACAATGATTTTCATTTTAAATCCCTGTATAAGTGACGGTTCTCCTTGGCAACCTTCGACGTTGAGCACCTGGTATGCAGCCATCCACTGAAAAATGTCTTCAGAATTTATCTAGTCCAGCCCTCACATAATATTTGTCACAACATAAAATGCAACACCACTGTAATATATCACAATCCGGCCACAGGGCCTTACATAAATCAAAACAAAAATGCCCTCGATGTCTGCATTAGGCTCATAAAATGCTGTTTTTCTACTTGGGCCCTGTGGACACCACAAAGTCCTTGTTGACCACGGGCACGGCGTGCAAGCTTGTAAAGCATGCAGGCGGTCGTGAGGGCGGTACTTGACGGTGTTTCAGAAGTTGGAGGCCGCCCGCGCCTACGACTCTACCCGGCCTGACTGAGTAGTGATTTATAACTCGACCTGCACGGCGAATGTGCGACGTGCGGTCTCAGCGACGCACAGCTGGACATCTTGATGGGAATTGCAACCTGAGTGCATTTAAAACCGATGGGAACAGGTGCAAAACGCATTTTTTATGCAGCGTGGGGGGAATAGTTCCGGCACAGAGCCTTCGCTTTATTAGTATTTAAGAGAGAGGACATAGCCATTTGACTATTAAATTGACTTAGCAGTTATAGGTTAGCGGTGGGGTAAGGTGTGTCTAGCCGATTTCCACACGCACGCCAGCTCCGAGTCTGCTGTATGTCTGAAAGTATTTCGCTCTTTTACCCCTCCGGTCTGCTTTTACTCTTGTGATGTCTGGAAAGAAAGTGAGATTTTTACAAATTACTGTTTTTATTCAACGTGTCCTTCACCTCCTGGGGAGAATGGATGAGTTCTTGTTTTTTCGCTGTTTTTAAAATCTGTGCGTGTGTTCGTGTGTGGGTGTGTGTGTGTGTTTGTGTTTTGGGTATGTGTGCTGTTATTATTTTCACCCTCATTTTTATGCCTGTTGGGACTTTGCTCCCCCTCTCTCAGGATTACAAATGAACTTCCTCCACACTCAAGAGGTTGTTGCTGGTTCAGTGAACTCCCCACCAAGGGACAAACGGCGTAAAACACGCCAAAAACACAGGATGCAAGCAGCAGAAATGCAGTTGATTGTATGCAAAGACTTCTGGAACTCTGTAATTATTTAGAAGACACTGTTTACATCTGCAATATTGCTGGCAGCTTTTTCATTAACATCGTCTAATTGCATATATGCACACTGATAGATACGCAGAACCTGGTTAGACAGAAGGAAAATTAATTCACTCTAAAACGCTGTGATGTTGATACTAGTTATGCATATATATTTGACTTTTATCGCTTCCAGCATATTTAAATTGATTATTTCAGGTGACTTCTGACTCTTGCTTGTGCAAAGCATTGTCGCGGTTTCGTCATTGGCTGGCTGGGGAAGGATGATGATAAATATAGGCCTCGTAAAAATGGCGTTCGAATGGTGAGGCGAAGGAGGGCCCATAGAGAAAGGGAATCATTCGCAAATCAAAATTGAAAGGCGAGGTATCATGAAATATAAGCGCTTTTGTTTTTAAAGTCACACAACACCCTATTGAACATATTTATGATGTGGTCCTTTTGTACAAAATCTCCGTCTGAATTATTGTAAAAGGACAAGAAAAAAATAATGGCCCTGGCACCAGGCTTGTTTACACAGAATCAATCAAAACCAGTCAAGCATCAACCTTCCAATGTCACTGTCTTAAATGAGTTGTTACATGTTCCTGCTGCCTTTGACTCTGGCACACTGATGACAAATTTGCTCCCCTATTTTTGCCTTTGTGCACTTTACCAGAAACATGAGGCACCGTGGCAAAGCAGTGGCTCATATTCCTCACTGAAAAAAATCTAAATAAAAATTGTGCGATGGCGAATGATTTTAGGTCTTGAAAACGTCATTGTTTCTTTAAAGAAAAGCAAAATAAACCGTGTTTAAATCTGGTATTATGCCTCTCCTTGCCATTGACGAAACATGAATCTGCGAGCTGTGTCATCACCGATGTGTTCCTGGCAGCCTGTCATTGACTCATCATTTTGACATAGAAAGGACAAAACCATCTAAAACGGGTTATTCACGATGTTAGCCAGGTTAGCCGAGCTATTCACACATGGTGGATTAAAACACCCTGGTTCAATGGAGGCCTTATAAAGAAACAAACAACCGATCCCTCGCTCATTCACAAATTTTGGGCACTTAAGAGAATTTTGGCAGAAACCGGAGAAATCCCACCCACAACATGAAAACTCCAGATGCAATGGCTCTGTCAAAGCGGAAATGTCAAGTGCTAACCACTGTACCGCCCAAATAAAAATGATGCCATTGAAATAGGTTTCAAGAAGAAAGGGAAAAAAGAAGAGTAGAAGCTTTGTCCCTACTTTTCACATATTTAATCTGAGAATTCCGGGTCTTATTTTCACTTGCATTAAACTGCTGGCACCTGTTAAGAAAAGTAGGAGAAAAATAGATTGCCTGAGCCTTAAAGGCAATCACCTCAGTCATTTTCGCCTCTATTTTCTATCGAAGCAGCTGTGAATCATGTGGAAACCGGGATTGTTCGCAAGTCAGCTTTTCTCGGCTTTTCTCAAAACCCTTCCCTCCTCCGAATGAAATATTCAGCCCTTGAATGCGATGTGAAATCAGACCCGTGAATCATTTTTCAAAGGAGCGCATCGGTACGTCAGACGCTGTTGTGGAAGTTATAGCGCTCGGTTGATCCCGGCCAGTCGCCCAAACTCCCATGTGCCCGGGCTAGAGCAATATTGATCTCAGTTAAACTTGAATCAAAAAAGTATAACAGCAGTAAAAAAATGACAAATACCTAACAATGTAATCAATAGCCCCTACTGTCGGTGCTTGGATTGGATCCAACGCTGTCCCAATCTACATGCGTTATCGTGCAACCAATCGAGATTCTTAGAACAGATCACCTTCTGTGTCACCTGATCCCTCCCAGATTATGCAGATTCAGAAAGCTTTGTTATTTTTGATGCTGGATGTTATTACCTATTTTAACCATTTTATAAAGAGACTGCTGTAAATAAGCATACTGGACCCCACATGTTGCTTCATATGTATTTGTCCTATCTGTATCTTTGCATGGTAGAAATGTCCATTATTAGTTCATTACTTCTGCTGCATTTGGATCTCTGAGGGACAAATATGTAATGAACTCCAAACAGTCGCTTTGCTCTCAATTAAAATGTTAATTATTTCTGACCCACCGCAGATGATGCGTGGCCTTCCTGTTGATACAACCGCGATCTGCACATTACCAGCAGCCTCTGCGGTTTTAATCTGCTGCCAGTCAAATGACAAGCCGCAGGGACCGGTTGTGGGGGGTCATTTTCGCACAAAAAAAGCTCTCCAACGCAGGCTCAATCATCACCTAATATCCCATTTCATTTGTTCTGAAATGCCACGGTAACAGGAACATTCATTAGATTTTATTCTAATAAAATAGCGTGAGTGTCAGCGAAAGCTCCGAATGATGCGAGTGCCTTCTGAGGCGGACTACTTCGGCGGTTCGAGAATATGACTTTTTTTTTTTTTTCTTTGTTTCACCATGTTTCATATAACAGAACCGCTTTAAAATTCAAATCATCTCGCCCACATTCGCCAAGCCTACCTCTTTTACCATCTGGATTTGGGGGATTTTCCTTCACCACATTGCAGCCATTTCCTCACATGCCACTAGCGTTTCCCTGGAGAGCACTGCTACTTTTTTCTGTCATGTTGGTAATTTCAACCCATAAAGGAACATATCTCGCTCCTCTGTGGTGTTTTTATTGTTGGATATAATGACTTGTAAAAAAAAAAAAATTACAAAAATGGATTTAATGTCTTTACTTTCAAATATTCCCTGCTACATCATAATTTCAATCTTGGTAAAGTTGGTCTGCCTTTTATTTCTTTTTTCCGCCGTATTGTCATGATTGTTGGCTTTGGAAAATATATATTTCATTGCTGAATATAACTTTGCTTAGATAATTTGTTTTTTCATGAGTTTGTTTGACACCGGGTTGTTTGCCTTTTTTTCTGCCTCAGTATGACTGCTGCCAAGACAGTTTCAACAGTCTGGTGTTTATTCACTTGCCGTGAATCATCAACCATCCCACTCTTGTAGGACACTTTTTTCTCACAACATGTACCAGAGTCCTGTGCCCTTCATTCCTAAACCGAAGCCTATCCCAGGACCGGAGCGTATCTTAGATGTCATTGAGCACGAGGCCAAGTTCACGGGGCCAGATTTCGAGATGAACAACTACTCACTCTCTTATTCAGACATCGGGACAATTTAGAGTAATCAATCAATCAACTTCCGGATCCAGACTGAGCCCACCTCTTGCCCAATGAAGGCTCCCCTCCCCCATGAACCTGACTGCAGGGTAAGCGGTATGGATAATAACAATCGATAATGTTGATTATTTTTGGGATTGGGATTATTCTTGCTATTGCTATATTACTATTATTCTCATTTTTATTACTATTATTGTTAGCATACAGTAGCTGTATACTGTATGAGGAAGTCTGAAGGGAATGAGAATTATGGTTCAAGACATGTATGCAAGATGAAACAGTGGTAAGGTGTGATGTGACAAAGAAGGTGCGGGTGGGATTACATCAGGGACAGAATGACCGATGATGTTAGATGGGGATCTCCACGGCATGAGATGTTTGCAGATGACATTGTAATCTGTAGCGAGCGCAGGGAGGAATGAAGGTTAGTCACAGCTGGACAGAATATATGTGTGTGAATGAGAGGAACTCCAAGTAGATTGCTGAGGCTACAGAAAGGGGAAATAAAGAAATACTAAGGGTCAACAGTTCAGAGCAATGGAGAGTGTGGAAAAGAGGTGAAGAACCGGTTCAACCAGGTTGGAACGATTGTAGAAAAGTGTCAGGGGTAATTTGCGATAACAGAGTATCAGCCAGAATGAAAGGAAAGGTGTACAGGACAGTAGTGAAGCCACTGATGTTGTGCGGTTTAGAGACAATAGCATTGAGGAAAAGATAGGAGGCTGAGTTAGAGGTCACAGAGATGAAGATGTTGAGGATCAGGATTGAGTCTATCAGAGGGAAAGCACATGTTAGATGTTTTGGACATAAGTTCAAAGAGTCCAGACTGAGATGATAAATACACTGGTTGAAGGAGGCTGAGGCTGGATCTGCCAAACAAGAGGACTCGAGGAAGACCAAAGAAAAGATTTATAGATGCAGTGAAAGAGGAAATGAAGTTAGTTGGTGTGAGAAGAGGATACAGAAAATTGGCTTAGTTGGAGGAGGTTGATTCACTGTGGCAACTCCTGAAGGAAAAAGCCAAAAGCCAAAAGAAGAAGAAGATTATCAGTAGAAGCAATAGTAATATTAATAACTTGCCCAGTTGATATTATTTATAAACAGAGCAAAAGGAAGTATAAAGTCATTGCGATTTCAAGACAGGGAGTTTTATTTCAATTTTTACTAAATCAATTTTGACTTATTTTCCATGATGAACCAATGTGTTGCTTTCAGATCATCTGAAACATGAACCAGAAACTCTGAAATATGTAACAGTTTGAAGAGTTTAATGTTTTTTTTTAATTTTTATTTTATTTCATTTCAATACATAGACTTATTCAAGTCACTTTCATTTTTTTTTCACGTTACTTGAACATTTTGCTCATAAGCCTGTCAGAGGTGGAGACTCCAGTGGATGATCGTGAATAAGGCCCATATGGAAACAGATGGTTTAGATTCTGTAACACATCTCTCAGTTTTATTATTATGATTTATACGAGATATTTCATAAACCGCTTTATGAAATGACAAATAAAAATATATGACGGCTATCTTTTTCTAGAATGTGATTAAGTAAGATTTTGTGGAATTTCCTAAGATTCAGTACCTTGTTGGAAAGGAAGGGGAAGAAAATATTATTTGGCAGCAACCCCAGCAGGAGCAACAGTTTCACTGAGCTAACCCTCGATGGTGTACACTTTATTTCAATGATCAACTAGTAGATAGGAGAACATACAGACAATGAAAATATAAACTGCCTGAGATTTCAGTTCCTGCAGTAGCAAACTGTAATCTCACTAGTAATGCATCAAAATGTACAGACATCTCTTCTTTGTGCTCATCAGACAAGGTGTTATTTATCAGATCCTCTCAGCACCACCAATAAGAGACTTTGTCAGGTATTAATGCGCCGCGATATTGCATTGCAAATGTTATCAAACCGTGTTGCACGAATTTCAATGTTTTTTGGTTCTTATCCACCCCCTTGACATAGGGAATTATATGTCAGGTGAAAAAAAAGATAAATAAAAATTGTACCTTTTCTCCCAATAGACCAGTTTAAAAAGTCCCCCACAAAACAGGCCTAAAACCCAAGACAAAATCCAAGACAAAAAAAAAACAGACTATGTTACAGGACAAAGTCATGAAATTATTTCACCGTTCGCGTAGATATATTTTCTTAGGCTTTTCTGTCTTTCAGAGTTAGTCCTCCTTCTTTCATGGGGACTTGGTATCAGAATCAGTTTATATCTATGAACACTCCGTGTTCACGGTCCCAGTTGGTTTATTTGTGTTAATAGTGTGCACTGTACACGTGTTTTAGTATTTATTACACAAGTGTAACTGAAGTGAGTAATTGTGGAAGTGCTATGGGGAAGGGGAGAGGGGTGTGTGGATGTTTTGGCATGGTGCATTGCAAATCTTCTATAATTTGGGGCACACAGAGGCAAACTGTAATGCTCTTGCAGCTGCTGAAACTATTTAATATTGTTCCGGCCATTATCAGTTTGTTCAGTAGCTGCTTTATTCAAAAAAAGGGGGTATGGGTGGCGGAGGAGACAATAATCCGCATCCAGTTTACATTATAGGTGGACTATTGGCAGTGTGTGTAACCACCGGCCAAATGGCGGTGGTGGTGTTGTTGGTTGGGGGTTGTGGCCCAGTAACCATGCCAGACCATCTGGCATTGAAATGAAGTGCCAAAATGGGCCATCTGAGCCTGGTTAGCTTTGCATTCGACCATGTGTGACATTTACTACCAGCCATCTGAAAAGAAAGTACATCTCTACACTTGTACTTACAGTGCAAGATCTCAATGCGACGCTTTCAACAAGCCAAGACGGATAGCTGTACATGATACCTCGCTTCCCGTCGTGAAACCCAGGAGCATTTTTCATCGCACAGTTGCTCCCTGTAAAATATCCTTAGCTTTGCATTTCCGGAGCTTCATTTATAGCAATGGAAAGTATTTTAAGAAAGCTTCAGTGACATAATCTTTTTTTTTTTTCTTGGGAGTACACTCACTCCAAACCCACAGTGGATGCTACAGAGCTATCGTTTTCAGGACAACTTGTTCTTCTTTTGGATAAATGGGTTTGTACTTGGTAAAATGGACGAAGCCGACCTCAGTCTTCCGAAGTATAGCTCGCCCATGAAAGGATAAACACCAGTTCCTTATAAGCTTCTGCAGGCTTTGGGTCGCCCTTTCACTGAACTCTTGGTTTTATGACGCCGCGGCATAAATCCAGCTAATCATTACAATTCTAATTGCATCAGTGTTTCTTGCATGGAGCACCAAGTCTGTAATGAATGACACTGGATATCACAATATGGAACAATATATGCTTTTCTGTCTTTTTCTTACCAAAACTAAGCCACAAAGTGTTTCCTTGGTCACAGATTTGCACCCTGCGATATCCCCTGCCCCCCGCTGCGCACACCTGCCATCCCCTCAACGCTCCCAGGCAAGGCGGCTATCAGTCGCCTCCCGGACTTGGATCGGACAGCCAAACCCCTCATTGGCCGATCCAGGCTGCTACTGCCGTGGCATCCTTTGTGCGAAAAAAAGACCAAAACAACAAAAAAACTGCTTTTGATCACGGAATGATGCATCCCGCATTCATGTGAGGGCTCTTTCATGATGCAAATAGTTTAGATTTAGAATCAGATCAGTCACCGTATACGACACCTTTCTCACGTGCACAACTTTCCCGCCGGACAAACTTTCCCCCCCGTCCTGTGAGAGTTTTAGTCATTTTTTTTTTTTTTTAACTTTATCTACTGGTTTTACATTTGAGTCTGTCTGTTCTATTTTGATTCGATTATTACCCCACCCACCCAGCACAGTGCACACACACAGACACGCACAGATTTCGTGCCGAAGAAAAAATTGCTTTTTCTTATGCCTCTATTCACTTTGCATTCCGGACACTACGACTCCTGTCTGTGTTTGTTTCTGATTTCTCTGGTTTTTTTTTTTCTTTCTTTTCTTTTTCCCGCATTCATTCTTACTCCCGTGCTGCAGCCGCGGCGAGGCCTGAATCCACAATTTCCTTCCCTCCTTTCGTATTTCTCAGAGGACAAACTCCAAGGAGCCCGACGCAATTTTCCATAATGTCTCTTCTAAAAAGCCAACTCAGGGCTGCCATAAATGTAAGCTCGCAACATTGGGACGTGAATTCAGATGGTTTCTTTTTTATGCGGAAATTCTCTTTACCGCCCCTCCGGACCGTACAGTAGATGCCAGGAGATTTCTAATCTCATGAGGAGGCGAAAATGGAATTGCTGTAATACAGTTGCTAAAAGAAAAAAAAATAAGGAATACCTGATTATATTGATAAGTGGCGCTGGAACTCATTTTTTTTGGTTTGTAACACCCAAGGCTATCCTTGAACCTCTGACCTCTCATCTCTCTATTCTATTTATTTTCTCCTTTCACACTCTGCCTCCATTTGGGGGCTAAATGGATATGAAACCAATTGATTAGATGACCTAATTGATAATTCTGTAATCACACGCGGTCTTTTGACTCCCTGAGCTGGGAGAGGGAGTTTGCAGCAAGCATCTTCTCTGAGACTTACATCCTTTCTGTCCTTCAGTCCATTTTAATCTTTTTTTTTTTTTTTTTTGCTGGGACAAAATAAAGATAATTCAGAGCTTTCAAAGTCATTGTTTCGCCAAGCCAGGGTTGTCACGAAAATGAAATATTTCCAAGGCTTCGCTGGCATTGTTCCTCTTATTACATATTTATTGTTCATCCAGACAATAACTCATCCCCCTCCCATGAATGATGAACCAGAGGTCTGAAGATCGTGAGTTATTGATACATGCGAAAGACCGGCTGCTTTCAAACTATGTTACAGTAGACTTACACAAACACCGGCGTGAACAACACGGAGAAGGAGGAAACATTGCATTCTATTTGCATAGTAATTGATTTTTTTTTGGCCGTCCTGTGTGTGTTCATAAACCTCAGATGACTGCATCTGCAGAAGCAAAGAGTGATAAATAAGTAATATGCTTAGCCAGCTGCTCTGCTCTTTTGCAGATTGAATGTTTCAAGTACGGAAGCATGTTAGATGGTGGCCACGGGGTCCCGGGTTTAACTTTCTTTCTTTTCTTTTTTTTTCGCTTTTTCATTATAAAGACATCTCTGTTGTTTGATAGAATAATTTTATGACACTCAGGTTTGATTTACCATACTGAAAATCTTCTGAATAGAAAGGTAAACATTTCATACCCCAGCTTTGCCTGTCGTTTGTCATTTTCATATTCACTATTTATAACAGGGGAGCACATGTTCATCACTTAATCTTACTTTTGCTTGTTCGGCACTTTGGTTTCAAAAATGTTTTAGTCTCAAGAAGACAAAAAAAAAAGGTTGTGTTTATTCTGTTGCCGAACACCAGTCTTTTAATAACCAACACTGAGCGAGCTACACACTTTACTCATGAGACACCAAAGCCTTGGATTTAACACTCTGGGGAACCTCCTGCTATATTTCCGACTGTTTATTCCGAGGGGACGATTAGCAACCAAATCAGCTTGTTGCAAAGTAAATGTGCAGAAACACAGGAGGGGAGGCAGGCAAGGAGAAGAATATCCGATCAGATACATAGGTAACTATGCAGAACTTGTCTGCCATCCATCGTCCTCAAAAGTACACAAAGAATTGTATCTAGCCTTGGCTCTACAGTACCTTCCCACCGCAGAGCTGAATAGAACACATGCGGTATGAGTAAGAGACGTAGTGCCGATTAATAAAAGTATGCGCGACCTGCGCTGGCATGACAAGAAACACAGAGCCTGTATAGCACAGTAATTACTACCTATAGTTGAAAACAAAACCAGAAACCGCTTTCTTTTGTGTTTGCGTACCCGTCTGACACACAACTGCCAAGGTATTTCATCCTAGGCTGAGAGCGACTCGCATGATGCAGCTCATAACGGGGATTCCAATTTCAGGAGTCTATCAAGAAGCCTATCATTTTGTTGGGAAGGTAACGCTTTTTCGATCCCAAATGATGAAATGTAGATGCTGCTCTGAGGTTTTGCATCACTTCTCGAGGCTGTAGGTTGACTGGTACCGCTTTAAATACTGGGATGGAAAAAAAAAAAACAAGGTTTTAAGTGAAACCCTTTCGCTTTGCTTCATATTCACTAACAGGACAGTACTTGTACACTATGGTACGCTTCTTATCCGTAGCAGCCTCAAACACGATCGCGTATTTCACTGGATTCTATTAAGAGGACCATTTCCTCAGAAAGAAGATGCCTGACAGCCAACTGTAGCTAACCTAGCTTTGAAAATAATCTTCAATTGGAGAAGAGGCAATAAAAGGGGCTTGAAATTGATACCTGGCATACATATGGTTATGCCGCATCTATCTATTTTCTTCCATTTAAGGGGTCGCAAAAGCAGCAGCCTAAGCAGAGAAACCTCGACTTCCCTCTCCCCGACTACTTCATCTAGGTCCCCGGGGAGGGATCCCAGGCCAGCCGAGAGATATACATCCTCCAGGATGCCCTGGGGAGGACCCGGGGCATCCTGGAGGCACAAGGAAGGGGTCCAAGAGGCAAGGAAGACCCTGGACAGCCTTGTGGAGGAAAATCATTTCGCCCACTTGTATCCGTGATCTCATCCTTATGGTCACTACAGAAAGCCCTTGACCCAAACTGAGGGTGGTAACAAACCAAAAAACCTAAAAATGACTGCTGGTAGCAGCCTCACTTTTGGAGTTAGGTACTCTATACCACAGTATTAACACTTTTGATTTTTCGGGACCCCAGACATCAGACGTTTTGTAGAGTTGACCTGTAGATGTCAAACGTCACCTCACATGGGTCAATGTGAGAAAAACAAGCAATAGGTGTGATGGGAGTCAGGGTTTTTACTGTTTCCTCAACCAGCAAACACAGAGAAGATTTTAGACCCATATAAGAAGCTTCTACATATTCTGTTCCCCGACAAAACAAGAACAATAACACGTCCTACAGCACCCGCTTCTTATCTGCCTATGAAATGGCTGGAGGACTCACTCGGATTCCCCAATGTTTAACTGATGCTTGATCTACAACAACATCACCCGAGGACCATCCAGAGCGATACATTGTTGTTTAAGTTAGATCAGACCTGGATCACTTAGAACAAGCAAACAACCTTGTGAAAGCGATTTTTTAACATTTTTTTATCTCAGTTTTTGCCTTCACAATCATCAGATCTCACTCCTCCCCGAAGAAAAATGAGTCAATTAGAGAAGCAACTGTTGACAGATTATGTGGATCTATAATTTTGTGCAAAGTCAAACGCAGCAGGTGGGTTTCGATTCCCCTCATGCATTCATCATGAAGTCAGTGAGGAATGAGTGGAAATAGCAGCAACATGTGCACACTCTGAAATTAAACTCCATCATAAATAGTATTTTGACAATCAAGACATTGACAACTGCAGTTGAAAATGTGCTTTTTTACAGCCAACATTATAAATCATTCTTGAAATCTGTCCGCATATGTGAATATATTGCAGTGTATTATGAAATTATCCCCTTTTTTGGGATTGTATAATCACATTATTGGTACCATGTGTAACAGGGAAACGAGTAACACCCACTGGCTTGAGCTGAAGATAAGGTCCAACCTACAGGACACTTTTCATCCCTTCTTACCATACCTCATTCACGCTTTCATTTGCACATCTGCGCAATTTTTCCAATTAATCTGCTCCATGTTTTTGGACTGTTGGAGGAAATGGGAGAACCCAATGAAACCCACGCAGACACGGGGAACACATGCAAACTCCAAACACAGGTCCCCTCTCAGAATTAAAAGAATCAGGGTCCTTCACGCTGTGAGGCTGATGCGCTAAGCACTGAGTCACTTTCACATGTAGTAACTTGAACAGCTGAAAAATAAAATAAAATAAAATAAAATAATGTAACATAGATAAACATTAAATTAAATAGAATTAAGTAGCCATGACAAATCTTTTATCATACCTCAATTTTCCTTGATGACAGACTCTGCTAATTTTTGTTACAACTTCTACTTTGCAACTACGACGTAGGCTCATGTCCATTACTGTTGCTTTCAAAGTTTTTTTTTCTTTTATGAATGATACGTAATTTTCTGTGGACTTTGAAATGTCCAGAGCCCTCTCCTAAACGAAAATGATGGGAATCATGCAGGGTATCACAGTTAATCGAAATGTGCAACCATTAATATCAGAAGGTGATCACAGCTGATCAAAGAATCAGCGAGCCATTAAAAAAATGTAGTTTTCAAACTAACATTGAAACGCCATGTGAGCATAGTATTTCAGAAAACATTGTGGATTGACCCACTGAGGGTCATTGAGAATGTGAAGTGTGCAAGTGCCGCCAAGATCACATTCCCCCTTTTTTTATTACTTTGATGCAAAGGCATATACTATAACTGCCATTGCTAATAACATAGGAAAACTTGAAAAACGGCTTATTGTTTTACCAGTGCCGTCTTTCAAACAAAAGGGTACAAAAGGGTAACAAGAACAAACACTCAATTGTTCACTTAAACTGTTGTCTCCAAATAGGCTATGAAATAAAGGTCAGGTTCCTCCTCCAAATTGAAATAGATAGAATAAAACTTATCCACGAGACTCAAGTCAATCTTCTGTATGTATTTGCAATTGTGGTAAGAATATATGAGACTTGCTTCAAACCGGACCTTCATTCATTTAGTTAGTGATTTTCATAAACAACAACATGAAAAGAGAAAATCCGTGACATATGCAATAATCCTTGAAAAACATTCACTGTATTTTTTGGAAGGAAATGAGTGAGGAAAAGGTGGTTGAAAGGCTTTATAAATGAAATCTAAATTAAGGCTGTGTTTGCTCTGCTCTTGTAAATAATTAGTGAAAATTAATATTGGATGTTTTTTTTTGAAGATCGGCCTTGAGCACCAGAAGGACCAGCTGCCAAGGCTAAGCCAGTGGTTTTTCCTCAATATGACAACTCAGAGTGTCAACATAAATACATACACACACACATATGTATGTGTGTGTGTGTGTGTGTGTGTGTGTGTGTGTGTGTGTGTGTGTGTGTGTGTGTGTGTGTGTGTGTGTGTGTGTGTGTGTGTGTGTGTGAGTATATCTATATATATATTACTCGGATAAACACATTGAGTCTTAACTTATTGATGTTTTACCTGGCCAAGGCAGACAGCAGCACATTTAATTCAATATATACTGTACATTTACATTTATATAATTTAAAAAGCATAAAATAATTGGATGACCCGTGCACGGTTGCACAGTGGTTAGGCTAGAAGGACTGGAGAAAATAAATGGTTGTATGTCTCTATAGGATGCGTAGATGAGTAATTGAATGGTTATATGTTACGTTTATGTCCATACGTATACAGTAGGGATAGTTAGTGTTGAGAGATTTTTCTCTTTTTGGGGGGTAAATTTTAGATATTTGAGATGTATTTTTTATTTTTGTGTTTTAAAGTGTGCAGTATTGCACTCTTAAAGGCTGGTTCATTTTTGGAGTCGTACGCTCTCTCAGGGTTTGATAGGAAATTCAGCTCAAACCGTTCATTCTTCCATGAGGAAGTTACTTTGTCAAGATAGAGAAAACCTTCTGTTACAAATCTCATTCTCCTGATTTAAGCTTATATGTAGAAAATTTACAACATTCCTAATAGTTTCCAGCTCTGCAACGATTTTAACATCACTAAATAACATTTGGTGCAGCAATTGTCACGGAAAAATGCTGTATAATCCAGCCCGAATCCATTTAACTTTAAAACCTCCCATTTTACATGAGCTATCGATTTTAATTCAGAAAAAAGCAATACATCCTTTTAACATATTTACACCACTGAAAAGCATTCATAAGAAATTATCTGTTGCAGAACACTAGGAGGAAAGAATCTCAGCTCATGTGGTATCTATCAAGCACATAAATTTCACACAACAAGGACGGAAAGAGTTTTATGAAACCGTAATCCTTTTGAAATTCAGTTAGATGTTCATCTGTAGATTAAAAATAAAGCAATATTATTTTGCTTTCACAGAGTTATTTTTTTCATTCACTCGAATTTGTGTGCATCTTTCCTTCTTTCAAACCTGGCCCTGATGCAAGTATATCCATTGAAATTAGACAGGCAATAAATTTCAGGTTGTCCTGCTTGTGAGGGAGTAATTCCTGTTCAACACACACGCACTCGCCCTGTGACTGAGAACAAGCGGAGTGTTATATTATGCACGCAGCCATGTGAAACCATTCCATTCTGGGTACGGTGATGAAACCCAAACTTTGACAAATACTGATGAGGGCTGCATGTTTCCCTGTGAATGATTTGTCAAGCTACATTGTTAATCATTCTGAAAAAAAAAAAGATGATAATAATAATAATGATAATAAATAGGTAAATAAATATCAAACCCTCACTGTGTAGGCAATGAATGCTGGGGGCAATGTATCAGTCCTGGGCTAAAGTATGTATTTATCATGTCTGATCTCAGCAATCTCAACTCATTAGTTAATAGTACAAGTTTATTAGATGCCATTTTCATTCATGGCATTATGGAATCCCAATATTCTGTGTGTTTTATTTTCAGACACTTGATGGAGGAAGTTATCTGAATATCACCTGTGATTATATTTCTTCTCAGTAAGACGTGTGTCTGTGTTACAAGATAAATATAACACTTAAAAATCTGCAGAGCTGTACTGATACTCTGCGCTTCTACAGTTTTGCACGCTGGCACTTTTTTGAAAAATGTTACCTGCACTGGCCATATTATGACACAGTGAACAACTTGTTTAAACATTGGCATCACAGTTAATTCACAACCAGTTTTCGCTTGCTTGGCTTCAAGTTCTGTTCCCCCTGCTTTACAGGAAGACGTAACCAAAAAGACAGGATTATTATGCTTTTTCATCCAGAACTTATATCCTCATGTTCAAAAATGAGCACTCTAATATACATATATACAAGTAGATACCCAATTATCATTTTTTTTTCTATATAAAAAAAAAAACATCTGACACGCTTTGCCTGTTGAAATTGGAGTGTTTGACAATTGCATGGACCTCTTCGCCCGCTGACAGAGAGCTCTCTTATGCGCTAGTTGTAGGTGCCCGCCAATGTGACTGAGTAACAGCGGAACAAGTGAGTAGCGCTCCCTGTGACACGAAACACTCACCAGTGGAGGCGTGCCAGCGTCCCCTGCACCAAAGATTCTGTTTACGAATCCCCGACGGTGTATTCTCTCCGGATAAACTCTCAACGGGTCAACAGTATTCACACAGTCAGTGGCACAGCGGGGCGTCTGGACTCCTCCTCTGTGCTGCTTGGAACCGTAGCCTGTGGTGCTGCCGTTTCTCTGGCGCGCACAATTGTCTGATAGTGGGAAGAGGGAGTAAAGTAGTAGCTCCTGTGGCGAAGAAAAGCTTAACTTTGTCGATATCCATCCGGATTGACTCTCGGCTTGAACAATGCGGAAGTTGTATTTTGGCTCTGGAGGTTTTTCGCAGCGAGTCATTGGAAAGTGCTTTAAATCTTGATTTGGAATCCATTCTAGGTCTGTGTCAAAAATAGTGACTTGGACCTGGAACTTTAGGTTTAAAAACAGTAATTCCACACAAATTGAAAACAATCTGGCGATCTGAAGGAAAGCGACGTGGACAACGCTTCTGCCTCACAGTGAGAATGTCCTGGGTTAGAATCCCGGGTCATTTCTGTGCGTTTGCATGTTCTCACTGTTCTCCCCGATTTCTCTATTTTGCTCCCATAATCTAAAAACTCACGATGAGTGAATGAGACAATGAATGGTTATCTGTTTATATATGTGGCACCGTGATTGACTGGCGATCGGTCCAGGGTGAACGCCGCCTCTCGTCCAATGACAGCCACAATAGTCTTGTGCTCCTCCTGTGACCCTGGAGGTGCATGATTAACGGTATAGAGAATAAACGAACAAATGAATGAATGATTGATTTCAGTATTAATCTAGCTGCAATGATTCAAGATTTTTATCATCACGCACGTAGCATAAAGCAACAGCAGTGCTATGTAATTAAATATTTTGCTCTTGCAGAAAACTATGTATACACATTTTATATACTTTTACACCAAATGCACTTTAAGACAAAGTCTATGTATACAACAAGAAAAAGGCAACTGTTTTCAAAGTTTTACTACATTACTATCTGAATGGATGTTTGTCAAACAACGTAGGGCATTTTGTTCATGAATTATGAAAAATATACGGGATCTGATGAATGCAGGTCAGTGTCTGGACTTTAAAGTGTCTGTCTTAGAGTCATCAATGTAAAGGCAGGATAAACTATATTCTGACTTTTGAAGGTGGATAAACGTAACAGATAAAACCAGTCAGGCCTTGAATGTCTTTTTATTCATCACTTGGCCACACAGCAACCTAACAACGTGATGTTGTGAGAGCTGTAAAAGAGCTCAAAATCTATATTTCACGGAGAATTGTAAGTATCCTGTCCAAAATCATACGCTCCCCGGGACACTACAGTGAGAACTCCACACATAAATAAGTACCTTGTGTAGAGGCAACATATCTATAAACCTCCATGCATGCTTAAACGCCTGTGTCTGTCCTTAGGGAACAGAAACATAATTAAATAAATCAAAACATAAGTTTCATTTTCAGTAAGGACTTTCAAGAGTTCCCTTTTGAATATGAAAAATTTCCATCTGATGACAAGATGGTCCAAAATGATTGGCTGCGATCTGTCCAGGATGTCTGGTTGGATGCCAGGACTGTATTCATTACTGGTATCGTCTTTTTCAATAATTGAATTTAGAGTCTCGTGATCGTCTTGGGTGGATATAAAAGAAAATAATTGTTTTACATGGTCAAAGAGCAAACCTTGAAACATGACTGAAGGGAGTATTGCGCAAAAACTAATTGGTTACTTGGGATGCAACAGTGCACACAATGATTCCACAATGATTCTGACAAAAAAAATAAAATAAAAATACATGCAACAAGGTGTGAGAAAAATAATTAAAATGTAAATATTAAGCCAGCCATTTTGATGATCCTATTAATTTAAGTGTTATTAGTTAAAGATAATTATATTTGATTTATTTGTTTGTAAAGTAGGTCACAAAATGTGACCTTTCATGTGATTAACAAGTGGCACAAATTCATTTTTTATATCAGGCAAAACATGAACAAGACCATGATACTGAGGAAATGCTTTCAATCCATTATTTTGGAATTTCCGTAGCATGAAAACATTTTTTTGTAACATGAATTAATATGTAATGGAGTTTAAAGTAATTGCATTGCATTATAATTCGATTTTTAAATTAATGTTTATAACACAGCATGAGACTTCGTTCTGATCATTTGTTACTTCATTTTACGCTACTTTTATGTTTGTTTTACTCGAAGGAGGCTTAACTGTAAGCTTGGTGACACATAGGATGCCAAGGATAATGTTCATTATCATTTTAAAATAGCAAATATGTTGCTGTAGGTACATTGGATGGAAACACCCTTTAGTGATTACCACAGCAAGGCTAAAAGTTCTTAAATTGTTATTTTGATGTTTCTTTAATAAAGCCAAATCACTTGCCGCTCCTTAGTAATCTTTGAGATACCCAGCATGAATGGAGGCAGACAGGGTCACATTAAAATAAAATGCTATTTAATTCAAATCATGAATAATTGCTAGACGAGGCTTTCAATGAATCTTGATTTATGCATGAAAAGGTTTGCTGTCAGGATGCATGAGAAGCACGGGATTTTCTCACTTGTTAGAAAGCTGGTTAACAGTTTCCTTTCTCCATCAGGAAAAAGACCAACCTTTTGATTTCTTGACTACCTTTATTTCCAGCAGGACCATAAACATGTTATTCAAAGGTTTAGCTCAGTCTAGGTGTAAGATGATGTGGGGTTCTTTAAGGGCTTTGTGCAGTTTTTTTTTATTTAAATCTACCCTTTGAAGTATTTCGAACTGCTGAGCTGTGACAGTATTTTGTGTAACGTCATGATGGCGGCGACAAAGAAGAAGATTATATTATATTATATTATACATTAGCTTGCTTATTATATTTATTTGCCTCCGCGACCCGACTCCGGATAAGCGGGGTAAGATGGATGGATATTTGTTATAATATATTATATTATATTATATTATATTATATTATATTAAGGGACAAGGGACTGGGGGAGTGGATTAGGTCGAGGGGGTCCATCGTGGTCCATGAAAGTTCACAGTGTGTTGGTGTTTAAGGAATAAAGTTGATTCATTAATACACAAGACGAGGTGTTACTGTCCCTAGTGCCAAGATCCGAGGTGAAAGACATCTAGAACCCCAATTAAGTTTGATAAAATATGCTATCCTCTCTACCCCAGACCACAGCAACATATCCAGTCGTAACCGGGTGCTAACTAAATATGCGGGTACAACCAGCTGCTCATTCAAATCAGTCATCGACTCCAAGGCCCCACCTACACTTAGCTGCCCTGTGTGGTGCCTGGTCCTAAATGGTCTAATCTTTTCTCCCTCACGTACCAATTGAATCTGCCTCACCTCCCTATTACCAACTGCAGAATTTATCTCGAACCATTTTTCTTCCACTGCTGCCAAAAAACATTTCAAGACCTGGTTAAAACGCCAAGTGTAGGAAAGTGGGAAAGTCTAACGTTACACCCTAACAATATATGACTACTTATGCCCGCCCCAGAACACAATGGGCAGGCAGTGTCCTTCACCTGCTTCTTTAGCACCACCTCTTGTCAACTACTTTCTCTTTAATAAGTGAAATACTCCTTGACTTACTCAGCTTAACATTTAGTCTAGCCCACTGCAGATTACTATCTAACTTGCTTGTACATGGTATAGTCGACATCGTCATGTCGGGCCTACATGTCATCCATGTAGGCCCTAATTGGCGGGAAGCACAGCCCTGCTGTAGTGTAGTCTGTTGTGTTAAAGCAGTGCTGAATATCAGCAAAGTACGTTTTCCCTATACTTCTTATACTGCCTGGTACTCCACAGAAATCAAAAGCCTCCCATAACAGCCTATGTGGCATTGACCCGAAAGCAATGGCCAGGTCTAAAAACACTACATGTAAGTCCCTCCCCTAGCTGACTGGATTTGGTGCCAACTCATGCTGGTGTGCTCTAAGCACACAGAGCGGCTGGGAATTCCAGCCTTTTCCATCGAAGTATCCACGTCTGACGCTTATCCTGGACACGGAAGGCCTATCCCAGCTGTCACAGAGTCACGTATACAGACAGACATTCACTCATGGCAATTTTCCCATTTATTTTTTTTCAATTAACCTTGGATTGTTGGAGGAAGCGCTAACCACTACGCCACCCCGAGCATCAAGGCCTATTCTTTCCTAGGTAACTAGACAGCCTCTGCGCCACCACAAAGTAGTAAATATTACCTTCAACATTAAGTAAGCTACTTGGTCTAAAATGACTTATCTCTAACATATCCCTTTCCTTTGGAATAGCGATTCCCCCTGCTCTGTGGAAGTCTTGGGAATAACCCGCTTCTTCCAAACTGCCATCATCATTTTTCACAGAAACCTCAACATATCTGGTGTACTCTTATACAACCAGCAGGGCACTGCTGCCAGTTGTATAAGCACTCCTACTGCCAGGGCTGAAGAGGCCATCACTACGCCCTGAACCTCCTTCCGCTTTGGTGGGCTATCATCATGCAAACTATCTATCTCCCCAATAGGTAGGGAGCTCTCCTACTCTTTCCCTATCTTTGTGCAACTCCTGCTAATGCCCCTCAAGCCTCTGCATCTCTACTATAAGAGTACCACTCTTCTCATTACTAAACAACAACTTAACAAATCTAAATGGGGCCTTAAAAATGCTATTCTAGCCCACTCTTTCCTTTCCCTATTTTTCCTGATATTCTCTGCTCATTCATAGTACTACCAATCACCCCTTCAAATCTTCCTGCGGACAATCAGTTCCATTCTTATCAACCTCTGTCGCTTTCCTCCACTGCCTCTTAAGCTGCCTTCTCTCTTGAACAAGTCCATTGCTCTCTTATTGATGCCTAGATCTAACTACTCCACCCTGTGGTTTCATCCTTTTCTCAACAACAAACCTTTCCCTACCATAGTCATAAATGGGGTCTCCAATCTTCTCCAACCTGCTCTCAGCAGTTTCTTTAAGCCTTTCTAACAACCAAACCAAATTACTATTAACATCTTCCCACTTCAATCCACTGACTCGATCTTAAGAAATATTTATCAGTTTGGGGTCCCTGTGTTCCCTCTACCAAGGATCTCTTCCTCCCTTGATGGATTCTAAGACCTTTAGAGTTTTTACTTTCTACCAGCCACAAACAAACCTGTTGCTTCTTCCCATCTACGCCTGAACTAGTGGCTCCCACTGACATGTTTTTCCTACCCATTGTCAAATCCGTTCCTGGGTCAATAGCCATGTCAATCATAGGTGAGTCATCTTCCACCCACGTTCTTGCAGTCTCCAGGGGTATTTTTCTGTTATTCAACTTCGTAGCTCAGTAGGGTGTAACCGATGGGCTATTGTCCCTGGCTACTGCAGCAATGAGATGCTTACCCATCTATTCTCTCCTGTCAGCTGTCTTTCCATGCTGTCACTTGGTCTTTCCCTAGTTGTCAGCTGCACTATTCCCAACAGTCAGCTAAAGCTAGTTGTAACATTCATTAATTCACAGGGCAAGGTGTTACTGTCCCTTGTGCCAAGATCCTAGCTATCTACAACAAACAACAAGCAAGCTACCAGCAGGCTAACACCTTACCAAATAAATACCATATCTAACTCTTTTACACTCACAAGTCTCTTCAACTCAATCCTCCCAGGTGGCTGTAAGTGCACAGATTCCTCTCTACCCCTGACCACAGCACCATATCCATCTGTAGCTGGGTACTAACTATATATGCTGGCACAACCAGGTCATTCAAATGAGTTATCATCGTCATCATCGTCATATTATTATTATTATTATTATTATTATTATTATTATTATACAACAATTTCTACAGAGCACTTTTCCATCCAATTTCCAAGGGGTTTATTAAAGAGTAGGATGTAGTTTACATAGTACACAGTCATTTTTTTCATTCTGTCTATCCTGTAATTAGGGATACAATAGTCTCAGAAGCTTACAAATAATTTACTGCATGTTTTTGGACTGTGGGAGGAAACCTAAGACCCTGAAGAAATTCCATATAGCAATGCCCCTCAGAGCTGAACCAGGGAACTTCTCGCTGTGAGGTGGAAGTGCTAACAAGTAAAACAACTCAACAGCGCTCAGAACTGATAGGCAGAACAAAAAAGTGGGTCTTGAGCATCGCTTTGAAAAATCTGATCTTGGAGGATACCAGAAGACTACAACCCCGGGAGCGTGATGCACGTCAGGGTTCATAAATCGATACGATGCCGCAATCCCATTGACTGTTTTGTAGTTAAGAGGAACACCTCAAAGTCTGGTCTCACCCAAATGGGACACCGGCGTAACGAACGAACACTGAATTAATGTGTTCAAATGTACGCGCTCCAATTAGAACAGAGGCGGCTACATTGTAAAAAATTCAGGCATTGAATGGTCTTCTTAGGCAACCCAGGATTAAAGGGCATTATAAAAACCAAATTGTGATGTCACACATGTACGGATTAAAATGTATGCGTTCCTTAATGATGATGGAGATGAGGATGACGATGTGCAACTGCTCTTACAATTTTCTTGATCATGAGTCGATGATTTAAGTGGAAAAATAACCACAATGCAGCATCCATTCAATGTCTACCGCTTATCCCACTAAGGGGTCGCAGAGGATGTTGGAGCGTATCCTAGCTCCTCTTGCCTAGCAAGAGGCAGGGTACACCCTGGACTGGTCGCCACATATATGACAGACAGCTATTTACTCTCATTGACATCTGGACAATTTTCCAAATATTTTTAATTAACCTGCTGCATGTGTTTGGACTGTGGTTGGAAACCGGAGAACCCGAAGGAAACTCACAGAGACACAAGGGAGAACATACAAACTCCACAGAAAAGTTGGATTCCTTGTGAGCCCAAAATGCTCACTACTGCCACATCCCATAACGCAGCATCTATAAAGAAATCTTTGGGTGAAGAAATTTAAATCTTTTTTTAATTACTATTCATATTTATCTTTTTTTACCTGTAATCCAAGCTGGGCCTCCCCTGCAATTAGAACTGGGACATTTTAACTGAGCACTAAAGGGACATAAAGTTACGTTCTGGCAAGTACTGCCAGTTGTAATTATCTGCTTTTATTTATGAATGCCATATAAAATATTAATCATTTAGTAATCATATGGACCTGTTTTTTTGGCTATAATATTGTGAGGAAAAAATATAAAAAAGGAAATTCTGAAGTCTTGGCCTTATATTGTGCTTTAAAAAACAATTTTCCCCATACCCATTTGCTGTCTTCTTCCATATGGTTGTCTCAATGAGGTTTTTTCAGACTATGTAACTTATTTTTATATCCATATATTTATTCTCTTCACCCGCAACTATCATGGCAAAGCAGCAAAATGGACCTCAAACCAGCTGTGAGTTGATCATTGTCTTATAAAAATGTATAATCACCTGCTTTCATATGCGCAACTACACACAGATATCATCTAAAAATATAGTCTCATGATAGAGGGCCATCTCTGTCTGCAGATCCCATCAACCTTTTGTTTTCCAAGGTAATAGGTAAGAGTTAGTTCAAGGAGAGAGAGAGAAAGAGAGAGAGAGAGAGAGAGAGAGAGAGAGAGAGAGAGAAAGCCATTACAGATAACAATCTCCAAAATACTGCTTGAACCTCAACTTCAGATTGGAAAAGTTTCACATGGGCTTTTGGGCTTAATAATCAACACTTTAGAACAGTTTTAGGAAAAGAGGTGAAAGTGACCAATGCTCTGCTTTTCAACCACACAGCTGGAACTTATATATTCTTTACAGACACTGCTGTTACTGCTCTTGCATGACTAACGAAATGTCAATGCAATCTACTTGGGATAGCTGCGCACTGCAGCTATGACAAGCAGAGAGACAGATGGCGAACAGCGCAGTGGCTACAGTCTGGGTCCTCCTTGTTGTTGTTGTTTTTTTCATTATTATAATTTTTTATCCTCTATTGATCTCGTTGAGACAAAAGGCTGTATTCTTGCTTCTTCGCCTCCCCTGGTCATCTGCCATCACTCGAACTTGTTGCCATCAATAACCCGCCTCCTTCAGCTCTGAAGCAACAACGACATGTTGTTCTTTGGCTTGGTTGACTGATCTCTGGAACGATGTAGTTGTAGTCTTTTTGTGCAGCGCCTCATTTGTAACTTTTTTGGCTAATACATTTGACGGATCTTTCTGAGGCGCTGGTTGTGAAATCCAGCAATACTCCAATATTCAGTCAAAAACAGCAACCCAATCATAACACCGCTATTGTTGATCTTCAGCTTGGTTGTCATTGAGGTCGCTTTGGTTTTTGAGTTTGGAAAAAGCTTTCTAGCCTTTAGACAGTCCAATAACGCCAATGTCTTTGGTTATGTTCCTACCAAGGTAGACAAAGTCGTCCCCTTCCTCAGGCTGTGGATTGTTTACCGTAACCTATTTTATTCTGAGTTTGGAGGATTGATAAACATGACATTGGTCTTTCTGGAACTGGTGTATACTGAAGAACGGTCCATTTGGCATACCTGTCTAGTTTGTCAGTATTATCCTACGGGCCACGTTGGTAGTTGGGACAGCAGCAAATCCTCTGCATAATCAAGGTCTTCTAGTTGTTTCAGTTGGGTCCATGTATGTACCAAGAGGGCTGTTTTTGACCTCATTATCCAGTCAGTTGCGAATAGGAATACTATCGGGAGGCATTATACGGCCTTGACTGGCACCTGATTTTGCAGGATATGCTTCATACAGTGTTGCTCATTATTTAACTACATTCAAAGTTGCTGTAAAATCTGCTGATCAGTTTTTAACGATCTTCTGATAGACGCTGCAGTGCAATAGCAGCTTCCAGAGGCTCTCTCTGTGTGAGCTGTCAAACTCTGTCTTGAAATGCACAAAATTTATCTAGGGGGGGCCATTCAATCAATGCATTGGTCAATGATAGTGCCAAGACACACTTGTTTTACATTGTTATACTTCGATTAAATGTGCATATTATTTTCCCTTATACTCAATATGGTAGCACCTAATATCATCCATTAATCTTGGTAGATTAAATTTGCTGTAGAACTTGAGATATCTTTTCAAGTTGAAGTCATGATGCATCAAACTGTTTTATTTTTTTCATTAATGTATTCACTATACCTAAAATGAGGTCCGAACATTATGTGTTTAATTCTAAACTTCTAAGATTGAAGGATATTTGTTACTTCGGTGTTTGCACTTGCATCACTTGCGTCACTGTTGTTTTATTCAATTTATTCGTATTGCAGTAACCCCAGGTTATAATGGTTAGTCAATTTCAAATTTTTACTTCTCTGTTGTAACTTGATGTAAATACCCCAAAAAACTAGTTCCCCCACAAATCATATCAAATCCTCTGACTTACCAGTCCTAACGTAGTCCCCTACAAACTTTTCAAGCATGAGATGAGATCATATTCTCCTTCTGTCTAATATCCTCTGTGAGAAGTTTCTGTAAATCACACGTGGGTCATTTGCATTGCCGTGTCCATAAGAGCAACCTAACACAATAGCAAATGTACTATATTCATTCTGCTTTTAGATTGACACAGCCCTGGTAAATATGGATTTTGTAACACCGGTGGCTGACTAAAGAGTAATGGATCTATGAATGGGATGTGGCACATTGACAGAGAGGTAGTCAATCCAACCCACCTCCCTTTCCAGACATGCTCCTGAGAGCGCGAAGCATCGCGCTGTGAAGAGGGCAAGTGCAAGCCAGTAAAGAGCTCGCCGAGATCTTGAAAGTGCATTTCTGTTTTGCAGAAACGGTGCTCTAAATTGCTTTACTCTGTGTCCGTCCCTGTGACTCTGCCTACTAAATTTAGTGGATCAGCAATGGCCCTGGTTGACCGTTGAGGGAAATTTAAGCACCAACGGCAAAGGCCTCCCCGGCACTGAGATACAAAGTGTCACAATCGCACAGTCCCTTATGTCATAAGCTATCAGTCGTTAGGTTACATAAAACCTTTCCGGCATCGGGGACAAAAGACATCCTTCTAACAGAATCTTGGCCAAGCTCTGACTAACGAGGCGTTACACATGCATATTTGAATGTTTTGTTGGTTTGTGTGTGTGTGTGTGTGTGTGTGTGTGTACATAAAAAATATGAGAGGTGCAGGGACAGACAGAAGGAGAGAGACGGTGACCTCAGGAAGCCCCATACAAGAAAAAAAATGGCTTGTGGTATCTTGTCTCCATGTCTATAAAGTCGTGGGAAACAAGCACTAAATATTTCGATCTAATATGAATTTTCACCAATTGAGTAAAAAGCACAACGCTAATTATCACATATAGTTTTCACCACCCTTAATTTACAGTTTTCACCAAATATTTTTATCTAGTATGAATTTTCACCGTTTGAGTTAAAAGCACAACGCTGATTATCACATATAGTTTTCACCACCCTTAATTTACAATTCTAAGACAAGAAGGTGTCGAACCTGTGACTTTGCTAACTAGTGAATCCGTTCTAATGTAAAAAAAAAATTCTTCACAAACCCACCCACACACACACTCACACACACAAACACACAACCCTTACCCGCAGAAACAAAAAATCTCTGAGACAGACAGAATTAGAGATGACAATCGTGCAGACTGCTAGGACAAATGTGACTGAGGCCTAATTTACTTTGGCGCTTATGTAATGTAATTTGGTGCAATTCTGTGGCTTTGCGGTGTTGTGTTCCTAACCATGTTGTCAGACTGGAGTTCTTCAACATGTGGGGCCGGGATTCAATGAGCCACCGCAGGCACGTAAGTACAATTAAACGCACACACACTCCTTAAGGGTATGTGTGATTATTTGCTAAATGCATTTCAAGGGTAAAATAAGGGATGTGGTGAATAAATTGAAGTTAAAAGACAAATAGAGGAACACTAGATAAAGTTCAGCATTGTAAATTAAAAGTTAATGAAAAGCTGAGATGGAGACATATATAAGAAAAGAAGAAAAAGACAAAACATAGGGTAAGTAATTAAGATGAGTGAAGGTATGGAAAAGCAAATGTCAAAGGAAGACCAATCAGAAAGTAATAAAAGGAACCTTAAAACAAATGATATAATGAGCAGGAGGCAAGAATAGACCCAAGAAAAGATTGGTTTTCCCGTTCAAAAATATCTACTTTCTCCAAAGAAAAAGAAAAGGAACCATAGCAGTGGATGGCCTTAAAAGTTATATTATTAATAATAATATGCTTTACCTTTCTGAAATTATTTTGCATGTTGTGATTAAGGAAATCTAAATGAACAATATATGTCAAAATAAGTAGCTTTTTACAATAAGTACATATATATGTCTTATTTTAGTGGTATCACATATAAGCATATGTAGAGAAGAAGAATTTGAAAAGGAAAATAATAATTTAAGAATTATTATATCCCAATTTAATTTCATGCACTACCAAATACTACTGTAATATTTAACTAAACTTTTATGACAAATATATGTCTATATGTATATATAACACATATCAAGGTGGGGAGAGGGAGGGAGAATGTAGAGGTACGCATTGGATCCAAGAATGCATCTCGACCTTAATTCTATCATAGCTATGTTTTGATGCAGTGCTAATGTTGGAGCCGGTTTCAGTGGACCGATTAATATTTTTGGCCTCTAAAATGAAACCGTGGGAGCTCCACCTCCGGTGCGGGTCGCCAGTCAGGATCACCGGTACTGACATGAGGGACTGAGTGAGCGCCAGTAAACTGTGGATTGAATAACTTATTACGGTAATGAGAAATGTCCTTGATGCCGACACTTCTCAAACTAGTCATCAGCAGTAGATCTGAGCCTCGTTCATTTTCACAGATCCCGTGGGTGAAACGTTTGATATTAATCTTCACAAGAAGATTGAAAACGCTTTGGTACTGTACAAACACAGTGTTGCAGATTGAATGGTCTTACATGACAAGAGTCACCAATCTTTATGTCTTGGTGCCCTACGATGCTGAAGGGCCTGTGTTATTGATTTTCCAACCTTGGAACCGAAGTATATTTTACATAATCACATAAAACATGTTTACATTAACCCCTCTACCAAAGCTCCAAATTCAGAAAATAGCAGCAGAGCAGCAACATGTTCTGATTAGGTGTTCTGTGTATTCCCCCATGACATGACTAGCGATGTTTCCACGTCAACAATTGTCATATCTCACTGCTGAAGGCCCGTTAAAACCCACTATATTCCTTTTAACTGGCCAATGAACTGACACGACTGGCATTTCTTTAGGGAACCCAACGTTCCTGGTTTGATTCCTCTTAGTATTCCAAAGTGTTGTTGAGCAAGACACTGAATCCCTAACTGCTTCCCTGGCGCTGGTGGACGGCAGCTTACTGCTCGTGGTTCATCCATGATGGGTTAATTGCGGGGAACGAATTTCCCCACGAGGGATTAATAAAGGATCAATTATTATACTGGTTAGCATTAATTCCCCATGTCCTAATAAGTTTCCAATCTGTCTGTTGCCTCAGCTCCCATTCTGTTTATTTGTGCACTGCAGAGAAATGTATCTGTATCAAGATAGTTTCAGTAATTTGAAGGCCTACTGGAAGACAATATGAACATTTTATTTAATTCTTTTTTTTTCTTTTTGTGATATTTCTGTTGTGGTTGAGGTTCCTTCTGGTGGCCTTGCTACAAAATATTGGCAAAATAACCATGGGGGGAAATACAAATGCTAAATAATCGCAGAAGCCCAGTTTACTCTCCAACCACGCAATAGAAAGGTTTAGTTTACACACTATGAACTAAATGTTCTGTTTGACTAATATATTAATAACTCAGTCATTCTTTATGAAATGTTCTTAACTTTACTTATAGCAGCCAAGCCATACCATTCAGCATATATTGCAATGCAGAAAATCCTCTGAACTGTCAGAGTGGATGCAAATTACCATTTTGAAATCCAGAATCCGGGAAGTGGAAGTTTGTGAGACTGTCAGCAGCACTGCAGCATTGGTTTAGCAAAGATTCATTGAATGCAGGAATCAAGTCTAAATAGACCACCCAGTTTTAAGACTCCATTTATTTACAGCTCAGAGTAAATAATAAACAGTGAAGTGATGTTCAGCACTTAGGGGTTAATTCAAATCCTGTGTGTTTCATTGGGTGGTGGGTTAAATGTTTGAGCTCTTCAAGCTTTGCTCACACTACAAACTTAGCAACCGAACGTCCGAGGATGATTAAGGGGATAAAACATCCACTTTGTTTTGGAAGTGAGTTTTTGGGCTCTTGGGAATTTCTGTTGACATCCCTAAGATGTGGAAATGAAACAAAAGTATCGTGATTTGTTTCGACATATATTGTAAACCAGGGAAATTTCGTGTTCCCATTTCATCACACTTTCAATATGTTACCCACTATAAATCAGATGGAGTCTCGGAAAAGGAGTACTTTCAAAATCGGTATGTTTTACATGCATCAAGAAACATCGTTGTGCTTTGTTACCTCGATTATTAATTTGATAGCAGTCAGAATGTGTATTCTTTTGCAAGAAACTCTGACCCCCTGCAAACATTTCAGAGTCGTTTTTTTGGAGACCTAATGCCCCCTTTGGGAGTGACATGCTCCCATGTAATTTTAGCCATGCTGACTACTTTTGGCATAGCAAAAAAAATAGCAAAATCATTAGCGCATCTTGTCTATTCGCCTTTGTAACTCATTAATGTTTGCATCCTGGGGAGGAAAGTGAGTGTTATCAGAATGTACACTCACTTAATGCCATTTGTAGATACCTTTGCTTTGCAAACAGTCACATTTCTTAGCTCTTAATACCTCACATTTCCTCTGATTATGTGCTGAATCAGCAAAAGAGTGGCAGGTCAGAGCCTGTGCCATATTGGGATTTGTCAGCAATGCAAGTTGTGCTGATTCGCAGCGGGAAAAAAGGCATAGTTTGACTTTTATCAGGTGATTGGAATCTGATTCTGTGCGTTTTTCTATTCGCTACTCTTTGTCCACTGTTAGCTTTAATTCTAATTTGTCAAGTCAGATTTTTTTCTTTTTATACGCCACCAAATTCCAATGCAAATGATAGACAGAAACCAAACATCCCCCCCTCATGAGCGAGCTCTCGGCGACTGCCTTTTACCAGCTCAGTATGGACGGCCTTCTATCTGTCTTGAAAAGTCAGGGATGGCAGAGAGAGAGGGTGAGAGAAAAGGACAAAGCGATTGAAAGCAAGAGTGTGATAGAGACTGAGGGATTTGAGAGAGCTGGGAGGGACAGGGACGAATGATCTCATACTAATAATAACAGTAGCACCAACAATGATATGCTAATAACTGACATTTTTACCATTTTTAATATGCATAAAATAATAAAATATGGCAGGGTTGCTGCAGTCAATCAAGCCAGGCCCCTAGGAACCAGGGAAGTGAGAGGATTTCTGTCATACACTGATGAAGGGATAAGCGCAGACAGGATAGAAAGAATGGGCGGAGATACGGTGACAATTTTAATTTGTCCAAAAAAAGTCAGACCACACATCCTCCATTGTTTGGAAATGTTAACATTATCACCTCGCAACAACGTTTGGTGCTTAATGGGCGAGACCGTGCCAGTAACACCTCTAAAAGTCAGAAACCAGGAGATGAGATGTTGGAAGCATCCTCTTTTTTAATCCCTTTATCCCTTAGGGTTTTATTGTTCCCACAGAATCATATGGATGCGTCACCATTTTATGACGTATCCAGCGATTCTCTGCTTCCTCTGACAGCAGATTTGCCGACATTGTTATTCTCTGTAGGCAGACATGGCACAAAGCATGTGTGCCTTGCCGTGGTAATGGGAAAATGCACAGTTTGTGGTCTTTATGTTTGTGTGTGTGTGTGTGTGTGTGTGTGTGTGTGTGTGAATTCCATATCGGGCAGGCACAGTGATTTCTTTGAATGTGACAGTATTGCACCTTCCAGGCACAAACAGCCAAAAAGTAAAATCCACATGAATGCACGGGCAAGGTCATGAACCCATCATACAGACGGGGACTTGGATGCAGCCGGCATTTCTCCCACTCTCACGCAAACTCATATCCACGTGAAAAACATCGTGGCATGTTTTGCTCAACAAGCGGTACACTGAGGAATAATTACACTTGCTGATGTTGTGAGATAAAATAACAAATAATAAAGGGTGAGCCTTTTTTTTTTGTAAAGCCTAGAATCCCCTTTTCGTTTTAGCAGCCGCATGCAAGCCTGTAAGACAGCGGGTCTCCCATCTCAGCCGCGAAGGGGGAACGACAGCGGTTGGGATGTAAAAAGCCGTCCAAGGAGACGGAGGGGAAAGAAAGAAAAGAAGTTTGTTTGCTGGAGATGGGGACTCACAGGGGGAAAGGGAAAAGTAATCAAGAGAGAAGATCGCAGATGCGGACGGACGGATACGAGATGGGATTTAGAGAGACACGAGTCATTTTGGCTCGCCGTGCCGCCGCTTGATTGCGCAGCGCCCTCACGCTGGTTGTGTCGCTTCAAGTCCGGCGGCGACTCGCTTGACTCAGCAACCTCAAGCCAAGTAAACAAAACGAAAATAAGCCACACTTGGAGGCGTTGCGGCCCATGCGATCTTGAATGTTAAAATAGCAGTATAATGTAGCAAGAAAGTAATATAAGCAAGTATAATATAAGCAAGAAAAATTAGGACTTTAACACAATGGCCTCAGTCTGAGAGGTAATAGATGACTAGTGGTTTGGATACACTAACACAGTATGTCCTGCTGTTTTGTTTTAATTCAGCCCAGCGTGCATCACATTGTTCAGCAATGAGGCCACGATGTCAAGACGTTTGACCAGATTTTGCGTGCCTTTTATTTTTTTTATTTATTTTTTTTTTTTACAAATTGCAGAATTTATTGAGAATTTTGTAAAATTTCAAAGACATGCTTTTTTTTTTTTTTTTTTTTCGTTTTTATAATCTTCCACAGTGGATGAAGCCAAAATCAAGCTTGCATTTTGCACACGTCGTGCAGACGATTGACTCGCTTGCACCATTAGGCATAAAGGCAAAATTACTCAATCTCACAGCTTTTCTAGATTTTCATAAACTCCTGGAAACAGCTATTATCATCCTTAGCTTCGGTCTAAAATAGTCACCGCTGCTTCCGCGCCAATGCCGATCCCAATCCACATACTTCTCCACACAATGCTCTACAATTAGAGTTACAGCAGCTACCCTGCTGCTAAACTCACACACACCCTCTCCACCTCTCAACCACGCTGAGTTATTCATTAAAATTATTCATTTCCTTGTCAATTACATTAACAAAACATCTTAAAACACATTCATTCAAATAAATTTCTGCTGCCTAGGCCCACTGGGGAGTCAATTTAGGCCCTTGCAGGCGGGTAAGCTCGCAATACACCGGCAAAATAAAAAAACTTGCCAATTTTAAAAAAGAGCCAGAAACCGCATGAAAAGGATTGTACAAACTATTAGAAGCGGATTTTTTTTTTTTTTCTGTGCAATATTTCTGTTATCTATCATGTGGTTACAGGGAACATTAATGGCATAATTTTGGGATTCAGATTCAGAAACACTTAATTTGGTCCCAAGGGGCAATGAAAAAAAAGACATCGCAGGAGAAATAATATTTCAAGCATTCCTGCTTGTTTTAAATTAAGCGCATAGTTTTAAAGGTAGAAATAAGACACTTTTACTCCAGTTTTTTTCTTTTTTTTGTGGTTTTAAATGGTGTCATCAACAGAATGTATCTCCTGCTTGTGCTTAAAGTAATGATCAAGGCTTCGCAATTCAATTTTCGCTCCATCCATATCCCGTTAAAGTAATGAGACAATTTAGAAATTCATCCTCATCGTTCATTCTCTGGTGAAGAGGCTCTTCAAATGACTTCTTTTTTTTTTTTCAGGAGAACTCCCTACCGCCAAAGTTGAATCGGCAAGGCAAGTGAGATAGGCAGCTGCTACAGGAAAGCCTCAGGTAACTGACAAAAATCACAAAATCGCCTTGTGCGTCTTAACTTACATATTGAAGCAAGGTTGTCTACTTTATCTGCCGGTGCGATGCCTTATTGCAAGAGATGCAGAGAGTATTGGACGAAAGGAAGTAGATTGAGAGGCTAAACTACGAAGCAGGGGAGTAGCTCAAGAACTATTGAGCTACTCTCAGATGACAAGGGCAGCGAGGCAACGTGAAAGATGCGCTTCTCCTTGCTTACTGTTTTTTTTTCTTTTTTTTTAAGTCGCAGGGCAGAGATTTACTGAGGTTAACTGTCCAATTAAGCACACATGAATGCATCTTGAGTGTTTTATGATTATGTAAGAAGACTTACGCAATGCAGACTTAAAAATTTCATTATGCTAACAGTTGAAAAGTAGGGCATTAAATTAAACTGTTCACACCTAGTAAGTAGAGGATACATCCTGAAAATAGATTAACTTGGACTTGTTTTCAGAGACATACGCCGCCAAGGCGAGATGGAAAACACAAATCTGCTGACTCAGTGTCCAACAATGCAAAAAAAAAAGGATGTGCATATTAATTAAGGATATATTAATATTCAAATGCATTCTCCATATTAAACGTGTAACTGCTTGGTGCCTAAAGCTGCGCTATAGTGTGCATTTCTTCATACTTCAAAAGATTCATTTTTGTTTTATTGCTTTATAGCTTCTTTCATTTCCCACAGTCGTCTTTTCATCAGGCCAATATAACCATTTGGTCTTTTAAACTTGCCCACTTTAATTGATTTATTTGTCATTGTTTAAAGGATAAGAAACGGGACAGAATAGTGTTTTAATGAGCGTGTATTCACAAATAACGACAGATCACTTAACCATCAAACTTTCAACCTCCAGCAGGATGTATCTTGAAGTCCAATTTCAAAGACCTGCTCTAAATCTCCACATAGATTTTCCCTCACATGAAATCTTTTCCAGTCTAGAAATGCAAATACAAATAATATTGCACAGGGCCTAATATTCATTTTTACTTCTTTTTTTTTACCATTGCATGTGTCACTTTAGGTCTTAAGTGTGAAAGTAGTTGAATAATAAAGAACACGAGACATGTTAACGAAAAGAGGAAAATTTGAAAGTAAAAATCCGAACACACACACACACATACACACTAGCTGGTTTGTCCACATCGCAGGTGCCAGGACTTCTGAAAATTGTTCACATTGGTGCAGTCGTCTGGAGACCACGGGAGAAGGTTACTCAGCATTCTGCATTTCGCCGATGAAACATTTGATACCTGAGACCTGGGTGGGTTGTTGGTGCTGAATGTGGGGAGCGTAGTGAGACTCCTACGCCAGCCATGTAATGAGTATCCCACCGGCACTCGGAAACTTACCCTGCGTGCGGGCCTTTATGAAACATGGATGGACGGTCGGCAAAGGGTTAGCTAATGGATGTGCTGGCAATACGCTGCTGCTCTTTAATCACAACTGAGTCTGGCTCTGCAAGGGCAATGTGCTGAGCTTAGATTTCTCTTATCAGGGACAGTCCAATCCTGCACATTAATCCTCTCATGTGAATTAGGGCTCACTCTACAGGGATGCACGGTGAGACACTTGTATTTTTATGATCCCTCATTTCATGTCTCCCCCACATATGCAACAGGCATTCACTTAAATTGTTTTTTTTTTTTTCTTTTTTTTAGATTGAGAGGTTCTTAATTCCCTAACCGTAATAAAACATTTTGGTGAATCATCATTGACCGGTATCACATCAATCAAACTTGAGAAGCAGTGCAGTGCAAAACTGTTTTGAATCTCAGTATTCACAGCCATATACTGGTATTTTCTTAATCCTGGTGTATAAATACAAAGACCACTTTTATTTATCTTGAGATTTTAAGTGTCTCCCACAAATAAACTATGCTTATGCAAATGTAATGCTAAAGTAATCATCACACATGTGATTGTTTTCTCCATTAAGGCAATACAATCATATCCAAACTAATAAATCACTTGTCCAAATGCCCCGTGTCAATGTTTTGGTTGCTAAGACTCACGAATTCACCCCCAAAATATCTTCTTCCCCTTCAACGTGATCGGTTATGACAGCTGTCCAAAGCTTGTTTCTTCTTTTCTCTTCTTTTTTAAAGACAAGGCAGAAGGTTCAGTCAGATTGTGTTATTGGTTTTCCATTGTTAAACCTGACATAGATCTGAATTGCGCCCTGTTTTTAGAGGGTATCTTGAATTAGCAATATGTTTCTAAGTACTTTGGCATCGTAATTACTTTTCTACATTTGCCAATGTGAGCGGTATCAAATCAATATCACGCCGGGGTATGTCCCTCATTTGTTTTAATGTGCGAAATAGTGTTGCCCCGCAGCAATGTTTGTCCCCACCTGCCATTGCGCTGTGTTGAAAAATGTATGCACTGTTGGAAAAACATAGGAATCGCTTATTTCAGGGCTGCATTGTACATACTTGACTGCTTGGGTGGATTTAGGTCACGGTTTGCGAGCACATTAAGAGTTGCTATTTCATCTTCAAGGATGTGTCACAATGTGATTTCATCATAACAGGCTCCCTGTATTGCTTTTACATCCAGCTTTCTTTGCCTGTTCTTACCTCCATATGTTGCATTGTGATGATTTGTCAAACCTAACACAGATAAAGAGGATTTCTTATTCCTATCCCCTTCCCCAGCAGTTAAAAAGTAATTCCATCCTCTCAGTAGATACGGTTTGTTCCCCCTACTCCGGTCCCTCAAATTCAGGTGAAGCTTGAAAAATGTGCAACTATTCAGCAGAAATGATGGTGACGTTCGGGGTCGGTAGGGGTGGGGACGGCCAAGAGGGCTGTCAGAACGGAAACGGGAGGTGTGGGGCGCGAAAGCCCCAGGCACTTGTGGCTCTGACAGCGAAGACCTCTAAACCTGAATTTCAGGCTGTCACTAATGTTGACACCCTGAGGATTTGAGCTTGTCATTGAAATGCAGACTTCCAAACCCGCAATGTCATTCCCCGCTGCCCGGAGCTTAGACAAAACCTAAATCTAGGTACTGATGCATTAAACATCTAGCCATGGCGCCGAAATGGTCACGGGACCTGGAGAGATCTTTTTCGCTACATCGAGGCACGTCATGCATATAATCCTGACGGATTGTTGAATACTACAGATCAAATATCCACTCGAGCCCCTTGTCTGTATGTGTCGGGTCTCGATGAGACGGCCGCCGACGGAAGAAAATAATGTAATCGTGTCTGAATGCAAGACTTAATTAGGCAACTAATTTCTAATCCTAATCACTTTTAATTTTATTGAACCATACATTGTGGCCAAAGATGCGCACGTCCGCTCGAACACTTTCCACCGCTATGCCTTTTGCATTGCCTTCGCTCCGCAGCCCCTTTGACGACCAAAGTGCTGGGCTATAATGGATTGCAGCTTGAAAGGAGCTGATATTATGAATATTAATATAGATGCAGCACAAAGGCAAAAGGAGCGGAGTAGATTTGATGAACCCGGAAAGTCCAGTATCTGCTGCCCCTGGAACAAAAAACATACTTTGGATAAAGGGCACCGAAACCTTTCATGACAATCCTTTTTTGTTCTTTATTAACTGCCGTGAGTCATCATTTCGGGACTTTTCGCCTTTAACACGTGGCAAGTACAGATGTTAAAGCCTGCAGTATTATCAAATGATTGTGTGTCTGGTGCTTTATCTGATGTTCAAAAAAATGGCCTTGTTTCCCTGATGTATTCAGCCCTTAAGACTTGTGAGGCCAACTGAATACTCTGCAGTCAAACATTGAAAATGCAGTCAAAGTCTTGATAACGCTAACAGCAAGTTGTTTGAAACTCCCGAATCGTTCAATGGAATAGAATAGAATTGAATACTTTGCTCCAGAGATATTAAATGCTCATCCTTAAACACATATTTGCAATATGTTACTCCCCAAAACTCGAATTTTAGGTGATTTTATGGTTGTTTATGTAACTCTTTCCAAATGACTTCTGGACATTTTTGATTTTTTGAAAGGTCTTTGAATCAACCAACACAGTGCCCATCCATCCTGCTGTTGGTCGGTGCTTTAATATATCTATACACACACACACACACATACACACACACACACACACACACACACACGTGTATATTTATGTATATACACATCTATATATACGTATACATGTGTATATGTATATAGAGATACACCTACATACAGGTACACATATGTGTGTGTTTGTGTGTGTGTGTGTGTGTGTGTGTGTGTGTGTGTGTTTAGTTTGCTAGCGTCATTATGATTTGTTCAATTTTTTCCCCCATCTACTGAAGAGTCACATGGCGTTAGCGTTCCTCCCTTTACCTCAACTGTTATCTTATTTGTCATTTAATGCGATGAAAATGCACCTGGCGTCCATGTATGCCATTGTGGCAATCATTTTAAGAATACAGAGAGAAAAACACTGAAATCAAATAAAATCATCACAATGAAAAAGGCAGGGAAAACCTCTGGAGCCATTGGAGCAAGCCGGCAAAGACCCGGAACAATCAGACATAATTTCTGTCACCACAATTGTCTGTATTCAGGGTATTATCTAAGGACAAAATTCGCCATAAACTGACTTTGAAACATCTCATTTAGCTTCAAAAAAGATGTTTAATAAGATGGTAGCACCATCAAGTTGTTATATGATTTATAAGTTATATACTTTTTCCCTTGAGTTTTGAGCATCAACAAAATTATTTCTTAAAATGATCCAAAGCGGATCATTATAAGTGGAACAGATGGTTGTCATAGTGACTCAGAAATTGACAGTTATAGAACTGGGGTTTTATATTGTATTTCGTTACATTTGTGATGACATATATGTAACATCCTGTCCCTCCACAGAGCAGGGTTTTCTAGTTGCCCCCCCCATTTTCAGTATCATTGAGGAAGATTATGACTTAATTGCATTTTTTTTTTTGTTAGTCTTTTAGTTGTTTTATATGTTTGCTATTTTCTACAATGACTGACAATTATCACTCTCCACTGCGCTGGCATTTTATTGCTATAAATGTTTTAGCCCTGTTGCGTAGCCCTAAAGCAGCCCCTTTTAAAAATCGCTGATTGCTCTGGGTTAATAAAAACCAGCCTCATTCCCTCGTGCTTTTTTCTGCTTAAACATTCTCTGCGGTTCCACCTGTGCTGTTGCAGGAATCCCACGGTCGAGACAGGCTGGAGCCGAGCACATGCTGAACCACCGTTAGTAACAACTGATGAACTGAATGAGGAACGAATGACCCATCGCACTTAGTTTCCATATTTTACCACGGCATTTGGCGGCAGATGAAAAAACACAGAAACAGCCTCCTGTTGAGTAGTAAATTTAGCATAAATGGCTTCACGGGTAAGTAGAATAATTAAGATGCCATTACTTTGGGGTAAAGACAGCACCTTGTGTTCAGAAAACCCATGCAGACTTTCTTTTAGAATATGAGTAACCGCAATAAGGAATTTGCACAGGCTATTCATTCCCTCAATTGACGGTAAGTGTGTGAAGCATGGTGTGACTGTGTGTGAGTATATCTGCGAGAGCAAGAGATGGTTGGGTAACATATACTTTGGTGTGCACTGAGGAGAAAGAAGGAAGATGTTGCATTAATGCACTGCAACCCGGAAGGACCAAATGGCGAGACCCTGTATCTGGTTTCGTGTGGTTGGGAATGGAGATAAAATCCCGGAGGGATCAGGTCTTTCCATGTGGCCTGCTACTCTCCCCCGTAACAGTTTGAGGAGATATTGCCAAAATTTAAAATGACTTGAGCTTGCTTATGTCATGATTTGATCATTATTGCTAATATAAGTGCATAGGCATGGGTGTACTTAAACAAGAGCACTATCCCTCACCGAGGTTTGTATTACCTTTAAACCTTTGGTGGTTTGTAACAATTTCAGAGGTCCTTTGTGATCATAATCCGACGATAGTCTGCCATGTCCGTAATTTAAAAGAAATAATCTCCAAATGACCTAAAATGTTTCACTAAACACAGGACATCATCATTAGTTTTGTGCAAAAAAAAAATCAAAGTCTCATCATCTTCTTGGGTTTTCTGGAGTCAAACCTCCATCATTGTCAAATCTTGTCAAATCAAGTTTCTGTCCATGAGACTTTCACCTGAGAGACTATAATTGTAATATCTATATCTAAACCTAACCTAAATAAAGGTGGACTTTGTATTTTTCACATCTTTCTGTTCTAAATGAGTGATCACATTCCTCCACTGACACTGCACATGAAAATAGACGCTTCTTCTGGATTGTCAAAAAATGGCACCCCGCATTTGTCGATGACAAAAAAGGGGTTCCTAACGCATCAGTATCCGACGAAGGCTTGGAAGTGAGAACATGTAGTTCCTGTGGGCCGATTTCAGCGCAAGTCGGAATTACCATAGCCTAAGTCACTCAACTTCCCTAAAACACCCTAAAGTCACATGTATATTTCAATAGTGTCTAATTTCATTTCTATTTGTTTTTTTCTTTTCTTCAAAGCACTGCCATCGGAAGAGTCTGACAGGCGGTTTGGAGCCAAATTGAAGGGTAAAAAGTCACAAAACCAATAACCAGACACAAACGTGAGAGTCGATATAAACAAAGCATGCGGTACCCCAAGAGTATATGCTATTACAAAAGCAACGCTGTCTTGGGGATGTAGGTCGAGGAACCCCTTAATTGTAAGGCTAATGTAGAACAAAAGAAGTCGATTCGTTGACTTGGGGTGAGGGTCAGGCGGGAGTCGTTGTTGAACTCTCTGGGTTAGTTATATTGTGCAAATGGATCCGCAGGTACAGTATATGTGCGTCTGGGGACGGATCTCCACCCCTCCTCTGTTCAGTTCAGTTCAGTGAAGGTCTCTCCAGTTTTACAAAGAAGGTCTCTTCAACTCCTCTATCAAACAATCTGTCTTCTCCGGCCAGAATGCGGCCTTGTCCTCGTCCTTACGGTGCAACGGAGCGGCTTTATTTTTCCTCAACTTTCCGAGAAACTTGTGAGATGCGAGGATGGAGTGGGAGCTGCGGCTCATCGCGATTAATATTTGGGTTTTCCATGCCATCGATTAAAAAGCTAAATCGGAAGGCGTCCGTTTGAATAAAATCCATGCCTACAGTTTCTGAATTCATCTGTTTGTAGAGCCTCAGTTGGTCCTGTTGCTGTCAATTTCTTCTCAGAATACTGGTAGCCAAATGGCTCACTAATCTTGAGATGCTCTCCACAGTAGAAATGGTAATTGCCTGAGTCGAGCGTTGATATTTTATATTCAACGAAGTGGTTCACAGCTTTTGAGGCGTTTCAGCAGCCTGTGTTGGCTGGGTGAGGGATGTGATGGAAAAGCCAGTTTTAACCGTCTTTAAAAGTCTACGGAGTTACTGATGCCGCGATTTTATTTAAGGAACCAACAAGACAACAGGATGAATGAATGAGGCCTGGAACAAATGACGTCACAGTGGTTAAATGTGTTCATTCAGAGAGTTGTAAACACAGTTAATTGCAAGTAAATGTATGCATCAAAGAGCAAAAGTCTCAGTTTTGTTGAGTGCTGCAAGGTTTTAAAATGGTCCACATTTCTTTAACACTCCGGAATGTGTTTTAGGACACGTACCTTTCTCTTTCTTTCATGGTAAAGGACAATGTTTTACAATTTCTTCCTAATGCTGTTTTAACGACTTTGTGTTTATTACATATTTCATACGTCACTATTTTTCCAACCATAAATCTCGTAAAAGTCGTTCAAAAATATATATCATTGAGATCTTGATGAAAGTGCAAATGGCGTGTCAAGAAACTAATAGTTATTCATTCTATATCTATATTATATACACATGATTACATACGCTTATCATACATCTCCCAAAATCGACCACAAACAGTAAGATATCTTGGTTTTATATTTCATCATTATTTTAATCTCTTAAAAATAATGTCTTAGAACCAAGTGGTCGAAAATATATTATTATGTTACCAGTGCAATAAACATAATAGCATTGTTAAAAGATCATGGCAAGTTAGTATGAAAGTCCTTTTTGAAGGAGAATTGTTTCGGATATTTTTGTACACAGCGGCCTGAAAAATATACAGACAGACAAATTCTCCCCCACACACACACCATCAACGGTCTTCTTTTACCCCAACTCCCCTCAGTTTGTCAGGCCTGCACACCACCGGCCTGTTTGTGGCCTAAACGTTTAAACGTAAATTTAATTGCTTGCAACATTTAACTGAAGACAAGGCTTTAGAGTGCAGGATGAGTGAGTCAGCAGCTGTTATAAACTCTTTTACTGGAAGAGAAAAGACAGGGACTCGGCTCACAAATATTCTCAGGAACATATTTTTGGCATCCAACATGAACATTCAATTCACAATTCAGAACTGAACCCGAGAAGATGCTTTTGTATCAGCCTTTAAAATTAAAGATCCTTGGATTGAATACCGGAGTGTTTTACTCATTATATATGACAGAATTGAAAAACAAAAAAAATGTTCAGTGTTGAAAGGAGATGATTGGAGTGTAGCAGTCCTCAGAAATTAAGTTTGATCTGCTTCAAAGCTCGAGCTGCTTTTTCAAGTGTGAAAGAAGAGAAAAGTGTACAAAAAAACCTAAACACTTAAAAACATTGTTTCTTTGGATTCATTTTGAAAAGGCCGTAGCGTAATACGGACTGTCGAGTTTTCAGTGTTTTAAAACCAAATAAAGACAGTGAACTGTCTCTCTCTGGGTTAAATCATATTGCATGGAAGGCTGTTAACCTGAAGGAAATTGGTAACATTTGGAAACATAATTGCCACTAATGTCTTAAAACAATTAGGGTGATGAAGGAGAAATGCATCTGATGACACATGCTCATTTTTCCACCGCGGAAATGTGAATTTGTCTCACACAGCTGATTAGAGGGAAGTGGTTGGAGTATACTGACCTACCGTGCAATTTGCCCCTCTTTGTTTCTCCCACAGAAATGTTGCTAGACCACGTTGCAAGTGTCTTTCTGAAGGGATTGACAGTGCAGAAAAACAGCAGATGGCAGGTTGTAGATGGAGCCTCAAATTTGTGCAAGTCTACAACCTGGATTTAGGAAAAATTTATGTCACTCCAGTTCCAACAAAATCACTTAAAGTCTTGCATATTCAGTGATTAATTCTGTCACCACTATAATTTTCTTTATTCAGAGGCAATGTAGACAATGTCTTAACATCTAAGCCCAATGGTTGTAGTGGGACAACCATTCTTTATAACTCTGACAACATAAACAGAAAACATTCTGCTGACAGTTGACTTCAGACCTCCAGCATGCATGTGTTTCCTTTTCAGTGAAAGGTTTATATGTGCGCAAGTTTCTATTTTTTCAAGAAAAAAAGTTTTTTTAATCCACTTGGTAGAGGTAACCGTCTTGCAGCCATTTGCTTTGAGAGTTTCTGATTTTCTTCTAGTTTGTCCATTGCTTTTAGCATAGTATATTAGTATATTATTATCATTACCATTATTATGGTATATTATTACAATAATATTACAAATGGTGTAGTATTACTAGTAGTAGCATATTTGTTCCTTAATTGCCCCTGGCCACTTGTGTTCACCTTTTACAGCCTAAAACCTAGGCAATGCAAAAAAATAAATCTAAAAAAAAAGGCTTTTTTTTATTGAAAAAGCCCTAATGTTACTAAAATTTACAATAAATCATCCATTCTGTTTTGGAGTACTGGTTGTCCATCCACTGTCCATCGCTTTTTGCTGCACTCAAGGGCGCAGAAATACTGGCCAATCTCAGCTGTCATTGGGCGAGAGGCAGGGTACACTTATATTTGCTTGAGATTAGAAAAGGTTTTACGATATAGAAGGTGCACGTGTTCATGTCAGGCAATCCTCCCTGTCTGAGATGCTGACCACATATGAGCAATATTACAAATCTATGAAAAGCAGCCGGTCGAGGGAAAAGTGTATAGATGTAACAGAAGTAATTTTTTTTTCCCTGCTAAACAAGAACCAACACCGACTTCATTACACTAATTAAGTTGCAGAAGAAATGTTTACTTGGTTCCCTGGTGTTTATGGGCATCTCCTTTAAAATAAAGCTGCTTTGGGTTTCAGTCCAGCTTAAAGAAATCACAAGCTAGCTGTTTTTATTGGGTATGTATTCCGAACAAAGATCCTGTTTGTCTTGTCGTTCTGATAGCTTTGATCGTCTGTTATCCAGACGGAAGTTTAATCCCTCAGTGTGATCATGGCGTGTGGGTGGGGGCTTGTGAGGACTTTCCCTTAATTTCGGTTCATTTTCCAGAGAAGAATGAAAGGCCGTGACCAGAACGAATGTTGTTCTTGTTCTTGGTGCCCCTGGGCCTCACCCACAGCAGTACCTGTCATCTGTGCGAAGCATTCGAGGCGACAACATGGCGACAAAAGCAGAGAGCCACACAGTCATGTCGGTCGTTTGTCGGTGTTTAACACAAGCCACTGCAACGAGACAAACAGTGCTGGGATCCATTTCCTCTGTTCGGGGTCGCAATTCTTTATTCAGGGTGGTCTTGCAAATTTGCCAGGAAGGTACTGCTATCTTTTGCACCAGGCACTCCCCTGTGTACCCAATGTTCTGACACCTCTTTCCAGAAGTTACAAGCCATTTGTGTGTCTTTATAGATCCCTTGCATACTTTTCCATGCTTCATACTTTCATCATCAAAAACATCCATTACTGTACAACCTTCTGGAGGTGGAATGATGACACTTACGTATTTTAAACTGAAGATGTTGCAGAATGACCTTCCGCATCTGAAGTATTTGTTTTTGTGCTCAGCTGGTTAGGGGAAGGGGATTCTGGTAAGCACTACCAGGATTGCAAGACACCCGCTAGCTGTCATGAAAATATTCCCACGATCTCCTTTAAATTTACACCTGAATGTTTTTGGAGATCCATCCATCCATCCATCTTCCCCCGCTCATTCGGAGTTGGGTCGCGGGAGCAGCAGCCGGAGCAGTGAGGTCCAGACCTCCAACCTCTCCCCCGCCACATGGTCCAGCTCCTCTGGAGGTCCCCAAGCCGTTCCCAGGCCAGCCCGGAGACATAGTCTCTCCAGCGTGTCCTGGGTCTTCCCTGTGGTCTCCTCCCTGATGGACATACCTGGAATACCTACTCCCCCCCCTGATGACCAAACTTCTCACCCTATCTCTAAGGGAGAGTCCGGCCACCCTGCGGAGAGAAGTCATTTCGGCCGCTTGTATCTGCGATCTCGTTCTTTCGGTCACTACCCACAGCCCGTGACCATAGGTGAGAGTGGAAACGTAGATGAACCGGTAAATTGAGAGCGACGCCTACTGGCTCAGCTCCCCCCTTCGCCACGACAGACCAGCACGGAGATATACAATATATCTCAAACACAGTGTGCTCGCCTTGCGGAAAATACCAATAACGGTGCGGAACCTGTAATCTACCAACACTGTAATCTCCTGAACAAGAATCACACTCGCTGAGCCCATTTTTTCCATGCAAAACCTACTTTTTACTTAAGGCTACATTGTCAGAGATGCCTGACTCTTATGAGTCCAATACCAGGGGAGGAGAGTCTTGACATTATAATCCATTGCCAAGGGTGATAGGTTAGCGGAAAGCTATTTTCTGGCCATGAATCGTTTTTAGGGAGACCTTGTGCTCCTGAGAGTGATGTAAAATTGATGACCGGGTGTTAAAGTGGCTCGCATTTCTTTCCCAGTGGCCCCCTCCGTCTCAAAAGTTTCGGGGCACGACCGAAGTAATCTTGTTAGAATTCAGATTCAATCATTTCCTCGGAGAGAATATAGTCGATGACGCCACTTATTTGCATGTGTGTGTGAGAGCACAATGCATTATCCTCAACTTATTAATGGCTCTGCATAAATTACTTTTGGCCTCGCTCCATCACATACCCCCGATTAAAAGTAAAAACAGCAATTATTTTCACGTACATCATCCAAGGGGCAATTTTGTTTCACCATCACACTGCCGAAACTGTGACATGAGGTGTGAAAATATTGAGTTAATATGTAATTATCGGTTCTCAAAGGAAACAGGCAGAACTGGGAGCCCATCAGCACTAAATGTTCAAGTCAGTAAAATCAGATGAGGAGCAGAAGCCAATTTCAGCTAAGACCCTGTGGAGACTCACTGTCGGTGCACTCTGATTAAGAATAGTTGACAGCTCAGTAAATGGCTCTCTCTTGCATAACCAGGATGAGGCCGAATTGTGTATAACATTATCATTTCATAATGTTGTCTATGCATTAACATTCGCATTAACATTTTATAATTTCATCAAAGTCTAGGTCATGTCGTTGTAGGGATCCCGTTGTTAGGAAATCATGGCAAACAGGATTCAGTTGGTAAATTTGTTCCGCTGTTCCACGCGGCGTCTAGTTTATTTATGCTTATGTGTCATTTTGAGGGAATAGTTCCTCATTAAGGTTATGAGAAGTCTGAAGTCAATTTGTATTTTCCCTTAACCACCCTATGGCCTTAGAACATATATCTAAGCTACATGTTTCATGTAGATAAATATATAAAGTGAGAACAGACCTGAAATAAGTGGTCCGTGTCAGCTGGTAGCAAGTCGTGCATTGGAATTTAGTACGGGAACGGTTTTCCTTTTACAAAAACAGATCAATCCCTTTTTATTTTTACACAATGAAGAGTCAGGAATCAACATAAAACCAAGAGTCCCTCTCACAAAGTAATGGTGTCACATTCCAGTATATCTGAGCAGCAAGCGTTTCATTCATTCAGTCACGCATTCTTCGCATTCTGATGTGTCACCAGTGAGGCGTGAGTTAGCACGATCACACATGCCTTCTTTTATTTATTTTCATAAAGACACTTAAATCTGCATTTTTTTTGCAGAAAATCATTGTTTTACAGTAACTTTAAGTGTCGGTGTGCCATCTCTCAGATATTTTTTTTATTTTATTTTTTTTTTTTTTGCAAGAAGGTCCCTGTTCAATTCCAACAGGGGGCATTTCTCCGAGGAGTTTGCACGCTCTCCCCATGTTTGCGTGGGTTTCTTTCAGGTTCTTTGGTTTCTTCCCACGATCCCAAAAACATGCAATAAGCTCATTGGAATCTCTAAATTGCTCCATCATGTAAATGAGGAAGTGAATGGTTGTATGTCTTTATTTGGGTCCCCGTGATCAACTGGCAACCCGTTCCAGGGTGAACCCCCGCCTCTCGGCCGCTGACAGCTGGGATAGCCTCTGAGTGCAGGATAAGTGGAATAGATAATGGCTGAATGGAATAGAATGGTCCAAATAAACATCTAATGTTAGCATCCTCAAACATTTTTTGTTCAAATGGAGCAGTAAAATTGCTTTTCTGTATCTGGCATATGTCCTTTTTTTTCCATTCTCACAGTGAGTCATTTGTCTCGCGGCGAGTATTTATATAGGATGCGGAGACAGATATTCTTTTGGCGAGTGACATTACGTTTTCATAATCATCGCGTTGCGTGCTTCAGTATTGTCTGGCTTGTGAGAGAGTCTCCTTTTGTCTTTTTCAACACCATTTATTCAGTTCTCTAAGTAGATGCCCCCCACTTTCCACACTTAGGAAAATGGGGGAGCTTCTGCATGTCGCTATTGTGTCTTTTACAAAATATCCATCAACCGGTCCTCCGCTCTTTGCTCTATTGCTGCATTGTTTTCTTGGCAGGAGATATCAGTAATACAATCTGTCTCATAGCAGCGGCAACAGTGGGGATTTTTTTTCTTTCAGTTTTTTTTTAATGGAAAAGAGATGTGCAGTCTTTCGCGCATTCTCCAATTCCCATGATTTCATGTGAGACATAATCCGTTGCTTTATCAGCAGTTATTGATTCATTGCTGGAAACTGCATTAAAAACACAATGCCTTTGCTGATGATTTTTTTTTTTTCTAGAAAGAGAGCATTAATACTCAGCAGGACATTTCCTGAGGAAAAAAAAAAAAAAAAAAGAAAAGAAAAGGATTCAAGGCGTTTGCATTTTTCCATATTCTTCTTTCCTTCATATTCTCCTCGCTCCAGTCTTTCTCACTTGATGTGAGTGTTTGCTGGTCTGTTGGCTGGGGAGCTCTGGATGGCACTGACAGTGCAGCTACTCATGAATGAACACAGCCATATTGACAGAACCTGTCTGCCAGGGCCAGAACTAATGTCGTGAGGGTCAAACACACACACACACACACACACACACACACACGTTTTACCCCCGCCCCCCCCACAGGCTTGCAAGGACTCAGCATATTGTGGGGTGGTGCCACCAAGCTGGTGCAGTTAGAGTTCATGTGAGACGTCCTCGCTCGGCAGGTTCCCACTATGTATGGACCTTTTTGTACCTCTAGATTTATTCCCCGGGACACTGGAGAATGTATTCAGATCTATTTGAGATGTGAAATAAATAACAGCGATGGCCCTCGCTGTCTCGGCAGGGCTGCGATACGTTTCGATGCGTCTGGGTCTTTATGTGTTAGCAGCTGAACGCAGCTCACACAGGCTATTGGTTACATTTTGGTGGATATATATTCAAGCAGCCGGGCAGAGGAGGGAGTCCATCGAACTATATTTGTCATGAGGGGGGGAGGGCAGAAATCTTGACTTACTCCTCAACGGAGATAATAACAAAGACGTTTTTAAAAAGTGTTTATAAGTGTATAACATGCAACTGGTAATCCAGCCTCAAAACCACATTCATGCGGTGAGGGCTCCAGATTCCCACCGGGCCTTTCTGCGAAATGTTCATGTTTCTGCTGCGGCTGACCGAGCGGATCGCGGGGACTTCGGGAAAACCAATTTGACCGGACCTTTTCCTCCGATTCTTGATAGAGGAGCGATGATTAGAGCATAACAACGGGCCAGAAATCCACCGGGAAGGGGTTGGGGTTCATCTGGAATAACAAGAGGTTCATGACAAATTAATTTACACAATCTGTCTGCAAGTTACAGCGTGATAAGCCGTGATAATAGCTACGATTAAAATGTTAAAATACAGCAAGCCAACAGCGTAAAAGACTTCTTTTCCTTACCGGTGCATAAATATCTGCTGCTTCAAATCCTCCAGGGATATGTGAAAATATAAACTGCATGAAACTTATATAGGAACTCAGGTAATGCGGTATTTCTAAATCTTGGAGACAGCGAGTGGAAAATTTGTTTTAAATTTTAAGCGTATTTCACAGCATGACTATAAGCCTCTCTCATATGGTCCGAGATGATGATGTTTTATGCGACTGGTAAAGTGGCAGTTATTTCATTATTACCCGCCTTATGGCCGGGTGCTCTTTTCTGATAGATTCTCCGAAGCCCGCTGCAAGACGCCAAAACACAAACACCTCTGTTCAGCTTGCTAAGTACTTTTGAAATTGAAAGTATCACACTCAGGTGGGTTTTGACAGAAAACAACCCGGTCGCTGCCCTTCCACCTCCTACTGCCTTCCTGTCTCCCTTTCAATCCACCCCGGTCTTATATATCAAGTCGCACTAATGACACTCTTCCTTAAGCTATCTCGTATCGCGCAATCTTCCGCGTTCAAGCCCGGCTTCTCTTGATCACCGCGGCGACACCTGTCTGGTTTCTCATATCTCACCTCGGAGGCCTCGTGCTCCTCTCTGTGTCGGGCAGACTTCACGCCGCGCTGTGTGTACCATCAGCTGTTTCCCACTGTCTTTTGTATGCTATGAGCCAGAGATGAATTCACAACCTTCAACCATGCAAAGACTGACCCTTTAATCCGGCCACATGGACAGACAGAGATCATGTGCTGGGGGTGCATTAAAGGGAGAGGGCTTCTTTTTGCAATTCACACAGGAAGCGCTAGGATCTTCATAGTAACACATGGTGCATGCCTGATTCTTTAGAATGATCTATTTGTCCACATCCCCCATGTTACCCCCCCCCCCCCCCCCCCCTTTTTCAACACTTCTCTGACCCCGTCAAACCCCGATAGTACCCGAAGGACCTTTTTCCGTTAGCGCTGTCAGGGTTCGGTCCCCGTAACACGTCGCCCCGAATCCAGGAGGAGAGAAACACCACTCCTGAGTTTGGTACGTGAATGCGGCTCACCAGCAGGGCTCTAGGGCTTTCGCAGCAAAGAAAAAAATCCAGACGCTGCGTATCCCCTGTTCCTCTGAAAGCCTTAAATACTTCTACGTTTGCAACCAGGGGCGACGGCAGGATATGGAAACTTGGCCTCTGACTAGGATACGCTTCTGTTGCGGTTGTCAGTTTCTCCATATAACTCGGACTTGAAGTGATGACTGCATCATCTTTATCCCATCTATCTTTCACTTCCTATAACACATAAAAGACCCCTCACCTGCTTCTCTTTTCTCTCTCGGCGCTGGGAGCGAGTAACCCAACACATGCATCCGGCGTGTAAGAGGAATGTTTTATTTAAGCATGCAGTTATTTCTATAAACGTCATTCATGATGAGACATTTACAACATGTTTATGACCTCTTATAAACACCAATCACACACTATATGGGTTCAAATATATGTTTTACTCATGTCGTGCTTTTATTAATAAACTTCTGATGACTGATATTCACAAGGAATGCATTTCATCTAGCGAAAGAAAGCAAAGTTGGCTAATCTCTTTTGACACATAACCATCGTTCAATGCGAAATGTATACAACTGCGACCGGGGAATGATGTGCAGAGTAATGAACCATGTGCCATTGTTTTGCTTTCCTCGAGACAAACAAATCCCCCAATAACAAGTTTGTCAGTTTTTAATTAGGGTTTACTCAGTCATGAATTTGCCGAAGAATAACATGAAATGCCCACATCATCACAAAACGCTTACGCGAATTGGCTGCGAGCCCTAATAACGGCATTTGCACTGACAAAAAAATACACAAAGGTTCTCCTTTCATGCGTTGACATTTCTTTATCTGTAAACCATCAAAATCCAGTGTCAAAATGTAAATGTTTCTTCAACGTTGTCAATTTAACAGTGGAATGTGTAGTAAAAACACCAAACCAAACCTTTCGGCTTCCCAGAGAACTGGACGAGAACTTTTTTTTCAAAATAGGGAAAAAAATTCATCTGAAAAATTAGGTAAAAACTAGTTATTATGATTAACTCTAAAAATGGAAAAGGTCACATTGATTCAAAGATGAAGCAATGTCCAATTTATATGACTACAAATGATAATACCCTTATGAGAAAGCCCTCTGTCCCCTGTCTGACCAAATTATAATTTATAACCATGATTATTTACTCCCTTTTTCACTAATTTCTTGTTTGGGGTTTGGGTATCTATATTGTATTTCAGATTTTTTGTATTTATTTGTAATTTGTTAAGCATGCAAATTGGGTGATATATTGTCATACATATTAAAGACAACATTAAAACCCATACACTATTCGATTTCTTTTGCAAGTGGATGTGAATCAGCTGGATTCACATCATATAAAATGTCACCTAGAGCGCCACATTGGGTAGGGCGACCTCTGCTTTGCTGCCTTAAATGTATTCAACCTGCAGCTTATCGTGTTGTCGATCGATACTTTAATCAACATTCAAAAAAAAAAAAAAAATGTAAGGAAAACCTAGACCAGCATTAAAAATGGCCTGTGTAGCAGGAAGATACATATAAACCAGATATTGTGAGCATTTGTAACTGTAATTGCACACCAAGGTGGCTATCTCAATTTATTTATTTCTATGCTGTCGATCGTCCTGGGTGATTTCCTAGCACCCACTCTGTCAGCAAGTGTCATTGATGGCAGTTTCACTGCTTCAGACACTCCACATGCGATTTTTGTTGGATGAGAACCGCGGCCCGAATCAAAAATCAATCTGAGCGTTGGGTGTACAAAGTGAAATACAGAGGAATAGAGGAAAAAAGCAAAGCTTATGAGCTCACCTCATGAGCCACTAGGTGCTCCTGCATAACTGAAATGATCTTTAGACCATCTGTTGTCTCTTTCGAGATACCATTCTGTCATGCTTTTGTTAGTACATTGACAAAAAACATTGTCATAAATAGTTACCATCATGCCCCGTGTCTCGCTTAATGTATCCACAAATGGGCTATTTTGGGATTCACGTACCGCTCCGACAGACACTACAGGCATTTGACCTCCTAAAGACGGCTTGTATTGAGCTGGACTTTACTGCACTCTGATACCGTGTTGAATTACAATGGCCGGAGACACTTTCTGATCTAAATGCTAATGCAGTATCCTGTAGTCTGAGTATACTCACTTTACTTGTATAACCTGTTTTGTCTCATGCATCGGACTTTATCGCTGGCCGCTCTGATGGACGTGCCTGCAGGAATGAAGTGTAAAATGAGACCTTGCTGCTGGGACACTTGCTTAGTACTCGGGGCTTTATGTGTATTTATTATTGTGCTGCAGACCTGCGCGTGTTTTTGTATTCTTTCACTAAAATCCAGATAAGCTTTAAAAAAAACTCACTTCTGGGATTCTCGTTTCTTCCTCCCCATTCGTGCAAAATGACGTTGACCATCGTGGGCTAGTTCATTTCAGGTTATTGTCATTGACAAGTCACAAATATAGGAGTAGGAGGGACCCACTGAACCTCCCAAATGGGTTCAGAACCTTTATTATATAAAGTTTCTTGTCAGTTCATGACGCTGTTAGTATCCATTTAGGAGTGCATTCAAAATGTCAAGAAGAAGGATGTGTCAATTCTGTGGTCAAAGCCCGTTTAAGATTTGCCGCAAAAACATTTGGAAAGGGGGAGTTAATGATGTGAACAAATTTGCTCTCATTGTACTCTGCTCTGGTCACTATCCCTGTTAATGGGTGATTATCATGGAAGATACTCTGTGTACCCATGACATGAAGTGGAGCTACAAATTAAAAAGAGACAGACGCGCGCTGAAGCAGGCTGGAGAAATGGATAGCGAATGTATATAAGCTTTGAGGAAAAAAAAGGCTTTGTCTACAAACTGAGAAAAAGCGCAACACGATTGTTTGTACAGCACTTTTCTATTTTATTTTATTTTATTTATTTATTTATTTATTTGTTTGTTTATTTTATTTTATACAATTATTTATTTATTTATTTATTTTACTTTTTCAGATTCTTTTTCCTTGTCATTGTCATGGTCATTTTCACTTTCATATTATTATTATTATTATTATTATTGTTGTTGTTGTTGTTGTTGGACGTATGCTTGCTTTCCTAAGTTATTCTATCAACTAATGACATAATAGTTGACATTTTATAGACACCTATGTAGAAGGAAAAGAACGTTTCTCTGCTTTTAAACCTTTAGTCTCTGCATTTAACAGTAATGTATATCATTTAACATTTCACCTTTCACTCCAGATTCTCTTTCTCACAGAGGTCTGGGAGGATGAGGATGTTTACAGTAAGAATATTTGTGTTCAGATATAAATGGGCCAAACCATTGCATTAATTCCCAACAACGTGGCTACAGTCTTAATTCCGCCACACCCATCTTTTGGCGTGAAGAACTAGTAGGTCTGTCAACGTGTCTGCTCATTTAGTCTGACAGCTAACGACTTCAGTCAATTGTAATGAAATATAGTTTTGTCTAAATAAGACAAGGAAGAAGCAGCTCTGAAAAGTCTGCTCGGTCATCCAGAGTCCACAAAGAGCCCGGTGTAATCCTTGCCCAGCACCGCACTGAGGCAAAAGAAGATGTAATATTTTAATTTCACGGGCCTTTAACTGTAATGTGTGACACTCCCCCCCCACACACACACACACACTGAAAGTTTATACTTTTTTTAGTATGCATCTTATTTTGGATGGCAAAATATAAAAACATTGGTCAAAATAAATTTGCAGAGCCCGTGAAGATGCTACAGTATGTTTTTGAAGTTCCCCTATGTTATGGGAAACTTGTTAGTGTTTACAGACTATTTTTAAACATTAAAAAGCCAACATTCTGCATTTTGTAGGTTATATTAACACTGAGCGCCAAACGCATCATGTTGATATGATTCTCTGTGTAAATTTTACCCCCGAAAAGCATAGTTTTATTATGATTTTATTGACTGGATTGAATGAAATTCCTTAGTTTGCACCTCCCTGTTGCCCTTAATGACGCGAAGGTACTTCGGGCACAAAATACCCTCGCGTCATTTCTCTGCTGAAAAATAAATATGTGCTCCGATTTACCTCTGGATGGAATAATTTTATCCAAAACAAAATGTGACTGTTTGTGGCTTTGTTTTTTTTGAATTCCTTGACACACTAGCGCAATGAAAAGGTGCAGGAGACACTCCAGATAAATATCACTCCTGGCCATTTGTAATGTTTCTGCAATAATGCTAAATCGGCGTAGCAGGATGCTGGCAGTCCCCACGCCACCCTCCACCCCGACACTGATACTTTTAAACTCAGTGAATACCATTATGCGTAAACCCGACATTCTTTCAGAGTTTGATCTGCAGGGGGAGCCTGGAGACATAAATTCCTAATTAACAACCTCTCCAGACACCTTTATCGACTTTTTTGGTGCAAATCACCATAGAATGACAGCACTGTCTGGCTGCCCTCATCTCGAAGGGTTATAATCTGTAAATCATAAAAAGGGCAAGAGAGACCGTAAATATCAAGACGGATTGACATCTGATTTTAATTTGATTTGGCCGACAAGGTGGGTGTCAGAATAGCTACCCGGTCAGCAAAATCTCAACGCCACCCTTGGCGTTTATAACGTGTACTGTTAAATTGGCTTTTCACCATTTAAGACCGAGAACATATATATTTTCTGTATGAGAAATTTAGGGGGTTGTCGGCCGAGTCGTCCATGAATCCAGACGCGATCGGATGTTCCTGGAATCTAAAGGGTGCCGGCCTCCGACAGAACGCATAAGAGGAAACCCCTTTGTAGTTGTAATCTTCTTATACTGAAGCCTGGATCGCGCCGGGAGTCTGTGCTGTTGCACGTGTGTGTGTGTTCAATCTAATGTATTATAAATCATTCATGTATTTAAATGCATATATTGTCCTGGAGAATTCCGCCACATGCTCCAAAGCTGCTTCGATTAGAATTTCATTCATTCAAAATGAATAGATAAATACATCAATAAAAATATTTTTGAAGAAATAAATAAAAAAAAGTTTTCATCTGCTATCATTCAAATAGCAAAAGTACTTCACTACAATTCTATGAATTTGTTCTCTAAAGCTTCTTCTCTGACACGTAATAGAAACGTTTACTCTCAGGATATCAATATTGAATAAATAAATGAATAAGCATGTCATTTTTAGCCATGAATGAAACAGCTTGTTATATTAATTGATTGTTTAGCTGATTTTTTTAGCTCCAAATTTAATATTTTATAAAATTAATATGGTTCATACTTTACAGATATACATGTCTTGACCTCACATACAGAATTGCGACCGAGGCCATGATGAAAAAAAGAAAGGTTTCCTAAACACCTACATATTTACCAAAAAGTGCAAAGAATGATGATCGTCTGAATCATTTTCAGGGACATTTTTTTGTATATCCAGTAGCAGATGGCTGTTTTTAAATGACTAAACTATAGTAAAATACAATAACAGCAAGCCAGTAATGGCAAGAGATAAATAATTGTTTTCCTTGAACTATTCAACAGCCAAATGGGTCTTTCTTTCAAAATCTATTTAATTCCTGATCTATTATGCATAGACCTCTGAAATGCAGTTCTGAGATGACTAAAATCCAAAGCCATTATATTAAAAATGATTCTCACTAGAGCTAATTCTTGTCAGTATTTTTTATTTTATTTTTATTTATTTTATTTTTGGTGATATGGTGCCCTAGAACACTTGGCAGAATGCACACGTTAGCCTCATAACACAATGCAATTTTTGTTTCCGTCCTTCCTTCAACACATTAGGCATCAACTTTCATCTGTTTTTTCCGTGTCACCTCGCCCTTCATTTTCCAAAGTCAGAAAGATATTGCATCTGTATTTTCTTCAAAGGAGTCCGTTATTGTGCATGGGGCCTTATTTTACAAGTGTCACATGGTGTCGCGTTAGTTTTGACGTAACTATTTCCAGGCCCCTTTTTAATGATTATTTTCCATTGAAATTACAGGCTGAAGGACTTGTAAAAATATAGGGAATCCACCCAAGTACATGTTGAAACTAATGTGTCATTTGACTTGAATCTAAACATGAATTTAATCTTTGGGAGTAGATCTTTTGCAGCTTCACAGATGTTTTTGCTGTTAAACCACATATATATGTGTGTGTGTGTGTGTGTGTGTGTGTGTGTGTCTGGATCCCTGGGTGAGAGGCGGAGTTCACCCCAGACTGGTCACCTGTCGATCACGGGCCACATGCTGTGACATCGAACCATTTACTCTTTCATTTAAACCGGCTGGCTATATTTGTGCACGTCAGCCACTGGAACCATCTATGATGCTGCGAGGCAGGAGTGCTCATTCCTGCTCTGCACTCACTGATACTCACACTGTTCTTTGAATTTATACTAATGAGGAGTTACTAACCTATTATAATTGTGCTATTACACCTTTGCAGTAGTTTAACTGATATTTCTGTACATAGCTCAAAACTGTGAATGAACTTCCAGAAACACTTTCCCTAATGCAATAGAACAACATCAAGGGTTACTTTGCAAAGTTAACAAAACTGAAATTTAAGGTGCCAAATCTTATTTGCAGATGTTCGTACCGGGGAACGATAAGCTTAAAAAAACATAGGACTGTAAAAAGGTTGAATGAAAGAGATAAAAATTGCATTTGTTTGGATTGGGTCCTCAAAATAATGTTCCATTTACCTTGTCAGAGGAATTTTAGGTTGCCATTGCTATGTCACATTACACAGTTATGTGCTATGCACAAAGTAACGTTTTCCAACAAGCCCATCTGGGGACCCTCGACCTTTTATTCACCGTTTCCGCTTCAGTCATGGCTTCTATTTTTCACTCAAACCCCGACGACGGCTCACTCAGACCTTCCTCTTCGCTGCTCACAGTAAGATAAGGCACGTACTAAAACAGTTGCAGTTGCTAAAATACGGAAAAAAAAAAAAGTCAAGTCAGATTTTATTGTTGCGTTGCCTGTGACGAAGCAGAAACCTCAGACGGTTTACCGGTGAAGAAACCTCGGACGGTTCCAAGCTCAACGTGGACGCTCATCTGCCTCAACTGGTTGGGTTTAGGAAGAGTGAGCGAGAGAGAAGGGACAGGCACGCATGATCTTCTTCTTTTTCTTTTATTTTCACTTTCCTCCTCTCCAACCAACCGTTTTCTGTATCCTCTTTCTCTCCCATCCATAAGGCATCCCTTACTGATAATAACAGCAGCACTGACAGTTCCAGGGTAATGGCTGAAATGATACAATAGCTTCAATTTTCATAAAAGAACCAAAAAATGGTGGACGCCTGGCAGGAGATCAAGCCACGTCCTCTGGGAACCTGCGAAAATTGAAGAACCCAAGGACTCAGGAGAAGATATGAGGTTGCCATCATCCACTGATGAAACGTGAGTGCAGACAGGAGGAATGAGAAAAGTGCATCATGGGATATCCAGCATAGCTTTGCTCCAACTGTAGCTTTTCTCTAAAGGAAAGGATTACTTATTTTAGAGGGCCGATCAAGATCGGAGAATGGATTCACAGAGGAGGAGCTTGGTATCTGAATGCCCAGTTCTGCTTTTAAAAACCGGAGAGGGAGGTTTGCCCTGCATCCTTGGAGCGTGATTTACTAATCGGTAAGGCTCTGAGAGTTCTGTGAGATATGATGCGGCCCGACCACTTAGGGCCGGCGGTATGCCGACTAGATCCTGTTTGCTTTACAAAAGTCGGTTGCGTCACAAATTAAAAACCGAAAACCAAGAATCGGGGCGTTTACAAAGTGTTGCCTTTTCTAATAGCCTCTGGAAAAACCTCTTTTGTGTATCCCGGATGACTGACGAGGCCGAAAATTATGCCGACATAGGTTTTTACGGCCTTGAATATCTGATGTGTAAAATTATATTTTTCATATCGTCCTGATGAATTATAGAAAGGGCCTCCCACTACTTTTATTGGATTTAATTATTTGTAGCGCTAATAAAATGGAAATATGTAGAGGTAAAATATTGTACTGTAAAATATATTTCCCAGGTTTTAACTCCGGCACGGTTATTACCCCATTTGTTTTCAGTCCACCTGAATTGGCCATTGTCGGATTATTTTGAGTCAATAATGTATACGAGTTTGAGAGTTGAACATTACACTCGCTATTTGACGAGTGTGTATTTAACACGGAGTCATACCTAAAGAGAACTTGAAGTGTCTGCTTTCATTACCTGTCTTTTCTGAAGGCTGTCCTTAGAACACCACAAGACAAAAGTCTCATTATAGATGAGCGGCTCTGGAACGAGCCCCGAAGCCAAGTGACCTCCGGCATTCCGCGATAGGCTGTGACTTTTTTTTTTTTTTTCCTCTTTCATGCTCACCTCCTCTCAGTCTGAGCAAAGTAAACCTTTTTTTTTTTTTTTTTTTTTTTTTTTTTTACAAAATGATGTTTTAAGAAACACCATCTTTGCGGTCGTTAAACACGTTAGCATTCAAGGCCAGGGAAGCACTTTCTCTGCATTCTTACATTGGAAATGAAGGGCATTTTCGCTGTTTTTTTTCCAAAGGCACCTCTTATTAACATATGCACATCCTCCAGCGTTTGAGAGCCAGGGTCACGTCTGCGTGATGTGATTCAACACACTGAATCTTAAAAATCTTTCAAGCCCGGCTGCCCTTCCCCACCGCTAACCGTGCCAACGGCATCGGCAGCCTGTCCCCTTTTTTTTTTCCTATAATAAATCGAGCTAACCTCAGATAGCAACTCGGCCGAAGATAAATAAGAATAGTGGAAAAATAAATTAAAAGAAAGAAGATGGACAGAGCTTGGTCTGGGGAGACACCAGGAAAGAAAAGTTCTCAGTTGGATATAACTTATCAGGTTGACGCCTGACCTTCTCTGCCATAAAAAGGTTTTATCTTTGATTTTGGTTAGATTTTTTTACAGATGCGCTGCTCACAGAAAGGTGCGCATGAAAGTACACCCTAAAGACATAGGCAGTGCCTAACAGAAATATACTACCTGGCAGTTTTTATACAAAAAATCCCAGCGTACAGAATCCTTAATTTATTTCAGCCACATTGACATTGCTCTGGACCTGACCTCAGCAGCTGTAGTAGTGCTGTATATTTACTACAATTTTATTTGTTTTTGGAGTAGTAGTTTGGCATTGAGATGTATCGTCTGTCAACTTGACAGGGGAAAAAAAAAAAGCAAGGAGCCACATCCAGTATGCAACCTTTTTATTTCCCTCTGTGTGACAAGAATTCATTCTTTACATGTTTTTTATATATTGAAACACGCCGAGCACTACACATTTTGGATAAATGGTTTGCTCCATAGGAAAAAGAAAATACTTCTTTTTTATGTCTTAACATTCCAATGAGATATGACCCTGTAACTTGAAAACACCAAGCACGTCAGCTTTCCGACATACATTTCATTATGTAATGTTATCGACTCAAAAATACAATGTGTATAAAGACCCTGGGCGAAGTGGCGGGACATGTCATATCCCCTGCCATCCACCGACAAAGGTCGTCACTGTGACAAGTGGCGAGAGGCTCTGCTTTGCCTCAAGGCGCTCACGTATTGTTTTAAATAAGCCAAATGATGTGTGACATCCCCAGATGTCAGTGTTTTAACACCCGCGTAAATTATCCGTGTAAGAGTTAGCCTCGTGAATATTTTTGCAGTTTGATGTCCCCCCCCCCTCGCTTTATTACATCGCATTTTCTCAAGTCTTATCTCTAAATCTACCTCTTGTAATTAGTAATACACACTGACTGAAAGAGGATTTCTCAGCATCTGTGAGGTAAGGGAGCCGGGACATTTCCTCCATTGCAACCAGGTAGCTCCTATTTGGTCCATTTTGACCCATTATCAGATTACCTTTTAGCTTTCCAGTCACTCCCAATTTTTTCCCCCCAACTCTGCAGAGCATTGGACAGATCCATGTGTGTGTGTGTGTGTGTGTGTGTGTGTGTGTGTGTGTGTGTGTGTGTGTGTGTGTGTGTGTGTGTGTGTGTGTGTGTGTGTGTGTGTGTGTGTGTGTGTGTGTGGCTCAGAAGGGGGAATTTTGCTCAGGAAGTGTCCTTCAGGTCGCTCGAAGAGTCTGCAACATGCACACTTGGAGCCTCGCTGAGCCCTGATCAATGTGTGTGTAACTCCCAGAGAGAGCAGCATGGACGTGTGCAGCATTGAATATGTAGTTAAAGCTCGGTGGATGTGAAGTACCTGGATTTGACAGCTTTCCCCCAAATACACAAAGAGGCTGAAAGGAACACTCTAACTTTGTAAGCGCTTCTATTCCTACCGTTCCAGGTGTGAGGAGTCTCTGCTTTTGTGCACGATAGAAATGTCTCCAGAACTGGGAACATTTAGTCTCACCCACAGTCACAACGGGATTTTGTAGAAGTTTAAGTGCTTTGTTAAAATACCGGCTAACTATCAAAATATTAGGGTTTAAGCAAAATTCGGAACATGCCATGCTATCACAGTTGTAGAATCACGCTAAGTCTCCGGCCCTTTTTTGCGAACTTCTAAAAAGCGTGTTATTTTCTATATTACTATTACTGGAATTATTGTCAAAACACGTTGGTTGAAACACAAGATAGCAACTGCCTCAAAAAAAAACTGTTCAATGTTTTCAGAGCTAAAGCCTCTCAGATGAGAGGCACTAAGATTTGATTATGAGTGCGGTAACCTGGATGACTGAGCGGCTTTAACATTATATGTAAATAAAAACAGCGGTAGGTAAATATATATATTTATTCACATTTATACACACAGTATGTGTTTGTGTGTGTGTGTGTGTGTTTAAGTGTCTATATATGCATATATATATATGTACATTTATACATACATATACATATGAATATATATACACACAGCCACACTCACACACACACACCAGATTAGGATAAACCTCGCCTCTCATCCAGTGACAGCCAGGATAGGCTCCAGTATCCCCATGACCCCGAGTGCAGGATAAGCTGTACAGATGATAAATGAATGAATTAATGTATATTAATAAAAGGCTATCAAGTGTCACTGAAGTGTTGTTGCGCAAGACACTGAACCCCAAACTGCTCCCCTGACGCCGCTAAGTGGCTGCGAACTGCTCATAGTACCCCTGTGATGGGTTAAAATGCAGAGAAAAATTTCTCACAAGGGATTAATAAAGTGTAATGAAATAAGATAAAATAATAATCATTGTACTTTGTTTATTTATGTATCTATGCATACATATTTATATATATATATATATATGTGTGTGTGTTCAATTGATTTGAAAATAACGTTATTTCTCCCCTGGGGGCAATTACAAGGCAGGTAGGCAACAGGATTCGGCTCGCATTGTTATTTGATATGCAAAATTATGAATACATTAATATACTTTTTTTTATAGTCCTTAATGTGCTTTTAGTGGGCAAATGTTTTATTGTCCATCCCTCCAGTGTATGGTATATTTTTTATTTATTTATTTATTTATTTTGCAAATGTGAAAGTAGCGGGGTTGGCTTAGATTTTGTTTTTAATCTATTTATCGTTTTTTTTAAAAATACACGTATTTTATGATTTATCTTTGAGGCCATTTGGCCAAACCTCAGCCTTCGTCTGTCTGGAGAGCGAGTCGTCATTGTCAACCGGCTGACAGAAGATCATTATTATAACTGAACAATGTTCAGGCAAGTGTTAGACCTTTTTTATGCTTAAGCAATCCTCAGGAAAGAAAACATTATTTCCAGGAGTTGATGACCGTAAATACTGAACATAGTTAAACAACTGTTACAGTCCAAATCAACCGATTTATCATCAACAGCATCATATTTGTTATATTTTATTCAATGTATCAGTTTGCTGCCATCATGGAACCTCCCATGACATCCTTATGTACTTTGTAGCGTCGCTCTCTGAGCCTTGAGGATCTTAATGTGTTTCGGATCAGAGAGCAAACTAAATTTTAGAACAAAGTTCTGCTGTTTCTTGTCATTTTTTTGGCGCGTGAATCTCAGGGGGTAAAGTGTCTCACCCAGAATTTGCGTTGGAAGAGTAAGCGGCATCTCGTCACAATTTTTATCCAGCTATAAAATTCCAAACCGTGGCTGTTACTGAATGGGGTCATTTACTGTTATGAATAAACTGTAACATTTCTTTAATTTTTCAAGCTCGTCAAACATGGAATACGTCCGGTTAGAGTTGCTTGCCGTCGCAGTGTATTTTCTAGAAAAGCAGATAGTGATGAGCACTATTTACTGACAATTACAGACTGCATATTAAAACTGCACACTAGTTTGCATCGAATCGTGTCAATGTCACCAATCAGACTGTCCTTATGAGCACTTTGCATGCACCTGTCTTGCAAAAAAAAAACCCTCCCTTACCACGTTGACGCTTGATTATAATTTAGTTAGTTTGTTTAGGAGATAACAATAAAATTCAACATTGGCTTCTCAACTCCCCTGACGGCAGAGATGGAATTGCTGAACACGAACGGTCTGAGCAAACACGGCGACAGGCTTGTTAAAAGACACTGGGAGGAAAGAGGAGGAGCTCGGCAGCGGCTGCCGCTACTGTATTGGCCGCCTGCTCAGCAGTGGGGAGGGGCTGCAATAAAGGGAAGGAGAGAGAGAGAGAGAATTGGGGTAGGAAGGCAGTGCTCTTCTTGGGAAATGGGCAATGCTTGTTAGATGCATCTGCTGCAAGCAGCCCATCAGCTACCGTGCTGCTACGGGGGGGGGAAGAGCAGAGCCGAGAAGCGGCAGCGCGGAGGATTGAGCTGCTGAGCGAAGAATGGCACACTAGAGGAAACAGACATACATAAAGAGAGAGAGAGAGAGAGAGGGGGGAAAAAGAAAGAGAGAGACCACGGCATGAGAAGGCGCATGAGGGAACACCGAGACAGCTGAGGGAAGAGGAGCAAACACAGCAAAGGAAAGGAAGGGGAGAAAAGTTACCAGGTCAGCGAAGAGCGTGGAAGTGGAGCAGCTGAGGCACATTGGGGGTCTCGCTCCCGCTGGATTAGCCCTGACACGGCAAGAAAGCGTCTGGGGAGTGATATACCGAAAAAGGGCACTGAGGGTATCTGTAACTTGTTCCTGGAGAGACAGCTCCGCCAAAAAAAAAAAGAAATCAAGAGTAATGCTCCTCACAAGACTCCTCAGCGCTGCTTCTCCGGGACTATTAAAGCAAGGCGGCGGCAGCAAGCAGATGAGACGTGCACCTGGCAGAGGTGCCTGAGTGGTCTCCTCATTTTTTTTTTATTTATTTTTTTAATCCCTGGACACTTTCTCGCTCACAGTTGGGCTTTGCGTCCGGTTTGGATGTTGCGTGGTTCCTCTCGGTTTTCCGCTTCAGAGCCCGAAGCAGCGGACACTCGGGGGGGGGTGAGCTTTATTTTCCCCCTCTCCTGTCATCCCTGAGACTATGGTAGACTGTGCGTTGGGGAGACTTTCATCAGCAGCTGCAGCGGTGCTAGAGCATGGAGAAGTCCAGCAGTGAGGAGTCGGCCATTCACCGCAGCCCCTCCGTAGATAGCCGTGACTCTGATTTCGCACAAGCCTCCACGTCTGGCCGCCCGTTCGGCGGTCGCGGCTTCACCGCCGGTGCATTCTACGGCTCCACAGGGCCGCGCAAAAGCGCACAGCAGGGGCAGGCTGCGACGGGGGCTGACACCGGCGCGGGAGACAAGAGCAACAACAAGTACAGCTCTCCCAAAGGCAGCAAATACGTAGTCTTTTACCTGGATCTATCCTTTGTGTTCCTTTTAGAATTCAAGAAGTGCAACATGGCTAGAGGCTGCCTGTGCTGCTTGAAGTATTTGATGTTCATCTTCAATCTCATCTTCTGGGTAAGTGCTTTATCCCTTCCCTCGGCATACTCTTGATCATAAGCCTGCTTTATGTTTGTGAAAATGTACTTTGGGTATTTTATTCCACAGGCAAGTAAAGGGATTTGAAACTACCCCCCCCCCCCCCCCCTTCCCCGCCGCCGCCGCCAATTAAAATTGTCTGGTTGAGAGGGGGTGGTGGTTCACTCTGCAATCATCTGTTTCAGTTTGTTAGATCAAGAGATCCATGCGTACTCTTTGCCTCGCATGTTGCTATTCCTGGGTGTCATGACAGAGTCGGTGGCACCGCACCAACTCTCCTTTTGTATGTGGTAATGGAGAGGGGATAGGTTGTGGTGGCGGGGAGGACAAGGGTTCAGAAGGGTCAGTCATTGGGAACGGGACGGGTAGACGATTCGCGCGGAGTCGAAACGCCTGGTTTCTTTGGTGCGTCAGTGTAAGATTATATGTCTCCGGAGTATGTTTGATGGGCAACACAATATGCACAGAGGGGCATCGGAGTTAAGGCAACCGGGATTTTCGATTCATTACGGAGGACTTGATCTGACTGCTGACCATATCGCCCTTATGTTTTTTTCTTTCTTTGAAAGAAAATACATTCATCAAGGTCAAAAATATTACCGCAGTGTGGCAAAAATGCATTCCAAGATGTTTCAGTTTACCGTGTATCATTTCTGGTTGTTGTTCATTCATTACATAGTACATAGAATATTTATAGACCATGATTTAATATTACTCCTCACAGGGAATTTGCTGACCGATTCCCTTTAGCCTGAAACAACCGGGCGGCTCGCGGCGGGATCTGTTGTGTATCAATGCACAAGCATTTGTTATAAAAATGGGAATCCCTTGAATGTTTACAGGCTGGATTATAGGGCTTATAGGTAATGGGGCCAAATCGTTTGTGTATATGCAGTGAAGTGTGAAGCATTAAAGATATCCCATGCACTGGGGAATTTATTTACCCTGGCCACCCTGTAACTGGGTTGTGAGCTTTTGCTAACTGGGGCACACTGAGTGGGCATTAGTCTCAGCCCAGCTGTGAACTGGTCAGCATTTGAAAACACACACACGTACACATGCGCCACACAAACCGAGACCTATCTCGCTGCGCGCCGCTTCCACTCGAGTGGACGGCAGCCCTAGTGGCTACGCTCATGGCCAGGGTAAAGGTCCCTGCTTCGGGGCATTACATCGCATCTGTATCATTACCATTAGTCATTCGGACACGCCGGGCTGATTTGCAAAGACAGTCAAATGGCCCGAGGGCTCTCCGGCGTGTTCTGCCTGGATGTACATTTTTGTACAAATTAATGAATGAGTCGGAAAAGCCCGGCTGATGTAAAACCCATTCATTCGAACACTGACTTCCCTTGATGTTTCTTTCAAACTCGATTCGTACTCGACATGGCTTCTGCCATGACGGCGAAAAAGGAAAAAAAGCAGATGTTATTTTATTTGTAACACAACTGAAGTATGCCCTCTTCCGAATTGGAATTTTTTCAAGTTGATAGCCAGGGCTGTGTTGGTGATGACCCATAAAAGAAAATAATGGATCAGACTTCTCGTTTTACGAATGCTAAGTTTTTTCCTCAACATAATTTCTTATATATCAAAGAAAAATCTAGTCTATGCATGCATGGATGCCTCTAAAATTATGAACATGATGCAAATCTCTAGGAATTCACCTACTCTCACAAAATGATTCTTACAGCCAAATGGGAGACTATTACTTCCTTCAGTTTACTGTTTCATGCAAATTATTACTTAGGTCCCGGTATAATATCAAACCAAAATTAATTAAACACTAATCAGACTGAGCACATTTTTGTTTTGGGAACCACTTGTTTACATAGGTTGAACTCTACAAATAAACTTACTGTTGATGACAAAAATGAAAATCAAAAAATAAAATGAACCCTTATAAGTCACAGGTATTTAGCTTTTACAGCTTCTGAGAAAAATCACATGTGAGGAGAGCGAAAGCAAAACTTACCGGAGAATTTGTTGGTTGCCAAAAAATTTTTTTCTACACTTTAGAGAGAGCAGATTTTAAACAATGCTGTTAATTCTTGTTCTGCGAAGCTGCGAACGCTCAGATAAAAGATAGTCTCAAGAGGCTTCCGATAAAAGATTGATAAAAGCGTCTCACAATAGCAGAATTGTGACAGTTGAGGAACTTAGTTTGGGGAGATTCTCAAATCTTCTGGTGGCCCTGCTTCCAAAATTGCCTCGGCATTCACGTACAATCTCTTGTGATCATTGGTAATATTTCCAAAACATGGCCAGGTCCCTTTCCTGTCAGATACGCAAGATATATCTTTCAGATACTTTTAATTGATTGGCATTGTCGTGTCAGTGAATGATTAAATGCTGAGTGCAATCTGTATTGGAGTGTATATCATAATTCACTTATAATCAGTTCAGGATCAATTAATCCATCAGAGGAAGCTCCGTCATTGGTCATTTAATCCCATTCAAATCCCATGGAGGTCATGAGGTCAATTTTTTAGTATCTCCCAGAGAGAAGCTCTCTCTGGATTTCACTTACCAGCCTCTCTAGAGTCTTCATTTATTCTTAACCCTTTTTCAGTGGCTAAACCCTGGCTCTATAAAACAGCTGCTCAGCGCTGCTAATAAGAAATCGGAATGGAGGGTCCGGATTGGTGGATTTGCTGAGTTCGTATTCTTTAGGGGACCACGTTGTTGTATTCCATGCAAATTCATTCAATTTTTATGTCAGTGCATGCATTTGCATGAGCCAAGGCGTATGGGCACTGGGCCCCTAAGTGGCCCTGAACTCTCTCCAGCTAAGCAGGTCCCCTGCTGAGCTGTAATTGATTTTTTTTTTTTTTTTTTTTTTTGCATAAATCCCACCCCTCACCCCCCTATGTATCTTTAAACAGATTGATACACTTGCTGCTCTCCCACTGTTTGTTGAATTTAATCAGCATATCATGGGAAATGTGTGCGGGGAAACGTCGGGTCTGAGAGCGAAAAATAAAAACTCGATGCTCACTGGCAAATTGCAAATTAGCAATGTGACGGGACCCGTCCCACTCGAAGGTTAGTGGGGATAAAGGTCTTGCTTTTTAGTAAGGGGTCAGGAATGGGTGGCTGTTGGCCCTTGGAACACGGAAAGGGAGGGTGAGTGGCATGTTGTATCCTGACACCCCTGAGACTGTGCTGCCCTACCTCTGACACTCCAGGAGTCACAAAGTCACTGCAGCTGGTCAGGACGCTCTCCCCTAATGATTTGACGTCATATCCCAAGACGGACGTGGGAGCGCCGCGCCGCGGTAACCGGACACCGACTACAGCGGGGTCTCTTCTTTCCCTCTGTTTGCACATGGATGAGTGCTGGCCTCACTGACACACACAGGCTCCCCTCCCACACACACACACCGTGCACCCCACCGGGGTTGCAGCGGTAACATGAAGCACAAGGTAATCAGTGGCAGGCACTTTAGGCAACCCCGTATATGTGCTCGTCCTTCGCGCCCGTCCACCCGTCCACCCCCGGATCCCCCCCCCCCGGCAGTTGTTCACGACCATCTGGCTCATCTTTCTTATAAGGGATTAGATGAGTCTGAGCTGCAGGGTGGAGTTTCAGTCAGATTAGAGCATTACTGGTAGGTAACGTTCGGATTGAGAGCGTGCCTACTTCGGACCGCTCTGTGGAGAAGCCAACAATCATCAAAGCAAATGTGGTCTTTGTGCTGTGACAAAGCGTGCAGTTTAGTCGGGGGGGCGGGGATCACTCAGTGTCTGCTTGACCTGCATGATAGGGCGGTTGATTTTTAGTCCAATTGGTGTCAGCCTTTCAAGCATATCAAGAAAGCTATACTCACCGGGAACAAGAATTGCAGCCTCTTAAACCGCAGTGTGTCGTCCACTCCTGCAGCCTCTGCTGTTAATCTCCTCCATTCAGAATTCAATTTTGCGGGCCGTGGGTGCGCTTATTTATCTTGCACAGTATTATTGAGCACCCCCCCCCCACACACACACACACACACACCCCAGAGATGCAGAAAGGATTCAAAGAACAACAACCGGTATTTACCCCACCGTCACTTTGCAACATCACACACGCGCAACCCTTTTTCCAAACGCCGCCAACGTGCATAAGGAACGGCGTACGAACAGACTGAAGCTGAATCACGCCACATCAAACGCTCGGGCCTCATTTGATATTCATATTCCAAAGAAAAGCGTTGGCTCAGCAATCCAGCCCTGAAAGTACAAGAAGGCTGGTGTTATCAAAGCCCCTCCTTTGTTCTGAAAGAGGATGTGTTTAGTATTCATGAATTTCTGTTTTACTTAGGGTATCGCTATTTGATTTACTTTTTTTTTTTTTTTTGTCAGAGACAATAGAAGATTAGTTAGTCAATCCGGACATTAAATTTGACACTGACAGTTTGAAACATTGTCCCGACGCTGCAAAGACTAGAGATGCCCGCTAAAACTCGAGGCGGTTTGCGCGAAGAAACGTTTCGGTTTCCGTTGAGGGTGCTTCCACAAGTCGGTCATTTCAGTTAAAGGGGGAAAAAATAAGTAATTTGCCTGTTTGTCATTTTCAAATATGGTCATGTTTTTTCCGATTGCACATTGGCAGGACTTTTTTTCAAATACGTTTCTCCCAAAGTGCACAGCCACTCTTCATTTCAGCACTGCCAGATGGAACTAGGAAAGGGGTAGAAGGAAATAGAATATAGCATCAAAGTCCTACATTTCATGCCTCAACCCAGTGATAGACAGTCTGGAGAGTTAAAGAAATAGGCGTAGAAAAAAGAAAAACACGGTTTCTCAGGCCAGTCGATACATCATCACGTCCAGAAACAGCGTGACCTCGCCGTAAGTCACTCAGATTCAAACTTGTCGTTATTTCATTCTAAACGTCTGCACAAATTCCAATCATTTCACATCTGATAATTATCATCCCCCCCAGCGGAACCTTGGGCCGTGATATGGGTTGTCCAACCTTCTTGGCAAACATCTCAGCTCGCCCGCATTTGTCCAGCGCGATCGTCTGGGGAGATCACGCTAATTTACACGTCCCTCCAGCTGCTTCGATTTTCAGGACGTGTTGTGCAGCATCGCTGAGCTCATTAGCGTATGTTGCCGATCAGCCGGGATAGTGAGCCACTGCGGTTCACTACGGGTGGCTGAGGTGAAAGAATGGATGGGCGGATTGCTTCAAGCATGTTGCTGATGATTTGTGGAAAGGAAAAATGAAGGCCCCAGATCCAAAACAACCACACCGACCCTCATCACGGTTTTAAGAGGATTCGATCAAGTAATTGAAATTTGGGGGGATTTTTGTTCAGGGCTGTCAAAAAGAAGGTTGCACCTTCCTCAGCTTGTAATAACCAATTATAAAGTGGATGGTTTCTTAGACACGTTGTCATCAAAATGTCATCCAGTTGCAAGAAAAAAAGGCATACAGTTGCTGTTATGATAAAAAGAATTAGTTGCACATCAAGCCTAGTTTTTGGTTTAAGGCGCCAGTTCAGAAGAGTCAATGGGATTTGAAAGAAATCTGTCGGCTGTGAAACTTTCGGCCGATTCAAATTCATGGCCATTGATATTCGTTTTTATATTATTATAGACGGCTTTTTTCAAGCTTACATTTCACACACTCGTCTCTCCCAGGACAATTAGGGGGGATGTAAAGCATGAGCGCAGGAACTTTGGTATCCACTTTCTATTTGTCAGGTCCGAAGGTCTCTCGTGCTGCATGAGAAAACAGAGGCAGAAAACTGAAAGTATCCGGCGCACTGACATCCTGATATTAGAGAGAAGACTTTTTTTGTAGAGAGCACATGAACATGGTTTCGTCTTATTTTTAAATGTTTTTTTTCCAGCACACAAAAAACACAGAAATCCAGCTATTTGTTTCTAAATAAAGAGTTTGGAGACCAACTGGGCAAAATCATCTTCAGCTCTGCATATAAATTCCATATGGTGCACCTCAGGAAATAAAGAATCTTGGTTGTTGGGTCATTAAAGTGATTATAATGCAAACTCATAATTAGTAAATACATATTTCCAAAGCCAATCTTCCAAATAATCCTGTCTATTCTTTCCTGTTTTGTATGTCGGAAACTCTCAAAGCAGTCCTTCCCCTTATCAATAAAAGAAAATTACAATTGAAACATTTCTTCTCAGCTCCACAGCTTGGTATGATTTCATATCTTGTTATGGCATTCAGTTTATTTCAAATTAAATGGCATCACAAACAACGTGTTTTAAAGAAATGCACTTGTCATGCAGAATTTAACAAAATAAAAAATGGGCGTAATTATCTCTGCCCTGCCTTTCTAACATTTCTCCACTGTGCCCATGGATTCGGTTCAGCCGTGAGCCCGTAAAACAGATTCACTGAGCTCAGTGATTCGGCTCACTCATGTGTTTGAAACGATTTTATGGCCTCTGTGACAAATATCTCTGAATTGTGTTACCTTGATACTGATTTGCTCACCCGATAAAGAGAAACCGAACAAGATTTTTAGTTAAATTTGGCTAAAAAGGCTTGTGCCAGTCCTGGTTAATCCAACAAGATGTGTGCAGTGCTTGAATCGGGAGTTGTTAAATGGGGGTTGCACATTTCATGATTCTCATTACCAGAAAGTAGTTTAATTTTTGTAGTACGACCAAAAAAAAGAAAAAAAAAACACCTGTAAAGTGACGGAAATGATTACCAGATGCAAGACTGCTTTCTTTCATTTTAGATGGGGGTAGAAAACAAGAGGCCCCAGCTGTTTACGCACTAATGTGCCGTGTCTCACCAAATGAGAAATCAAAGGTTAGGACTGAAAGGGAAGGATTCAGGATGTTGCCATTCAAAGTAAACACTTCTATTCTTCCATCAGTGTTGACGGTTGCAATCGTCTAAACAGCAAAGCAGAGGGACCGCACAAAAAATAATGAGTGTCAATGGTGCAAATTTGCACGTGTGATAACAGACATTTCGCCAAACCTCGATCGACCGAAGCATTTCCGATTTCGGCCGTTCTGTCGCCAGGTCCGATGTTCTGAGCTCACCGGATTCTCGTGTTCCGTGAATAATTTGCCGGAAAATTTTGACAGATATCCTTTATTTCGATCTGAAAAACAGAGTCTTGGTACACAGAGTTCTTTTTGTTCCCAGTGTTCTCTGGTGAAGGGGCACATTTTATCAAATTATCAAGAAACCAGTAGTAGTCCCTTAACCAGAAAATGAGCCTGTTTTCGTTACCAGAAAAAAGACCTTTCTACCTTTCTATATGCAGATAGTTACGATTCTTTTTTCTCACTAGACAGCCTTGCATTAGGTACTTTTTCTATGTCTATAACCGCTGTTGCATTCTTTTAATCATCCATTTGTTAACAGTTAACATTAGCTGTTTTCCCAATGTTTGCCATCCATGTTTGTGCTAAAAGCAAATCAATTTACCATTTGCAAAACATGTATAAGCTCTTGTTGAAAAGCATGTATTCTCAAAATGGTGTCATTTGACCATGTACTGGGGAAACTGGTGTGTTAGCCGGTTAATAAGCAAGATCGTCATGTATGTGAACAGATGTAATTGAAGGACGTGCATGTTTTCTGCCAGTCACTCTGATTTGACTTCCATAAAGAGTTTACTTGCACCATTGTGTGTTATTGAATAGAAGCATCATTGAACCACTGATTGTCAATTATTAGTAGCATCTTTTGACCGAGTTAATGATTGAAAATGGTGAGGAATCAACAAAGTGTCAAGCGAGAAGGATTTGAAGGAGAACAGAGATGCAGGAAGGAAATTCTCTGTAGAAACTTAAAGATTAGCACATGTATTTTTTCAGAATTGCTGTAAAGTCAAAAATGGCTCACCTAATGGCGCCGCCATTTTGTTTCGGCACAGTCGTTGGGCAACACAGCTTCCTTTCCAGCAAAGAAAAAACAAAACAAACACAAGTGCAGAGGCAGCTAGCTTGCTTCGTAGGGGGTTGGACTGTGCGCTTCTTACGTCAAAGTTAAAAGTTGTTATTTTTCCACCCCTTTACTGTTTGTTTACTGTGACGGATGAACAGCAAAGGACGGAGGTGCAGCGACGGTTGTTTGCCGAGTCGCAGTATTATTGTCGTCCCTCCGGAAAAGCTACCACTACAACCATGCTTGACATGACAAGTGCTCAGTAGAAGCCCATATCTGGTGAATAAGATGCTATAAATCTCTATCGGGGGAGGCAAAACACATTGAGAGAAGACTTTAATTCACTACAACCGAGATTACTTTCATCACAAGATTGGTTTAGCAATACATATTATGGATCAGAACATTTCCGAATGGCGTCAGGCTGGGGGGGAATTGCTCAAAAACCATCTATCACCCTTTCTGTACAACTCAGGATTCCCAGTCAATGCTAATAAGCTCCTCAGCCATGAATTAATGTGGGATATTTGAACTGCATCATAGTTCAACTACTCAGCATGTTTTCTGACACCTAAAGGCAAATTACAGTAAAATCAATGTTTCCTGGTCCGTCTGCAACCTCCAACCCCGATGAGGAGGCTTGAAGAGTATCATTATCTGGGTCTGTGGAGAACTCCGCTTTTTTTTTCCGAACGCGCCCGTGCTTAATTAACGGCATACGAGACTTTATATATCAACTAATTAAAGCTCGCAACCACGTAGCACATAGTAATTCAGGGTTCAACTGGTTACCATTCTAACTAAATTACTGCTGGCTCTCAATAGATTAGGTATGTTGCAGCTCAATTCGTCAGATGAGTCTCCATCCGGGTCTCTATGATGCATCGGTGATCGACTCCAAAGACCTCTATCCCCGGAGCGGCCGGCTGACTTGATCCAATTTGGCCTTATTCTATTCCCGCCGTGAAACAACCTTCATATCACCTTTGAGAGATTGTTCCTCTCATCTGTTTTGTTTGTCTATTTAAACGAAGGAGTGCTGGCAGAAGATCTAGCAAAAATATGAGCGGCAGATCGACTTTGAATCTGTTTATTTTACATGTGTCATCTTGAATTTGGGTCGGGGACTCGAGGCGTTCGCCACAAGAATGGTAATGAGGAAGGGACATCACTTGAGCAGAGCTCTGGCACGCGAAAAGCCACACACACACACACACGCACACACACATCTGTGCTGTTTGCCTTGACAAATGAGACGGATGTACGCTTCAGATGTTAGAGCAGGTATTGATTTATTTCGCCGAACTGATTAACAAATGATCTGAAATCGATGAAACATTTCACAGCACGCTCTGCGAAACTTCAGAATTGACTCGACTTCAGTTGTTTCTTGGAAATATACGCATTTTTGAGAAACGGATTCCCTACAAATGGATGTCTGTGTTGTAATATTCAGACCGAACCCTAGATCTTCATCAGAGCAGGTTTTTTTTTTTTTTCGCAGTGCTCTTGTTATGTCTGATCCAATTTGAGTTCGACTCTTATTTGATGTTCACGAGGTGCGCTCACCAGATCTGATATTCTCACAGAAGACGGAAGTGCGGCGTCTGTCTAGATCCTTCGCCGTGCTACTGGGGCAAGATAACTGACTAGCTGACAGATTGTGTAAACCTAATAGGGATTATTGTGACTCTTTTCGCACGCGGATTCATCCTTTTTTTTTTTTTTCCTTACGCTGGCAGAATTAAACTGTCCCATCGACTTTGCTCGAGTCTTATCAAAAGACCGACGTAAATTGTTGTGCTTGTTTATTTTGTGCCCACTTGCAATTACCAGTAGTTTCCAGACATAAAAGACCATTTGCTTGGCGTGTCTGGCCTTTTTCAGAAGACACCAGACTTTTTTATGCGTTCTGAAATCAGAAATCTCTCGCAGCGGCATTGCCCCGCAGCATGTAAAGCTTTATATAAAGGGGGGAACGCACAAAACCAGCCTTATTCTATCACTTTGGTCTCATATCTGGGGCAGAGAAGTACATCTCAGATCTTTCAATTTGGAGGGAACTTGACAGTCTAATTGCACAGTCAAACTGCAAGAGCAGCGGGGCAAAGCTGTCAGTAATAGCAGACGTTCTCTGATAATGGTGAGCGATCAGATTCCTCATGATGCATCCCTCTGTCAGAAAATGTGACTCGTTTTAATGAGACTAAAATCGCAAAAAGAAGAAAAGATACTGCTGGGAGCCCATTCTCTTCTACTTTTTGACCCAAAAAATCAAAGGTTTCTACAATATGGGTTCAACACTTATAGTGAACATAAGCTCATCGTAATATTATACGCCATTCTTCGCAATCAAGTGTTTGTTGTAATGCATTTCAGCGTGATACATATTTTTATATGTATTCATGTACTTTTATCACATCTCTGTCACACTTGAACATTTTTTTTTTGAGACAATGTATAATTAGAGTATACGATTTTTTTTTTTTTGCTGTGCTTCGATGGCATAAAACATAGTCACCTAAGTGTTTGTGAGATTCACTTAAGGAATCATTTACAGAATCACTTAAATAGTGCTGCAGTGCAGTAAACCACGCATGTGTTAAAAAATGGTTAGGTCTTATTTCAGGTTCATTTCTCTGATGGTAATTGCAAATGGCTGTGCTTATTTCAAGCTAAATAACCATTAGAATTTTTAGCATTAAGGGGGGTGGGGTGGGGGATGCTGTCAGACCTACAACTGCACCGGCAACCACTGAATGAACTCAACTGTCCCTCCAGGCCCTCCTGTCATATATTAAGTACCGTGACATCTTTTGGCCGGAAAAATTCTACACGTCTTCAGTGAATGCATCACGTACTCTTAATTAAAGACTAGACAAAGATCCCTCTAATTCTGCATGTGTCTGTTTTTTGTTTTTTTTTTGTATTTGTCAGCATTTATATTTATACAGAGATAGGTCAGTTTTTCTTGTTAAGCTGCCAAGTAGTCTGAAACAGTTGACTCGTAATGGTAGTGAAATAAAAAAATAAAAAAAATGAAAAAAAGCAGTGTAGGCACACTGAAAGTAGTCTAATTTGAGGAGTCAATTATAGGGCCATCACCACCCTCAGTGAATGGCAGTATTCATCCAGGGTGAGCTCTAGTAATTATTGAAGCGGACCTTTCGGCAGCGCCTGCACTCATCAGTAGAGTGTTGTCACAGAGATCCTCCATCACCGTGTTTCATCTCGGGATAATTTAAGCCAAAAGACATAGCAGCATGTTTAGGGTCATCCCATTAATGCCCTCTTTTTTTCCATTCTCTGCACATTTCAGCCTCCGCTGTCTGTTTAGGTCTCTCATCAGGATAGCCTTTTTCCATTTGCCGACCGTAGCCGGAGACCGCGAGCGAACCGGAACGGCCGTCTTCTAAGCGCTGAGCGGAGGTGCTAGCAGAGCCTCAATGCCGCCCTTTTTTAACGGGTGAAGAAGTGGAGCATGGCAGCAGCTCTCTTAATGCAAGAGTGAATGCAGTGATCTTCGGAGACACCCTTGAAAAGGAAATTGCGCGTATATTTAGGCAGAGAAGAAACTGTTACGTACCACTGACTTTGTTTTATTGATAGCTGGCGTGTCGCGTGTGATGTACGACCCCGCCCCGACGGTAATTTGCCGCACACTTTAATCACGTAAATTGTCGCCGTGATATAAGGCCGCCTCGGCCGTAAATCCTTAACAAAAAAGAAACGAATCCACCCCGGCCTCTGGGGATTCATTGCTACCGACGGAGTACAGTCACACGGGGCTTGTAGTACCCCTGGGTGCATCTGCTGTATCTGAGGCACCTGTTGATATGGACGTTTTCTTGAATGCTGTCTGGAACGGGTATGATGGGATTGTAATCCTGCTTTGTTTTTGAAAGGGATTCAAAGGATCCAAAGGGTTTATTGTCAGGAGGACATCAGGAAACGTGTTTCCCTGTAAAATGGAGTTCTTCCGCAGTGAATGCCAGATAGCGTATCAGTTCAACATGGTTAAGACATTCTTTCATTTTCTGCTTATCCTGCAGTCAGGATTGCTGGAGCCTATCCTAGCTGTCACTGGGCAAGAGAAGGGTTCACCCTGAACTGGTTGCCATGTCAATCACAGGGCTGCACGGAGAAACATACAACCATTTACGCATTCAGGGACTCCAGTGAACATACTGCATGTTTTTGGACAATGCAGAGGGCATCAAACGCCACGCAGAATCCAACTAGGGACCTTCTTTCTGTGAGGCACTAGCGCTAACCACTGTGCAAGCCTACAAGCGACATAATATAGAATACATAACATACATAACCACACAGAACGAAGGGCAAAGCAAGCGAAAAATACCAAAAACCCCAAATAAAGCGGTGGAGTATCTAACTGCAACAGTTGAACTTACGTAATAAGTCGATTTACTCAAAAGTGCTGAAATTCCCAGCATGATTAGCTGTAGCTCACTTCAATGATCCATAACGCTGAGCTGCTCTGCCGGGCTTTCTGGTTTATTAGTCTTTCTACCTTATTCAACGTTGGATGCATAACAATTCACAGAGGTATAATGTTATCGAGAAGCCGAAGACAGACCATAATAATGGATGAATTAAATTGTGATACAAAAATAGAACACATATAATGTTTTATCATGTGGGCTATTTTGTGTCTGCCAGGATCTGGAAATAAGAAGCTAAACACGTTCACACCCTCGAATGAGAAAAGAAAAATATGGGCGAAAACATACGTTTCCGTGCTGCTTTCTTTGTCGCCTGTTCGACACGGGCCAAGTGTCACGCTTAGTGATTTAAATGAGATGAAACTAAACGAAATGAAGGAAGACGCGGAGAAGATACTTAGACAGCTTTGACAGTTATTAAGCGAAAGAAACCATCCTTGGGAAAGAAATCTTGTTTCACGCTGGCCCACGTCACAACGGCTTTATTTTATCTGTTTTTATCTGTTTAGCTGCCAATCCAGTATGGCACTCTAAGTGAAGGATCTGGCTGTTTTTCATATTAACTGTAGTGGGCGGTTAACTTTATCAACCAAAGAATTCCTTCTATTCTATCCGTCAAAACAAGAATAACTTAATTCAAAGCCGTGTTTATTCGAGAGGGGTCGTGCTTGGGTAAGAAAGTGGAAAAACAAGACATCAGTGTGCTCTTCAGCAGTTTGGCTGGATTGCAGCTGCGGGGATCCTCATCCTCTTTAAACCGGCATCCGTATCACATGCAGGCTACAGCCACCGCGGAGATTCCTCTCTCCGTGGAACGTGAGCTTCAGGAAACCATAAAACCTTGTCGAAGGAAAGAGAAAATAGATAAATAAGCCTGGAGTTGTTTGTGGCTCGCTGTGTTTTTTTCCCCGCAGTATGCAGCAAGTCCAGAGTACGAGGGAGCAAAAATCCCTAATGAGTAAGTCGTCGCGCATGTATATTCATACCCAAGGCTTAAAAATCTAGATTTTGGCGCGATGACCATCAGACGGCGACAGTTCCGCTATCGTTTTCATCCCGACTTTTTTCTTTGTTTGAATTTTCACCCCACTGACAAGCCATTTTATCTCTGCGTGAGGTTGATAGCGGTATGTCTGACACAAGGAGGGCGAGCAAAAATACTGTAAATTTTACATTTGAATGAGGGGAGAGGTTCTTAAGTATGTTTGTTTGTTGTTTTCTACAGTTTGAATCTTTTTTAATATGTGTGTTTTCCCCGAGGACATAAATGAAAATGCTGCAGAGCACTTTACTGTAGTCTGGTATGTTTTAATGTTACTTGAAAAAAAATGCAAGTTTGTAAATATCATACAAATAACGTAAGAAGTGCACAACAACACACACCCTGCTTGGTTGCTGGCTTGAAAGTACACAAGATCCTCGAGGAGTTCAGAACTTAGAGACGCATCTTTGACTTTCGGTCACCCACATTGTCGTATTGGCATGCATTAACCCGGCTATAAAATATTATGGGAAATCAGCGATCTATGGAATTCTGACAAAATTTTTTATATTACATTTTTTTCAAAATGTAATATATAAGTCATAGATATATAATAATATATATGCCAGTTGTTTGTATGTTTTTTTCTTTTTGTAAAAAAAAAAAAGCTGCCAAACATTTATAAGCTGTCTACATTTTACATGACATTTCCACAATTTTGTGCCTATTTGCATTTTAAAATGATCATTCCTGAGTGTTTGGACCGTCTATCATAAATACCCATTACCGACACATCGATGTAAGTGCTTCAGGGAGAGACTTTTTCTTCTCAAATCTCCTCAAATACTGGTTCTGTTTTTGATTCTTTTTTTTTTTTTTTTTTTACATTTCTTGATGCTTGGGGGATATTTTGAAAGGTTTCTAACAAACCTTGTTTTGTCATAATCTAATTAATCCTGAAAGTCAGTCTCAAATTTTTTCTGCAAGTGAAAAAAAAAGCATATGTAAATTACAAATTAAAATCTTCGTGCCACCTGCTCCTTTGTCTTCATTAGAAATTCTGTAATATGGGAGTATGCAAATATAGGTGTATATTAGTAAGGCTCACAGAAATATCCTTTGGAACAGGGACAAAAACACAGTGTTGCTCCAGCAGTAGTTTATTTTGCTTATTTATTTATAAGGTAAAAAGTGCTCTATCCGCGAGAATAGTTTCTGTGTGTTCAACGGGGACCAAGGAATCTTGGCTTCATGTTTAGATAGCAGGTGTTGCTTTTTTCAGTTAAATTTATATTAACATTAGCCACCTTATCTATACTCCCTCCTTATAAAGGCGATTCCCAATGTTCTCCTGAAATAGCACTTATCTGGAATAAGTAATAACACTTATTATACTTATCTGGATGCACTGTGGATGACAAAGTAAGAATTTCATTTTACAGTCAAACGTGATTCCAGACTGTACATATGACAATAAACACTTAGAATCTTGAATCTTTGAATAGCACTGTTCTAGGTTATCTGATGAAAAAACTGCTCGTATTACAAAAAATGGACCAATGGTTTTGTGCTTTCGATGTATTCTTGCGATGTATTAGCTCTCATTCAATGTGTTAACTATGATGTTGAATGAACCAGCAGGACAATGCACCACGTGAATCAAAACATCATGCCGCATGCAGTTTTTAGCGCTTCTGGTTATCTAAAAAAAGCAACAAAGGGTAAAATGAGGTAAAGGCGTCACATGTGACAGTGGATCATTGCTGGAAATATAAATGATCATAGCCAGTCATTAAAATTGATTACTAGAAGTCAATTTTGAACTCCCACCTATTGATCAAAATGGCGTCTTAGCTTTCTGTCCTCTTGTCACCGTGATTGTCCCCGTTTGTGACTGACCACCGGCCAAACAGTGACAGTCGTGGGCTTGGCGCCCGGAATCCCCCCGTCCCCCCCCCCCCCCCCGTCCCCAATGTTTGTTTTTCATTTATGGGCGGCTAATTAAAGCAAAAAATAAATATTCACGTCAAAAGCAAATAGATTTTCGAGAAACATCTTGTTGTCGATCCTAACAGTCTCTGGATGCGACGATAAAGTCTAGACGGCGTGAATCGGCTGCCCCCGCCGTTCCTTCCTGTCCAAACGAGATAGGCGTGCGATCTGCTGCCGGAGGATCCTGTTCGGGTCGCGTGGACGCTTCAGCCCACCATCAGCCGACTGCAGTACGTCCTAAACCCGACACGAGAAGGCCGTCAATAAGAGGACAAAGCAGAAATACGTTGCCATCAAGAAGCCTTATGGAGGTGATGGACTTAGATTTATATTTTTAAGAACTCAAAGGAGTATCTTATTCACGTTTGACTACTGGCAATGTTTCATATTCCATCGGCTTTTGGCCCGCAAAGAACATTTCATAGATGCAAGAGACAACAGATGGAGCGAATGTGCTTTGCACCCTCGATTGTTCCAGGAAATTCATACTCATTGTAAACAAATAGAAGTATAGAGTGGAGGGTGGGGGCGTACTTTCTGTTTTGACCCCTGTTTAAACTTTTAGCTGTTTTTAAAACTTTAAATTCTGGTGCTTTAATCAATTTTAATAGAGGCTGCTCATAAAGAGGATAATAAGAAAAGAAGGGAATAGCTTACTTCAGGTCAATGCATTTAAATACTTCCTCTTTTCTCCTCGTCTCATCTCGGTTTGTTTTTTTTTTTATAAAACTGTAAACCATTCATGGCATTACTTTTATTGTATACAAAGTCCATGTGTCTTTTCTCTTCCACGAAGAGCTCTGTTACTTTATTGTATAAGTCCTCCTTATATTATGTTATTTTCTTGTTTATCTTATCCTATATTGCTTGTAAAAGATAAAGGATCGCAGCCACAAGCACGTCACCTCACGTTCGCACCCTTCAGCCGCAGCAGAATACTGCTGTCTGCCTCATCTTTTTATTTTCCAATCAACAAGAATAATTCTGTCATGCGTTAACGTTGAAGACCTTTCACAGTACAAAATGATGGTGTTTATAATAATATAAGACATGCTGAGAAGCAGATGCGAGGTGAGGTTCGCCAATGCCGCACCTCAATTATCTGCCCTGGATGTGATCAGGAAACAAGACATTTTTTCTTAAGAAAATTAATGAAAAACGATGGGGGTCATACAAATCAGTGGATAAATATTATTCAATCATTATTAGTTTTTTTTATTTTCATAACCACACATGGCTGCTTGGTAGATAACGGTGACACATCTGCTTCTCGAGAACGCCGTTTTCATTTTGACTAACACGCGGCAAGCAAACGAGAAAAGGCCCTCACTTTCCATCGAGGAGCGCTCTCTAAAAAATCTCATTGTATCAAGCTCCATCTGATGTGGCCTACTTTGGAGGCATCCAGTGCAGCACTTGTTTAAATATGTGTGTAAATTAGAGACATTCCTTGGTAAACAAACCAGCTCTGCAGAGGGATGTTTGCATGCTTAAAGCAGAAGAAAGGGAGGAGCGAGAAGGGGGAGGAGCCGGACACCTGTTGCAACGGCGGCTGGCGCTTATGATTTGTGCTTTGGATGTTTTTTTTTTTTTTTTTTTTATTTTGAGGGAACGCAGCCCGGGCCGGTCTCCGCTCTCCTCCCGAGAGCTTGTTTTTCTTTCGACTTTTCAAAGGACGCGTTTGAGCTCTCTGGTATTGCCTCGGCGCAGAGAGCGCAACAAAAGCTCGAGATGAAGCTCCGTATGGAAAGCTAACCGGTATCATTTATGACAAAGCCTTATGCTTTGCATCATCCCGCACTCGTTCTCGTCTGTCTCGGCGGCTCAGCAGAGACTTTTGTTTCACCGAGCACTTCACCACTTCAATTGATCTTGAAGAATCACAATTAAGCGCCTTATTATCGATTTCATGATTTTCCTCCCTGTGGTAATTTGCCGTTAAAGCCGCTGCATTCTTTCTGTATTTTTGGAAATGATTCTGATTTTCTTTCATCCAAAGAAATATACTCTTTCAGAAGAAACAATCTTTTTTTATAACTTTCTGCGGCTCATCGATTTCAAGTGCCTTTTTTTTTTTTCGTTTTTGAATAGGGCCGTAGCTCTTCTGCATGTCCTCCTAGTGTCTGCGAGGGTTTTCCCCTCAACGCGTCCTTATGTCTCTATATCCTGCCCTAAATTATGTCCAGTTTTTCTAATATTTGACCAAAAATAATGGGTAATGTTTACAAAGGGATTTTTTTTATTATTATTGGTTTTAATTACGGGTTTCGCTCTGCTAAACATGAGAACAATCATTTTCAGCCGCCAGTTACCAGTGTGACCAAACAGTAGTCTCTTATCATCTTTCAATGGAATCAGTCTGTTTATTTATATATATTTTTGTTTTGACCATACTCAATCCTTTACAGAATTCACTTGTTTTTCATATGTACATTTTATTTTGCTTTCATGCTTTAAATAGAGTAGGCAGAAGTCCTCTTACAAATGCCTATCCTGTTAAGTGATTCAATTTCACACATTTACTACTACTACTACATTAATGATTGTCATTGAATAAATTACAGTGGTTGAACACGCAGTATATTTTGAGGGAATTATGCTTTTTCAAACTATATAACTCCTCCCCTTTCTTCAGGAACAAAGCCTTTCAAGACAATAACATCAACATTGTGTTCAGTAGTGACTGTACTGTAATTATAGAAGGAATTTCCCTCGAGATTAACAAAGTCCTATCTATGCTATAGTTATAAAATGGCGCTACGTTTGCACTCTATGAGCGTGGATGTTTTGGAATTCTCAGTGTAGTTTATAAACCCGTTTTATACGGGACTCACGGCACCTTTGGTGATGACGGGAGATAACGAAAAAAGACAGAGGAGCCGGATAACTCGGATACGGGTCCCGTCTGAACTCGCTAGAGCCTTCGGCCAAAATGCGACATTCTGGGGAAAATTTGAACTAAAGCTCGATAAATCCCAGAATGGGGCTCGGACATTAAAAAAGTATAAAAGAACACTCTGATATTTCCCACCATGCAATAGCCCAGGTTATCAAGCTGGTGACAGGGCTCTAAGCAGGGCCACAGTCAGCAGCGGTGGTAAATCTTCTGATATTATCCACATCTCAGCGTGGTATTTCCCCCCGCAGGCTGTTCCATTACCCTGAAAATGAAGAGCGAGTGAGGTCAGGACAGTCAAATAAACCATTTCAGATTGCGAATTTCATTATTTGTATACAAAGAAAATGGTATACTGTGAGTTTGGTATTTTTTTTCTTCCTTCCGTAATTAACCATCGCCTACGGCTGCAGATGGCATCTCTTTGTTCCCTCCTGCAGTTATTAACAAGCACAATATTTGCATGTATTGGGAAATCTGTTTGGACTCTCCAGCAAACCTTGTCAGCTGGGTACCTCTCCCGCTCTGTCTTTCACCTAGAAAACAAACGGATCGTTAGTCCGCTTGCACTGCATTCGTCCTCCATTGTCTTATTAGCGACTTTCGTCTTGCCCCTTCCTAATTGTTTGTTAGCTGAATGATAGCCTTGCCGGCTTTTAATCTTATGTGTGTTAAAGGCCAAACTGGGCTCCGGTGTTTGCTTTGCATGAACAGCAGAGCATAAAAACACAGACAAGTGAGTTAAAAATTGGTCAAGGCGTTAATTTTTAGGCTACCCTGAAGGTATCTATCTCTCTATTTCGCTATCTATCTAGCTATATCCATAAATCTGACCGGCTTTACAAACGAAAGGGCCTTCAGTGTGAGGCATACAAATTTTGTCTTTACAAACATGATTTTGTGTCTTAAGGAAGGGGATTTTCTTGGGATTTTGGCTCATTTTTTGCCCATTTTGGCTTGTTATGCTGTTATTACTGGTGGATTTCAGTTGAAATGTCCTTAAAACCTGTCTTTACCGTCTTTCCTCCAGTAGTTAACATAAAAATGAATGAAGGGTTTTTATTTATTGCTTGATAAGACATTTAATCAGTTACCAAGCATTCTGGTTTTGCTCTTCAGTGTCACTGTAATTGTGACATTTAACTAATAGAAACTTAAAACGAAACAAAGAGGTGTTGGTTGAGTTATTCTTCGGACGTTCAGAACGCCTGGTTTTATCTCTAGTTTTAAGTGGATCAGAAGAGAGAAGGCAGACGGAGCAGAAAAAAAAGGTGCATGTGGTGTGGACTACCAAATTTGGAAGTCTAGTCGAACTGCATAATTTGATTTTCTAACTCATGTTATTTTGTGTCTGATAAATTTGTATTGCAGCTGATGGCGCCCCACTCTTAATATTCTTATTTAACATAGCCGGCCAGAATGCAAGATCACATACAAAAATTGAATAAGTAATTTAAGACAAAATGCCTCTGTCTGCTGCGCTAATGAGTAGAAATTGTAGAAACAGCCATAGCATACATAACCTTCAGTTTTACCCCGTAAAACAGGTTTTTATAGATTTATTTACTATCTATAAATCCTGACCTGTATCTTTAAGGACAGGGGCACAGCAACTGTTGGATTTTTCATTTTGCACTTGATGGCATGTTTTCATGATCACAGCGACTCTGTCATCTCAAATACAGATTCTCGATCTCTCGTGTGACTTGACCCGTCCGGCAGGGCGTTATGTTCTGGGTACAGCTGGCGTTGTGCTGGAGACGTCAGCACTGCCAGTCGACAGAAAAGTACTGTTTATTTTCATCAGTCTCTGTTGATATAATTATCATTTTGATTCGGATGGAAATAAGAGTAATAAAATTCAATTCAGAATAAAAAATAAAAAAAATCAGTTTTGTACCCGTCACAATGATAGTCTCACTCAATATTTCAAGAAATCCCTTTCAAATGGAGTTTGTCAGTTTGGATGACCTAAATATCACATAAAGAATCACCTGCCAAAACAACAACAGAAGTTATTTTTGGGTGCTGTTTATATAGAGCAGGTCAACCCACACTCTTTATACAATTACAGAACAGGCAACGATTCCCCTGTCAGCGACCGGTTGGCAAAAAAATACTCTTGCGTGGCGTTTAATCGGAGGAACCTGAGCAGAACAGACCGGTTGTGGGCTACCATCTGCCTCGAGCTGTTCGGTGGAGAAAGACGCAGAGGAGGAAGGAGCTGTGGAAACGGAAAAAGTCAAACTGTACTCAGTAAGACGTCTAAACCTCGTGGAGGAATGGTAGAGTCCAGAGAAAGAAAGGACTCTAAATGACTCTAAATCCTGGAAGATGGGTGCCGGGGAGACACGGCTGGTTAGCGTCTTTAATTTATAAAACAAACTTGTTGACTCGCCTCTAATCGGGGGGCTAAAATGCGGCTTATATATAACTGATATTCCACAAACTGACGAAGTTTGAAAATACCAAATTATTTATCCCTCTCAGCCTTGCGTATGTCGCTGTTATTTGTTTACGCTGCCGACAATCAGGTTTTTGGAGTCGGAGCAGAGGCGGCATTCTGTCAAGCATTAAGTTAATTTGAAGGCACCCCCACCCCCCACCTCCCACACCTGCTCCTTCCTGCAGCACGACCGTCATGAACCTCAGCTGTGCTCAAGTGGGAATGTGTTTCCATCATACAAAAAGGCTTGTTTGGCATTTGGATATTTCAGCTCTTAATTGTCCAGTTTTTTTATCAGGATGGGAGAGGATAGGATAGGATAGGATAGGATAGGATGGGATGGGATGGGATGGGATGGGATGGGACGGGACGGGACGTGACGGGACAGGATAGGATAGGATAGGATAGAACTTTATTAATCTCTTAGTGTATTATAAACTAGGTATGTGTTGTCTTGTTGACATTTTTGTGTAAACAGGAATGACTAAAATGTTCCTGGTGAAATATAGCAGTGGGCTGTGGCTATTGGCAGAAATCACGAAAAGGAAAACCTCACAAATGCATATTCAAAAAACATAAACCCGCAAGATTCATTGTTTCACCAAATGCAAGAGAAATGTCCCTGAACTCTGACTTTCTGTAATTTTAACCTCTTTCTTTTTATGAAATTACCACAGCAAGGCGTAGTGCTGTCAAGCTAACATAACACTGAGATCCCAATTACCAGCTCACACCATTTTGCAAGAGTTTTCTGTCTTAAGGCCTCCACAAACTCTGTGAGAATCCAGAACAAAAAGATGTAATTTTGATCTGGCAGCTTTTTCCGGATGCATCATCTGACCAGAACTTTTTCTTTTTCACCGGGTGAACTGAGGGACCCAGAACTATTGTGTGATTGGTCAAAAATTTGATGCAGGCACGTTCATGGCAGAACAGCAGAAGTGTTGTCATTCCCTAGTTTTATAGTGGTGCAGAAAGGTGTGCAGTGATGGATGAAAGTATGAAATGATGAAATATGTCCAAATGGCCGGTAATTCTTGAAAAGAGGTAACCTTCGCAATAAATTGACAATGGCCAAGTGACATGTACGGGTGAAGTGGACCCTGAGTGCATATGGCCAAATACAAATAATCTGACCAGCCAGAGATGCTTGATTGGCAATTAAACTTGTCAACTCAACTAAAGTCAATGGCGGTGGTGGCCAACAACAGGGCGTTACAGAAACAAACCAGTGAAATTAATGTGAAATTATCCCTTGTAAAGGAAGAAGACGTACCCCGATGGATGGAGAAAAAAGGAAAAATTAATAAGCTGGTTATTGTAAGAAAATGTCTTGCATCATACTGACATTTAGAGATTAAGAAGAGCGTTAATCTCCATTTCAGGAAAATCCCAAGGTTTTATAAACTGACATATTAGGGTCTTCCTGTGACATGCACTGAATGAAAATTAAAAATTACACATTATATGCATTTTCCTTCTCCACAAACCACTCCGGACATTGTGTTCTCCAGCAACCACTGAACCAAATATCCCATGCATCCTAACTCTTGTTAGTTATATGGAAACAGAGTCTGGGATTTGTTACTCGCTGGAACCTCTCTCGTGTAACACACATCTTGTGATGCATTTATACAAAAATACAATACACACATCACCGAAAGCACATCTTAAGAAAATATTATGTCTGGAATTTTCACATGTAAGAAAGACAAGAAAAAAAAAGCCAACATATTCATTCCAAAATGGAATTTAGGCTGGAACCACACAAAAAGCGCTAGCTTCTATTTAGCAGCCATGTTGTGAGTTCATGTGAAAGAAGTCTCACTTCTCACTCTTTGAGAGCCTGTCTTTGTTGGCGCTAGGATAAGCAAATGTGGGGGGGGTTGGGTTTGCAGCGGGCAGGTTAAGGCAGCCAATGCGCCAGCTTGAAATGAAGCGAAGCATCTTTGGAAAGGGTCTAGGTGCACTTGGAGTGTTTGCATGTGCACCCAAAAAGGTGAAAAAAATCATATTAAAAATATGCTCTCATTCCTCTAAGCCAGTTCCGAGAGATGAGTTGGGGCTACGTGTTGAAAGCTTCAATGATCCAGATTGATCCAGTTGTTGATATTTAATTGGGGGTGTTTATTTCATACATTCAAAATGATGGCCCCAGTCCACGGGATGAAATGGGCTTTGTCAAAGATGCTGCAATGCAAATTTAGATTTAGACACATGATAGTTATTCAAAGCCATCATTTTTCCAATGGATTTGGGAGGCTGCTTGAATTGAAAATATACACTGACAGAGATGTAATTGAATGTACCACCTTGGCTGCATTCTGCCCTTGTTTATTTTTCTTTACCAGTAAGGACGATAGTGATTTCTTTGAGCTTCTTAGGAAAAAAAAAAAAAAAAAAAAGCAAGATGGGAGTGTATTGATCATTCTTTTCAAAAGTGGAGCTTCACAGATCACTGAGTTTCCCAGGCAGCCAACACTTTTGCACTAAAAGTGAGGCTCTTCTCTCTCATTCAGCCTCTAGTTATCTCTCGCTGAAAGCAGGGGCTGCTAAGAGGCTTTACCTTATCATTGTCTGGAATATAAATCACCTTTTACACACCTATTCTCTTGTGAATAAACAATAAAAAAAAACACGGATATTAGGTATAGAGGGCTTCTCCTTTTTTTTCACCCACAGTCTCTCCATTCCAGCTACAGAGCGAGCCTAATGAAACATCATGACATCCCTGTAGAGTGAATAAACTGCGAGGTGATAGTTTGCTTTGGTACCTATTCGTAGTTACTCTGCAGTGGAGTAGAAGCAAGCGGGGGGGGGGACTCGATCATCAATTATTGATACTCATGCGGGGGAGATAACAGAGAGAAGTATCCTGTCGGTGGCCAGTGCAAATCTGCAGAAGGGGCGGCGGGATATTTTTTTTTGTGCACTTCATGCCTACATGCTCCGTAGCAGGGCGAGAAGGGGAGGGAGAAGGAGGGTGGCCTTCCTCCTGATGAACACCCAGTGTCATTTATAATGACATGATCATTTCAAGATTAGAGCGAGAAAAAAAGCAGGAAGTCTTTATACATCTGGCACATTAGATTTATATAGCAATCTGGCAGTCAGATTAACAGCCTACAGGCTTTTTACTCTAATGTGTAGTGGAAATTAAAGAACGTGATTCCAGCATGATGTATTTTCAGCAAGCATCTGAGAGTATTTAAATGTGTGTGTGTGTGTGTGTGTATGTGTGTGTGTGTGTGTGTGTGTGTGTGTGTGTGTGTGTGTGTGTGTCTGTGTGTGTGTGTCTGTGTGTGTGTGTGTTATCGGGCCTTTATTTATTTGTATTGACGAGGGGGGATAATCAAATTTTGCATGTGACACATGGGGTGGCCTGATCCCACGAGACCCACCGCCTTCCTTTCCGCTTCTTCTTTTCGGGACGTTCTAGAATTAGCAACACACGGCGGCTTCTCGCCTTAATATTTCAAGAGCGAGCAGCTTGCCCCCCCCCAGGGCAGAATGTGCCAACATAATGCATTGATGTGTCAAAAGTTAGCCTCTTCCAACAGCCGTTATTAGAATCTGTTTGTATGTCGGCACATGTGTACTGTACATACAGATGCACACACACACACACACATATGCCGCACGTGGTTTTTGCTACCCTTGATATCCAGCCGGGCGGAAAAGTCAGGCAAAGTAGCGTTTTCGCCCGCGGCCTATTTTCCTGAAATAATTTGCCTACCTTTTTCGCCACCTGACCTCCTATGTTGTGTTCTCCTCCGATTACATCTGCAGCGTGCAGTCGTACTCGGGATGCTACGGAAAAAAATAGTCGGGATCTGACGTGCCGTGACACAGTGTGCGATTATCGTGTTACGTGTGTGTGTTCGCATGTGTTTTTCTTTTCATGAATGTCTACTTGGCAGTAACGACCTCACACCAAATGAGAGATGGGGCAAAGTGGGGGTGAGGGGCCACGAGCAGGAAGTTGTTTGCGCGCTGTACTTGTAATCGGGGCCGAGCATATACACAACAGGCTGTCGCCCACCTGTGGAATCACAAGGACCTCATTTCCATTCGCATCCTCTGTAATTAGTCAGAGCTTTTAATTCGCATTGTTGTGTCCCAGGGAAAGCGATTTTATTCTGATTACAGGGTATCTCATTATAACAAAAAGGCAATCCTCGACACAAATAAGCCGAGGGAGCGCTCGCACACAAGCGCATGCAACCTGCGCCTTCCCACGGTGCTGATAAGTGTACTTAGAATGTTGACTTTCTTCCTTCCCCACCCCCTCAGGCTCGGTCTGGGCTGAAGATGTTTTTTTTTTTTTTTCCAGGGATTTAAACTGTTTTCGGCCTCATACGATGAGGAGATAGAAGAAGAGGGAGGGGGTGGGCATTGCAATACTGTCCCCTGCAAAGATGCCAATTTAGATATCATTTTGTCATGTTTTTGAGTGCGTGTGTGTCCCGTTGCACCAAGAGAGAGGAGAACAAGAAACAGGAAACAGATTCAGCCTCCATCGCATTATCATTCACTTGCGCTCAGCAGCTGATTGTTCCGGATCCAGGGAAACGGCGGAGCTGTTAGGGAACTGCGGGCGATCGTTCACTGGCGGCCGCCCCGTCCACTCGGTGTCTTGAAGTGGCATTTTCCGAATCCTGAAACGTTGTTATCAGGCAGAATCCTTAATGTCAGAGGCCTGCGACAGTATTGAGAATGTCGGCGGCGGTCATACAGCAGCAAGAAGGTGCTCTGCCTGATTTATGGCCAGGAAGTGTCCTCCCTCATAACAAAAACCCCCAAAAAGGCAACTTAAAAATCATTTTGGACTGTTAGATTGTTGTGTTCTGCATCCCCTCCACGTCGCGCCGAGGTTGAGAAGCACTAATAGGCAGGCTCAATCAAGAGGAAAATGAAGTTATCGCAACAATAACAACAGCAACAGTACAGTCAAATGTAGTGTTTGGTTTCCGGAATGGCGAGTAAGTCAAGATGAAGTGACAGAGCTCGGGAACTAATGGGACGGTGTGATGGCGGCGGAGTGTTTCAATATTCTTGTCACACTGATTTGGCTTCCTTTTTATTGCCTTTTTCTACATTTGTAGGGCGAGGTTGTTTTTCTTCCGGGGGCACATTCTTAATTTGTTATGTTCTTGTTTTTTCAGCGCCAATTGGCATTTGTGTCAAAGCGAATGTCGTCCTCAAAAGCGCTTACTAAATACAGGAATAGTATTAACTATATGATAAGCAAAAGTAGCAATACAACAGCAAGGAGTGGTTTTACTTAAATATTCAAATTTGCCTTGGCAATAATCTTAAATTGCTAATATGGAAAAGAATTGATATGGATTATTTATCATGTATAGATATATAATAAACTCCCACGCACCAGAGAGGTGACCGACCTTTTTCTAGGACTGTTCTTTGAAGACGCAGAAAAGTCAAGCAGCACACACACACACACACACACACACACACACACACACAGCGGCTGTGCGGAGCTCCTCACCTATGCCTTATCCTTCCCATCGGGTACCGTTTTGAAATTCGAGCGTACCCGTTCAACACAGTCCGCCACCGCTTGGGGTTCAGGCCGCTTCTGTGTCGCTACACCCACACCTAAATGTGAGTGAGGATGCAAGATTATTTTTACAGGCCAAGGAAAAAATAGATCAAGGTTTTACCAGAAAGATAAGCTAGCATTTGTAGGAATTGTTAAAGTCAATAGGGGAAACAAATTGCCGGTTTGTTTTTGTCATGTCTTCTCATTTTTCTCCTCTTTGGTCCTTCCTGAAACTGTTCTTTTTCCCTTTATGTCTGAGAAATTAATAAAAATAAAAAAAAAGAAGCACTGTAACATGTGTAGGACATCGCCAGTAATTCAAGGACGAGAACCTCGGTTAGAGCTGACAGGCCATCTTAGGTGTTTTCCTGACAGAAGTCACAAGGTTTAATTTCTCTCATGCGGTGTCTCTAAATAAGCATTTATTTTTATCTTGCCCTCCATCTTGCCTTACCGAATCGTAATTACTCATGCTTTTCTTTAGAGTGCTCGTTGCATGAGCTTTGACCTTAACGCCCTGCCCGGGGCGGGAAGATGCCATCTCGAATTGAATTCGGAGAAACCCTGAGAGAATATTGTTCAAGCGGTGATGGATACGGAAGGAGCTTTCCGTAGCTATACGGCACGGACGATTTTAGCCGAGTTCGTTTGAGGATAGAGGAACGTTACAAGCTCTCTCTCTCTCTCCGACTCACCATATCCCCTCTCTCTCACCCCTCCCTCCTCCAGGACTGCAGATTTGTAACTCACAACAAAGATGTCCTCCTCGATTACACGACATTAAGATGACGCCAGGATCTTTTTTTGTTTTTCAAAGAGAAATTATGCAAAAGAATTAAGCAGAGGTTGCTGTAATGCGTCTTTCTTTTTCCCGTTGCCTAGTGAAATGTGTCATTTTTTTGCACTTAATAGGAGCTTTTACACAATGTGTGCATCTCAGCATCCCTGAGCTGGCTTAGCATCTGTTTGGCTCTTGATGATACATTAAGACTCATGATACACCACTGAAGACCTGGTAGCTCCCTGTTCAGTGACTCATGGAGACCAGAGAGCAGACAGCAGGATCTGCACCACTGCTATTTGATTTTCAGTTATTTTTTATTACTTTTAATGATCACGGCCCTGTGGGGTCGCTGCATCTCAATACTATTGTTCAGCTAGCCAGCAGCATTGTGTTTTTTTCTTTTGTTTTTTTTTTTTCCCATGCTTCTTTTACATACAGTATCTCTGTGTCCACCTTCATCAGGAACGGTGCAAACTTTAATTTTGGTCAGATGGTCAGAATACCTTTACGGTCATTCAAAATCACCGGTTTTGCCATTGAGTTTCGTTCAAAGGTTGGCTCGAAAAGTTAAACAGGTCAAGGTCACGGAGACAGGGAAGAACACATTCAAAAAGTAACGACAAGGGCTGGGGTTAACAGAATACTTATTAAGTCAATTGTACATAGATTAGGCCATCAATTGAAAAAAACAAATATTATTTTAGAAGATTACTTTGATTCTGCGGCATGATGGCGCTGCCGTTAGCAATTCCACCTCAAAGCAAATGAGGGTCCATCGTTCGACCCTCTTTAGGGATTAAACCATGCACCGGTTTCCCGGCTTTTTTGCGGCAGCCCATTGGAGGCCCTACATTGCCCAGATGATTGAATGAATGGTATTTTGTCTTTTCATGTGGCCCTGTGATCAACTTGAAACCAGTCCCAGGCTCACACCCAGTGACAGTTTAGATAAACTCCACCCATCCCGGCCTCCTCGATCCTAATTGCACAATAAGTGGTATACATAATACTTTGATGCAGCTTGCATGTATACATATATAAATATATATACTAGTGTCATTTTAAATTAATTATTCTACAAACAAGAGTTGGCCGACGCCTGCAACTATGTTGTAGTTATGCCTAGGTGATCACATGACCTTGGATTTATTAATTCACATTTATCCATTTATAATATAGGTGCAGTTTGAAATGGCTGTTGACATCTTTAATTAGCAAATTCCAATCGCAAATGGGTCTTTTTATGGCAGGTTGTTTCATTCCTGACCTGAACGAGAGCAGCGTGCAGATTTTCTTGTTTTGTTTTGTTTTTAGTTAAAATGGTTATTCTTCATAATCATTCATAGTAAAGAAATTCCAACCTTCCTACCAGTGTAAAAAAATGTTTCATGAATTCTTTTATAGTGCCACATTACTTGCCCCACTTAAGGCGAGAGCATCAATCAGCTGCCGAAGTTTACTTTGATGAAGATGAAGACGGTGCAGGGATTTTAATGCACTACTTTCGTTCTCATCCAAAGTACTTGCATTCGTCAAGTATTTTTACGCACATTTTTCATTAACCGAATGTACTAGCTACCTGAAAGCTGCAAAACACTAAGCTGCTTCCCATTTCTTCAATGCTCTTAAGTGTTGTCCTTTCTTTATGGAACTGTGTAAGTTATCAGATATAATACAGGGCCTATAAGGAAATAGCAGGAGATAGCCATAGATTTTCACTGTCACATAAGACGAGTCAGCGAGAGAGGGAAGGGAGGCTTAGATAATCAAGGAGGAGCAAGGCATTAATGTCAGCCTGCAAATATAGCTCCGGGTGGAAACAGTCCCAGCCACATGGGAGTGATATGGCGGCATCAGACCTCTGTATGCCAGGGCTGATGGATGAGGTGGAGCAACTCGTCAATCACGAGGACTCCCATTTCCCCTAATAGATCGGGCCCCACACTGGCAGACCCGTTCACTAAGTTCACCACAGACAAGTGAGAAAGAAAAAAGTTAACCTGCAGCACATAGGGGATTCTTTGATTGCCCGAGCAGAAATCTCAACCCCGGGAAAACGAAATCCGTGACGCAGGGGGAGGCTCTGTTTCCTTAAGGTCAAGTCATATCAGTGTGATAATCGCCTTCAGAGGGCGTCTGACTTGCTCTGGTCACACTCTTATCAGAACAACATACAGAACAGCCACAGGACGGTAAAAGGCCAGAGTGGTTAACCCCTTCACAAAGGTTAATGACTCTCCCGCTACCCCAGTTCCCATCAGCCGTCAAACGGTTCGTGGTCCGCCCAATGGCTGCCAACCGGGCTGCTCATCAGATAGCGCTTTAATTCTGCTTTCCGCGCAAACGCTGCATTCAGAACCTAGCCGGCTCGATGTTATCCGTACTTCTAAAGGCTCGTTTACGCTTGTGGATGCGTAGCCATCCATCCATCCATCCATTTTCTACCATTTATCCATGTTGGGTCATGAGAGCAGCAGCCAAAGCAAAGAGGCCCAGACTTCCCTCCCGCCAGCCACTTCATCCAACTCTTCCAGGGGAATCTTGAGGTGTTCCCAGGCCAGCTTACGGCAATCACCCCGAATGGTACCGCGCCATTTGATGCTCAACTAAACGCAGCAAATGGGGTGGTACTAGCGGAAGTCGCAGGGGGACAGTCTTGTGTAGTATGCTTAGGCCCAGGGAACAGAGACCAAAAAGACAGCATGGCATTGGTATTAACCAGGAAGATGAGTTCTCCGCCCACGTGCAGGCATGTATTTAATGGCTATTTGCAAAGTTGACTCTTGACTCCACACCTTCCCCTGGTGGATGTATCACTTGAACCAAGCAAGGATAGTATGCAGGTAGTGCACCTGACATTTAAAACTGATGTACCAATTTACAAACATAACATGAGCACAAATGAGCCCAGTTTCCCCCCCGAGAATCACAACAAGAGCCCAACCCCATTGAATATGTGGACCCGGCATCTATACTTGTGAATTAAAAAAAAAAAAATCAGAAGTCTTTGTTTTTCAACATTGCTTTGAACCGCAGATCTTTGACAAATGGACCACTCATTATGGAAATCCACTTTTATATGCATTGACCATTTCAAATGTATCAGGCATTTGAGCAGTGGAGCCCATTTTAGGGGTTGATACTTTTAAAAAGTCTGAAATATTCCCGGCAGCAATGGGTGGCCATTAAACATAAATCAACTTCCGCCCTTAATGAGGTATCTTTTTTTTAAAGTCAGAAATAAAAAATTCAAAGCCAGAATAATTAAATCTATTTCAATTTCTACGATCATGGCAATGACATAAACAAGATTCAAGGTTGAGTTTCACGCCACTGTTAAACCGTTTTGCATTGAAAGCAACTTTTGCAAGAGGGGAAAGTGGAAAATGTTGAAAATTGAGTCGACTATTCAACCTGACTTTACACAAAAGCGTGTTTTCCTCTTCCCATTGTTTAACGGCACTGGTGGCAGGGGGTAACTTCCAAGGCAATATCATCACCTCACAAAATCACCAAGGGTTTGCATTTAGATGGCTTTCTAACAGAGACATAGAGTACTGATCTTCTCCCATCCCACAAGTGCACTCCTCAGTTTTGCAACATGAGCTTGTGTGTGCACACAATCTTCTCCACTCCAACATTTAAAAGAAGTATTTCATAGCTGAATTCAAGTATCAGCTACTGCGAGTTTTTTTTTTTTTTTTTAACAAAATCGAAATTTTTCGAAGCAGAGAGTAAACCTCCTCAGAGTATTCTGTGTCACTTGTCCCATAGAGTTACGAGGTCAGCACTTTTATGAGGTCGCCTCGGCGACGGTGTCATAGGAGATATGAGTTTTAAAGGGAGACCGTGTAGCAGAATCAGCAACAGCATACACGAACTGCGGGAAGATCTCTTCACTACCTTTAAGCCTTGGATTCACAACATCTAAATGCACTTGGGTTCAAAAACGTACTTGGTCATTTTGCATATATTCAATGTGATGCATCATGCTGCAGCATCTGCTGCAGCATTGTTAATGGTACGACAACATTTAAATACAGATGTGTTTGCAGAGGCTCAAATGGCCACTCATGTGTGAACAGCCCTGGAAAGGATCAGTCCCTATTGAGTGCCAATATTTTTATAAGGTGGTATTCGCCATTTGTGTAATTCCTGTTTTTGGTGAGCAAAAGAAGCTGTGTGTTCTCTGCCGATCAGACATAATGACGGCCCTGCTCGGCATTCAAAACCTCCGGGGAGCCAAGACTAAGCATTTGCTATTCGGACAGTTTTTATTTCCCTCCTCCAAGACATTTGATTATCTCTGTCTCTTTACTGCCATCCTGTTTCCCACCGTCTCCATCAGCAGGGACTCAGTCGAACGGTGAATTAAAAAAAAAAACATTATTATTCCCGCCAGCTTTTTGTTTGTGTTGCATCATTTGAAATCTGGAGATGGTCAGGTCACATGAATGGCTTCTCGCTAATGTCTTTAATATTATTTTGCCCAACGACAATAATGACACAGGGAGAGGGTTTCATTCTGTACTCGACACAAACCGCTTCATTAATCACATTGTTATTTTAATTTCACAAAGAGGGTCAGTTCTCTTGTTATTTAAGTAAAAGAGTTTGTTAGCCCATTTCCTGTTTTGCATTTCCCGGGCCGGACCAAAGAACACAGGAACAAGCAAGTGTTTAGAAAATGAAATATTTATTTGCTTTTTGAAATATTATTTTCTATACATCTATATATACTATATCTGTGTGTGTGTGTTTGTGTGTGTGTGTGTGTGTATATGTCTTAAGTGATGAAACTTTGTGATGTGTTTCCATCGAGAGCGCAATGTTTGCTTTTTTCTTGTATTCTTTTTTCTGTTTTCCTGTGAAAAGATGAGCTTCAAAGTCTTTCGTCATACAAGTCTTTTTCAAAGAACCAAAAGCCAGACAGAATAAGGTGAAAAAAAGAATTTAAAAACCTTTTGATTCTTTATTTTCAGGATATCAGAGGTGTGTAATTTAAAGATTCGTGACATGATGTGTAGGACATAAAAAAATGACATCACTACTGTGTAAACGGACTCTTGACGGAGAGTCAAGAGTCATTTCTTAATACTCGTAAAATAAAATGGTAATAAATTGTGTAAACATTTGTAATATAGAACTGAGTAGTGCCTGCACAGTGCCTGAACAGCGTGGAAATGACATCAAAGCATCTTTGTAATAATAATAATCACTGAGTATTCACAATATTCATAACATTTGCAATATTTTCGAGCAAACACAGATTTAATAAGTGACAGTTGAGCGCTCATGAGTCCGAACATCACGGCTGGCATGTGATCTCATAACATATTACTTCTTCTGATAGTCCGTATCTTTAAACTGCATTAAGTCCATTCATTTGGTTCGCCTTTACTCTCAAGTTAGTTGAAATCTTTTGGCCAGCTGCCTCAAAGGTTTTCATTTCCTAAATCCCTCCTACTTGCAATCAGCTAACAGGGATTACCCTGGAAAGTCTGTTTACAAGGCTAACTATGAGCAGCACGGATGACAGATGTAGCTTAAGTTAATTAATCGTCCCTGACATTAAGAGTTACACCTCTACTCCACCTCCTCTGTTGCTCTGCCAGCCATTTGAAACAGTATTAATCACACACACACACACACACACACACACACACACACACACACACATGTGTACGGTTTTACCTACAAACACTATCGCTCAAAAACTAGCATTCATCCCGGGAAATCATTCTAATTATTTTATACATTTAACAAAACGACGTGTGAGTGTGTGTCTGCGTGTGTGTGTGTGCCTGTGTTTGCTAATATCCCCGACAGTCCCTATGACATCTGCAGTTTGATGTGTAATAAATTAATATTAGAGGGACGTCTTTGTCACCTCTAGCTGATATTTGCGTATTTTGGAAATTACGAAACAATTCTAGCCTGTCCACATTCATCACTGATTCATTGCCTCTCTTTCCTGTCCTCCCTGACTTGAATTAAATCTCATATAAAATTATATTCCTTCCCTCCCAAATGACAAGTATGTGTCTAGAGTCAGGATTTCAAGCTGGAGTGATATCTTTTTTATTCCAACAAGAAAGACCATTAATCAAACGCTCCCTTTGTTATAGTATTTGGAGACAATGAAAAAGAGGTTACTTAAGGGTATTTGTAGAGAAAAACGAAAAACCCGAAGCGTACTTTATACACAACTTTACATAAAAGTCGGCTATAATCCAAAAACATGTAGCATTGGAGAAAATAATTGCTCAAGTTTGTGAATGAGAGCGTGAATGGTTTATTTGCTCTATATGAGAAGGGAAATAGGTGTACGTCTCTATATGTGGCCCTGCGATCAACTGGCGACCGGTCCAGGGTGAACCCTGCCTCTCGCCCAAAGACAGCTGGGACACCCCACACCCACCCCCAGCAACCTGGCTGCAAGATAAGCAGAATAGGAAATGAATGAATGCATGACATACAAGTCATTTATTTCCATGCTATAAGAAACACATTTATCTATTTGATAGGTGTTTAGAGTCATTTAGGTAATGGCAATGGAACATACCATAAAACAGGTTGACAACCCCCTACTGCAGACCCGGGGATTTTATGGCCTATCCGGCCCATTTTGCTTTTTTTCAGCCAGCCCGCCAAACAATTTTCTTTGAATATTTTAAATTTAAGTATTTTCCAATCAATATTGAATTTAGAAACTCCTCGTTTTTTCCTTTTGTTTAATTTTGTATGGATGATTATATCCAAAATAATGTCGGTACATTCATGTGATCATTATGATTTTAAAGTTTAAATAAAATGCCAAAAAAAAATTTAATGTTAAAATTGCAATTTTCATTTTGTTCAGTTTACATGATATCTAGTTGGCCCGCACATAAAATTAAATGAGAGATGTGGCCCGCCAGCCAAAATAATTGCCCACCTTTGCCCTACTGTGTCCCTTGGGGTAACGTATATTACCGTTCTTTTGGCATGCACGTTAACTTTTATCCAGAGAAAGCACTTTGTAATAACTCCTACTGATGTGACAGAGACTTCCAGTTAACGCTTTTATGTTAATACGATTAACAATCCGCCTCCATGGATTTGACTATTTTTACAAATATTGCTAGCATGGAAGTGTAGAACCTATTTGCAAAAATTACATTTTTGATGAGCCTTAATCTAACATTTTTGAGCTTTAGATAGAGTTGTGTTTAAGCCCACATCCTTCATATAGGTGACATTAAAAGAGTGGTCACAGAGCCCTTCTCCACCATGAACTCCTTCACCACATGCCGCGTAGCCTCGCTCACATTAACATCTTCCAAAATACCAGGTTATTCAAACCATTGATCCTGAAAGGCATGTTTCCTTTCATTCCTCGCCGCCGTCCCTTTATCTGAGATAGATTCATTTCGTCACTATCCGTGAGGGAGATGCTCCCCTGCAATGCATCATGGAAAAGAAGAAAGATCTTGCTCTAAATCAACAGAGGCCTTGTGACGGCTTTTTGAGTAGAGTCTGCCAGTCTATATATAACCCCGTCCCTATCAGCTCAGCGGCTGATGGACTTCAGCTGACCTTACCGCATTAAATGGACCAGAAGGATCTCGGATTTAACTGACCTAGCATGTAGATCCAGTGGGATGAGAGGCAGTTTAGGTCTCCCCCGTGTAGAAACACGGCCAAAGTCCACTCCGGACCGTGAGAAATTACAGTTTTTGTAGTCGTTGGGGCTAGAAAAATAAAATTTAAAAAAACAAAACATGTATCACCTTTATCAATAGCCCCCTGACACCAGCGGTAAGATGAGTACTAGGACCTCCATCATCAGTATCACCATTCAGTTGTACCTTAACTAGAACTTACAGAGACAGAAAATAGACAGTGAGAACTTGGAAAGTAATTGGAAAGTACTTCACCTGATTAAAAAAAAACAGATATCGTATATCTAGACCCCGGGCTCCCCAGCTTCCATCACGCGAGAGGTTCTAACCTGTACCATAAAGAAACATGAAGTATATGCAGGGAAAATTTAGTGGGTTCAATTAACCTGCGGTTTTGCAGTTGGAGGAAACGTTGGAATCCCGAAAGAAAAGCCGCACCGAGATATTGCAGACTCAGGAGGGAAACCGTTGGATCGCCTGCGTGGAACCAGGAGCACAGCCTTGTCTTTTTCCAACATACTTTGTCCAGCACAACATAGTTCATATATGATAGGATGTTGCTAAATCATTTGTAATATTAGAATTTGATGAGCTTTTAGTTTCCATGGACAAACTTTCTGCTTCTTTCTTCTTTACCCCTGTTTGACACGACCTGTTGTCAGATGCAATTATGGCCAGTTTTTTTTTTTGTTCTTTTCCACTTCTTTTCTTTTCGTTAGCCCTTCATTATGACAGAGAGAGAGAGAAAGCAAGAGTGTGATAATGCAAGAGGGCGTTTGAGGGTTTTGAGGGAGAGGTACAAGTGACATATACATTTGTCATTAGATTCAAACATTGAGACATATAACCATTCACTCATCCTAAGATCTCCAGTTGACCAGTTGGCTTTTTGAACGGAGGAAGAAATCAGAGAACCAAGCGGAAATCCATACAAACATGGGGAAAACATGCAAACTCTAAAGAAAAGGTTGGCTTCAAACCAGGGGTCTTCTTTCTGTGAGACGGAAGTGCTAACTACTGCACTGCCAACATAAATGATATATGTCTGCTAATACCAATTGCGCTGACAGTTACATGGTAATAGCTATAATGATACAATAATGGCTTTTAATATTCATCAAAGAAGCGACTGTAGAGGCCCAGTGAGATGCTGCAGTAGATCCAGTCACGTCCCCCTGGGAACCTGCAAAATAAGAGAGCCCAAGAACTACGGGGAAGATATGAGGCTGCTATCATGCATTGATGATGGGACGTGACTGCAGACAGGACGGGAAGAGTGGCGAGGAGAGAGATGCATCATGGGAAATCCCTTAGCAGTATAAGCCTATGGCAGCACAACTAGGCTCCAGCCTTGCTCTAACTTATGTACGATTCAATCTCACAGAATAAGTGCCCTCAAAATTTGAGAGTGTAACCCCAAGCAGATGGGCTGTTCAAACCTTGAGTAGGCCGCAGCCTCCAGGTCAATTCCTTCCACACCCTGCGAGCGGCAGCCATAAGTTTATTTAGCCCATCTGGCTATTGTCAGAATGCCAGTCTGAGCTTGGCACCATCAGATTTCTGTCCCTTTGAGAGTTTGGCTTAGTTCCTCTTAAACCAACAGCCTGTAAAAAAAAGAAAAAAAAAAAAATTCAGCAAAAGGAAAAACGATGCTTGTACTCCGCAGTTAATTTTGACAGATGTACTGTGATATGAGTTTGTACAGGAAGCTTCCGAGACAAAACAGATAAGCAAAATGAAGAAACTGCATTCAAGCAAAAGTTATAGTTGAGGTTTTAAATGCTGTTATCAAAACATCTGGATGCTCCATGCATCTATACTGGTGGCAAAGACTTAAATTAGCCCAACCAGGCGAACATAACACAATTATCACTTTTTGAAAATGTATTCTATTGGAATTTATGTTCGAGGAAATAAAATATAATTTAAGGAATTAGGTAGTTGTGCAAAGACCAAGTTGTTTCTTCAATTTCTTATGTGATCACTACGTACCTTTAGCTTTTTGACCCCTACGAAAATTATACGCTTATCTGGGAGTAAGACCCTCAGATAAGGTTTTGTTGTTATGAAAAGAAAGCATACATCCTCTGACTCCTTGGAACTCAAGAGGCTGTACAGCAGGTATTTATTTATAACTGCACATCCAAAGGGAGTTTTAACAAATGATGCACCCGTCAGCTGTCAGCTCCCACACAAAACCCACAGCCTGCAGTTTCTTCTCCACCCTCTTCATTTTGCATTGAAATGACACTGCGAAATAGAAATTGTTTATGTGTGTGTGTGTGTGTGTGTGTGTGTGTGTGTGTGTGTGTGTGTGTGTGTGTGTGTGTGACAGGAAATAATACAGAAAAAGCAAGAGATACTTGTGTAATTTCCATTCGGGGGACTTGACCAGCTTAACCCGCTGACACTGATCCTGGACCTCACGCATTCTCGACGGGTCCCTGTCTCAGCCGGGGCGCCACCATATTCCCATGGGGGCACCGTTGACGAAAGAGATATATAAAATATTGCTTGACAGCTAAATATACCTCTCTTTTTCAAAAGAGGAATCATTATGAGATACCTAAAAACTTGGCCACAGTATAAAATATTACATATATAAGTATATGGTCTTACATTATATAGACATAAATATGTATGCTGCATGGTGATGCTAGGGTTAGCACTCCTGCCAGAAGGTTTTTTTGACAAACAAATGAAGGTCATGACATGTTATGCTTAAGTGTTTGGTGAAAATAAAAGCAGGATATTTCTTTCAGGTTTTTAATCACGCATTTTTGCAGCACTAGCCGCTTTTGCACCGTAGGAACTTATTGCAATTCCCACAACCCTTTCAGGAAATAGTCTTTGGCGTTTGAACAGCATGGGAACACGGGACAATGTACTCAGTTCCTAGAACCCCTTTAGCTCAAGGCAGGGTCCTTTTACACTTCCACTGGACTTGAGTAATTGGTAAAAATCATAAGCAATCCCCAATTACCAAATACTTCTTGCAAAATGTGGAGTAACAGTTTTAAAAACAATTTTGTGCTGTTTTCTCGGTACAGTCATGGACACGACACCGAGAAATGGACCGACGAAGAGCTCTGAGCTGTTCAGGCCATCATGGAGGGTTTCCAGGGCTTGCACTCGAAGATTTCCACCAAAATAAATGCATTTGATGGCCTATGGTTACTACTGCCCCCATTCTGAATATGGCAATAATGCAACTTCGCTTTCTGTGCTGTCTATGTCGTTTTCCTCATCTTGCTGGCGTTTTGCTTTTTTGGGGCGCATAAAGTCTAGTAGGGGTGCCTGTGGAACACTGAAACTAAGAAAGGCCCCTGGAGGAGGGTACCTCCTGGAACGGATTTCGACCAGGACAGTTTCAGGAACTTTTCTGTCTGTAATCGGCCAATGAGTGACTGGGTAGATGTTACGTTTCGTGTTACCATATCTGATGTAACAGTATTAAAATATAACTTGTCAAACTGCGACAACCCCTACGGTGTAACTCATGACTTGATCGAAAAACAATCTCACAGTAATGTGTGACTGTGTGGCGATCACGTCAGGCGATTACACGCGACATTGTGTTGAAACCAATCCCCGTGGCAGGTTTGTCTTTGAACCCGGGTCCGGTGACAGACCCGTGACCCCGCCACCCCCCTTCAGACACAGGGATTCTTCAAATGATAACCAGGGGTCACTGGTGACAAGTGGAAAGTTGAACACACTCGAGCAATCGGCACGCACGCAGCAAAGTATTTCAACCCCTACATGTGTTGTAAGGCATTATTATAACAATGTAGTCAATGTACGCAAACACAGAGCAGCAAGATTACTATTCCTAAAAAGGTCTGAGAGGACAATCCCCAGCTGCTCACTTGACCTGTGTGTTTCTTCATTAGATCTCTTATATCCTGGCCTCGCCTTTTCCTCCCGAGCAACTCCTCCAAACGCTTAAGACAGTAGACTGACTTCTTTGAATTGTCCATCTAATCTGCGGTTTTGATTAATCTAATTACGGATATTTCCGGTCATTAGATCCACTGCAAGTAAAGTTGGAAGCAGAGATTGCGGCGACGGAGAGTACAGATAAAGCTTTTGAGGGAAAACGAAATAAAAAAAAGGAAAAAGAAGAAAATATATAGGCCGCCGGTAAAATTAGAAGTCTAGACTTGTGCTTTAAAAGAAGTTGATGTAAACTGTCATAAAGATTAATGGCTTTGTATCTGTCCACGGCACTTTTTTCCCCTCTGTGCCAGGAAGTGACTTGCAACACATGCACAGAACTTGTTTCATTAGCCAGAAAAATGACTATTGCAATTTACAAGCATAGCCCTCGAGGTATTTGCTGTTATTTGACACTTTTTGGTTATATTTTAATATCTGACATACTTTTCGGTGCTTGTCTTCCACCTCGATCGCCTACCGGGGAATGCTTTCCTCGCATATTGTTTGATGGGAGTGATAAGTGATGTGTGTCTGCTGTCACATGTCAGTCAGGCAGTCAGATGTGTGCAAGTGGAAGGATCATTCAGAGACTATTCTTTTCCAAGAGCTACTTGCCTCTTTAACAGACATTCCACAAACCATCGGAATCCTGAAACATCCATGTGAATGCCTCTGCAGCATGTGACCAGCTACTAGAATACTTAGACATGTACTACGTAATATTACTGTGCTATACGTTTGTTGTTACCCGTTACATATCCAAAATTGCAAATCACATTGTGTTTACCACTCAAAAGAATGGTTGAGTATCGGCACTTCCAACGTCACCTTCACTCCATGCCAATATACATAAACATGTATGTATATGTATGTGTGTATATATTTCATATACAATCATTTTTATATATATCATTTCATATCATCCTTATACATGATATGTACACTAGTATATACGATGTACATATCCAGCCCATTCTGTGTGCACACACATATATATATATATACACACATATATATATATAAATCAATCTCATTATACATATGAATATATCTAAATTAAATGCCCATCTCATTCTCTGCATACGAATGTACAGTGTGTGTGTGTGTGTGTGTGTGTGTGTGTGTGTGTGTGTGTGTGTGTGTGTGTGTGTGTCTGTGTGTAAATATATACACATAACATAAACATATACTTAGACCTACTCTGTTTATCTTAAGTCTATCTATCCATCTATCTATCCCTGTCTGGCTGTCTACAATATGGGCTCATAGAATAATAATCACAAACCACTCTATGGATACATTTTCTGACAGCAGTTCAATGGCAGACATGCCACCAGCCTTCATATCTTAGTTATTACCGTAGCTCAATTCTCCGGCAGCTCCAGTCACTTCCGCCTCAATAGTTTGATATGCCATGTTCTCAGCTTTTTTTCCACCAGAGTGTTCATCCAAAGTATTGTAGTTTTTGTCTTTTCTCGTTCATTTTTTTTTTTCAGCTTTCTGTCATCTTCCTGGCGTGACTCTATCAAGGAGCATGAACGTAAGAGCTCCCATACCCCCTCTTTTATTTTGACAGATTTGTGGCATAGGCTTATATAAGGTTTAACTTTGACTACTTGGCACACATTTGATTGTTTAACACGCGAAGATGGGGCGACACTGGCCAATGATTTGTGACAATGCTATTTTATTTGTCATTAGTTTGTGTCTTGCAATTAGCTTAACCATTAGTTGTTTAGCAGTTGATACTAACCGATATCTGTTAAGTCCAATATTTATGGTTAAACAAGTATTTGCTTGAAAATTATTACAAAAAGAGTCATAACTTCGAAAGTGTATTTTAAAACACTTAAGGATTAGTTTATAGATAGATGAATGAATAATGTACCAGATTGAAGATGTAAAACATTGGGTTACTCATTATCTAACTGCTTTATTGTATAAAGTAATTTTGATATTTGAAGAGTTCTATGAAAAAGTGGTTAATGGAGAAAATGTGATGTATTGATCATATTATTGATTAGTTCAAGCACTCTTTGGATTGCTTTTGGATGAGCAGGGATGCCGACCTCAATTGACCATTAACTTGATCATTTCAAACCCTGCCATAGTCGTTTCAAGGTCGAAATACTTTGCTGAGATCTACTCATTCATTCACGATCTGTGCCGCTTATCCTGCACTTAAGAGTGCGGGGGGGGGGGGGGGGGGGGGTCCTGGAGCATATCCAAGCTGTCGTTGGGCAAAGGGTGGGGTTCCACATCTGGAGACATCAACCATTCTTTCTCTCATTTACACATCATATAGAAACATAGAACCGTTAATTCGAGGTCCCCTGGAGGAATTGAACAAGGGACCCACTTTCTGTGAGACAGGAACCGCTAACCACTGCGCTTTCCTAGTTCTATTCCATGCAGCTAAATATTTGCTTTACATTTCGAAAGAGCGTGTGGCGCTTTCTCACTTAATTGATTCCTAAAAGTTTTCATTCATCCATTCATTCCTCTTTCTTATTGTATCAATGGCACCGAACAAGTCGTGTAATATTCAGATCTGGTAGTAAATATCTCCTGACAGTATAATAACCCACGATGATTATGTAGGGCACAAATTAGTGAAAAATTTGCAATATTTACCAAATATTAACACAGTCAGGTACTAGATATAACAGAAAATCACTTTTTATGGTAGGGGTAGTGATGCAAACAATGGCTGTCACGCTTTCTTTCTGTCTGCGGCGATGTTGGGACGGTAAAACATGTAATGTATGACTGCTTTCCACAAAGATGCATCAGCGACAACACCTGCGTCTCATCGTGTGATTTGTAGTGGCAGCACAAGGCGACGTGGAAGGGGGTTGTTGCATCCTCTCAAGACACACACGTTCACTCTCTCCTTATTCCAAACCCAGAGAACAAGGAGTGTTATTAATAAAATATGGGTTGTTACCAGACGCGGATGATGCGGCTTTAAGGGAAGGGTGCTTAAAAAAAAAAAAACATTAAAAAAAGGGGCCTGATGTCAGGTTTATAGACCACACGTGTGTGTGTCTCCTGACCAAGTTTAAGGGAGATGTAATGTATTTATTCCAGTGATGGTGGCCCTGGGGTAAGTGGGGGGTCTCTCAGCAACCATCAATCCATATATTCCAACTGTCCTTTCAAACATATGTACTATTATTCCAGGACGGAATAATGCTGCTTAAATGCTAAACTCCTAAACACACACACACACACACATTTGGAAGTGGAGCATAAATTAGTTGGGTGACCGATGTCTCCGATGGCCTTGAGCTTCTCAGTGCTGGATTCTCTGCCCAAACAAAGCTTCTCCCCTTTCTTTCTCTCTTCCTTTCTTTTCATTCTACTTCAGGCTCCGTCAGGTTATGAGCGAATGTACTGCTCGCGCCGTATCAAAGCATTAATAAGGGGATTGATGCCCCGCTATTATACAGTGACATGTCTCTTTGTGCTCTCCGATACACCGAGATGAGCGGATGATGGGGTTTAAGGGTCGACTGATCAGAAAAGAGTAGTTACACACTCCATTTCCCTTCTGCGCTAATTAGCATGTCAACTGTGAAGGCGCCTCCAATGAGCCGTTCAGGGGAACAACCAATCAGGGAAAGTCTCTTTGGTCAACCCTTTCCAACATTCAGGGGAAAGATTAAACATATCGTCCTTCTTTTTTCACTTGCATATCAAATCTTAAATCTAAGTCGACATCAGGGGCGCCAATTACGTCAGGTGATCGTGACGGTGGCGTTGGTCGATCGCAGGGTTGATAGGTCGTCCGCCTGCACTGTGACGCAAGGGAAGTACGGAGCTGCTTTTTACAAACTACAGTTATGCAAGTAACCCACATCATTATTGGTGTTTTTGGTTGAAGACATTTAACGTCAGTTTCCTATTTTTTTTATCATCAGTCACAATTAGCATAGGTCTAGTTGGAGTTTATCTGTTTGGCCTTTTCAGCGTCTTGTAGCAGTTGGAAAAAGCTTCTGAGCAACAGCTCGTAACGTCAGTTCTGCCAAAAATCGTAATATCACTGTCTCTCTGCTGCATAGAAAGGAAAACTAAAGAAAATTACATTTTTATAGAATGTAGCTCAGTTTGATCTACTGATTTGGTCACTACTGATATACAGTAGGCAACGTTATAGGAGCATTATAAGAGCAAGGTGTGTGTTTGGACTTGAGACTGATAGATTTTTATCGTCTTGTGCTGCGAATCCAGACTGCCTGTGTCAACCTTTATTTATAATAAGCAAAAACCCACATTTTGGCAAACTCCTTTTTTATACTCATTTCCATTCTTCCTCTCTCATTAGCCCACAGTCGGGGGACAGTGCGACACCAAAGCTGTTATACAAATAACAGAGCCCTGCCTCTGGCACACCAGATATTATTAGATATTAATGTTTCCTAGCGTGAAACAAAATCAGCAATTGCGTCCCAAAGCTTCACAGGTTGTTGGCTCGAAACTCACCAAGGGGAGGGGAGGAGGCACATCTTGGTTGAGCTTTAATTCACTTGGCAGAGAGATGAGACAACACACAGGTCTCCCAACCCTGAGTTCTGACTAATAGGTTTCAGAAAATACATATTTTTGCCATTACGAGACTAGACCAAAGCTGGAGGCGGCAACCAAAAAATTAAAGAAAGAAAGAAATCCGGGGCAAGGTGGCCACCTTCTAATTCTCTCTACATGAACAACTACACTGGGGATTCTGTAGAGTCGGGTTTAAAAAAAAAATAGGAGACGGATTCTGAAATAACTACAAGGCCTCAACGATTAAGGATTCTCAACAGAATGTAAAAAAAGGGGGTTTGGCCTGAGCTGTAGCACTCTTGAGCTGCGGCGTTTTGATACAGCAAGTCTATGCTATTTGCATGAATCCTTTTTTCCATGTAAAGCGCAGTGTTTTCTATTTTTTTTTTTCTTTAAGAAGACAAGACTCGGGCGTTGTGCACTCAATATTGGTGAAATAAAACCCCCCCACGCTGTCGGCGTAAGCATACAGCACATCATCGACATTCGAATGGTCGCCCCATACATGACTCACCTCTATGAATGCAGAGTGGCCTATAATACAGGCGTTTGTGTTCACTCGCTCCCTTCTTTATTGCCCCCAGAAAACAAAGTCGCCCAGGGAGGCAAATGCACAAAATACGAACCCTTTTTTTTTTTCCAAGAATTGCGGATTTTGCAAACTCATTTCTACAGAGTCTATGTTTTTAATCCTGGAGAAAAATACAGCTTGATATATGGCGAGAATTACAGGAGGCGCAGCTCTCTCCTATGGCAAGAGGTGGATAAGTGAATCTTTAGGGCACAGGAAGTGGGGCTACTCTCAAAGGCTCGCTTGTTCAACGTCAGCTTACTTCATTACCTCCTAACAATGGGTTTAAAAAAATATTAGCGAGACCTCTGTCTTTCGCAACGGCATCTCCCCTTTGCGCTGTCCTTTAGAAGTGTGTTGAATGATTAAAAGTCTTAAAATAATGCATTGAAAAGGACATGCAGACAAACAGTCATATACTCTTTAGACTTACGATTGATTATTTTTCTTTCAATCTGAATATCCTCCTTTTTTTGTTGTTGTTGTAAGGCATCCGCCTGGTGCTCTGGTTTTAACTTAAGCGGATGTGCATATTTTGAGTCTTCATCTCTCCAGGTCCCTCTAGGGATGCATAATTCCTTGCATTGCATAACAGCAGTTTTTTTTTTTCTCTCTCTTTTTTTTCCATTCACACTGCTCCCGCTCCAGGAATAAACATACGCTTAGATCTCTACAATTTTACTCTTTTGCATTTGTTGAAAATTTGTTCCATCCCTTTGCAAAACATTCTGACAGCATAGCAGAATGAGATGTGGCTCGCGTTTTTGCACGGCTACATTACCTCAGCATAACCTTCCTTATCATTTCAGAGTTGCTGCCGCCGTGCCTATTGGCCAGGCATTATTTAGTATATGCTCATTAGGTAGGTTAGGCCCTGTGTTTGCACCGCGTCTCTTAATGGATGTTTAATTCCCGGGGCGTCAGTCAGGTCAGATCTCAGTTAACTGTACGGTTCTCAGAGGAGCGCCCACATTACTCTGTGTCCAAGTGAAATGAAACGAGACGACAGACCGAGCAACACACACACACACACGTGCACACGCACTGGTGGGATCTCCGTTCTCCCCGAGTTGCTCCGACAGAATGCGGGAGCTCATCTGTGTTCGCGTGGGGTCAGGCAGTGAACCCTGCAGATAAAAATGATTAAAAAAAAAAAGAAATGTTTTTGGACCCGAAGCACTTAATTCAGTTTCTTAAGAAATGGTCAAGGATAGTTCAACCGGTTGTCGCTTCACCTCATAATTGAGGTCATTTTTACTTTCACCTTCAAACTTCAGTCGTGCCACGAGGCAGACGGTGTCTATTTTGCAAGTAATGCATGATTGCCATTGGTTTCGAGTACATTTGTGCTCTCGCAGCTGTACAGTACAACAGTGACGGTGCATTTGTTTTTTATATGGAACGACAGACGCCGAGCTGGCCCTGCTGAATGTAATGTCCTAGGGGAGAGTCTATATGGCGCCCCCCTCCATCAGCCATTATGTATGCTATGAAATCAAATAGCATTGTTTTTGTTTTTTTACTGATCTCTTTAATTGATAAGATCAGTCAATTTTCACGCTTAATCAATTCATATAAAAAATAATACAAAGACCCTTATCCTGAAATAAAAAAAATCTTGCAAAGTAGTGAATAAATATAACAGGATTAAATTATGAATACAACAAGGGGGCACGTCCACCAATTCACCCCACCCACACAAAGCGAGAGACTTATTTGATATTTTCATTTAAAGTAATATCAATTTGCCATTTTAAGAGTTTACTAAATTTAATCTAATTGTATTAAAAGTGATTTTTTTTTTTCCATATTTTGTGCCGCAATCCTGGAGGCCACGGTACCTTTAGCTTCTGCCTGCATTGCCTAATGGGCCAGCCAGCTCTGGCTAACCGGTGCATGAATCTCACCGCTCTTCATCCTCTCACATCAGTGACCAGGTACATTTGTGCTGCTGCTTCCACAGGAGCCATTGCAGCCACTGCTTGAAATAAAAAGACATTTTCAATTTTAATGGCTGAAAAAAAAATCCTATTTTATATTTGCATGTATTGCTGGAACAACTACTTCAAATAACAGGCACGATACAGGTCTCGCTTAATATTTATTCATCCCCATCTTTATACAACTTAATCACAGCAGCTGAAGGGTTGTGACAGCAAAGCTACTTTTTCCTTTCCCATATATGTATGTCGTTCTTTTATTTTTTTTTTTTCCTCTCAACTGCAAGCAGGCAAACATTTGACAAAGTAAAGTTAGCCAAAAGAAATGAAGAAAGAAGGACATATCCTTCCTGCGGGCATAAAAAAAAAAAAAACACCTACAGAAAACCAGGCAAGGATATCGTAGCGCAAGATTAGTGATGTGACACCATAGAAAATTTTTAAAGCTGATGGGATTGATCTAGAAGGGTATTGCCGGCTGCAGCAAGCCATGTATTTGGCTCCCGTCTTTTTTCAAATGAGCATTATATCTTACCACCTGCTGTTTCCTCACTCACAATGGATTTCTGTTACATTGGCGGTGCGACCCAGCCTTTTCTGCAGAGTTGTAAAGATCATATCATTTCATTTACCATCAAACTTGAGAATAATGGTGGTAGAGTTTTTTTTAAAGCCAAATGAATGTTTTATTACAATATGACATCTTTCACCACCCCATATCTCCAACAGCTCTGCATACTTCTGCAGCAGGGAAAAAACACTAAATCCAAGATAACACATAACTTCATGCATCACATATTTAAATGGAAATCACTTTCAACTTACGAAGAGGCGCCTCAGCTCCGACATCAATATCGCCTTTTTGCGCAGTATCTCCGCAGAGTATTGATCGATCGCTGTAAAAGGTTTAAATGACTAGATGAGCTAATATACTGTATTCGTTTTAATTATTACGGGGGGAAACCGTAATGGGACCATTCTTTGATATGAGATGAAGTTTAACAGGCAATCCAGAGCTATCAGTTTGATATACTTAGAATATATTGGCGGTAAATAAAGATGCTTGATTTCAGATATTCCTTTAAATATTGCATATATTTCACATTTATTACACCCCCATCCTTCATCATTAATATCACTATGCAGGACAAAGGACTTTTTTTTTCTTTTTTCTAGAAAATAACAATGTGATGTAAAAACAAGGGGTTTTTCCCCGTACACTGAGCACACCGCGGCTGACATAATGCGCAACGGGGATTTCCCATCTCCCCCTGATCCTTCCTCTCGTCTGCTCCATCCAAGGGACAGGTGGAGCTGCCTAACCTGTCTAATACGCGTCTCTCTGCCGTGGCTCTACCTCTCCTAAGCCAGCAAGGTCATTAAGCCGTCCGAACAGTGAAACTCAACGGGAGACCGTCCAACCTGTCCGCCCGCCTCCGAGGATTTTTCGGCACGGCTGCGTGCAGGCAGACCGCGGGCGAGGTATTTCTATGAGCCAAATGTTTGTTTGCCACTGCAGGCAAGGTTGTTTCCATGGAAGGAAACATAAAATTGTAAAAAAAAAAAAAAAAAAAGGCGTCTACCTTCGCATAAATAGATGTTTATTCTCTTGATATGTTGGCTTTTTATTGTTGGCAAATGCCTCATAAGATATCTTTATTAGCACCTTTGATGTCAAATGGCTAGCGTCGATATTCACATTTAATTACTTTCTTATATTAGGACTGACTCTCCTCACTTATCAGCTCCGTTTATGTATTTATATCTCATTGTCCTCATTAGAACATCAGTAGAAAATTTACGGTCCTTCATCTCTTTAAATATCAGAGTTTTCTGAGTGTTTCTTCTGAGCTGAGAGAGGGAGAGAGGAAGCAGTCGACTGCCTTCTGGAACCGGGTTTCGGTCTTTTTGGCTCCTTAAATTGTCCTCTCGGTCCAATATCACCATGTACACGACACCCTTGCTTTTTTTTTTCCCTTCGCTAGCCTCCCTTCCCTGGGCTCCTCTAATCGTACTCAACGCACAATAGCATTGCCGTGGGTTCTTGTGCTGTTTGAACAGTCCTGTTGCGATGACAGAGATCACACACCGGAGGCAGTTTGGGATTTTTTTTGTGTCTTGTCCTCTAATGGGAGAGGCGGTTGTCAGGTGTAAAGCGGCGTGGACGTGTTAGCCGAGACCGCAGGGATGGAACGGGACAAGCGGAGGAGGGATCGTCCGTCATTAATCCTTCCTCGGGCTTGATTGATTTCGAGTCACATTGCGGCGAGCAGGCCTTTGAGCTCTCCTCGGGATGGAGGGGGGCTGGGGGGGTAACAGGCTATCCGGCGCAGATAGCTGCATCGCCGAGGACCCTTAAACAGAGTAATGGATGCAGCGCCTTTTCAAAGCGCTCCGCTTGGGCATCCGAGCAAATCCACCGCGGAGCAGCACCGCTCAGGATGCTCAACTAAGCATGTGATGGACGACGGGACTCTTTGGCTGCGGAACCGTATCCGCATGGGATTCGACGGCTATAAGTCAGCCGCGATAGTGTGACAGCAAGTACCTGACCTCATAAAAAATTCATTTCTCTCAAATGAAAGTGGACATGTTCATAGAAAATCACATGCCGTATCCAGGTGTCAATCACTGTGTTACTTATTTTTTTATTTTTTTTTAGTCTAGCGATTCTCTTGCATCTTGCGGATCCGGCGGGGGGCAGATGAAAAATTTAAACCGAGTTGTTTTATTTATTTATTTATTTATTTTTTATTTTTTTAATCTCATGCTCTGCAAGTATCCTAACCTTTGTATTCTCGCTGTGTGTGCACCAAGCCCGGAGCCTGAGTGCAGCGCTTCCTGAGGTCACAAATCACAAACCATGTGAATAATTTACTTGTTATAAAATTTGCATCATCTGTATGCACTGTACATTGAGGAATGGCTGGGATAGCGCCACTGGGGAAAGCCTGGAGAGACGGGGGAACTGTATATCGCCTGAAGCTTTTCGTCTAGCATCCTTGTATGCAAATTACAAAGGGACTCTAAGCACTAGAGTTAGTATATAAATATGTAAATAGTCAATGATCAGTATTGTATGAATGCAAATATAAGCTACAAGGTGATCTTCACACGTGGGTAAAATAGCCGGTCTATGCAAATCATGGATACGGACGTCCTGAATCCAATTGTTTCCCCTGGACAGAATTTTTCAGCGACTCGCTTTCCCCAACCTTAATCTCACTCTAACATTTTTGCAATCCAAATCCAGAAAAGTGAGTCAAGAGCGGGAGCTCTACTGCCCTCCATGCAGAAATCGTAGTTGAAAATCCCTCACGCGACCCGTGCAGTGAGCTGATTATTTATACATCATCACCTGAGACAGATTTGGCAGCCCTTCCTGCGGGACAAGTTCTGAATAATAATTTTTGATAATTTTGCATAGCATCAAAAGACCATAAAAGTTAAAAAGAATTTTGGAATTGGCCGACCCTTGAGAACTTTAAAGACCACGAGGATAATAACTTTTTCTGTACTAAATTTTTGGGTCTTTTTGCAGGTAGATAAGGTATATTAGGCTTTCATCGAGTGTCCGAAATAATTTGTTTTCCCGGTGAACAGTAAAGAAATGCATGTTAAGTTTTTCAAAATGAAGGGGAATGTATTGGGATGGACTCCAGTGCCATATTGTACACCAGGGACGCCCAACAAGCCTTAAATAGGCTTACATAAATGCTACCACTCAATGTATAAATGACTGATCATGAGTAATAAAAAAAAAAATAATCGCTGTTATCCTATCCCCACTGTGGTACTCAACAGTTAATTGACATAAAGGATACTAAAAATGGACAGAATTATGTTTTGCCATAAATATTCATGCTGTTATCCACGGTAAACAAATATAAGGTATACTTCGAATACATACAAATAATGATACGTTTTGCATGGTCATTGTTCGGAGATCATTCATTTTAAAAATGAAAAGTTGGGCACTCCTGTTGTACAATAAAGCATTGTGTCAATGTGTGCTACAGTGGTCAGACAAAGTGTTTGTGCGGTTTGTTTAGTCCTTGAAGAAGCCCTGAGGGACCGCGTGCAAGTCCGAAACGCCACAGTGCCGCTGCCTGTCCTCGGAAAGTCACTCTTCACCTCTTCATATTCTCCAGATCCACCGTTTGTCTCCATGCATGTGTGCTGCACAACACCTAAAATACTTTACCGTCTTTCTCTCTTTCTTCATTACCCTCCTCTACAGTATTTATCGATCATCGAGGTGTTTTGAACAAAAACAAACCTTTTTTTTCCGATGGCGCGAGCACGCATTACAAGTGCTGTCTCTTGGGAGTCTATTCATAAGCCATTTTATTGCACAGCGAGGCACAAAGAAGTCCGTGTTGGTTAGAAAATACAAATAGCCCCGTCTTTACTTTTAGCTTCTTTTTACTCCAATTGGATGTTTACGATGGCTTTATTACGGTTGTTGTTCCGTGATTGTCAAGCCACCCCACCCCCCACGGCGCTATTGCTGAGGCCATTTAGTACTTATATGGTAATATGAAATCCCGGGCTCACAGGATCAGATGGTGGAAAAATGAAAAATCGTCTTTCGGCCAAGTTGAATAGCTTCCTGTCGTAATTTCAGCGCAAAATCAATACCACCTAAAAAAAAAGAAGAAAGTGTGAGATGCATGGAGAAAAGAGAAACTTAATAAAAAGAGAGATGGAGTTTCAGTAAAGGGCAGCAAGGATTATAAAGTGATAAAGTGGCCGCACCCCCGAGCGGCACAGTCATGTAGCTGTTATTGTATTGTTTATTGTGCTGTTGTGGTAGAAGTGTTTACTAATCACCCAGTCACTTTTTATTTCTGCGGGAAAGATGGCTGCTTTGTTTGTAGCTACTTTATGAAACGAATCTCGGAGGCGGCGTCAGCACAGTGCGGCTGGTTCAGTTGCAAAAATGATTTCAATGAGATGCTTTAATGAGGACATTCAAAACGAGATTTAAAAAAAAAAGGTAAATAACCGACATATAGAGCGCTTCACAGGAATCAAAGGTAGACAGCGTTCAGCCATTGACACAAACATGCTCGCTCACACCGTTGGCGGCAGAGCTGCAACGTAAGCCGCTAACCAGGCCATCTGGAGCAACTTGGGATTCAGTGTCTGACCCAAGGTCACTTCAAAATGTTGATCGGAGGAAGGGGAACCACCTCCGATCTACCGGCAAAATTCTACCAACACACCTTCTAGTTCAACTCCTCACTCACCACATGGCTTTTTCAATCTTTTTTTCAACACCTGGTACGGACTCATCTCCTGGTGTATTTGTACTTTTGTACAAATCCTGTGATTTTTTTTTTTTCCTCTAAAGCAGCAGCTTTTCCTCTCCGACTGCTCTATTTTAGCACAAGAACGGCTGGAGCGTATTGCTAAGCATGCACAAAAAGGTCAACAAGCAAGCGACGACAGGAAGCATCCTTCCCTGCTGCCAGATCTGCTCCGTCTTTGGGAGTAAAAACTGCAGCGAATGTAGTACTTTATTTCTATTCAAGGCTGTGATATTTTTAGTTTGTTTTGCTTTGTTATTTTACTCTTGTTGTTGATGATGATAATGATGATGATAATGATGATGGTAATGACGGTGTTTGTGTCATTTTTTTTAACCACGGGTGGAAGATACGTTCCCATCATGTAAATGGGAATAAAGAATCTCAAGAGTCAGATTCATGCCTGGGAACATCCGTTAGACAAAACGAAACACTGGAACACATGAAGCGCTTCAAAAGTGAATTTGACAGCAGTTTGAATGACAACCATGAAAAGTTTCAAGCTAAAACAGAGTGTCACATTCGAACCTCTGCTATGATACAACTTATAGTTGAAAGCTTCTAGCTAGGGCTGGCCTTGTCCCTAGTTATGCTGCCGTAGGCTTATTCAGCTGGATATCCAATGATGCACCTCAACTCTTCCTAGCCTGCCTGCACTCATCAACGCAGGATTAGTAACCTCATATATTTATTTTCAAGCCCTGTCGTTTCATGTATGTGTTACTATTACCATGTAACTGTCTCCGCTACTGTTATTATTAGTAAGAGATCATTAATGGCTGTTCCTCCCGAACCTCACACCTTTCCATCTCTATGTCCTTCTTTCTGGCTCTCCATCTTTCTATCCCAACTGGTCGAGACAGAAGGCGGCTCGTATTCGTTCTTTCTTTTCTATGGTGTCATTGTCAAAAATGAAAACAAATATATACAGCGTGCCAGTTTAGGAAATAGCAGTTTAAACTTCAAACCCAATTATCTGACTGGGGTCTCCGGTCATTTGTTTTATTTTCACAGTACCTACGGTCAAACTCGGCACGAATCTCAGCCATTTTTGCAACACTATGATAATATTTTCAATATTTAAACATGGAAATCCAAAAAAATTCCCTGCCCTTTAGCCATGTATACTGACAAATAAACCCAAACGCTCAGTTGAAGTGGATAGAAACTCCTAAATAGAGTATGGACGCTTTTTGTGAGGCGGTTCCTTCGGTTGAAGTTGCCGTGCATTACAAGCCGAAAAAAGCCGATGGTCAATTCATATAAAGTAGCTAATAATCCTATATAAACAGTGTTATGGTTTGAAAACCAATAGGCAGATGATGTATTTATGAACAAAAAGCGTCAACATAGAAAATGCATTGTATACTGTGGCACATTCATTTTTCTTGCACATTGCCATGATGATGGTTATATTTTAATGGCTGTCATTTTTTTCCCTCCAAACCAAATGGTAATAACGGGTCTTGCATCATTTGCACTCTGATGGATGCCCCAACCTAAGTGCATCGCTGCCTATTAGCCTTTTTTACGGGAATTTGCGGGTCCCCGGTTCCCGATCCTTCCCCTGCGGAAGGAAAAACAAGACCGTTCCATAAGGATTAGAAATTAAAGAGCTCAGCGGCGAGAGGCCAGGGGTCAATCACAGACGCACACAGCAAGGTCAGAAGGAGGTCACTTACACCAAGGATACCGGACCGCTGCTATTGTAGCGGTCCGCCAACAGCCCTTTACTGACATTCTAATAGCATAATAGTAGTATTGATAGCGGTGGTGTAGAAGGTGGCGGCCGATTAAACCAAACTCCTATTTGGCTCTAAAAGCACAGATTGCGTTGGGGGGCCATTTAGCGGTCACTTTAAAAAAGTGACATGCTTGGACGAGCTTCCTTCCCGGTGCGTTTAAAACAACTAAACACTTTATCCCGGCCCTCCTGGACTCTAAAACCTCCCAATACCCCCACCCCACCCCTCCACGCCCTTTAAATCCATCCAACCTTCCTGACCTCTTAAACTTACTGTTCCTCGGTTGTACGAGCGAAACCCCTCCCACCAACACACTCCCCCGTGAATGTAATCCAACCCTCTGAAGGATGTCGGCAGAGATTCGCTTTGTTAACCAGGCTGCGTCACGCGACCTTTTCAATTTGTAGTCGACCATTTTATTCCCACATTTTTACACATGACGGGCCGAGAGGATGGGGAGGAGGGGGCGGGGGGGGTTCTTCCGTGTGAATACGCTTGTCTCTGAATTATTTAGATGGATAGATGAGAATCCACTGCTAATCTGCGTCGCCATCGAGACCGATCTACTCATTCATCCTGGCGGTGAAATCCTCTGCGAATTAATGTCATTCACTTGTGACCGGCCAAGTGGCCTCTCTGAGTCTTGTGGGCGCGCTCCTCTTGCAGTACCACCACCACCGCCGCCGCCGCCGCCACCCCACTTTCGACCTTGACGGCAGCACTAATTTTGATTCAGCACCGCCTCCAGTCATTCCCACACTCACACCTTCCACCAGCTCGGCAGTCAAACCACACTTGAGTTTCAGCGAGCTCTCCGGCAAGGTGCTATCTACCCCGAGCAATTTATCTACAGACCCCGATTAGGTTTCTTTTTTGCATTCTCACTTTTAATTGCGTCTAGTTTTCTGTCGCACCTCAACAGGGACGTGAGGTTTTGCACCAATGCACTCTCAACTGAGAGGCCTCGGCGTCCGCAAAGGTCATGGTTTAAATGAGAATGAAACCGACAGTCACGAAAATGGAGGGGGGGGGGGGGCGACACAGATGGTCGGTCTCTGAGAGAAAAAGATGAGATAAAAATCTTAAAAAGGGTCTGCATCCATTACATGCATGCGTGTGTGTTTGATTTAGCGCAGCAGATTTTCCCCCTGCACAGTCGTTTTAATTGTTTCAGAGAGGTAATGCAAAGATAAGAATGAGAAAGGCTGAGTGAAATGGTTAACCGGGGGGGGGGTTTGTAATTCAGTTCATCGGGATTTGCTTCAAACACGGCAAATTCAGCCCGAGAATTTCAATTAATCAGGTATCTTAAAAGATCTCAGCCTCGAATCCCCTCAAGTGTATTAAACCAATCGGCGGGAGTGTTTTATTGCCCCTTCTCTTCAATGGATAGATCTGCAACTTTGGGAAGCTTTGGAGTTTCCAAGTATTGGGTTTAACATAAAATAGATGTCTCTATCTCAGTGGATTGAATTTGATCAACTGAAAAAAATCATTTAAAAATGGCGAAACCAGCTTTTGACTTTTGATGCGCCGCGATTGGTACATCATAGATGTATGAAGCGTTTAATCACGAGCGCCGTAAAAGCGAGATTGTCTTAATCCGGAGGGAACTTTTGTAATTCACGTTTGTCACCGTTCTCTTCTCGTCCTCTGCCTCCACAGTTATGCGGCTGCGGGCTGCTCGGCGTGGGCATCTGGCTGTCGGTGTCTCAGGGCAGCTTCGCCACCTTCTCGCCCTCATTCCCGTTGCTGTCGGCCGCCAACATGGTCATCGCCATTGGTGCCATCGTCATGGTAACAGGCTTTCTCGGTTGCCTGGGCGCCATCAAGGAGAACAAGTGCCTGCTCCTGAGTGTGAGTTCATCTATATGTGTAGACGTTTTTATAATCTAAACAGACAATGCTGACTTCCATATTATACTTTTCGTTGTTCATTTTTTGTCACATTTCTCTTAAATCTGATATATTGAGACCAGACCCAGACTCTCTATATCTATGCAAACATGACCACAGGTTAGCGGGAACTCCCCTGCTTTCTGTGGAGTTCTTTCTAGTGTTGCTTAGAGCTATTTTTTTTTTTTTGGTTTTTTTGGGCAATTTTGTTTTTCAAAAACTGCCCCTTTATTTATTCATTTTATTTCCTCTAAGTAATTAACGGAGTCATATTAGTCACTGCCATTGCAAACTTTTATCAAAGCATGTGTTAATTACAAAATTCACACAGATGAAATGAGATGCAGTGAACCTATGGGAGAAAGAAAAAAATAAAGGATTTATTTTAAATGAGAATCAAACTCGGGGCTCCGGCTACTGTCTCAATCCTTCCGAGCTCTTACATCAGCCAAAAGCCGCTCCAAATCCTCAAAGTCAGACACGGCTTCTTTCACCTGCCCAACTGTAAAGGATTGGGGGAAGGTGTGTGTATGTGTGTGTGTGTGTTTGTTAATAATGATAGAAAATGTTTAGCGTGAAGTCACTCATCCCCTCTGTGAGTGGCGTTGTTTCACGCTTCTCGCGATATCTTTATTTGGAGGCAGTCCGTGTCCGGCTACGAGCAAGACGTGCTATTCAGCAGATTTTTCTTCTTTACATATCTAAAGATGAAGAAAGAAAAGAAGAAAAAACTGCTGAGAAAACTAAAGTGGAGAAGTCGAGAGGAAACTGGTAAAACGTGAAAGCCTCGCAGGACTGTAAGTGTGAAGAGCGAGAGCACACGGCCATAAATCATGAGACTTCGCGCTTATTTTTGCGCGCCGCCAGAGAGGCAACACCACCGTGAACAAATGTGACGGCAATAAACTGAAAACCTAAATATACAGCCCGACGCACATGTAACCATTTCATTTGGGCCTTGACACAAATAACGGCAACCCTCCCCACCTCGGGGTGAATTTGTTGTATTGGGGTTATCTGCAATCTGGGTTTGTAAGCCTCTTGTGCGGAGGACCTAGGTAAATATGGAGCTCAGGGGGGAATGGAGCGGGGGAGGAGGGCAGAATAGGAAATGAGATGCGAGGCTGTGCTGAAAATGAATCTTAGGAGGAATTAAAATTCTCTAAACCCTCCTCTCACACATTCGTGATCCCTTCAGAACTTTGACTTGAACTCTTTTTTTTTTTTGTCATCAACCTGTTTTAAGCTGTGAATATGCCACATAACAAGAGGGGATGCCATTGGCTTCTTATACTAACTTGAAATGAGGGGATTTCGTTTTTTTTTCCTGACACTTTTGCGAGAGATTTCCACTGACCTGACAAGGCCGATCCACAATAACGCCAACACGGTTGCTCCAATAAGACTCTGTCTCTCTCTGTCCTGCAGTTTTTCATTGTCCTGCTGATAATTCTCCTGGCAGAGCTGATATTACTCATCCTCTTCTTTGTTTACTCCGATAAGGTAGGTCATTTTCTTCTCCGTGCTGCCTGAATGCTAAAGGTTATCGAGGAAACGTATTTCTCTTTTGTTGGGGACCTTCATAAAGCGATGTAAAAATGTTATAACGGCAACAGTCCATTGATTTCATTGTCATCCATTGTCCAGTCTTACATAAACGGTATATTTGTGGCAGTATATATGTCAGCCAATGGGCATTAAGAATTTTTATATGTAAAAAAAAAAGCAAGGTATGCTATTTGAAATAGACCAGTAAAAAAAATGATACATTTAATAATAAAAAACCTTGTCATATTACTGATGTGATGTAAGACTTGTCCAGCATCTTTTATACATACAATTAAATTTCATAAATGAAATTGGACATTTGACATCTGCAATGCTTTTGGACTTTTAGACTATCACGCCACTTCCATGACTGTACATAATGGGTAATTGAATTAGTGATGACGTCACTGCGTATGGTCAGGCCACCTCAGTGCTTTAGTAATTCAATACGTAAAAATATCAGCGACCTGCCCAAAGTGGAACATATTCATTCATTTATTCATTCAATCATTAATTAAATGTGCTACTTGACCTGCATTTATGGTCGGGGGGGAGGTGGTGCTGGAGGAGGTGTGGTACCTATCCCAGCTATCATTGGCTGAAAGGCAGCGCTCACCACGTCAATCACAGGCCCACGTTCATTCATTCATTTATTTATTCGTCATAAATATCACATATCCTGCGCACAGGGTCACAGTGCCTATCCCAGCTGTCACTGGGAAGAGGTGGGGTTCACCCTGGACTTGTTGCCAGTCAATCACAGAGCACAAATAGAGACATACAACCATTCACTCTCATTCCATTCCCTGCCCCTAGGAAAATTTTAATTTCAAAATAACATCATGTGTTCACAAGCTGCATCAATGTCAGCCTGACTTTGCTGAAAAAAAATCAGATCTCAGTTGTTTCCCGTTGTCAGAGTTGGTTCTTTTAAATAATGCTATTTCCCGGTGAGAAGGTTGTCAAGGGGTCAGGTTCCCCAAAATGCAGCCTCTGCCCACCAGTCGGCTCTCTTAAATTGGCCCCGGCACATTTCCCATGACCTTTGCCTGGGTTTAGGAAAGAGGTCAAGAGGTGTGTGTGTGTGTGTGTGTGTGTGTGTGTGTGTGTGTGTGTGTGTGTGTGTGTGTGTGTGTGTGTGTGTGTGTGTGTGTGCATGCCTACAACAAATGGGAACACTCAAACACCAAGGGGATTACTCACACCTGTGAGCAGACTGAAATCAACTCTGAGCACAAATTAAATTGTTCAGATGTTTAACACCAACGCTGTTTCTGTCCACCAAGTGCTGAGGGGTTCGCATTCCTATCAAAAGCTAAGAGCACATCCATGTTACCCTTCTCAGCCTTTCTCCAGTTGCCTATACCAGCCACACGAGCTGTCGCAATCTGACTTGATGGAGCGAAGAACTTTATTTGCATTTCCGTGCGGCCTTATCAACCGATCTGCATCGTCTGTGAAAAAGATCGCTACCATTTTAGCACCTGCTGTTTTTTTTTTTCAACCGTACACCTTGTGTTTTGAGTGTTAAGTCGAGGGAAAAACAATTCAAAAGTTGTTAGAGGTGTTGACAAATGTTATCTCAAAGTGGTATTTCCGCCTGATGCTGTTTGGGTTTAGATTTAACTGTATGCTGAGCTAAATTGTTGATAGGGATACAGATAGTGTACATACTGCATATACATATATATATATATATATATATATATTGACTATTTGTATCTGTAACATCACTGTGTCACAGGATATCAGTTTATATCCAATACTTGTTGTGAGATTAGCTCTGCAGGGTATTGATTTAGATTTGGATCAGGTCTTGGAGTCAGAGTAAATATTTTTGCCACCCTAGCTCAAAAAATAGTCTGGGCTTAGCTTTAAAAGATGTATAAAAAAAAAAAAAAGGAATAAATAGTAACCTTTTATACCCCTGTTTCCTGCACAGTAATTTAAGTAGAGAGCCTCTTGACTTTACGGCAGTGCCTCCTCGTCGCCTTTCGCGCTCTGAACCTCTTCACCAGATTACTTTGCATTGGGGTTCTCTTTTTTCTGGCTTACGAGTAATAGTATGAGAAATCCCAATTCTCTCAGATCAATATATCGGTTTAGACTGCTCTTCGAATGCCATTGGAAAGCGTAGCAAATAACAGGGAGTTGTACCGCTATTTGCGATGGCATTTTCAGCGATTGGCTGTCAAATAAGGGGTTCTGCAAATCCCAAGACTTCACGCGGCGGTACTACTGGTCAGAAGATATTATTGGTTAAAGACCATCAGGATTAGATGGTGAAAAATCAGCGTCCACGTCACAATGTTACTGGATCTCTGTCCTTTTTTTTTAACGTTGCACCTCACGATCCCCACCCCGATGAGCTCCGATCTGCTTTCTGATGCTTTCCTCATCCTCTGCTACAGGCTGCGATCAGAGGAATCACTAATTCACTTCTCGCATTTGATCTTCTAATCACAAGGCATTTATTCACAAGTCTGGAAGACATACAGTAGTTGACAGCTCTTACGGATATTTTAGTCTTTCAAATAGGTCATCTTTAAGTCATGAGTGTGACTGTAACTGAGATACTTCAGGCTCCCAAGCTGTTGATGAGATGGAGGCACACGCCACTTTTTTTTTTTTCCAGCCTCACAACACTATGTTGTGCTCACTGGTCACAGTCGACACCGAGTTATATCGGCCTAAACCCCGTGCGAGTGTGTTATTTATTTTCCATACACTTTTGCGGAGGTGTCACTGTGTGAAAATGCCTTGTTTTGTTTTTTTTTATTTATTATTTGGTTGTAGACAGCGTCGTTACTGCCGTCAAAACTAAGAAATAACTACACGTGGGTAAACCCTTATTTTGGGCTATTCATGAAATATAGATGAACTCAGAAGGCTGCCTGAGAAATGGCTCAGGTCAGAGATGGAGTGGTAATCAAGCCCCGAGAAAGAGCTCCGGGCTTGGAATCCAATTTGACATAGTGGCCAAATCCTGTAATTAGAAGTGTAGCATCTATCATGGAACCCAGGGCGGCACAAAACAAAAAAAACAAAAAAAAAAAAAAAAAACACTTTTCTTGAGTTTCCCATTGTGGAACAAACTTGGGAAAAAAAATTAATTTCAAAAAAAGCAAATAAATGTTTTCAGAGTCACACTAAACAGCCTCTCGCCGTTATTCTGGAGAAGATTGCGGTTGTAAGTCAGCACTGAAACGAGAGCTGCCGTGGAAGCAATGTGAGTCAGCGGGAAAATAAGAAATAAAAAAAAATAAAAAAATTGAGGATGAAGAGTGTTTTTTTTTTTTTTTTTTATAGCTTAGAGGTGTCCAGCTCATAGCTCACATGTGCAAAGACCCCGGACAATACAGCACCAGAGTCCAAAAATAAACTTTGGTGCCCTTACCTGCTTGGAATTGAAGTTTTCTTTTGGGCTTAATGTGTTGGACTTTTTCACAGGGACAAATAGGGTCATGTGTAAGACGCAGACCCCAGTTCCACTTCATCGGTCCACACAAGCAAAACGATTTCAATTATGGGAACAAACCCCACTGTCTGACAACTATATTCGATCCTTCTTATGTGAACGATGGTTCAACACACACTTGGCAACATTACAGTTTAATTACAATGTAGTACTGGGTGCAAATAAACAGTCCCAATTTACTTTTTGCTTAGAAACAAAATAATTAAAACTCTTGGATTTATCGCTTTGGAATCACCCCGAACAGAAGCCCTGTCCTAAAACATTAGTTTGAAAACTCTTGTAGTGGATTGTTCTGTTTGTACTTGCAAAGGCGTCGGGCAGATAAGGAAAAAAAATAGCGTTATCTGATTTTTCGACGTTGAAACCATATGGAAAAATTGGAATGCTTTAAAACTGGGGGATGCGCTGATAAATCTTATCGTGGCAACCGGACTCGCCTCGATAAGATTTAGCCCAAAATAACACGACCTGACAACAGAAGCAAAGGGACTGTTTTTATTTGGAAGTTCAAGGCAATCCTTGTGATTTTTAATTTTGATTCACTCTCTGATTTTGAAACTCAGACCTGAGTCATCAAAAGCCATTTTCACAATAAGGGACCTTTTCTTCTTCACCCAAATGGTTTTACGTCCAGGTAAAGCCCGGATGTGAACACCCTTTGGTTTTTCTCCAATGCCAAATAGTGTAAAGCACTCTGATTAAATGCCATGTAAAGGGCTGTAGTGTAATAAAGGCTGGCCCCGCAGTTAGCAAGCAGCTGACTACAGCAGATGGCCGGGCCACAAACCAGATTACAACCATCCGTCTTTAACGTTGTGACCTCATTGTGCCTCTGTTGAGCCAACAGCAACCGAGCTGAGCGTTACTGAAGGGTTTATTAGCTCGGGGTTCGGGAGAGAACCACGCAAGACGGGAGCCACTGCAAGAAAATTGTGTGTGTTTTCGGTAGAAACGGTATGGGTGAATAAAATACATCCATGTGGAAAAAAGCAGGTCACAGAGAGGTGAGCCACAGGTGCATAGGCGCACAATCCCTGGTTAGTCATGCCAACAGCAGCGGCGTCACATTCTTCATGTTCTATACATGAAGATTTCAGTCTATGGCAATTTTTGTGTCATGCCAGAGCAGTCACTGAGTAACAGTTAGATGTTCCTGACCTGAGGCAAGGCGTTATAGGCTTGCAGAGCAACCAGAGGAATTAAATATACTGTTTAATATGTGCCGTTGCCGACCCCGGGCCCTGGTTTCGTTTCTCTTCATGCCATTCATCACAATCTTGAGTCAGCTAGGAAATGCCACGGTCCAGTTTTTTTTTTTTTTTTTTTTTTTTACAAGCTGAGATTCCAATTCCGCGGATCATATGACCATCAGCTGGCGTTAAGAAGCCGCGATATCGACCCAAACATTATGTCGGCCAGCACTCCTCGCTTTCTCCACTTAGATATAATTGGTGTTTTCGTTTCAATGAATCGGCAACACTCATATTTATGACACTTTGGCTGTGTGAACAGTCCACGTGACACATGATTAAATTTACAATATACACACTGAGCTGTGTATCCAACATCGCGGCCTTCACTTTGGTTCAATTCTTTGCTTAGAATTTGGCACAAGAACCTTCTATTCACATCACAGTAGACAAAATATTCTTGACTTGGATGATTAAATCTGTCTGACAGTTTCTCTGCTGAATATTCATCCGTCCCTCCTGTTCAGGTTGGAGCGGTCGTACTTATGGAGGTGATAAAATCCTTCATGGAATCATTTTATCCCAGCCTTGATTTTTTTGTATTTATTTTCCCTCTCATTATCTTTGTCTCCAAGGACGACTGGCAAAAAAAAAACAACTGCTCTCTCATATGGCAGAGCAGCAAATGCTTTGAAGACAATAAAGTTTTTCTTATTAACAGTAGGTGGTGTGATGGGCGGATAGAAGAGCAATTAGTGGCTTGTGTGAATAATTTTCACATTTTCACCAACTATTAATCACTTTGAGCTATTACTACACCAAGTGAATTTACAGTGTTATATTTTTAAGTCTCTCCAGCTTAATTAGTCACAAAAAATACTCCCTTAACTCAAGCAGGGAGTGCATTGCTAAAAGTACTGCTCCAAGAAAAAAAAATATGTCAGATGAATGAGAAGGTTTAAAAAGCCAGACGAACCATGGTTTGAAGATGAGGACACAAAGGAAACAATTATCCTCTGATACAGTGTCTGCATGGGTTTTCTCTACGGTTTCCTCCAGAAGTCCAAAAACATGCAGCAGGCTAATTGGGAAAAATTGCCCCGAATGAATGAGTGAATAGTTGTTTGTCTATATATGTGGCCCTGCAACTGACTGGTGACCAATCAAGGGTGAACACCGCATCTCGCCCAATGACAGCTGGAATAGGCTCCAGCATCAATATTAAATGGAGTTTATTATCAATTTTTCAAATAACTTCGCAGATAGCGTCAGAGTGTCATAGAATAATACTAATGCTAATTCTACTACTACTAATAATCATAATAATTATAACAACAACAACAGTAATAATAATAATGATAATGATAATAATAATAAGAAGAAGAAGAAGAAGAAGAACAACAACAACAGCAATAATAATAATAATAACAATAACAATAATAATAATAATAATGATAATGGCTGTGCAGTGGTAAGCGGTTCCACCTCAAAGCAAGAAAGCCCTGGTTCAATTCCAGCTGGGGGCCCTTATGTGAGCAATTTGTGTGGGCTTCCTCCGGGTTATACATTTTCCTCCCAAGGTCCAAAAACTTTCAGTAGATTCAGTGGAGACCTAAAATAACCCAAATTTGTGAATGAGAAGGTGAATGCTTGTAGCCAAGTTCCTGACTGGCGACCGATCTGCCTTTCACCCAAATGACAGCAAGGATAGGCTCCAGCCCCCCATGACCCTGACTGCAAGATAAGAGCTACAGATAATTCATGAATTATTATTGTTCTTGTTATTATCATTACAATTGTTATTACAATTAACCATCACCATCATCATTTGCAGAAGTAGTATAATTACCATTATTGTTGTTGTTGTTTTTATTATCATAGCCTAATGACCAAAGGAAATCTGAATCAGAGTTTTCAAAATCACTTCCCAGTGGATTTTGTGCACCAATTCAGGGTTTCAAATAATTACACAAGTCTGTTTTAAGACAAAAAAGATACAACTGAAATAAGAGACCACTGCAAATAACACACTGCAGCCCTAACTGTTGAAATATTGACATGCAAACGCGACTTCACCCACAGTGGTTCAGTAGCAGCTCTAGAAATACCCTGTGCCATGTCATTGTTTTTGTACAACTTCTTTAACTTGGAACAACGTTTAAATGAAACTCTCAAAGGAAAATGTTTAAAACATGTTGATTCTCAGCATAGTCACCCCCCCCCCCCCCCCGCTACTTTGATTGGCTGTAACGTTGCATGATCCCTCCCTGATTGGTTGCTGAGTTCCGTGAACCCTGAATGATTCGGGGTCTGAACCAGTATTTGGACAGGGTCCAGTGCTATTGCATGTAAATTAAGAGAACGGACATATTCAAACTGTAAGTTCACCTGGGAAGTAATCAATTATATTTATGGTTTAATGATGTCTCTGTCTAAAATTGCCCCTTCAAAATAAGAGAATGCATTGGATGGAAAATTTAAGTCCATGCCAAACAGTTTTTTGCATACTTCATTGCCTAATGTGAGGGAATATATCATTTTAGATTGTCAAATTCCGTAGATTTTTAAGTCTAAATGGCCCAGCGAAGGCATAATCACAAAGACAGTTGATTCACTTCGAGCTTCTTCGGCGGAAAAGAAAAACAAATGAAAAATTGACACGTTTGATGACTCATTCATCGATTTAGACCGAAACAGTCGAGCAAAAAAACCCTTACAATCTGAATTACAAATAATGATCAGTTGCAAGAGCCAAATCTGAATGTTTGAAAACTAGATGACCTTTTTTTTTGCGCTATGAATGTTAGAAGACTTAACTTGCGAATTTTTGCTTCCCGTTACGCCGCAGGAGCCTTGAGAATGAACATAAAGATAAATAGCAACTTTAAATCCTCGTCATTTGGTTCTTTCACTTCTGACCATGGGATTTATCGGAAAATCTCAGAGCCGCTCCTTGTATATTGTTGTTTCACGCGGCGAGAACGGCAGGGAGCATACGCCGATTCGCATCAAAAGCATGAACCTTCACCTGTTCCGTCAACGAGTATATCGGCGCTTTCTCCTCAGTCTTGTAACTCCATCGAGTTCCCCGATAGTTCCGGCGAAACCGCGATATATTCCTGTGATGAATGCGCCACCCAGTATTGCTGAGCAAGGACTCGCTCGGCACCATCGGGAAAACCAAAGAGTATTTCAATTCGGTGAGAAGTGTGACCTTTGTCCGAGGGTTTCGTCAATCGACCGGATTGGACTTTTGATCAGCGTCAACGTCCGCGGTACATTTTTAAAAGCCGGCACTCGGAGACGCTTGCACAGCCGTTTCCGGCGCGAGCGAGCGGAGCTTTTGTCCGGGACTTTTCTTTATCAGACAAAACAGGCCAAAGAAACAAATGTGTTTTCTCCGTCTTCGCAAGAGGAAAATGGGTCAGAGCGTTGCATGATCAAATTCCTGTTTGTTCTGCAGTCATTTGTCTGCCTCTCGTTAGCAGCAAATATGGTTTTATTTCAGGACGGAACAAAGACTTCCGCACATGAAATGCAAGATGAGCGGAGATACAGTTGAGCCCGGGAAAATGATTTTTTTTCCTTTAACTCTAGCGGGTGTCTCTGGTGGATGTGTTAGGAGTCGGTAATGAGCAAGCGGCATCACACATAGCTTAGATGGAGAGCAGAAGACAGAGCGTCGAAACAAAAAAAGAGGCAGAGATAGATGATGCCGCTGCTCATCTCATTTGGCTGCACGAGGACAGATACGGTGGGGGCCTGTGGCCCGGGGTTCCATACTGTGATACACCCCTGTGCGTCAGCAAAGCGCGAGTCAGAAATACAAATGATGTGAAGTGATTCTAATCTTGTTTCAAAGGTTTTAGAGGACATTTTAGTGGGGTTTGCATGATTTATGATTACAAAACACTTTATAGCTGGGGAAACTAATTACTCGGTACAAATCAGTTTGACTTGTATTATTAATTCAGCAAATAGGATTTTTTCCAAAAGCCTCACTGCTCAAAAAACTGGGGGTTTAAAGCCTTTGTTTTTTACCCACCGATAAATTACGGGGACATTAAGAATATAGCTTTATATATAACTGGTGGTTTTTTTTCAGCCAAATTTGTACATCTTGTACATGCCTTAGTTTACCTCCCCGCTGTCGTATTTGGGGATTTACCGAGAAAGATCACAATGTTTAACCGCACAACAAGATCTTTTGACAGATAGCAGACATTGTGTTGTTGCTGCGATGAATGCGGCGCTATGCTTTTCTCCACAATGCACCGTCTGAGACCTTGAGCTTTACCTATGTAACATTCATTTTTATCAATGGCCTGAGTCTGTCTCATGTGTGCGGCTCTTCTGGCAGTGTTTTTTTTTTTTTTCTGGTAATAATTACCAAATTTCTTAATGTGGCATCTTGTAATTCCCCCGGGCTGCATGAAACCATAGAGGACATTCATGATTTTGTACCTCATTAACACATTCAATCAATTAGACACTGAATTCCATCAAATGCAACCACGAGTACATTGTCGGTGTTCAACGAAAAGGAGAATAATTTCCCCGGCACAATGAGGGTACGTCAAGCCATATGCGACGTGTTAGATTTAAAGACGTCTTGCAAAAATCCTAAACTGTGAAGGAGCTTTCTTCTGGAGATGGTTATGACAAAGGTCACCCGATTCAGAGGCTTTATTTGCGTTTACGTCGTACTGCCCTGTTAGCTAACCATTTTACCATCGCTGAGTTATAAATCACAGATGAGCGGCCCCATAAAGAGCAATAAACAAAGAAGACAACAGTTTTAAAAGAGCGGACCTTCATGAGACCTCGCATTTTCCTATGAGCACAGTCATGTCTGACAGTCTGGTCCGGTGCGTTGCATATTTTTATCGCCCTATTTAAACTTGTGACGCATCTTGCTGTTGGAGCTCTGCGTGTCATGAAATTGCCTACTTTCTTCCTCCGAAAATATTCACCATGTTCAAATGGTACCAGAACACCCAATTTCCAAAGAGCAATGATCAGCTTTATGAGTCATATCATCAGATCTTTGCGACCATTTGTCTGAGACACCTTGCTGAGCAGAAGACAAGAGCTGTCAACTGATCATTCCCTGGTTACGCACTATATCCCCGGTTTAAGGGGGAGAGTTCAGTGAGGTATTCCTGTCAGCAGAGCCCTCATGTCACACCTGCGGAGGAATTTTCCTCGAGTCCAGATGAGGTGCGATACGGGGAACTCAAATGATCCATGTTCTAGGCTTTTTTTATGGAAATGAATTCCCATAGCTGCAGTCAAAATATCATTTGCACTTGAAGATGAAGATGGTGGATCAAGCAAGACTAGAACATTTGTCCAGTTGTCGGCCTTAAAACAGACGGGCATGTTTTTCATAGAAAAAAAGGCAGGGCTGTAAGACCCAGGGGAGCCATTGTCTGGCAGAAGGGCACCAGGTGTGGATGAGATTCATCCGGAGAGGCTGAAGGATATCTTCTGTCTCGAAGGTCAGGGACAGATACTTTGGAAAACTATTTTGCTGCGATCAAACCTGTATTCACGAGGGGGCAAAGCAGATTGCCTTCCAAGCATTGGAGTAGTGGACCAACTCTGCACCATCACAAGTATCCTTCATGGCAGTACGCCCATGCTGTCTACATGTGATCGCGGACAACCAATGCCCTTAGATTGTTCTGTCGGGGCCGGTGTCGGACTATGGGGGTCATTGTTACCAGCCATCTGGTCTCTGTGCATGAGCTACTGGATGCCTCCGTTCTTGGCACTTCAACATATTTGTGTTGTATTGTAAGCACCCAGTTGTAAACTGAGTTAAACGCCATTAAGAAAGCGCTCCTCTACAGTCGGAAGCCAATAAGAAGAACGATCTTGCTAAATCGAAGAAAATTCTGATCTGTGAACTGCTCACAAGCGACATACACTGAAGTTGCACCTAAACTCTTGCATTGGTGACACCAAAAGTAGTCATTTCTTGCATGACTCCTGCAGATCCTGTGCATACCTCCAGTCCCCTCGTATGGTTTGGCCCAAACCTGGTCTGATGTTCAGAACCAAATAAACAACACTGGAAATGTGCTCAAAGTTATATCAGCCCACAGGTCGGACCTCTGTGGATAATCTAAGGTGTCTAAAACACAATTATTTCCCCCCCCCACAGGTGAGTGAGAATGCAAAGCAAGATCTGAAGGACGGATTGGCTCTCTACAACTCTGAAAACAACATAGGCTTGAGAAATGCCTGGAACATCATCCAGGCAGAGGTAGGAGGACTGCATCCTGCTACTCTTTGTATTAAGTACTAGACACATTAGCATCCATGATGCCAAAGTTGGTAATTTCATGCAAAAAATTCTCCAGCTAATGTATTTACTGGCTCGTGGTTTCAACATTATAGGCGGCTGTTGAAGTATTCCTCCTTCCATTATTGTAGCACTCCCATGCAAATCACTAAAAACCCTAAAAAAGTTAGTTTGAGGACTCTCTGTACTAAGAGCAGGTATTAACTCATCTGTTCCTGTCATGCACAGTGGAAGTGCTGCGGTGTGATAGCCTACAGCGATTGGCATGAGGCCCTCAGAGAAAAGGTTGTTCCCGACCGTTGCTGCCAGGAGCATTACCAGAACTGTGGGCGGAACTCCACCAATATGTTCTGGAGCAGGGTGAGTGGACAGCGATGTAAACGCTTTGAGTTCAGGGCTGCGCATTAGTCACACATGCTATTCTACAACATTTGTTGGCCAGTGGATGAGCTACTTCCTAGTTTGTATCAACATAACATCCACGAAGTCCAGTCGTAGTCGTCAGTATAAAAGAGTAGTCTCGGAAAACCCCCATCAATAAAACAACAGGAAGACTGCCTGATACATCTTGTGCTATTCCTTCTTTGTGTGGGTTTTGGCTTCATGGGTTTTCATGTTTTGTCCGAAGTAGCGTTCATTTGGCCTAAACAACGATTTTTCCCCCGTGATGATATCCTGACACGCATCAGCGGATGAGACGCCGAGCACATAAAAATCATTGATGTCTATAATCCAAAATCACGCTGTTCACTTTGTAAGACGTGCAGAGTGTATTTGGCGGGCTAAAAGTAGATTTTAACTCATTACGTGATTTTAATAAAGCTGTTTTCTTACCACGCGTTTTACAGCGGGCATTTTTTTTTCTTTTTCTTCTCCCTAAAGACCTTACAGCACAATGTTCAGCTATCTCCCCTCCGTGACAACTCTAATCTGCTCTCGGTCTGACATGATGTTTGTTGCGTCCAAAGTAGAGGATTAAATAATTGCCAGAATAATAATAGAGCAGACATTGAGCTGGCCCATTGGGAAGGCTCAGCTCTAAAAAGCGTGTGCGTAATCCTGCCCAAAGGAAACGGCCACACACTTTTTCAGGCTCAGCGGCTGCATTGGCGGTCGCACTCAGGAATTGTACGTCAAGACAATCATTGGTCCCGTTACCTTCTACGCCTTATGGCGACTGACCGCCGAGTGAACTCGGGGAGCATAAATTTAAAGGCGCTAATGCACACAATGTACGTATGTATGAGGAGCACCGCTCAAGAGTAGTGCACTTCTTTTAACACCTCACTCGTCACTTTCTGTCCTCTATAAGTAGATTTTCCCGAGAGAGAGAGAGGTTTCAGGTTGAAATTCGACCTGGCCGAGATACTCGGGGTGATCAACGTGAAGACACACATCGCATTTCCTCTGTCACTCTGAAAAACATTCATCCTTCCATTATAGGGCTGCTTTGAAAAAGTGGAGGAATGGCTGGATGACAATAAACACCTGTTGGGAACTATAGGAATGGTCATCTTGGTCGTACAGGTAAGAAGCGCCGACCTTAATTCCCTAAACGGTCGAATGTCTCATATATTTTTCTTTGCTTATAAAAAAAGAAACGGCTCGTGTTTTATGTTGTACTTTGAAAAGAGATCGCAGAGGTTTATACTTTCAAACCAGTGTCACGAAATAGTCTAGTGTGTCTGTTTGAACGTATTTACCTGAACACGTTGCTCATAAAGTTAAATGTTTGAGTTCTCCATCAGACTTAACATCAAATCTGGCTATAGAATGATTTTAATATAAACTTATTTTCTTTAAATAATCATTAGGCTAATATTAGGCATGATCATCTTTTTGATGTTAAATCTAAACGGTGCGATCATTCACCCTTAACCCTTAATTTAATCACGCGTGTTATAGATATACATATCATATAGGACAAGAAGTGTAGCAAGCAAATGATGTATCGTCTATATTACTTAATGCCTTTGCATTTACAGTTCGCAGACACAAATTCTGAATGCACATCTTTTACACAATGGCAAATCTGATCATGAGTTTCAATAAAATGACATATATTCGCAAATGTTGTGTTCAACGAAATTATAGCTCAATCACATCCAATTACATGCGATAACGGCCCGATGCTCCAAACAGCCCCATGCAGAGGCAGAGATTTGTGGCGTGGAGCTTGCTGACTTCCACCTCAATGCCCCACCATTAATATCAATGCTCTTTTATATAATAACAGTGCCCTGTTATTTTCAGATGATGTGTTACATAATTGTTAACGTTCGAAAGTTGTCATAGCATTTCTATTACACTTATATTTCACCTCTATATTTAAAGAGACTGTCTCCTCTCTTTATCTCTTTATCCTCTCTTCTTTCTGTCTATCATCCGGAGAGAATAAGGCGTACTTGCCGGCGTCAATCCTGCGCGAAGACTAGAAAGTACCGGTGTGGAATTAAACCAGGCAACATCAGCATGACAGACATTTATTTTTTACGGGCTCTCATACGAAGCTCAAACACACTGATTCGGCTGGAAAAGTAGGAGATACACAGCTTGAGCTGCCAGATTAGCAGACTCAAAGGTGTGAAGAAAGAAAAGTCACAGTCTGACCCAGAGAACTTTTTGGCATCCAACCCCCCACATTTCAAAAATTTAGATATGAGGGCATTGACGTGGGAGCCGTTTTTACAAGAAAGGAATCTAAAATAAAATTGTTAAAAATGTAAGCTGTTTGTCAAACTTTTGAAAAGCGAATAAAAAAAAAACGTCATAATTCTGACCCGCAACATGTCAATCAAGATGAGTTGTTTTATTGACGCATTTGCTATTATGCAAGCGTGCGGCGTGTTCGCTCGGACAAAGGCCAAATGACCACAAGTCCTCAACTCACCAGTTTTATTTATTCTTTTATTTGTTTGAAAACTCCCTCCCCTTGTCTGCGGGTCATCGCCGGCATTACCCAGTAAACATCTTGGATGATTAAACCGATGCAAAACTGCAAGCGGCAGAAGAGCTGACCCAATACGCCGTTAGGCGACGGCTCTCCCCTGCAGCGCATTTCGCTGACACTGTCGCGGTAAAAATGTCAAATGAATCTCGAGCCACCCACTACGCTGCCAACCATGCAAAAAGAGCGTGACTTTGTGCGTCGGCAACTTTTATTTTTAATTAATTTTTTTTTTTTTTTCTTAAATCAAATCAGCCGCGGGAGACAATGCATTACATTTGAACTTTTCAAGACTCCTTTTTTTTTTTTTTTTTTAACAGGCACATAGGCTGTCCCAGCTTGAATGCAAATCTGACCTTTATCATCTCCTGAAGTACATTATTTTCTTCTACCTGCAGAACTCATTAGAAGAACTTTGATGAGGATAAGACATATCCTTGCAGAAAACCATACATGTGACAAGCATGTATAATTGAACGCACGGGGGCTTTCCAAATCCGCAGCAGTGTTCATGTAGTCTTAATAAGTGATGGGTGTATTGAATGTTGAAACCTCCTGCAGGAATCACTGTCACAGCCTTCCGCTTTCCAGAAAGGAGCAGACAACCTAAAAAAAGAAAAAAGAAATAAAAAAATTAAAAAAAACACGCACACGCAGCGACGTAATTCGGTTACGGCTTGACGTTTTACCCCTTGGACCTTACTCCCTCTTAGCCGAGTGTTTCCCTCAAAGTGGTTTTTTGATCGACGGGCAGCTTAAGGTAGCTTTTTATTTTTCCTCCCCCCTCTCACGCCGACCTAAGAATTCGATTGGACTGACACCGAAGGCAGAAAATCCACAGCTTTCCCATGGTAATCACATTTTGTGGGAATCCCTTGTGGAGTCTGTTTGCAGACACTCCACACTGTCTAAATTTTTTCCTTTTTTCTATGACAGACTACACACCAGGCAGTACTTCGCCGATTTCCTTGCTTTCCGAACTTTGCCAGATAATGGTTTTAGGATCAGCCTTGTGACTGTGTTTGATGTAGAAGAATCAGGAGTAATGGAAACTTCAAAGAGATCGCCGGCTACTTTGATTCAGTGGCATCTCAATTTACTTCATTGACTTAATGCTTGTGCGCGCCGCATGTATTTTTTTTCCCTTTTCCCATCGGAAAATATACCGCAGCTGAAATTGAAGGCCATCTAGGGGAGGGAAAAAAAAAAAGGGACCGAAAACATGTTGGTGCTGCACAGCAGGATTTATTGTGCATCAAAACACACACCAGCCTGAGGCATCAACATTAAGAAAAAAAAAAAAACGCGGGGATTCACACGTGCGTAAACACACACACTGTACGCCGAGACGCAAAACTCACTGTCTCTCTCTCTCTCGTTGCCTTTGCAGCTCCTGGGCATGGCGTTCTCCATGACACTTTTCCACCACATCCACAGAACGGGGAAGAAATACGACGCTTAACCCCGCACCCCTCCCCGAGGAGGGCCTCGTGGAGAGGAGGCTCACTTTGCGATGGGATAGAACTCTGATTAAACATCCAACCCCCCCCCAAAAAAAACCCCAACCTCCTTCCTTCCTCACTTTACATCCTTGAAGAGCATCCGTTCACCCCATTCCCAGACCTTGTGTACAGAGTCCAGCTGTGTCTCCCTCCCTCTCTCTCTCTCTCTCTCTCTTGCGCGCCTCGCACCGTTCATTTTTTGCCAAAGAGTAATACAAGTAGGAGAGAAGGGACACCTACTTTATTTTTTTTTTTGGCACAGAAGAATATCTCATTGGCTGTTACTCCTCTCGAGTACTTTTTCTTTTTTTTTTTTTTTTTGCGTGTTTCGTTTTCTGCTTTGGGACTAACAATATGCCGGACGGGGGCTGGGAGGGACTCTTGAGACAGACTTATAAATGCCCACACACCCTACCGGCAGGTGCAGAGAACCGGAAACGGATTATTTCCCTCTGACTTCTTATAGTTTTTTTTGTTTTTGTTTTTGTTTTGTTTTTTTTTGGTGGTGGTGGGGGGTAAAAGTCACGCCCCTGTTTTATCATGGAACTGAAAAAAAAAAAAAAATGAAAAAAAAGAGTCCCCGTACATTGCATGCCAGTTTTCTACCTGATTGATTTACCGTCAGTGTCGGCGTTTTTTCGTCGTTCTTGTACGTCAACGTGCAGGGACTCCGCGCAAGGGCGGGGGAGGGTCGAGCGGATCGGGTCGGATTCGGGCGTGTCGTGATTCGCCAATTTCCATGTTTTACATAAAACGACGGGGTCAAAGTGAGTTTGATGAACAAATGACAGAGTTGGATTTATTTTATACCAAGATCTTGTGTATCATCTGAATAATAAACGGTGAAACTACCTGTGAGTGGACACAACACAGACACGTGTTTTTCGCTGACACAAAATTCCGGTTCTCTGTGAAACAATGCAAACGGAGATGAAATGGCTGTTTATTGTTTCTGCGCCATCATTTCGATGATGAAGATCCCCCTCCAGGAGGATGGAGTGAAAACACCTGCGTGTGTGAGGGAGTTTTATCTCAAAAAAAAAAAAAAAAAAAAAAAAAAAATCACACAAACACACACACACAAACACAGAAAACACAAGGGCACGAGTTGGAAAGCAGATGCCCTCCTTCTTGTTTCACACACACACACACACACACACACACACACACATGCACATGCACACATCAGAAAAAAAAAACAAAAAACACCACTCTCTTTATGTACAAACAATATCTCCGTTGACATTCCCATCCGTCAGACAGTTACAGCAATGATTTTTCAACTTCTCCTATTTTCCCTGAGCCTCCTTTCAGACTCAGCCACAGGACGGGTGGGGAATGGACGAAGCCTGTGTGTGTGTGTGTGTGTGTGTGTGTGTGTGTGTGTGTGTGTTAGTAAGCAGATCAAAGATGAGACAGAGAGGTATGGCAACATACCCTGTAGGACAAGTCTGTGTATGTTTGTTTATCACTGATTCGCTGCAGGACCCTGAAGCATGAGGCTGCTTCTTCAGGACTGGAAACACTTGACGTCTGGTGCGGCATTTTAAGAAAAATGCCTTCCAGCGCGTCAGTCGCAGCCCCCCGGCTCCTTGTTCGCCTCTGACGTGTCAGAAGCAGACGTAGTCGCGTGGTGATGACTTGATGATAAGTGATTATTATGCGGGAGGACGCAAATACTCGGCCTCTAATGCTTTGTATTATCGAAACGCCCGGAACGTAAAAGGGCAGCTTGGGTTCCTCACATTTGCCGGCCTGTTGTTACTCACGGCTGCAAAGAGAGCAAAACTTGAGGATTTAATTTTTACACTGTTAAACTGGAATGAGGTTGCGCATAAAGGGAACTGTTACTACAAAATGGCTATGTGCATGATAAGGAAGAAATAACTAGATCTTTTGATTTTTTTTTTTTTTATGTAATTTCAACGCTATTGTTATATCACTACTTATTACTGGTTATTACGATGTATTACACAACGACTTAGGATGAGTGAGCGAAGCAGGTTGTGACAAAAAAGCCAAAGGCTTTGCTACAGGCGTTATTACAAAGCACCTTATTATACTTATTAACCAGAAATGAGTGATCAACAAATGAATAAACAGATCCACATATCCGCTTTCTTTCTGTGGTCTAATCAAAGTGGATATTAACCTGGGTTTACAGTTTGCCATGGTAGCATCGTCATTTTCTGAATGAGGTCTCAAAATGATACCTGGATTCAGTTTCCTAACTTTTATTGAGACTTTAACAAAGGTTTTTCTTCAATCTAATTTTCTTTCAGGAGTCAGTGTCAGCACCTCCTGCTGGCAACGAGGCAGAATGCGGGTTAAAGAGTATCTTAATGCGCTTTTCCTATTCAGGTGAAAATGAGCCTCACTTGTCGCGATTGAAAATACAAATAAATCGAATTAAGTTGAATGATGGATGCATTCAACTGAAAAACAAGCGAATTAAAACGACCTTTCGTTCGCTCGAAGCTGAAAACTGATCCCGTCGTCGGCGAATAGACTTTGAAATCCGATTTTCAAAAGTAAACCGTCGATTAATAACTTGCCCCGATTAATGGAAGGAAGGCGAGACAAACAGCTATCCGGCTAAAAGTGTGTTTTCATCTCACAAATATTAAAGTCCGCGATACCGTCGAAACTCTTAACGGCAGCCGTTTCGGTTTTACGACACCTTGTTTTTTCATGCAATGAACATGAAACATCAAATTCAAGCGATGACAGTGATTCACCGTCGGCCCGTCCTGCCTCGCCACCTTCCTCTCAGATGCTCTAACGTCTGTTGTGTCCGAGGGAGGGAACATGACAGCGGCTGATGTACGGCCCCGCCACCGATGGTCGCCTCTGCTTGGCTGCCTCCACCAACTCATACACATCCCTTATTTACTGCCCGGTCCCGCAGACGCCGGGTACTACACACAGGGGCTGACAACGGTGACAGAGTAGAAATACTGCCGCGCTCCGTGGTGGCGCCCGGAAGAGGTTACAGAGAAATAGCTGCGGTGGCACGATCGATCAGAGAGAATTGTAACTTCGGGAGAAATGAGTATTTGTCGCGTTGTTTCGACGGAGACGCGTCTAAATGCTAAGCTAAAGAAAATAGAGGAACGGAGGAGACCGAGGGGTTCTCCTCTGCACGCTCTTGTAGTGGGACAGAGGCAACAAAAGCTGCTTGATAACTGTCACTTTTGTGCACTGGGTCACCGCTGCACTTTCCAGTTTACATGATTATACCCTCGTTGTTTCAGGCCATTTCCGCTGCCTTGTCTTTTTTCTCTTTTTCTTTTTTGTCTCGGTCATCTCAGAGGCTTATTCTTAGAATATGACCTTGGGATCGGTCCATGCGATGTGATTCTGCAAAAGGTGCAGGGGCATCTCTGGTTCCTCAACGTCGCTCAGGGCTTTTAATCCAATTAAGTCCGAGTGATGGAGGTTGAAACGCGGCGCTCAGCACGCAGCAGCCCCTAAAAAAGACCTACTCTCTATATCCAGATGTATTTTAATTGAGTCAAGAGCATGAAGGTTAATGAGCATGAGATGCAAGTGCGGCGGTGTGCAACCGCATTCACTATGTCAGCTCTAGACAATTTCACAACAACTTCGTAAACCAACACCCTACCTATGTGAGCGCGTGCCGTGTAAAATGCTCGGCGACCCGTTTCCTTTTCACGTCGATCGACTTCATAATTTCGTGCGAACGCGCGCTTGTCTTAAGGCTCCTTTATGCTCACGCTACGTACCTAAACAAGTGTGTGGACACGTTTGGAACTTTTGCTTAAAGTCAACAGTCATATATTTGCAACGGCTGTTTAGCGATGCATCCGCTGGTGTGAGTTTGTGAGGTGTGGAGTTCATTTCGCAAGTCGCACATAAGCGCACTGTGCAACACTGCCCCTCTTTACTCCTGGTAGTGCTGCAGCATTTGACAAGCCTATGGTTATTTACAAATGAGCACAAATGAGCCTTTACTCATTAGTAAATCTGTCCCCTGTACCTTTCCAGGACAGGAACAGTGCCATTATATTTATATATATTTTTTTTTTATACAAATCTGTGTCTTTATTTTACCGTCCTCATACTTTATGAAGATCTTTGAAAGGAGTGTATTGCCACCCCCCCCCCCCTTCAGTAAACGGTGAAAGCGTGCAAGCGCAGTGATCCGACTGCCTTGCTCTCCAGCACATCAGAAAACACTTTTTTTTTTGCCACCTTCGACGTACTATTTCTGTAATCTCCTAAATCCCGCGCCCCCCCCCCCCCATCACCTTATCTTAAACTGAGTATCCTAAGCAGTGGAAATGTACGCTCTGGAAGTGGTGTGTGTTTGATGTTGTGTTCTGTTGGATGGCACATTCTGATACCTGCCAACCTTGTTCTGTGGAGTTCTCTGCTACATGTGAAAGCACTCTGAATATCTATAGTAGGTGGTGCACTTAGCCTCTCTTTATTCTCTAAATTCTCTATTTTTTAAATAAAGGAAAGAGTGTCACAAAACCCCACGGTACCGTACGCTCATTGCTTTTCATGTTTAATGACTTGATGCTCTCCGTTTCTGTCACTGTCAATTATATCGGCAGTGTTTTAAATAAAAGAAACGCTTGATGCTGATTTTTTTTTTTTTTTTTGAAAGGGGTAGTTTTGGGCAGGACTTGGCTTGAAGTGCAAAAACAGGAAGCAGTGTCACAGCAGATCCCTCGGTGACCTCGATGAAACGAGCGTCGTTCCAGCCTCGTAAAAGAATAACAAAACCGGGGGGAGCTCTCTGGTATAGATGACGAGATGAGATAATGGTAGGCAGCCACTTGGCCAGAGGGGGAAGAACGTGAAAAAAAAAGGATATGATGATCCGATTTGTTTCCAAAGTGCGGAGTTGGCAGCGTAGTATTTTTTTTTGTACGGTGCATTATCCCTTTTATAAACTGTTATCCAGCCCGTGTGTGTTAGTGAGTGGAGTTTTTTTTTTTTGTGCCATTCCATCCTGACTTTTTTATTTTTGTTTGACATCACACTGTTCCTTCTATGCAAAAATTATGACTTTTAGCCTTTGTACAGATTATTTTGTATGAGTAACATGTACTGAAATAAAGTGAACAGAATCAACTTTTTTTTTGGAGGTTTTTCATCCGGCTCATTATGATTTGATGCTATTGAGCTGATATCATTAACCTGCATTCTGAAATGCTTTTACTTTGATAAGTTAGTTTTCATCTGTCCCCAAACTGCATCGCTGAACTTGTTAACCCGTGGTACAGGCGAAGCATCTGCTGCGTTTCTAAAAAAAAATAAGATTAAAAAAAAAAAACTCTTATCAGTTTAATTGCATCGCCACAGCCTTTTGGTCATGCTGTTTTGACATCATGATTTCACACACAAAAACAGAATGACTAACAGGGCTCTGGCTTGGCTGCCGATGATTCCTTTGCGCCTTTAAGTATTTAAATAAACGTCTATTTAAATGTTCTGTTTGAAGGCAAAGGCTGCACAAAGTTTTCTTTTTTTTTTTTTTTTTTTTTTTTTTTCATAAATAAGGGAGGAATTCAAATTCAATTTGGCTTCTGGATCCAAATGTTCACATTTTGCAGACAGGTTTCACCGGGGAAAGGCTGTTAAATGCGCAGAAGGTATGGGGGATGAAAAGCAGCAGGTGGTTTTTTGCTTAACAGCACATAAGAAGAGAAAACTGAGCAATAAGTGCTGCCTCTTTTTCTTAAGCAGCAACATCATGGAGCCAGCACCTGCGCCACTAAATTATTAACTCATCTTATTTTAAGTGATTTTTTTTCTCAGCATAAAAGAGAAGAAAACCACCCATCTGTAAAATAAGACCATCCCATTTCCTCCCCGACCAGCCATTAGCCTCACACTTAGAAGTCTAACAATGATTTCCCATCTGAAGTTAAAAAAAAAGAAAATATGAAGAGTTGATACAGAAAATATCCCCCGCCAACCCCATGGGACTCAGTGTGACTATCCCATTAAAACAAGAGAGACCAATCTCATTATGTCTTTATGTACCTCTGCCAAAGAAAACAAGAAACCTGTGGGGCCTCCTGTTACCATGCCAATGGAAACATTTGATGTGATGAACTGAAAAAAAATAAATAAAAATAACTTACGTGTGATCAACTATTCACAGACGGCCTATTACACATTTACACTAATTTCAGTGTGTTATTCTTCTCCATGACTGATAGTAAAATCCACCCATGTCCAAATAGGTCATAGTTGAACATTTTTCCTTAGTGTTTCCTTATTATTGCTTCCCTGGATTTATTACTTTTTGTTTGTTAATGCATTATGTACATATGTATGCTATGTTTGTTGCTTTTTTTTTTGCACAAGCTAAATTATCTGTAAATGACAAATTCATCATCCATTTATTCATTCATATCTATTTATTATACACACCACTTTTACTACAGTCAGGTTGGCAGGGGTGCTGTAGCCTGTTCAAGCTGTCATTGGATGAGAGGCAGGATTTACCTTGGACCCGTAGATGATAGAGAGAGAGAGAGAGAGAGAGAGAGAGAGAGAGAGAGAGAGAGAGAGAGAGAGAGAGAGAGATAGAGAGATAGATAGATAGATAGATAGATAGATAGATAGATAGATAGATAGATAGATAGATAGATAGTGTCCAATTACCTTACTGCATGTTTTTGCACTGTGGTAGGAAACCACACAGACATGGGGAGAAGACAGAAAAGCCCCGTCATATATTTTCCATGAGGTGTTCCACATACTCCTTTCAACATTTCAACATGAATCTGTAGACCAAACTACGGTTTTACAGAACAATCATTATGATACGATTGCCGATTTGTCATGACAATGTGTAAACGTGCAACCCCAGGAGCGGAGAAGGGATTGTCAAATCATATCTATATTTCATTCTGATTCATCCTTGTGGCTGGAAAAAATCAACATTAAGGTCAAGCCATGGCAGAAAAAGGTGGTGACCTGGAAAGGGCTCGACGTTGTTCTGCTTATTCTCGAACAGAGCCCGGTTTGTGGGAAAAATTTAACTTTTGTCACGACGTCAAGAACCCACCAGAAGCAGCGCACGTGGCAAAAGCTGTCAGAAGATCTTTCAGTCCAAAGCCTGGCCGAGAGACACGTTAACACGTTCGGTCAGCCCGAGATAGCGGGTTTGTAATCTAACCCGCGAGGCCAACGCGGAAAGTTCTGGGTCACACCAGTACGACGGGAGTGGCAACACAACCCCCCACCCCGTCACCCTTTTTTTAGACAGCTTTGGCAGCCCACTGGTGAGAACCCCCCTCCCGCCTCCTCTCGGATCCGCATGGCGGGGTGGGGCCGGGTCTGGATGCTGCCCGGGAGCTCCATGTGTCGCCCGCTTAAAAACCCCAAACGATGGACAGGAAACTTAACCTGAATCGAGCCGAGACGTTCTCCTTCGTCAACCCCTGGATCCGATATTTCCTCTTCTTCTTCAGCTTCTTATTTTGGGTGAGTTTTTGCACGCGCTGAACCGGGGAGGGGCGGCGGGAGGAGGCCGACGAAACAACACGGGACTCAAAACCCCCAAAATCCTACCGACTCGAGTGGCCGATATAGCGAAACTAAAAGGAAGCCGCGTTTATAAATAATAGATGAAGTCAGTCTGTGTCTACAGCTACGAGCAGCAGGACCGCGACTACTGATCTCGGTCGGTCCGTTCACGACTGCAGAAACTGCTTTCATCAAATCATTTAGGAACTGACTCTGAACCCCCCGCACTTCCCCCAACGCCCTTCTGTTCTCAGAGCTAATTGTTTGCTTTTTGTTTTTAATGTATTCCATACCTAACGGCATTGTTTTCAGAAACCCCTGAGTAGTCATACGTCACATTATAGTTGGCCAAATTTGGAGACAGGATCAATCACGTAAGCCGGTTGTTAGAAAGAGTGGGTGGTCAGGAGACAAGCGGGACCGTCAAGGAGATATAAAGAGGTGGGCGAGAGGCTTTGACGGAGTCAGCATTTGTCCCTTGGAGTCGGGTGCTTTCGTACAAACACACACACACACACACACACACACACACACACACACACACACACACACACTCTCACAAACACAGTTAAGACAGACTCCTTCCACATAACTCTCAGTACATGGACCGCATCCGAAGCTTTGTCTACATCTCCATCCCATCCCCCGTTCTTCTAATCCAACTAACACACACATACATTAGAGAGGCAAACACTGCACTGCACACACACACACTGTGTTTAGAGCCAATCAGCAGTAACTGTGGCCCTGCCAGCCACACAGCCTGGCCTGTGTTGACTTTGTTTATCAGACTCGGGCTCAGAAGTGAACACTGCAGACCTAATCCATCGGGCCATTGTCCCCGCATCCCCCCCCCCGCCCCGGCTCAGTTGGGCCGGCTCTCACCTCCGCGCACAATCCATCGGGAGGAGCTGGATTGATCCTCTTTGAATATCCTAAAAGCAGAGCCCAGAATACATTGCACGTGTGTGTCTGTATATGCGTGTGTGTGTGTGTGTCTACTTTGGTGGACACACGCTTACAGTGCTGCCGGTATTTACATAAGCACACAGTGTGGCTGAGCGACAAACGTAGCGTGCCTCACAGCTGCGTTAAAGGGAAAATAGATCATTCGGAAAGCCTTTTGAAAAGAAAAAAAAAAAAAAATACACTTCCAAAAACATGAATCATCGATGTTCCTTTAGCCGCTGTTGCTGCCGCCGCCACTTATCTAAAGAAATTATTGACTGCAAAAACAACAATTTACTTTTCAGAGCTCAGTAACGGACACAAAAATGACAACGTTGCTGTTGTAAATTGACGCAGAGCAACACGGATCGTGTTGATCCCAGGAGATTTGATAGAGGCTATAGAATCAGAGGCTGATCAACAAAGGGCATATCGCTCACACACACACACACACACACATACAAGGATACATAATAAGTAATCAAGATAACGGCTGTGAATTCGAGGGCTGCATGCGAACAATCTGCAGATTGTTATCCGAGGTGAGAAAAACAATCAAGGACAGGCGGCGAATAAGTCTTGGCAGTGCAGTCAACAGAAAGCTCTCTTCCTCCCTCTTCCGCCCTCGTCTTCACCTCGCCGTTTTCCGTTACGATGTCCTGAGACATTTCAATCGCTCCCTCTGCCTTGATGCCGTCGATGATTTTGAGATCTCATTAAAACAGGTGTTCTCCCCTTCAAACCCTCCGCGGCGAGCCCCGCGTCTCGATTTTTTACGCTTAACATTTCCTGCGGCGCCCACCTTTCGTTACCACTTTAATGTTTTTGCGCTTTTTCTTTTTTTCCTCAATGTGCACCGAGCAGGTCCCAGAGTTACAGATTAACTGTGCCATGCTCCTCATGTAAACCACCTCCCTCTCCGCCACCGTATCTCATGACAGCCGACGAGAAACTGTCACGGCACGGAAAACGTGGCGTGAACTCGGCGTATGAAATTAATATTTTCCAGCCCGAGATCAAGGTCTGCAGGGGAGGTCTAGACGAAGGTCTCGCGTGGAGCGGTGACAGAGCGGGTTGCGAGTTCTCCTGGATTCGTGCAATGTTAAATATCGCAATCTTGTCTGACACAGTTTTTGGCGTTGAAATTTTGTGTCTGCCTCGTCGCGTTGACGTCCAGGTTTCTGTGAAAACATGAAAGGGTGAGGATTCCCTGTTTGAATCCACTGGTTGGAAGGAGTACTCCAACAAAAGCATATTTTCTGAGTGGGACATATTTTTTGGGCTAAGGGAAAGGCTTTCAAGGAATCGTGTTTGGCGTCATCCATACTTCTTCGTGCGGGAACCGGCATTTTTGTGTCAACACAGGCAGAGCCAAGAAGATAAAGGACATATTCCTTCATTCATTCATTATCTATACCACTCATCCTGCAGCCAGGATTGTGGCAGGGGCCGGAGTTTATCCCAGCGACATTGTGCATGAGGCGGGATTCACCCTGGAATGGTAGCCGGCAAAATAGATACAGTCATACATCCATCGCATATCTTTAGTCACGAAAGTTGGTCAAGTTGATTGTGTTCACCTATTGCCCATTTAGACAAATCATACATGTTTGACTTCAGTTACAATGACAAAAAGACAGGAGGCAGCACTAGAGGTTGCAGAGATGAAGATGTTGAGGTTCTCTTTGGGAGTGACCAGGATGGAGAGGATCAGGAATGAGTCTATCAGAGGAACAGCACATGTTAGATGTTTTGGAGAGAAGGTCGGAGAAGCCAGACTGAGATGGTTCGGTCATGTACAGAGAAGAGATAGTGAATATATTGGTAGACGGATGCTGGAATTGGAGCTGCCAGGCAAGAGGTCTCGAGGAAGACCAAAGAGAAGATTTATGGACGTTGTGAGAGAGGATATGAAGGTAGTTGGTGTGAGAGAGGAGGATACAGAGAATAGGGTTAGACGGAGAAGGTTGATTCACTTTGGCGACCCCTGAAGGGAAAAGCTGAAAGAAGAAGAAGAAGAAGAAGAAGATACGGGTGGTTCGTGCTGATTTATTGTTTGTTCCCTGGTGTTTTCTCACTCCCTTGTTCTTAGGTTCTTGTCCTGGTCAGGTTTGTTAGTTTATTGGAATTTTACTTTTATAATTGTTTGTTATTTTTTGTTGTACCTTTTATTAAAGCGCATTTAGCCACGGCTGGGGCTGAGACGCGCATTTGGGGTCTAATCTTTGCCAAGTCAGTCAATGGAGTCGAGGTGCGCCTGGTCCGGGAAACAATCAGATGTTGCCCTTGGGGCGTCATTTCCGCCCATGATGGCCTACTTGGGGCCCAAATTCAAGAACCGGTACCATAATCAAACTGTCGGACCAGACGACCACAGAGTTCCCAAACCCCTGCCTTGAGTCTTCAGCCCCCCTGCTAGTTCTTTCCAAAGGCTGCCTTCCTCCTATCAGGTGCCATCGATGGCGTCGATGCCCGCACCTGACGTTGGAGGGGAGGGGGAAAGTTCCAGAGTATCGGGAGCTGTTCCAAGAGGGAAGGGTACAGTCATGACAGTACTGTCATGAGCAGTAGAAAAGAGAAATATCTTTAATTGTTCCGCTATTTCTGCATTCATTGCATTGATTAAATAAAAGGTCACTGTCTCATTTCTCACAAAGAGGTTGATCAATCCATTTATTTTCCTCCTGGCATGGACCCAAGCGTCATATTTCTTTTTCAATAACCATGTTGTCTAAATGTCCTCTTCAAGCAAAACAACAGACATCAAAATTTGAAACCAGCATTTGAAATCTCTCATCTAATCCCTTTTCCGCAGGTCTTCTCCCTGTTGATCGTTGCAATTGGGGTGTACGCCAAAGTCCAGAAAGCTACAGGTACATGCAAAATCACACCGCTCAACATTTCAACGCAAGAAATTCCATATTAGCAAATTTTCAAGGATAAGAAACCTACATTGTGCATGCTGTGGAGATGATTATAATAGAACTGCTTCATATCCATTGGGGGAAAATTACAACCTTTTTTTTTTGTGCCGCACACCTGTTGAGATACATTAACTCACGTGTTACAAATTATTTGGGTCATTCCATTTTTTTTGAGTGTGGGGGGGGGTAATCCGTCTTTTATCTAGTGTCATTATTTTCACATTAAATTCCCAATATTCGGTGGATGGGCAGCGAAAGGATTAACCTGGGCTCATCCCACTGATTACACTACTAAGTCCTTTATAACCCCCAACAGATAAGGGATTATTTAAGGGAATGGATGCAGACGCTGTAGGAGGGGAGGACTATGAAAAAGTGCTTGTGGGAGAGAATTTAAAGTTAAAGAGAGAATAAGAAAGTGGAAGAAATCTGTCAAAACAAGGAGGTACAGGTACAAATAACGCCGGCCGCTCTCTGAACAAGGGCTGTCCTGTTTGTCTTTGTGCCAGACACAGTGCGAGACACGTTCCTGATCGACCCAGCTGTCATCCTAATTGTTGTGGGGGTGGTCATGTTCTTCATCACTTTCTGTGGTTGCATCGGAGCCCTCAGAGAGAACATACGCCTCCTCAAAACAGTAACAGCCAAGTCAAATATTTCCCGGCGCATTGGTCCTGTGAAGCTCTAATGACCGCCAATTCTGGTGTCGAGGTGCACTATTTTTCACGATTTCTATTTTCTGTCTATAGTTTTCCTTCAGCCTTACATTGGTCTTCCTCACCCAGCTGGCCATAGCAATTCTGGGCTTCTTCTACTCTGACCAGGTATCTGCTTCTATTCTGCCACGACCGCGCACTGCATTGGGTACCCACAGTTTTATGCAACAGATCTTTAAAATAGGAAACGTTAAAAAGACGAGTGACCGTCGGCGATGAAACCAGACCTGACGAGGACGCGGTTAAATAAGGAATCCATTTTGGGACTTATTTTGATGAGTCAGCAAACTCACACGGGAATTATCCCATCATGTATTGAACACAGCCCAGCTGACCAATTAGGCAACAGTAGTAGCCCAAAATATTAGTTTTGATCGCGAAAAAATTTAGCTTTTAAACCTGCATGATCTTTTGATTTTCCAATTATTATTTTTTTTGTATACAACTTCCGCCGACGGTCTGCTAACAATGGGGGATTACCTCAACTCAGCAGGTCGTTACTGCCGTTCGGGACAATGAGACGCCGTCCAGCTACTGGATGCATCCAGTAACTGCTAAGAACAGATTAGCTGACAACCCTGGAAAGACAGCTGACCGTTGGGAAGAAACCCCCAACCCACCCCCGACCCCGCCAAGGCCGGCAGGGACCGGTAACCCCTGCCTTCAAAATCCAACGTGACGGGAATATTCTCGCCATCTTATAAGAAAACCGACAATAACGATGAGCTAGGGGAGCAAGAACGGGGGTCTCACGTCGATGGGGTGTTTAAAATGTCGATCCCATCAGTCGAGCGAAGTGCACACGGAGTCTGGCAGCGGATCAAAAATTCCCAGGGTGTCAGCACCACCTGCACCCGTCCGTCCAGCCTGAAGGCTCATCTACAACTGCAGAGATGAAATAATAACAACAATAACTTGCACACATGCTCAGAGTTGCTTGTCTTTCGGCTCTTTAAGTCTTTCTTCCCACTCCTTTTTCTAATTCTTAGACGCCCCAAAAAATTCTCACATCTAAAAATACTCGACCTGTTACAGTGTAGTAGTACAGCTGCTTTAATACCTCTTATTTCAAGTGTTCCTACGTTGTAATTGAGAGTTGTTGTAATTCATTTATTCCATAACTGCAAGGCTGTAATTTGTCCTGCAGTCGAGCTCCACCACGTGACCCTGAGAGCCGCTCCTCGTATATCAAGATTCCACTGCAGGCGTCATATTACGGGATGACCGGAGGCAGCGTGTGTGGGCTGCAACCTTGAGACGTCCTTGACTCGAGCAACGCGTTTCCCAGTCTCTGCCCCGTCCCTTCATATTGTAATCTCATGGCATTATAATCAGCACTGCCTCGGGATGGGGGGAGGGGCTCCTGACCATATTTGTTCGTTTCCCGGAGTTAAAGGTAGCTCTTTTACAACTTTGAAACGTCCAAAGACGGCAGCGGGATGAGTGAGTGAATCACGGCCGCCGTCAGAAAGCTTTAAAAACAATACTCTCAATATGATCGAATCCAAGCGCGATTAAAAGGCCCTTAACGGCAACTTCGGTATCTGGGTTACTCAAATGCATCTTTCATATCTCGGCGACGAAAAGCAAAACTTTTTTTTAGCATAGAATAAAAAGTAAAGACGCTCACTCGTGACAATTCGTCTGCGTGGTTTCTTTTTGAAACTTAAACATTTCGAGCCGGATTCTGCTCACCTATTCTGGATCTGGTGGGCTTTAAGCCTTTAATGAACATTTATTGCGTATTAGTTCTGCTATGCTGTGCAGGGGAAATTAAAATAAAAGCAACAAATGGAAACCAACCAAGCCCGGTTTCACTAGAGTGATGTAACGTCTCAAATTCCCGAGAACGTCGCAACGTGTTTCCAAATGTTTGTGTTTATCCCGCAGACATGGTTCCAGAGTTCTCATTTCTGGGAACAATGAATATGATTATTTTATAATCCATGAAAACAGCTAACTTCAAAACCAAGTGTGAGACAAATGAAAGTTGACTGTTTCACTAAACACTGGAAAAGTGACTAATGACAAGGGATGCGGTACTTTCAGAATGAATGGTGTTAGCCCTCTGCCGCAATAGTAACTTCTTCCCGTTGCTATGGTTTCTCCTAATTGCCATTAACTATGGTGGGCTGGAGCGAGCTGTTCCCCGCTGTACTTAACAGAGCCTGCTATCCAGGCTTTTGCAATGATGATGAGATGTTCGGCCCTGAAAGACATCAAACACCGTGCACGCTAAGATCTATGAAGTGCTGAGAAAGGTTCCACTAGGATAGATTCCCAAACCCAACAAGCCATTGTTCATATTTAAAAAGACATTCACATTTTCTCTTTCACTTTCACACATTTCCTGTCGTCTGTCAGCCTTTGAAAAATGCACTGTTCCAACCAAGACAAAATAGTCCCGTAGTGGCTGATGTAGACTGATGTAGCAGGTTTGCAGCAGAGAGATGCTCTTGCAGATATGTAGGCATTGTTTGTGGTGATAATAGGATATTAATGCTGCCTATTTTCATTGTTTGTTGGGAATCCGGACGCTATCTGACAAAGTCCGGATGCTAAATACTGGAAAGATCTTCCAGGATCACCGTGGTTGGTGTACTGATGTTCCAAGGCGCATAGCAGGGTATTTGCTAACTCATGAATCATAGAGGGGTTTGGGGCAAAAACGCTAATAAAAGGAGTCTCATGCACCTGAGGCGGGTGAGTCGCTGACCCACGGCCTTTGACCTGAAACAGAGAAGGGTTTTTTTTCCTCAAAGAGCCGATCAACTATTTCCTTTCTGTTTTGAGTGAAGAGGGAATAATGTAAACAGCACAGAAAGCCACAAACTATTCTATCCTATGCTTCCCTCCTCTGCACACACCCTGAAGAAAACACAGTTTGATTCCTTTTCTTCAATTCAACATGAGAAATCCATCCTTCATTATTTTCCCCGGACACACACACAGGCCTATCGCATTAAGGGTGCTTTGTGAATGTAGTTATACAATTCACTCATTTATTTTTTTCAACATTCACCGAGGGTATTAAAGAGCGAGCAATAATGCTCAGATCCCACTCGGAAAGCTAATATTGACCTTTTTGTGAGTTACACACCACATCAACAAATCTCCCGCCGTCGTAAATCCTGATGGATCACATGATCCCGACAGTTAATCAGCTGCTAAGCCATCTTGTGCCTCTGATTCTGCGGCAGGATATTATTAATTATTGTCGATGTCGTCTTTAATAACTGTCTCTTGATTCCAATGTCCATCTGGAGTAAATAAAAATCGTTTTCTGCAGAGTCGCAAGGATGCGGGTTGACATAATGAGATAATAGGTGGTATATGGGTGTGTGTGTGTGTGTGTGTGTGTGTGTGTGGTTACAACGTGCTTTAACCAGGCTATGCACAACATACATCACAGCGTCCTTTTTCTCGCAACAGCAGTAATCCAGCTTGAGAAAATTAGTCTATTTAATATACCTGTCTCCTCCCGAGCGGTCTGAAAGGCACCACCTGGCAGAAGAAAGTGAAGAAAAATTAGGAGACATAATTAAAACCATCGCCCCGACAAAAGCGCAGGAAAAAAGAATTGAGTGGACTTTTCTCCCAGCAAATCATTTTAAATAATAGATAATCCACCGCTGTGCGGCAAAGTTTTACTCGGCTAATCTGGGTCCGTGTTCTCCGGGGGGGGGAAGCGGTGGTACCGCTTGTTCCTGCGTGTGTCAAAGAGCGTTCAAAGGGAGGCTCCAGAAGGGAGCTTTTTGTTAAGGGAAGTGGAGGACGTGTGGTTTGCTTTAAGTGCAGCATCAGCTTCACGTTCGGCGGAACTCGAGATGCCGGATGTCGCTGCAGAGTACAAATTGCCTTCGGAGAAACCGGCAGCTCGCGCACCTGCTACACTTGCTAGGTTTCCAAGATTTATAGAACAAGACTGTAACCACCCAGAATAAGCATCAAATTCATCTTGCCACAGTAGCTTCACCGTGTCCGCGATTGTTTTAATGGGTCCGTTTTTCCTGTTCCTCCCCGGATGAAACCCCGCACACCAATAGAGATAATTAGCGAGCCAGCCCATAATGAGACAGTTGAAAATTGGCACGACACAGTTTGAAGGTTTTCGATTATAAACAAAATACCTTTCATCACTTCGGAAATTCCTAAGTGGATTTGCACAAACTGCATTTTGGGTATATCTGTATCACCAGAGGGTTTCACACAGAACTGGAGGCGAACCCAAGTTAAATAACTAGCACGTTATCTGCTATGTAATTTTCACCTACCGCAAAAGTTAATAAGGCTCTCTCAATCATTGTCAAAACCTGGTGTGGCAAATATACATTCTTTTTCTTGGAGACGTCCCACATCTCTGAGAGCTTTCCTCGGTTCTAACAGACCGTGGGAAGTTTCCTGTACATAACCGCCGGGGTTTGGGAGGGAAGAGGCATTGGGCCACGTTAAGAAGGACGCGTTGATAAATGAGTTGTTTTGCAGCTATGAGGTTGAAAGAGATTGTAATGTTAACCAACACCCAACCCCAAGTAGTTGTGCACCAGAAACTTGCTGCGATCTTTTAAGAACTGAAGACACCTCCCGGATGAGAGACCAGTTGGGTTCCGCCAACGAGCGACCACGCCCTGCAAGACCGAAAACCCCGATGGGTTCGCGCAGCCTTTCATTAAAATATTTGTGAAATACCGCTCGAGAGATGTACAATCACAGAGAAAAAAAATAAACGTCTTAAATAAATAACGGCCGACGGCTGCCGACGATCGCGAGTACGGGGCAGCGAGGCCCGGCGATACCTCGCTTCTCCCTCGTGTTGTCTGTCAGCGTTCGGACTGCCTGCTGCTAAACAGAGCAGTTTAACAACCCTCCCAGCATCCTTCCCCGCTAAATGATTCAAATGCTCCGGCACTTCAAAGTGGAACCAAATGTTCCATTTCAACGGCTCCCTTGAAGGAAACTTTGCCACTAATGACATGGGGAGTCATGTTGGCGGGCTCTGTGGCCCACGAGCATGTGTGGAAAGATAAAAAACAGGAGGATGGGATTGTTGCTAAAATCAGAAGACAATTTAATAAGTACTACAGGATGAGAATACTTGATAGGCTTTACAGTACTTATCAAAACAACCTGCTCTGACGCACGCTGTAATACAAACATCCTGAGAGCCTTCAGCAAGCTGCACACAGAAGTTAATTTCATGTTAAATGAAATTTCAAAAGTTCAGCGGATTATTAGCATACGGTTTTCCTATTAGCATATATTACGCCGTATCTCGAGTGGCAAAAAAAAAGATGGGAGATGTTCATTAAATACTGTTTTAATACTCGTGAGCTTAATATTTACAATGTAAGTCCCCTGGAAAATAATATATCATGCCCAATAAAGTCAAGTGGAGTAGTACAGTGATTTTATTGTATAAAAAATATGAAATGATGGCATTCAAGCAAGTGTCAGCGGCAGCTTACTGATGTGAAAGCAACCTGAATCAGGTGCATTGATCTGAAAAGTGACTTATATTCGCATAAAATTACATTTCCAAATATTGAGGATTACCTTGCCAGGTTTTGACAACCTGTGTACACCAAGTTGAATTACGCTTTGCTGAGCCTGTTTGCAGGAATTCAGCGGTGCCCTTGTGTCCGAGGTGCTTTACGGCGGCTATTTAATGCAGCACTAGTGTTTTACGGTCAATCAAATAAAACCGGAGTCCGGGTGGGAGTTTCTGTTTTAAAAATCTGATGGCTGAATTGGCATGCTGCTCCAATATAACGCCCTCTTATGTTATAATTGAATGCCAGGTGTTCATGTGTGCTTCCGAAAGCTAAAACTTTAATCCCCAAGTAGCCCATACTGGCAGGAATGCTTTAGTTAAACAATTATAAACCATGGTCGGAATTTTTTATTTATACTGGTTTGAACAAAATTACTCAGTGGCAATGCCAGGAGGCCGCTGTTGTTGATTTAGCTGCAGCATGAGGCTTCAGGGCGAATCTTTCCTTATGTTAGGAGTCTAATTGCAAGTATTGACTCACAACTCATAGTGAGACCAAATAACTCTAAATGTGATTTTTTTTTTCAGAAAATAACAAAAAAATCAGTCATCATCAATTTCGATGAAACACAATGCTTTATGGCTTTTTGTTCCTGGGAATGATTTTAAGCAGAAAATGATATTGTTTGAAAGAAATGACAATACTCAACAGAGAATTTAACACGCTATAATATTTCAGCAATAATCTTAAAGTGTCAGGATGACTGTATCTGCATGTTGCAGACATCGCGCTATTCCAAGTCCATATCCACTGTGTAGACTTCTTAAAAACTGTTTATAATTAACTTTGCAAAGTGGTACTGCCTGTTGTTCTCAAATAACAATTTTTCACACTGCAGATTTTCTCTTTTCTAAAATTCAACTTGCGATGTCATCCAGATGTGAGCTAAAAGGAATGCAAAAAACAAAATATTAGGCCAAAATAATGGGATTTATAAGAACAACATCTTTTCAAATTAAAAAGAGAAGCATCTAAGTGTTAAGAAATTCTCCTGGATTGTGAAGAATTTTTCCTCAGACATCCTGTCATATGGCCATGACCTTCCACTGCCATAATCAAATCAATTCATTCTTGAGCCGGAGTGAACGCATGCAAAATTTGATAAGGGTCTTGTGAGTGTGGTGGGTAGGTTTATTTTTAATTAACTCATGAATTCATCACTTTAGAGTTTTAAACTCTTGCGTCTTTCTCCCGTTAAGACACGCGATGCGGTGGGAAAATTTGTGAAGAAAGCCATCGTGCACTACAGGGATGACCTGGATCTGCAGAATCTAATGGATTACATCCAGAAAGAGGTGACCCGGCCCGTCCCCATAAGTATAAGTGGCTGTAATTTTGTGTGGTTTTTATCACCGTCACGCGAAGCTTAAGATTCATCACAAGAGCTTTGTTGACGTCTGACTTCCTAACCAGGAAACCGCAATGAGTGACCACAGAGCTGTAAGTCTCATGTTATCTTTTTAGAGTTAATTCCACATGACAGGATAGGTTCTACCTACTTCCTCTTTTCCCGGGGATCTCCTCGTGTGAAATTTGCCCTCCATCTGCACACATTGGCACACTCGGAAAACATGGGTTTTCCCACGAGACGGCCAAGACTGGCAGGATATTGTGTACAGAGCAAGACCGTGTTGCTAAATATAAACCTCTCTCTCAAACAGTTCAAGTGCTGCGGATGGAACAACTACACAGACTGGTCTTGGAATCTGTATTTTAATTGTACGGATGACAACCCCAGCTCAGAGAGATGTGCCGTGCCTTACTCCTGTTGCACTCCGGTTCCTGGGGAGGTGAGTTGTAATTTTTCCTTTTTTTTTTTTTTTTTTTTTTTAAGAATTCCTATCACACAGTGAACAAGCAAATAATTGCATGCACCTCACAGACAAAAAGGCAAAAAAAATATTCCGCTTCGAAGAGGGATCGCAATAGGCTTACTGTCAGTTAGCAACATTATTTAGCCCCAGAGGGTTTCCGTAGTAATCCAGTATGAAGTAATTAGTTCATCTCCAACGTGCTCTGTTCAAAAGCATTTATTTGTCGTTCTCGGCGAGTGCAGAAAGTCACATTGAAACATGACACCCCAAACCACTTTGTGGATTGTCAAGACAGCTGACAAGTGCCATCCAGTGGAAAAAGTCATGAGATGTTGGGGACAATTCAGATGCAGATGTCAGAATCGCCCATTATTCCCTGGGGGTCCGTGGTGGTACCTTTTAACAGGCACTTCCCAGTCATTTTATGACTGATCGAGGCACCTATTTTCCAATAGGTGGCAAGCTTTAACTTTTAACTTCCAACATAATGTATCGCTTCAGTGAATAGTCAACTGTGTCCCAAAATCAAAAATTGTGATCATTTCAATGACATGTGTGTCTTAGCCACATAATATTTTACATAACAATATGATTAGACTAGCCAAGAAGTTACAGAAATGAATACCTAAGAATGACCATAAGATACACAGTATCTAGGAAGGCCATGGGAGGGCGCATTGGTTGTTCTTCTCACCTCAAAGCTATAGGGTTCTTGATTCAAGACCATTTTGCATGTTCTACCCATGTCCAACTTTGTACCCAGCTTTCTGCCGCCCGACCCAAGACTCCATACGACCCCATGAGTGCAGGATAGTGAATCTGCAAGGAGGGGTGGTCTTTTCATACATCAGAAGTCTTGCTGTGAGCATAAGCTGCAACGGGTGTGCAGAAAATCTGAAAAGCTGCGATAAAGCGGAGGCCACTGATGCTCGATGTAGTTCGTCCAATTACGTTACGGCAGCTGGAACAGGAGGGGGAATTTTGCAGGCCCGTGATCCGAGACAATCCTTATCGATGTTTCTCCGGCAACAAAAAAAAGACGTAACGCTTTAGCGGTGGTAATCTCAACTACTGTAAATGATAGTAAGAAGTGTGTGAAACAAATGGAGTTGTTATTTGTCAACTTGGTATGGATGAATGGAAAGAATCAGCTATTTGGGCTTCACGCACCATTAAAGTGCAACACACATTTGGTGCCAATCCACTTCTCAGCATGCAAATTTGCATCGGATCGTCTTTGTATGAATATGACAGCATTTGGCAAAAAATGCAACACTAACCCCCCCCCCCCATACACACACACACACACACACACACACACACACACAAACACACATGCTCTGTAAACATGAAATTATCCAGGCTTTACCATAATGGGCCATATGTCGACAGCAAACTCCGGTGTAAGTCAGACTGGACAGCGGGCAGTGTTTGCCTAGCAGTCTTCCTAACGTTATATGTTCCTCAGAGCGGATTGGCTCAAAGCAGGGTTCTCGCCACCGAAAGGACAAAAAGTTGTGTGTGCCGTGATGAGTTTATTGTGGAAACTGCAGAGAAATAAAAAAAAAAAATAGCATTTGTGCATGAAATATCAAGACAGGGCAAAGACGGCATCTTCAGCATATACCCCGAAAAACAAAGACCATTAGATTCCGAAAAACAAATTCTAAAATATCGACAGGGTCATGTTACACTTTAATTCCACTAACGAAATCAGTAACTAGAATAACCATGTTTTGTTCGGAACACTATAAATCCAAAGTTTTATTTCTGGTCTCCATCCCTCTCAGTCACGTCTGCAGAAACAAAGGTGTCTGAAAAAGGTTTAGGATTAATTTGCCACAAAGGAAATAAGTAGAGTCAACCATTATCTTTAATAGACAGTAATTGGCTTAACATTTCTTAAATCCTTTTCTCCTGCTGCTCTTCCCACAGCCACCTAAACATCTGACCTACAAAATCAGCAGCCAGGAGTTTTCATGACTGAAGGAAAAATGCAGGTCTACATTCAGGCCCGTTTTTCCACACACATTCACGTCTAAAAGCTCTCATTCTGACAGCTGCCAAATGATAACTTTTGTTTTTTTTCCCTCCGTGTTCAGCTTGTGATGACAGATCCTCACTGCAGCTCGTGCTCCGCCTACACAAACTCGAACCCTTGTTAAATGCAGTAGCAGCAAAAATTGGCGAAAAGGTCAACTGTAGGTTTTCACTATTCAGGCGTAGAAAGGGCAGAGGGGCATGTTAAACCGACGTCTATAACATAAAACATCAAAATGTTTCAACCGATACAGAGGTCGGGGTTTCGTCTACCTAACAAAAAAGATGTCCAAGCGAGATATTAATCTATATTAATTGCAGTATTGCATTAGTAGAGATATAACACAAAAAAATGGAAATGGATAATTGCCAAGTGGGAGTGACCTGTTTCAACACAAAATTGACAGAATTTATGGTCCATTGTATTTCTATTTTAGTTAGCTATTATACCAGGACTAAAAAACATTTCGTGTCTGTTTTGCTGCGATCTTAAGTGAAAAGTTTGACCAGGAATTCACGGAATGCCAAGTCAGCTTTTGAACAATGTTTTCCTCCTATTTTGTCCCGTCCAGATAGATAAACCGAAAGAGCCTACGTATTACTGATTCCAGTCCCACTTTTTTGTGATGATGTAACAAAATTCGGTCCAAATTTCCTTCGAGATGGAAAGGAAACAGCAGCAGGGGACACATTAAAAACAAAGTTATGTCAGTTGTGTATGAACAATCTGGGAATTCAATTTTGAAGATCTAATTTACTTGATTTATCAAGGGAGCCAATTGCAATTAGGACATTTAATTGTAACAAGGGAATTTTTCGGTATCTGAGTAATTTTCTGAACACGCTACGATATCAGACTGATTGATGTTCTAATTATCAGCAGATCAACAGATACATAACATGGAAGTTGAAACAGAATACGCCTGTCAATGTTTCCGACGTATGGTTGTCGGATATCATCTGCAGCTGGCGGCGATATGACAAACTGCCACGCCAGTGTGACGGCGTGTGGATAAGGACACTCTGATCTTGCATATTCTAAGAATTAACCTTTGCCTTCACAAAAAACACCGTTTTTGTCGGACTATCTTTCAAACGCACACAGTCACACCGCTTCACCGGTGTGATAGCTGAGAGTTCTATTTTGTCTGGAGAACGAGAAAGCGTGGCCGTAAAACCGTCGCAAGATTATTGATTTTATGCCACCCCGCATGGAAAAGGGATCATGACAACCTCATTTTACATGGTTGAAAAAAAAAAAATCAATTAAATAAACATTATAGGAGTTGATGCAGTACTGCAACCTGCTGTTGATAGTCTGCCAGCGCGTGGGCACGCCGGCAATCTCATGGACTTCCATGTCATGTCTAATGGATTTACCTGCACGGGATTTAAATGTTGTCCTCCTGTCATTTCCTGTCCTCTTTCCTTTCCAAAGCCCTTTTAGTCGGCTGCCTTTTAGGAATCCCTCACTCAGCTGTCACTGTGGTTAATAACTTCGTTGGTGCAGGAATCCAACGGCATCATCTTGGTGGCATTTTCACGACTTGAGGTCGATGGGGTTAGAAAAAGACGAAGACTTATAAAACTAGGAAATCCTAAAAAGAGTTATGGTTGTTTTTTTTGTTTTTTTTTGTTACCCCGGCCACACAGGCTGTCATCAACACTATGTGTGGTTTTGGGGTTCAAACCCTCAACTACCAGGAGGCGGATAAGTCAATCTACCCAGTGGGCTGTGCAGATCGAGCAGTGATGTGGATTGAGTCTCATCTGTTGCTAGTAGGAGCTCTTGCCCTGGGCCTGGCCTTGCCTCAGGTAACAGCACACACAGTAACACCAGCACAATCCTTGACCACAACTGGTGCCCACAAGGACTTTGTTAAATAAACAAACACACACAGTTCAACTGAGGTATCAACTAGAACCCCACCAACTGGAGTGTGTGGCAATCAACATATTGATAGGCCCTGCTCCCTGAGAGGAGGGTTCATGTAGTGCATTGGACTGAGAAATAGTCAGAGAAACACTTCATCAATCAGGGCTCTCTCCCATTTATAGTTCACACACACACACACACACACACACACACACACACACACACACACACACATCAATAGGAGAGCATCACCGAGCAACCCTGCACAACCATGCTCTGTTTCCTATAGAATGACCCAATCTTTGTGGACAAGAAAAAAAAAAAACAATTTCATCAAAATCTTATTTAGATAAACTTAGCCAAGAGGGAGTGAGGTTAATGTGAGGTCACTGAATAGAACGTATTTATATTGTACGATTATACCTGGACAGCAATAACTAGGCACACGGGGATAATAAAAAATTAACAGCGGCATTACATATTTATGACACAGTGATAAATTGAAAATGCAGGGTTATGTGCCATCCAGTTGAAAGTCTACATTTGATTGCGAAGGATCACGTATCCCTTACGAACACAGGATACTGACTATTTCCTGTGGACCGAAGGCGGCTTCACAAAGCACTGCAACCCTGACACATAATGGATCATTAATGGGTAAAGTCAATGTTTAAGACTGGCCATGAAATCAAATTATCACTAATCAGGAGCGGTCACAATATAATTAGTACACTTATTTAACAAAATTTTGTCACATTGCATTGTCACTAAAACAGCATGCCGTTCCAGTCTGTCTTTTAAAGGCACGTGGGCACGCACGCACAAACGCGCGCACATCTGGCTGATTGGGTCCCCGCCGGTTGAGAGGGAAGCATGTGAAGCACCCAGGAGTCCTGTCAAAAATAATTGCATTAGCATTCTTAGCGCTTTGATGTTATTTTTTTTTCTTTTTTGTCTCATCTATTCTGCCAAAAATATTTTATTGGATTTATATCAGTTTTTTCAATCGAGACTCTTGAGACGTTTATTTTTTTCTTCGAATGCGGCTACACAACGTGTGAGGTGAGAAATCAGGTCTTGGGATGTAATGAAAATAAACGTAGTGATAATACTGTAAAGTCGGGCAACTATAATTAACCCGCCATCTAAACAGTCTTGTTTAATTTTGACACATTTCATCCGTGTGCCAAGTGAGCATTGCGACAGCCTTCCAAGGGGACCTTGGGATGTTCGGCAGTCTGTTCATTTACTCGGGGTCTGTTCTGTAATCTAAAGTGGCTGCCGCTGTCCCCCAGATCGCAGGCATTGTGCTGTCCCAGATCCTAATTTCTCAGATCCAGGACGAGATTGCTTCGGTTCTGTGAGCACAGATGCTGAGAAGAAGCGCGGAAGGAGCTCACTCACAGGCCTCGAATTAACTCCTCAAGACTCATGCACAGAGTGATTCATTCTGTTGTATTACAGCACTATTAATATTGTTGTCTTAATGTGATGACACTTATGTACAAGCTTGATTCTGTAAATAATTTGTATAACTCATCAAATTCAGAGAGTACTTGTACTGCATTGGAACAGGGTTTTGTAGTGACACTGACCAAAGGATTCACCTTTTTAAAGTATTAAAACGTCGACGTGACGTAGACATTTGCTAATTTCCTTTACTGGGGACTTAGTGCGCTTTACTGCTAATTCATATGTGAACTGACAATGTGAGATTTTCATAATGAATGTAGATAAAGTTTTAAATGATGTATGATATATAACATATTGACTGGTGACTGATGTTGTGAATGAACAGCTGCAACTTCAGAACAGTAACTGTTTTTCTTTTCTGTTTTTTTTTTTCTTTTTCACCGTTATGCCAAACTGAAGCCAGCTAGCGATGGATGTCTTTATCCAATCATCTATTCGTGCCACAGTGCGCCTATGAATCAGGCTTTTCAAAGTTGGCTGATCCAGCAAATGGCTTTTTGGGCTGTAGAGATGGAGGGATGTAACTGAGGGGGCAATTCCGCAAGCTATAAAATGTCAGTTTCAGAAACAAGATTATTTCAGGTCTGCTAATGGATAAATGTTGATATTTTCTTCTGGAACATGAAGCCCAGATTAGTTTTAAACAAACAAACACATGAACAAATAAATAAATAACCAATGTTCCAAATGGAAGTCCTCAACTTCTTGAGAAATCTAATTAAAATACTTCAAGAAAAAAAAATAGTGAAATATGATTTTACAGGATAATTGATGTAGCAAGAGGTGAAATGAAAGCTTAACTTGAGAAATATCGTTTTTCTTGTTGTGCACAAACAATGGGATAATAACAAATGTACCTTTGTATAACTGCAAATTTTGTAGTTTATTTTTTGTCAAAAAAGATGACTGGGACTTTTTTCTGGTAATATTGGGACTTTATTCTTGGACAGATATAACATGAGTCATGACAATGAGTTTAGTGTCATAATTTGCCTTTTTAGCCCCGATAATGTGCTGCTATTACCCTGTCATAGCAACCGTACAGAAAGGGAATCCCTGATTATTAATGTAGAGCTGGAAATTAGCACAAAACATAAAACTTAATACATTGACATTCTGTCATTTGAAGACCTATTCACTGCTTACAGGATAATTATGAGATCACATTTGAAAATATTGATGTTAAAGTTGTGTAAAAATGAAAAAAAAAAAAAGAATCTTTGAACGACTACACTTAACTGCAAATATCTCCAATTGAAAAGCAATCTTAAAAGGCATCGAGCTCGACTTTGAAAGGAACGCTGTCAGAAAGTCTCAGCTTTTGAGAGCTACTGAGCTCCTGCACTGCTTGGTTTAAGGGGTCCCCCTGAAACCAGGCTATGACATGTCAGGTCACCGCAGCTTTTTGATGCTGTTGTGTGGGGAGGAATACTTTGCACACCTTGCAGTAGCTCTAGACATGGAGAGCCATGGCCCTCTGCATCAGACGATCAGTCAGCAGGGAGTTTGGCCTTGCAGCTTCGCGCTCCACAAGAAGACATCTGGGAGAATTCAGTACAAAGAGACCAACACAGATTCAGTGGGACTACAAGCTTAGAGGCTCACCTGATCAATAATGAAAGTGCAACATGCTGTACACACAGGCAATGTGAGTTACATAATGGCAGCACACAGCCTGCGCTATGTACGCACGCGGAAAGACAGCAGTAAAAGTAAACTCCAATGAGTGGCAACATCAGCGGCGTCTACACAGGCTCGTGATGTAATCGAGTGGTTCAAACATCCGCTTTTTCTTTTATATTCTCTCAGAAGCCTCTCACAGAAAAACTTGGACGGCACAGACACACAACGCTGAGGCAGAAAAAGACAAAAGCCCCCTACATTTGGCCTAAAGTACGTATTGCGCTTTACCTTCCTAGTTTCTGGTGGTATTTCTTCTCGGATTTCAAAGCCGCATGAATTAGGAGTTGATTGAAAACGTCCCTCTGCGAATGAACAGTGGACAAAGACATTAGTAAACACAAGAAGATTTCAACATAGTACCGTACAAAGACTGTCTACCCTTAAGTGTTGTATCATATCTATGCTTGATGCTCCTTAGAGAGGATCTTAAGTGCAAAGAAAATACATACTGTATGTCCAACATCATCCATCAGCTAGATTCATTATTCATTTGATGGAAGCCAGAGTTTCATACTCTTACAATATGTTCATACACTGAAAGACTGCAGCTATGATGTAGGACATTCCTCACCCCTGGCCTATTTTCATGACAACGGGGAAAATCTGTCATTTTGAAGAACACCCAGAACAATATTATAGGACAGTGTTGCCTTAAGGTTGAATACGCCTTAAGTCTCATGTAGTTTCAATACGGATACGAACCAGATATTTCTTTGGCAATTACCTGTGCGTCGCTGCCTCCTATGTTCATCAAGCGGTAACGCAAAGGGTAAAGTAAATCCACTGTTTGATGGTAGTTTCCGGCATCAAAATCCATCAGGGCTTGACACATGGGCACACCCACCGTCCTGGCCAGCTGATGCTGCTGATTGTCTTCTGGTACTCTAGGGAGGACAAACACCTTTAAAAGATCATGCTACTATCCGCCAATGGATGTATGTGGGTATTTTTCAACTTTGCATTATGAGAGACTGGCTACCCCCGGACCGGTTTCAGCTTGAAGATTCGTCCCATTATGAGGTAATTTCTCCTTTGAAAGGCCTTCGTCATGACTGAATGCACAGTCCCTACTTGTATCACTGCTAACAGAGACCTTCCTCATATAAAAAGTGCTGTGCAATGACCAGTGATGTGATTTCGCACTAAATAAATTTAAATCACGGATCAAGAGAAGGATCTCTTATATTGAAAACATATTTAGTGGCAAAATAATATTAAAAAGGAAGAGGCATTTTTTGAATGAAAAAATCATATTCCTAATTTTTGTCAGCTAATTCTTCTGATTGTTTTGATATTCACGATTCACTTGTGAGCAACAAAATATTTTGGAACAAGAAAATAATCAAAACATCCAATAAAAAAAATCCCTAAAAAAAATCATGAGGCATTACTTCAAAATCTCAGTGAATAATTAACCAGATATAACCGATAAACAGAGGTTTTATTTGCAAACGAGCCACTTCTTCAGAAAAACAAAAACAAAAACTCCTGTTTATTGACACAGAAAGAATCATTAGCTAGGAGCAGCTACTATTGAGAACAGGAAAGACTTAAATGATCCTAGCACAGTCGGCTTGCTGTTGTTTGAACACAGTAATGAAAGAGGAATTGAAATTCCCGAGTTTATACTATTGTAACAAATAGGAAAGATCCAGTGCGCGGAGTCATGAGGCAGCAACAAAGAGGGTCACATGACAAGGTTACCTGTGACAGTCACAAAAGTTTATAATTCACTGTTAAAATTTATGATCTAGAAAAGAGACCCCTTCCTGAAACACTTACCCACTGCTCCTTCTAAGGGCATTTTAAAAAAACAATTTGATGTATACCATTTCCAGAAAAACAAAGAGTTCTTGTTTAAAATCATATGAACATATACTATTTCTATTTTATGGAGTTTGTGCAAACAGAATTGCTGCGAATGTTTTCACTGACAAAAAAAGGCATTGAGTATCCAAACAAAGATTTATTATCATTTTTCCTTCATTCATTCATTATCTATACCACTAATAGAGGGGCTGGGGGCTGGAGCCTATCCTGGCTATAACTGGGCGAGTGGCAGGGACTGCCCTGGGCCGTAAGTCAATCACAGGGCCATATATAGACAAACAAGCATTCACTCTTTCATTCACACGTCTTGGCAACCTCGGATCTCAAATTGACCCACTACATGTTTTAGGACTGTGGGAGGAAAGCTGTCAACCCAGAGGAAACCCACAGAAACACATGGAAAATACTCCACACAGGAAAGCACCCAGAATCAAACCAGGGACCTTCTTGATTTGGCACCTACCACTGCACCACTGTGACTGAAATATGCAAGAAAATGTTACACAAATACCCTTTAAGGACCAGGTGAATTAGATTAATAAACCCTGATGTTGCCGGGTAACTTCTCAGACAGCCCTTTAGCTGAGTCGAGGGTGAGGGGCTTCTCTGAGCAGATTTTACCTCAGTTTGAAACCAAAGGTTCCTAAGCATATCTTGAACTGGTTAATATTTAGAGTCACAGTATTTGACATTACTGCAGTATGGATTATGCAAATCTGTGATCCTACCAATTCATAGAGCAAGATGACATGTGTAAATGAAAGCACAAAATACATGCAAAGCTGAGAGCAGAGCAGACACGTCGGGGTATCTCATAATTTCCTCTTCAGTCTTTTGAGGGGGTGCTGTCCCCTCCAGCCCCCAAAAGGGGCATCGTTCCCAAGTTCATGTGACTTGCATAATAACGAAAAACATGACAATTTAAAGATGCGGATTTAAATGGCTGCAGCTTTTGTGCAGGAAAATTGGGAAATACAGACAGCCTGTGGTCAGGATGCCAGAACACATTTATAACCACAAAGCTCAGCGGAGGCTGCATCTGCTGGTCCAACATCTGCTGACGAGGGAGGACCCTGCTCTCAGATGGACTGCAGCTTAGACTTCCTTGACTGCATCAGCTACTCATCTCAATCCCACACTCAGCCTTGTTTCTGTCTCACTTTATGTAAGGCCTGAGTGGCTCTTATGTAAGGCTGATGCTGCTGAGGTACCCAGTGACGAGGAGAAATGGTGCGTAAATTACTTAGCCAATTCCTTTAGGCCCTCCAGCAGACGACGAGAGGTGTTGGTCTCTTTGGCTCCGAGTGAAACCATGAGGAAGTGGAGATCATTAAACAGGGTCACGTGATCGTCGGTGTGCGGCTGTGTCACTTGGAGCAACTCCCGCCAGCGGTCCTTTACTGACACGCCTACATGCATGCAAACAAACGCACAGCTCATGACCAACGCATTTTGTGTAGCGAGATCATTTTAAAGTTGACCATCTGTCTGAGATTAATAAGGTATAATAGCTGAGATTAGGTCTCCTCATTTACAGTCTGATTAAATGATATTAAACTGGACTTCCGCATCGTCTTCCGCAAAGTCCTATTTTTATGTTCTGAAAAATGAAATGATACAGGTCAGCTCTTGAACTCTAATCAAACTGATGAGTGACATCAAAGATCATCGGACAAAAAGGATGAGAACACATCATTATCATTCTCGTTCTCTAAAACCAAAATACTTGGCAAATATTCAAATATGATTTAATAACAGAGGACACCTACGTGTTGGTACAAGTGTCTCCTGGTCGTTCTTGAGTATCAGCATGCTTTTTAACATACATAAGTGCAAAATACTTCAAAATCAGACGTTTTCACCATAAAAATGTTGTTTTTTTTATTAATTGTTTGCCAGTGGAAAACAATGTAATATATACATATTTATATATATAAAACCTATATAACCATAACCTATATATAGACCATGATAAAGAAGACATTTGCCTTAACATCATAACAAATATAAAGAAGTTTAAGTCCAGTGTTAAAACTGAAACCCACAAAATGTGAATGTTGAAATTGAATAGGCCATTGTTTGTGGACTTGGGAGACCTTGAATTTCGGTAGCCACACAAAACAATACAAATGTTGGTTGTTCTCAGTAATTCTCAATGCTTGTCATCAAACATTTTGATCTCAGTGTCTTGACCTAGATTCAGCCAAATGTCAATGGCTGACAACACTGGTGTGTTGAAATGTACATGTAACGAATTGATCAGACACCTGAAAGGAAAAATCTTAATGGAAACATTGACGTACTATAACAAAGCTTTCATTTTGATTTGCACATCAGCCTGTGTCTTACCCTCCATTTCCAATCGGAAGAGCATTGAACTGGAATCCACTGTGTCCAACATGGATCCCGAGGCTTTACAGCGTCTGAATACCTTTGAGAGACAGGATGCGCCTTTGATATTCTATTCATGAATGTTACTGCCCTCGCAAATTGACATACTGCAGAGGAAGAGAACACCAGGCACATAATGTCCTGCTGGAATCCCCTGACGCAGATCATTAAACATTGATGAATTTCATCCAAAGTGATGTAAGAATTTTGGTATTTCTTAAAGGTTAAGTAACATTATGAAAGGCTGTTGTACTGCACAGGGCATTATGGATTTTTTATTTTCATCTCCTCTATTTTTAGAGCATCTGAATGAAAGAATCATCAGCTTTGGTAGCTTTCTGGGGCTTGCATGCGCCTCTTATTGATTCTGACATCCATTTGCTTACATTTGCCCTCTTGACACACAACATGCTCAACACATGCCTTTTAGTCGGCATCACCCTGAGTATTTGGACATGCACTCAGCTTACAGACACATTCTGTGACCAAACGTAAACAACCGACTAACCTCGGAGTCGTATATATCCAGAGCAGCTTCGTATTGCCCCTGTGAATGAATGGGAGGAGTAGGAGGAGGGAACATGTGCGGAAATGTGAATGATAAGATGGGTCAATAGACTGCGTTTTACACACGCAAACAAAAAAAAAATTAATTGTGCAATATCATCAAATCTCGTCGTTGAATTAGCCTCGGGGAAAGATGTCATAAATATAATTTCTACAGATATTTCAGCTGCCACCTCTATGCATGACTGGGAAAAGTCATTAGGATCTTTACCTTCTCAATGAAGTATAGTGCCCAGTGCCAATAGTTATGACTGGCCAGCATGTCAGATATCTGAAATGAGATCTATTTGAAATATTTCTTCTACTGCTGTTGAAGTTTTGTTATCATTCAGGGGAACTTTGTCAAAGATAGCGAACTGGGAAAGTTTATTCGGGTTCATTGGAATAACAGTGATTATACCTTCCAGTCCTTCTCTTTGGCCTGCATGAACTTCAGGCCTTTGTCCATTTCTGCTTTCATCTCGTAAACATGGGCAATGGAGTGGACAGACCACGCATCATCTGGAGTCAGAGCAAGGCCCTGCACAGCATGGGGAGGTTTCCGGGAACAAGCAATATTATTTCGAAAATACAGTATTGCACCTGCATGAAAAATAACTCTTCAGCAACTTCATCAAATTGCAGCTATTGTCTTCCATCTTTAAGATTAACAGTCAAAGAAAAGGCAATAAAACCGACCGGTACCTTTTTTTTTGTTTGTCAGAAAATGAAACAAGCTTTCTTTATATATTACAAAGCAAATATACTAAACATACTTATTTCTTTAGATTTGTGAAACAATACATCCCAGGAGGAACCAAACAAAAGATGTGCGGGAAAAAGAAGACAACTAGCAGCAAAATAAAATAAAATAAAAATGATGAAGGAGCTACCCACACAATGGCACACTAAAAGTGAACACTGACATTAGCAGCAGCAAAGTCACAATTAACTACCATTAAACACACCATTAGGAAAGTTACAAGATGCACTCAAAAACTCAAAGAGCCTTCTAGCTTATACACTTTGTAAATATATATAATTAAGTATGAATGTTTTTAATAATTCCCCCTTATGAATGTAAATACTAGAATTCATTTTTTTCATTTTCTTTTTCTTCCCCTGAATTCTGAAAACATTACATCAGATTATGTGATAATAATATGAGCACATCAATCGGCAAGAGTCAACAATATCCATCCATCCATCGTGTCCAGCTAACAGGGTCGCCGGCGGATGCTGGACGAGGTATCAGGCCAGAGCGCTAACCACTGTGCCATTTATGTAAATTTTACCCCTCAAATAGAACAATTTCCCTCAGGGTTCATGACAGGACAGTCAAGAAAACAAGGAGGCCCACTGCCGCCGCTTGGGTTCTGGGGTCTCAATGGCTGGTTAAATAGCAATATGGTGTGGCTACAGTGCATTGTTTCACCCCTGGGTACCACCATTAGAAAACAGATGAATTGCAGTAGCCCTGAGGGTTCTTGCTCTACAGGTCTCAAATTGCTTCTGGCAAGACCGCCATAGTCGTTTATTGTTCTCTCCACTGCTCCACCACTGTTTTAAAGAGATTCCTGTCTCAAAGACTCTTTACTCAATACATGTTCAGCGAGAAGGCTCAGGCGGCATGAGCGTGGATGAGCTGCTTAATGGGTCTTTAACAATAAAATCCCTTATCAAATTAAAATGACCGAAACTGCTGGGCAGTGACAGAGTTCTCCAAAGCTGCAATAATTAGTAGCACTCTATAAAAAGTTTATCAGAGAGGAGAGCCTCACCTCCATGGCAACTTTCTCAGCCTGGTCGTAGAATCGTGTCTCCATCAGACCAAAGGAGTAGAGTCCTTTCAGATAGCTGATGGCACGCACACACATGCACGCACGCACGCACACACACACACACACGCGCACACACACACACACACACACATATATATAAATAAAACCCTCACTACTGAATAAAGCGAGTACAGTTATACATTTAGTTGGATCATGAAAAGCAAATCCAAGTATGTTAGCATGTCTAAAGGAGTAAAAACTGATTCTAAGTTACCTTAATCAATTAAAGTTAGCATCTGATCATGACTGATATTGCATTTTTCCTGTGTTGGTACATGAGCTTCAATTTCCACACCAGTACTGATTTGAGTATAATGTATGGATCTGTGTCTAATACAAAAGTAGCTTGAAGGTATAAAACAATGGATTCTGTTTTGCCTGATTCATCTGTGTGCGGGAAAAGGAAAGATATGGCACAGAACACTAACTCTCACTGCTTGGCATCATGAAAAGACTTGCATTGATTGCGGGGTGAAAGGAAAGGCTACCCTCTGAGGAACAGTGTGCTTCAATCACAGTCTGCAACTTAACTATTTCTGGAACATTTCTGTTTACTTTCTTAGTGAAATCCATTCTCCTATTCAAAACCCACAATATCTGGACTCGTTGACTATTAAACTACATGAATGCACACAATCCTCCCCACCTGGACAAAGGCATATGTGGTTTCCAGTAAGGCAGCACACGAGCCACTGAATCTCTCATTTGTACTTGGGCACCCAGGTAGAAGTAGGCATCGTGAGCAAACTTGAGGGCGAGCAAGTCGGTGGGATGGTGGACCATAATTTGCTCCCAGACATCACAAGCTTTGGGGAAATTACTGGAAGAAACATGAGTCAGGACAGCAGCAGACTGGTACAAGTGCGCAGCCAGAATTCATAGTACACTTTGTGTGGGAATAAGACAACTACGTGACCTCAAAAAAAAAGTCTACTCTGAAATGCCAGGAGGATAGAAGAACAGACAAAAAAAAAAAAAGAAACAACAGAGCTTATGATGGCAGACAAAGAGGACTTCAGGAGGACATGCATTCTTGAAGTCACAAGCAGGCTCTTTCTGCTTGCAGGGTGAAAAACAAAACATCTATTTTTCAGTGGGATCTAATGTTGACAGCGCTGTAGGCCTCATATCAAAATTTATGATAACAATCAAACAGATTACTACTAGAGGCTATAATGTGCTCAAAAACCACTTAATATGAATCAAAAGAGCAAATATACTTAACAAATAACAATCATTGATATCTTAAATTAAATGTGCTTTGCGCAGACACTTTTTTTTTGTGATACTGTAAATTATTATTTTAGGTTAATAATTTTGCGATTCGTTTTTTCTGCATTGCTGTGCCGTCTGAAAAGGACGGCATTTCATTATCAGTCTGATTATGTATTTTGCAATTAAAACAGAATTTCACCTCTTTGAGGCTTTGTTTGAGTCCCTACGTTTCAGTTAATAGATAAATAATGAACAAAGAATATTCAAAAATGACATTGAAGAAATGTCATGTGAAACTGTATCAGGGAATAGAACAATCATTTTTCCAGGGGACAGTTATACTGGGGAGCAGAGCAGGGTAATCTCGATGTTCATCACTGCCTCTCTGTGACCACATAAACAGAGGCAGAACATCAATGAGGTAGAACATTGTAACCGTATTTTGAGCCAGAAGGGAGCCAATTTATTCTATCAAAAATCCTCTGCGGCATCCATTTCTGTCACCCATCCAGAATCTTTCCATTTTTCCCTCTGAATCTTACCCACAAGCAAAGAGCTCCATGGCCTGGACATGGAGCTTCTCTCGGGGGCTGATGTCTTGGCCGTTGGCCAGCTCCACTGTTTTCTTGACAGCGCTGGCCAGACGTTCATCCAGACGGGTGGAGCTCCCTGTTCCCACAAGCTCCAGCCCAGTACTGATCACATGGCCCATAACTGCAAAGGGGGGAAAAAAAACAAAAAACAATTGTCTTTTCTTTTTTCTTTTTCTTCTTGACTTCAAGCTTTTCAGGCCATACATGTGGACAGAGCCAACGATGGTCAATGCTGTTGCTCAAACGTGATCATGACATAGTGGGAAATCGAACCCAGATGCATTTGCAAGGTATTTATGCATGCAAGCGAACCAAAGTGCCATTATAAATTCGAGTCCCGAACATAAAATATTTCAGACGCAAATAAATATCTTACTTTTGTGTGAACTCCCTGTAAAGGGAAAACCTGGGATGCTTTGATAGTAAATTAATGTTGAATCCATATTTAGAGTAGTGTGAGTTCCAAGACAAGGTCAATTTAATCTTGTTCAACAGCGTTCATGAGACAACTTTTTTCTATTTTATAAGTTTTGTTTGAACTCGTGACTAACCGATTCTCACAAAGTAACTAAGTTGTTGTAAAGACCTGCAGAAAGAAGTTAATTTCATTTGGGTAAAACTAAATAACATAGATGGAAATATATCATTGTTTGAATTTTGAGGGGTTTGGTATCAGCTGTGGTGTTGAATACAAATAATCATTTTGAATTCAATGTTCATATATAATAAACTATACATATCTGGGATGCCCCGTCCGACCAGAACAAAAGTTAAACACTGAATATTGGCATTTTTTAAAAGCTATGCGAGGAAACTAGAACGCCTTGACTTGATAACAAGTGAGACTCCCAAAAATGGATGACTTGTTGAAACAGACTCCTCTAAGAATTCTCTTATGTAGTCAACCCCTCCAACAAGTCAATATTTTCTCGTCTTGAAACGAAGTCTGAGAAAGTCTCTCCGGCAGCAAATTAAACGTTGCTCTGTTCTAACCAGAGAATAAATTGTGCCAGGCGCTCACAAATTATGTGATGTTGAATCCAAATATCGATTTATTCTTTTCTAAATAACCAAAGTGTCTGCAACATTTCCATTGTCTAATCATGTATTTGAAAAATGCAGAGGCCACAGCAATATTGTCTGTTTGGAAGTTTCCTAATATTGTTTGGCTGAGCAGGTTTGTTGCTTTTTATGGCTTGTGCGTCCTGTATTTATGTGAAGACATTACACAGATTCTGTGACCCTTATTTCAAAATGTTTAATGACCCAAATATGAGAAGCGACAGTGATGCTTTAAAGGTCCCTCTGCTTCCAGCGCTGCATGAAAGGCCTTGAAAGAACTGACCTATTGGTTGTTTATTTTGTACAGATGGAATTAGTCATTTTCAAACACGCTATTTTTGATGCGTGTAATTTTAGCTCTCTTCCCTTCATCCCAGACAAAATTTTACGGCTGACTTTTAAAGGTAAATTTCTTGTCTCCTTTTGTACTTTATTCTTCGCAGCAATTTGTTGAAGCCTTATTTTGGAAAGAAAAGTAAAATATAAATATAAAAATAGCACTTCGTATTTACCAAAGTTAGGGTCAGCACTCTTGATGGCAGAAAAGCATCCTTCTATACCTCCAAGGGTTTCATCATTGCGCCACATCACATACTAGGATGACAAAAAAAAGAGACAAGTCCAGAGGAGAGGTAATCAGTGAAATGAACAGGTGACTACAGACATGTGACTGTAGGCAAGGGGGAGTAAAAAAGAAGAAGCCTTGGTTTAGAGAAAAAAAAAAAAATCTTGCTTCCCTCAACAAACTCAAAGGAAACTATCAATTGTGAACCAGCTTTTATGGATTAAACAATATGTAAGCCAAGTGGTACAGGCATATTGATTTCAGCAGACGTTCACCTTGTTGACCGCTGTTGACCTATCGACAAATAAGATGACATTTAGAGAGGTCCAGTGTGAATGTGAAAGATTGTTAGAGAGATGGGGAATAAACTCTGAATAAATGAAAACTGGAGTAAAGCAAATAAAGCGTGGATGCGATACACAAAATGTTTTCCATTCAACACAGTCAATCAAAGCTACAGTAGAATGCAGTGCAATTGCGAAACTTCTTAATTTGCCATATTGTCAAAATGAAATGATTGCACATGAAAATAATTAAGCAAAGCTAATTAACTCATTATCAGTATGTTAAGAAAGTCATTTTGAGTCGGGAAATAAATAATTTTATTTCCTTCTTAATAGAGGAAAAAAACTTAAAAGACACACAATTAACTGATGAAATAAAAAGGAAGTATTTGTATTTGTTGTTGTGTTTGCATCTTTGTGGGCATGTGTTCTGAGGACAAGGCTTGTCAGGTTTTTGAATTACCTTTCGGTTCAGTAACACAAATACTTCAAGAGCTGACTGGCTGAAGCACATTAAGATCATGGTCGAAAGATGTGAAATAACTTCGAACAGACTAATGAGCTGTCTTGGAAACTCCTATTACAATTCGAAGGAAGTTCCATAGATGTTGACTGTGCCCTCCTTCCCCCTCACATGTTCCTGGATTCTTTTATTTTCCGTTGGTGACTGAGCACTGATAGTTAAGTGGGTCTATATGCATTTATACAGAGGGTAAAGGATAATATTGACACTGATTCAAGAATTAGTTTTTATTTTTGAAATCGAAAAAGTACAATGTTTATCAGTTTGTCCTGAAGCCTAATCAATACAAAACTTCACCATTAAATACATCTTCTGATATCAATCTAAAGGTTAATATTTAAGCTGCATTTAAATGTTTCCACTCAAGGGCTAATCAAAAAACAAGATGCATCTTGCAATAAGACTGCAGATGTCACATTGTGGGGTCGTCGTAAAAAAAAAATCCAAATGGATTAAAATGTGACAAAAAAAAACGGTGGTCATCTTAAAACCAAAAGTCCCAGGTACGATTCCTAGGCTCCTCCTGGCCTGGAAGCTGGTTAAATGTAGAGGACAATATATAACTGAATGTGGAAAATATAGGAATGTACTATGTTTGTGTGTGTGTGTGAGTGTGTTTGTGTAATAATACTTTAAAATATAAATAGCTGTGGATTGCTGAAAGAAATTGAATTTTAGTAAATAGACAAGTTAAGAATGAAAGACTGTATCAAAAGTACCTGATGTTTTAGAATTTGAATAACACAGAATAAGAACCCTAACAGACATTGCAACATATTTTTTAACATGTGAATCTAAATACAATGCTGTAGTTTAGAAAGACTGTATAACATACCATTATATTAATCTGCAGTCTGTACAAAGACATGGAGGTATCACTGACAGGAGTGTTTTCAGCCTATGAAATCAGCTGACTGAAATATTGATCGAGGCCTCGTTTGACATATTGCTGAGATGATCCAAGAAATGCGATTCAGCACCATATCTAGTATCATAGATGATATATAGCACAGCAGTTCATTTCAAATAGACCCCACTGACTCACACTTTAATGACAGATGTTTTTTTTTTTTTAATTTTCATGATCAGTCTGCACTTACTATCCATTGATCTCTTCATATGTGCGACTGGTCATCTACCATCAGCTTCAACCCTTCCACGAAACATGGGCACAACTACATTCGGATTTGATTTACCGCCTTTCAGCATCAATATCATTGATCGCTGATTTATTTGTCCAGAACATTCTCATATATATATATATACATACACACATATATTTGTATATATACATATATGAGTGTGTGTGTGTGTAAATATATATATATATACACTGCCCAAAAAAATAAAGGGAACACTACAATAACAGATCCTAGATCAGAAGGAATGAAATATTTGTATTAAATACTTTGTTCTTTACATAGTTGAATGTGCTAACAACAAAATCACACAAAAGGGATCAATGGAAATTAAATTTATGAACCAATGAAGGCCTGGATTTGGATTCGCATTCAAAATGAAAGTGGAAAAATACACTACAGGCAGATCCAACTTTGATGTAATGTCCTTAAAACGAGTCAAAATTAATCAGTGTTGTTTCCTAAGTGGACAGTTTGATGTTACAGATCTGAGATTGACTTGGAGTAACATTTTGTTGTTTAAGTGTTACCTTTATTTTTTAGAGCACACACATATACATACATACATACAACATACAGTATATACACACATGTGTATATACATAAATACACACACATGATTTTAAAAGGTTTCCATGGAAGTCTGATGCATCACACAAGCCATTCGCATTCAGCACTTGCCACAGGCACATCGTAATATATGGGTGACAGCATAATACTACCTGTCACATCAAATATTCTATTAATTAACTTGTCTTCTAATAAGCTCCAGCTCTTCTGACAGCACTTAGAGAAATAAAAAATAGTTCTTAACTGTGTCACTCACTACAGATTCCAGTCGCTTCCTAAACTGGAGAGGGTGTCAATATTAAGAAGACCCTATATCATTTATGATTATCCTGACTGCCATCAAATGCAGACAGGCATCCTGTTTTTACTTTGCTTGCCTCACTGCCTCAAACATCAAGGCATGTTATTCCTGAGCTCCGACCAGCTTTGCAAGCAAACCATGCTAACAGCGCCAACAGTTAAGACAAAACAATCACTTTCAAGTGGCTGAGTGACTGAGAGAAGCGGGAAAGAGAGGTCAGGACACGCATGCTGCTTTTCCCTACTGAGATAAATGATGACAATTGATATATGTCACTGGGTTTCAAGATAGCTGCAAAATAAAAATAAAAAGATGAACAAATAAGCAGCAAGAAAATCTATAACAAAAGTAAAGAGCAAGCGTGACCACCCCTAATAATAGTGCACAGTTCTATACAGCTGCACATAGTGAGTCAATCTCATGCGCTTTTAAAATAAGAACACTTTGATTGAATATTCATCCACATATTCATAGTGATCACAGTGGGTGCCATAAAAAATATTAGGAGCCTTTTTTGTAATGGATTTGAACTGTGATTTGCAAGTATTAGTGTCAAAAGACCACTTCACCTGGAAAGCCTTCCATATCCAATTCCATTACCACATTCATCTAATTCTGTCTGTTCATTAGAAATACTAATAAGAATATAGAAATAGAAATAATTCAGACGAAATTGTGTGGTATTACTGTAATGAATACTTTATCTATTTTTTCCTACCATGTTTGATTCTGGACTGATTTCAGTCTTATCAGTTCATCCACAAAAGACATGTTTGAGAGGTACTGCTCACAGTTTAGTCTGAGAACACTGCTCTTTTAGGTAGGCCACACCTATAACTGACCTTTACCACATTAGATAGCCTGGTATAAATGCCGACAGATTGTCTTTGCACTATGCACTTTGCACTACCATTTCCCAAGAGGGAGTTTTTTTCCCTCCCATCTTTGCTCATCCTAATACAGTTTCCATCAGGGAATGGAAAACTATGAGGGCAAAAAAATGGATATATACGCCTGACAGCACCCATGGAATTTGACATGACAGAAATTTTTCATAGTGTTGAAGAATTATGATCCAAGGAGTCCTTGCCATTGCATTCCTGGTGGCCCATCAGGCTAGAGTTAACTTCAACCAAGCCCAAGTGACCTCTTTTTTTTTTTTGATGCAACCTTATTTTAAAAGATGCATTAAAACTAAAATGTAATTTACAAGTCTAAAAGTCTTTTGTAGATAGAAAGCATAGGGCTGTGTGTAGAACATTGACAGATGTGACAGCTCGTCTGGTTGTCTGGAGATAGCATTAATGTAGGTGAGACAGTAGCAGCAGCACAGTGTGGGTTATTATGAAATTCATTGCAAACAACACTTCAAGCCTTGTTTGTTCAACAAAATGAAATTAGATGTGAAAAAGTTACAGACTATTACTGTGCAAGTGAATATGCAAAATAAAAAATAAAAAAATTGGTGTCTGTGATAAGTCCTATGATACTCTCATTTTTTCATAGGCATGCAACAATAAAATCTAAGCACTCCTAGAAATAAAACGGGATTCATAATGAAATAGCCTGTGTATTGGTAAGCCGCAGGGTGCTTCAATACACACAAGTAACAAAGCACAGGTCATGTGATATAAATATAAATAATTCAAAAAAGGTCTTATTTTTGGCTCATATATTAGGAAATAAAGCTTTGGAGCAATGGTTTATCATTTAAATATAGTTTGGCACCTACTTTGAACAGGAGAGGCATATCCCTAGCAAAGTTCAGCACCATTCAAACGGCCACGACTATTCCTTAAACTTGACGAGACCTTGATCATGGCATATCTTGATGACTTTGTACAATGTGCATTTTTAATACCATTTTTTTAACTAATCCAAATTCTTTGCAACCAAGAAAAAAGAGATAATCGCATAGGCAAACCTACTTGTACAGTCTGGCATTTGGGTAATTGCCATTTTGACATTTGGTAGAGAATTAAGCAAACTAAAATGAGGTAGATAGTGGAGTCTGAATGCTCTGCATATGCATTTCAACACTTCTGTCTTAATAAAACACATTACTGTGGTGACAAACAGCTGCACGAAAAGAAAACATGTTCTTCAGCACACCATTCACCATTATCCATTTGATACTGAAGCCCAAAGGAAGTCAAACGTTGAAACATTTTTATTGCTTGTTTGTCCAAACTGAGCGCGTAATTTCATTTGCCTTGTTTGAGTTACTTATGATTTATATCGTTATCTCAAAATAACAAGAGTCGCTCGCCTGATAATTCTCAATGCTTTCCAAATACAAATGTTACTGATTATATACAAACAACAGCGATCACATTTGCATAACTGCCATTGCAACACTAAGTGGTAAAGAAAACAATCGATGTGTGTTCTCCATATCTGAAATCAATTGTGCAATTTTCTCTTGGAACAAAATAAACACCACGTCCCAAGGAAAGAGACCGAGGAACAAACAAGCCGGTGTGCGGCGCTCGGGACGCCCCCTGCTGGCCGCTCCGGAGAATGCAGCTCCAAAGTTCTGCTTCGCCTGAGACCCGGTTCCAGTCAACCAGAGTCGCGATAAAAAGCGGCGTAACGGCGTTCGGTGTTCTACCTGAGTCAGAATGGCGTCAAACAGTTTGCAAGCCTCGTTGCTGCTGGTGTACATAGGAAGACCCTCTGCCCTCCATGCCTGCAAGGGACAGAAACATGAGCTGCGGAAAATTCATGTTTTCTTGGACGTTTTTCAATTAACACGGTCGCGCGCCATGGAAGTCAAGGACCGCAGGATGCTAACTTTGGACAGCTAGCTGCTCAAACGCTAAAATGTGACCACCAATACTAAAAATCTTAATATAGCGAGGGGGAGGAGGAGATAAAGAAACCTACCTTAAAAATGACAAGAAAATATTTCACTACTACTTTTTTTTTCTCAATCTCTGTCTAGACCACGCTGTGTCTGTTATGTAAATACCATTGGCACTATCCCAAGCGACTTTTTGGTCGAGGCGAACGTCTGTCGAATAAATGATTTTTTTTTCGTAAACATTTTGCTGTTTTGTTTTGTTTTTTTTCTCTCTAAACTTACCTGACAGTCCCTGAAACTTGCAGCGTTCATGGTCCGTCGTAAAGTTTCCGCCCCTTCAGCTTGACCCTGCAGTAAACCCGTCCAGCTTTTATTTTTTTAAATAGAGGAAGTCATATTTTTATCGACTTCCTTCAAAATAAGTGCATGGAGGAAAGAAACGGAGCATCACATCGTCTTTGTCGATGTATTTCATCAGAACAATCGCAAACAAGAACTGCGAGCTAAAATCCGTGATTTTGTCTGCAACCCCGCCCTGCAACAATTAGTCAAGTTTTGTATCAGGAAAGACAGTTTCTAAAGTGTGGGTTTGGTGGGCTGTGGTTTTGGAAGAGCATGTCAATTTCACTGAAAAAAGTCCTTGTAGCCTGCAGGTCTAAAAAGTGCAAAGTGGTTCTCCTGTTTCGAATTACCTGAGGAATCTCACCTTACTGGTTAATGGTTAAAAAAAGCGGTTTGTGCACAAACAGCTGACCTATTTCCTATGTTACATTCTGATGGTTCAGTTGTTTTTCGAAGGTGATAGACAAAAGAGCGGGTTGCATCGGCCACGACCTCTTTCCTCCCGACCAGCTGTCGGGGCTGAGAAAAATGTGATGGAGGTATCCCTCCAGCTCACAACCTCGGAATAAACAATCTTAAGTAAATTACGTAGCTGCTGATTCTAAAACCACAAGACATTCCAGTTGCCACTGCTTCTAATTCGTGGAAGATTATGCATTTTTGATGTATCCCTAGATAGAAAATGTTAAAAATTTGCAGAGGACTAAAATTTGGAGCGGGCAATTGCTGCACACAGACTAATGTAATAAATTGGATGAAGTGCATATTAAAAACATGTCTATTCAGAGTAAATGGGGTTTAACACCTGAGAATTTATACAAGATTAATGAGGCCGGCTTTCTGAACCACCAGTAACCATTCTCACTAAAAGCCACCACCAAAATAAGAAGTCCAATAGATGAAGTGCTAAATGTAAACAAAAAACTGCAACAAACTTCTTTTTTAATTAAATGTTCAGTTTCAGGCTTTGCCCTGGGCTGCAGGTCCACAAACCTTTCTTCAACGATTTGCCAATTAAAAAATGACCGGAACGTGAAGACCAGTGTTGACCTTCAGGATCTCTCTTGAACTTCTAACCCAGAACACCAATTAACCCTGAATATCCTCAAAAACAATGATGGCACTGTCAGGAGATACGCTTGAATCTGCTTCTTGCAACCATGCTTCAATTTCTCTGATTGAAATTGTAAATGTGGAGCTCTAATCAGTCTATCACAATGTCTCCTAAAATGAGAAATGCTCAAGCTGTCAGGAAAGCAGCCAGTCAATTCTCACTGTGATGACAAACCGCTCACATTCATCATCGTAACAAGCAGCTCCTGGCTGAAAATGGCTCAGCGCGACCGTACCTGTGGAGTGAGAACCACCGGTTGTCACAATGATGGAATCATCATACATTTTGGGGGCTATTTATGGCATGTGAACATCTTGCAAAAATATGGGATAGTATGTTATTGGCAGATATGATAGTCACCACTGCATCTTTCTGGATTGTACATCACGCTCTTTTCTAAATTTACTCTGCATTTTCTTGGAGGACTTTTCCAGCATCCACGTGTCCCTGGTCTTCTAATAATTTCACTCATAACAACCCTGGCCCAGTAAATGAAAAACAAAAATCGAAATATAAGCGTGCAAATGTTCTACCTATCGAAATGATCCCTTCAATCCCAGTTAGATTTTGCAATCTTTAACGGAAAAAGAAAGAATGAAATGAACAATAAAATGCAGATATATACCCCATACAGCATAACATAGATGTCGTAGACCTTTTAAAGACCAACTGCGATGTTTTATTGCTTTTTTCCAGCACAGCCAACACCCCTATGCATTTTTAGCTACATGAAGCTTTTATAGAACCAGTCATGTGTCAACACAACAGTTTAAAAATTAGGATTCAACTTTTTTACATATAATACAGTTTTCACACATTAATAAATATCAATACAATCATGTCAAATTTCATCACGCACACACACACACACACACACACACACACACACACACACACACCCACACACCATCTAAAACAACAACCATTAGAATTGTGTAACTTAATTCACAGCTCGTAGCAAGTCATAAATATAGCCTCTACCGTTTCTGTGCTGTAAAACTGACCGCTTTGATTTTTACAGTTACCACATTATATAAACTAGCGTTCCTGTTTGAGGGAGAATAAAAATGAAAAGAAGGCCCCGTGTTTAAGTGTAAAAGTAGTCACTCTGCCATAAACTGAAGTGTTCATAAATTATGTAGAAATTGTCAAATAGATACTAAAGCGTTATCCACCAACTGACAGATCTGCGGCACAGAAATGATGGGAACTAAACAGATGTCTTATTAGCGGTGAGATCAGATACTGGGGTGGGAAAATTATCTGAACCTGAGCTCCTTCTGACATTAATCCTCTTACCTGCAGGATTACAACACTGCATTTTTTTTTTATAAGAAATATGAAAAATCCAATACTGAACATCGGCATGAGTTTGTAAACAGCAGTCTGTGAAACTGTACAGCGAATGTCATCTCAAGAAGAGCCCCCCCTCTTTGTTGTAACGTCATAGGTTCACATGCTCTCAAATCCAAATGTCCTGACAGATAAAACTATTGTTACGCTCATGCTCGCGTAACATTGAGCAGAATATATTTCTGATGCCGATCTTTTATAGTACAGCCAAACTGGGGCTGGGCTTTACTGAGAAATCTTCCTAATATTTTGGCCACCTATAAATAGCACCTCTTGGTTCAACAGCTGCATAAATTACAGCCTCCATAAGGACCATTAAAATAAATATCTCTCTCAAACGTACTGGTCCTCATGATTCTTTGAGGGCTGATTTATTGTATACCGAATAAACTGGCACTAGTGTATTAGATCTTCCTCTGACCAGGGACAATATAACACTGTTGTTTTATGTGCCTGCAGCGTTTATTGCCGACATGCAATGGCTTACGGGTGCGCATGAGTAGTGCACATGAACAAGGTTAAGTGATTCCGGGCACTCCCTCCTGAATACAAAAAAAATATTGCTGTTAAAAACAAATAAAGATAATAAATACATTAAAAAAAAAGTCACACAAAGCCATATTAATGGATTGTTTAGTGATGACTAAAAGGGGAGTGGAAAAACATCTGCCATGATATCTTAGCCATTCATGATGATGAAAAAAAGTGTTTGTCAGTAAATAGAAAGGCAGCTTGAAAAGAGGATATTTCTCTTTCTGTGAGAGTGAAGAGGAGAAACTTAGGCTGGAGGGATCCCTTCAGCACATTCGCACCTCTAAAGCGGATCTTAAATATGACTTGTTCTAACAACTATACATGAAACACAATTCTTCACAATGCCTTTACATCAGCAGGACCAAACGGCATCATATTCCCTTTGGAGAATCCAAAACGCAACAAGTCTTCAGACATTCTCCCGCAGGTCCTCTCGAGCCAGAGAGGAGCCACTTCAAGGCTGTGTTGATAAAGTCGTGAAGGCTGGCAACTCTCCTGAAGAGAGAGCGCGAGCAAAACTGCAAAGTGATTAACTCGGACTGCCTTCGGGCAGAGGATATATAAACGCCGCACGCTCGACGATATTGTCAGTGGCAGCCATGGTGCGTGCGTGTGTGTGTGCGTGCCTGCATGTGTGGGTGTGTGCTCTTGTGTGTGTGTGTGTGTGTGTGAGTGCATGGGGGGTACTCTTTACACATTCACTGCTGCAGGTGTGACAGTTTGAAATGGACTGCACTCGTCAGTGTTCAGCACAATACTCTGCTCAGAGTCGGCTGTGTGAGGTTGGAGCATAATTCGAACCGGGACTTTTTAAGCAAATATTTCACTCTTGTCAGGCCCAGTTGAGGTTGAATCCTTTTGAGAGCATGACAGCCTCAAGGTCCTTGTCTTCCTCCTTCTCCCTGAGCCTCTGCTCCTCCAGGAGGGCTACCAGGGCGTCGCGCTGCTCCACCACCTCCAGCATCTCGTTCAGGATCTGCTTCTCCTGCGCAAGCTCCTTCTCAGTCTTCAGGTGGTCTGAAATAGGGGGAAGCAAAAAAATAAGATAAAACTTAAAAAAAAAAACCTTCACAGTCACAGCTTGTTTAAAGCTGCGGCAAATGGGAGTTGGATTTTTTTTTTTGTGATTCATGCGTTCACCTTCCACAGCCATTCGCTCCCGGAGTTCTTGTTGCAATCGGCTCTGTCGGTCCTCCAGCTCAAGCTCCCTGGCGCTTCAAGTCAAAGCAGGCATAGGTTTAGACAAAGGCGGTCAGAGCCAATGATAAAATAAGGATTAAAACGTTCAAAGATTGCATTTCACGAGCTTATATCCAGGAAAATTAGAAATCGAGCAAAGTAAGACTTAGGTGATCTATATGAGAGGCTTTAAAGACTGGCGATGCACCTTTGGAAGGTTACAAAACGTATATACAATATAAAATTAAATGGTTGATTATGATGGCAATCATCTTACAGCACTCCCTTTATTCAATTATTAGCGAAGACAGCAGTTTTTTTACAATGAGAATGTATGTGGATTTCTCCCAAGTTCAAAAGCTGAATTATATGAAGCTAAAATGAGAAGGGTTTTTATGAGGTTGCTTTGTACAAAAAGGCATAATACTGTACTTGATCGACATTGCTCTAATCCTACATCATCTGGCAATCTACAATTCTAAATGTTTTTAAAAATGCATCTGGACATTCTTAATGGCCGAGGCCATAAAGCAGCTGAATTAGCGGTCAATCTCATGAGCCTGTTTGGTTTCTTATTTCCTCTTGACAATTGATATTGTGGAAAAACTGACATAAAAATATTGTAATGCTATCAGTCAATATGTCTGTGCGGTCAATTGGTCTTTAAATGCTTCACATGAGTTATGATAGCCATGACATCAAAACTAAAAACATAGTGAAAAAGAATGACACAAAGCCATTTAAAACATATGTATATTTGTTATTATCGCCATAGCAACAGCCGGATTGGATGTAATGGTCGTTTAAGCCTGAATTGACGGATTCACTTACAATATCATGAGCTCTGACTCGTAGCGGACCAGGGCGTTTTTCTCTTGCACCAGCTTGAACCACTCTTGCATGAGTTTGGGGTCGTCTTTTTTCCCCATTCCTGGAAGTTGGGGAAGAAGCACACGCCGAGTGAATGGCCGAACGGCGAGGCTGCCGAAAAAGGTCTCACACAGATGATGACTGACACGGGCAACGCAATGACAGCCAAGCAAGGATGTCCTTGCTGAGGGATGGTGAGGTGGAAGGATGGACCCAGTCGGTCCATACTTCTTGTGGTGTACAGAAGATGGGGTGGAAGTTTCAACTTAATTTGTAAGTTTGCGCGCGCACGAAAACTTACAAATCGACAGCACCTGTTTATACAAAGACAAATGTTTGCCTCACCCACTTTGGTCATTTGTGACCGGCACAGCTGCTCTTTGGAGCGACTGCATCCTCCTATTCGCTTGAGAAACTTCAAGCGTATAGAAGGATGCAGTCGCTCGAAACCCCCGAGGATCCACCCCCAGAATTTATCATTTTAGCACGGATGGGAGTTCAAGACAAGGAGGAAAACTGAAAGATGTTGCTGCTTTCACGTGTGACATTACAAGGTCGAACGCTATTTGGAAGCACCGTTGTTCAGACCGACAGCTGAGTCTCTATTAATTCTGCCTTTTCGGAGAATGCGGTATTTCAGCGGTAATGACACGCACTTAAAAGCTGGCCCACTTAAAGAACGAGAACAAGCAGACAGAGGGGAGACTTTTCTCTGTCAGAGTCTATTTGGCAAGTTTAAAAAGGGTCTGCCGGGGCAATGCATTCTTTTCTTTATCTGACTACAGCAGGTGGAGCCAAAACTTTGAATGAAAGACTTAAAGGCAAACCTCGATGCAGCGTGACATTCATAGCGGGAGAAGAGCAGGCTCTCGCAATATAAAACGGGGAAAAACATTGTTGACATATAAATCCCACGGCTGTGGTCTCAGAGGGCCAGCCATGCCAGTTAAGACGGGGGACAGAGAGGCATCAGCAGAGAAGAGCCGGAGGGGCGAAAGCACGAGAGAGCTTCCAAGCCCACCATGCAGTGGGTGTTTCTTTTTTTTTTTTGTGGCATTTCAGCCTGTTCCACCACCACCAGCCCTCAGCCAAGGGCTCCAAACGCAAAAAAAAAGGACAGCAGAGGCACCAGTACACAGCAAAAAAAAAAAAAAAAAAAAGGAACGATAAATAGGAATCAAACAGGAACTAAAGAGTGTTTTTCTTCAGATGGCTCAAGGCACAGGCAAAATTTTCCACTGACAGGTGTTAGATACAGGAACAAACCAGATGATCCATTCATTTTTTAAGGCTTGTTTTGTACGGGTCTTCAATATTCATGACTAATCATCACACCATGCAAGATTCTCACTCCTTGAACTACAAACTCGCCCGCGAGCTAGCCATGTCTCGGGAGCTTATTGCTTGGCTTTATTATGGTTTTATGATTACATGGCAGTTTTACCAACGAGTATGGGAGGCATAATTCTTAAAAGCAACAGAAAAATGAGGGTACTGCATTGTTAACTATGCACCTTTGCAGTGCATTTTAGATCAACAGAAAACGGAACACATGCCACCGGTTTAAGACACGCTGCAGCAGAGTAGTTTCCCCTTCCAATGTGTGCAGATGTGACTAATCCACCTCCATTTTTGGGGGGATGTTACAGTGAAGTACAACTTAAAGTACAGGCTTCAAGTAGAGTCCCATTGGAACTGGAGGTTTAGTAATATGATGCTGGATGTTCGACTTCGAACTTGATCGATGTAAGGCGATACTGCAGACTGAGGCAACCAAAGTTATTTTACTTATTTTAATGATGTAAAATCGTATTTTTTGAGGATTGTTAATGTAAAGAAATGGCAAACCTGTTCCACATTGCGTGTTTTTAATTGTTCATTTTTTTGGGGGGGATATTTTGGGAAATCTACTCAGCTAAAAAAAAAATATATATATATAAATAAATAAAATAAAAAGAAGAAAGAAAAAAAAAAACAGGATGAGGATGGGTAAAGGACGAGGAGGACAGGGAGACGGGGACGGCTGCAACGAGGAAGCCTGGTATTGAAGATCCTTGCGGTTGCCATGGTAGCCCGCCACAACCGTCAGTGGAGGCGGCGAAGTTACTTTACCTTCAGGGGAACAGCAGAGGCAGAAGGGGAGAGGTCTTCGACGTTGCATCCCCACAAAGGGCTCAACTTCCACAAGACAGAGGGAAAGAGTGCGAGGGAGTGAAGGCAGATGAATTCAGTGGTGGGAAACAGAGAACAGATGGGAGGCAATAACGCAGGAGAAAGAAGAGCGGAGACAGCAGAAGACAGTGTGTGGGAGGCATTGGGGAAGGAGGGAGAAGGGGGGAGTGTGATGAGGAAGAAAGAACATTGAGGAGAAAATCAAAGGAGGGCAGGAGCTTTGTGAGAGGAAGAAGACTATTCACCTAGGGAGAGGAGGTGGGAAAGATCAGCACTGAGGTGTGAGGGATGAAAAAAAATGAGTAAAATAGGAAACAATGAGAAAACAGAGAGAATGGGGAAAAAACAATCCTGTTTGATCTTGCATCTGTGAAGCTTAAAGTACAGCTCCCTTAATTAAGTCGAATATGAGATGGGATAGAATGATGTTTATTACAATCAACAAAACGGTTTAGTCCCTCTATTAAAGCTATTGTCGATCATCAGGAGATCTGTCTCCAGTACAAACAATAATTGATATTTCTTTAAAATATGTTTCAGCCTGGAATGGAATACCGATAGCCCCGTGGCTCAGGTTTAGACCCGCTCGATGAGTTTTGAAGTGTGGCAACTTGTGATGTGTTAATGAGGTGTTTTTTATTTTGACATGCGCACACAAGACAGATATTTTCCTAAAAGGAGGAGGAGCCGTATTCAATGAAACCCCAAACACAAAGATTCAGTGCTAATCGCTCTTCTTTGCTATAGCGTGCAGATAGGGACCGGTGGGGTCAATAAACTCAACCGAACTTGGACAATCTTGAATCGGTGGCGGTGGGGAGGGGGAAGGACAAACTGGAAGCTGTCCTTAACTCCCTCCCGCACGACGAGCTGTGGCCGATGGGCCGCTCATCCAGCCAACGGCTCATCGAACCCGATGCAGAACAAAACTGAACGCTTCAGATGCTCCTCTGAGCCCACGGCCATCGGACTGTTAACAGCAGTCTGGACATACGACTCTGACCGGCCGGAGGTGCATCTGGGCTCACTCATTCACACACACGTCGTACTTCCGTTTTCTTTTGTATTTTATTTTTTTTATCCTTGGTGTTGTCACTCCATTCTCATTTATCCCATGTTGCTTTTTTTTTTCTTCATCCTCTTATGTATTTTTATCCTTGCTGTTGTTGTTGTCACTTGTTTTATATTTATATTAATATTTATTGATATTGTTAGTGTTGCGCTGCTGAGACGAATGAATTTGTCTATGGGGATCAATAAAGTACTATCTTATCTTGTCTTAAATCCCTCAATTTGAACTCACCCAGCGCAAATTCACATTGTGAATGCAGAAACAGAATATATCTATGATATGAGGAATAGCACTATTTAAGTGTTGCAGTGGGTCTTTAAGTACAATAGGAAAAGCACGAGTCTCACATATGTTAGGACACGTGAGATTTGCATATTCTTCCATCTGTTTTTCTCACACAAGGTGGAAGGCATAAATGTAATATTAAGTGCTTTTTAGGCATTTCACTATACTTTTGGGGAGGAAGCGCTCCTAAATATTCCTGCATGCGTTTTGAGGCGTTGGAATACAACCCAGATATAGACCGCTATCAATATAATTTTTATATTCATTGTGTGCGATGACTTCAAGTATCGCCGAACGAAGAGGCTTCGGGCTCCAGGGAGAAAGTGATTGAGAGAGACATCAGTAAACTCCTTCAAGGGGGTATCACAGAGGGAAAATAGAGAATATCTGTTCTGACTGGCTTCCCGGTCCTAATTAAATGTTGAATATGAAACTGTCATCGCACTTCCTTCGCTTTACCATAATTATTAAAGCAACGTTGTATAGAGCAGCAGAGTTGGAGCAGCCTCTGCTGATACCACTTGTTAAACAGGCAGTGCTGCTTCATGATGATACTGATTAAATATTTAGGTGTTGAGCTTTAACTGAAATGTGAAAATAACTTTTTCAGTTGAGAAGGGCTTTGTTTTAGAATCTGATGACTTTCTTGGCTTGTTTTCAGACGAGCTTGTGCTCCTGCGTAAGCAACTGTGGGGATGAGGATGACGAATTAGGCTGAATCCCAATGGGCAGCATTGCTTGCCGAAGTGTTTGTAGGGTCAGCGAGCACAAAAAAAAAAAAAAAAACTCTGATTGCAGCCTAGGATTTTTTTCATCTGCAGAGCCAATTGCAACATAAACAATTTCGTCAAAGAAAGACCAAAAAGACACAATGACCAGCTAGTGATGATGAGACAAGGATCAGTAGTTATAAAGAATCGTATCAACATTCATATCGAACGAACTGCACGTTAGTAAACACTCCAGAACAAAAAAAGGTACGAAGCTACATTTCCTTTACAGGTCTTCCCCTTGGTGTTTTTTCTCTCGAAATTTACTCTGGAGCTAATTGTTACCAGCTGATGCCACATATCTCATTGTCGCCATGGTTTATTCCCTGAATTAATAATGTGAATTAATTGGATAAATCTGAAGGGAATGTCTGTTTGCAGAGTCACGGTTTGTTTATGGAATTTAATGAGTTCAATCGATCTGATTATGAAGGGCAGATCTATACAATATAGCATATTAAGATCTGAAACAATAAATGAACAAAAGGGTATCAACTGTAATCAATACTTTTCATGTCTTTGTTTAAACATCGCTGGGTGATATGAATGATATTTTACGACGGTTTCAAACACAGGCCCCATCAGAGCGAACATCTCTCAAAGACCATTTGACGTCGGGTCCGGCTTCCTACGGTCAGCCCATCTGGCCAAAGCTGAGGTGACTTGGGCTTTGCCCTGAAAGTCCGAAAGGGGATGACGTTTACCCTGACATGATGTGGCTTTCCCTTTATTCAGGGGTTGCACTCAACACGAGGTCATTAATTTTGATTTAACAGTCAATTCACATTTGAAACAAGTCACTTAAGTCAGCGGTCCCCATCCATGTGCTGGGCCGCGGGCCATTAGGCCACAGAACGTTTGAATTTTTATTATTTTTTTTTATTTTTTAATTGATTATCAGTCTAGAGATGTTTTATTTTGAAAAGTGACTTCTGTGCGGAATGATGCACTGACGAATGCATGCGCCTGTGCCTCTTGACAGGTCTCGGTCACGTGATAGGCTACCAGCCGTGAATCGAGCTTGTCCGTGCTAGTAGAAGATCAACCGCTGGACGTTGCAAATATTTATGGCCTTAAAAGTATGTTTCAGACCGTGCCAGTGTTCTAGATTAAAATCAAGGCAGAATATCCTAAGATGGCCAAAAAAACCACCGAAAACCCTGCTTCCATTTCCAACCTCCCATCTTTGTGAAGCGGGATTTTCTGCAGTGACCGCAAGCAAAACAAAACCACGGAGTAGACTGGAGGTACGGAACACACTTCGGGTGTCATTGTCTCCCATTACTCCCTAGATGGGACCGGCTCATTGCAGAGAAAAAAACTAAGGGCTCCCGCTAATTCTCATTATTATTGTTAAATTGACTTGTTCACCGTTTTATGTAGAAATGATCAGTATTTCTCCTATGTTGAATGCAGTGATTGTGAGACATTACATTTCAAAATAAACTTCATCTGCACAGTCACTTGAATCGGGTTTTTTATTCTAATTATTTCTTATTAGAAAGGATAAGGATTCTTGTTCTAAAATAAATAATTTTGTTTATGGAGATGTCATTGATTATTAATTTATGAACAAAAGGTTTATTTATATGTTTATAGTCAGTTGAGGCTTGCATTTGACATAAGACCACTGCGGGTGATTTATTATTAGACGACATAAACGATAATTGCGCAAAAGTGGGTTGGAGCAAATGAAGGCCGGTCCGTGAAAATATTGTCTTCGATGACACCAGTCCGTGGCACAAAAAAGTTTGGGACCGCTGACTTAAGTCAAATAAATCTTCATTTGACAAATTTAACACTGAAAAAAACAGCTGAAATAACTGCAATGATGGAAACAATACGTCTAAAAATGGAACCCCGGTAGTGTATAAAGAAATACATTAGCTTTCCGGTTCCCTATCTATCCTCCCAATACGCACAACGCATCACATAATTAGCACAAACATGAATGGTGAGTTAACAAAGAAGGTTAAATAGTTGCAAATCCTCAAGCATACATTTTCCACGACACAACCCGAGCACAGCAGACACACTTGCATCCAAGATTCAAGAGGTAAAATTAATTAACCGTTTTCACAATACACTCTTGACCTCGAATTTCATTATCTGAAGCGGCTGTCGGTTGATGACCAGTTTCCCATGCAGTGATACAAATTACACTGCGAAAAATGTCTTTTTGTACATTCAAATGGTCACAACAAATCTCAAGGTGTCATCTGTCTGATGAGTAACAACCACGAGGACAAAACCACAGGGAAGCAAGGCTGCTGCTTTAATATGTCAAAATGCACAAAGATCTCTAATGGAGAAAGTCCTGACATGAGTGACAAACCGCAAACATTTGCATTTTCCTCATATTCAAGCAAGAGCCTTGGACTTTGTGTGTAGGAGACATACACCACGGAAACACCCGGTGAGACACTGTTAACCATTGATCAGCCACATCTTAAGACAAAGCAGCTAAAGGTCGACGGTTGCAACACTGAATTAGTTCACTCTGGAATCCACACTTTGACGAGGGAGTTACGCAACTGAGCGGGTATGAGAAAGTCAGGGAAGCTGGAAGGGTTGATAGGACAGCAATGTGGCAGCAGAAAAGCTGTGAGGGGCAGCTAAGAGTCTACTACTAAAAAGCCGGGGTGCTGTCAGTAATATCGAGACGGCTGTGACATTTGCATGTGGCGCTGCATTAGCCGCGCTGAAAACGTGCCAGCATGACAGTCGCTCAGCTGGAACGCTTCTGTTTCTGTAGCGTCTTGCGTCAAAGGACAATGCTGGCAATTGGCCACATTGTTTCCTGTTGTGGTTTCACATTTGTACAACACTGTGCTGTATTTTATTTTTCAAACCGCAGCAAACGAAATACTTCAACTTTCTTTTGTTCCGCCTTCTGTTAACAGCCTTATAGAGGAGTTTTTATATTCAGCCTGTGTTTAAAACTCCAAGTTACATCATACTGCCATGTATTATTTAAGATTTTTTTTTTCAAGCTTTAAGTACATCAGTGTATTTTTAGTTTACGCTTTTTTTAATGGAAGTGGTGAGAAAAAAAAAAAATCATGATTCTATGTGCTTTTCAAAAAAAAATGTCTATCTTGGTCATCATGCCGGCACTGTTGATAAAGGCGTAGTATCTCTTTAACTCTTGCGCAAGGAGGGGACCCTTGCTGGCAATGTTATTAAAATGCTCAAGTATGTCCTGTCAATCATGCTGGTTAGACGTCAGTGCGATCGTTTCTATCTTATTTTTGGGTTCTATCATTGCCGTATGTTGGTCTGTCTCTGACGCAGTCTAAATGGCGTGCTGAGGAATGACAAATAAATCTCAATCATGAATTCGTTCATTCAATATTAATGACTTTACAGAGATCTGAGGCAGTCTTAACAGGACAGCATGTGGCCAAGAATCTGATGTGCGTTTGATGTGGAGTGTCTGAACTCAGAACCCAGCGAGGAGGGCGGGGAGGGTGGGGGAGCAGGGCGGGAGAATCGAAAAAGTATCAGACAACTCATCAGACAGCCAGCCAGTCAAGGTCTAGATGAGGGGTAGAAAGCTCAAAAATGGCTAAATAAAAAGGAGGGGGTGGGTGAGGGTGGGGGGGGATGGTTAGCCTTGAGGTTAGTTTAAAAGCGACAGATTTGAAATACATACCGCCCAGATGCAAGTCCAGGATTTCACTGTAATTAGAATCTCCCCAATAGTCTACAATGACAGGGATATATTAGAGATAGGAGTTAATTCACACAGCCCCAAAGTGGGCGCGTGCGCACGCGCACACACACACACACACCCAACATATCATGCTCGTTCTTGCACGGACATACACACCGCAGCGACATTCTAGACAATGTCGATCAGTGGTTTAGGATAGTGCATGATACAAACACAGACTGTGTGGTCGCATTTCCCAAAAGTTTGACAGGCGGCTACATAGATTTGCTGCATTGCCATTAACTGGCTCAGTCTGCTTAATCTGTCTCTCAAAAAATGATAAATAAAGCCATTTTTGCACGCTGCGCGGTATGACGAAATTGAGAAGAATTTGAATATTCTGTCCCGACCGGAATAAAAGTGTAATTTCCAGAAGATAGCCTTGTCATTCTTGGTTATTTCTGAATGAAAGAGCAGCTGGGTCTTGAGCAAGTCTTTGAGCACAACAGATAGTGTCGATGCAGCTCTGGATTTGCTGTTACTAGTTTCCAACATTGCAATAATGAGCAAACGTCTGTATCAAGGCACTCAGCCACAGCAAATATGGGCTGTAAACACTTTTATTGTAATAAAATGATCTGTCGGCCTGCAAACCAATCGCCAATTTGTGTTGTTACATAGGGATTACGCTTCTATAATCTAACTCGATTTGAGTCTCGAGTACAGAAACTTGCGTCGCCAAGAGGCGGTGGGCACACACTCCAGAATGAGCACACACACACAAATCTATGTCAGGACACACATTCTCCTGATTGCATGCAGCGTACCGACGAGGGCGGACGTTATGGACGGACAACATGTTTAGAGGTGGAGAACTGGTACAGTGTGTCACCACAGATGAATTTGACATAAAACTGTCACATGTCAGATTAAAAAAAAAAAAAAACTACAGCAAATCTAATACCTGATCTTCTTTTGTGCTGTTTGGGTAATGTATATGTACCTTTATACAATCCTTTAAGAGAGTAGAGTAGTAAACATGTTAAGACATACTCAGACATTGGATTCGCAACTGAAATTATAAGTGCTTTGATCGGTGGGAAAATTGCAAAGTTAAGAAAATCACAAAAAGATGTGCTCGCCCCTAATGAACGTATGTATGTAGAAAACAGTTTTGGTAGCTAACGGGCACAATTACTCGGGGTGTAACATGTATGTCGAGGATTTTAAGGAAGACCAGAGTGACAAATATGAGTCCTCTTACAAACAAATATATAAATAAGAAAAACATGCGGCACTGAAAGAACATTTTGTGCCACTCAACATGGTTCGGGCTTCACCCACTTATAAGACAGTGACAAATAGCAAAAAGTGTGCCACTCGCTAGCAAATAATGTATTCTTAATCTGGGAGGAACAGTCTCTGTGACAGTCCCTTGTCTAGAATAATTTAGGTTTATTACTTGGGGAAACAAAGACGTCTACGCGCGCTGATTTATGCTCCAGCGGTACAGCAAGAGCAGTAAATGCAGGCAGTAATTTCAAAGTTATCTAAAGCAATTGTAAAGCAATTAAGACATTATAGAATCCTAATTGTCAATAACATTATTTAAAGACCCGGAACAGCCTGAATGTGTGTGATGTGAGGAATTTGTCAGATGTTAGATGCATGCCCGTGGAATAAATGGCCTCTAAAATAATAAGAGCCGCGTTGGTGTCGGGAAATTACAGTTTGAAATTCATTAACTGTGAATTGGTAATATTGAAACTCTTTGGGCCGCACAGGAGAGCCTGATCGGTAAGAAGAAATTGTGTACCTGCTTCTCCCCGTAGCGCTTTCTCCACCGCCACGCCTCTCTCTTCCAGCTGCCTCTGTTTCTCCTCCACCTGCTCCAGCTGTCTCTGGATAATCTGAAAGGACAAGGGAAGGGGCTTAAGTGTCACATAATTGTTGAAATGCACACACGTGCAGATGAATTAGCGTGGATTATCTCAGATGGCCACAAGAAAAAAAAAAAAAATTAATCTCCTGCTAATTACAAATGATTTGTCTGAGAATGTCTTGGGGGGGAGAAGGTGCAGGGGTTACTCGTCATCCTTCATTCACGCGAGAGACGTATCCTGGCTAAAAATAAAAGCACCATACGAGGTGTTGCTTATTACAACCGTATTGACGACTGCGATCTGAAGGATATTAAAAATAATTTCACGGCTTCAACTAAATAAAGTTCCGCTGTCAACACCGTATTGTCACTGATTATTGCTGGTGATGGATGGGAAAAGCAAGTCTGTGTGTGTGTGTGTGTGTGTGTGTGTGTGTAGAAAAAAAAAAAATCAGCAAAATATTTACTGTAGTGAGAAAACGTTTAAAAATAAACCAAAATAAGAATAAATAATAATAAAATAAATAATATAATAGAATAATATAAATAATAAATAAACCAAGAAAGTTTCATGGAGGAGTGTCTTTAAAAGCAACCCACGGATAAATAAAACAAATGAAGAGATACAGTGCAGAGTTAGAAAGAAGCATATGCAGACATATTTGGTTGGTTTTTTTTGGTTGTTTTTTTTTTTTGGAAATGGATGCAGGAAGGCAGGATAATATTTCAGGTAGCCGTCGCTCTGGAAGGCGTGGGTTTCATCTCCTGCTCAGTTCTGATTCAACTGACTGGAGGCCCAACTGAGGGCCAGTTCAACCATAAATCTCGCTGGATCAACAAAAGACAGGATCAGACATCGAGTTTTCGACGTGAGCACGCTCTTACGTTGAGTATCAGAGTAAAAGAACTAATGAATACAAAAATCAATCAATCAATCAAGCAACGAAGAAAGGCTTGTTTGTATATTTCAAGCACATATTGATACACGCTATTCACATGTTAACGCCCCTTTCTGAGTGTTTAAAAGGTTTTATGGCAACACTGTCAATCACAAGCCGAAGTTGAAAACCCAGAGATGAAAACGTAGCGCAAATAAATCTGCAAGGCGCAGATGAGTAATCTCAATTTCACCAATTTATGTCGGTCATGTTAACAAACAGCCAATGTTTCAGACGTCCCATCATAGGTGTTAATGTAAGTTTGTATACTGCTGAATCTTCTGAACATACCAAGTTCCTTATAAGGAATACTAATATGACATTTTTTCCACATTATCTTATTGTGGTCATGAACAAATAGTGTTTTTTCCACATTAAAATGAGGCAATTAGCAAGAGGAAGCTAAAAAAATATACTCACTAATGGATGCTGTGAAATCACAGCGTGGACCTTCCATCCGTGTCATAAATATTAGTAATAGTTAACTTTAATTTGCTATAAAGGGCTCACATGAAGGAAAGGGGTGTCTCGTCACGAGTAGCACCTGTAGGGATGAAGCAAGCCGCAACTTGAGCTGCTTTTCTTACTGCGCGTCTCATCTCAGCCCTTTATCAATGTTCTAATTTCCAAATCGGAGCTTGCTTTTGTCTACATTTTCAGAAGCAAGGTCACGCAGAGTTGCGTGTTATTTGTTTCACCCGCTCCCCCGCCCACCTGTTCAAATCGGTTCGATATCGGATTCACAGACGGTAACTGGGCTGATCCAGCCTCCATGGGGAAAACACGACCTTCGAGTCAGCCGGTTCTCCCTCGCCGCCGCGGGCCCCTCTCATCATACACCGGCGGGCTCTTTGCCGCGTGCCATGAATAGCGCTCGTGCAGAGAACGAGAATCTTGGGCCAACATCAGTGAGAAGGAAACGCCAAACATTCCAGCGCAATTATTGCGTCTTTGGTTTCGCCGAGGCTCCTGCTGTGCCGGGATATGCTTCTCGTGGATTTGTACGGATTGTAACCCCCTTGGGGTTGCAGAGAGTCTTGTTCCCATTCTTTCCCTTGCGATCAGCACCGATCTCATCCACAGAATCCAAATGATGTACAGCAGATTCACGACCGAGTTCGAGAGGCGCGTATCGGTGGCAAGAAGTGGTCGCCGCTGTTGACTTACCTGGGCTCTGTGCAGTCTCTTGAGCTCCTCCTGTTTAGCCTGCCGCCGCGCTGCTTTCTGGACCTTTCGCGTCAACTTAGCATTCAGCTCTTCTTCCGTGTAGGTTTTCTGGAATAGCACAAAAAGAGAGGAACAAAATTTGAATTTCACTTCCTGAAAATTCTAATGTGCTTCATTGAACTAAGGCCCTTCAAAAATGAAACAAAAGGATATAAAAATGAGACTAAACTGGTCTTCTGAGTACTGAGGGAGGACATATAAACAACTATATACTCTTCCTGTTCTACACGCTGGGATTCTCACTCAGCTATCGTTCCTCTCGGCTTCACAATGTCATTTACGGTGACGAAAAGTCAGATATCGTGTGGGGGAAAAAAAACAGCATCTTTTGTTTGCAAAGTCCGACTAGTGAGGACGCAGGAAGGAAAACTGACAGAAACAGCATGACAGTCCAAGTTAAGCAGGTTAATATCAGCACTGGTCAGACAGCAGCAGCTGCAGACATCAGGATGATGCAGCGACAGGAACGGTGTGACTTGAAAAGTGAGAGCATTTGGTTTTTCTTTCTCTTTTTTTTGGTGCAGAGTGGAAATCCAGCAGCGAGCAGCTCGGCTGCGTCCCAACTGGCTCATGCATTAGCGTGCTCAGACGGTGTTATGGGTCAACTGACACATGCGCGCAGGGATAGGAGGAATAATGGTGTTGCGGATGGGAATGTATGAAATACTACCTTTGTGGCGTACGATCTCTTGAACGCCAGTGCGTGAGGGACATAAACAGACTTGGGGGAAGACAAAAAAAAATAATGAAGAAACAAACATGATACAGATGTTATGACAAAATGGGTTAATGGCTATGTTAAAATGGACAACATAATCATCTAAAACATCCAAAAAAAAAAAAAAAACATACTTTTTAAGTACCACCACAACAGGCAATGTTAATAACCCAAAAAAACAAAATGCGACAGCATTATTAAATCTTTATTAATCAGGGCCCATGAGTCAAATATTGGACTAAATCCAATCGGGCAATCTGTAAAAAAAAAGATATAAGATTCCTGACTTACCATAAAGGTTCAGGTTGAGGTTTCTTCAGAACTTACTAGTATCTACTGTACAACCACCAGGACTGCATCTGACACACTCACGTATCTAAAAACTGCGACATCACGAGTCTATCCTGCTAAGACGGTCTCTTATACAATATTAATAAATGAAATAAAATTTAAACAAACTACAGGCCCGGGAGGCATGACACACCATGACGGTAGCGGAATAATTCTAAGAAATCAGGGCACCCATTGTTTTACAGTGAAAGTTTTTGGCAAAATTATTATTATTATTATCAACAGCTACTTTTCTCAAAAAGGATCTTTGGATGTTTGAAGTAAGTCAGCCTTTCCCTGCAGGTTTGCAAACGAAAATAATAATAAAATCATACAATTTGGGGTTTCTTTTTGCTAATATCCAACATATGCCCAGATCTTTGTCATATTCAACTAACTTTCAGGTGATTTATTGATACATTTCATTAAATGTCACTTACTTATTTTCACCCACATATTACCCAATTTTCTTGGGTATTTTACAGTATTTTCTTTCAAATCACAGAATAAAATTGGGTAGTGTCAAGAGCTTTTCGGTAATGAGTGTGCCGTGATTAAACGAAGACATGCCTCCGGCCCGAGACTGATATCTATCTGAATCACGGGAAACACACAAAGTAGGCAGGGGGAGGAAATAAGCTTGAATTTCTCTCCGTAAACATAATGATTGCAAATGGATTCAGTAGGAGAACTCATGTTAATGAAATATGGGTTTGTGTGTGGAATATCTGGAGTCCTAATATAAGCGAAGCTTTTAGCACACAACATTAATGTTTCCATATTTTTGGATATGTGGATTCACACATTCAGTCGTTTATATGTCGAATTACATCAGATGGGTCATCTGTAGTGGCTGCAAGATGTGTGCGTTTTGCTTTAAAAAAAGCAATACAGGGGAAATCCCCATAAGCCTGAGTCAGATGTAGGTTTTTAATGATTGTGAATGAAATATCAAAATTATGTTTATTTGAAATTCAATATTATTCGCCCCCTCACAGCAAAATACCTCCTCATTGGCTTTCTCCTTCTCTCGTTCAACCTCTTTTTCACGTTCGCTTTCTTTCTGCCTCCCTTTCACCCTCCTCCTCTCCTTTTCCAATTTCTCCTCCTTTATTGCCTCCTTCTGCATGCCCGACACTAGGTCAAATATGTCCGTGTGCTGCTAGTGGTGGAAGGAATTATTTAGAAGAAAAACGTTTTAGGGGGTGTGTGTCATCTGCAAACACGTCCGAGTAGCATCAAGAGCTAAAGCCCTTGCTTTTGACTATTTTATGGAATAAAGATGGAAATGTATCTTGTTTCATTATGACATCGATGCAAACCTTTCCAATGCCAAACTTAAAACCTGAACCATAAGCAAAACTCATTTTGATTCCGTGGTCAGAGACAAACCCTTTCCAAAAATATAGAAAGTGAGGTTTGTCAACTGTGATTCATTCCTCATTAAAATTCTGATTTTGATTTCAAATGCTCTATTCTGAGAGGAGTCCTTTAAAAAAAGGGAAATCAAATCACAATATAAATGATTTTTTTTTTTTTTTGCTTAACCGTGTGTCATCTCTTCTCGGCTCTATCGTTACTCACGTCTGCTTTTGACTTCTGGGACGATCTCTCCAAAACGTCATCACACGACAGGTCTGAATCCTCGGAGAAGCTCAAGTTCCGGCGCGTCTTAAAGTCTGAAACTTCAAATGAGAAAAAAGTCATATTAAAATACGATGAAACGCGACGTGGCATTCAAAAGACACTGGAGTCCAGAGACCGACATCTCCCACCTGACGCTTTTCCGAGAGGCGACGTCCTCTTTTTCCCGGAGTCCTGAGTAGTGGAGCTGGACGATGGCGTGCTGGGACAAGATTTGTCGTCTTTCTTCTTTTTGTCCTTCTTGTAGCCCGAGAAGACAGCTTTCCACAAGGACTTGTGTTTGGGCAGTGTCTCTTCCGTGCCGGAGAGCCTGCCGCTGTCGTTCTTGGCCTTTTTCTCTTTTTTGTTTTTGCGAGGCGAGAAGAGCGAACTTCTCTTCTTGCTCTTGCCCGTGGAGGAGCTGTCGGACGATGCGACCGAGCTGTCGAGGCTCTTGTTGCTGCTGAAGAAGCGCTCAGGTAGGGTCTCTGCTTTTTTGGACTCCAGGGCCTTTACGGCTGATGTTTTGGGAGACGGCGCAGGTTTTTTTGCCTTTTCGTCGGCAACCGGCGTTGCACTCCACGCCACTTTGGGAGAGGCACCTTTTTCAGGCTCCGATTCTTTCATTTTATTCAACTGCTTGGCCATGGCTTCCTTCAGAACCTGGCTCTTAACAGACTTTTCCCTGGCTCTCATTCGCTCCTCTGCGATTTCTTTGGCTTCCGGAGAAAAACGCGTTGCCCTCTGGGTCTTAGCACCTGGGTTGATCGGGATGTTGGGTTTGCCGTTTTCCATTGCCAACGCCAGATGAAAGGGAGGTCTCTCTCTTCTGGGCTTACTGGTCGGCGGAGTGTAGAACTTGTTCATACTCGTTTCTGGTGTCCGCTCATCGTACGACTCCTCCACGTCGTCGGCAAACGGAATCTCCTCCACCGTTTCCACGAACGACTTCCTCGTCTCCTCTGCTCGCGGCTTCTTCTTTTCCCTCATGACGACCGCGGGAGGCGTTTCCGGATCCGGCGAGACTTTCCTGGGTGCGGGCTTGGGCCCGGACGCGGGGCTGAGCTGGGTTCTCGGCGCAGGAACCGGAGCCACGGCTGTCCCTCGTTCTTTGGCACGCTCACGCGGGGGGTTTTCCGACCCGTTGCTCCACGGCGCCTGGTGTCTCTGCTGCCTGAGAACTGCTGGAGATTGATTCGCAGGCACAGGCGGTGGAGGACTGGAGGGCGGAGTGAGCATGGCGGACTCAGATGTGTTATAGCCGTCGCTGTTTGCTGTTTGACTTGTGACCAGACTCCCGTTCAAACCCAAGCCTGAGCTGCTGCTGAGGTCTTTCTTGTCAGAACCGTTGCTCTTGGGCTCAGAGGGAACGACGGGCGTGATGACTTGACCCTCCAGAGTGATGTTGAGCCTGCGAATCACAGCGCGGCCGGTAAAGGCAGGCTTTTGTTCCTGTGACCAACTCTGCGTCTGTGTCGCGGGAGGGCTGGAGTCTTGCGTCGGTTCTTTGATGACGCTTTTCTCTAAGATTTTACTACTGCGATCCAAAGGAGAAAGTCCGAGGCTCTTTCTGATCTCTGCGCTTTTCAACCAGAATTCCTCGATAATATCGGTCTTCTTCGACGGAGTTTCTTCCGTTGAGGAGTCGTCCGTTTTTGAGGCCTCAGGTGTGTCGCTGTCCGATTTGGCCATGGGTGTGGAAGTGACAGCTGGAACGGGTTGAGTCCTTACGGGGGAGTCCGAGCTGAGGGGAGATGAGGGTTCGTGGCAGGGCAATGGCTGGGCACATATCGGAGAGAGGGGGTTGCCTGTCAGAGGGCAAATGGAGCGCTGGGGGTGGAGTGGAGATTTGGGTATGGTGGTCTCCGGTAGCGGAGTGGGCTGAGAGCGGATCGGTGAACCCGCCGGTAACTTTGCGGGAGATGTGACGGGTGAATTGGCCGGAAGGCTGGTGGGCGATTTGGCAGGTGTCAGGGACGGCGGTGAGGCGGGCACTGACAGAGGACTGGCCTCAGGAGTTGGAGAAGGAACGGGAGAAGGCTCGTGCACGGGTGGGGGTGAAGGGCAAAGAGGAAGGTCGGCAATTGGGGATAGAGGTGACCGCTCCAAAGGAGTTTCTGCAGGAGCAGGAGGTTCTGGGACAAAGTGAGTCGCTGGAGACTCCATGGGATCGGCGGGCAGCATCTGAGGAGGCTGGTGTTAACGGGAAAGATCAGGATTTATCCGATATAAAGCATTTCAAACCTCTGGCATAATCGGCAAAGCCTTATCTCACCTGTGTATCTGCTTCTTGAGGTGGGATGAGAGGAGAAAGGATGACATCTTCCTCTTTCCACACAAGGCCAAAGCTCGAGATTTCTGAATGAGTGTATTGTATTATGCATGTGGGTACAGGCAGATACATATGTATATTCAAAGCAGATTTGAACGAGTGCTCGCATGACATATACCAGTGCTTGAAGGAATTCCCTGACTTTCAGGTATTTTCTTGTCTTCGGGAAGTGGCTCGCTGTGGACCGACGGATGCAAACGGGCCTCGGCTTCTGCATCCGAGGGGATGTCATCTACAATTTTTAGAAATGATACTATGACTATTCATAAAGTAACAATAATATATTATGGGTGTGTGAAAGCGTTGTTCATGATGCATGTTACCCTGATCCATCTCTGTACCAGGCTCCATATCTGGACTGTCTGCTTCGGCCTCCAGGTCATCTTCCTCGCAGGGCTCTGGTATGACAAGCGTACGACATTAAATAAGACAATGTGAAAACAGACCTTGAGAATAACTGAACAGCAGTAATAGCTGCTGGATTTAAACACCAATTTAAAGGCGGAATCCGAGTCGAGGTTGAGAAAAGGCAGGAAAAAGCCTCCGAAAGCAAAATCCTCTCCCTTTCTTTCAACTCGTAACGAGTAAAAGTTTTCCTCCAGCAAGACAAAAAGTTAGTTGAAGCATTCAAATAAATCCTATACAGTGAGGCTATCAGTGTGAACAGAGGATGGAACATAGGGGCGTGACGGAATAGACACATGCCCACACACGCACACACACACACATACACACACGCACACACACACGCACGCGCACACAAACACACACATATATATTTATAAATATACACATACGTAGATATATATATATATTTACATAGATATATATTTATATATATGTGTGTGTGTGTGTGTGTGTGTACACCACACACATACACACATATATAAATTATATACATATCACGAAGCAAGAGCACACCCACATTAACTGGATGAGTAAGAAGCCTAAGAACAATTCCTCATGTATAAAAAGTGTTATGGCGGAGACAAATTTTCCGAGTAAATATAACACTTGTATGTTGCAGATAACTCGTGCAATTAAAGTTAATTTCAAATCACCAGCTGGAACTGTGTCTGAATTCACTTAATGGGCCGGCAATCCTTAGCTACAGCAGCTGCTGTGCCACATTACCAATCAGGATGAGAGACAATGACGTTGTTGGTGTTTTCGAACTGGAGTGGCTCATTCTCCTTTCAATCCGCAAAGATGAAAATGCATTTTATAATACTAAAAAAACATGACTAATAATCTTTGATGCCCCGTTTGCAATACCCTTGTGGAAGCCTAAAGGATACGTGCGAGGGATTGGAACGTGAAAGGTGAAAATACAACTCGCTGCAAAGAACCGTGAGAGCGGAGATTGTGGTCGCGGCCTTATGGCGTGCTTGCATGCTTGTGAGTGCGCATGCTCTGGGAAAGGCAAGCCGATACACAGACATATCGATAGATAAGCAGATGTAGGGCTTTTTCTTTTCAACTATATTTACTCAAGAGTGTGACCATCAATCCGACAGCTCGATTTACTCATTTTACTTTCATGCAGTGTGATCTTCGCTCTTGAAAAACCGCCCTGACACTCAAATACCTCCCGCTTAAGCTTAGAATTCCGCTTTTCTATTTCTGTTCCCACTCCGGTTTGTTGTTGCACTTAAAGAGTTTCAGGCCACATAAAAACCCTGTCAAAAATTACCCGTCAGCAGAATTCCAGCCATTGCATCGACTAACAGAATGATCGGTGTCTCACCGGTGTGGAATTGCTTTACAATTTAGATCATGCCGTAATTACGTGCACTGACAATAAAAACGTCTCGTATATACTTCATTGTTTTCTTCCCGGCTTTCGGAAAGAAGCACATTCTTGTCAAACAGCAGTGGGATTTTTAACTGAAATAAATCATGGAGGACATCAACAGGAGGCCAATCCGTGTGTCCTGAAAGCCGTTTTATTTTGCTATGCTGAGAACATCGTCCTCGATGTCAGTCATAAGCTATGGTATTATATCTGGCATTACTTTACAAAAGCGAGCAATAATTATCCCAGTTCAAGCGGAGGCTGTTGGTGTGTGAGGTCTAGGGGGGATTGAAGTGTGCCATCACACCATTTGAAAGCAAAATAAATAAGTTAAGCCCTTAAATTGAAACATAGCGCTCCTGAGTAAAGATAGGAAAATACCCAAAAGACAGGTGTACGGGTCTAAGACGGGATGCGGCGATCCCTTTTAAGTCTGTGCTACCTCCAGACATTGACTCCAACCAGACTCGCACGGCTTCGTGTCGGGCGGATGTGTGGGCGGGGGCTACATTCAAACCCAGGAGATACAAAACAATGAGGGATGGATGGTAAGGAAATAACAGTAAGGTAATTAGACACATGGGAAAGAATACAGCAGAACACAAAAGAACAAAGCAAAACCAAATCAAAAAGAATTGACAAGGGTTATCTCTGCACTGGGATGTGGTTAAAGAACTTTTTGTAAACTCCAGAGGACAACGGCGGCTGCAAATCAATGACAAATTAAAACATTGAACATCCAAAAAAATGAGACATTAAAGAAAATAAAGTGCCGCAAGAAAAACGATCAAACCAGAGATGTGCGGGAGCGAGTGGATTAGTGAGGGGATGGGGCTCCTCCCAGCGCAGACACAAACTCACACCAACAGAAAATCGGCAGCCACGCTAAAAACGTAACACTCCGAGGCCTTTCTTGGTTTCGTCTCCTTCGGTTGAGTTACCTGTGGAGGGGGGCTGTGAGAGCTCAAAGGGTTGGGACACTTGAGAGGCCAAACACAGCATACCACCTTTAGCGGTGTCAGAGTCCTTCCGCATTCTCGCCGGACCTGGACTCGCCAGAGGGTCCTGCGGTTGCAGGGCTTGTTGAATCTTTAGGTTCCTCGCTACATGAGGGATTCGGCATATGTCGCAGTGTGATTTGAAACCAAAACAGAAGATGTGGGGCAAAGTGTTCATGGAACACAGGGGGGGAAAAAAAAAAACATGAAGGATAAGAGGGGACGTAAGATGACAGAGGTGGAGAGAAGGCAGAGAGAAAGTTAGAAAACCGAGGAAACAACAGAGATGGCAAAGAGGACGGGTGAGGGGCTACATGCAATATTTAAATCTACAAAAAAAAAAAACAAGAAACATTTTAATCATTATCGTGACGAGATTAAAAATGATATAGTAGAAAATCCCCGCCGTCAGTTAGATTAGTATTCCGAAGCCACTTTCAAAACACATCAGCGGGTTAAACTGAAATTCAGGCAGACTCTTAGAGGAACTTTTACAAGATAGAAAAATGCAAAACAATAACAAGGCCACATAAGAGGGGAAAAGCCACACTCTCATTGACGAAAATCTTTGAAACAGCAGCCCAAACCATCCAGGATAACACTTCATGGTCAAAGTCACAGCAAGCATATCCACAGGCACGCCAGCTGCTACCTTTAAATGTACCCACATCCTCTTCATCTGTAAGGTACTTCTCCAGCCAAAGGCCTGACTGGAGCTCCCTGTCCCAGGGGCAGTAATCCCCCTCTGCCAGCAGGGGGAGATAGGGGCCCAACCACAAACAAAAAATCCACACAGGTACATACACATTGCCAAGATGAGGTGGTGAATGGGAATGGCGACAAAGGAGGAAAGACATAGATGACAAGGACAAACAATTCTGGGACAGAGACATTACACTTGGGACCACAATGTAACCAAATCGAAGTGGACTTCTAGACCGTTTCAATAGTCTGCGACATAAAATACCAGCGTTGGAACAAACTGTGAGGAAAAAAAAACAATTCTACCGTCGCTCGACTCCTCATCTTCTTCATCCTCCTCCTCTTCCTCGTCCTCTTCTTCCAAGTTCCCGTCCCTGCTGTCCACATCATCCGGAGCGTCGTCGTCTCCATCGTCGCTCTGCTTGCCCCGTAGCCCGGCGTGGAGCTCCACGGCCTCCTTCCAGGGAACGCCGCCGAGGTCACACGGGCTGGGAGGCTGCAGCTCCACTTCCTCCTGATCCTGATCTTCCTGCTCATCCTCCTCTTCCATGTCTGATTCTGAGCTACTGTTGGACAGAGGGAGTCCCAGAGCAGCGGGATCAGCGGCTCAGTAACATTAAACCATTTAACAAACTCATCTTTAGCAACATCAGTCGAATGAAAAAAAAATACAATAAATTGTGTGAGTTTAAAAGTGAAAACTAATTTTACTGAAAAGCACACAGAGGACGCTCTGTGCATGCAGAGCATAATATTTCCAGACCTCGCACTTTTTATCATTAATCCGAACACACACACAGAGTTCATTTAAATGGAGAGAGAACCCTGATGTATTTTGGTTTATTTTCTGAGAGTATGACTTCACTGCTTGATATCCTGCCAAGGAAAAGTAATTTAATACTGTTTATGCTCGCCTTCTTCACTGCGGAGAATCTGCAAAATGGGACCCTGACGATTTATGTGCATGTAGTAACGCATGTAATCAATGGCAGTGGCGACTGACACACTTTGGCCCTTCCCCAGGTATGAAATTCTGCACAGCTTGCTTTTTGTCCATATTCTCCAGAAATTAACTATCATGCACGAGACAACCGTTATGTGTGGCTTGCACATCATTATGCCCCCACCACACTCTGACTCACAACCTTAGCCAATTCTTATCTAGAACTGGAATATTTGAGAATAATTGCCAAATAATTACATTTGAACCTCGGCTTTATAAAAATAACAGAATGCGTATTCAATATCCATCACTTAATTGCAAATGACTTTCTGTGTCATTTAATAATACACGATTCCATGCATTATTTGTGAAAAACTAAAAACGTGCCAATTTAATCACATTTTATTTTTCAGCGTTAAAGAATGATATGAATGTGTTGGAGAGACATTAATTCTTTGGTGAAACATTGAATTTTTTGGAGGAAATATTCATTTCATCTTTTGCCATTCTATGTTTTCAAAGAGGACCCAATGAATGAAATAATGGCCTTGAAAATTAATAAAGACACATTTCGATTATACGACCCATGTTCCCAGTCACCCAGGAAGTCACGATAAGTGAAAAAGAGCAATTTTGTTATCATGTAATAGTATTCGTATGAGGGCTCTGCCATTACCTGGAGCCGAGGTCAGCGTCTGTGGCTTTATCCAGTACGCTGCTGAGGTTATGCTCTGCCAGCGTCTCCTCCGGCACCTCCTCCAGCTCCTCTTCCCTCTGCAGGGACAACCGGTAGTTCTCCAGCTCGATTCGCTCCGGAGTTCCACGTAGTCTCTTCGCAATGCTCGGCTCCTGCAGCCCGTTGACCTCTGGAACTGCGGTTGACACAGAGCATAAGGTCGGAGACCCCGAATGAATCCAGAGTATGCGGGTGTCTTGGACAGACGAAGACAGAGAGGGGGAGCAGACTATTGAGAGTGGGAGAAAGAACAACAACGACACTACTGTGCAATGGAAGAGAGATTACGACCCACTACTGCGCCAAAACCATAACTCAGAGCTGAGAAAAAGACCCCTTACTAACAGGTTTATTTCTCTGTGTACAGAAACATATCTATTATGCTCAGAAGTGATTATCAATACAGATGATAAGTTATTTCGTGAGTCCCTAACACCTGTGTGTTGTAGTATAACTTTTTAACTTATGATCTAAAACTTAAATTATTCCCATTAGGACAAAGTGACAAGAACACACTGATTTCAGATCTGTAACTGAATTTATTGCATTAGATCATCGATGATAGATGTTCTACAACACATGATATCAACAAAGACAAAAAGGTTCAACACTTTAAAATAGGCGTTGCTACTAATCCAATTCTAAGAACAAGGTTAGCGCCTTGCCTTTTTCCCATCCTGAGTAGCAAATCTTAAAACTATTATTTTTTTTATTTTTTTTAACCTATATGAAGGACATATGCTATCTTACAAACTACTAAAGCAACACTAAAAGGGGTTTAATTTAAGGGGAAAAATGATCTATCTCTATGTGTTACAATCAATATGTCAAATATGATACGTGATACTTATTTTTTTGGCTGATCGATATGAACCAATCAACCGTGTTTAAATATAAATAACTGGTTTGTCCTTTCAGAAGATACGATCTCTATTTTAAAAGTGGCTAACAATCTAATGCAAATTCAATCAAATAATTTCTTAACTCATTAAATCATGACAACATTTCAATAAATAACAATCAATAACAACATTTCGTTTAAGGAGCACAAAGTAATTATCATGCTCACAATGGAACAGAAAAGGCATGTCTTATACTGTCCGGCATCTACAATTTGATTGCATTATTCTGTTGAAATTACTTGGAGATTTTGGATACAATTATAGACCTACAGCAAATTATATTTGATGTTATTCTACAGTATTTGTATTGAAACATTCTGATGCTACCATACATGCCACAAAAGTAGCAGGCCTATTTTACCTTAAGGTCACTGACCATGTTTCTCTGAACGTTACTAGATTATTTCGATCAACTATCTGTCACAACATACAGTATATCGAGCAAATAATGACTTGCGTCAAAAAAGTTTGACTGGGATGATTTGGGAGACCGGGTCGGCCAAGACAACTGAATACAAGGAGCTATCTATCTGAATAGGGGAGCTAGTTTTAAGCTGCTCTGGTAGGAGGGGGGAAAGGTAAAGCTCACAGAAGTGCTGGTACAGGCGTGTCATCGCAGTCTCAGTAAAAAGTGACAGCGTAGGTGCAAAACATCTTACAGGTGGTGAGAATCGCATCACAAAGCAGGCGCTAAAAGAAACACCACACGGCAGGAAGTAGAGCTGAAGGAGAACATTCACAGGCCACGAGGGGTTACAATCACAGGAGAATTCAGCTTGGCTTTTCATTCAAACACAGGCAGACCAAAATTAACTTCCAGTTACTACTTTGATGCAGAACATAGTGCCAAATGTGAACTTTGACTTGCTCAAAATGGAAAAAAAAAAAAAAAAAAAAAAAAAGACACGGCAGAATTTCAAAAATGTAACCACAAATGGAAGCGGTTATTGACTTATGCAAAATGGTTTGTACTGCTAACTGCTGCCTGGAGAGGTGAGCGGAAGTGATACAGCTTCACTCTATTTAAATTCCAAGCCAGAAAGAAAGGAAGATTCAAAATGCTTCTCTCGATTCTAAAATGACACCACCGGGGTGCTGCTTAGCTCGATTTGCCAATCAAAAGTCCAAAAAAAAAATCAGGTGGAAAAAATGATGTATTCTGAAGAAATTGTTCACTCAGAATCACAAGATTTATAGGAGTGTCTATACAAACCTACTGATATCAGTTGGTAAAAGGAAAAGAAAGGAAGGAAAAGAGGGACGGGGGAGTCATGCTAGAGGTAGTTGAGCAGGATATTGATGGTTAAACAGCAGAGGAGGTAGATGCAGTAGGTGCACAGGAAGGGAGAGTCTAGAGGGTTGTGTGCCACCTGGTGGCAGGTCCAGGAGAGCGAGCGTTGGAGGGTGCGCAGCGAGCCTCCCAAACCCATGGCCAGACGGCGGGGCATAGCCACTCTAGCAATAGAGGAAAGCAGGGTACCTGAGAGAGGGTGGTCGGCCGAGGGGGATGCCACTGCTGTAGCCTTTCCAGGGGCATCCACTGTTACCACTGGAGTTTGTGGTGCCAGGTTCTCCTGCGACAAATGAAAAAGAGCCGATGTCAACATCGCCAAATTGCCGTATGGGAGCTGTGTACCAAAGGAAAAACTGCACGATCAAAGGGCTTCTGCTTAATATGCGGTTTCATTAAGCACATGCTGCCTCTTTTACCGGCAAACAATTCAATTCTTCAGAAGATGCCAGTAAGTGCATTTCTAGCAGGGTATCACAAATAGGTACCTTAGCTGTGATCGGAGCCGTGGAGGGTGCAGGCGCGGGCCTCTTCCGCTGAGCGTAGCCAGACAGACGATAGCAGTAGTGTGGCTTGCAGTAGAATTTCCCTGCAAGATAAAGAAATGACATGACAACCTTTTCCAGCACGCTTTCGGGAATCTCATCTCCAAAGGTATTATCTGCATTCTGCAGAAGCAGACCCTGCGTTTGTCCTCCTTTTTTTTTTTTGTCACTCGGTCAGGACTCTCAGCGGGGTTCAAGTACCACAGTTGATGACAAGAAGATGTTTTATAAACGATAATCATACTAATAATAGAATAAGCTCTTTTTAAGGGTACTTTCCACTTAATCAATCCTTGAGCATAACGGAGCCTCCTTGAAGAGACACACGTAACACACATTCTGTTGTTAACGCCCACAAAACCTTCACCATAACACATCTTTCAAGCTGAATTATAAACTGAAATCACCTGGAATTATTGTAGTTCTACCTTGTAGTTCTATAGGTCAACCTGTCAATTCGGTTAAAGTTTACATTAACGTTTCCCCAGACTGGCACTGAACTGTAAATGTTTCAGTAAACTGCAGCATTTTGTCACAATCAAGTTGACTTTTGATGATTTGTAGGATTTTTTTTTTGTATGTTTCCTGTTTGTAATCCAGTGTACTGTGTGAGTCATTATTTGCGGATCATAGGGTGCAAGTTTGAGGAGCACAGTTACTTTCCGCAACAAGATTTCTTGAATATTGGCCTGATTTCAACCACAGCTTCACTTTTAAGGAGACTATAAAACACATTAAAAGTAACTTGGAGTGTTTTACAAGTCATTGATAAAGCCCTAGATGCCGATGGTGAAGTTAGAGGCCTTAACTGAAAAGCAACAATAAAATGTGTGTGTTTTGAAAACCATAAAAGATAAACAACAGAGGATATAAGCATTAAACTGCGATTAAGAAAAAAAAGCTTAAGTGAAGCAGAACAATAGATAAAAAGTAATCAGTAAAATGTTGCAAAATAAGAAATAAATAAAAAATTACAATTTGGACACATAAATCACTTTATAACAGCAAGCTTAATATTTACTTTAATCTGAATAAAAAAAATTGTAGATGCAAAGCATGACATTAATTTTGATCTTACCATCCTCTACGTCAAAGGCATAGGAGGAGAGGCGGAGAGTGGTGCCGCAGTAATCACACTTAAAACAGCTGCGATGGAAGAACTTGCCCTCCGCACTCAGCCTCTCCATCACGTACACACGCTTTCGACAGAAGAAGCAGACGTCGCTGCCACCGATATTGGCGGGGAACTCTTTTCTGAGAGAGCCCTGCAAAAACAAAAAAAAACAAAACAAAAAAAAAAAAAAAAGTTCAAATAAACCTTTACAGCACAGATGAAAACACATGGAGGGGATTAAACATTTTTTTAGTGAAGGTTTTAGTGAACATCTAATTCACAAGAAGAGATAAAGTCACTTTTGGCCTAAAGCCATCACAGTTGTTACCAGAGGTAGCAGGGTTCCGTGTTATCCCTTGTAACACAGATGAACAGTGTTTATGTTTGTCCAAAGTTCATCAGAGATACACTCTATGTCTACAAGGTTAATAGACCAAAGTTGCAATGTGGCAGACTCAAACTACAATAACACACAGCTCTACTAACACATCACTCTGAAATACTGGCTTGCAGAACTACGTGCCTTCAACCTCCTGAGCGACGTGCTTACCAAATCCTTTTTTTCAGGTTGAGGCTTGGGCTCTTCCTGCGGGTGAAGCTGATTGGCTATCTGTTCAGCCAATGAGCTTACACCCCCTGTGTACATCCTTACATAGTGCTATCAAGAGCATCAGAGAGAAAAGGAAGGAAGATGGAACGGCATGAAAAATGATTTAAGGCAAAGAAAAATACCATGAAAATGAAGAAGGGGGGGGGCGTGGAAAGAGATCAGTTTGGGCATTACAAACAAGTGCTTAAAACAGGGGAAGTTCAGAAATGATGACGCTTGCATACACAGGACTCAGCAAACTAGTGGCATAGAAAAGGAACTAAAAAGGTCAGAGAAAATCATTAAGTACAAATACAACTTCTGAAAATTGGATTTCCCGCTATTCGAACTCCACAAAAAGAAAATTACATACTAAATGGTACCAGAAACCAATTAAGACAGTCAGTTCCCCGAATGGATGAAAATGGATGGAACAATGGCTTGGCTGGCCAATCTCACTTTTAAAAATAACTCTTGACGTGGAAAGAATAGAAAGCTGAAGGGAGTTGACGCATGAGAGAAAATAATCATGTATATATACAGTATGTTATTCACATGTGCAGCGATGGAATCGCAGAAAAACAACCTCACAGTACACCTTTTTAGGTATGTTAAGAGGTGCCAAAATGGTTTGGATTTAAAAGAAAGGTTGGGAGAGGTGTTTTGGGGCTTTTAACCACAGGATCGCAACCCAGTTGGCCAACGGTCAACTCAACCTTTAACACCAAAACGTGAAAAAGGGAACATAGGAGTTTTCCAGATTTATCTCTCGGCGGATTTCATTGCTGAAACACAGTGAGGTTGATCTGGCAGCTCGGCGTGGCAGGCATCAAACACAAAAGCTTTCCTCTGTGAATTCGGGATTATTTTACCACAGGTCTGTTGATTAATTACACACATTATGTCCAACTGTACTATGATTAATTATACACCGATGTACTCGATTTATCAGAACTAACACGGTAAACCAGAATGACATTTCAAATTAGTTTTGCCATATTTCACAACAAGCGGGCCGGCTTTTTGGAGCTGCGCTCTTGTGATCATAAGTCATGTTAAACAACATCGGCAACGGAGTAAGACAATGCGTCACACTGAAGAATAATGCTGGTATTGTGTGTTAGCATCTCCGCAATCCATTGTCTCAAGGCATGACAAACGCTACCTGTCTCAAGGTGGAAGAGGAGGAAAGGGGAGAGGCAGGGGGGGACTGGGAGTGGGCCAGGTCCCACTGATGCATGAAAAACTGTGAAGGTTTTTCCTTAGTCTTAGTCTTCTTAGTCTCCAGAAAGTGGGGAAGAGAGCACAGAGTTAAATGTTCACAAAAAGGGGTGACAATGGGAAATTCAGAATGTTCTCTGAAATGAAATAAATTGAAATTAAAAAAAATTGTTTGGGAGAAAAGCCTGTTGGTCAGTTACTCCGGAGTGTGCTTCAGCAGCGTGTTAATATGTTTTGCACAAACGCGAACTACATGGATATTCAAAATTCTAAATAGTTTGTCCTTTAAAAAAACAAAGTAGCCATCTTTCTTTGTTTGTCTCTTGTTTGTTTTTTTACAAGTGACAGAATGCAACCTTTCCTCGAATTGGCCATTAAATTAGCCTGCATTAGCAGATAATATAAACGACATTATTCATTAGTCAACAAGTACACCTGTATTCATAGTTTGAAGATAGAATATTACTAACTATAAATGCAACATTATTGAATATTTTTTCCCTTACTAGTGAAATTACTCCGATCAGGCACAAAAATCTTGCTATTTTGCCGAACAGCTTTCATGCAACACGAGGAGCATCAGCAGCATTTTAACATCTAAAACAGGTGTAGTTTATACAGACACTTGTTTCGCTTTAACCGTGAATTAAAGCAGCAATATAATCTAGTGATGCTCAAAATTACTGGGATCCTCCCGTCTATCTGCCCCTTAGCAAAGCTGTGTTAAGCAGCTATTAAACGCCAATCTCAAATTTGTAATGTGAACCTGTATATCTAAGTGCTGCTAATTATGTGGGCAAGCTATCACTGCTTTCCTATTAAGATGCCAAAACATGAATGGTAACCAATATGATATCCGGCCTTTAAAATCACAAAGCAAATCTGCTATAGACAGAGCACTTGTGCATTTATGTATACAGTACAGTTGTAATTACAGCAACCTGTCTAACGAAAACTGGACTTTTAGGGAAACACGAATGACTTGAGGCTCTGGCTTTCCAAAAAGTAACACAGAACAACAGGCAAATCACCCCAAACTGCCTTTGGCATTGGGCATGCATCAGTAGTCGGCTAACAAATATTTCACCTGTGGTCCAACTGGCTTGCCCTCAAATTGAGAGGCAAGTCGCTCAGCCCTTTCCTGAATACTAAGCACATAAAGGGGCATGTCGTCCTCCAAAAGCAAAGGCTTTGCTGGCGTCTGCAGAGAAACAGATGATTCGCTCACCAAAGGGGTGTCGAAAGGAGATTTTTCTCTGCCTTTTCTGTGGATTACAAACTCCTCTGCTAAAAGCGCGATACAGCGGTGAAAGGCCACGGATGGTTGTCATCGTTTCATCTGACAGCCTCTAATTTTTGTAGTAATATAAGTCTGACTGAATAAACAAAGAAAGCGATGCCCTACAGCGAGAAAGCTTTATCGAACAGAAATAGCAACGCTAACAACAGGCTACGCTTGAGATGAACAGGAACCGAGTGAACTCGAGTGTCAGATAGTCTATGTTTGGTGTATCCTATAAAAAGAAAGTAAAGTTTAAGTTCCAGTGATTGTCAGCTTTGGATTCAAAAGATAGTGAATCGTCTTAGCACCCAAACCTGACCTTTGGGCATGACTCAGGAGAGGAGTGTGGTGAGCCGGGACTCCGAGCGATGCCTCGGGATAAATACCACTGCTCTAAAAAGAAATGGGATGGCTTTTTCTTTGGCTCCATGGGGATAAGAGAAACAGTTGGACAAGGAAATTAGACTTGTGAAAAAGTGCATGTCTAACATATACAGGGGAAAAGAAAAAAAAAATCTTTTGAACCTGAGTATGCTTATTCAATGTTTTTTTTGTTGTTTTTTGTTTGTTTGTTTTTTCAAAACCACACCATGCAAAGTTTTCACCTTTAGTGCTTTATCAGGTTTGCACTGAAACTCGGAGACAAGGCGGGCAGCCCTCTCCTGTATACCGGGTATGTGAACGGGGCCCGGGTCCTTAAGGTGTGACGGCTCCCGCTCCTGCCAAAAAAGCTCCAAGTGAGACTATCACAACTCAGCTGAGGGGTTACACGTGTTTTGAGCTGTTTTATGTTAAGCTGTTTATTCCGCATAGAGCTCACACTTGTCGACTTCTAACCGGTATCTCATTCGAAAAAATGTGAAGAAGCGGCAACAAACTAAACGCGAATCCATGCAGATGCACCTCCTGACCCGTATTTGAGAGACCGTTAGGACTGTTTCCTCTTGCGACTGATTGTAAGGAAAAAAAAAAAACAGGCTTACATGTTGCGCATCTGTAATAAGAAGAAAAGGAGTAGCAGGATGTGGTCTGCATTACCTCATGACACTAGATAATAACACCAAATCCCCCTGAGTGCAAGTTTATTTTGAAACTTCCACATCCCCCGCCGTCGCACCCTGGATGAAATCATGCAGCCCCTGTGAGAATGTGTCACCGTCGCAGGGAAGTAAACACGTTCGTAAACCAGTCCGGGAAGTTTATGGATGAACACACTCAAGGGGTTATCTGAGTGGCAGCGTATATAATCAGATTTGATGTAAAAGCGGGGGTTGGCTAGACACTTGATGGGTTTACTAACAGAGGCAGAGGTGGACAGACACACACAGACAAATACGGCAGATTTTGGCGTCACCTCTGTGTGAAGGGAGAGCGAAGAAGTAGAGGAGGAGGAGGAAAGGAGCAGAATGGTTTTCTTTGGGCAGCTCCGAGAGCCTGAGTTGGACAGTTGGTCGGCGCCACTTCTGGCCTTAGGAATGAGGGATACGGAGAGCAAATTCAGCAGGAGTGGACGGTAATGATGATGAAAATGTTGCCCCGTTGCTAGGGGTGAATGAGATTCGACTACTCGATGCTTCGGTAGCACACTAAAAAGCGGGATCCTAACAAACATCATTTAGCCGATTAATTGGATTAGTGTGTTGTTGCGCTGCTTCATTAGGTTCACTTTCACTGCAAGCACGGAGAGGAGGCGGCAGATCGCACTAGTGAACACTTACAGACACACAAACCACCCACTAAGTCTTCATTAAGTTCATTGTCTAAACCGCTTATCCTGCACACAAGGTCACAGCGAGGCTGAGTCACCTTAAATCAGTGACTCAGTGTGAAACCCAATCAGGTCAAAAGACAAAAAAAGAACAAGTTTCTGAACTTCCAAAGGACGAAAAACTGTTTCCGGAAGTTAACTATACTTTTCTTCCCTGTCTTTTGTGAAACACTTTGCCAGATTGCCTTTGTGGCAAAAAAGCAGACACAATATTCAACTCCATCAATATCTGGACATGGGATAAATTTTCAAGAAAATAAAAAGGGCTTTAAGTTTCATACAAAAATGCTTTGTCCGAGCTTAAGAGAGCTCAAAAAAAAAGACAAAAAAACTAAAAACAAAGCAAGCGCATTTCAGATAAAATCATGACACACAAATAAAAAAAAATTGCATGTGTCACATTTTTTAAATATAAAAACTACTTTGCAATTAGGGCATCTGCTTTAGCTTTTTGTGACGACTCTGTCAAAATAAATGGTCAGCTTTTTCAATGGTCCTTTTGGATTTGGGTGACTTTTTTTGTCAGATGAGTAAGTAAAGGGCAATTTCACAACGATGAACACGATCCATTAGCAACACTACCAAGGATCTATTGACTATAATGCAGGTTGTCTGGTTTGGCAAGGCTATTTTCTTCCAATGTTTAGGGGAGGAGAAGAGCTAAACTAGCAGGTGAATCTCAGCTAGTCGTACCTGCTCCCCCCGACTGGGCAGCGTCTGACACTTGAGCTTTTCTTTATAGCGAATGCTCAGCTGCTCCTGCTGCTGAGTGCGCCTCTGGACAGGGACAGGAAAAGCAAGGAGACGACCATGACGGCACCGCCCTCTCTTGTCTCACACACACAAACACACACACACTCACACACTTAAATAACGCAGCAATCTGCATTCAGAAGACATGGCTCACACAAGCACCAAGTTAACACTATGCAGTTTTTCCCCAATCAGATACACCAGAGACACGGTTAGTAGGTCAGTCTAGGGGTGAGTCTCTACGGGAGCTTCAGGTGGACGCGGGTCCACACTTTACCTTCCTCCAAGCGGGGACAGGTGCCAGACACACTGGATCCTTCACAAGGATTTGGGGAGAAGTAGGGTGCAAGAGACAGTCCAGATTGGGAAGAGAGTCCCCCTTTTTGCAGTCGGGCAAAGTCGACAGACACCAGCCAGTGACAATGCAAACAACCATGCAATGCGTCATGAAACCGTCCATGAGTAGAGGTGGAGATGTTCAGAGAGAGAAAGATATATAGAGAGAAAAGCAGAAAAAAAATGAAATGTGTGAATGGGCTGGAGTTGACAGCAGTTGATAAGAATTTCTGCTACTACTGGCAAAATTACCTTCTTTAGAGGATCAAGCACATTTCTAGATAGCGCTTTAATGTTCCGAAACAAATGTCGTGTGGAATGGAAATCAGTAAAGAAGCAACAAAAGAAAAAACGTTTTCCAGTGCAAACAGCAAGTCTGCTATGCAACTCTTTTTATGGAAAGTGTAAAAGGACTGTATTATTCTCATAATTGTAATACTCATTATAATCATCATAATGAATTACTTCCTGATCGTAATTACAAGAGACAAAATTAACTATTCATTAAACACCAATATGGGACCTTATAATTTACATTAGATTCCAACCCCTAAAAGTGTAACATCTAATGCTACAAAAAGATGCTACAAGTGCTCCTCTTCTACAACGGCAAATTATCTCTTCATATGCAGTGTGAGCATATTGTAAAGGAAAACAGATGTTTGTTTTTTTGTTTTTTCGACACTTGATATGTTTACGGTTCACACTCCATAAGATGAGAAAAAAAAAAAAAAATCACATTCTGCATATTCTGCCAACAATTTAGGATCATTCTTACCAAGTTGCTGTATTTACAAATGTTTATTTTCAGGCTAACTTGGGTTTATCTGGATTGTGCGATACGGTGAATTTGTAATTAGCGGCTAGCAGAGCAAAATAGGCAGTTTGTTGGAGGATTTCTTTTTATTATACTTTACTAATCCCTTGCTGGAAATTCCTCCTCCAGATTTCACTCATCATGGATGAACCGTGAGCAGTTGGCTGCCATCTAGCGGCGCCAGGGGATTGGTGAGGGGTTCAGCGTCTTGCTCAACACACAAGCAGGGAACCGAACCAGAAATTTTGGGTTCCATGTACAATCGCTCCAGCGCCATGCCGCCCCTTACAAAAGAATATCTACGAGACCTGTTGTTAAACCAATTGCTTGAAATCAAGTTAAGTTGGAAAAGGAGAAAAAATTCTATCGTTTCAGCATCCTGTTTTCAAAACATGTGAGGTAAAAAAGGCCCATTTGCCAGGGAAGGAAGGGCTGTTGCACTGTATGCATCCTTCTTTGTATGTTCAAGTATGAATGGAATCATCATAAATTTCCATAAATTACGTTACCGAGCCATTTGCGTATTTTCACAACAGTCTGTCTACTTGTGGATAGTCACTGCAAGAGATAGTTTGAAATGATTTTTCTCTGCTTAAAACATACCTACACCGGAGGTTGGGGAGAGTTTAGCAGCTTAAACTGGACCGTGAATCCATTTTCAGATAAATCACTAGATAATGGGGACAACTCACGAGTTCTCTTTGCAGCGAGCAGACGAGCATTTGCTGCCACGCGCATCCTTGTTGCTTAGTGAAAGCAACAGAGAGAAAAACTGGGCTTTGTCTCCACGGTGCAAATGTGAGCAATAGACGTAGTTTCCCCAAGGGGATGGCTGAAGCCGCTAGCTTACCATTTTGTGCTGCAGGGCCGCACTGAAATGCTGTGTTTGTGTGTTTGTGGCTAGCCGAGCAAGAACGTTGGGTACTGTTTAGCTGGGCTTTTGGATGGGATTTTGAGGAAAAAAAAAACACTTAAGAGGCAGCTTGAGAAAGAGAGGAGTCGAGACGTATTCGCGTTTCCTTTCTCTCCATTAATGATACGGTCCGCTTTTTTAGACCACTGCCATCCTGCTGCTTTGTCATCAACAAAAAAACAACGCTCAGCCCAACTGACATCTGGGGGCTGAAGTCGCCTTTGTGAATGATGTAGTGTTATCAGAATCATACTCGCCTCTTGACTGCAATGGCTGTATCTCATCATGAGACAACAGAACCCGAGGCTAAGAGTTCAGCTAATAATTCTTTATATTGTTTCTCAATGAAACAACATCATGCCCCAAAATTCTAAGCCTCTTCGTCCTTCATACCTGTCTTTTGAGTCCCGTGGGTTGTGCCGGAGCATTCTCCTCAAACTTAGCGAGCAGCTGGGTGGCCATGACCTTGACTTTGTTGTTGTTCCCCGCTGCGGCAGAATCCATCTTTCTCTCTGACAAGATAGCTGCGACAGAGGGCCGGTCATCACGGCTAGCCTTGGACAACTCCTCCTGAAGTAATTAAAAACAAATAAAATCAATCACTTGCAGCTCGAGAGATCACTTGGTATCAATTGGTGGTTCTGCCTGAACGTCACGCGGTCACGAGTACTCACCTCTTCAGACTGGCTTGTTTTCCGTCTCTTCCCCAAACCATCCACATCCTTCTCCTTTTTGTCCTGCTGATGAAATGTCATGAGTTACCGACAAGAATGACATGTGCTGTATTTGAACTTTCACTGAGAATCTGACCTTGGGATTACGTTTCCTAGAGATCGCAATGCTTTGACCGAGCTTGCTGAGGAAAGAGATGGGAGATTTGGTGCTGGCTATAAGCACCGCCTTCTCTTCGGGGCTTAAGTTGTGATTATCTGCACAAAAATTCATAAAATGAAAACCTGCGAATTAGTGTGTGCTCATAATTGATTACAACAATGTTATTGATGAAACATCTGGTTAAAATCGCACATCTCAGTTTATTATGAAATGAACAACGTGTCCATTTCTCACCTCCAGGTGGCACTGTGTCTTTAAACATCTCATAGAACTGGCTGAGGTACATGACCATAGAAAGCTTGTCTGGCTCCACCACAGAGGACATCTCCTTGCCAGTCATGCAGGGTGAAATGCCAAATTCCCTCTCTGCCACGTCGAAGCCTAGCTGGTTGTTCTTCTCCTGGTCTCTCTCGTCCAAAGAGTCAAAGTCACTGAGGGCGGCGGGGGGCGGGAGGGGAAAAAGTTATCGTCTGCTCCTGCTGATGTTCATGACCATGTTTGTTTGGATGCCTTGAAAATATGCTGAGAAGTATTTTTAAGAGTACATTTAAGGATATAAAAGCTTCCCCGCCAGAATAGTGAGCATCCCTGAAGTCAAATATAACTTGCAAAGCAAAATATTTTGATTACCCAGGGGTCCCAAACAAGTATATTTTTTGTGGTTGATGCAGATTCTAGGTAATCAACATGGACATTATAATTAGATAAACGTTCTCAAGAAAGTACTCAGAAGCAACAGCGGTTTCTGCTACCAAAGATAGTCTATAATGGTAGTACACACACACAGTGTAATAAGGTCAATATTCAATATTCAAATAACTACACTACACATAAAGACACCCCCAAGCAACATACGAATAAATACATGAGCTGTACTGATCATGAGGAATATAAATATAATATAATACATACAATACATATACACATTCCAGTTCAAACAACAAACACACACACACCATCATTTATTTGAATTCTATAAGTATATATATTTATTCATCTATATCTAGGTAACTATGTATGATTTTTAAAGCTTACGTTTTGTATCTTAATACTAAAATAATTTAGAAGAAACACAGAGACAACTATGGCAACTATATTTTCAGGCACATGTTATCATCACAGGTTTTTGTGTCAAAGAAGTAAGGTTAAGACCTCACTGATATCAAAATAACAGCCATTTGTTTCACCTTCCGATGGTTGAAGGCTTTACAGTAAATGTCATTAAACTATAAGCTGAAAATACCATTAGGGTTTCTTGTCAGTCCTTTTAAAAGCATTAGCATGAGAACATCACATCAGGCGCAGAACAGACCCTCTATTGCATCCTTTTAAACAATCCATTTAGTGCATGTGAACAAGAGGACAGTGTTTTCCCATGCTTTCGCCGCGTACCCACCCCCAACACTCAAGCAACAAAAACAACTGTTACACCCCTTGGTAAAGGTCACGGCCAAGACACCAATAAGCTGCAATTACAATCGCCACGATCCCTCAAGAGATTGAACAGTCCATTAGCCAATTCAGGTGGAGAGTGTGGGATTTGGCATGTGGGTGGCAGTGTGTAGCTGTGTAGGTGTGTGAGTGGGCATTAAACATAAGGGACACTAGAAGACAAATGATGTGCGTAAAGAGTTTAATCTTTATCGGTCATTATTGTCATCCCTGATGTTGTTGTTGTCTACTGATTTGTTGTCTATTTATTTGTGTATTTTTTTGTTGTTTTATTTTGTTTTTTTGTCTTGTTATCGCCTGTCTTCTGCCTTTCTATTTATACTCATATTTATATTCATATTTATTTACTTCTTTTGACATTATAACTGCTACGCTGATGTGACAAAGGAATTTCCTTTATGTGGATCAATAAAGTTTGTCTTATCTTAAAATGAAAAAAATCCATATGTGGTACATTCTCTTCTCAGGGAAAGAAATGAGTAAAACTTATGCTTAAAATGGTGTCATTCCAATTAAATATGTCATTTGTTGCTTGATCATACAATTTTGTGCCAATCAGTGCAGCTGGAAAGCCAAAATGGACTTACACCAGCAACGGCATAACAAAAGCTTATCACAAGTGACACTAGTTTGACACTAATTAAAAAAAAAAAAAACTAAAAGGCAAAACTCCATCAGCATTTAAATTCCAGTGTTGTCATGGTTAAAAAAAAATCCCTTGGCAGTGGCATTTTTTTAATAGAGTGTTATTTCGTTCGGAGCAAGATAAATCAGCGGAGGTAGCTCAGGTGCTATCACTGTAACTAATAGACCACTGATGGAACCCGATAGTGTGGCTAAAGGATGAGAAGATATACGCATTTAAAAGTAGGCTGAAAAATATGTTCGAGTGTTTTTTAATCAAATAGCTGTTGAAGTTTTCTCTTTGTGGTTCTTAATCACACTTGGCAAAAAAAATATATTCTCCCTCTGGCAAGAATTGTACTTATTATAAACAGGTGCTGGGCTTAAGACCGCAGCTAAACAGGGTGTGACAAAAATTCAAATTGAGCAGAAACTGCCTTGAACTCACAGTTTTCATTTGCTCTTACTGCTTTGTGTGTCATGGATGTGCCGGTTACTCACATGAGATCCGGCCTGTATCTATGAATAAGAGCACAAAGGGCCAGGCCGCTCTTCCAAGACATTGTGAGATCTCTCACGTTAACATTCCTGTATCCTTCTGTCTGCCTCTGGCACCAGTTGAGAAGTTTGCTGGATCGGGCTATTGATTCTGGAATGGAGGGAGGAGAGAATTAAAGGCTGAACGATGCAGGGTGGTGTGAATACAGTCACCGTTTAACACGGAAGATAACGTTCTCTCTGGGAAATGTCATGGACTGCTAAGAAAAGGCCGAATTATAATCCGTGTGATCTGTGTTAATCCCACTTTAACCCAGCAAAAACTTTTTAAACCACATGGTTTAAAAGTTTAACCTACGCACGGAAGCAAGGGATGCAAAACAGAAGTGAGGAGAAGATGCAGAATTCACAAGAAAACAGTCAAACCCCCACAGGTCAGGTTTTAAAAAAATACTTCTGTTAGTGAACTGAAAAATAATATCCCTCATCAAATGCTTAAGAGCTCCCTGACAGGCCGAATCACACATAAGGACTTGGTTTTACCTTGTAACCGCTTGTCAAGTATGCATGTCTAAAGTGTAAATAGTAGATTGTTATAGTTCAGTAATAGAGACTGCAGATAAATCCTGACACCAATTCAAAATAAGGGTTTAGAAATATGCTCTTAAATGATGTACATTTTCATATATACATATTTGTAACTTGGATGTTTTATTATCAAAAATTGTGAAACACAGTGTCTATATTCAAATACAAATCACTGTCTGTTAAAACAGTGATGTTTCCTACTTTCAGTTTTTTACATTACTTTGCGCAATTTGTAAATAAAAATTTGTAAAAGAAAGACAAATGCCTTTCAGAAACCTTTAACCAAATGCAGAACTTAACCGCATTCTGGTGAATTGTTTATGCATTTGTGTGGAATACTTCACACGCCATTCTGCACAAGTATGTTGAAAATGTGACATAGCAACATTGAGCGAGGTGCCAATGAATATGGCAGTGTTGGTTTACCCAGCCCTGGTGGCTCGAAGGTGTTTACGGTCACAGAAGCCTGTGAAAAATGCATACCGTTCCTGGCCAGCTTGGGTGTAGATGAGTTGATCACATTCTCAATTTCCATTCGCATTTCCCTGGTCTCACCCGTGTCAACGAGGTGCCGCACCTGTAATATTGATGTTATTACTGTACAATAATCGTTGACAAATGGATATGTAAACGGAAAAAAAATAGATTTTGAAAAAGCGATTCCATTCAAATTACAGCTGACAAAAAAAGACTCACCTGACTGGGTTTGAGGAAGTTAAGGCTAATGTTGGGGTAGCGTGTGGTGGGGTCCACACTGTACTGAGTGAAATTCTTGCTTACATTCTCAGGGGTTGTTTGCGGCAATAGGCGATATATACTCTCCCTATGCAATTCAGAATAAAAGTCTTAGCATACAGTAGAGCATGTGTTATGAGGACATACGCAATGTGTTGGAAAGTGTGTGGAATAACGGAGGAAGACGGCACCGGGTTTGCGTTTGTCACTGTTTCCACTTGCTCACCTCTCAGCCAGCACCTCGAGGGATGTTTTTCCTTGAGACCAGCTCTTCACCATCCAGCCGGAGTCCATGGCTGCCAAGAAACCTCGGGCGATTCCCGTGCCCATGGGCCAGAAAGGCTGGAGATAGCAACGTATTGGACAACCAAATACGGAAGGGGGCAGAACCAAGGGGAAAAACAAAAATTTGAAGGGGACCCTCGTATTTTTGACATTTTGAGTCACCCGCACATGTATGATCTTTGGGTTGTTTCTCTCACCTCCAACAAGCTGTCCCCCACCAGCGCCACCAGCAGCTTGTGGCCGTTGCGCTGACGCACCATTGCGGCGTTCTCTGATGCATACATGCAGGTGAAGTCAAACATGGCAACGTCGGGCTGCCCGTAGTGGTTGATGGCAAAGTCGAGCGTGGGAAGCTGATGGTTGGTGGAGAAATCCGCGGCCTCGCGGGCGTAAGACAAGAGGGCCACCTGGTCCACGTTAGCCCTGGACAACAGCAGCTCTGTGTCGGCATAGTCCTACAAAGGACATGGAGGATTAGAAGTATGACAAACAGTAACAGCCCATCAAACGTAGAGCTTACGACTTTGACAAGTTTTAGCGTGACATTCATCAAACTTTAAAAATCCATTATCCCACATAGTGCCGGGAGCGTAAGTGCTTTTTGGAAGGTGCCACATAGTTGAGGGTGGAGATGCTGCTAAGATGCATTGTATCAAAATGATATTCATCTGCGTTTCAGTCAGCTCTATTCAATCTCCCAAAGAGCTGGGATAAGCTTTTCTATTGAAGTCAGTGTAATAAATGCAAATTAATGGGCAATATGTTCCCAATAAAACTTTGTAAAAAAATCAGTGTCACCAACTAACACAGCAACTACGTCAGAAAAGCTTTTTTTGACCCTAGAAAGCATCGGTTTCTCAAATTCTTGTGGGTGTAAAACATAGCTAAGTACATTAGTTAGTTAATTATTAATAAAGCATTGATCTGGAGAAAGCAACAAATGAAAGCATGTCGAGTGAATTAGTAAAACTCAATAAGCAAGTGTGTAATGCAGTTAGGAAAATTACGAGAAGGATTTTCACCAGCCTATCAATTTTAAGCATGTTTCTTTTAATGGCATATGAAAATGTTATAACTGAACCATAACTTTTTGTTTCTATTGCCATGTATTAATACATACTAATAGCAATCTTATAAGGCTTTACTGTGAGATAGCAGGCATTTACTATACGAACTATGTTATAGCATTATTGCTACGGCAGCTACACTAATCTTTCCATGCTATGAATGACAGCATAGACCTTCCTATCTCAAATTGCACAAATATAACAGACGACATTTAAAGAAAAATTCAAATAGATTATCTGACGTAATTTGAGATTTACCACAACTTTCTATAGGTTTTAAAATCCCAAAATCCTAACTACAGAGAGCCCTCAATTACATGCAGGAATTTAACAGTTAAATTTAATTTATTATGCTATGCATCCGGCGGTCAGGATCACGGGAAAATTCCAGCCTATCCCATCTGTCATTAGGCAAGAGGTGGGTTCACCCTGACTGGTCACCTCTCAATCACAGGGCCACATTCAACACTTCACTCTTATTCACATGTCTGGGCAAATAAGGGTCTCCAATGAACCTGACCGCATGTTTTTTTTAGAAGGAAACCAGGAAACCCACCCAAACATGGGCGAAATATACAAACTCCACATAGAAAGGCCGATCAAACCAGGGACCATCTCCCTGTGAGGCGGAAGCACTAACCACTGTGCCACCGTGCCAGCGTAGTTAAATGTTAAACCTGTTTTTCCATGCCATCGCAATTAAAATTGTCTTTCACCTTGGCACGAGATGAAATGACCCATATCGTGTGACTCAACGGCACATGAAAGAGAAGAATGAAACACTGGATGGGAAATATTGGAGTAAGATATCATTTTTCAAGAAATGTACTCACTGATCATATTACTTTAGTAGAGTAGCAACTAAGCAAATGCAATAAAGGGGCTTATCAGATTTGATCATACCAATTGTATTTGGAGGCAGTGACTCGATTTGACGAGCCATTTAAAACTGCTCCTTGGACAACAGGGGCCCAAAGTGCTTGCAGTATAATAAAGCGTGCTGTCCGCAAGACTTTCCGACGTGTAGCATCAAATCACTGCATGCTTTCAAAGTGACATGTTTTCATAAAGGGTGGTGGGAAGCGCATTCCTCCAACTCTCGACTCCTAGGGTTGCCTAATGCCGGTCTCGTAGTGTCTGAGAAGGGAAAGGAACAAGAGTCGTGTAGGATATCTTGTTTTCTGTTTTGGCCCAAGCCTCCTGCCACCCATTTCTTCAGAGCAGAGTTGCATGAACAAACAATACCGGGGTTTCACAGACTAAAATCTTTAAAACGACAAACACAGCCGGAGCACGGAGAAAGAGGCTGGTTAAAAAATCCTGGCGATGACTCCGATGTGGCAGGCAGTCTATATCTGATAGCGGCATGGATTAACATGAAGAAAGCAATAAGTAGGGAGATTAAGAGGTGTGCAATTATGGTCACAGAAGAAAACAATGCTTTTCACTCATTCAGACATTCTTTACTTAAATTTTGAATCATGCCTTGGGTTTGTTGGGCTGATGGTTATACAGAAGTTATTTTTAACCAAGGTAAATTGTAGGATTCAAAGTCTATGTTACTGAAGTATTTGCTGACACAATGCATGCATATGTAGGAATGGTTCCAGGGTTCTCTCTCCGTCACACACAGCACTATGTGGGTTTTGAGTGTGAGCATGCATTAGGGTTGGTTGTATTGAAAAACGTGCTCCCTGTTTTGAAAGGATCTACCGAAACTGCTGTGGATCACAAAACCAGGGATACGCCTTTGCAGTGATGCCAAACGGCTAAATTCATCCAAGACTTATTGGAGATGCTTTAAAGCAGTTTGTAGTCAAAAACCCAGTTAAAAAACAATGACACGCCTCCAGCAAAATAAAAAGAATAAATCATTTATTAATGCCCATGGGGAATTCGTTCTCTGCAATGGACCCTTCATAGAAGAACCATGAGCAGAAGGGTGCCATCCACCAGCACCAAGGGAGCAGTAAGAGATTTAGTGCCTTGCTCAACAACACGTTGAGGAGACGGGAATCGAACCAGGAATTTTCAGTTCCAAAGCCGCCACCCCCAACTTTTTGCCAAAAACAAGATAGGGAAATGAATGCATAATAGCTGCGACGCAAAATCAGAAAACTAAGCAGACAGTGTGTTGGCTTGGTTAGACCATTAGTCTGATAGTGTGTACAAAGAAAGGGAATAAAGAAATCAAAAGAAAGAATCAGTGATACAAAGAGTTTCAGTGTTGTCAGTCTGTTCATGCATGTCGCCTTTATTTCTGTGAGGCCGAAAGAGATTCAAAAATTCTGGCTCGTAACGGGCGTTCACGGCTTTGATCGCTCACATGCAGAATGACTCCTTTCTCCAGCAGGCTCTGCTTTTTGGCAGTCATCACAAAGTAGTGCGTGTCGTCCTTGTAGTAGACAATGTTTTCCAGGTCAATACCTAGGAAGACCAAAACAGACATGTATTGTTACAATCCATACTTCCTCGCTGACGCAGTTGGGTTTATGTCGTCATTAGAGGACAAGAGCGACAGTTGTGAGACTCCACGTCATCGGGCGTCACGTTTTCAGCAACTTAGATGAGGTTAGCGTCAAACTAAATGTTGTGCATTGTAATTGGACAACAAATTAAGAGAACCAGGGTAAAGGCGCAAGTTTGACTTCTTGCGATGACCTGCACCGGTTTTGTCCCTGAGTGTTCCACTCTACAGCGAGCTCGAGAAAAGATGATACTTTTTCTTTTAACATTTAACAGACCTGTTGCTTCTCTGAGGTCTTGAAAGAACTTCTGGTTGAAGATAAAGGCCACCCCGCTGATTTCTTCGACTTTTGCCTCTGCCGTTGTGTTCCTGTTGATGAAGTTCGCCGTGATGGCGATTGCTAGCTTGCCACGAAACTCCTTTCGTCGGAACCCTGGAGAGGATGAGGAGGGCAAGCAAGGGAAAACGGGGTCAAGATTCAGATAGATAGCATGACACTGTTAATCCATGATATTTTCACCTGTTTTCATGTTCCTTAATACACTTTTTTGTAGCCACCCTCTAGATATTTTTTTTTACAACAGCTGACAGCTCCTCAAAACATAAAGAGCTTTTCAAACTGCATTCCCTCTGCATCCCAGATGGAGCCTGCTGACTCCTTCATGATATTCAGCAGTCAGAGGTACAAAGAGGGGTCAGCGTACTCTGCTGGGGTCTCCACAGCCGGTCTGGCTGCGTCTCGAGAAAACAGGCAATCAATTCAAATAATTCTGTCGTGCTCTGCCTGTACTGCCTTGGAGATAATCTTTGAATTTAGGTACCAGACACAAACACACTTAGCTGTGTACAAGCACTCCATTCTCCAAGAACGGAGTGAGGTCATGCACCCGACCACCGCAGCAAACAAGTGAAGTCATAACTGTTCCGACCGAATGCCCGGATCCACGGACAACAAACTGCACCAATCCTGCATGCATTGTTAGCCAAGGAGGAACTGCATTACTAATGTTTATATCCCCAGCCTTGCCTGGCAGCGTGTTCCTCCTTCCATCTGCTCCAATGATGACATCAAACTCCAGCTCGTTGGCAGGGTGTGTCTTTGGGTGGACCTCAGCTCTCCAGCCGATCCCTACAAAACACAGATTGAGTAACCAGACAGAACTGTGTCAACAGAGGCAGCTCAGACCCAGAGACGGTGTCGGCCTCTGCCGCAGTTCCACTCACTTTCAGTCTCCTGGTCTTCTGGAGGCTCAATGAGACCCTTGAACTCCACGTTGACGTGGATTTCAATGCCCAGCAGGAGAGCCACTTTGAGCAGCATGAGCTGAAGTTGACGAATACCTATGTAGTGGAGGCCAGTAAAAAAAAGTTAGCAAACTACATTATGAATGTTATACAAGACATCAATTCTTACATAATTGAAGAGTTATTATGTCCACCCACTGATATGATCAATAGCACCAGCACAGAATTTTCCATAGAACTTCTTGGCCCCGAGGCCCCTGAGGTCCTGGATGGTGAATGGCCAGAGGTGCAGCACATTGTTCCTGGAAAAGGCATCCCTCTTCTCCAACAGCACGACTTTGGCCCCCAAGAAGGCAAGTTCAATGGCCGTACGCAAGCCACACGGACCCGCGCCGATGATCAGACACTGGCCACAGAGGGGTACACAGAGATGCTCACGGAACAAGATTTACGGATATCTCGAAGCATATTTCTTCACAGTTCTCAACAACCGTGACGGTTTTCTCAGTAAATTTGAAGTGTCATAGATTACATCATCACACTGCCGTTGCAATATCCCTCAATGTTAACATAACAAATTCTTCCAGTCGCATTGTGAAATTTAAAAAGGCAAAGACTTCGTTCTTGGTCTTGTTTCTCACTTTCCTGCTTTCCCGCGCCTGCAGGTTATGGATCATTCTCAGAGGTGTGCTGTTGCACACACATTTCCCGTCTCTCTCATCACAAATCTGGTGTATGCAAAACTCCCTGCTTCCGAGTGTTCAGGGCCTCATGATTCCTTATACAGGAAAACCACAATTTGACTCTTGCCTATTTACCCAAGCCATGCCTGCGATGCTCGCCCTGTTCTCCTGGGCAACGCCCACTTCTCCTCTTACCTCAGCTAACCTAAAACATGGGCCCAGCATGCTTATCCTGACACAAAGCTATAGAAATCAAAAAGCAGTAAGGAAAGCTACGAGGCAAATTTCTATATGGCAACATAATATATCAAACAAATTAATTCAAGCAAGGATAACTAAAGTTAAACTAAGAGGACTTTGAGGAAGAATTCCCAAACTATTTTATGAATTAAGCCACCAAAAGATACACTACATTAGACAACATTACCTAACTTACGTGGAACAAAGAAGATTTGCACTACTTGATAAGGAGAGCATATACTCAGTTTACATAAATATGTGTAAAGTGAGAGAAATCTAAATTTCAGAGAAACGTCATCATCCAATCATAATCTAATGAGCAAACAATTGTAAACTTGCCAGAAGGTAACTTTATAATAATCTAACAGAATAGATGAACAAACTTTTGCTATGATAAGACATCATCGTTTTTTCATCGTTTTTTTTTTTTTTTTTTTTTTTTTATCCCAATAGTAACCAGGCCATGTAATTTGTAAGAAACACAATATCCAATTCAGACGGTTTACTTTTCTTGGTGTTTGACTTCGTTAAAGGAGCCAGATCTTTTAAAATACCTCAATTCGGCACATATTCACCTCATATTCAGCACATATTCACGCAGGATATATGCATATTCACGCATATCCAGCACAACCCTGCCTAAGAATTAGCTTTGATGATACTGAAGCAGAGGGCACCTTCAGCCCATTCCACTGAGCAAGCTTACCTTTGAGTTGGCACAGGCACGGCCCTTCTTATACTCTTTATGGCTGGCCCTCTTGTCTAACTTGGCCCAAAGTGCTTTAGCCTTCCAGTAGTTGAGTTTGGACTTGAGTTTTTGGTAGAAAACTCTGTAGTCATTTGGCTTGACATCCAGGTGATCACATAGCTCCTGGAAGGCCTTGAGCGTGCCTTTGCACGTGCTCCCCTGGACAAAGTTGTCGAACAGGACGTGGGATTGGTTCACCCGATTACCCCCGGTTGCACCGACCCCTCCGTCCCCCATGGTCCAAGACTTGTTGTGAGCCAAGGGCCCCCCAGCCCCCAGAACGGGGTCTCTGGGTCCGGCCCCAGCACTGGCTCACGGTCCTGGTTCCCTCTCTGAGTGGCGGTGGCCTCTAAGTCCCAACCTCAGGCATCCTCATTCTATAAGTGAGAAAAAAAACAATGCAAAGGATCAATATCCCACACACTGAATAAAACATAAGCATATGCTGCATTTGAGCACAAGAGCAAACTTATCAGACTGTACAGCTCCAATTGTCATATGATTAGAAATGCCATCGTATTGGATGTAGGGAGGAGCCAACATATTGATCAATTAGCCACACGAGGGCAGCAGAAACAAGACTGTCTCCTCAAATGTTCACCCTCTTTTCCTCTATGGAGGCAATATCTAACCTATATATTGTTCAATAGGGCCAAAATGCAAAATACTGGGCAGACATCTTTTTTGTTTTTATATATTCTTATGGGGTTGCATGTTGGCTGATATACATGGGAAAAGGTCACAAATACAATTTTAAATGTTTTAATGCTTGATTAAATGGTCCACTATCAATATTTGTTGGAAAATAGTCAAAGGTAATTTATTGAGAAAGAAAACCAATAGATATAATATGGCAGAATAATGGAAAATACAGCGGGGGATGATACTGTTCACATCTCACAATCTGACACCTTTTTTAGATTTTAAACCGCATTCTTATCTTCTTTGGAACTAAATCTTAATGGCTTCCCAAGACCAAGTCAAACATATTTTTAGGTTGAAATTAACATCAGGTATCAAGGTGGATTGTAGCCATCTTTTAGCATCATTTTGGGCACGAGACTGGCAACAGTAAAAAGAGTTTTGCTCAAACACAGCTGACCAAAAACCCTGTGAAAACAAGGAAGGATCAATCAACATAGTAAAGCTGTAGAAGGATGGGTCCCTTAAATTTAGTTTGAAGTTCTGCAACTCAAAAGAGAATTCCATGCATTTGATATAGTAAAAACACATGTAAAAACATACACAATGCAGGCAAAGAGCTAAAAGGGACACTGCCCTGTGTGGTTGCTTGTTTTGGCATCTACCTAAAACGCCTGAGCAAAATGACAACAGCTGGCAGACACACACTAAAAGTAAAGGTTAGGGTCACTACAGATATCTCATTTAATCTTTTATCCCCACGTGACCTCAAACAACCACCTGTGGCCGCAAACAACCTCATGTGTGACAAGGAATGCATGCAAACACACCTAAAACTTTGCCTCTCCTGCTTGTGTGTGTGTGTGTGTGTAGTTTAGTTTGAAAAGTTTATTAGGACAGTGTACAATTACATTAAGCACAGAGGCAGAGATGTTTGTACCAGATTGTAGCTCATAGCTAATTTCCATCTGTAGTCCTGGGAAGACAATACAAATATAAAACTGTACAAATAGAAAATATATATAAAATATACAAATAGGAAATTAAATACATATAAAATATATATACAATATACAAATAGGCAATAAAATAATTATACAACATATAAACAGGCAATAAAATAAGTAAAACCCAAGTTGAAAGTGATACTGTTATGAAGTGTGTGTGTCTGTGTGTCTGTGTGTGTGTGTTAATGAGGCACTTTGGTACTCCAGGAGGACCCGGTGCTCCTCACACAAGAAACAGGAATCAGTCCATTCCAAAACACCATCCAAGCTGTTCAAGAAAATGATTCAACAATGGATGTCAAAGGAGCTGGATATCACACAAAGACTGTTCACAGAGTTGTCAAAGTTTCCAGAGGGTCAATGTTAGCTTCTTGCTCATCCACAAAAACACGAGGCACTGTATCCGTGTTCTGCTCTTTCACCCCGGGAGACAACCGTTATTCATGCTCTCTGACATCTGCAGCTCAGCTGTCACAACTGGACAGGAATATTTTTTAAAGCCCCTTTGTCTGACTCGGTGTTTCACTGTCATCAGAGACAACCGTCAGCTTCCACCGCTAGTACACATACGTGAACACATGTAGAAGACTAAAATCTGCTTGCAAAGCAAAACAAACCAAAAAAAGAAGTAAAAATTCCATTTCTGATATGTATCCGTGTGAGTGCAACACGCTATGAAGTAACAATGTTCAACTAACAGAATTGTGTTACTGAGGCTTCCCTCCATAAAAGTCTGGAGTAATCAACATCAACAACTGTTTGGAAAAATGTATTTGTTCAGGATATTCAATCCTTTTATTGGCAAAATTAGTGGAAATTAACGGAGTCTCAAGGGCACAGCTAGGATATCCAAAAGGACAGTAGTTAGAAATTGGTTTTCTGGCAGTGACAGATACAGCAGGACATTTCTGAACAATTATGTTCAAATTTTTTGGTTTTATGAATTCCAAAACACAAAGAATGCAAGTAGGTTCTGTAGCCACCCTGCCACAGCTTTGCTATCCGCTATCTGAGTGTGAGAATACATACCATGGCTCCACCAGAGCACAGGGGTTAGCTGCGACCGCAGTTCACACCCTGCCAACTCTTTACCACCGGGCTCGGGGTTTGGCTCTGCCTCAGTCAGGATCAGGGGTTGAGGGACGAGTGCAAACACATCCGAAAGGTCCTTCAGCACGACTGTTCAGACAACTGGCTGCTCGTAGCCAGCGCTGTCTGACCGTAAGAAAATGCAGCGTGGCAACTATGCGTAGAACAAAAACTGTCAGATTGTCTCTGCCAACGCACATCACGTCACCGACAGTCTTTAAGGAAATTCCAGCATATAAGGCTTGCTGTTCTCCACACTTGGCGCCCGAGAAGGCACTACAGCTTTTAGTTTGATGTCAATCAGCAGATTTGAGGCGGGTTTAAAACTCACAAATAGCGACTTGAAAACGAAAAAGGCCTGTAGGAAGACCTGAGGCAACATCAGCCATTCAAGAAAGCTGCCATAACTGAAGGAGTTTCAAGCGACTAGATGGCATATTTAAATATAAATATAATAAAAAATAAATAATAAACAAGGACATTCACTAAGGAGACACTTGTTTGATGAATAAGACTTTAGACAGAATGTTGTCTGTTGAAATTCTCCAAAATGCATCCATTGATTTAACAAGCTATTGATTTAACAGGTGAAAGAGAAGCGGTCGAGAATATTTAGGGGGCTGCACTTTTAGAAATAAAAAAGCTCAAACCCTAACCCTAATGTCAATTTCCACATTGTTGGACCGAGAGACTGGGGTGAGGTTTTTCATTTGAAATGATGGTCAAAGAGATGAGGATCATTCTTAGCTACGATAAATACTCATTCGTGTTTACACAGTCTGCTATTAGCCACTTAGAAAGCCTTCTACTCCAAGATATCAATCCTTCCATTAAAAACTTTTTTTTCAAATCAATAACCATCTGAATCATTGATGGCACTGCTAACTACCAGGTAACTTAGAAAATCTTTCGTCATGGGCAGCCTTCTGTTTACACGGCGAACTTTCCGCCAGATGTGAAACACCATATATGAAATGACACACCGTGTCATGTCAAATGACACGGTTTTCACACAATGGTGAATGAAACGCATTCGCCCAGATTTCTATTTTACTTCTTCAATACAAAAATCCCTCTGAAAAAACTAATTTTATTACAGTACACACACACACACACACACACACATATATATATATATATATATATATATATATATATATATAGAATAGAATAGAATAGAAGTGGATTGGTAAGAAGAATTAACAAGTGCAGCTGTGGCTCAGTCTGCAAAATCTCTTGACATCTGGGAGAGTAGAAGCATTTCACACATTGACAGAATTCAGAGGGCCCTCCAGACAGCTTCTTCTGTAGCACTACACACGCATGTATGTATGCACACACAAGCGCGCACACACTCACTTGAGCCTTTGCTTTTTACTGGTTGTATTACATGATCTAAAAATAAACACATGGACTGCACCACTAGGCTGCACACTAATGACCACACTTTAATGCAAAGATTGTTAGTAGGAGCAGAAATAAATGAACTGTGAACACATGCACATATGCGCACCCACACACACACACACACACACACACACACCCACACACAATTCCACCCCGATTTCAAATAGGAAGAACTTTTACACTACGCGATAAGTGTCCCTCCTACAACATGTATTATATCAGCACAGGAAATGAATATTACTGTGTTTGTTTTGTGTGTGTGCATGTGTGTATGTGGCGACTCAAATAGCGATAAGTCCTGGTTTGGTCGCCAGCTTCACAAGACGCCCTGGAGTACAGATGATTAATATCCTGACTCATCTCCTCCTCCTCCTCTTCATATCAAATTAGAAGAGGAGCCAGGATGCAGGAACATCATTCTCCTTATGGGCTGCATATCTTACACTTATGTGCGAGCACCTGAATACATTCCCTGAAAAACACAATATCTCATTGGTTCCCATTATTGCAATTGGGTTTGACAGTCTTGTATTTTCTAGCTGACTTCTTCTGTTGGGACAGAGGAAAAGGCCATTTTGTCTTTGTCATCTGACTTTAATAACTGAATCAACAGCCCACTTGGTCTCATCCCTGAAGATATTTTGTTTATTACAAGGGGGGGGCGGCAGCAGGTGTGCAGTTTACTCAGAATCTTCTCATCTGCTTTAAATAGATCACACTAATAAACAACTCCACCATTTGACAGCAACGCTTTTTTAAGAAAAGAACAGCAATTAGATAAATGCCAAAAAGATCATCATGAGACAGAGGCCGCAGCTGTTGCAGCGTCTCTGTGGAGACAAAGTGACGTCTGATGCTGTTGGACTGGTTGGACTGTCGGAATATAAGTTGTGGCCTTAAGCACTCAAAACTTTAGGGCAAGGTCGCTGCATACAGTCTGATGTTAAAGCTTCTGTCCTTCAAGTGGAAGCCCTTCAATCTGTGGATTATTCTGAGGGACAAGGAGAGGGCCAGGGCGCAACAGGTGCTAAGATGTTGTCTAATATTGAATCTCGTCTTCTATGACGGTTCTGCATGGTTCAAGTCAAGTGCAAAATAGAGTGGGGGTCTGTAATCAAACGTTTCCACATTGATCTGTTTCAAAAATCAAAATAAAGGTGTTATTAAAATCTGTTTGACCATCAGCCAATTATCCAAACAAATGTATATAATTAAGATGCGATAGTTACAAGTAAAATCATGAATGGTTTTCATTTTATATTCTGTTTCGGGTTATGTAAACAAACAGTATAAAACGTATGTATACATTTGTAAAAATGAATACATTTATCATATATGTGTACACACATATGCTGTATATGCAAACACATGTGTGTGGTTTTATGTGTTTTGTGTAACAAAAGAAAATTGCTGCATTAATAGGATTTATCAAATACCAATGCAGAACTTTGGATCACACATAACGTTAACACGAATATCATGCTGTGAAGATTTAAAAGGAGCATTTACCTTAGATGACAGATCAAAGCCCCAAATAAATCTACTTATTGAAAGTGAGTGTAATAACAGATAATAAGTCAAGGCATAATCACAGCTTGTCAACAAACACTTCCTTCGCTAAATAGGCAAACAACGAGTTGTTAATTTAAACAATTTGCTTCCGGCAGCCAGAGGGGGAAATCAAACCATCTGCCTCTCGAACCCCTTCTGCTGCTCGACACATCACTGCAGCAGGCACATTTGTGCTTCTGAAGCAGTCATTGCAGGATTTTTGATCTTTCAGTTGCATAAACACTAAGGAGTCCCAAACAAGACTGCCTCTTCTGCACGTAGTAAAACAAGATCCGGTCCTTGGCCAGTTTCATCATGTCCGTGGTGGTCAGTGACCTCGGGAAATTGAATAAAACATACGCAAGTAATAATCCCTATGACTGTTACCTATAAATGGCACTGGGTGTCTCAAAAGTCTCCTCTTTTGTTTTAAACATGTCGTTATCAAACAATTTCCAATCATTATGTTTTTAAACTTTAATATAGAATCCCCTGATAGTGATAATGTTCCAGTCGAGTGCGCAAAATATAGGTTTGCAAATCCTTGATGTAAATCCAGTGGAACTAAGATTCATCGATTCTATCAAAATATATAATAGGAAAGGTTTAATTTATGCCTCCACAAAAAAGAAAAACACAAGCACCAACGTAGGGGAAATAAACATTGACTATATAATAGATATTCGTTCTGTCACCATCATACTGACTAGTCCACAGTTTTTCCCCGTACCTGCATAATCTGGGTTAGGTGATGTGCGGATGCTGCAGGTTAGTCAGTTTATGACCCAGCAAAACACACACACACGCGCACGCACACGCACACGCACACGCACACGCACACGCACACCTCTAGAACTCTTAACATACAAACAAGCAGGCCACCAGTTGTCTGATAAAATGCCAGCCTCTCACACCTCCAGCCCTCTTAACAGCCCACTTTAAATAGTTCATTCACGATATTACTACAGCAGGTCCTTGACATTGCAATAAATAAACAGATACATAAATAAATATGCGCAGCTCGAAACTCCTGTCTCACAACCCAGCAAATCACAATGGAAATAAAGCATATTCCACCACTTGGGAATATGACGCTCTTTTCCCCCTCAATAAATACTTGGATTTTCAATGTTCTAACAACCAGAGCACTCACAGGGGTATTTTGCCCAACAAAGTCAATGTCTAAAAATAAAGCGTCTTTGGCTGAAACAGATGGAAAATACCTGAAAATGCTGGCCCATATTAGAGCAAATCAACCATGTGAACTGGTTTCAAACAGAGTTTTTTCAAGGTGCTCTGAGTGGATTTGAGGATATATTTACTGACAACAAAGGGGATTTCTTATAAAATACTGTTGGTAGCAGCTTCAGGGAGTCTGACTCTGAGCCTGTGCCTGGACTGCTTACGGAGTGTAAAAGACACTCAATTTGGACTCCCTGCCAGCACTTAACACAGCTATTTGATTTCAGAACCCACTCAAATTCCAACTTGAAGCCTATGTCTACAATCCTCATACCTTTCATAACAAAGTAGCTCAGACGCCGCAACTGCGCAGCTGACGCGGCAGCTAAACCACAGGTGGAAGAGGGAAAACCCTGTGAAGCGCCATTGCTTCTCGATTTCATGCTATCAGCAGCAATAATCCAAAACAAAAGTCGTGGATTTAGACAGTCGTGATTCATTTGCAAAGTTCGCACTACAAAGTCCAGCAGGATAGCGGCGTGTATTTGGTTACCTCGACACGCCATCCCTCCCAGCAAACTGGGAAATGTAATGTGAGACTGTGTGCAAACAGACAACGAAGACCTCGAGGCTTAATCGCGACCAATGAGGAATGGAGGCACGCTAGGGAAAAGGTGAAAGCCAGAAAGTTGGAGAGGTTGTCCCTCTTCAGCTAGATTTACATAAAATACATTACATTATTGAGCATATATCCATTGATGGGATTCAGGTACCTATTCGAATGAGTGGATGCACCAGTCAAGGTCAATAACCAAGTCATTTCGGGTCTTGGATGTGACTGATGGACCGCAAAATAAGAACCAGGGACATTATATATAGTGAAAAATAAAATTCAAATCCTGCAATCAAGATAGACCATGAGGAAAAAAAAATAAAACTTCTTTGCCATTGTTTCTCATGAGACCTTAAATTTTAAAACCTAGCCAAACCACAAAACTAAGCAGAAAGAAGTAGAATGGCAGCTGTGTAAAATGATGATACAGAATATAAACATTCTGAATACAATACACAGTAAAAAGAAAAAAATCTGTGATATGGTCACGTGGTAAGAACTTTGCATGAAATTTCAGACTTTTCAAAACCTCTCTTTAAAATCCTCCCGGGGCCTGAAACGGCCATTATCAAATTCCATTACTATCCTGACCTACATATTCACGATACTTCGGGGGATGAAAATAGTTTGACAGCACAGCAATGGGTGGGTCGTGAGAATGTTACGGTGGATTGCGAGATGGTGTTTAAAATGACTCCATGAATACCTGAATTAGGAAAAATGCTATTTGGACCAATGGATGATGAAAAATAAATAGATAAACAAAGTAAATCACAGTTGTGAGAGTTTTTCCCAGTGTTCAAAAGAGTCAAAACTCCAACATGCTGAGAGACATCTACCATGCAGATCTGTAACTTGCTGAGTTTAAATCCTCCCAGATTTATCAACGACCCGTGTCTGGCAGAGCAAAATTTTATTTAAAAGTCGAGATAATTTAAAAAAAAAGAAAAAGAGAGGAGACAAAAGAATTTGCCCTGCTGAAAAGCCTGGATGGGAAATAGAAGACCGTGCCACAGCACAGCACAGCACAGCACCAGACATAATCCTGTCACATCCACACTTGCATTCTCTAATCTGTGTGCGTAGGCGCGGCTGCCCGCAGATCAAATGGTAAACAAGTGGTGGGACTGTGCAAGGACTGATGCCATGACAGGATCGACAGATAGAGCTGCTGGTACTTGGCTCTGCAGCAGCCATCACCAACTAACTTTTCTATCCAGTCCCGGGGACATCGGAGCTTTGAGCCCCGCAGCGGAGCTCCAAAACCTTTAAGCCACTCACAAGGGAAAAAAATGAAAATAGAGAGCAAATTCAGATACCTTATGTGATGCCTTTGGGGGGCAGATACTCTACATAAATATGGCATGAATATGACAGCGACACTTTAGTCATCGTGCTGATAATTTATAGCCACTCTTTGGGAATAAAAGATTTTCCTGTGAGCAGATAGCTCCCGCCAAAACTGTGTTTTCAGATCGGTTTTGGAAGATTTGATGCAAACATGGTCCACGGTGAAATGGTCAAAACGAGGAAATATAGCGTGCACAGATTTTCACAACGGAGAGACAGCAGTGTAAGACAGGGCCTCACATTGCTAAATCATCTTATCTCTGCTCAGACACTTCATGTTTAGGTGCAAGACCAGGGGATGACTGTCTCTCCAGCATGAACCACATTGAGCAGCCTGCTGATGTGGCCAGAAGTGAAGCGGACACATACAAACACATAAAGAGGATGATACACACATGGACTTACAAGAGAAAGAATGCAATATCAATCCGAAGGAAATACTTGTTTTTAAGTTGAGTGTTTGGTCGGGTGAACATCGAGGAACGCGGGGGAAAAGGTAGGAGAGGGTGGGGGGGCTCTAGGCAGATCATAAAATGCATTAAATTATTTCCAATAGCAAGTCATGAATCTTTGCCCAATAAATGTGCTTGGGAATAGATCTTTTTAAATGTTGAAATAGAAAATAATACAAGGTCCAGCTTGTAAGACTCAGTTCAGATTCTTTCATATACAGTATTAAATGTGCATGACCATGTAACGAATGTGCAATAAGTTCAGTCCATTCGTGAATCAAGTGCTTCCACGAGGTTCTTTCAAACAGCGACACGGTACTCTGATGATAATTACATTGTTACATCGCCAGTTTTTCCACCATTGCGATTAAATCGATGTTGCACAGCAGCGGAGGACCTTAATAAAACATTTAGCGAGCCACATCTCGCTGTGCAAATGATACAAACATGATTGAGACAATGTTTTACACATGGAGAATGACCACATCTCTATCTCTCTTGTCTCTCTTTTGTCAAAATTTCAAGTTTCACAGCACAACAACATCATATCTAGTAGTCAAATTACAGGACTGTCCACCTGTCACAGCATCGGTGGTTAGACATTTTTGGACGTTAGAGCATGTCCACTTGCTTTGGACAAGCAGGAAGGGCAACCCCCTCTCAAGCTGGAAACCGTGCCCCGAGGAAAAAAATACAAAGCAGTTCAAGTCTTGCCAATGTTTCCATTCAAGATAACATTTTTTTTCCTCTTCCATCCGAGACACAAGACAGGAATTCATGTCTTTCCATGGTTAGCGGGTAACACTGCCCGAGGTGTCTATAGACATAACCGGGGAGGGATTGTGCAATATGATGTGTGAGGGAATGGTGCTTTGCAGGGGTCATAGGGTCTGACTTTAGGGGCGCTTTACCAGATATATGCAAAGCGGCTGTTGGACGTTCCTTGAAGCCTGGCCGGGGCAACCTAAATGGACACAAAGCAACCTAACAGTAGGTTTCAGTGTATACCGCTGTGATTTACAGCACTAACTGAACCTCCCAGACTATTCCAACTTCCGTGGGAGGTTAACACCTACAAGTACTTGTACTGTGCCCGTTTTTTCTTTCAGCAAGGAAATATAGCGTGTTTATTCTATTGATGCAAATCTACTTAGTTTCCATAGTTTTCACTTCAGCTGGTGGGAGATGATGTCACTTTTCACAATCGCACAAGGCACAGAGTGGTGAGCACAAGCTTAGACAAAGAAGACAAAGAAAAGTAAACGTGTTATATTCAAGTTAAATGGTTAGTGTCTCCTATCACAGACTTCTTAAGGGACATAATCTGCTTTTCATTTTCTACCCAGGTTGCTGGGCAGCTCCAAAGCAAAAGAGAAATAGTTATATTTCCTCATACACTTTTATCTATACTGCCCAAACATATCAACTTTGGTGCCGATTAGTTTTTTGAGGCTGCTAACAGTGACAATCAGAATCAGAATTCTTTATTGATTCCAATGGGGGAAATTGCTTTTTGTTGAAAGGACTAAATTGTTTTTCAGCCACTGACTGCCTCGGTACGTGTTTTCACTTTCCTTTCGGGCCATTTACAATTATTCACGTTCTAGAGGAAAGCATGTAATGGAATGATTAAAATGTGAACGTACAGTTCCATTACAAAGACCTCTTGCCAACAGTAATGTTCATACTGCATCTTAAGTGTTAATTCCCGACAAAGAGTCCGATGCATGAGTCACTGTGCGGCAACTACGATGTTTTCCTATATCCCTTGTTCCAAAAGTGCTTCTGTCTGAATGCCATTCTAATATGGCAGAACACAAAACAATAAATGTGAGGAGTGCTGAGTACATGTGTGTTGTTGATTGTGCATATTTGGCTCTGAATAAACCATGTCTTTCGTCAAATGCACAGAAGGAAAAGCAAGATTGTCCAGCGATAGTCAAGGGTCAGAAGTCGGCTGGCAAAATCGTAAACAATCCCATTGGCCTGAACTCAAGAATGTATTTGTCACACTGACCTACTTGCAAGGTAACAAAAAGTAAAGGAGAAAAGTCTTTCATCAGACCCAACACATGCTTTTAAGTCCAAACACGTCAAAGGGGCCGCGCTGCGATTAGGTCTCCATATCTGGTCTGCAAGCTATGTTTGAAATCTTTAGCCACGGTAATATTTGTAGCATGATCCGTTTAAAAAAACACAAAGAAAGAAATGTTGCGGATTATACCTTGACCAGCATCTTAATCATGTAGATTAGTAGCTTTCATTTTACATTTAATTCTTAAAATGAACCAAGGGAGAGGTATTTCCTCAAGTCCTCAATGATAAAGTAATAGTACATTATTGCTATATGTTGCAATTTTTTTTACCTATTTCAGCTTCTGTCAACATCTTTGTCTCAACAATGATAAAATTCTCAGCTTTGTTTGCTTGTTTGCTTTTACTGCTGCGAGATGCAACTGAGAAAGCAAACAGCCTGACAATCACTTCATATCATCTCATCTTTTTTTTTTCTTTTTTTTTAAATTTCCTTTGGGATAAATAAAATTGTTCTTATTCTTTTATTCTTATTCTTATATAAACCTGTCATAAAATTTGCACCTGACCAGTGAGTAAAATGTCATTTGCAAGGTGATTTATATACAGCTCTGGCAAAAATTTATGAGACCACTGCACTCTGACCTTGTATTTTTTTAGGTAACTGAGTATTTGGAATTTGTGTGTAATTTTGTCATTACTTTATCGAATATAACAAATGTTATTGTTTTACTTAAGCATATACCTATTAATAGCAAAATCAAAGAAACTGATCATTTTGTTGTCTATCAATTTTTAAGATAGAGAAAAATAATGCAAAATACAAGGCGATACATTATCAACTCAATGCTAATGATAATCAAAAAGCGCCATGGTTTCTATCAGATTTTATGGTCATGCTTTGTAAGTCGAAGTCAACTCCCAGGAATATGATTAGAATCATTACTGCATTTAGGGCAAAGTTGAAAAGGTAGGAGTGGTAACAGTTAACTTAATAAAAAAAAAAAATGTAAAAAAAGACTGCTGCAGAACATCTCATAACACTTTATGTGTCGCCAGCCTCGAGTTACAGACATCAGTCCTTTTAAGGTGCTGCGGTGGACTTGCTGGCTCTACCAGGAGCGCTGGAATTGCAGTGACATCAGCTTGACTTCTGATGAGTCAGCCACGGCAACAGACTTCAAGGCCAGGCCTGATGTTTTGGGATACATTCTGGCTGTCATGACACACGAGGCGCCGCCTGCGGAGGACTTCCTCCGACTCCACGCCACCATTAAAATTGACGCTGCCAAATCCACTGAACTTTGTATGATCGCAGGAGGAGGGGGGGATGTGAAGCTTGGTTGGACGTCACTTTCACCCCCTGAGAGCTCGTGAGAGGTCAAAGCAACTCAGCCTCACCTTTTTCCCTTTGCTGTATCTGTTATTTTGATGAGCAGATGCAAAAGTTGGCACCGGTCCTCTGACTATTAGTCATTATTCGTAAAATAATATATTTTAAAAAGCAAACAGTGGAAGTCTCTGTCCTGGAAAAAAAAAGTAGTGCAACTCCCTACAAAGATGTATGTAAGGTGAGTATTATCGAATGCCTATTACTATGAGAGGGTTTAATCACTAGTTTTAACATCTTTTGGTAAGAACACCATCTGCCGCACAAAAAAAATAGATGAAAAACATTTGAATTGTAACCACGCTACTTAAAAATGAAGCTCGGCACAGTATGTCATGATCTTAAAACAATGAAAGAATGCACCATAAAGTCATGAAGTACTTAGGAATGGGAAGGAGGAAATTCGATAAGACAGAAGTGAATCCCAAATTTAGTACCAGTGCAGCTGCATCGATATCGACAAGCACGGGCCTTCTTTTACGAGACTTCGAAGATGACTCGTACGTGAATTCTTGCCTGAAATAAAGTGCGTATGTGTGTCGGGTTCTAGGTCCTGTCGGACACCGAGCAAACATCCTCCTTCACCGCCCTGCATCCTGATTTCCAACAAGGACTAACAGGAGCGGCGCATCCCAGTAACCAACCATCTGTGATCCCAGCAACACCCTGTGACATCATAGAATCTCCAGAATCTGACACACAAAGGAGAGCCAGATCAATAACGACCACAAAAGGAACATGAAAAGGTCAATGTCACTGATCGATGAAGAAAAACTCCATCGCCCCTCTGGAAATACTTCACCTCAGGACCCTCCGTCCCAATTTTACTAGAGTTGACCTGTTGTTGCCTTGTTCTACAACCAGACTAGTCATCTGAAACCATTACCGGTCTTCGGTTGGTTGTAAATAAATAACTGAAGTTTGTTAGTTAAACCCATGAGGGGAATCAAAGTGTCATCCTGCTCGCCTTGAATTTTTATACTATATAAATATTAAAACTGATTTTTTGGCAGAGGCACATTAAACTGAAGGGTCTCCATTCACTCCTGTTACACACTGCTTAAGTAACACTTACGTGTTACGCAGGAACAGACAACTGGCGGGCAAAGCGCCCCGCACACACACACTCCTGACGTACCTTCAGACTTTCTACAGGTTATTAATGCATTATTTCAACTATTAACTAGTAAACACGCCAACATAGTGCAATTGATCATTTAGGAATATAGACCTAAAAAGTCTTCAGACCTGTAACTCCATTCACATAAGCCAGGTAACATCGCAACCGGCTGGTTCCCTTTTCCCTGAGATCGTCCGGTTCCCAGGCAGAGTGAAACCGGGAGATGAACGGCATCGGGCACATTCCGGGCCGATCACCGCCGATGCACCGGTACGACACGGTCGATCTCACTGTCACGGAGCGGGACCGTTCCCAAACGTGCAGAGGTGCACAACGCACTAAGAGGGAATGGTTGGGGGAAAAAAGACAAAAAAAAACGCTCCTCTTTTTGTCATACGATCCGAAACGGGATAACCCACTTACCTCGGGAGCTCCCGAGTTTTTTTAATCCACTCATTTATGACAGGAACGGATCCGTGTCCGGTTGTGTATCCAGGTTTCCAAGAGGCGAGGGGAGCTTTCTGCTACCGAGCTCGGACAAGCCCGCCGGGGCCGCGAGAGACAGGCGGGGAGGGCCGGAGCAACTTGAAACGGACTCGGGGATCGGTTGAAACCATTAGCAGCACACAGGGAGGGGAGAAGATCGCGACCAAAAAAATGGCAACACGTTACCAACCTGCTGTATGCTGAGCCACTTCGCTGGTGTTTGCGTCAACACTAAATCGGTACATTTTTTGTGATATTTACCCACCCTAAGATCCGTAACTTTGATAATAATTAAGATAGCTTTTTTATATGGTACAGCCGAACACCCCTCCAGTTATTCTTTGCGTCGAACCTGCTTGTTTTAACCCGCTTTAATCCGATTGGTCTGTTGCAAAGTGACGCAGCCGCAGTAGCGCTTTCACAAGGTGGCGGACTGACAACAACCTTCCGTCCCTGGAAGTTCTCTTGCATTATAAGGACAGTCCGAGATAAGCATGATCTTTTTAGCAATAATCCACTCAGAAGAAATGAGCCAAGATATTTCTGATTAAATGACTTAATTTCCTTAACGCTAAACCGGGTAAACGAATTTCCAATATTTTTAGTGGCTATTTCTCCACTGTTCATTGTAAAGCAAACGATGAATCAATCACTAGGTAATCATACTTGAAGCTGCACAAATAAGTGTCCTTCTTTGGACTGTATTTTCATATTACAAGACACACTCGCAATCAATTCAAAACGTTTCCCGACAAATACCACCTTTTTAATTATTAATTTTATTTTTATTTTTACCACCAATCGCTTATAGGCACCTTGTGTATGATGAAGTAAGGTATTTATTTAGTGCTGCTTTAAGAAAACACATGAGCAAAATCATCTGGGAGCATCTCTGAAAATTCATGTCATAGAGATTAAATGTATCTGTCCATTTGTTGTAATTTACCTTAACTGTTTCATTTTATTTTAACAATCAACAATAGAAGTATATCGGTATCATAATTCAAATTAAAGTGCCTTTTCAGTTTCAGAATGTGGCAGCATAATCTGACTTGTGATTAAAATGAGTTATTAGTATTCAAAACTGATTTTTAATTTCCTGTCCCAGCTTGCAAAACTCAATTTGGATTTGCAATGCCAAGCGGCGCAGGAGAGTGATGTCAGTGGGCAACCTTCTTCGCGGCTTGTTTGGCTACTAGAATGCAACACACACTCAGCTGCTGATCACTGATACTTGTTAGCATGGCACTCCCTAACATGGCCACGCAAATCTCACAGTTACGGATAAGATAGTATTGCAGACAATTTGTGAATCAGATGGCCATGACAGACTTGAGCTGATTGTGGAGAGCTGGGTTGAATACTCTGCCCTACCAGACACCGTTATCACGGTACATTTCCATCATATCGAAAGGGATGCTGACGGTCAGGCGTCCCCTTCCAAGCATCGATGAAAGAGTATTCGACCAAGCTCTCTATAATCTGCTCAGCTCTGTCACGGCCGTCCGATTCACAGAGGTCGGCCGTTGACGTCACTCTCCTGCGGCGCTTGACCTTTTTTTGCATGGCAGGACGTGAAAATGAGAAAGCAACGCTCTTTTTGTTTTCTTTTTAATTGTCTCATAAAATGTGCAGCCTATACGCTTCCTGAGTTAAATGTAAAAATGAAAGGAAAACATTATGATAAATTGCACGGAATGGATGGATACATTTGATCTTTCTTTCCTGTTTATTTTGTATTTACTTCACACATGAATGAAGGGTGTAAAAAGGATTATATTCAGCCTGACCTATTTTTATTTATCTATCTTTTTATTTGATTTGGTCAATTTACTTTTGAGAGTGAAAAAAGGAAGCTTTATAATTGTTCAACTTTTATGTTTTACAATAAAACGGGGACAACAGGAGAGTCACAAACTAGTGCGAGCGCTGAATGGTGCTCCTGATTCTGCAGAGTTGCTGATTTGTTTAGTTGAGTTATGAGAATAATACAATGAGGACAGTGTTTGGCCGGTTTCAGTAGGAAGACCATGGGAAGACCGAAAAAACCCATGCATCATTCTTTTCATTGGCTGCATGAAATAAAGGATGATGTAAATTACACAATCCCCGGGGTCAGTCTCCTAACATATGGATTTTTAAAGACAAACAATTCCACAATCCAACACCCATGTGCCTGTATTATAAGGTAAATTTGCAGTATTGAAATATCCCTTTATGTGAAACAATGAGATGACAAATTGGGGGGAAAAAAGTTTCTACATTTCAAATGCAATCCAAATCCTCACAGGGGAAGCATATGCTTCCCACAAACAGAAATATGTGTCAGTGATACACTGCTTTCTTCTGTTTTGATCACTGAGCAATCATTGGACCTATTATGACAAAAACATATCGTATGCATCAATGAAGCGGCAATCCAAAAAGCAATAACTGTAATGATTATCTTAAATGTGATGGCTGCTGGGAGGAAAAGGTCAATTACATGCTCATCCACCACAATATCAACGCCAGGGGAAACAATGCCAGCTACCAAAAGCAATGCAGCTACTTCATCAGACTTCTCCAGAATAACAACCTTCATGAATACAGGCATGTCTAAGAAAATTAGAATATTGTGATAAATTTCTTAATCTTCTGGAATGCAATTAAAAAAACAAAAAATTACCTTTTCATGATATTCTAATATTTTGAGATAGGATTTTTGAGTTGTCTTAAGATGTAAGCCATAACCAGCAATATTAAAATAATAAAAGGCTCGCAATATTTCAGTTGATTTGTAATGAATCCAAAATGTATGACATTTTTGTTTCTGTAATTGCATTACAGAAGATAAAGAACTTTATCACAATATTCTAATTTTCTGAGACAGTCCTGTATACTTCATGAGCACACTGGTGAGCTGAGCCCTTGTGAGTAAGAAGGAACTACCAATCTGTCATTGTCAACTCTGTGCAGGTTACAAAGCCACCATCTAACTCTGAAGCGTCAAGCAAGTTGGACACTTGCCTACGGCTGATTTCCATGACTTACAAGCACATACAGCTTGTTGTAATATTACAGAAAACACCCTCTCCACCTCACTTAAGTTGTCATTCAACCCTGCCTGATGTTCTTTCACAAGCTCTGTAAGGAGACATCAGTAAGAACGTTTTTTTTTCCTCTGTTTTGTTCTGCGGAGGAGAGAGAGGAACATTTATGAATAGGACAAAATATAATGTCAAGGAGCAAATTGTCATTGATTGAATATGCATTGATATTGCAGTGCTTTTCTGCATCTAAATACATGGCTGCTTGTCAGCCGTCTTTGGTAGACAATCGAATCCTCATTAGTGAGTGCCTCATTAAACCAAAGGATTCTCTTTGACATACTTAGAAGGAACATTGTCTACAACAAAATAAAATCATCTAAACTGTGGCTGCATACCTCAGTAGGCGCATAATTACACAGGGGAACATAATATTTCTGCACCCAAAAGCATGTGTGGCCTTGAAAAATGGGTCTTTTCTTATGTAAGTAAAAGTATTACATCATATCTAATGTTGTTGTCATGCTATGTGAGGTTGACACCAGCACTAATTCAAAACATTTTGAGCGCCGGAGGATTTACCGGTACATTCGGGAAAGGAATCGCTGCAAGAACATTTTGAGGTCTCCGAATGCTGACCCAGTTGGAGTCGGACGCATCCGCTAATTAAACAAACCACAAGGGGAAGCAGGATTTCGGTGTCAGTTAGACTGTGTGAAAATGTGACTGAGGGACGTGGAGCTGGAGCTACAGAAACAACATGATTGACAGTGGATTAGGAATCGGGACCGGAATCTGCTCGTCGGCAAGAGAACAACAAGAGAATCACCTTCCGTTCCTGCATTAAGCACCTCGCTTTCTATTATGCCCATTATTCTTTGCTCCATATTTGTCAATCGCTTTTAACACGGCATCTTTTGTGAGATGAAGTATGCTGACAAAGGATTGTCCTGACATAACAAAGGGATTTCACATGATGTCATCCCGGAAATCTTAAATAACCGGCATCTTTCAGATCACATTATCCAGTAGAGATGGCGATGGAATGCAGCCCGATTTCATTCATCTCCCTTGCAATTACATCTGATGAAAGGGTAAAAATAGGTACTCACTGTGCTGAGGGAAGACAGACAGGCGCTGAGGATCCAGGAAACTGCGCCAGCCCGGATTTGTCCTCTTTCTCTTTTCCTCACTCCCTTTCCTCTCGACTCTCTGTCTCTCCTCCCTCCTTCCGCCTTCCTCCTCTCACCACAGCAAGATGCTGCCTGAACTAGAGCTCGTCGTCATGGTTACCAAGGGGGGAATCACCACGTGACTGGATCTCTGCGTGTGCCGATTGGCCAGGCACATTAAAGTAGGGAGGGAGGGATATGGGGGGGGTGTAGGGTGATGTCACACACCCACCGGTTTACAAATGGGAGGGATCCTCATTCACCCTGAAAGCACACACAGACACAATGGACACTTTTTAAGGTGGAGTTCATCTAGATGACTGGCTGATTGCTGACTGACTGCAAAAAGAATTTATGGCTGATCTGAGATGAGTTGTTCTTTTCCCTGTCGTCCGCTACGCTGGCGTTAGCAGCCAAAAATATACTTCCTCGCGCTTAAACATATTGTTACAAAATATATGCTAGCACAAGATGACAAGATGACCTGCCACATTTCAACCCCGCAGAAGGGGCCTATTTTTTGTTGTGCATAAACCAAACAGAATCTGTCATTTAGCCCCTAGATACAGTTCCATTCCAAAGAATCCTTCAACATGTAAACATTCAAAACAGTAAATCAAGTGAACATTAGATCATACAGTACGGAAGCACACTGTTCATGCTTCCGCTGATAAAAAAACTGCCATCGAAGTTATTGCTTGACTCATGAGATTAAATTAATACTGCACACTTATCTTCATGTGCAGTTTCAACAGTGTAAACACAGCGAAGTGAGACGCCGTGATTGCATGATGAAACTGTTGTCATACAACTGGCAAGTGTTTCCCAGACTTGAAAGGTGAGGGAGAAAGTTGCCAGTCAACAGGAAACCTGGTGAAAGTGGCTTTTGAGGTTGGCAAGTACAACATTTCAGAGGGAGAGCTTTGGTTTTGTACATTAGGTTGGATATAAAGAAGCAATCTGTCAGCTCCAGGCAATGATGTGAGTCATTATGGTCCAAACTAGTTTTCCTGACTGTTGCGCAACACTTTGGGATTATTGGTTTGGCTCTCCTTGAAATAACATTAATTCGGTGAGGTATTTTTTGCTTGTTTTCATTTTTGAGCTCATGTCATGTCAACATCACTAACACCCTGGTCAAAAAATCTTGTTTGCACATGTAATTATTAAAACTACTTGAGTAAAGTTGGCTACCATCCAGGTGGACATGACCCGGGTTTTTATTTTTCACAGTAAAACACAACGTAGATTTCATGTTTCCGCTCACCCAGGTGCGCATGGACTCCTGCCTTTTTTGGCCCACAAAATTTACAATACGGCTAAATCACGCAAATATAGGTAAAACAAAAAAAAAAACAGATTCTTGTGACTCAAATGTTTAAATAATGCCAGATATCATCAGCATCAGCTACTCATGGCTACATTTTGAGCTTATAAAAAGAAACTATTTCACTAAGTAGCCCCTCAATGGTATTTCCTTGTCTTTGCCAGATTAAGAGGCGCTCTGACTCAGTCAGGAAGGTACCGTGCCACAACAAGGATGCAAACAGCTGGCAGTTTTATAAATAAAACATGTAATGCTGTCTCCATAAACATCTGGTCTCTTACACCTACGGGCATTACTAACACGAAGTTGGTACTTATAAAAATGGAAATCGTTGGTATATAATTGTCAAGGTTTACATACTGTTTACCTGGATGCTGTACTTTTTCTGTCATACTTTCTTCAGTGTTATAGTCTTGTTACCAATGTGTTTGTGGCTTGACTGCAAAACGCAACCAGAATCATGTGAAACACGCGCAGAGTGTGTAATGTCAGTGAATCGGCCTTTCGGGTGTACTCATATTCATCTACGTGCATGAACAGCTCCGGGAGATTATGAGAGAAATGGTACTTAAAGGCCATGCCATCATGTTCATGGACCACCATCAATAGGCTGCACGCACCAATGGGTGCCCAATTACAGAGACAGAGGGTGAGAGGACTCTGGCAAAGCGTACGGCGCTTGCGAGTTCTCAAGGTTATATATTCTACAAAATAAAACCCAAGATTTATTTTTTTAGCCAACATGTGTCAAAAGCACTTGCGATAAGAACAGGAATGTGTATTTTACCAGACATCACTTCATGTTCTATCAGGCCCAGTCCTATGATAAAGGATTTTAAGCTCGCCGGACTCTCACGTAAAACATTGAGTAAATATCCATCCATCTCCCCCCTTTTATCCGGAGTCGGGTAGAGGGGCCAGCAGCCGGAGCAGTGAGGACCAGGCCTTCCTCTACACTACACATGGTCCAGCTCCTCTGGGGGGATCCCAAGGCGTTCCCAAGCCAGCCTGGAGACATAGTCTCTCCAGTGGATCTTCCCTGTGGTCTCCTTCCAGATGGACATGCCTGTAATACCTCCCCCAGGCGTCCAGGAAGCATCCAGACCAGATTCCCGAGCCACCTCATCTGACGCCTCTCTATGCTGATGAGCGGCGGCTCTACTCCGAGCTCCTCCCTATCTCTAAGGGAGAGTCCCAGTAGAACGAGGGAGTCAGTAGGAGCGCACTCTAGCCACCCCTCTAAGGACCCCGAAAAGGATGGGTAAACTGAATTGTTGCCGGGTGCGTAGCCACAAACAACGGTCGGAACCCATCCCCCCACCTGAAGGTGGAAGGAGGCTACCCAGTCCACCGGGTTGAAACTCAACGTGCAGGCGCAGAGACGAGAGGCAATCAATATGTCCACACCTGCCCAGTGCACCAGGGGGAAACTCCAGAATAACAGAGTCCAGCTCCTCTTAAGAGACCTGGTTCCAGGCCCCCTTGGTCCCCCCCCCCCCCATCTCGCAGTCTCATACACCAGCTTGGGCTCCTTTCCTTCCAGAGAAGTGACATTCCATGTCTCAAGAGCCAGCTTCTGCAACCGAGGATCGGACCACCAAGGTCCCGCGTTCTGGCCACCGCCTGGCTCACACTACATCCAACCGACCCCTTTGGCGCTTCCTGTGGGTCGTGAGCCCAGGGGAAGAGGGACCTGTGTCGATCCTTTGGGCTGTCCCGGCCAAGCCCCATGGGTGCAGACCCGTCCACTAGGTGCTCGCCATCGAGCCCCGATCCCGGGCTTGGGGCAAGGGAAAACAAGGTCAAATGTCTGTCTTTTTCATGCGGGTCTTCTGAGCCACACTTTGTCTGGTCCCTCACCTGGGACTTGTTTGTCTTGGGTGACCCTTCCAGGGGCTTAAAGCCCCCGACAGTACAGTTCCCAGGATCACTGGGACAGGCAAACCCCTCAAAAATGGTAAGGTGGCAGTTTACAGAAGGGATTGAGGAAATAGATAAATAAATACATACAATGCATTAATAAGGTTATCAAAGAGCGGTCCAAAAAGTTATGATTGAGAAGGGACAGCCACGAGACGATGGACAGTATACCGAATAACTTCCATCCAACCATCTTCTGCTGCTTATCCTGGTTGTCATTGGGCAAGAGGCAGGATACACCCCGGAATGGTCACCAGTAATCGCTGGGCCACGTATACGCACAGACAACCATTCACTCGGTCAAATTTTCCCAATTAACCTTCCAATTGTGGGAGGAAATCAGAAGAAAAACCCACGCAAACACGGGCAGAGCATGCAAACTCGACACCGAAAGGTCCCCTTGGCGGAATCAAACCACAGTCCTTTGTGCTGTGAGGCTGAAGCGCTAACCACTGCACCACCATGCCGCCTTCAGGAGAACTTAAAAACTTTAAAAATGGTAAAAAAAAAGCAATCCAGCATTCATTTGTATGTTCAATAAAACATACAAAACATACATAAACATATGTTCAATAAAATCTAATGATGATAACTTCCATTTCAAAATGGGAAATGCATACTTTCTTGCTTGTGGTTTTATACAATTATTACTGCTGTCATAAATGTCAAAAAAAGCAAAAATAGTGAAAGCATGTGTTGAAATTGTAAAAATTGAAAATTAGAAAATAATATGTATAGGTTTACACGGAAACATGTGCACGAATAAAATTTTTGCAAAATAAAAATACATCAAAATAACAAAATAAATTGTGAGAGTACAATATGATCAAGTTCTAGGAAGATTAGTGACTTTCATGCAAAATAAAATCACATTGATCAGGCGTCCAGGCGTATGAGGGCAAACAGGAAGTGAACAACTATAACCCACAGAGGAACGTCATACGATAACCTCTCAGTCCAAACAAGTGATATTGAAAAAGGTGCTTCTCCAAGTCAGAGGAGTATTTTGGGTAACACGACACCAGCGAACGCTGCAACTTGAACATTTAATTTCCTCCAGAACGCTGAGCACTAAACCCGTGCAAACACTGTAAAAATCAGCTCAGATTACCGGCCTCAGAGCCTTTCGGTGGAGGTAGGAATACTGGAATAAAAAAAGCGTGTTTTTTTTTTTTTTGCATCACAGTGAATCATCCAAAATGGTAGGCGAATGAAAACACATCCGGTGTGCCGAGGACGCACCGAGACAGACCGGGCCATGTGGCGAGACCTCTGGAGGTCTCGGCAGTGTCTGCGGGCAGACTGAGCCGGGCTAAGATTATCTTTGTGTGTTTTAGAAGGATTTGGACCGCGGCTATATTAGGACGGAAACAGAGGCAGTGGTCAGGGTGCGGCCGCGCTGGACCATCTTGTCGCACTCCTTCTGGTTTCCTTGAACTTGTTTGCAGGGCCGGGTTGTGAATCCAACCTTTCCTGGAAGTTAAGAGGCTCGAGCCGGTCCAACCCATACGCTCCTGGCATACAATTGTATACTTGACTGTGGGCGTTGATGGGTTAAATTTAGACCGCTGTCCATTTCTATGGTGGACTGACGGCAGTCACACGTTTAAACGGTGACTACAGGTGTATCTGTCAGCATAAACCGCTACTTCAACACAACTTTTTAAGCAACAATAAATCTTGTCTCTTTGTGAAAGCTTATAAATAGCGCTAGCCTGGCTCAAAGTTATGCTGCCGTCGGCTTCCTCTTACTCCAACTGATTGAGGCAGAAGGCCGTCCGCGTCGAGGTCGGATTCGTCCAAGGTTTCTTCTTTTTAAAAGGCAGTTATGGGGAAATGTAGGGTTTCTATAAATCGGGTTAAAGGGTGGTTCGGCAACCCACGGCTCTGAATACTCTGATACAGCTCCCTGTTGCTTTTGAAAATAACTAGTATTTCATTAAAATGTATTTCATTTTAGCGCAATCATTTTTTAATTGTAATTTTCAATTTGAAGATAGTGGCAATCTTGGACCATCTCAAGAAAACGTATTGAAATATTTTTGTCGCTCTCAATAAGCGTCTGCACGCGGCAGTAAAAGGATGACAGCACACAGAGAGAGGACGGCATTGTTGGTTTGCTGCCACTGGATAATTTAAGTTTGGCTTTTTTTTTTTTGTCCTAAAAACATGAAGGACTCAAGTAGACGTTGATTATTTTGCTTAAAAGTAACCTTCAATAAAGCGTCTTTTTTTCGGAGTTAAAAACGTTTTGTAGCGCGCGGAAATGTAATTTTATTTTCTCTGCAGTTGTTCATGGATTCAAAAAAATGCAACACCTATTTTGTTTATACATGGCATACAGGCAAAAAAAATAACATTATATGCCATGTTAATTCATTTTAAAATTCAAATGGGTTGTGTGGTTTTCTCTACTGTGGGGAAACAGGTCCAAATGGCTCTTTGAGCGGTAAAGGCTGCCAGCCATGGCTTAAAATGTTGCCCAGACTCGCTCTACATGTCGTGTCATGAGACATTTCTGTTGTGATTCAACGCTGTATAAATAAAATCGGTGTTAACTTGACTTGACAATGTGAGGTCCCAGAGCTCTACTGACTATCCAATAATACAAAGTAAATAATGTCCGCCGCTGAAAGGACAACTCTCTTTGAGTTAAGGATCTATTATGTTATAACAAAAGTCTGACCGACTAAAATGGGAACATCTTCAGTATCAGGGTCATTTTTTTTAATGTATATATTCCAGGCCCAAGAGCCATTTGGCCATTTTCTTGTTCAATGGGGTGGAAAAATTGCATTCAACAAAATATATCAGGTAAAAAGCAGTCATTGGATGAAGCCAAAGCTAAAACTTAATAACATTTTCTGTCTGTGTAACAGCTTTATTTTTCAGCTTCCCCTTGAAATGAAGTTACCGTAATATGAACTAATCTTACTAGGATTACCCAGCAGCTCTACCCAAATGAAGTCAATTATTGAATTGATGATGAATAAAAGACAAAAAAAAAAAAAGGCATTATAATTGAAAGTTGCTCATGGAACATCATGAGAGAAACATTTTGGTTTTCTGAATCACTAAAAAACTGTGTGAAGTTTGAGCTTAGCCATTGGTGCCATACTGCTGCTGCTGAAGGCAAAACATTTACTTTGATTTATTGGTTTCACACCTCTGGCAGTCGGAGGTTTGCGTTTTACTCTCCGACAATTTGACGCATTGAATAAACAGCGCTGTTCTGCTTCGGCTCTCCCGGGAACCGTCGCCGCGTCGCTGCGTGCGGCGCCAGAGTTTTAAAATCACATGACAGCTTGATGAAAACCAAAGCCGCAAATCCATGCCGCGGTCAGCCGATGAGCCATCGCTGTGAATGAAGAATATTTGAAGACGCCAACTGCCATCTGTGCAAACACCGGCAGAAAGAGAGGGGTGAGTTATTTCCCTCCGATCTGACCAAAACCGTGTGCCTGCGAACTGTGACCAGACGAGAATTTTAATTGTTTTCTATTCCGCCCTGCCAAGGTGCCCTCTCTATCTCCCTCCGTTTCCCCCCTTTTTTTCCTCGTCGTTGTTTTCTCGTCGAGTGGAAGCGCCTGATCCTCACGCGTTGCCAGCCGCCGGCTATCCTGTCCCTGCAAGCGGGCGCTAGCTGTAATAAGCGGTAAGTAAACAGAGTGGGGTCACAGCTCAAGTGCACAGCTAACTACCAATCTACCAGCTAAATCTCCACATGTACAGCAAGAGGCCTTCAGTGAGCGTCCCCATAAAATTTGGGCAAGATCACGTGGTTTCTGAACTGTGGCGCTATGTCATCACTCTTACCACGAACCCGACTGTGAAAAACAGATCCAAATTTGTTTTGTAACCTTATAAGACCCAAGGCCCTGGTTTCAAAGTGATTATTAATAATGGAATGTACCATGGAAAGCAGCTTATCAAAACACACACAAACATCTTCATATTCAATTAATAGCTCAGCATCCGCGTCGCTTGATGATGTCCGATGTCAGCAGCTTGCTAGTTATTGGTGATTTTAGTGAGTTATTGGTGAGGCACGTCTGCTAAGTGGAGGCGCAGAAGCTCAATCTGAATTGCCTTGGGGTTAAAAAAAAATCCATTTTTTTTTTTCCGAATATGTGAATTAGCAGGCGGCATGGTGGTGCGGTGGTTGGTGCCTCCTGAACCGGTTTCTATGCACAGGCAAAAAACATGCAGTGAGTGAATAGTTGTCAGTCCGTACAGGACTGTCTCAGAAAATTAGATATTGTGATAAAGTTCTTTATCTTCTTGTAATGCAATTAAAAAAACAAAAATTACTTTTTCATGATATTCTTATATTTTGAGATAGGATTTTTGAGTTGTCTTAAGATGTAAGCCATAATCAGCAATGTTAAAATAATCAAAGGCGTGCAATATTTCAGTTGATTTGTAATGAATCCAGAATGTATGACATGTTTGTCTTTGTAATCGCATTACAGAAGATAAAGAACTTTATTACAATATTCTAATTTTCTGAGACAGTCCTGTATATGTGACGATACGGCGGGCTGGTGACCAGTCCAGAGTGACCCCCGCCTTTCACCCAATGACCGCTACAATACATCATGACATTTTACTGGACTTCTAGCATGATCACATGCAAAGATTATACAAAATTTGGGTACAAGTTGCATTGAACAAAATAAGATGATGAAATGCTAATGCTGCTTTTCATTAGCAGCTCTCATATTGACAGGTTTAGGCAAATATATGACAAAATATATGGGTCTGCCAATGCATCTCCTAACAAGGTTCCTATAACAATCCTTCCACAGTGTCTAATAGCAACATGTTGACCGTCATTGAAGAGACAGAGTGTAACAGTCGCACGTGAGTACACGCATTTATAAAGGCACAGTGCAAAGCGTTTGCAACTATGAAATAACGTCTCGAGAAACTTCCAACCCAAAATCGAGATCTCTCTCTCGCTCATGAGCTCACCTCTCCTGGCTGCTCCGGATTCTCACATTCTCATTGTATCAAGCCAGATCTTTGTCTTCTCTGCTGGTAAAAGAGCAAACATACAAGTATCATCTGCAGCTGTTCAAATATTGTGACATGTGATCTCTGGCTGGCACAAAGAGCTCTTGTAGAGTTCGAGTGGGAGAACAGGGACCCTCATCTGTGTCGCCGAGCGCCACACACTGACACCCACCACATATAGAAATATATATTTTAATTTTTGTGGCACTCATACATTCCGTTACGCTGTTCTTGCCTGCGATATGGAATTTAGAGAGCTCGCACAGACTGTGTTACTTCTGCCACACACAAACACACACACACACACACCCTCACACACACACAGTCAGCCATATAAACACGGAAGTCTGGGAATCATCTGAGCATTATCTACCGTTTGCTGAGTAAACAGGACCATGAACTGTGGGCTTGAGGAAAAATCTTATCTAAAGGGGACAGAGTAATTGAACCCGTTATCTTCTTATTGATCCATCTTTTGTTTTGCTTTGTTTCGTTTTTTTTTGTTTTTTTTTTGTTTGGTTTGGTTTGGTTATGTGACTTTCCTTGTAATTCCTAGACTTGTTTGGAGCGCTCATCAAACTGCCAACACTGGGCCCTGTAGCATCAGAAAAGAGGATAGCGTCTCTTCTTGGTACTTTATATTTCATCTATTTTCAAATTCTTGAGTGCCTTAATAATATCTTGGTTGGTTACCATTATAAAAAAAAAGGAAAAAAAGTACCATCATGAAAGACAAATAAACACCTTTTTTTTAGTTCAAAAAGTGGGGTTACAGATACACTAGCAGGTTTAAATGCAAAAAGTGTAATAAACAAAGAGTCGAGTTGCTTTTAGGATATTGAAGCAGCAAGAAGACCTTAGCAATACATGATTAATCCAAATGTAACATTATTCTAAATCCGAGTAATTGTTGTGCCCTTTTAACCAAAAAGCCCTCTTCCTATACTAAATATATACTATTTGTGTCGACTGAACCTAATGGCAGAGTTTCTCCCTCAAAATAAACAAAGACATTTCAAATGATGACTGGTTAAAGAAATAAGGGAAATTAAATATTACACATGGGACAGATTTTCTCTTCTCCTGGATGAAATCCCTGAAAAAAAAAACATTGACCCAACACTTTCTGACGTTTATTATTTTTTCATGTGTTTTCATTTATTTATACATATATCTGCAAAACAAACATTTAATCAATTTCTGGATTGGTATTTAAATGATGCACAATCCAGGTTATTGTTGCCAAGACCAAAGGGAAGGTCCAGAGTTCCAGGACGTAAAACACAACACTGATGGCCTTTATCACTAAATAAATATTGTAACCCTTGATTCAATCACCCGACTAATCCATTTAAATATGTCAAACTTTGCATGAGTTTATCAGACAGAGGATGTGATCTTAGATCAGACATGGCATTTTGAACTGTTTGGCCCGCTGAACAATTTTCTTTGTGTAATTTAACAAGTATTTTCAATCAATATTGAATTTAGAAACTCCTTTTTTTTTTCCTTTTGTTTGATTATGTATGGATGATTACATTCAAAATAATGTTGGTACATTTATACGATTATTAATTGATTTTAAAGTTGAAATAAAATGCCAAAAATTTCAAATATTTGAATTGCAATTTTTGTTTTTGTTCAATTTACATTAGCCTGTGCATAAACATTAAATACAAACGTGGCCAGCCAGCCAAAATAATCTGGCCCCGATTGGTTTTAAGCTTGATGATGAACATCAAGTCTCCAAGAAGAATTTAAATTGAAAATGGAGACTTTTTGAGTACTTTTTTTTATTTTTAGCTGAAAACTAAACTGGTAAGATGACAATTTTATCTTATTTTGTCAAAGAAAATTAGCAAATGATCTCCAATTACATACTGCCTTACAACGGATTTCCCATTCACCCCTACAAACACAACACAAGCCAATGACGGCAGAGCTGCGGTGCAGGGCGTGCAGCGGACCATTGGGAGCAACAGTGCCAAGGGACACTATGGCATGCAAATAGGAAGAGACGAAAATCAAACCAAAATAATATCAGCTCGGCGGAGAACATGGCTTTCGGTCACGGTGAGAGCAAAAAAGCCTGTCAGAGTGGAGGTACGTTGATGATCCAAGAGTTGAGGCATGACCTCACCGAAGATGTCATGTCCGTTTCTTCTCTCTGGCCTGATGACACTCAACAGACTTGGCTCCTCTTTAGGCATGAAGATAGGAAACCGAACTTTGACGTGTTTGAGCCGCTGCAGCACATCTGGACTCACGCTGAGTAGAAACATTTAACGCTCTGGTGATATAACCCCAATAAAACCAGTAAGTCATATTGCACACTCGTGCTATTTTTTTTTTTTTTTTTTGCACTCATTATCCAACATTAAAAGAGCACAGAGGATGATTCATATGAGCTGATATCAACTTTCAGTGACAATTTTAGATGGATACGTCAACCTGCCAAGTTGTAGGTCTATGTTAGAAGTAGGATGCTTTCCAGATGTTGCGCAAATCACGGAAAAGGGCCCCGGTTTCATCCATTTAAACCGGCGATCATAATTTGAAACCAGCTATTTTCGTTCAGTCCGAGCACTTTTATATAAACAAGTAATTTCAGAAATATCTGCAGGGGGAAATCACATGACATATTCTATCAAATTTACACCCTGCTCTAACATGATTCATTCACTGACTAAATGAAATCCTCTCCTTCCTTATATTTGAGGTCAAATTCTGTAAATAGTTGTTGTAATCGGTGTCGATTTGATTTTTTGTAATAAAATATACAAGCCATTTCCAATCAAATTATTTCCACCCCCGCTGAACAGAGAAGACGGCTACTGATGATCGGTTAAATGAATTACTGGGCACAGGAGTTTCCGTCTGTTTGGGCAGTTTTTCTTTTTTTAAAGCTCTTTACTTTTGGATCAGGACTTCCATGATGGCCTGAAAAAAGAAAAGAAAGATCCCTCACTTCTCTCTCCACCTTTCTCTTTGGGGTTTTCCTGTACCTGTACAGTGCCCCGCCCCCCTAAATCTGTTTTGGATTTTGATACTGAAATTTTAATAATTTTTCCCTAAATTTTTTCCCGTTGTTGGAAAAAGAGCTGTCCCTTAGCCTGGCTTTACTTTTCTCTGATAAGCAAGCAAATTTGGACTGATTTATTTATCTATTGGTTTATTTCTCTTTAAGAGTTAAAATGCAACAGAGTCTGTGCCTGCAAAAAGCTCGGTGAACTGTGTTTAAAATGAACAAATAAACTCAATGAGAGTCTTGTAAATAGGCTGAATGGCAAAAGAAAAACACTGGGGTAGGACACCCCATAATTTTTATCATGTATCCTATATCTTTATCAGATAGTCATGGTACAGAGAGCAGCTATAACATGCTCGTCTCTGTTTCCGATTTGATATATGAGATATACGAGATGCATCTGCAACGTTTCCTTAACCTCTCAGAATACCAGAAAAAGCCAGACACAGCAATAAAAATCAACAGTCCGATGTGAGACACACAGACATGGAAATGGTTTTCAATTCTTCGCACTGCTCAAGTCAACTGCGGCCAAAGTCGAACCCCAAAGCCCCCCTAAAATCCATACATCAGGTTCTCCAGAGCTCAGTCCATTCCAGGAAGAACAGAACTTCTGATGACGAAAATGTCCCTTCACACGAGGACCCGGCTGGAACCCTCGCCTGCCAAACAGGCGTTCCATAATCGGGTGCGCGATTGAAAACTTTGCAATCGCCGTCTAGATTTTCCTAAAGCACCCGTCCTTAGCCGGGTGTCGGCGAAGCAGTCGTTAGGTTTTCTCTGAATGTGGCTTTGCATTTGGTATGTATCAAAAAGCTGACAATGCATTCATGTAGATAAATTTTTTGATGATGTACGGTATCCCGGCTGTGTGGTGGATGACAGCTCCGATCCATTCATTCTTTATCTACTCATTCATCATTCTCATCCTGCAGTCGGGTTTGCCGAAACCTATCGCAGCTGTCACTGAATGAGAGGCGCGGCTCACCCTGGACTGGTCGCTCGTCGACCACAGGGCCACATATAGAGTCGTACAACAATTCGCTTTCTCGTGAGAGACGGTCATCTGAGCAATTTAGGGTCTACAATGAACCCCCTGCATGCTTTTGGACTGTGGGAGGAAACAGGATCAAACCAAGAGCCTTCTAGTTGTGAGACGGTCGTGCTAACCACTCTGCCGACATGCCGCCCCCATCAAAGGGTATTTGAATATTTTCCCCCCAAGAATCTCAACAACTCTGCTGTCTATTTATTCCTGGGTTTTTATTATTTTTTTGTCTTGCTATATCCTGCTTTCTGCCTTTCTATTTATATTCATACTCATATTTGTTTCCTTTTTTTTCTGATGTGTTACGCTGCTGTGACAAAGGAATTTCCCCAACGAGGATCAATAAAGTTCATCTTATCTTATTTTATCTCATCTCATCTCATCTCACCTTACCTTATCTTATCTAACGTAATGATAAAATCTCTTTTAACAAATGAGCCCTGATGTGTAATTGAAACGAAAATAGATTTTATCATTACGTTAGATAAGATAAGATAAGATAAGATAAGATAAGATAAGATAAGATAAGATAAAATTACACATCAGGGTTCATTTGTCCCAAGACTCCATCTGAAAGCTGTTTGATTCACATTCATCTCCAAATGACGAATAAACAATGATTAATACGGGGATGTCACATATTATTTTCATTTATAGTTTGCTCATATTTTTATAAATCTAATTAATGGAAACACCATAGTATTCTGCACTTCTCGCCCAGTGACGGCTGGGATAAGCCAGGCCTCCTGCAATCCTCAGTGCAGGATAAGCGGTGTATATCATGAATATTGATATATATATTTTTTGGATTAGAAAAGAATCCATCTAATCCAAAGAATTTCAAACAAATGTCTCTATATGGCGTGCGATGAGAGAGATTACTTTTCTGTCTCTACATGGTGTGTGAGCAGGTGAATGAGTTTATGTCTTCACGTGTGGCCATGTGATGTATGTTAAATCAGAAAAAAAATTCATCTAAATCATTTAATTTCACGCATCACATCACAAAAAGAAATGCTCACCTTCTATTTTTATGTAAATTAAAATAATACAAGCTCTCTGAGGTCCTCCTCGGGGAGAGTACAATAACATTATAAATATGCATAATGTACGCGTAATACTGAATTAACCCTAATCTAACAAAGAAAACCTGGTTTAATATTAGTCCGTTTTGTATCTTGGATGTGTGACGTGCAGTGTGTGTGTGTGTGTGTGTGTGTGTGTGTGTGTGTGTGGAAAGTCAATACCGGTGGGATCGAGAAGAAGAAGAAGAATGGAAACAGCTGCTATCACTCACTATCTCCTTTCACACGAATAACATCGGAATGCGTGTTGCATCTATTTTTTGATCCTCCAGGCCGTCCGCTGGACCCCCCGCACCATCGCGCCAGTCTCGGGGTGCAAATTTCTCCCTAAAATTCCCTCAAAGTTCAAAGCTGCCATATCCTGTTTTCCAGCTTTCTGCCCAGTAAGCCTCTGATCTTTACTCCCCCGCTGACCTACTTTACACACTCGCACACACGCATACCAGTGTCCACGTAAAGACCTGTACATATGCCAACACACACACACTAGCGCGCGCAAGGTCATGTCTTGGAAGCAATTTATATTCATTTTAATGACCTCCCGTTGTCTGCTGCATGCCATGTGATGACACGTGCCGCTGACTCATCTGGCGAGGCACGTTACCGGCCGCCGGCACACTCCGACCCGGGGTTCGGTCCTTGTTGGCCGTTTTCGCCGGCACATCTTACAGTTTGGCCGGCGCTGGCGATGTTTACTGAACGTCTTGAAGTTGTTGAAATCACTACAAACGGCTGAGAGAACTTTACACATGCTGAAGAGCTGATGGGAAGCTTATAGTTTGGTCTACTGCGATTGATTACATTGCTACTAATATAAACGTACAAGTTTTTTTTTTGTTTGTTTTTTTTAACCTTTGCCAGCACATCAGGCAAGGAATCTAAACAGAAGCCTGGCTGTAAAACACTTGTTTAGTCAAAGCAAACTTTATGACATGGGTGTAATAAATGAATTTATACCTGCACCTGGAATCTAGATCAAATGCTAACTGTCCTCTTTTTTTTTTTAAATCTGCCAAGTGTTTCCTTTTATACATGTCAGTTATTTCCCTGCATGCTTTCCTCTTATTCTCCTATTCTACCTTATTTAATCCTGTTTTTAAAGCAGTGGTTCTTAACCTGGGTTCGATGGGGATTCGGCAGAGGTCAAGACACACATCCGACTCATGGAATTTGTGATGATACGCCAAACAAATGGTAACGTACCCTGTTATTGCTAAGAAAGCCCTGGAGATTTTCATACCGTTTGCTGCAGCGTATCTTTGCGAACAGTCCTTTGAGGATGCTGGACGTAAAAACAAAGAAAAAGAACAGATTTTGTTGTGAAAATGACATGAGTGGCACTGGCCAAGTGTGAAGCAGAAGTCACAATGATTTGCAATAAGTATTCATTATTATGTTTTTGTGTGAAAAATCATCTTTTGCTGGTTTTGTGTTTTGAACACAGTGATGCTGATGCACGGTTCATTTTGTGCACCACTAAAACATATACCCATGTCTTGAATTTGAAAAAAAGTAATCATATTTTCGGTTCGGTGAACGCGCATATGAAACTGGTGGGGTTCGGTTCCTCCAACAAGGTAAGAAACCTTTTTTTTATAGTAATATTTTGTTGTATTGAGAAGGTTCTTTTGCATCAGCTGGAAATTTTCTAGAATCAGGAGAGAAAATACAAAATAAATAAACAAATTAAAAGCCTCTAGCATCAAACTCAAAGTCACAAGACGTCCTCACAAGATGGTATCACCACCCCTAAACATTTAACCCTGTAGGATGCCGACGTCACAGTTTATAAAGCAAGAATTTAAAGTTTATAGCAAGATCTAGCTCGTTCGTTCACTATGACTGCTGCGTATCCTGCTGACAGAGGGAGGCGGGAGGGGTTGGAGTCCATCCCAGTTTTATTCTATCCCAGTATTGGGCGAGAGGCGGGTTTCATCCTGGACCGGGAGGCAGTTGATCACAGGGCAAACAAAAATTCACCCTCTCATTCACACTTTACGCAAAGAAAAACAACCATTCGCTCTCTCATTGTCACATCTGGGAAACGTAGGGTCACCGATGAAACGACAGCGCTGCATTTACTGGGGTTAAATGCGAGGAAACAAACATTACATTACATTACATTACATTGCATTTGGCAGACGCTTTTATCCAAAGCGACTTACAAATAAACATGCAAACTCCAGGCGGGAACCAGACGCCGTCTTGCTGTGAAGCAAATACACTAACTCCTGCGCCTGCGCGCTGCCCGAGATGGACTTACTAGATATATAAACGTTTTAACAAACTGTTTATGGCGTCAGAATTTAGCAGCCAATAAAAACGGCACCCCGTTGCCGTCTTTGCGGACGTACCGCCCTTGCTTCGCTCCGCCCTGGCCGTGAGCCGGTTCACATCTGAAACGGTTTAACCGAGCTGAAGTGTAAACAGAAAGGCCAGTAAACAGCATTTAACTTTGTTTCCTCACAAGTCCATGATCTGCGCTCTTGGTCCTTGACAACTTTGTCTGCTGTCATTGTCCTTCCCGTGCAAAATCAGACCGCAATCGTAGCGCTTTAACCTCTGTAAAAAGGTAAAATGGACGACTCACTTTTATCATCTGAGAAATGGCTTGTTTTCGGACGAAGGCGCAAGAAGACCACACAAAAAATATGAACTCGGCCTTCACGCCAAGAGAGTCAGAATCAGAGAAACTTTATTTGTCCCCACGGGGTAAGTCAAATTTGGCCCGCACTGTAATTATATATGGCCTGCAAAGCCATACTAAATGGCTATTAGAGCTGGCCAGTCGGTATAGTCTACAGTGCAGTACCGCTAATTCTACAAATCCCAGAATTTTGTGCTGGTGTTTTGGCACGTAAATCATAACAGGACCCATAAACACCCTCTCCTCTGTGTTACAGTAGTCATAGCGACCTTATGCTAATACTAGCACCCTGCTACTTAGGCAGAAAACAGGATTTTGCATGTGTGCAATATTAAGTTATATATTGTATAGTATTAAGCTCTGCTTGCTCCATATTTAGTTTTTAAGCAAAACTTTTTTGGGTCTGTATGACAAGGTTCATTGTTAAATCTGGAGGAAGATTTTTTTCAATAAATATCAATGTTGGCCTGCGACTTTGTCCCAGTTTTTAATTTTGGCCCACTCTATATTTGAGTTTTAGAACACGCAGACGGTCCTCCAAAAGAATCAAACCAGAAACACAATTGGTTTTCGTCCGAGGTCAAAAGACTTCCCGGTGAACCCAAGCCAGAAGCTGAAACTGGCTGTAGGTTCCAGCCCGGCAATTTATGGCTAGCAAGTTTTCCAAAAAAAGAATGACAAGAATGTGATGCATCTTCTGGAAACAGTTCGTGTTCTCAGGTGCTTGACATAAAGATGTAATTTCTAAGATTATTGAAAGCAGGAGTGTCAAACTCATTTTGATCCAGGGGCCACATACGGCCTAATTTCATGCCAGGGGGGCTGGACCAGTAAAATCATTACCTAGAAGTAACACAAAGTCCAAATGTTTCCTTTGTTTTAGTGTAAAGGAGGTAAACAGGTAAATTATAAAAATCTTTATATGTAATGAACCGTTCCTCCAAAAAATACGCGATGAATTAATATTAAAAATAATATTACATAATATTAAAAATTAATAGATGAAATTACAACCAAAAATATTTTTGAGTTAAAAGAGAAAATCTTGTAACTGTGGGAAAATTTGACACTAGAATTTATTAGAAAATTGATTGTTAGCATGTATAAGAGGGAGTATAATGTTTACAAGGCTAATGTTGGCTATTCTGGTTATTAAATCAATCTTTTTAATTTTGCCTGTTTTTTTTTTTGCTATCGTTTGTGGTTTTCTATAGAAATAAGAAAAGATTGTTTTAACAATGTCATTTGTTAAATTTTGAAGCAAAAAATACATTGCAAAGTTACTTTCATTTTTTCCTTGCCCATTTTTTTTCAAAACCCACTGTATAAAACCGCCAGATGCACGTAAGAAAAAACACGGGGGCTGGACCAACACAAAGATTTGATTTCAGCCGGCGGGCCACAAAATATTGTCCCGAGGACCGCGATTGGCCTGCGGGCCGCTAGTCTGAGACCCCTGATTTAAAGCATGACGTTCAATCACAGGCCGTCAAGTCCTGCGCAATCATTGAAATATTAGAATAACAGGAGCGGAAAAAACAAAACACACGCAGTCAGGAGGGTTCACAATGATTTCCTGAAAAAAAAGGTCAGACCAGATAAATCACCCACCTGCCGCGTCCATCTGCTGTCCAAGACGCCGCCATTAGACAAATAATAGCTTTACGAGATTATCCGCCGACACTGATCCATACTGCTCGCAAAGAAGCAACGATTCCTGCGATAGCAGACAGAAGACCCTGACAACCGCCGGCTCATTTACGCGTTCATGAAACTTCCTGTTTGCCATGTGACCAGCAGGTGGATACCAACACACACACACACACACACTCACACACACACACACTGTCGCCAGGTTTGCGGTGTAATGACCTTATGGACATTAATCTCTGCCCTGAGGAGGCCTGCAGGGCTGCAGCTTGTGCGGTACAACGGCACCAGGAGATGCGGAAAACCTCCAGCCGCAACTGACATTTCATTTACAGTCATTAAATCGAGCGTTCGGGGATCCTATCTGCGCGGGGCGAGGCGTGCAGGATAGTTTTTCGGTTCAATGATTTACGCCGTTTCGCTCTCACGGGACGGACGCCTGGAATTAAATTAGTAAAACGTGGAACCGCCCGCCTTCGGTATCACATTAGTTAAATAAGATCTCGGACGTGATATGATACAATGTGACCCAGTCAAATATCATCTTAATCGTCCAAGAGGTGAAATAGCTGCCTTTTCTATGTTGCTGCTTTTTCTTCAGTCATCTAAAAACTATCAGAAGCTGTGTTTGCACCACCATCTAATGTCATTGAAATGGCTGGAAGACTTGAGAAATGAAAAACACCTTCATTCTTCCTCATTCTATCTATATTAGTTATCTTGAATTCAGGGTTGCAGGGGCGTTGGAGCCTTTGCCGGCTGCCGCTGGGTGAGCGGGACCGATGCGATGGCGGGGTCATATATAAAGATATGCAATAATTCACTCTCATTCGCATGTTGTAGAGACAAACGTCACCGAACGACAGGACGCAGACTAAAAAACGAAAGTCGGAAGGAGTCTCATCTTGATCCACAAGTGAAAGTGGCAACCTGGGCGGTTGAAGAGCAGTCGTTTCCTAGTCTTGGGCTCCGGACAATAGCAAACGTGAAAAGTCTTTCGATCTTTAGGGTGACGTAACACAATCAACAATCAATAGAAAAGCTCTAATAAAACCGGAAGTGCGATTTCACTGGATCGGTATGGAGCAGACGGTGGAGCTGCGGGCAGAACAGTCCGGTTTGTACGGTGCCGACTCTCCGACGCGTCACAGCCGACTGGATGAGGAAAAGCGAAAGGACCGAAATGGCCGAGGCTCCGCAAATACCCGGGGACAACATTTCATGGTTGGGAAAAAAAAATCCTGAAAGATTCTTGTTAATCTTGTTAATAGTGACCCTGTGAGATTCAGTCCTTGTAAAATCTCAGTCTCAGGCTAGAGTTTTAAGTCTCACCTTGCACTTAAGAGCTGATTTATCAGTATCTAATTTGATATTCCAAGTGAGATGACAGTTTTCCATATCTTCACTCTCATTCGCAAGTGATCTGGAGACAAATATCATTCAGAGGTTGTAGAGATACAAGCAAACCGTTCACGTATCAAATAGAGACATAAAACCAATTAATCTCATAAAGAAAACAAACAAACTCACAGAAACAACCCGAACCTGGGATCTTCTTGCTGTGTGGCCGAAGCGCCAAACATGTACCACCGTGTGAGACAGAAATCACAATTACTGACATTTGATGTATTTAGTAGACCTTCAGCATCTTCCCACACCAGCTTCAAGTCATTTCTGCTCAGTTCAAGACTATTATTTGCCACAAGGTTGCGGGCATATTCCCACAACCGGGTGTTTCGGAAAACTATAATACGTTTCACGCGCAGCGTTTTCTGAGGGAGCAGCGGTTCGGCTGCAGCAGCTGACAGGATCGGGGGGTGGGGGGGTTGAGGGGCGCTGCCGAGCAAATGGGAACCGAGAGCTTTGAATGACAGCGATTCAGCCGTCCTTTGTCTCTCCGACATCACATGAGTTCTGACTCCTACTCGGCACGGGGCCGCACAATATTGCGCTGTGTCTCCAGATACAGTAGGGGAGGGCGGGTCGGGCCGAGGAGGAGCGGGGGGGTCAAAGATGCCCAGCATTGTGACCTCTGGGGCGGTGACAGGGGGTGAAAGGGTTTGCGGGGGGGGGGATCATCGCCTGACTTGACTCACCGCGCCGCCTTCGCACACCGAGAACAGCTGATTTGTCCAAGCGATGAGAAATGTCACCTCGTGGCAAAAAAAAAAAACCATCATGATCTCTCTGCAACCTTTCATTCATCTCCCACAGCTGTTATGTAAACAAATGATGTTTGTTGGGTGGTGGGGGTCCCCGTAACACATGACTGCCATTATGTAATATCCTTCTCCTCCTCATGATGCCTCTGCAACTCACTACCATGCTTGGATTAGCCTAGAAATCCTCCTTGGTTTCCTGGCGCCAGCGTAATTCTTGGCAATGACAAATCAAACCCAATTACAGAGCAAAGGGTAACCTGGGGGTCAGCAAATGCTGCGCATTCCTGCTGGAGAGGTTTGCAAACAAGCTGAAGGTGAGAGCAGTGTCATCGGAGACTTTTGGGACCTGCGGGATGCTGCAGTGCTGCTCTCATCTTTCTGCTGCCGCGGAGCCATCGCGCAGCACGGGTAATAACAGCGTAATAACAACGTCATGACATCGTAGTAACAATACCACGGGCAGTGGACGTTTAGGACATCTGAAGCAGACTCCACGGCGCCTTGACAAGGAAATAAATCACCCATCCAGCTTTGTGTCGAGCTGCCTGCCTGCGCCAACCCGCATCAGACATGAAGCTTTGACGCACAGAGTGAAGAGGCAGCCCCCACCTCCCACACATCACCCCATCACTCGCCCACCCACAAGGCGTGACAACGGCGTGCACGATGCGGACGGGCATGTTGATACTCACGAGGCTGACTTCCACGCGGGACATCCGTGTCACCGTGGATCGGCGTGCGTGGAGGGTCGGGGAGGGGGGAGAGGGGGGATGTGGGAGCCGCAGTGCTGGATCTATCTCTATCTCTCTCCCCTCCTCTCCCTTTCTGCAGAGTTTCCTCCAAGGTCAACTCTGACTCCTCCCTTAGGATACAAAACTGCCCCGTCCCCCCCTTTCCCGGGCCCGGACACCCCGGGGGTTAATTACCATCATGATCCAGATTAACTCCAAGGCGCGCTGTTCTTGTTGTTGTCGGGGGCGGGACGGCAAACAGACAGGATTACCTTGCGAGGCTGTTCACGAGGAGGCCGGGACGGACGGAGATATTAAGAGGGAGGAGGGCGGGGGTACAGAAACATCCATATCTGGGGGAGTGGAGGGAGGGGTTTGGAATGCAGGCCCATCAATCAAATGTCATAAATATGCTCAGAAATTATTACCAATAAATAACACGATTCTAATGAAATTATAATAATGATAATAATAATATTATGACCTGCATGGGCGTGGGGGGGGGAAGGCCCCCTGCTGGGACTGCTCTCTGGCGCCCCCTTGTGGTGAAATCGGGAGTCGCTCAGCCGCATCACTCGGTGGGTTTGAGGATTTCTAACGGGATAAGAAGGGGAGAAGCGTCTGATGGGGATGAAGAGGAGGAAGAGGAGGAGGCTCAGGTGCGCGTACGGACACGGAGGCGATCGAAAGGTTGTACGCGGGAGAAAACGGAGCGGATCGGGCTCATACGCAGGAGCTGGTTTCAAACGAGGTTCCGGTTGAGACCCTTGTTATGAATGTAAGTACTGTTTACATTTCCGCATTCATCCCCGAACAGCAAAACAAACTGGATGATTATTTACGTTTCATTATCATTTAGCAACACTTTTAGACTTTTAAGTTATGTCCCCCTCGGAAAGTTTTATTCACAATGCCCCGTCATCATTATTAAAAAAAAAATAATTAAAGATTTGTTGCCATTCAGCCTTCCGCCCAAACTGTTCATACTTAATGACGTCATAACAACGCGGTTATAAAGCTTCCTTTGTGCGCATTGCTCACGTCGCGTCCACGCTGGTGACGTCATCCACAGTCAAGGGATTCGTCGTTCTCCGGTGGCGACCTGACACCCCGCGGCAGTCTGCGGTTAACGCAGCGCCCGCACGGTTTCAAATGACGTCATAAAATTTGGTTGCGCGGTAGCATTTTTTAATTGGTTGCGTGGAGGAATTTACACTTTCAATAAGCAGTTGGGATTAGAAAGTGGGAGTCGGGACATTGTATCAAACCAGATGTATTTGTATTTTTTTTTCGACCCAAAATGCGAAACAACATGCGCATGAAGAAATGACATACAATGACTAAAACATGCACAAAACACAACAAAAACAAACAAAAAAACAACATTGGACCAGCCAATGGATCATTTCTGCAGGCGACAAGACGAAAATAAGAGAAACTCGACGCAAGGTGAATGTCAGCGGATGGGGTGCAGTTACAGTACGTGACCAGCAGATGGCGTGGGAACATGGAAAGAGCTCATGTGGGTAAGATGAATAAACAGGAAAACAGCTCACTCGAAGCAAAATGTTCACTTTACTGGGCTGGAATTTGGTTTAATCACGACAAGCACTGAAAGATCACCACGTGTGACTTCAGAGCTTTTCTTTCTTTCTTTTTTTTTTAAAAAAAAGGACAGCCTGATGTGGTCGTTTAGGCCCGAAACCCGCCCCTTCAAAACAAAACGTGAAAACAATGCTGGTTCTTGGGTGTTTCTGCTGGAGGACTAGTCTACTGAATTCAAACTGGCACACAGAAGACTTCATATTAAGTCCTCCTTTTCAACATCCATCATTCTCCCTTTTACTTTATTTGAATAAGACATGACTTCAGGTCCGAGAGGATCTCAAAATGCTATGTTTCACTTACAAAAATACGCAAATGGACCCCAAAATGACTTCAAACCAGTTTGATGACTAAGCAACATTTATGATAAACATAATTACACAAGGCAATTCTTAAAAAGCACATAAACATGACCAGTAGAAATAAACCGAACGCGATAAACAAATACAGTACTCGTCTCTTTTTCCTTCCTGTTCCGAGAAGAAAGCAAAGCAAATGTAAAATACTGCATGAAACAGATGAGACAGTATAAAGTCGGTATACGATCGCGTTAGAGCACAATGCCGATCTCTCTTGACTGTCCCTCCTTGACGGTTTGTCCGCATGACCTTTCAAATTGTCCATTTTTAAAGACCTGAGCTGTACCAAGTAGTCTGCATACAGTGCATCAGTCAGCCAAATGCTGAGTACATAGGATTACTGCTACCGTCACACTTGTTACACATATCTTTAAAACTTGCCTCTTGAGTGGTCTCTGATATGATTTCAAGGCAATTGTTTTTTCCCTTGTTTGTTCAGCTGTCAGTTAATTATTAAACATTAAAAAAAGATCAAGGTACAACACAGGACCGGAATGCACAGAAAAGAAGTGTTAATAAGGTCAAAAGGTTTTAACTGTCAAACACTGCGCGGGTTAAGGAAAGATTAGGTAGTACCACTGAAAAGTTTGTCGTCTCTACGCCCCCCCGCTCCCCGTGCCCGAGTGGCCTCCCTTGCAATGAACGATAACCTTACTGTGGGCGTGTACAGTAGACTATGTCAGATGAACTACATCACAGTGTCAAGGCATGGCATGGCTCATCGTGGCAGAAAACATGGGAGTAGCACCCGACAGGGACGTGGAGGCTGCATTGGGAAAGAATGTAATGGTAAAATTATAGCGTGCACGCAGGCCTCTTGGTGATGTGTTCAGAGAGGGCAGCATGGGAGGAAAGCCGTGATGTCGAGTCTATGGAAAAGCAGAAAATCTCAAATCATCCCAAATGGTTGGATTCTCATTGGCTCAGAGCTTGGCACGATTCATCCCCGATCCTTCGGACAGAAACGTGGCCTTTCATCGTCTTTAGGTCCAGCGCACTATTATTCTTCCCTTCGGTCAGTGAAACGGTTTCTCAGTTCATCTGTGCCGCGGTCGATCAGATCCTGAAGGGGATCTGTCAACCTTCCTGTCACTCAGGTTTTCAAAAGTACAGCCATTTTGGTAGAAATCTCAACTTGTCACCTTCTTGACTAAGGTTAGCAGGGCTCTTTCGCAGCTGTACACCCTGGGGTGGGGAGGGGGCTTCCATGGGAAGCATTTTCAGATCACATGTGGCAGGCCGGCAGACCAGCGGGCCAGCAGGCCACCTCTTCCATCAGCATCCTCAGCTGTGGTAGCTGGACACAGCTGCCTGTTTCTGAGAGAGACGCAGCAGTTCCTCCCTGATCGCCTTGATCAAGGAGGCAGAGGTGTGGGTGGGAGGGGCTGCATCTCTGGGGGGCGGGGCTGACAGGTAGCTTGGACCGCTGTCCATCTGTGCCGGGGGAGCAGAGGGCTCTCTGTTTACACTTCTGGCCACCTGAAGAGATATCAGGACCAATTGTGAGGACACAGCAGGTGAACGTAAGGGCAAATAAAAAACAGAAGCAAATGAAAACAGAAGAAATGTAGCATTTCAATTTCAAAATGAGCAGCTATATATACATGCTTTGTCATACTTAGACATTATGGATGTTCAGAGCCTCAGTGAGAGATGCATTCAATGAACATTATCTTGAATGTGCAGCCATTACAGGCGCCTGGACCATGAAGTTAAAATGCAGTGTGATGCACTGAATATACAATTCCACATACTGCAGTCAAAATGAGTTTTCGAAAAGTGCTATTTTAATTATCATCTGTAAAATTAAGTTTTCATACTGGCTCATATGCACTGATCCAACTGAGTTCCATTGTAGCCCCTTATCGCATTTAATAACCGCAGTTCCGACCGATGCCATCCCACGCTCACAACGTTCTCACAGATGTCCTTCTGAGCTGTTTTTTAAACTTTTTCAAAAGGCTACAGTTTGCCCCTGACAACAGCCAACATTGGTAGGTTACATTTCCTTAATGCCATCTTAAGGAGATTTCACAATAAAATGAAGAGTCCTTGCACGCAAACACTGGAGTGAGTTTCATTTGAAAGATGAATACAAAATGTCAGTCTATCCACCCTTTCATTTTCATCCACTTATCCAGAGCCATGTAACAATGGCAGCAGACTGGGGAGGTCAACCCAGACAATCCTGTCGCCAGCAACACACCCAGGCTCTTCCTGGGGGAGGCAAAGGCATTCCCAAGGCCCTTGGGTTGACCACAGGGCTGTCTGCCAGCTGGACATGATTTTTCTTGAAGAGATCAAAAATTCCAGAATTCTCCTTGAGATCCAAAACCGCACTTGCTGATTCAATGTGATGTGCAGAGGTGTCTGTACTCCAAGACACTTCTGGCCCCTGTAGATGCTTTTGCACATCGCACTATCTCTCGGGCAAAACCCAGCCAACCAGGGGGAAAGCAAAAAACATTTTTTTTTGGTCTTGACTTGGAGCCCATAAAAACTGGAACATAATCCCTTCATAGACAGTCGCTCTGTGTTCCGACTTAGAAGGAGCAATCTGCACTTTTTAAGCACGCACCTATAACCTTCGATGAGGAGATGCTGACTCATCATGTTACCTCGTCTCATGCTGTTCAACTGACAGGACAGAAACAGCTGGGTTCCTCCTAAATCAAAGGTCAGATAACCAGGTGCAGTAACCTATGATTTTCCTGCAGGATTGAGCAGCATAAATTCCCTGCAGTGGGATAGAACTGACAGCCAGTACCTCTTTCAAGAAATCTCCTTAAGTCAACCAAGGTTCTCCCTTCAATGACCAGAGAGGGTTCTTCTGGCCCCCATTAGTTTGTCTGTTACTTTAAGTTACTCCTGGTCCTTGACCCTGACAATCTTTCTGATCACTGATGTCTACAAATAGAATAGGCCCTGACCCCCTTCAAGCTACACCACTCAAAAAAAAGATAGAAGAAGCTCTGGGCATGACCCATTCCAAGGAGGTGCGCTGGTGCAGCTTAGGTCCCAAAAGCATCTGGTAGGACCTCCATGGACAACTGGTCCCAATTGGGGGTTGCAAGCAAAAATTTAGAGCTCTTATAATATAGGAACTCTTATGATTTGGTCATGTTGCACAGATCCCCCGTTTGCAAAGCCTGGCTGGTCAAGGATTGCTTAAAAATACCTGACTGAACCCATGAAAACTGTATAGGGGCAGGTGGAGGGGAACTGAGGTAGCCTGCCCCTTGGTTGGTAATCTGGTACACCAGAAGAATAAGTCCATTCTTATTCTCTGCATTGAGACAGTGTTTATAAGCAATACATGTGCACGTCAGTGATGAGGCTTGTCTGCACCTTGTAGATGAGGTAGAACAAGTGTGAGACACCCCTCATAGGGTATATGGCTGCTCTATCTTGTTAACATGGGTGCTATCATGAAAACCAAGCCAAAACGCAGGATGTGGAGACCCCAAGTCCGGAACTCATGCCCATATTTTATGTGGATGACTGATGTCATATCATGTTGTTGGGTGAGCAATAGTACCCTAGTAAGGATTGTGAAACAAGTAATTGAACTTAAATACCCTAAGCTTTTTTACAAATATCTGTTATTGAAAATGTGTTATTTCTGCTTTCTTACAATGCACAATTTATCAGTAACTGATTTATCTTAAAAGTGTCACAATATATTGTTCAAGTACAAAGAAAGCAGAAACAAGAAAACGAGAAAAAAAAGTCACAGAGAATTAGAAAACATTTTACAAGTACACCGCACAATTCAAAAGCCCACAAAATAATAATCTTAGAAATAACTTAGAACTGACAGCAGTGGCTATTTTATGCAAATACTGTGCATTTGGCAACAGAATAACAGGCAGGCAAACAGGCAAAAAGGTATCTTTGATAGACAAAACCAGGCAAAAGTATAACACATCAATAAATCATTTGAAACCCATTAAAATTTATATCCTTTTATCGAGAAAAGAAATGGGATGTATGTATTAGACTCACAGCGTCTTTGTCCTGTGCTGTCCTGGAGAAATTGTCATCCTGGTAGTTGTTCCAGCCAATCCCTTCATTGTGGCCTGAAAGACCCCTGACTCCTGGTGGGTAACCATTTATCCTGCTGGAAAGGCCCACTTGGGTGAGGTGATGAAGCTGGGCACCTAATACCGCGCACGCACACGCACGCACGCGCACGCACACACACACACACACACACACACACACACACACACACACACACACACACACACACACACACACACACCATAATTACAGTGGCTATTATTGTATGTTGCTAAAAAACAGATCTTTAATTTCAATGTCCATGAATCAATTTCTGGTCGTGTGAGTCATCCGATGTCTCCACCATCAAAGCAACTTCTGTGATGACCTGTTAGAAAAACTCACCCCTCTCAGTTTCAATGGTCTGTAGCATTGGGGTGAGTTATTTCAGACAAAGAAAACATGTATCCACACACAATCTCACGGTATAAAGTAATGTATTACAATGCCAAAGCATTTTATATCTGCAGTATCTAAGCCATTCTTAGATTGGCTAAAATGTATAACAAGAACAAGAGCCGTCCCGCAATCTTTACTTCACGGAATCAACCGTACACTAATACCTGTAGTCCCCCCTACAGGTCTCGGCCGAGCAGATGAGGGCAGTTCATCAGTGTAGAGGCCCCTGCCAGCGAACAGGCTCTCTGACTGGAGCTGCACACCGTGGCCAGGTGGTTCTCCCGGCGGCAGGTAGTTCAAGCCAATGCCCTGCCTGAAACACACGAGACATGAGCAAAAAAATACTTTGACTATCACCTGCAAACAGCAATGTGACAAACTGCAATTTAGTGAGGACATAACAGTATGTATGTGTATTCAGAAGAGTAAAGGCATATACATTTGATGGGCAATAAATTCAGCCCAGGGGAAAAATATCATAGAAAAAAACACATATCGGTGAAATAACAGTGATGAGTGGGACAAGAAAAAAATCTGTCCCATTCAGTTTGTACAGCTAATCTTCCAAGCTGCAAGGGTTCTAGATAACTGCTACTCATTCCAAGAATAACTGCAAATCATGAAAAAGGCCACCTTATATTGTTTACCATGCACCCACACTGCGCGGATATATAAATGTGTACATGTGCATGGGTGTCTTGGTCTGTCTGGAGTCACTGAACATGATTGCACTGACTGAAAAGGTGTCTCTTTTCATTATTCATAACTCACTAGACACACATAATGCAACAACTAGCAAGAGATGAAATGCTGGGAATTGCTGGGAACAGCAATAATCAATAAAATATGTTTGGTCCAGGTGGAAGTGGACAGAAATTAGGAATCACTTTTATAGATTTTTATGCAAATTTTGAACACATTTGACTGACATTTGACTAACCTTGGTATTAGGCTTGGGGCTGCAGGAGGGGGCATGCTCAACTCGGTAAATCTCTGCAGGAAACACAAAGAAGAATAGAATCAAACAGTTCTCCTGGGGCTCAGTTTGTGTTGGAAACTGTGTTGATTTAAGCGAATATCCCTCTTCTATAAAGCACACATTTCACAAATTATTCGAAAAGTAATTCAAATAATTACAAAGCTATCAGTCCACTCAGCATCAATGTTTGTATTGATCCCAAAAAAGTCCATGAATTACCTAAATACCACTTTATACAGTATTTTGTTATTTTTTCCCGTTTTTTTTTTTTTTTTTTTTTTGGGGGGGGGGGGGGTATCTATTACTAATCTCTGAAATCAAAGAATGACCCTTAATTTCAAGTTTCGATTGCAGTCAAAATAAGAAAAATCATTGTTGCAGTTATAAGATTATTAAAAATGTGGTTATTCAATTAACCCCACTTCAGTCAGCTATGTGTTTGTTGTGACTTTGAATTCTGTTCTTATTGACGAGTCAGGGAAAAGAGAGGAAGGAATGTGGGACATTCAGTTTGGATTTGATATGATCAACTCACCAACCAATGAGATATGAGGGTATTTTCACAAGTAATCCTTCTATAGATGAGGGGAAGATACTCAGCTTAATACTCGCAAAGGAGGACAACTGACTCAACAGATCATTTCTATTTAGCTGAGCGGCACCGCTTAAACCTGTGGAACCAGTGGCTCGATCATTACAATTCACTGACAGAGATACAGACAACAATGTTTCTGCAGCGGTCTTTTGAGGGTCCTGCATTACGCACAACTCTAGTCAGTAAAGATTCAGCTCCAATTTGCTAGGTGTTTCCTTTACCAACCAGGATATATTGCCTTGAAGTGCTGTAGACTGAGCTTATGTGGGATATGTTCCTGGAGACTTAGGAGATAACTGACAGGGTTGTAAGGTCATAGTTACGGGGGGGTAACAGATGGAGGAATACTTAAGTGATTAGGTTGAAAGTAGAACGTGATTAAACTGGAGGCTAGAGGCTTCATGCTGGGACTGAATGGGAAAAATCATGAAAGGGAATGCACCGAAAGGATTTCGAGTTTTCCCACTTTCATTATGTTTTTGGCCTGATTGGTGTCGATGTCAGAAAGAATTTTCCTGCTGCTGTAGGCCAGAGGCAGAACTTTTACTACTTACACCAGAAAAAGGCCCAAGACCTTGATAAGCGGGGCCCCACAGTCGGGTGCCACGGCCTGGAGGGCTGGTGTCAGGGGGGTTGGTATTGACCCCCGGCAGAGTGATCCCAGCTGTGCTGCCCTGAGAGGTGGGCGACACCAGGGCAAAGGCATCATCCAGGAGGGAGTGCATCTGCTGACGTGCTTCCTCAATGGAGGGCTGTGGGGGCATGTAGGGTGGTGGGGGAGGGGCATGACCTGGAGGAGAGGAAGTAGGGCCAAGAAAGACGTCGTCTGTGGGGGATGGGCTTCTGTGGATGGTTCCTGGTCCTTGGTCATGGTCTGACTGAAATGAACACCACAGAAACTCCTTCTGAGTTTTTAATCCTGATTTTGCAAATACATAGTTTTTCTTTTACATATTTATCATGTTATAGTATCAGTTTGAGCTTGCAAACAGATATCTCTATGTGAGATTTTTCTGTCACTCAATCTCATTGTAATGTTACTTTACAAAGTTAGTCATTAGTCCTGAGAGTTTATTTCACAGAATTACATCCACAAGTAATTGTGATCGTAATTCTAATTGCTGAAAAAAGCAACAATTGACCAAAGAATGATAAGGCTGAAGATAAATTTACGATACATTCACTCATTATCTATGCTGCTTATTGTGCAAACAGAATCACCAGGTGCTGGGGTAAATCCCTGCTGATATCAGCATAGAGTGGGATATACACTGGACCAGTCGGCAATCAATGACAGGGCTACATACAGAGACAGGAGACCATTCACTCAATCGTTCATGCCCACGGGCAAGTTGAATTGCACAGTTTGCCCACAGCATAATTGTTGTCTTTTGGAGGAAGAGAGAGAGAACCCACACAGACACTGGGAGAGCATGCGGACTCCTCACAGACTGAAGAGCAATACAGCATGGGCAAAAACATAAATAGCCAATATTGCTCTATAAACAAATCAAGGGGATTTGCTGGTTAGGAGAGGATTCAAGCCCCATCTTTAACTGGACTTTCCCTTCTTAGAAACATCTGGAATACATCTGTTTTAACTATGAAATAAGTCGCAAGACTTGTTTGTTAGAAGCAGATTTATCGTGGCGACACTGACATAGAAGCTACTGATGTATCACTGTGACATGACCGAATTTTAAGTGAGATTTGACAGCTATTATTTATCAGTTAGCTGGAGGCTAACTCGTTACCGGAATGAATGATTGACAAACTACTCATAGAGCTTTGTCCAAAGAGGTGAAAGAGGTGACACAAATGACAGGCTGTCTTGGCTTAAAATGATCTTACTTACCATTACTTAAAACTCCAGTTCTGAATATAAGATCAACAGTATTTTGATAGTGTCAGTGTTTATGTTAAAAAAAAATCATACTTAACAGCAAGTAAACATCACTAAATAACAGATAATAGCATCCACTAATGGAATTCTAAAGAGGAAACTTGATATTCCTATTTAGTTCAATTTGACCTTATTAAAACTGAACTAAAACAACACAAAAATATCCTGCTTACCACATAGGCCACGTTGTTGACCCCAGGACACTTCCTGTAGGCATTATCAGTGTCTTCACAAATGAGATGATCTTTGTCTGCATCCGTGCCTCCATTCAGCTGCTCCCTTATCCTATGTTTAGGTGAGCGCCTCCCTCGACTGCTGGGAACATATAGAAAAAATTCAGTAGGCCAGGGGGTCAAACTGATTTTGGTCTGGGGGCACCATAAAACCTAATCTGATGTCAAGGGAGCTGGACCAGTAATATCATTGCGTAATTGCCTTAAAGTAACACTGAGTCAAATTTATTCCTTTGTTTTAATGAAAAGGAGAACAGGTCAATTATAAAAGTCTTGATATGTAATGAACCGTTTCTTTAAAATATACATGACAAACAACCTGAGGTTCATTAAGATAAGTAAGTGCAATTTCAACAACTCTATGGCTCAGTTCTCATTTGTTGTATTTTTCACGATGGCGAGTCTCATAGTGGCACCAAAACTTGCTGCATCCAGACCAAGCATACAGGTTTCTTGTTAACCTCAACGTAAAAATAATAGGAGGTCCTTTTTCTTGGAAAACTCTACACCCGATGTCCACTTTTCTCATTTTTGACAAGGACATATTGGTGATGAAGGTGTCAGGGCCAATGGAAAAGCAGGGAAATTAGTAAATCAAGTTGTAAAAATACTATTCACAGACTCTGAAGCCGCATTGCTGCCATCTGCTATAAGTTCTGAGTCACATAGTGCTGTGCTATGTTGCTAACACTGACTAAAACAATGCACCCCTTGCAGACAATATAGGAACTGATTTTTTATTTTAAAAAAGTAGTTCATGATTTTTATGTATTTTTTTTCAAATTGTCGATTCCACAGGCTGGTTTGGATCCCCCTGGCGGGCCCGATCCGGCCCACGGGCCGTACGTTTGACACCCCTGTTCTAGGCTATATAAGAAGAATGACCTCACAAACTAAACACAAAATACACAAAGTGCAAGTCCCAACCTTTTTTTGGGTTCAATGAAGACAGAGGGCAATTGTGCATTGGGCTCCAGGATCTTATCAATGGACATCTGTGCTTTCTGATAGACTTGATCCTGGTCTTTGGCATCTCTGAAGCCGTTGCTCATGTCATCCATTGCAGGAAAGTCATAGTGGCCCTTCCTCTTTGCACGGAGACGGATTTTATTACGGTGATGCTCGATTTCTGACTTGTGCCTAAGAGCTGCCTGAATCTGAGGAGAAGACATGCAAATTAGGCTCTGCACTTTAGATATATAGAGTGGATAGCTAGCAGAGGCTCATAGCAGCAAACCTCTTTGTTGATTTGATTGGTATCGGACAGTTTGGCATTAATGGTGGGGTTGTGCAGCGGTGGGACAGGCATGGGCTGCATGGCGATGAGCTGGACCTTGTTTGGAAGTCTCCTGCTTGTGTCTGTGGCCCTAGACATCCGGTCAACATGTTCAAAGATGGAAGCTGAAGATAGCTGCTCATTTGTGCCATTCATTGGAGGGGGACCTGAGGCAGAAAGCAATAAAACACAACAGATCATAGTGCAGTCATAACATGTTGTAAACCTGCTATATAACAAAACGAGAGACAAATTCTATGGTAGACTGACCAGAAAGTGACTGTTTTAAATGCACTTAAATATGACATAAGTGGGGAGTGGAGAGTTCAAACATTAAGTCCAAAACTAGGTTTCTGTTTCAAACAACTGCAAATTGCCTTTGTGTGTGAAGCCAATCCTATAATGTAATTGACACTTCAGCAGAGAGTGATTGATGGTGGGAACTAACAGCACAAAGTGACTACAAAGACAGATGGACAACACATACGACTGCTGGAAGCCTAGGGTGATGACTACTGGAACACAGACAGAGAGGAGACAAACTCTTACCAATTTTATTTTTGCCTGCATTGCAACAGAAAGAAAGATAAAAAAATAGAAATGATAACTGGACATTAATGGCAAAGGTAACATGCTGAAGCCTCCATTGAGACTTACGTCAAGATATGGTTGTTGCGAATGTTTCTGTTACGATAGAGTAACCAAATTCAAAATTCAATTTACTTCTGAAACATTTTTTCAACTGAATGTTTGTCGTTCATTGCGTAGAATGATGTGATTAAAGGCAACTGATCTAAACTGCCAAACATTATTACAGGCCCCCCCCGCTTTGAAAAGTGTTCCATCACATAATTATAATAATAATTGACTTAGTTTTCCCTTTTACTCCTGCACACTGTGGCACAGCGTATAGAGGCAGAGGTTTATGAATAACCAAACAGAGGCTGCTCCTTTGTAAATGAGTCAGGCTGGATTCTGTTTGCATGAATGCTTCTGGCTCTTAGTTTCTGAGTGGCACTGCAGGCTCAGATCCACCAACAAGCTATCAGTCAGTAATCGCATATTTTTTCTCTCCTTTCCCACTGTATTTTGGCTGCCACATATATTTCCCAACAGGCATTTTTTTTCCCCACATTTACTATTTCTCCCTGAAATCTTAAATGGCAGTGAGTTTAGCCTTTTTATCATCCCAACTCATCAACTCATCTGAGGTCTTTGCCTTTATATGTGTTCTGTCCCTACTGTCTCATTCCCCTCACCCTCCTCATCCCGCATTTGAAGACTGATGTGAGTGTTGCCGAGGCTACATGCCATTTAAAACATTAATGGGGTCCTTACGAGCTTGCTTGGCGTCCCTGGGTATGGCGTGGGCTCTCAGGTTCTCCTCAGTGGATTCTCTCTCACTGGAATGGTCACTGACGGCTGAATCGCCATCTGATGGCGAGACCCTACCCAGGAAAGACACACTTACATTAATAATAGAAGGGCAAGAAGGTACTAACACTCTGGAATGTCATGCATAATCGAAACCTTTCACTCGTCTACAAAGACAAGCTATGTGAAATCATCAAAGAAAATTCTAATTTCGAGAGTGGGGTGTCAAATGGCGAATACAAACTTGTGGGATGCACAAAAACGCCTGTAGCTTTAACATAAAAAAACATAAAAAATATAACACACATGTGAAAATTCACCGCAAAACAGCACAAGGCACTCCACACAGGATATTTAATAGGCCCTTTACAAATGCACGGTTCTGAAAATTGAAAGCGGTGTCAAGTTTTTATGAACCAATGAATTTTGTGGTTTTGTATCAAACACCTTTGGTTTATCTTATCTTATTTGTAAAGATAATTAGAAGAGTGTTAAAAATAATAGGAATTAACAAGCCGTTTTCAGGAACACTCCCTGACAATTTTCGTCGGGCCAGTATTTCAAATAACTGGAATCAACCACCATCAATCTCCCTCTCCGTTAACCACCACTGTACTAACTGTAGAAAAGACAAAAGTTAATTGGTTTAATAGCAAAATATTGTACTAATGTTTGTTAGTGTATCAAGTCCACTCATTGGTTTCTGCTCTGTCAAATGTGAGTAATGATATGCATATTTTTCATTTGTTTTCTTTTGTTGTTTTCTTTTAAAAGCAAGTGAAGACCAAAGGCTCTCAACGCCTTCTGCGTCAATTATTGATTACTTGACTTGCCGAGCACCTTTTGTCTGGCTTAGTGTGGTAAAAAAAAAACAAAAAAAAAAAAAACATAGGGCAACATACGTGTGTACTCTGCAGAACATATACACCTAATACTTTTAGAGCAATGAAAATGGGTTGATAAATAGTGGGGGTTTAAAATGGTTGATGTAAGATAATGTAGTTTTTCTTTTTTACTGCTACATCAAAAGAACAAGTCATAAAATAACACAATGTTCTCATATCTTTATATCAGTCTGGCCGATTCCTACAAAGTCATTGCTCTTCCTTTGGCCACCAGAAACACTGACCTTTCACGCCTGTGACTGCTGCGGGATGCTTTGGTTGAAGAGGCTGAGTTCTTCAATATGGGAGTGGGAATCTCCCCATTTTCAGATGGGCTGGGACCATCTTTAATTGACAAGGGAAGGGGCCCGGGCCCAGAACCTGGTGGGTTGGGCTCCGAGATCACGATGACATCATCCTTGTTCTGCTGGCCAAGGTGCAGCTTGGCAAAGTCGAAGCCTTTTACACTGGGAGCTTGTAACTGAAGAGAGACGCAGAGGAGAAGGAAAAACAGTTTAAAAAAGGAGACAAAATGGAAACAGAGTTGAAGAAAGGTTAACAACATGAGGCTATAACCTGTGACAGCCTTCCACATCTTTGAATTCAATCATACTTTAGTTCGACACTATTGGGATATGAATTCAGAATTTAAACCTCGGTGACATGATTTTTGGTCACGTAATCCCAGTTGTTTCAGATGAAAATGAACATCTTCTGAGGCCATATCAAAGAGGCAATGACATGCCATGACTGTCATATGTGACAGTCAGATGGAAAGATGAAGAAGAATTATTTATGTTAATTCGACTGTTGTCTAAATCCTCCTGGGTTGGAAAGTCAGACAGAAAGTAATGAGGAACAAGATGTAGGTGTGTGTGTGTGGCAGACAGAAAGAGGACCTGCAAACTATGAACACACACGAACGAGAGAGAGAGAGAGAGAGATAGAGAGAGAGAGAGAGAGAGTAGACTAGTTAAGTTCAAAGCCTCAACAGTACCTTGGTAAGAAAAATAAAAAAAGGTAGTAAATCCATTCATGTGGGTTTTCTGTGAGTCACTTTCATACATGCAGAAGCTTATCAGAAAAGTCAAGATGTGACTGGCTGGTATTAATTCTTGAAAAATTATGTCCACTTCTTAAATGTATTAGTGCCAAATTTGTTGCTTACAAGACTTAATATAAAACGGTAAATAGTATGACGCTCGTCATCTAGTACAAACAGAACATATATCTGTCTGTATTTCTTTCAAAAGAGAAGGAGCAAGTCACTGAAATGGACGATTCATGAAAGCTGCAGCTTGAACAGTACAGCTTTTTAAACCGATTCAAGACAAATACTCACTGAGAGCAGCCAGGGAACTAGCAACATCACCCACGTATTGCACTCACTAATTAGAGCTTAGCCTGCTCTTTAGGCAAATTAGGGACTACAAACACTTACTCTCCCCTAAAGAACAACTACAAAGCTACTTATTCACCACAATCAGTACACTCCTCAGGACCTGTAAACTACAAACACACACAAATAAGCACTTTCTAAAGAAGCCATTTTTGACAGGTCACAGCATGGTCTAATCACAAGGTGTAGCTAAAATTATGACACAGCTAAACTATTTTTGTGCTGTAAGATGTCAAAATGTACCAGTCTCTATTCTCCAGCCCCACCATATACCTCCAGCTCGGCTGTCCTCTCCTCAGGCAATACTTTCATGTTCCTGTCACTCTTTCTCAGCATTGCCTTGTTCTCTTGTCCACAGTGCGCTTTAGGTTTTAAAACTCTCTTTTTATAATTCTCTTTATTTTCTTCTTCCTCATTTTTCTCACTGCGAGAGTGGGGTTCGCTTATAGAAGAAGCTTCTGGTGTCTGAGTGGCAGCAATGTTTAAAGGGTGAATAGCAGAAGTCACAATGCAAAATGCTATGATGTTTGCATCATGAAAAACAGTATTTCGCTGGTTGCTATTTGAAAACATTTATACATTGCTCTAATGGTCTGGATAATTTCTTACTGTGGATGATTTCTTGCTTTATTAAATTTCATAGCAATAAATACTTTGTCTTTATTAATGAAAAAATCTAGTGAATGTACTGATTTAAAATAATGATCATTAAAATTAAAATGTTCAAAAAAAAAGGTTTTTCTATCATATTTAAATTTGAGTCGGGTTATTTCCACCCAAGTTTCTATATTTCCAGACCCTCTCAACGTCCTAATCCCTGAAAGAGAGCAATAAATTAATCACTACTGATGAACAAACAACACGAGGTCTCATCTACATCTACTAACCACTAGACACTGCTTTGTACCTTCCTCCTTTTCAAATTGTCTTTTTGTTTCTGATCCTTATATGCTATATCTTCATTCTGCTCTTTTTCCTCCTCATCTTCCTCCTCTTCTTCTTCCTCCTCCTCCTCCTCCTCTTCTTCTTCTTCTTCCTCTTCTTCTTCCTCCTCTTCTTCTTCTTCTTCGTCTTCTTCTTCTTCTTCTTCAGTCAACTCATGTTTACTCTTGCGTTGAGGAAGTCCCTTTGGGACAGGGGTTCTTGATTCTCTGAGTGAGCTTGAAGACTGAGAGCAGAGCAATGATGTTAAGCGACAAGTGACTGTGCTGAGAGGCGGGAGATTTAGTTTATGTAAATAAAAAAGGCTCAGCTAAGAGTACAATCATGTCAACTCAAAAAATGCACGGAAAAATAAATTCAAATGTGAGTTATTGTTTTTGTCTCAACAAAATACTCAGGGATAAGATTTTGTCAAACACTGACCAAAAAATAGCCATTATATTTTCTGTAACTCTGGCACTGCAATTTCCTTCGGGATTAATAAAGTTGTTCTTATTCTTATTCTTATTCTTATTCTTATTCTTATTATTCTTATTGTAAAAGCAGTTACTACATAATTTTACAGTGTTTTGACAAACGATAAATACACTAACAGCTAATCACAGTCCATCCAAATGTAGAGGTGATATCTCTACCCAGGCAGATGACTTGATTAAGACAATATGTCAACAGTTGTACAATAAAAGTACAGGGCTCTGAACAAGGGTATTGGGACATGTTTAACAAGAGTGGTCTGAGTAGAACTCTTTGCTGCATGTCTTCTCAATAACATCTAGTTTTCTTGTTAGTATCAGAAAATACTTCATTGTTACAAATTAGGGATAGTATATTTGAGTCCATTTGTACAAACAGATATTCTGCTCCAGTCTTACAATGGTTAAAGGACAATTAAAATCCAAGCCATACTTACTGTAATAATGTTATGCCATAGTATGTGTGCATTGCTTTAATTAATTGCTCTCTAAATCTAAAAAATGTTGTTTTTTTTTTTTCTTTTTTCAAAAAATGGTTGGTACAATATGATATGAATCACTTTGCTAAGGTCATTTTTTTTCATTCCTCTTCTGTAAGTCTGACGATTAAAATAAACTGACCTGTTGGTATTAGGAAAGAGTCCACGTACTGTGTACAGTACTAAGGATGAAGACAGCCTTTAAATAGGAGTAGCCTCTCCAGAACAATGATCGAATGTTTTCTCCTCAATAGTAGGTGATAAAAAAATACTTAAAGGGGAGAAAAAAGCAACAAAAAGAACAAAACCACAAACACATAAAAAAATCTTACAAGAATAGTTCCATGGAACAGAGACATCAAGTTTTAATCTTGCTAATGTGCTGTAATAAGCTACTTCCTGGTATCATTAAAAATGTATTCATCTAGTCTATAAAAAGAATGAAGAATACCACATCACAACCATGACAATGACAGGGCAGATAAGAGTTCATTATAGATAAAAAATGTCAAATTTCCGTGGTTCTAAATTTGCCTTTAATATCTCTTTGGAGAGCACAAAGATATTCAAAAAATCCAATAACATGAATGGAAATATGAATGAGTGGCACAGACTCTTGTCTAATTCATTTCAATCAAAGAGCTCATTAACTACTCCCTGTTAATTGGTACCTCAAAAAAGAAAAATAACAGCAGGACTAAGGTTTAACCTAAAATAAAAAACAGTGCAACACTGAAAGGACTACCTTCTGTCTCTGCTGGATGGACGTCATGGCATCTGGTTGGAACTCCAGCTTGTCTGTTCGACACAGTTTCCAGTACAGGATGGAAATGATGACTATGACTACCAGGAGTGGAATCAACACCCCGATAATGATCCACATGTTGGTGTTTTCGGTGTCAGAGGTTGAGGACGTCCCCTTCTCAAAAGCTGCGAAGACATGAAAGTTTAACTTGTAATATAAATGCGGCACACATGCTTTGTTTGCATAAGAGTCCCAACATTTGGATCGAGAGTTTCATGTTTTATTCCCCTTGGGCCAACTCAAAACCTCCATAAGGATGCTAAAGAGCACATAGCTTGTTCTTTTGTCACAGATGAACGCATTCAATTTAGACCTTCATTAGTTTTAATTAAAACTCACTCAGTCCTCTGGGATATTACAACACAGCACCCTGACAGACCTCCCACGAGAGGCTCTTATTAGGCTCCCATCTCCTGTTTGGATTACTAATGAGTGAGAGAGGCTTTTGATACCTTGCATATGAAAGGAAATAATTATCTCGAATGTTACTATAAACATGAGGGGAAAAATATGAAGCCAGGACCTTGTGTGCATCCAGGCAAACAAAGAGACTCGAGACATGGAAAAAGGCCACTTTCGATAACTAATATTCTCTCTGATGCTTAGAAAACACATCATACGGGATACTTTTGTTTCTTGTAATAATTCTGGGCATCACTGCATTTGAGCCAACACTAATTAAATCCAACATGATCGTGATGAGCTAAGAAATGTACCACAAAGGTACAACTTTATTACATGACAAAAGCAAACATCAATAGAAAAGTAACAAAAGCATTAAATAACTTCAATCTGACACCTACTGTATTTTCATAGAGGTACTCACGCTGAGCTAATATGCCTTGAACACGATATCCCAAGACAATGGCAGCTTTCTGGACGTCCAGGGTATTGAGCAGGTGGGCCGTTTGAACTGCAGGCATCCTCTGACCACTAGGCCCCTCCACAAAATATACTATCTCTAAGGGCTGGTCTGCACCCGCCAGCTGGCTCATACTTACAACCTAGGGGTTGAAAAGTTACAGTGAGATACAGATAGCAAAGAATACTCAATCGCAAGTAGAAAAACATATGAAACTGACCACTAAACAACACATGTGTACATTACTGATGTCACAAAGGGAAATTTAATTCATTTCAGCAATCTACAGTTCAGATACTTGATACTTGACATGTTGGGTATTCATGCTGTTTTTTATTATTTAGTCAAATATTAAGGGGTATTGATACACTGTATCCTTACTCAACCTGAGATATAGATTCAACACTGTAAGACCTGCTTCTAGAAAGGATTCCTGGAGGGTAAGCAGCATCTTACTGAAACGCAATAAAACAGAATTTTTGATAACGTTCCTAATGAGGAATGTGTCATGATTTCAATAAAACTCGAGATTGAAATCATAATCCATGGAAGCCTGTAGCATATTCTTTTTCTTCTCGTGTTCTGTTTTTTATGGGGCAGAAACAAGAAATATCTCCTACCACAAGTTATAACCAAGCTTATAGGAGATGTCAATATACTGACAGAATGACAATGGAGTCTACATTGAAAATGTGTAACTGATAAGGTGTCATGGATGTTATTGTTGTCAATTCTGCTTATCGGCCCTTTTACAGCCTATTGATTTTTTTTTTATTCCTGCTTAGCTTTCTGTTGGGGAAAAAAGGAGGCTCACGCAAATGTGCAGTTTCAAGGCATCATTTCCCAAAAAAATTCTTAACCAGAAACCACATTTTCAGCTATTTTTTCCTCCCCCTTTTTTGTGTGGAGGTGCGGTTCAATGTTTTACAAAATGGCCGTCTAAAACAATGCTTATCATTACTAAAAGACATTATTATGAAATTGTGAATCCCTTGCCTGCTGTAATTAGGTAAGCAACTTCAAAACTGTGTCAGGTGTTAAGAATCTGAATTTAAAATGACAATAAAACAATTATCTAAAATATCAAAATACCCAAATTAAAATTTTAAGTAGTTGTTAGGAAGTCAGCTATTGTCAGCATCACATATAGAAACTGACTTCGGCTTGAGCCTCTTTTTTTTCTCTGGGTGCTGAAATCCCAACCTGAATTCAACCAAGTATTAATGAAGTTTGTGTCCAACTGCCTAACCTGAGGGAAAACAACATCCTTAAAATGAATTCTGCTCCTGATAGCTTATGCGAGGTCACACTCACATTTCCTTCACAAATATACACCATCAAAAATACCTGTAATCAAAAACTTAGATTATTGACATTATTATTTGAACCGTACACTTTATAAGTCTCTAAAATATTGAAATAACATTTCTAAAATCTCTTTTACATGAAATGCTTTGACTATTTTGAAGGTGAGCAAACAAACGCTGCTAAAAACATTTGCATTTTGACCCTTTTTGTATTTTTGTGAGAGCTTTCCATCTTTGAATTTGTCACTGGGATGTCTGATATAACTTTTTGTGTATGTTTATGAGTGTAGTTTCCCCTCCGGTTGCCCCGGGGCACAGCACATCACTGTCTGCTGCAGTCTGGGCTAGTGAAAAAGAGTAGAGTACTGATCACGCCTGGAATAACACAGAAAAACTACAGCACAGACTACCTCATCCAGGGTATGATCCAGTCCATGCACAGTTATTAGAGTGGAAAGATGGTAGCCAGACTGTGTGTGTTGCACGACCCGGATTCAACCTCTTCTTTTATCTGTCTAGCAGACTCATGAGGTATTCTAACAGCAGATGACACAACACTGAATTTGTCATGACATTCTGCAATGCTTGAAATATGTGTGGGAGACCGCAAAATGAGGGATTATACTAAGGTTCAGTCTGAATCACCCCATTCTAATTACATTCAATACCCATTCCATGATGACGTTTTTCAAAATGTAGAAAAAAAAAAAAAAAAAAAAAAAGACATATCCAAACTAAGCTTCCTCAGCGGTGTGACCCAATCAAGGTTGAGAGGAATATAAGCACACAAAAATCTAGAGATTTAAGAAAGACACCCGTGTTCAAAAGCATCATTTCAAAAGGTAAAGATGATGCCAGAACCACCTAAAATAAGAGATCTAATCATAGCACAGAGCTCAACACTGAAGGTTTACCACTAATGCGGTTCTAAATTGCTTTGTGGCTTTCATGGAGACAACAGTGCAGAAGATAGAAAGGTCAGGAGCAGTCTAGTTGCATCTTAGCCTCAGAGGATATTCATTTCTCTGACAGCCACCCTGTTTAAAGACCAACATTTGCGCTCAGATTTCAGGGGTTAGATCAAATATGCTGCCCTTGTCTGTCATAACAGGCTCCTTCATATTCTGATTCTTGAACTCTAGCTGTTATAATGGCTACCCTTTCAGAAGTGGAGACAGACTCTTAATCATGCCACAACACAGACACACATTCTGAGAAATGGTGAATAATTGATCTGCTTTTTGCAACTCTTTGGTTCACAGAAGCCATCAAGTACCAGGACAAGAGAAATGAGGAAAGAGGACAAGAACAAGAACTCATGTGGTTTTGGGCTTTGAGTGGCTAGTAGACTGAATGGGATGCTGTTGCCATGGTGACACAGCCATATCCTGTCCCTATAAGAGATGAGCTGAGCAGGTGCGGAGAAAGTCAACAAAAGCAAGAGCCTGATTAGCAAAGCAGTAAGGCTCTCAGCGTTTACCAATCTCACATAATAAGCCCTCAGTGCTCATGAAAGGATAGTAAACCACATCTTGCCTCAGGGAATATCGAAGAAATTGGTACTAGACTAGATGCTTTTTTTTAAGATTAAGCATAGTAGTTTTAAAGGATTCCTTGATTAATAAACAACAAAATCTAGCATTTAAAGATGCAAGTAAAAACAGTCATACTAAATAAAGAAACAGTGAAAAGGTCAATCACTTTATCAGTAGCAAAAAACAACAAATCAAAACAGAAAATAGGATGTACCGGTAATAGTTTATTTGAAATCTATCTTACACAAAGACCTAAGAAATCCCTTTTGGAAAAAGCCAAGCTGAACTGCATTAACAATGTTTAATAATTGAATGTTTCATTTCGAACTTATTCTTGTGGACTGGGATGAATAACTAGGGGAGTGACATGTTATCTTATTTATCTTAGCAAACGCAGGGTCAGAAATCCCAAATACTAACTCCTGATATTTTGTTATAAACATTTAGAGCTTTTGCCTATGCTGCTTTTGTCTCTTCATCTCTGAATTATTTGGTAACCCATTTCAAGACTAACATAGAACATAAACAAATGGACATTTACTTTAGCTGTTGGTCACATCTGCTGAGATATGAAACTTTGATATATTAGTGGAAATTAAAATAAAAAATGTAAAATTGGGGGATGGTTAGTGCAAAAAGACATTTGTTATATCCTGTGCAGTGACAAGAGTTTTCAAATTAGAGATTTGTATCAGCAGCACACTCGAATAGTCACATCCCTCAACTAGGTTCCACTGACTAGTACCTAAAAATGCTCTTTGCAGTTGATGGTTGGCTCTGTTTGATTACTCTGTTATATTTCTGAAAAATAAAAGTTGCATTTGGTGTATCTTCAAGCAAATCAATTCTAGAGTTTAGAAAGTTGGGCGCTTGGATAAGACATATTCAGTAAGTAATTGCCATTCAAATAAAAAATTATTCAAATTGAATTTGTAAAATGTGGTGGTAAGTTCAGTATTTTTCAAATGTCGATCATTGACAAATGATCAAATTACAAAAATATTTATCTGTAGAGTAGGAAACCTTTACTCTCTCATATTCAGTACAAAAGATAAGATAAAGATAAGATAATACTTTATTGATTCCCCATTGAGGAAATTTGAATTCCACAGCAGCATGAGGACAGGTTATTTGCTTATTATTATCTGAAAATACTTTACGGCAGTAAAATGAATCTGGTTTAGGCCAACATGAGTTAGAAATTTAAACATTACCTGAACACTGCTGTTGCCGATGGTAGTGGCCCTCTTAACACGTTTGACTAAACCCATGGCCTCCCCAAGCAACATGGCAACCCTCCTCTCCATGTTGGCTTGGAAGATTCTTTCGCTGACTTCATTCTCCTGCACACCCAGCAACACTGTATCCAGACGCAGCACAGCGAAAGTACATGTCAACTTACTTTTGCCATTTTTAATCATCTCAGAAGCTGAACTATCATACCTGTTCGCACCCAAGATGAACGAAGAGACTGGCTGGTATTCAATTCAGGATAATGGAATGCTTTGGGGGAAAGATGGACAAGAAGTAACACATTGTAAAGTGCAATTCGAAATGGCCATTTGCTCTATCTTGCATCCATGACAGAAAATAGGATCGCTTATGAGAGATCACTTTGAACAATATACTGCATTTCAGGGGCATCAAAAAAGGAAGAAACAGGGACTCACGCTCAGCAATCTGCAGAACAGGATAACCCAAGTAATAGCTGAATTCCACTGTGGTGAGCTTCATCAGTGCATTGCTAACCTCTGACCCCATAAGATAACCTCTTGAAGTGCGCACAGTAAAGGTGATGTCCACTGGTTGCCTTGCTGGGTGCTGGTCTTGAATTTTAGGAGCAGCCATGGTGATGTTAACAATCTGAGAAGGCATACACATAATAATTCTGAATGCAAATTAGTACACATTTTTGTTATGTGCTGTGAAAAAAAGCCTGCTCTGTCAAATGGAAATATTTTTAATCAGACCCAAAACAACATTAAATGTTCTAAAGCCAGATCTAGTACTTGTTAAATTATAGTAAAACTAATGGGCGAGGGCAGGGGGGGTTGTCAAATATTATTTCTAGAAGTAGCTACTTTTTGAAGATTTCTTGCTAGGAAATCCTGTCATACTGACTTCAAAATCTGATCAGTTTTTAAATCTTGTCAAATTAATATCTAATACTATTTAAAGTGCAATGTTTTTTGAAAATATCTTGTTTAGACTTTTGAGGACCCACAGTAACCCAGAATGATGTCTGGTCTGTTACATTGACTGTGAAGTTGGTTGAGTCCTTGGAGCGTCGCTGAACTTCTGCAAAAGCCATGGTCAGACCTCTCTCAATGTTCTCACTGAAGTTGCAGACCCGCACATCGATGTGTTGAGGAACAAACTGCAGTACTGCACAAGGGACAGACACGAGGTGCTTGGAATTAAATGTTCGAACAGAAGAAAATCTGAGTATCATTCAATAGTTGGGCTTGATTTAATTTAATTTACCCGTGTGGACTTTGTATTCATGGTCTGGTGCAGACCATCCGGGAGACATAGACAGGAAGCGACGTCTTGACATTCGCAGTGCATTAATGACAGACAAAGCTGTGTATACAATTGGTCCAGATGCCAGCCGAAACACAAACTTTGGCGGTGGTTCGACAACCTTCAAAGACAAAATTAAAGAAGTAATGTTAGATTTTACACACTCACACACACATGCACACACACATATAAAGTACATATATATACACTTTAAAAAAACATTTTTATTTAATACGCATGCATTGGTAGGATACAACTTAATTGATCATTATTTCCCAGAAATAAAATTTGAATTGTTCTCTTTCCGATTAGTCAAAATAAAGCCACTCTTCAAACAGCCAGAAAAACAATAACCTCTCCTCCCTTAAGTTATCACATGCAAACCAGCTCTGTTCAAGGCTGATCTTCTAGAATTGATAGGAATCCAACTACAGTGCATTTGTACTGACAACCCCTATAACTTCATTGCTTATTTGAGGGCATTTTAGTATAATCAGGAAAATAAGAAAATAATGCCGTTGCCATTTATCCAAAGATCAAAATTATGTCTGACAGAATAATAACTGTATTGCTGAAACACCCAGAGGATAATGAGTTATGTAATATTTATGGACTGAAGAGAGTATTTACTTCTTCCTCTTACCTTTCAGCGACTACCTTCAGGGGTCACCACATTGAATCATCTGCCTCCCTCTATCCCTGTACTCTGCATCCTCTTCCCTCACACCACCTAACTTTATGTCCTCTTTCATTCCATCCATTAATCTCTTCCGTCTTCCTTTTGGCCCTCTGCCTGCCAGTTCCAACCACAACATCCTTTTACCCAGACATCACAATCCCTACTCTGCACATGTCAAAACCATCTCAGTTGGGCCTGTCTGACTTTATCACCAAAATATCTGACATGTGTGGCAATCGTATTTCAATATTTCACAAATGTTAAATTAATGCAAGCAAATTCCAGTTATTTTTTTAATTTTTCATAATTTCTCAAGTGATATACAAAGTTGTTTGGTAAATTCAAGTATATTCATATAGAATTTCAGGATTAGTAAGAAGAATCTTATAAAACGTTAACAGTAGGCTGAAATAGTAGTTCAAGTAATATTTTGTGATTGTCTGACTGAAATTGATATACCTGTAATTCCACTGATTTGTTGAATTCCCCTTTCAGGATGTCTTCAACTTGAGATTTCGCATTTCCAACTGTGGTGCCAGGTGGAAAACCTTGACGAGAAAGTATAAACTCATGGTTAGAATTTCTTTCTCTCGTTGATAGAAGTAAACAGAAATTTCCTAAAATCCAACTTAGAAAAAGGTTTGAGCACAGCAAGCTGACACATCCCACTTACTAATTTTTACTAAGTAAGATGGCTGGTCAATGTTGCAGATGTACTGTCTCATGGTCAAGGTCGGGGTCTGTGTCTTTAGACTGGTGGTAGGGATGATGCTGACACTTGTGAAACCTTCAGTAGTGGCAGGAGCTCCAGTTGCTTGTTGATGAGAAGCGGTAGTGGCAGTTGTGGCTACAGCTACATCATGGGTTGAATTAGCTTGACTGCTAGCTGGAATCACAGTCGGTGTGGCTGGGATGTCACCTGCATCTTCAGTGTGTCCCTGATCACCCACCATAACTGGGGGGATCGAAGTGGCATTCAATGTAGCGTCAATTGGTGCTGAAGTGACAGTGAAAGATTGCTCTGTTGTGATAGAGTCATCAAGGGGAGAAATATCTGTTGTACTGACAGTCTTGTCAGGGGAGGATTCAGTGGGAAAAGAGAAGACAGTTGTTGTTCCAGTTAAGACAGGAGAATTGTGCATAGTACTTTGAGGGAAAGACTCTGTAACGAACCACTGGACATCCGTCAGAGAAAGAGAGGATATAACATCATCTGGCAATGAAGTTATCGTAGGAGCACTGGCTTTCAATGGAGTTCTGCGCTTATCAGCAGTGTCAGATGATGCTGTGGACACCTCATCATCAAATATGGATGAAGAGTGATCTATTAAAAGGGGTTTAATGATAGAGGGATCCAGATGAGGCTCTGAAACGTTGACCAGCTCAAAAGTCTGTGTTGGTTGTATTGTGGTTGGTTGGTCATGAGGCTGAAAGCCTGAAAATTCTTCCTCTGTCATAGTCTTATCACTGGTGGAGCTGATGTTGGTTGTGACGTTTGTGGTGCTAATAGATGCCACAGTGATGTTTCCCTTTTGTTCAGCTGCGCTGTCTGCACCAGAGTTCTCTTTTGTCAGCTGGGTTGTATAATACTCCAAGCTGTTCATGTCTGGTAAGAGGACATCTGTCGGGTGAATGCTAAAAGTATTTGACCAGTCTATATCTGATACTTCTTCAGTATCACTGTGAATTGTGGGAGTAGGTATTTTTGTATACTCAACGGTGGTCTGACGCGAGGAGATGGAGGAAGGATGAATGGAGGTCAGTGGGACAATGGTACTGTATGCTGTCATGAGGCTGGGAGAGGGTGAGATACTAAGACGTTGTAAGGATGAAAGGGATGTACCCAACCTGGAGGGGAAGGATGTATCATAATGTTCTGTGATGTCCTCAAAATCTAAGTTGTCAGAGGGTACCTTGGTGACAAGAGAGTAGTCCTCTCCCTCTGTATTAAAAAAGGACATTGTCTCCATGTAATCTCCAGAGCCCCAGTCCACTTCCATGGAGTTGGTGTAGTAGAAGTCCTCTGGAGAGATCTCAGTGGGTTCAAGTGAAGGTGAGCTGCTGGGAGGCCCAAAAAAAGGCACGCGGTAACTCGGTGCTAGAATCTCTTCTGGGTTCGGGAGCATGTTAATGTAATGCTCTGGTTTGTTCTGGTCATGTAAGGGGGCACTTCTGGGGATCAGTTGATTCACATCCTGAAATTCACCTGGGCCATTTATAGGCATCTTCGGGTCACGCAAGAAATGTTCATAAAAATAGGATTCATCTGATGGAAAGTCCAGTCCTGTCAATTCCAGTTTGGGGGGCTGTAGGGGATGAATAGGTTCCGAGGACGTTGTTGCGACAATTTGAGTGGCCACACCATCTGGGGCATCAGGAGTAAAAGCAGAGTGACTTATTGATGCTGTAGATGTATCTGACTGAGGCTGCAACTTTTGCAATTCAGAGGACGATTGCTTGGCAGAATTTATCCTGGCCAGCTTCCAGTCTGTGGAGAGTTTAGCTGGAGTCTGAAATCCTGGAGAGGATCCCAATACAGGTTGGGGCGGACTTAATGATGGAGTGGAAAGAGTCCGTGGTTCTTCTGCAACGAGGTCACTTAGAGTGAAAGATTTGTAGCTTTCGGGAACATGTCCCCACTTAAAACCAATGTCATCAGTATTTGTCCCTTCATGGTTAAAATGAGAAATAGATGGCAGGGCCTCAGGTGTATTTTCGCTCTCAAAGGCAGTGGGATGTGAAGCTGTTAAGGCAGATGCCGTTGACCCTGCTGAAATCAGACCACCTCCATTTAAGTCCTTGGAGCGGCGTGTGGAACCCAAAAGAGACTCATCTGCAAAGTAGAAAATTGAATGATTAAGTCACTCACAATGTAGGGACCATAACCTAGTGGTAACTCAAACTAAGATCAAATGCTTCTTTTATCAACAACATCTGAATGTAAATATTTTCCTTAAATAGTTATCTTTAAGCACTAGTATCTTAATCAGTAGTGATTTAAAAACACAATATTCTGAAAATCTGCTGTCAGATATTTAATTTTATACTAAATGTATTGCATGGGGCTAACAGGAACATAAACTAATAGTTACTGATTTTTTTTCCAAGAGTCTCTGTATTTCACTGACAAGCAACAAAGACACAGTTAGCCATGCATCTTGGCAGGCGACCAGCCGAAATTTACTGCTATGACAAATAAGAGTATGATAATGTAACTTGTGCCTGTCTGCTAACCAGAGATTACTTTTCTGTTTGGAAAAAGTACATACTTACAAATTATTCAACAGAATGATAAAATAAGAACTTTGTCACAGTACATCAATTGACCTCCTTTTCAGTATTCGTGTCAGAGAGAAGAATACTAAAGGTCATTCGTTAATGAGTTAACAATAGGCGAGTATGACGTTTTACTCAATCTTGTGTGGCTTGAGGGTGTGATGTGTAAATCTCAGTCTATATTTAAAGAGACCTACATGCCATTGATTGAGATATTGATTGAGAAATCACAACTTCCAAGGGGATTTTGAACACTTGATCTTTGCAACACTGAGTGTGGCTAATTTGTTATGCTGTTACTAAATGGTGCACCCAATGAAGTTAGCTGTGTTTGATTTTGCTGCTACCTCACAATTACGTTTGTTGTCAGCTAGGACAAAAAATTATGGTGTCTAACTCAGGACAGGCAAAAAAAGGGATGATAAAAAAAGGAAAACGCTGACATTTTAAGTGCAATATTAAAATAGGGAATCAAAAAGATAAGATGACTTTATGTGCAGAAATATGCTGATGTGCATTTATTTGAAATAAATAAGAAGCAGTCATTAAGGTCAACACCATGCTGCCGATGCGATTTACCACTGAACTGTACAGAAAATTTTCCTTTACAAGATACTTTGCCATGAAGTGATGTTTGATGCAATTCTTAACTTATCAGGAGGCAGAACATTACATCAAAACCCCAATATGGTAAAATTATGTAAACAAAAAACAACAGAAAAGGCTCACAATGGGTGTGTTCTCTATATTTTGCATAAAATATAAAACATTTTTTTGTATACTACAAAAAAGTTTAAAGGCAAAAAGAAAAGGCACTCAGATGGACCCAAACAAAAGTCGATACGAGGATTTTTATTTTCGATGTGAAATGAAAATCTAAAAAACCTTCAACATAATTTAATGTGATCTTCCTTATTCATGATTGTCATTACAAGCAGCAAGCTATTTGCAGTCTATGTATTATGACTCAGCAGTTGCTGATGATGTTTGGTTCAACAGAAGTTCTGCACAATCACACAATTGAAAATAGCTACAAAATCAGCTGACAGGCAGCATTATTTTGAACACAGTGATCACACAACATGTTAATTGTCAAAAAAAAAAAAAAGCGTCTTCACATGCAGTTAAATCTCCTGCATTGCTTCATGTAACCACACTTTGGCTTGGCTCAAGGGAAAATTTAATTACAACATTCACTGGGTACACAACCTTAATTAAGTCACTGTGCTCTCTGAAAGATACACTCTCCTGAACCCTCTATAGCCATACATGTCAGCTGTCCAAGTAAACCCAAAGGGATGTAGCAGACTGCTAGGCAGATCCAAAACCTCAACTACACATATAGGTCTGTCTATATATGTCAATGGGAGCACAGTAGATAGGTCAGGTTCCCTGTTAGATAAATGTCATTCATTAAATTACCAATTTTCCCTCTCACCGGTATTGGAAATAAAGAGTATTACATTTTGCCATGATAATATATATCATGAAGACTTAGAGGAGCTTTGTAGCCAGCCATGTTTCTGGGAAGAACATGCTAATAATCTGGGTCATAGTGTGGTACATGACCCCGAAATGTCAGCTCATCTCAACAACCCCGGCAGCGGCACACTTACTTATTGTTATCATTTAGGCCAATGAAGATGTGAAATGCTGAAACAAAAACTATTGACGGGCCATTTATTATAATACGAATGAACTGCACTGATGATGACAATGGTGAGAATAATGAATACTGGAACCAAAAAATGATGCAGTCCTCCCCTCCCCCTGCTTCAAAATAAAAAGTGCCTCTTTTCAGACTTGCAGTTCTTCATTTTCACAACAATTTTGAATCTGAATGTCAATGTCAATAAATGAAAAGATTATCTGAAGATTAACTGTCTTTAAAAAGCTGGTTCATTATCTTAAATGAGGATATAGACATATCTTTTGACAGCTCATCTTTAAGTAAGGCAAAACTCGGTATGATAGACAGCAGCTCAACATACGGCAAGCAGGTAATTTAAGAGGCTGACATTACAGTAGGCACAAACTGACAATCGAGGAGAAAGCAGAGCTGCCACCTGGCAATTGAAATATGAGGGTGTTAGACTTGACTGGCTACACATTGTGCACTTAGGACTTGTGCAGACGGACAACATTAAACATCAGATCTTGAAACATGTGAATGGGCAACGCTCACATCATGTAAATGAAATTAGCCCTAAGAGTCATTTCTGTTCTTTATTTTCTATACAGTCATTTCTTTTGCATTTTTACAATAAGAACAAAGCATAATATATTTTGGCAGCCCATATTTATGCTTGATGTCCCCCAATCACGAACTTGTTCTTAACAATAATTTTAGCCATGTTTTGACATCACATTCTGCCATACTATAATTTTGGTATCCTGATCTTTTCTGTAACCATATCTTACATTTCTCTCTGTCCTAAAAATGGGATAACAGATCTCTTGGTCTCCCTGAAGTTTCTTTTTCTGTCTTCCCTCCACATCAGCACTTGCAAAAGCTGTGGCCAGAGACATTACACTTTGGTTTGCCTCCATTCTTCTGTTATCATCAGTGTGAAATCTCAAGAATGCTGTGATGGAACATTTCAAATTTAGAAACAAATATATCCACTTGAAAATTTAAAACTGACTGATTAGATTTTGACCATCTGAGGTCAAAATATCATTGCACTCATGTAAGTCTGTCTAAAGTAATGCCAATCAGCTGAAATTTCTCAATTAAGGTAATGTTTATGTCTATGCAGGGATTATCTTATATCTGCATCACAGAAAAGATGCAGTTTAGTGCAATCTATGGTTCGTATGGGGGGAATGAAAATGAGAGGCATATGCTTATTTTAACAGATTGACAGTGTTAATCAAAAGTTGAATTTGAATTCTATGCAACCCAGGACCAAGCTACCACGAGTCACATAAAATCATTAACTAAATGTAAACCCTTGAAATGTCTCAATGTTGAAACAATCCATAGAAATGTGTACATGGTTTTAAGTCAAACTCAACAGACTCATCCATAACACAGTTCACAGAGCAATCGGATAATCTTGCTGATATAAAATGCTGCTGCGAGAGTTGTAACAAGAACCCCAGTCAAAATTGTATATCCAGTTCTCACGCCATTATTCTGGAAACTAATTTTTCGCCATCAGAATTCTATTCCTTGTCCATAAATCCCTGAACAGCACATGTCCGAGCCCTCTGACCCTGTTCAAACCTGGGAGACTCCTCAGTCAGCTGGTTTGAGATTAATGGCAGTTCTCCTAGTCAAAAATAAACACAGGGAAACTGACTATAGCTTCACTGCTTTTCAAATATGGAACAAAATGCCAATTACAATAGAGGTATATTCTAGACAACGATGACTACTTTCAAATCTGAGTGAAAGGCCTACCAGGAAAATGTTGCTTTTTAATCATTGCTTTTTGTGGTTTCGCCAGTGTACCTGAACATAGACTGGGCTACTTGTGAAACCCAATAGTTTTTGCTGTGATAGATTCACACTAGTTTCAATATTTAATTTCTAAATCTTCCACTTATGGAAATGTACAGAAACAGTCAGTCTGGATAGTTGTATAGAAAACGTCAACATAGTGTCTTTGCAATATGTCATTCTGGCTGGAAAAGAAATAGTTCACATTCTTATATCTCACACAAAGTTGAATTAATGGAGTGGTAATTGTATTTATCAATTTCCTAAAAACCACAGGCCAATAAAACGCAAATTCCATTGGCAGCCTCTGCGTTGCTTTCAAGCCAGGTCTAATAGACAGTCACTTTGTACAGGCATTACACCACATTTCCAATTGTCCAAACAAACAGGAGAAAAATCATAAGGTTCTTATCTTCATCTTAAGATGGAGGAAGAAATTAGTCCATAATGTCATGTGAAAGCGGCATGTGTAAAAAATTTTTTTTTTTTTTTTTGCATGGCATTATTAAATTGAATATGAAGAATGTAGAGCTGTTACATTGTCCATAAATATCAATGAAGACATGTAGGCTCATAAATCCATTTTTCAAATTCTACACAAACATACACATTGGCTGATTCGCTCTATCTTGGTTTAGAAAAGCAGGTTTCAAACAGGGACTTGATGTTTCTTTATAAATCCCCACAATGTAACAAAAAGACATGGATTCACTAGCAACAGTGCACTGAAGGCAAGCTCTAAAATAGCTCTAACCCATTTATCCAAGATGGATATTGGCAAATAGTATGAGATTACATAGATAATCACATTTCTCCATTAACCAATAATTGTCTGATTGCAGATCTCTACAGAGGCCCGATGTCTGTATAAACTGGTTACAGCACACATACACATTGAGCTGTCTGGGTACCTTTTATTATATGTGCACGTGTGTTTCATGCAAATATTAATGTCTGTAGGACATATTGTTGTGTTTACCATTTACCGCTTCAAAAGTGAGAATACTGTTTCTCGCAAGGTGTGTGAGAAGAGACTTTATTTTATGAATGAAATTGATCTGCTGCTCAAACTGCAATACATTCAGCCCTTATATCTTGAGCTTACTGACCAATCAAACTGATTATTTGGATATCTTTAATCATATTCTAATGCCGATTACATATCAATATATTACATTGCATTTTTTTTTAAATGAGAAACACTAAAAACTAATAAATGAATAAATGGAAGATGTCAGAATCACAAACAGCTCAAAATGCTCCAAGGAAGATAAAATGTGATTTTGGTTTTGTCAGCCTCTCATGTCTACTGATCCCAGGCCTGAAAGAGAGTTAACCTGATAATGCTTGTCTGCAGACAGCACTTGGCTATCGTCTGGAATTGAATTGCAGAAAATACCTCCCATAGTTTAGTCTCCTGGGCTGAAATTTGTAGAGACAGGCGGAGTATCAATAGACTCTCAATCAGTTTCCTTTAACACGTCGAATACTCGGGGAATCAAATGTTGACAGACAAAATAATTACTTTGGCAGTGTTGTTTCAATAACATAAAAAGAGGTACATCAGCGTTTTGGTTTTCAGCTAATTTCATACATACTGAACGAAGCCATACTTTCAGTGCCTCCTGGAAATACAGCAATTACACCGTATAGATATCAGAATAATTATGCAGACAAATCACACATTAATGGGAAACAGACACAACAAGGATATGAGGTCTCACAGGATTGCACAACATTGAGCATTTGACAGACTCTGAGCTACAATTTTTATTATTGGAATAACCTCACTGTAGCAGGAACACTAGCATTCAGCCGTCCAGCTGTTAAACATACAGACATATTGTATGCGGGTCCGCAAACACTGCACACATCAATACACATAAGTGCACATAAATTACTATGCCTGCATAGAAACCTGAGATACCAATTACAGAACACATAATGATATAATTTCCTATGTTTGCCAGACTTCTTATTGGAAAAAGTGCTTTAATGGCTCTCTAATTCCAAAAAAGAAGGGAAAGAAGAAAGGGTCTTTTGGTATTAATGCTAACTAACTACAACCCCACACATGGTTCTGTTTTCGGCTGAGCCCCTTGCGTGACTGGCTCTTTTCAGTTGGCAGGAGCCGCTTATGTTGAGTGCAGGCGAACAATCAAGATATGGCTGTGTTGACATTTGGTTTATCGTAGAAGCTTTTAAAACAGGAAAGATTCCATTGTTTTTATCAGTGGAGTTCAATTAGACCAAGTTCTCTGGAAAAGCTCAAGCACCCCCCCCCCCCCAAACACACACACACACTCACACACATACACACAAAAAAGACCTCACAGTGGTGCACTGAATATGAACTTCCAAAAGTGGCCTTCCAACGTGTTACTTTAAACAATATTGAACAGCAATTTTGAAAAAAAAGTTTAGTATTATCACATTGTAGATGTTTGAAAATAAAGTATTTATGACCACTGGGCCAAACTTGGATCACATCTCCTTATCTAACAGGTCAGGTGAGTTACAATTACCTGTACATGTTATTGGTTCTGACTGTGTGTATTGAAAATTAACTGAATTATTAAATGGGGGAATAATTGGGGAATAATTAACTGGGAAGAGAAAACTGAACATTCGAAAATGCCAGCCTGACAGGTCATACTTGCATTTAATCAAAAAGTGAATTAATTTCTAGATGAAATGGGGGACTGGGATAACAAAAAATCCCCGTAGTGCAAGCGAGACTGAGAAAGCCGTGGTATCCTTCTTGCTTAGTGACCCCACCCCTCCTGACATACACACAAACATAAAACTTGTGTGCATTTTCTGGAGAGAAAGGCTGATACATGTAACCAGAGAAGCCCAAAGGACTGTCTCTCAGCACCCTCCGATACTCTGCCTCAATCCACCTTGCACAGGCCACCCTCTGACTTGCAGTCCTGTGAGAACGCACAGGCTTCCTCAGCAGAGAGCTGTTGAACAGGTCTAAACTCAATGTGCGGGCAGAATATCTTTGCACGGTGAAAGCAGCACACTTGATTGTTGGATGTTCAAATGTCCAAAACCAAATGATTTATCAGAGAGTGTTTCAAAATAGGTCCATTCTGGTGACCATACTGACTGGAATCCAGCACTACAAACCAGCAGAGCTGCAGCCAAATATGATATCAGTACAAATACATGTTAAACATTTGGCCTATTTTTGAAGCGCTTATAATAATGTAAATACCCAAAAGTGTATAGACATATATACATTCTCAATTAATTTTTATGCTATCAAGTTGTTTTGAAATCTAAGCTCTATCTAACCAAAGACACTTTTTTTTTGTTTTTTTCAATCTGAGTTATACGCAAGTTTTTCAAAGCATGATAATCAACTGGTTTACTTGGTAAAATTAACCGCAGGGAATTTGATCACGTTGTAACCGGTGACCATTTCACCCTGACTTTTAGGATAATGAAACTGCTGAAGAACTCTGCAAACTGAAAAAGGACAGAAAAGGGGCATAGAGAATCACTACCAGATGTACATTCATTGGCCCCCACTATGCTAACTTCACATCACACAACCCACCACTATGATGCAGGTAATAGCAGAAAACTGGAAAAAATTACGTATATAAGACTTTTGGATGCCTGGCTATATAATAATAACCTTGACGTATAATTATAACTTCAAATCCAATTATAATGGACACTGATCTTTCAGGGGGAGAATAACAGTAAAAATCCTTTTTCAAACAATGTGAGCATCCGACCTAACCTTGACCAGAAGAACACCCTCTCCTGCTCACACCAGAGCTGGACAGGCCAGGACAGCAACTCGCTGCTCCCAAACATCACTCTCTGGTCTGGCTCTAGCTTGGCGCAAGCAGAAGCACACAGTGTTTGGCTTTTGATCGCTTCAAGCCATTGATCTACAACAGGCTCTAATGAATAATGAATGGCCATATTGTCAACCGGCACAGCTCACATTTCACATGGCAGAGGACTACACTAGTAATAAGATGGGATACTGCAGGTTTGCAGCTTACTGGGCATAAACTATGAGCCTGAGCAGAGCGCAGAAGACAAAGTCTTGAGTCAAAAAACACAGGGACACTTTGCGGAGTTGCGTAAAAAGTTTAAAACAAAACTCTAATTGTTAAGTAACTTTTAGATACAGAGCTATTTATCTGATGGAAACTGGGGAGAGAGCCTGATGGAGTGAGAGGAACAGAAAAAAAGGGAAATTACTACATAATGTCAAGTCTGGAAGAGCAATTACATGCATGTTGCCATAGCCTATTTGACCTAGAAACTGTATAGAGTGCTTTTCTGGAAAAAGAGAGCTCTCTTCTTGACTGGTGATTTTGCAGCTGAAACGGACCATGGATATGCAGCTATCATCTTGCTCATGAATTAACAGTATTATATTTTAGATGGTAAGTATGATGAGCATAGGTCGTAATCTTATGATATTATAGTTTATTTCAAAAGACTTCGGGCAACAAGTTTACCACATTGAGTAGACTAATTTACTTTTACTGAATGATCATCCAACAATATCAAGCCCTACAGTTTTCTATTATGTGGTTCCTTATATTAATCTGTGCTACACTATAAAGCACAATGTTTTTTGCACTTTTTTCTAAATGAATGAAAAAGATCACAATTAATAGAAATTAGAGGATTACCACTTCAAAATATGATGCAAATTTATACCAGAATTGGAAAACTGTGGTAAACTTTCACTCCTACTTCACAATTAATTACCATTATGCTGTATTTTCCATTTTGTTTCTCTACCCCTCAGTTTGAATTATTCAGTTCTCACTTTCACAAACTTCTTTTAAGATAAATAAATCAATACTCCAAGGCTATCGTTGAATGTTCCCATTATGCAGCAACAACAAACTCCCAAATTTAGAGCACTTAAAATGAAACCAGCTGATTCAAAATGAGATGCAGTTGTCTGAAGTCCGTCCAAACCAGGGCTGATAAATATATCCTCATGTGATGCGGTGGTTCACCACAGGAGAACTGACTATGAGACGTTCCTCACGGTGTTTAGCCGTGATCACAATCGTGCAGATATCTCAACTACACCCAGTCCCTCCACGTTGCCGGTAGATATTTTCTGAGGGCGATGAAATAGACCTCATATATCTGCAAAGGGAAATCAAGTCTTCTGGCAAAAGTACAAAACAGGCTGTGAAGATATAAACACATTAACCCTACTCACAGATTTACTAATTCTATGACATAAACCAAGCTGTTGGCAAAGGGAAGAATAAACTCGGTGGCAAGTTGAACAACTATTGAAAGTGCACAGCTATTTTTATTCCATAATCTTAGTTTATCAGAACGTGACCTTCTGTGATTTTATTCTGCAAAAAAGTCAGAGATGCCTAAAGATTGATTTTTGATACCTATCATCATCCATTTATTTCTAAAACATATACAGATAATTTAAAGCTGACCTAAGTACCAACTCAGATTAAAACTCAACATAAACTACTGTAAAAACACAAAGCTGGCATAGTGACCGAGATCAAAATGAAGATCTCTTATCAGCATTCGGATGAGTCAAAGGGGGTTGATGGTTGACTGTTGCTCAATAAACATAAAATCATGCAACAAAACAACCTGGTTGCTTTGAGTGTTATTGTATAGATTCCAGGTTTCCTCAAAACTTTCGACCTGCAAGGCAACATAATAATGTCATGGGCTTATGATTGCCCCAAAAACTTCTCCAAGCAGCGTGTAGGGGGAAGGGTGTTGGTGGCACGATGTCAATATCTATAATATAGATCTTGGGAAAATACCCCATGAGTGGGTGGAGTGGAACCACTGCTCTTCAACCAGTGACTGGAGAGGGGACGACTTCACTCGATAGAGTTAGAGACCTGTCACTCCAGAATTAGTCATGTAGCCTGCTCAGTGTGATTACTACAGCTTTGACACTGGTTGCAGGAAATTTGAGTGAGAGTAAATTGATGAAGAGCTGGCCTGTCAAACACAACTCAATTAAACAGCACAATCTGATTGATTTGAGGGTTCAAAGTACTGATGGGGTGTACTATAGTTGGGGCAGGGCTGGCCTTAAGGATCACAAGTGAAATGACTGGATAGTTGGCAGCTAAGGTGACCTTGAATAGCCCAGGAATAAGGATGGGGTTGGACTGTAACACAGTCCAGTCAGCCCTTGCAGCATATTTTCAGGCATTTTACTTTGAGATGGAATCATGATTTCCTGGTGTCCCTTTTAAAATAAATTGCATCACTTGGTGACATGTTTTAATTTATTGTACTGTGAAGTTACATAAGTGAGAGACAATTTCATAAAAAATTAAGAAAATAAATTTTGTGCAGAAGTTTAATTGCAGAAGGGGTTGCCACACTTATTTATAAAACTGATGTTTAAGAAGTGTTTCTGTGAGCACCTTGAGTCTCCAGGTCAATATTAATACCGAAAAAACAACTATAAAGTGAAAATATGGTAAAACAGCAGACGGGGAATATGTAGCATTCAACAGATTCTAATATGGTATTATACAATTTCTTGCATGAGGAATCCAAGACAAACTCTAACTTTTCATTCAGAATTTTATTCTTCACCTTATTGAAATAGTTTTAATTCTAACAGACGTTGGTGAAAAATTAGAATATAAATAATGTATTTCTAATCCGTCCCAAGGGAGGTATCACAAAACGAAGTCATTAATATTGATATCTTAGCCTGGGCACACCATTTGGAATTTAGAACATTTGACATAACTTTCACAGATTGAAAGATTTTTTTTTTATCTAATTTGCTCTCTTCCATTTCTGGCTTTTCTTACATTCTCATATAAGATGGCACCTGAACTGATCAGAGAACAAGTACGTTCAGACATATAATTGGTTTTGTTACTTGTCACTGAACTCCCAATGTGCTTGGGTGTGACACAAATATATTTTTATCTCGGCCACTTGAGTTACTGAAGATGCGAACTGATGTATGAGTTAGCCAAAGGTGTACTCTTACCTGCAACAGGTGAGTCACTGGCGATCACATTTATCAACACTGTCATCCACAGAAACAGTGCACCCTGGCTCCAGGTACGCGTATGAGCCCCGAGCATTGCCACAAAACCAAAAAAGGAGACTAAGTCTGGCATCATACGGCAAGGGTGAGGTCAAGGCATTTCATCAGGTTAAGAAGACAAGGTTTATTCCAAGGAGACAACGAAGATTCCTCCAGCTCGCCTTCGTTTTTAGGCCCTTCCTTACAGCAACACCTGCCTGCAGCAAGAAATGGAAGCTGAAATTAAAACAAAGCAGAGGATTTATTATTTCAACCTGAAAGATCCCTGAAATAAGAAAATTGATAAGCAGTGCTTTACAATAACTGCTGCTATGTCAACATGACCACACACCTCAAACTATTGTTTGGCTATACAGTTACAACAGCAAAACACACAATAGTGATATGACCACCTGTAATAACGAGGGTGGATAAATCATGCGAGATAATAGAAATCTCCACACTGCAAAATCCCAAATAAAAATGTTTCGTTAAAACAAGCCACATCTACTTGGAATATTATTAACACATCGTATGCACTACACTCCGTCCGGGACGTGAAATGTAAATGACATCACGCATAGCCGTTTGAGGACTTGTGTTTTATCCAAGTGCCCGATTGCCGATTCACATTTAACACATGTTACGTTGGAATTGCACAGCGGCCTTAAAAATGGATATTTACAACGTCAGAAAAACAAGCTAAATGGGAGGTTGTACTCCCCGCCGACGAAGTAACCTTTTGTAATGTACTCCGAATACGCGGCTGGATGTGTAACTTGGTGAATGAAACAAAAGAACGGCAGACGGAGCAGCACATTGCTAGCTTTCAAATCATGATACACTACAGTCTCTTGTCCTACATCCCGTCCCGTTACTTGCGAGCTTAACAACCCTGTGCTGCTCTTCACCGGGCTAGACAAAGCAGCTTACATCCCTCTTTTCAATGGTAAAGTCACATGCTGGAAGTGTAAAAGAGCGTACTTTGGTGATATTCCTAAAGCTAGCATTTGAGTGCGGAGATAACGCGGACCCCCTCCCCCTCCCCCTCCCGTTCCTGTCAGCAGAGCTGCGCACGAGACTCACCCCCCCACTCCCGAAAAAACAAATTAAAAAAAACCCACAGGGATAAAAAACTTGAATAAATCCTCTTCCTGGAAAATATCCTTAAATGAATAAAACGTAGTCTGGGCCGTCGTCCTGAAACTTCGTGTCACCACCTGCCTGTATTGAAAGTTATTTGGGTATAAACGCGCCGTGCTGGAAACTGGCGTTCGTCTGACACCGTGCTGGTAGCGGTTACCTTCTCCCGTCCTGAGACTCGTTAAGCCCCGCCTCCTGACAGGTCTGATTAGCGCATTATTGGTCAAAAGCCGCGCTTATTGGCTGAGGCTCTTGTCTGTCAAAATGTTCTTTTTTTTTTCCCCCTTCAAATTAGGTTGCTCATCTTCGTCTGGCGTCTGCAGCTTCCAAGGCAACGTCGACCTACGCGATGATGCGCACGGCGGATCCATGAAAGGATATGTCTTCCTAAAATAATAAACAGTTTCCCTCTCTCTAGAGCTGTAATACGACTTTCTTGTCATACATTTTTAAGATGCGTAACTGTCTTGAGGCCCATTTATCTGACAGTATGCACAGTAAAAAACAGATGATTTCTTGACGGTGACGCATCGTGATGCGTTATTTTTAGCAGCACGTTACTCAAGGTTTCCATCAAATGAATACTATACATGAAGTGCGTGATAAATTAAAGATTTTGCATGTTAAGATGGTGCGGGAGAGAAAGAATAGGGACAAATATGCTCAAAGTCATTTGCAGTGACTCCACATGAACATTTTGGTGAACACCTCCATCTAGCGGTAACTTCTGGTGCAACACTTGTACGCTTGTCGGGCGTAACGTGGATTTGAATTGCTTCAAGTATTTGCACCCAAAGTTTAGCAGGGATAATCGTCTCTTGGAGTTATCGAGTCAAGATTATCCCAAATACCTTTATTTTTCTTAACTTTCACTTAATTCCGTTAATGGTGAGTGGATTGAGAGGCACGTGCCTATTAAATAGTTATTCAGAGCTACTGCAATATATATTTATCATTGATTACATTAATATTTTTGCTATTTCTACAGAAGACATTTGACTGTTGCTTGCATCTGTTTGGTCTCTCTAGGGAACAAATTAACACACAGATCACAAACCTTGTTCATAATTTTGGGGCGGCTCTGGCTCAGTTGGTAGAGCAGGCTCCCAAATCAGAGGGTTTGCGGTTCGATTCCCATCTCTTCTTGTCTGCTTCTGGTAAGTGCCCTTGGGCAATGTGAGCTGCCAGCTGCCCAGATGGCTTGGTAAGCTGCTTGCATGATGTGTGAGCGATTTGGATGATGTGATCCACTGCAAAGCGCTTTGAAACCCCAAAATGTCAAAGCGTTATAAGAAGAGGCCATTTATTGTGTTTCTACAGAATAAATTATGTTTCTAACATACAGTGAGCATGCATCTCACACAGGTGCTTGTATCGTGGCAAAACATGTTAAATTTCACTTATAGGGATGGTTTGTTTTCATTTTAGCTAGCAAGAGTGATATGTTTTTGATTCCTGGGTCAGAATACGGTTCATGTTTGGTGATGTGATGTTCAGTACCTGAAGATCAGTATCTGCATCTTGACGTTGGTTTTGTAATTTGTGCAAGTATTCAATCTCTAATACTAGGATTTTTAAAATCAATGAATTCATCTAGTTTTTATTTTTCTTAATCAATTTTTTTATTGTTACTGTAACAACCTTGCCATAATCTTCTTTTCTCCCTCATTTATTCATGTGAAGTCCAGTAAAATATACTTGCAGAGACTGAAAAGCAAAATGCATTAAAAATTCACAAGACCCATGCAGCATTGATACACGTACAAGCTAACAGCAAGATTACAAGACTGTTATTTTGCATAACCCGCAAATCATCAACATATATTAAAATCAGACACTATTATGGCACTGCAGGTATTTTAAAGCTACATTTAATCATGAGTTCAAAGATTGCCGGCCGCAGATACAGTATGAATAATTTCATTTAGTTATTTCAAACATACATTATGAGGAGGTAATATAATCAGTTTTATGAATTACATTTTCGGCAGAGGCGATACGGTGGCGCAGTGGTTAAATCGAGCCAGGCTTCATGCTGTGAGGCCAAGCCCTGGTTTGATTCTGACAGGGGCCCCTTTCTGGGTGGAGTTTGCATGTTCTCCCCTTGTCTATGTGGGTTTCCTCGGGGTTCTCCAGTTTCCTCTCGCAGCCCGAAAAACATGCAGCGGGTTAATTGGAAAAATTGGGAAAATTGCCCCGAATGACCGAGCGAGAGAATGGTTGTCTGTCTCCGACTGACTAGCGACCAGTCCAGGGTGCACCCTGCCTCTTGCTCGCTGACAGCTGGGATAAGCTCTAGCATCCCCCGCGACCCTGAGTGCAGGATCAGCAGCAGACGATGAATGGATTGATGGATTATTTTGGAGAGAAATGGCTATTTGATTTCTAATCAGAATAAGCTGACTATTTGTTTTCCCTCTAGAAAGAAAAGGAAAATTGTAAATGATTTTTGTAGCGCTGTACAATGCTGTAAAAAATAAAAATAAAACAACACGAGACCCGTGCCGTGATTTAACAGTTTAATGTAAATCCAAGACAAAGTGTGATTACATTTCTACACATATACAATATGCATATGTGAGCATACAAATTCTCATTAATAACTCGATTCACCTCGGAGACCGAAAAAATGATCAAAAGTAACAGTGAATAACAAGCTATAACATAGTTCACCAGAACGCGAGCCCCTTCTCACCCTACAGTTAGTAAAGAGGACAATGAAAATAACTATATTCTTCTATTTGACAAAGTTGTTCATCTGTTAAAATCCTCCTGTAGATTTACAATGCTATTATTAGTTTTTTTTCCTCGAAGCCTAATATAAACTCACTCCATTTTTCTACAACGAAAATGATCAAGAGAAGCACACAACATCATAATGGTAACACAAGCGCATTGTAGTAAGTACTCAACTTGTTAGGAGGTTTAATTAATCCTTCTTATTGTCATTATTATATTTATTTAAACATTCTATAAAGCCAGTAAAATATTCATTCTAATAATACTAAATAATATTAGGCTAAGGAGCAGGGTATACATAAAACGCTACATCAAAAGATTGAAATAATGAGACATCACACCCCAAAAAACAAAAGTAAATGAGAAAAGACAAATAACAGAGAAGTATACTAGGAAATACTGGAGCACACATTAACCATTATCAACAAAGAATGAGATTTTATACCATTGAGGAAACACAACGACAGACACAAAAATCGGGGTCAGGGTTTGATGCGCTCTTAGGTCTGGAGAAAATGTCAAATAACTGATCTTCTACCGGAGTTATTTCGGGATTAAACTGATTTTACCATTTTTTCTTAGGACAGTTGTCACTTTTCAAATTGGGCTTTCGGTGACTGTCGGTCTGATTATGAATGCAGCTTTGGTGTACCAGTGCCAGATTCCACTGTTTTCAACATTACAAATAAAAACCCTTTTTTTTGGCGAGAAACGGTTCTGAAAGACCACCATGTGATACGCTGCAATTTTCATCCCTGAAATGTAGAAACGAAGAAAAATGTTAAAATGCAGCGGGTTAAGGGAATTGGCTGGTGGAAATCTTGCGTTCTGGCCCGGTTTAGGAGACGTTGGAATACGAGGAGGGGTACAGCATGAAACCGCTCTTTCGCCCTCACACTTGCCGTCTTCGATTGGCATCAAACCTTGGCCACCTCACCATGAAATCCCCTGTGGGGCGAGCACATCTCCTCAACCAAAAAAGTTAGACTGGACAATCATCCAAATAGACAAACCGAAAAAAAATGGGGGCTTTAAGAATGTTTACGTTACTGGGCAATTAAAAAATCCCCAGTGACAGAAAGCAAATCGGTATGTGATCGCCACAAGTTCCTCGCTCCGCGTTGCTTCGGGTACCTCGGGGTCATCGCGGGTCTGCTTCTCCAAAAGTCGCATCAGATGAGTTGGTCTCACGAAGACTTAAGACTTAAGAATTTAAATGGAGGACGCCTTGAGAGATGTAAAAGCAGCTGCCTTGTACAGTATTCTCGAATTAAAATGAAACCTTAAAAGCTTTAGAGGTATTGCAGGTTATTTGGAAGGGAGACTCTAATAAGAACATAATTAGCGGGGATGCTCGCCCGAACATCTGCACACTCTACTTTAAGCACATTTTGGTAATTGTAATGGTAAAGGTAACTCCATCTACGTCAGTGCTCACATTTCACCCCCCTCCCTATTTTTTTACACAAAGCATTGGTTATGTGAAACAAACAAAGTGATGGACAAGAATGTCAAAGACATTATTTTCAGGGCCTCTCATAGTCGGGCGTTTCATTTAGACAAAATATGGATCGTACATGGGTTCCGCCGAGTGAGAATTTGCTGGAGATCTCATGTGTAGCTTTATTGTATCATGCACACAAATGGTGTAAAAATTAAATACACAGTCAAACCAATGACAAAAGCTATTTCAGATGTAGCCGGTCACATTTTACATTCACGTTGTGCGGAGTGGAGTGACCATCATTCTTAAAGGTTTTGTTGGTAAAATTTTGATTAATTCCTCTTTCGTCATTTTATTCCATGGCATGCCTTCCCATAGAACCTTTTTTTTTTTTTTTTTTTTTTTTACTTTTTAATTTTTTTTTTTGTTGGTTTCTTTGTGTTTTTTTTTCTTTTTACAAATGTATTACAACACCAATAAAGATACAAAATCAAGAACTCAAAAAAATATAAAACAATTTGGAGAGAGGTTAGATCTCGAAAATGTGATTCATGGGCTTTAAAATGGGAGGGGTGGTGATGAAAGAAAATGGATTAAATACTAAGCTCTTGCTAGTTAAAAACACTGTGGCAACTTTTAACAAACTAATGATTGCGCATGAACCAAATCGGATCCTCCATGTGTACACATATACTGTACTTGCATGCATTTGCCTCGGGGGTAAAACATGACCTTGAAAGCACTTGAAAAGCATCTCTAAGATGAGGCCGGGTTTGGGTGGGGTTATTGCCTGTCTGTCTGTTCTCTGGACGCAGTGAAAGATTGCTTGAAGCAGACTGTGCTGTGGTGTACATGGTCAAATCTGCTGTATTCTTTGGTGGGAGGAGCAAAAAATTCAAGCAAGACAAAGACAATATCAGGAGTGGGGGCTAGGACAGCAGTCAAGCGGGTGGGGTGTAATGCCAGATTCCCTCAAACAGTGGAATGTTTCAGTAGTCTGTCTCATAACAGAGGAGCAAAAATGGAAAATCATCTCCCTTATGCATGTGTGCTTAGGCCCAAAACGGCCCGGAGGAAAAAAAAAAAGTAGTTCAAACAAAAAGACAACAACAGAGAATGATTATGAAACCAGCAAACGCATTTGCAATCACATCTTTAAACTGCTCAGAGCTTGGGTGGAGGGGACTTGCATGGCGGGGCAGACGGAGGGCCGCGTGGCAACAAAGTACCAGGATGAGACGCCACTCCTGAGCCAATGGGTGGATTTTTCAAACCCAGCTTTGGCATCCTCAAGATACATGTTTGTGACTGATGGTGGTGGTGGGGGAGGGGCTTTGCTGGATCTCAATCAGTTCAACGCTTGCTGTCGTCAGCACTGTTGCGACACTATACATTTTCACCCACCCCCACAAAGGAATACTAAATATTATTGTACTTGTACCCCCCCCTGCCCCAGGTTACAAAATAGAAATGAGCCTGACTTATAATAAAAACACACACTCGCACATTCGGATAAAACGTCCACAAGAATTATTGCAACAATCTCTAAAAAAACACAACATGTAGTACAGCCATGTCAGGAGTTTTGAGATAAAGTTAAAAAAAAAATATTATATATATATATCACTTACTGCAAGTACTATGGCATACCGTGACAGAGAGGAGGGAGGGGTGGGTAGGTGGGTGTATCAGGCTTTAACTAAACCACCAGCACTTCTGATGTGAACAAATCATAAATGTGTGTTTAGCTACAGGAAAACAAACGAACAAACAAACCAAAATAAAAACATGTTTGTTAAATTAAGCAGCAAACACAAGAAGCAACAGCCCTATTGGTTCTCTAAGTGTTCGGGTGTCCCATTCGACTGGGGTGGCGGTATCTGCAGTGTACCTGGTTCGAAGACAAATGGACTGTGGCAATGGGCCGTTCCCACAATACGCCCTTCCAGGTGTACGCTGCGGCATTTCCCTTCTGTTCCCTTCTTGAGACGCGACCTACGACCCGGCTTACGAGCGAACGACCTCCGATGACCTTTCGCCGGAAAAGTAAACGACAGCAATGTCACATCAGAGTTATAGGTGTGCATTCAGGTAAGATAAGAACTCATACGGCTCCTACCTCTCACCCGGGCTCAGTGTTACTATCAACCTGCTCAGTGCCAACTTGCTACCATAATAGTCCCATTTAAGATAGAGCATCCCCCACCCCCTGCCGCCCCCGTCCTCCACTGTCCCTTCCCAAACAGACCCTTTCAAAACCAGCCCCGCCCCCTCCCCCTCATTCCTGCCCACACAGAATCTCCCTGAAAAGAAAAAAAAAAAAAAGAAACTCTCAGTGCTCCGTTTCTTCACTGTAGCCGGGCCAACCCTCGCCTCCCCGAACCGCCCTCCCGACGACAATCACTTTCTGTCAGGCTTTTCTCCTCGGACGACCTTTGAGCGACCTCCGGTTCGTGAGCCGATACCTTTTCGCCGTGCGATCGAGAAATTCCCCTCCGTGAACGAAACAACACTTGCGTTCCAAACTAACGCCACATGTTCAGGTGCTGCTGGGATGGAGGTTCACAGCTACTCTGTACAATTTGATATTTACATTGATATCCAGAAATAAATCTAGCAACAATTGATCTATGACTTTGGTAAGTACCCGAGGAAAGTTATCTCATGCATGCGTAATAAAAATGTCTTAGCTTGTACTTGACGCTGACATTGATCTTCTTTATTAATAAGGACAAAGAAACAGAGAAGGCTGAGCCTACACCTGGAAGAGGGGCTACAACTGCCCCGACTAGGATGTTACCCCGGGGAAACATCGCTCTCCGCGCAGCCACAGTCTCCGGTGGCCGTCAGGATCCAAGCCGAGTAAACTGTGTTATGTCTGTAAGGCACTACGAGGGAATGATGGTCGACACCTAAAGTACTGGAGAGGGTGCTGATGAGGTGGACTACACACGCATGGCTGACAGTAGCACACACAGACAATCACATTGTACATGCCTATGTTATTATAACCACTTTGTGCAATCACATTGAAAAAGGAGGGGACAAATAAGTCTATTGGTATAAGGAAAAAAAAAAGAAATTGAAAGTTTTCTTCAAAAGAAACGGGTGCAGACTGCTACATTCTAAGAAAGGGGCCCAGCTAAGACACCTAGCTAAAACTGAAGTATTGTCATAAAGGAGAAACATAAATGAAAAATACCTGTAAATACACTAAAAAGTTTGTTGTCTTCTGTTGGTTATATTTCCAGAGGCCTCCTCGGCTTGAGGAGTTGGAGCGGTGGGCGAGTCGCCTCTTCTTTCCCGCCACCGTGAATGATTTGGAAATGTTAAGACAGTTCAAGGCCATCGATATTTTTTTTTTTCTTTGAAGAGCAGCAGGTTTCCGTATTTCACCTTTCACCCAATTATCTTGGGATTCCGAACTTCCAGTCAGTAACCCCTGTTCAGCAGTCACCTCCCACATTTAAGTTGGGCAAAAAAAAAAAAAAAAAAAAAGGAATACCTCCAGTCCCCCAAAAGGCCCATTTTGAACTTCCCTGTTAAAAAAATGAAGCCATTACTTTCCTCATTTAAAGTGAAATAAAAAAAATAAAAAAAAAACAAAACTGGCCCTTTCAGAGACAATTTTGTAAAGAAATTCATTGTGAACAGTAACCTTCTGAAAGTCAACCCCCCCCTTCCGCTTTCCCTTCTGGAGAGGCTGTGGATCTTGTTTTTTTTCTTCATCTTCAAGTTACACGTGACAGTTTCGCGAGGATTGCACGTTCCTCCGTCTCTGTTTTTGTGTATGAGGTCGTGGAGAGGAAATCTGCGGAGTCGAGGGGGCTCGAGTGAGGTTGGGTCTGAGGAAGCAGCAACGCTGGGTCAGGCTCTCCAGTGTCTTCTCTAGAGGTAAGGGTACTGGTTGACCTTGGTGGGGCTCAGCGGGTATCCAGTGTAGACAGTGGAGGCGGGTGAGGCGCTGATATAGGCCTGGTGGGCAAACTGGGCCTGGTACTGGCTGTGGTGCAGGGTGGGTGAGGGCAGCACGCGGTGGCCCATGCTGACGGGGACCTGGTGGACGATGCTCGGAGGGTAGCTCCCATGCTGGACCGCGTGGCGTGCCGAGCCCTGAGATGCCACCAGGTGGGCCACGGTGCCCGTGGAGCTCAGAGCGGCAGGCGCCGTGTAGGTGTAGAGGTGGGGCTGACTGGGTAGGTGCGTGGCGGCCAGGTGCGGGTGGACATTTCCTGTGTGAGAGGGGCTGTTGTGATGGAAGGAATATGGGGCCTGAGTGGCGATGGTTGGGGTGATGTAGGCTTGCTGCCTGCGATGACCTCCATTTCTCTCTGCTACCATGTGCTGCTGGGCCTGGAGGGGGATAAGAGGAGGAGATCTGAGGCTTTTTAGCACACAATAACATCTTTCAGTTGGATATGTACATCGCATTCTGTATGTCTTGCACATTCTCGGAGAATCGGGAGCCAATCATTTTTGGTTGAATTTGGATGGTGTTGCGGGTTGATTTGGAACGAATTGCTTATGCCTACCCATCTCATCATCACATCATCATTTGTTTTTTTGTTTTTTTTGTGTTTTAAGCGTTTCTGTGAGTGTCACGGTCTGTTACATGGCGGGTTTGCGGGCAACATCCTTCACATTTTCCTGGCTCCTGGAATGTTCTAGTTTGGACTCATTAGTCCTCTTCCAGCCCGTCGCTTTCCAGGTAATAAATTACAAACGCATGCCTCGCTAGCCCAGGCAGGTTTATGATTGTGTACAAGCTGTCCGGGCACAAAAAGCCAATCCGTCTCTCTCTGCAATCGAGTGGAAGCTTCGCAACACTGCCGTCTGAATAGCGGTGCCACAATTTGGACTGTATCTCCCATTGGTGCAATAAACACCTCCGTCGGTTGGGTTGTTCTTCTCAGACCGCGACGCAACGTGTTCGTTTTCACCACTACAATAAATACCTGGCTGAGATTAAGAGGCTGCTGCTGAAGGGGGTGCGGCCCTGAGCGCTGCTGTCGATAGGATCCGGTCACGCCCCCGGGTATGTGGTTATTGCCAGATATGCCTCCATTGGAGGATTTGAACTTGTACGCTGAATTCTGTTGGTTCATTGCATCTGCAGAGAGAAGGATATAGCGGTGGTTGACCGGGAGGCAGTGACTTTGCCTATTTGTAGGCAGAAACCATCAGTTCTCACATGGCGCTACTTGCATAACTACAAGTAAAAGCACTATACCTGGCATTAAGCGCTCACACTCGTTGGGAACCTCACTGGTCTGCGTTTTGAGCGGGGGGATGATGATGGTGCGCGGGTTGCCGTTGTTGTAGTTGTCCAGAACAGTGGTCTTGGTGTCGTAGCTGTTGTTGTTCGGGGGTCCGGACTCTACGGCGTAGGGGCTGTTGTTGCTGGAGCAATCGGAGTCGGGTGAATCGTGGACCGTCACGCAGCTGATGACGTTCTTTCTCTGTTTAGAAGACGAGCTGGGGGGAAGTGAAAAGGGGACACGCTGTACGTGAAATATTGTGGAGTAAATAAATCCATACACAGTATTTATTTACAACAGGAATTGGGAGCAATGGAACATTTAGAGTTGTGTATTTGGCTTGATCTCATGATATTTGTGCGCCTGTGCTTCTGCAGCATTTATACCCAATTGCATAAAATCTTGAAGAAAGAAGAAAATATTATATAATGTCACAAGAACTAATGGGATTACTTAATTTTTTTTTATGCGCAGTGAGTGCAAGGCAAAACAAAATGATCCACCTTGTAGTTAATCACCTATAATAAATGGTCCTGCAGCCACTTGCTGTCTCAGTTCACTTGTTCCAACTGAGAAATTCGTATTCTTTTTCCAATTATTTATATCTATTTGTTTCATTAAATATTTAATCTAATGATTTTAGTGTTTTTTTTTCCTGTTTATTTGCACGGTGTCTCGACTCCAGAGGAACAAACATGTTTGTCACCCCTAACTGGGTTGGATAACATATTACCACATCCACAAACGTCATTAACTGGACTGATATTTCCTACAAAGAATCCATAAAGCTGACTTTTATTGTCTTCAAATGAGTGGATTTAGTGCATGGCTTGTTTCTAGGTGCAGCTGATATATTGGCTTTTCAGCATGTTAAATCATTGCATTGTTAACGGGCTAATTGTTGACTAATACAGAAATACATTTCACAGAAACTGTCCGTATAATTGTATAACCACATGAAGCCAAAAAAGAAGACAAGCCAAACTTGGCCACACAAATATAGCCTCCTTATGTTGCTGGTAATGGTTTTCATTTAGATGCATCCTGCTGAGTCAAAGCAGTGTTTTTACATTTGTTGTGCCTACTTTGGGAGACATATTGGGGTGGGTACATTTATTTTACAATTTCAGTCCTGTCAGCCCCAACCAGCGGTTGCACAAACACACCGCTGCATTTCATCATCGTCAACTTTATTCATAGAACCTTTTGAAAAACGGTACAGGGGCGAACAAAGGACAAGAACCAAACATAATAAAAACAAGAAATCTAAATTGTCTGTAAAAGTACAGGACAGCACGGACAACAACGGCAACAACAACAACAATACCTGAATTCACCAAACTTAGCACTGACCTATTGTTTTGTTTGTGGTCATCTTCCTCATCCGTGTCACTGCTGATGGTGATGATGCTGACGGCGGGGCTGGGGGTGTCCGGGATGATGATGGTCTGTCTGGGGATGTGATGCTGGTGCGTGTGGTCGCGGGTGGTGCTGGAAGCCTGCTCGCCTTCACCCGACCCCCAACCTCCGCTGCCACAAACTTGCGGTGGCTGGCAAATGGAGGCGGGGCCGTTCTGTAGCACGGCGCATCGTGGTGGCGTGTTCTCCTTAACCCGCTTGGAGCGTTGTGGGGACAGCATCGTTTGAGAGGACGAAACCTCATAGGCTGACACGTTTCTTGGAAAGACACGGAAAGACGATTGATCATTTGACGCTCGCAAGGAGGCGAGAGGCCTGACCGATGGAAATCAGGGATTCGATTATTATGAAACATGAGGGATCGTAGTCTTAATAGCCCTCATTTGTCAGTCAAACACAGTAACCGTCTCCGATTCTGATCCTGAAATCCTCTAATGACGGACTTGATAAATGATTTATGAAGCCTCTGCATCTTACCAATTCAATAATGAGTTGTCATTGATAGATGCGGTGGCAAAAGGCAGTCAGGATGCAATATCTTCATTAAAAACTCCCTCGTGGCTTTAGCTTTGAGGATATGTAGTATCTAAGTAATACCTGAAAATAAGCTAGAAAATTAGCTGACAATTTGCTTAAAAGAAGGGGCAGAAAAACTCCCCTCTTGAATTCTCAAAGGAGTGAAACCTGAAATTACCTTGTAATTTGCATGGATGATCAGGGAGATGGGAATAAATCATCTTGGAAAATTTAATCACATTACTATCAATATTTCAGACATTTTTCTAATTTACCGTATTGGACATCCAGATGTGCTGAGAAAACTATTTTATTATATTTCAACTACATTTTTTTTGACAAGCCCATAGCTGGAAATGTAACAACTGACATCAAAAGTTTGAAATGGCTCAATTCGTTTTATTCTGCAGCTTTTGAATCAAAGGTAGACAGAAAGAAAAAAAAAATCAATTTTAAAATAAAATTGCAGCTGCTGCCTCCAGTGTCAAGGTCAGACAAACTACCTGATTTATAATGGCAATGTCATTTTTTTATCATTGCATTGCATTTTTGCGAGAAAAATTGCAAGCCAAATACAAGTGGTCCGTGAACAAGACAATCAATTGAAAATACATATACATTATATGTGAATATTTGAATATATATATATATATACAGTTATATTTTTTTATGTATATAGTTATAAATATATATTCTTAACACCCCCCAAGCTGAAACTGAAATCCAGAATTTGATGGGAGTCTCTCTTCTGCTCCTAATAGTTGCAAGCCTGTGTGCAGAAATGCCTATGCTTTGCTAAATTTTTATGCGATTTAGGGACATTTCTGGACATTCCTGGGGGAACGCTGAGGGAAACCGGGTGTCACAGTACCTGGCAGACATCTGGTGCTGTTTGCTCTTTTTGGAGGAGGAGTTGTTGTTATTCGATGGCTGCCTCATGACATGTGCCACTCCCACGTTAAGGGTCTGGTTGGATGGTAATGTGACATGGCCAGCCAACAAGGCTGGCTGCTGCATGATGGGATTGTAATGGCTGCCGTGGGGATGCGAATTCCTGTCAAATAAAGTGAAGGGAAAATTGGTACACAAGCAGGTTTGAAAACAAAGAAGCATTGTGGCTTTTTTTTCCCAAGAAATGCCAGCAGGTGTCAGCAGATAACCTTTCAAAAAGAGGAGGAGACACGGAAGCGGGGGCGAGGAGAAGGAGAGAGAGGGAGAGAGCAAAGAGGGAGGGCAGAGGAGCTGACACCAGCAGCTGTGGTGAGACAGCTCTGCAGTGGAAGTGCGACACTTTCCCGATCGTCCCTCTGAGGACATCATAGCTGTCACTGTACAGGAATCGGGGTGGGGACGAGGATGGAGAGGAGAATAGACGTATGGGATAAGAGGAGACTTGTCAACACAGATACACAGGAAATAAACACACACCTGCAGCAGTTTCGACCTGCAACTTACATGTCTCCCCACAGACGTCCCCCATCTAAGCATCCATTAATCAGGTCAGGCTATACTGACAGGCTAGACTCGGTATGATGCCTCTTCACCTAACCAGCCCAAGAGGTCAATCTGCTTGCATAAAAGCACTGCATGATTCATTAATGATGAAAGTACTGGCAGAGAAGAGGAGGCTCATCATCCAATCAGGCATAGTGTTGCTCCATAGCAAATAGTCACCTTAAAAAAAGACTTAAAACACTTCCAGCGTGCTGGCAGTTTATCTGACCTGCAACAATGCCCCCCTCCCCCCCCCCCCCCCCACATGCAGAAAATAATGCAGGAAGTGTTTTCTAAGCAGTGAAATGACATATGGCCTTGTGGGAGGAAGGCCAGAACACTGATATTTAAATACAGGTGCATTCAGTGAAGGTTGAGGAGTCGCGGATAGGAGCCGTCGCTGCTCACCTCCAGCTGGTGAGGGGCTGCGTGCTGCTCATGGAGTCGGGGATGACTGTGGCGTGCTGGACCGAGGTGTGAGTGAGCTGCTGCCAGGCCGGCGGCAGCAGAATCTGTTGGGTGCCGCTAGGCCAGGCCTGCTGTGGAAGCAGAAGACAGAGGGGTGAGGATATAGAGATTCAAAAAAGAACTACGGCTTCGCTCAAGTTGCGATGTCGCATCTTTCAGCGAGTATAATAATATGAACAAAGGGAACTTGTTGAACTGGGATGATTTAGTAGCAGCGAATGGGAAAAAGCTCACAACAGCTGGTTAAAAGTAGCTGCTGGGGGACGGGTGGGGGTATGGAAACCAACTCTGCACGAGCCTCATGGAGACATCCACCGACAAAAGAGATAAGACCAGGACTAATAAAGACATACAGCGTCTCCTTTCTTCTGTGCTCGTGTGTTTTGGTGAGTGCGTGTCTGTTTGACTTGAGATAATCAAGCTCTGTGCTAATTAAATTCGCGGGGCCGATTCACGACGCTGAAAGACTCTACTTTGTATTTCCGAAGCAGAACCAGAGGAGTATCCGGCATAATGTGCCCCATGATGTGCCAGGATGAGTATTTGTGTGTGTGCGTCTTTGTCTGTGCATGCCTGCATGCAAGTTTGTGCGTAACCTTAACAGTTTATTGCGGTTCTATTGATTAGTGCTGTAATGTCAGGGGTAATGAATTGTTCCTTTAATACCATTTGCGCCTCTATTTTGCAGCAACATCAGTATGTGCTGCGGCACACACTTGATTTAAACGGAAGGAAAAGGAGATGGAAGACACGAGGTGCCACTCAAAATGCAAAGCAGCTATACGGCATCTTCATTTTTAATTTTTTTTCCAACCTTTTACATATTTAAGGTGCTCTGCTCAAGTTCAGTTGCTTTGTCTGCGTCAAGTTTCACGTCCCAACCGGCCTAAGTGGTCAAGATGCCTTGTGTGTGTGTGTGTGTGTGTGTGTGCGTGTGTGTGTGTGTGTGTGTGTGTGGGGGGGGGGGGGGGGGGGGGGGGCATCTGCAGGCCAGCGAGACGTCTTCCCCCCTCATGCCCATGAGTGACATGTCTAATGGAACATTCTAGGGCAAGAGATATGCTTTACAACCAAGACCACGTCCGGGGCCTTTTATCAACATGCCATTTTGACACTCTAATACATACATCCATCTCCTCCTCCTCCTCCTCCTGCTTGCTCTATCTTCATTCCTGGCACTCTATGTGCTTCACTCTCTAGGCATCTGTGTTGTGTAACCGGCTTGTCTGCCCTGAAATGGTAACCCAGTTAAGAGGCAGTTTTCTTTCTTCTCGCACAGTCCCACCGTAACTATGAGGAGCCCAGCACCTCCCAGCTTGGCCTACACTCCCCGGGTGAAAACCCTTTGTCACCTCAGTGCTTTGAGAGCCGAAGCTCTCACTCGCCAATTGTTTCCACATTTTCTGCATTCCTGCTCCAGATAAAGGTCGTGCCGGTTTCCCCTGCCTCCTGGTGTGGAACCTCCTTCATCCACCCCCCACCCCCCCCAACCCCTTTGCACACCCAGGGAGCTTGGGGCATAACTTGTCTGGGTCTGAGGTGGGCAAAGCGTGCACGGTGCAACAATAAGATAGCAAGTGGGTAAAGACATACAAGTGATGGGAAAGCTACCACCGGCTAGCCATGCATGTGAGACCTCCAGCAGCAAAGTGTTAAATAGTGGGACGCACACAAGCACGCAGCTACAGGTAAAAACTTTTCTTTTTCAGGACTATTTACTGCCCTGATGCTTGAGCTGCCCCAGATCAGGTTAGGCACCAAGTTAGGCAGTGTGTGTGTGTGTACCTATGTGTACGTTTTTGTCTTAAAAAAAAAAAAAAAAAAAAAAAACTTACCCCAGCTTACTGTTCTGTATATTCCCTGTGCATCTTGTATTTGCAAGTGTTATTTGCACTGCTTATGTCCTCTATTGTAAGTCGCTTTGGATAAAAGCGTCTGCCAAATGTAATGTAATGTAATGTAAAGCTACAAGGTGCATGAACTCACTCCGTTCACGTCAGCTCTTTGCTAGCTCTTGAACATGAACAGTGGGGAGAACAAGTATTTGATACACTGCTGATTTTTCAGGTTTTTCCACTTGCAAAGCATATAGTCTGTAATTTCTATCATAGGTACTCTTCAACTGTGAGTGACAGAATCTAAAACAAAAATCCAGAAAAACACATTGCATGATTTTCAAGTCATTAATTTGCATTTTATTGCATAACATAAGTATTTGATGACCTACCAACCAGTAAGAATCGCGGCTCTCATAGACCTATTAGTTCTTCTTTAAGAAGCCCTCCTGTTTTCCACTCATTACCTGTATTAACTGCACCAGTTTGAATTCCTTACCTGTATAAAAGACACCTGTCCACACACTCAATAAAACAAACTCCAACCTGTCTACAATGGCCAAGAGCAGAGAACTGTGTAAGGACATCAGGGATAAAATCTTAGACCTGCTTGGACAGCTTGGTGAGAAGGCAACTACTTATGGCACAATTATTAGAAAATGGAAGAAGTTCAAGATGACGGTCAATCTCCCTCGGTCTGGGGCTCCACGCAAGATCTTGCCCCAAGATCTGGGGCAACAATGATCATGAGAAAGTTGAGGGATCAGCCCAGAACTACACGGCCGGACCTGGTCAGTGACCTGAAGAGAACTGGGACCACAGTCTCAAAGAAAACCAGTAACATACTACGTCGTCATGGATTAAAATCCTGCAGCGCACGCTAGGTCTCCCTGCTCAAGCCAGCACATGTCCAGGCCCGTCTGAAGTTTAGGAGGAATAGAAGAAGGTCATGTGGTCTGATAAGAAAAAAATAGAGCTTTCTGGTCTGAACTCCACTCGCCATGTTTGGGGGAAGGAGAAGGATGAGTGCAACACCATGCCAACCGTGAAGCATGGAGGTGGGAAACACAGCCAGGGCAACTAAGGAGCGGCTCAATAAGAAGCATCTCAAGGTCCTGGAGAGGCCTAGCAAGTCTCCAGACCTGAAGTCAATAGAAAATCTTTGGAGGGAGCTGAAAATCCATATTGCTCCGCGACTGCCCTGAAATCTGAAGGATCTGGAGAAGATCTTTATGGATGTACCGCAGTGTGCGCAAACCTGGTCAGGAACTACAAGAAAAATCTGATCTCTGTAACTGCCAACAGAAATTTCTAAACCAAATACTTATTTCTGTTTTTCTGATGTATCAAATACTTATGTCACGCAATGAAAAGCAAATTACTTAATTAAAAATCATACAATGTGTTTTTCTGGATTTTTGTTTCAGATTCTGTCACTCACAGTTGAACTTTGCCTATGATAAAAATTACAGACTTCTACATGCTTTGCAAGTGGGAAAAGCTGAAAAATTAGCAGTGTAACAAACACTTGTTCTCCCCACTGTGCGTGGTTGGGGGTTGCAGTGTTAGGCTATTTCTGAACTCTGCACTTTGTGCACGATTCAGTACAATTTTCCAAGTTTTTTAAAATCATTTTCTAATAGTTCCATCAAATTTCCACTGATTGTTCCATTGAATCTCTGGATCTTCTGTTCCTTCACGGCCCCATTCAAGCTTCCCCCCGATTGTGACCTAGTAGGATCCTCCGAGACCTGTAATTGGGAGCGGCTGATTTGGAAGCAGCCCTGGAGCTAATCACCATTTGGTATCTGACAGATTAACTCACCATAGAAACACAGGCATGCTCACGCACATACACACATAGAGTGTTGCCGCCCGCCTGCCTGCCTGCCTGCCTACTGCATGATTAACTGGAGATAAGGGAGCACTTTAAACTCTCTGGATTCACGGGGATATTTAAAGCCCTCATGGAAATTTCCATAGGGAAAGAGCTTGGGCTGCAATGGAAGTGGTTCTGTGTGTGCAGGGTGATGCACAGTCACTCTCTGTTGCTTCCCAAAACTGTACATTAGCAGCTACCACTCGAGCTACGCGCCACGAGCTTCAGCAAGGGCCGGCACTGTGTGAAAAGCTGCTGCCTTTGTGCACATCAGACCGTGGAAGCCTCAGCCTCCAGAGCGCCGGGCAGCAGGGAATGCAAGTGAGAAGGAAGGGGTGAGAGACCGGGAGAGCTGTACTGAAGCGCTTAACCTGAATGCACACGGGAGGGAAAAAAAAAAAAAGCCTGAACACTTACGAGTGACTCTATAGCCTTCATCGATAGAGTGTGCGCTTCAGTGTGAGCTTATTTAGAATTTAAAACTATTGTCTCTTAACCTGTGTGAGGAGGCCAGGTTGAATCTGCAGAGGCTGGGCACCGGGGGCTTGTGTCACTATGGGAACAGCATTCTCCATCCGCACGGAGTAACTGGTGTGCTTGGATGGGGACGCCTGCAGCCCTGTGCACACATTTAGGACAGGAATACAGAATATGAACATGTAAGTAATCGGAGCATGTGATATGCATGCCAATTTATCAGTATTCAACACGTCAAAGCCATTCTGCTCTAAATAGAGCATCCTCCTAAAAAGCATTTGAAAAACAAAAACTCAACGGGAACTAGTCAACTGAACAGTATTTTCTATCAGCAATTGTGCAGATACACTGACTCGGCAAATAAGATAGAGCCTCGGTGTGTTTTGTTGGGTAATCATTTTCTTTTTGTATGAGTAATTGCCTTATCAAGATCATGATCATGGGGCGGCTGTTTATCTGGTGTAATTCACACGGCCTGTGGGGTGCTCGGCTGAGCTGAAAAAAGAACTTTCTGTACGCTTGTGGAGAAAAAAAAACACAAAAACTGGTGGGCGGCACGCATGGTCGCAAATAAACACTGGCCAGAGCCTTAGAATTAGTGCCGTCCTTAATCTTCTTAGGGTCATCTTATTTATTTCCTCCATGATGACTACAGATCTCATCCTATCCATTTGTGCTAATGCAATCTGACCACTAAGACACTCTCACCTTGGAAACCGGGAGGACAGACGATGAGTGCCTGCTGGAAGGGATCAGGCCGGGCAGCACAGAGCTGAGGAGCCCCCGGCTGCAGGGGCATGCTCCTTTGGGCCACAGCTGCCATGGAGGCAGCGGAGGGCTGGTAGAGTGCAGATTTGTAGTTTAGTACGGAGACATCAGGACTTGCAAAGGAAAGGGTGGCATTGTTGGTGGAGGAAGGAGCCTATAGGAATGATGGGAATGATGGGGATAATGGGGGACTGTGTCAAGCAAGGAGTGGGAAAAAAAAAAAAAAATCGCACCAAAAACGACAAACATGGGCAAAACGTAATACGTAAATGAAATGAAAACCCACGTGCAGATGCCACGCTACTACGAATGGGATTCGGAGTAGGACATCCATCACTGGCAGACTTAAAATATGCAAACTGTTGATTTGATTAATTGCAGGGGGAAAATGAAAGAGATGCCATCAATGCTACTAGTCGAGGAACCATCAATGAGCTAAATCCCACGAGATGCGTTTTAAATGAAATTCGAATTTGCGGCGTTTACATTGTTTACTGACCAGTCCCCTCTGCTACATAATGGAGTTGACATTTTTGCAGGATGTTTTAGTTTAAGCGTGGGATTCCCGAGGACATCATTACAATGTGAGTACAAATTAAAAGGTTACAGCTTGATTATGTGCTAACACACTAAAAAGTCAAAATATGGATCTGACATTTACTGTCACAGCCTTCCTGATGCGACCTCCCTGTCAATAAACCCATGAGTATTTTTTCATCATCCACAGTGATTTTTAACAACGCGAGCTTTGGCAACTCCATTATGTCCGACCATTAATAAGAAATGTGTAATTTTGAGGCTGCCTGGGAACCGCCAAAATGCAAACAAGTGCGTCCTCGCCTTGTAAGTAGCGTTTCCTTCAAGAGATGTTTTCTAATTGCAGTCCTTTCATTAAGCTCTGCACGGAGGCCGCTGGGAATACAGAGGTTTCATTTATCATTTGTCCTCTTAAGTGTGTTCAGAGGGCGCCAAAGAAGGGGGACGTGATCAATACCGCGCCATGGCATTCATCATAAACAAGTATGGACACAGCGAAATACTAGCTGGAGATACATTTCAGCTCTCACAAATGAACGGGCCGCTGAATAAATCACTAACTTAAGTTTGTCAATGTGCCCCGCGAGCCGTACTCAGAGGAGACCGTGACGAGGGTGCGTTAATCCGTTTAAATCGTGGCGAGATTGGGTTCTCGTTGCACACTACTCCATAAAGAACTCCGTTGACAAAACAGATCCGTGTGGGACAGCAGAAAGCCAAAACTAGGGGCGATAAGGACAACCTTGTAACCTGGTGATTGCTGATTCCGACCCGAGCCAAGAGGCAGCGCTTTCAAATTTGCCCCAGCCCTGCGGGGGGGAAACGGCCGCAAGGCGCAACAAGCCCTCAACCCAGGAAACGGGAGAAAAGAGGAGACGACAGCAAAGGTAGTTGCGAATGAAGGGGAAAAGAAAAAGTGGACCTGGTTAAGGGGTTCTTAAGGCGCCTGAAAGCCCCAGAATGCAAGATAAGCAGGAAGTGGGGCTTTGTTATGTGTGTAATCAGCACTTTGTGACAATCCCGAAGGCAGACAATCCCGAAAAGCAAGTGCACAGATATAAATGCACTGACGAATGGCAGGACTGTGCACGGAGGAGGCGGGAGCAGACAGGAATGAAAAAAGACCAGTCAAAACTAACTACTGTTGGAGTAAAAGACATTAGAATTTCCATTTCCCATGACATGGCTTCATCTATCATTCTACATGTGTTGCAGTATCTCACGGGCCGTATATAGATATATGTTAATATTCACATTAGTGACTTAGCAGCTGTGAACTAGTTCACGATTAATCCGCTGGGATCCTGCGGCCTAGTCAGGCAGCAGCCCCTCTTTGACCTTATTTCAGATGCAAAAACGAATAAATTGAAAAATGTAGTATCTGCAGTTTAAACTTTTCAAGCCAAGGCTTCGGCAGAGCAACAAGTCAGACGGCTGAAATGCCGAGGAGATATTACGTTAATATATCTTTTTAAGTCTGATTAAGAAAACCTCCCCTTCATTTTCTCCAATTTGGATCGTAAACGGGCTGACGTCGAGACTCGTTCTCGGTCCGGAGTTACCTCGCAGGCTGAGGCTTTCATGCAACAGGCGGGTCACCACGCTCCACTGTTTACACAACTGGAGTCACTAGCGGTGAACAGTACGGAAAAACAAAATAGCTACACCCGTTGGCCTGCACAGGTATACTTTTTTTCACAAAAAATAATGATCACAAGTCAGAGGGAAACTGATAAAGAAGCAGAGAATGCCCGGCTTGGGTGTCAAAGTAAATCTAATACTGGTAATGAACCCACATCCTGTCCAAATGGTATTTTTTTTCAAACAGAATACAATCTTTGTAGCACCGATACGTCCCGATCCCTCGTAAGCATTAGGCAGAAATGTATGATCATGGCATCACGGTAAACCCAGTCCCGCCTGATGGTCACTGGAGAGGCATACCTGGCTGTGCACAGTGTTAAGCTGGTTGTTGAAGGTCATGGTGAGGTTGGTGGAGGTGCTGGGAGCCACGTGGGTGATAAAGGGTGTTTTGCTCTGATTGACCGTGTCGTACATGTTTACCCGGCGCTTGCAGATCTCCATATTTTGGAAGCATGACTTCACGCTACGACAAAGAAGAAAGGGTAATTTTGTCAGCGCCTCCATGACTCCGACTGACTTTGCAAACAATAAGCGGAGGCGTGTTCATACTGTGTGCTGTGCGGGAAATCGAGGAGATGTGACATGGTAACGAAGGGGTGGTTGAGCGTTTCGATAGGGGTGATCCTCTTGTCCGCGTCGATGGTCAGCATCTTTGTCAGCAGGTCGATGAACTCCCGCCGGTCCGCCTTCTCCGCCAGCATGTCGCTTCCCTCCAGATCTGATGTCATGTTCACCTGAAACAAACACGCGTTAGACACGTATTAGCCGGCTGATTGAGTCCTCCAGGTCTGCAGGAGGGAGCAGGGATCCTGCAGGGGGTTGGGGGAAAAATGCCTCCCACACTTTTTTCCCATATGGAGATCTATTAATATCTACAAAACTCCAATCAATTACGACACGTGTCACAGAACACAGCGATAACCTTGCACCTCGGTGGCATTATAAACATTTGCACTGGCATTCATAGCAGACCTTGAAATACCTCTCGGCGCCCTCGCAGAGATTTTAATCTATTCCTGAGATGTGAAAACAAACAAAAAACAAGAACGTAAGAAGTGCCGCCACTAGCGAAAATTTCCTCTACAAAGGACACCATTTTATGAGCGAAAAAAAAAAACAACTAATATGACACGACTTAACCTAAATATGCTCAGAGGCAAGTCTGGCATGCCGCTTCGGAGCATCATGCTGCTTCATCTGTTTAAAAACCCTGATGGCTTAGGTTGTGGATGAATCCCGGGGAGAGCGTGACATTCCTGATCTAAAGTAAAGCTACAACGTGAGCACAAATTGATTTTGTTATCAGTTTGGGGTGGGTGGGGAGAGGGGGGGGGGTCCCACAGATCGTGATCCCTCTGGTCTGGGAATGAGCGGGTTTTCAGGAACAGTGAGGACAGACACAAGGACAATGGCAAGAGACGGCAGGCTTGTTTATCGTGCCGCCCATTCAGAGGCGGCAGGTCTGTTTTTCATAAAGACACAGCGCTTATCTGCAGGCCTGCTCCAGGGGCTATCAGATGCGCTGCCAGTCAACCACACAAATATGGTTCCGTTCCTTTCCTCCATGCAGGTTATTTGCGGCTCTGTGACCATCCCTCTCTGCTTGCCATTTGAGCGGGCTGCGATAGAAGGAATAAACTGCAGAATAAGGTGAGAAGTAATCAAGCTGGCCTCTGCTGGAGGAAAAGGTCGGCTTTGGGGAATGCAGACACTTGAGATGTGTGTCCTGCGCCGTCGGCGGCGGACTGAAGTGTGTGAGAGTAATCACGTCACATAAAACAAAGAATATCAGTTTTAGTATTGAATCTCAAAATTAATGAGACGATGTTTTTTTTTTCTTAAATGAAAAAACACATTTATTGAACCACTAATGATAAACAATATATCAATATATCAAAGACTTTAGGTTTAAGAAAACAATCACTTTTCAATTTCAAAAATATTTCCAGTGATCAGTCATATTCTGATAATCATTATTATCATTATTATTACTATCATTATCATCAGCACTATTATTTATTTTATCTATTTGTTACTTTAGCGTTGTAATCTCTTTATCAGTCATACAATGTTCCCTATTTTGGCAGATAAGAAATATGATAAAAAAAAAGTGTTTTTTTTGGCTGTTGTGATGCAAAGCAATAATGGGATTTCTTTCATGAACCACCGACCAAAGTAATTACTTTTCTAAGACAGGGCATTTAATCCATGATTGTGTTTCTGAATGACTGTTAGAGGATTTTCAAAGTCATGATGATAGCATCCATTAAAAAAAAAGGAATAGATGTAACTGAAAACAGAAAAACTTTTAAAAGTTCATTTTTAGAGGTGGTTTATTGCTAATCTTAATACATTCTTACAAATATCCTAACAGTTAAGGTAATATCAATGTACCAGTACATGTTACCAGCCAGCATTTGAAAAAGTTTCCACTAGGATATCTTAAATATAGATATTTCTAACAATGGCAAATTACCACATATTAAAAGGAAATGGTTTGATGATGTGAAGAAGCTAAGGCATAGACACGGAGCCACATCTATGTCAGGAGGGGCTCTGACATGCTACCGTGGCGTGCAGGCTGGGATGGCAGATGTCAAGCACGGGGGATAGATTGGGCTGCACCACATGGGAGCATGTGTCTCTATTACATATATCAGTAGAACATGACATGTGGGTCATGCAGATGATTATATTATTTGTATTTATCTTTTATCATTTGAGCTATCATTATTTTCATGATGATATTGTTATTTACGTTCTAGGTAACAATAGCATTAGTCATGTAATTACAGCTTTACTATATATTTAACTTGACATGTGTCATGTAAAATTATAAGTGAGCAACGAGGCAGGAAAAAGGGCAAACCCCATGAAGGATTTGAGGCTGCTCTCAATGATGGCTTTGCCAGTAGGTGTTCATTATCAGGATTCCTTTTGACAAGGGTTAGCGCTTAATGTTTGATTTAAAAGTGTAAAAGCAAAAAAAAAAAAAAAAAAAATGGTTCAGTTGAGTTCTGATTCATTCATTGTGATGAAGGACTGGGCCAAAGACTCGGTGAATGGTGGATGTTTCTGCCTGAACTGAAGAGCCAGGGTGATGGTTAGCCTGATAGGGGAAACATTATGGGTCCATCAGGACATCAGGTAGACAAAGACTACATGCGGTTACCACTGAGGGCGGAGTGTCTAGCCTGGAGACGTGAAGGCTTTGGATTTTTTTGGCAGCATTAGGGGATTGGGATGATGGTGGATTCTTTTTAAGGCACTGAGGGATTTAACACCGCGGTACCGAGGTACTGAAAATGCCAGTGAATGCAGGGGCCGATTGATCGTCTAAGTAAGGCAAAAGGGAGAGCCGGTCTGGCCCTGCCAGTTTCCTTTTATTCCGACATATGAACCTGCCTCACCTCAGCCTCTGAGATGGAAACGGAAGGCGTGAAGAGGGACGGGAGGGAGGGGATAAGTGGAGAAACTGTGCATAAAAATCATTGAGCCTCTCTCGGAGACAGGGATCCTCATCTGGCGGAGAAGACAAGCCCCCCTTTTTGTAGTTCCAGATTGCTTTGGGGCTGTGCTTTGGATTTTTTTTTTTTGAGCCAGTGTGTTCAGAACAACCCCTCATAGCCTTTATGGCATCTGTGGACCGTACTTTGCAAATGCAGAATTTAGTTTTATCAGTTTAATTTTTTGTTAGCATCTTGTGATGAGGAGCAGCGCCACATGTTCAGACTTTTAAAACAACGCACAAGCAAAACTGAGGCTAATGTTTTACAGCAAACATCCAGTATTTTCTCTTCTTTATTTTGGTATACCTGCTGACGTACAAGATTCCCAGAAGTATTATTGGCTGGTCTGCGAGTGCTCTGTCAACTGTCGATATTTGCTACGCTAGTTCCCAGGCAGTAGCTTTGGCATTAGCTTGCGGTGTGATGGAAACAACAGTGTGCAAAAAAAAATAGTCAGATTCCCTCTGGGAAGCAAAAAAGGGGGACACGCTCTTCAGATTGGGAGCAGGAGTGATGCACTTTGCTGTAAAGTTGATTTCAGAAATAGTTTGCTCATCTGTTTTCGGGAGTGGACGGTCAAATCATATAGTCAAGTCTCTGTCAGGTAGATGCCAGAGGGTTCCTTGTTATTTCACTAAGTTTGATTCTGAAATGGGAATTTGTAATGTTATTCCTGAGCGATCCGACTTTGGAAAAAAGCAAAAGCCATCAAGGCTGGGTGACAGGGCCGCTTATTGACCCAGGTGATGGATTCTACCTGTACAATCTCTTACAGTATAAAATATTGACTTTATGTGCAGCAGTTGGCCCGCATGTATGACCCCAGTTGTTAGTTAGAAGGTCCTCGGCAATGTAAAGATGATGTAAGGAAAAATCATCTCAGTGTTTTCTCCTGGTTGCTTGACAGATCCAGGCTTTTGCTTTGATGAAGGCGTGCCGAGTTCATGCTGAGGCCGTTTGAATAACACAATCTCAGAGCTGGTACCTGGCTGAGGCACTAATGGCAGTCGTGTAAAGCACTGTATCATTAAATATGCATGCACGTGTATTCATTATTACATAATCACTCATTCATTCATTCGTTCATTCATTCTCAATGCCACTCATCTGGCACGCCAGGTCATGGAGAGGTTGCTGGAGCCAATTCTAACTGACATTGAGTGAGAGGTGGTCTGCTACTGGTCAGCTGTCGATGACAGGACCACATATAGGGAACTAACGTTCAACCTCTTCACACCCATGGAGGATTTAGTTATCTAGTAGTAGTTACTGTATTGCAAATGAGATAGATTGATTGAGGTCTACATTGTACAACTAAGAAATAAGAAAACAGCATTTGCAACAGTAACAAAATGACAACAGTAATAAATAGCATTGATTAGTATTGATTAATACAAGTATTAGTATTGATAATTAATATTGATGAACAAGTATAAATGTTCAGAATTATAGTTATTATATCATTATTACGTTATATAATAATTCTTACATTAACATTGTTATTATTACTTTTGTCTGTGTGATTGCTTTCCTATTTTCCTATTTTTTTTGCCTCATTGCCCGTCCTTTGTAATTATTTTCCCATTTCATCTTTTTCACTACTTTCTCACTTCTCTGCACCTTCTACAAAAAACACACACAAAACCAGACGGGTGAATCCCATACCACAACCTGTTTTGTTTATGTCTGTTTTTTTGTTTTTTTTTTTGTTGTCGTCGGTCTGATTTGTGCAAATCTTGTTTCCGTGACGTGACTTCATGTTGATCATCTGTATTAGATTGCTTACATTAAAGAAACACTGTAAGCCAGCTTGATGACAGAGAGATCAGGGAAAGACGACCTTATCCCAAGTCTGCTCTCTATGCCGTGATGTCACCCCAATTCGTGGCAAAGATAACGTAAGATAACGTAAGATTGCAGTCCACGGTGAATTTCCCGGCAGTTCGGGCGTTCCTCCGTCAACATTAGGATCACTGGTGTGATTCTGCATTTGCCGTTCATTGGTGTCTGATTTACTTAAATTAGATATACTTGTGACTAAAGCCTACTCACATTTCCTGCGACAGCGAGGAGGTTCATTATCTCTTGCTGGCACCCAGCCCTCTGTCTTTCAGGGCCTTCAGCTATATCATCCATTATACAAGCAGAGGCAGATGTCCACAGTACCATCTTGTTTATACGGGCGGATAGCGAGAGGGGGCAATGGAGGCTGTTTTCTCCCCACATTACGCCTGCTGTATCTCCTTTGTGTTTCATAGTAAGCTGAATTTGGCTGCAACCATGAGATGACGGGACTTAAAGTAAAGTGCTTGAAGCAAAGGAGACAGAGATGACCCAGGGGATATCACACCAGTGTAGCTAGGTTTCATTAGGTGTGTATGTGTGTGTGTGTGTGTGTTGTGATCGTATGTGTGCGTGCGTGTAAACCAGGTTAGTGTAAATCCAACAAGCCTGGGGAGTGATACTATCTGCTACTAGCCGGTAGCATGTTATTCCAGACAGGCCCAAGAGCAGCCCTGGGTGCTACTGGACAACTGTAATTGTCTCCATCGTTTCAGTAGCTGTATTTGTTGACTATCCACGCGGACAGTGCAGCTGCTGCTTGCACGTCCAGACGGTCATGTTCCAGAGGAAATAATTATGTTCCAAGGAAATAATTCACCTGCTAAGTCATTATGTGAGCCAGGATCCAGCATTGTGAGGACAGAGAGTACTGCGGGTGATGCAAAGGGCCTGAGAAAAACAAAAGCTGTAATTTTCCATCCGCTCCGCCGTATCTGCCAGCTGAAGCGGGAGCAAACAAAAAAAAAAAAAAAAAAAGCCATACGCGCTATCGTCCCGCTGTCAGGCATGTGGAATCAAAATGTCATGGCTACGTGTGAACTTTCCCACCAACCAGAGACGAAGTCACGCGGGGAAGTCATATCATATGAACATACGCGCAGTTTCTACATAGGTACGAATCACTTCCTGGTGCTGCATATACAGATTGGAAAAGATAACACAGGGTGACTAAAAAGGGGAAGGAAGGGGTAGACAACACAGTGCAGGTCCCTCTATGGAATACTGGCAGGACTGAACCTTCCTTAGTGTTTACATTAGTAACAGAAAAGCTGGGAGACTTCAGTTATTTTGCATTCATGCCCTCAAGGTGCTTATAAGTGCTACAGATGTACAAAGTGTAAACACAGCCTCAACAGACACTTAAATAAGGAAAAAAAAAAAAAAAAGCAAACATAGCACGGATCAAATACATTAAGCGGTCTCCCTGCACGTTCAGCTAGAAACGGCTGCCTCTTGGTCATTAGTTGCAGTTAAGCGGTATGAAGAGCAGAGACGAGGCCGGATTCATTGAACAGCTGGTTTCATTTCGACTGGATATCAGGCCTTGGCAGTGAAAATATTTTAAAGGATTTCAAATATTTGGTAGATAATTCTTAAGCCGCAATGGATCAAACTGTGCCGGGGTCTCGATTAGCCACCGAGCCTCAAATGCGAGCCGGGCATATATGAACGCCGGAAAAAAAACAAGAGGGAAAGAAATGAATACGTCTATGATCCGGCTGTGTGAAAGGAAGCGTCGAGCTCTGCTATACTGAAGCAGAAATACCTGGGCCATGTCATCCAAGCAGTTGAAGATGTACTTGCGAGCCTCCTTGGATTTGATCCCCGTTTCACCTTCGTGGTCCTCCGGAGTCTGTGGGAGACATAAAACAGATGTTCCTCTCAGATCCCATCACACTTCCCTTCTGGAAACACACTATTTACATTTGACTCATTACGGCCCCTTGTTGATGTGCAGCAGGACTCGACTTGCCCCCTGAGCGACCCCTGGGTAGCACACGTCCAACAGCCAAAAGACACGGCGCTGCATGCGGAGGCACAAGCTACATTGTATTGGATGGTATATTGAGAATGTGCTGCACTAAATACAAATTCAAATACAAATTTGACCCCAAAAGTACCCAACCACTCCCTGTATTGTCATGCCCTTTTGTGACTTGCTTTAGCTTTTCTCTTTTTCCACGCACCTTGAAAGCATCTCAGTCGCACATGGGTGCACATACTGCGCACGTGTACCATAGTCATGCAAAGTAACCTATTTCGATGAACACGAATTTGATTGTGACATATAAGTGCGACCGGCTGACAGCAACTGTTGAATAGGAGGCTTATTTTTAACATTGCAGTATTTGCAGGTACAAACTGAATTACGGTCCCGTTTCATTTTTCCGGGCCAGTAAAAGCTGTATCAAAATAAATAAAGAACCGCATCGCACTTTTCAAGAGCAAACTATTTCAGTGACATTGTCCAACGTGGATGTTAGCCAAACAACCGCTTGCCTGTTACTATCGCGCTAAATATGTAATCATGTTAAAATAAGTTAAATCAATTGTATGATAATAGAAAGACAAAAATTAATTTCAAGCCCGCTTTGCTTACGAGCCAACGTGGCTCACATTAGAGCTAATTGTGGAAATAGCTGGGGTGATTATTTTTAATAACGGCTTCATTTAAATTCATTTAAACCTAAACAGAGGCCCTCTGTGGTCGACTCTTGTTTCCTGATCACGCTTAAAATACTCACAGTTACTGCTGTTCCACAGTTCAGATACCTCCAACTACTCCTGGACAGACTATTTCATTTTTATTTTTGATTTTTATTTCGGGATCGATGACAATGACGCCACTGGACATTCAGAGGAGACACAGGCACGACCTTCTGGAGAAAAACTCCCGAATGAATGCATGACAATTTAATTACGGTAACCGAAGCAACACAGCTGCTGCAGCTACATTGAAACACATGGCGAGGCCAAATGAAAGCGAAGCGATCGCTCTTTCAGACTGCCTTTTCCAACTTGTCTGTGTGTCTCTCAAGAGAGGAAATGGCGGTCGGGCTGACTTGACACTCGATTTTCCGCAGGCGCTCCAACAGACAGGAGTTACTGCGTCGGTAGCGTAAAGCTAAACGATCACCCGATATGCTTTGTTCAGATTCCCCAACATTGTCATAAACAACTGGTTTTCCTGAACGGGAAACTTTCGACCCGACAGGTGCCACAGGCCCAGCCTCGATGGAAAGACGGATTGTCGACAACGCCGTGTTGCTCAGCTGCAAGCAAACCGCAGGTCACGGTAAAAACATCACTGCATCATTCAGACTTTGACCCGTATTTTATCTTTGTAGGTAAATTACGGTAAAAAGAATGGAGAAGTCCTCCTCATCGGTCGACTTGTGTTGGGAGACATCAAGAGTAGTTGCTCTGCTATTTTCCAAATCTACTCACACTCTCGTTTTGACTCTTAAAGCCCGCTAAGGGCTATCAATACCCCAAAGGGATTCTGGAACATGAAATACAACCTCTTGTGTGAGAATAATTTCTCGAGTTGTCATATTTGTGACGGCTGCACGAATTTGCGCAGGCGTCAATGTCACTCGGACTACCTTGAGTCTCCAAAGAGGGTAGGTGGAGTCGGGGTCTCTGTTAAAGAACCTGGTGGTCTTCGTCCCCGCGCTCAACAGATACTCCGCCGGCAGGCCCTGCGTCTGTGAAATGTATCGGATCTGAAGAAACAGAAAACGAAACTTTAAGGGGTGGACGAGGAAACCGAACGCATTGGCATCTCGTATGAGCCTGGGAAATTAAAAAACCCTCGGCTAAGTTCTCGGTGTCGGGGAAGAAAAACGGGCGAACTTATTCATTGATGGAGCACAAGTTTCTCGGGGTTTCCCTACAGAGACTCTTCTGACTGATGGTGAGAGGGGAACTAAGCAATGTCTTGCTCTGGAGCACAGGGCCTTCACTAATTGGACAAGTGGCTCTGTGGCATCTGTTCAGATAAACTAAGGGGCTGTGCAAGAATCATCAGGGGCTGTCATGAGGATTGGGGAAGCATCCAACCTACTGTAGCACATTTGCAAAGAGAGAGAGAGAGAGAAAGAGAGAGCGCACATGCAGACTCACAAACGTTGCAGATACTTATCAACATAAGACAGGCCTGCGTTCTTTTCCAACTAGTCAAAAAACACAGGTGCCAGATTGCAAAAAGTCAGCCGACAGTCTCTGTGTTCTACCTGGTCGTATTCCGAGGCTCCGGGGTAAAGAGGCCAGCCCAGGAAGAGCTCGGCTATCACACAGCCCAGGGACCACATGTCTATTGCTTCGCAGAACGGCAGACCCAGGATGATCTCAGGAGCCCTGCGGAGAGAGAGGATGCCATGATACACCATGCGAAGCCAAAACAAAAAACAACAGGTGAGGGTCTGCACTGTCACTTTTTCCAGTGTGGTAACTGCTTCACTCCTTATCGTCCCTCCCTTTATTTGCAAAAATGTTCTAGGGAAAGTGAGAGACTTCACGTCGCATTACATATGAGCTCATGATGAACCACCTAGCGCAGAAAACACGACTGAGTTGGATGCTCTTTATAGATATGTGTAATAATCAAAAAGGAAATGTAGTTCCGTGATAAAACAAATGCATTTTTTCTTCCATACAAAAAAAAAAAACAGAGGGGATATGACAAAAAACCTGGATTGATTTTACTCTGTGGAGATGTATTGTCAATTAGGGTAACTATCACCTGTCACTGAACGGTCACAATACAGAGGAAGTAGACAGGGGAATGGGTGAAAACAATCAAACAACAAACATAAATTGAAATAAAAATAAATACATAGAATAAATAAATAATCAAATGCCTATACAATTAAATAAATAAATATAAGGTATATTCATGGAAGACATCATAATCCCAACAATAAAAGAAGATATATTTTCCTATAAATGCGAAATGAGTTTCACTAACAAACAGAAGTCTGTGGGAGCTGATTCTGTAAGACGACAATAAAGAAGAAATACTATTGCAAGAACATGAGCAGCGTTAACGATATAACATATCATATTACATAACATTTTATTGTATATTATATATTCTACAAGTCTTGAATGACAAACAGAGAGCTCAAGCTCTTGCACCGCTGGGGGGGCTTCGCAAATCAAAAAACATGCAAAGGCAGTGAATTTGTCCAACCAAATTCAAGATGTTCCAGCCCCTAATGGGGTAAGAATTTTTCCGACAAAAGATCGACGGCAAGGCTCATAATTAAACGTTGCCTCCTGAATTCTACGGAACAACAAACAGCTGTTGTCGTCAACTTCTATTTCACAGCAGAAAAGCAGGAATGGCCTTTCTATCGAAGATTGTAGGGTTTCAAATCTGACCTTTGTTAGTTTGTATTCTAATGGAGTTCTCGACGCTCATTGCCGTAACCCCGGCAACGATACTGACGCTTCGCCACAAGATTTAGGCGGGCTTCGGGGGAGATAGGGGTGGGGTTGGGGGGGATTTGGGTTGGCCTTGGACCTGCTGGAACTGAAGGTAGCACAGAAAAAGAGAATGTGTTGAAAACATTTGGGTTTGGAGGAGGGGGGGGGGTCTGAGGGCACTATAGGAATTTACAAGTCTGCAGGGGGGATCGAGGGGTGACTGGTCCATGGCCAGCAGCAAGAGTTTGATAGAGAATAAACGAACATGCTTCACATACTTAAAGGCAAATTTCAAACTACTCCCCCTTGCCTCCCATTCACCGCTAGCTGACAGTTGGCAAACTGAAAAAGGCTTCGGCCATTCATTGTGAATGAAACGCGGCTAATAGGCAGCGGCAGAGATATACTTTGCGGGACGGACTACATAGGAAGGAGACGTGCTGAGATAGAACAAGCTGGAAAGATGCAGAAGAGGGCATTGAGCAGTGGCGTACGGTCAGGTGAGCTAAGCCTCAGCTGTCTTCATGAAATATAAAAAAAAAGATGATAACATAGTATACATTTTTATATTTGTCTGCTGATATGTGTAACAAGTGTATTTTCCCTATGATTCCAATCATTTTTAACCCTTCAAATCGCTGAATTTGCGCCTTTCCTGGTCAAATCCAGCGCAGAAATCCAGTGTGATAGGCCTAAACCAAGCCTCACATCTGAATATGCATCCTTAACAAACTAGGCTGCATGACACATGCTCATTTGTGTTTCTCGGCATGTCACCAATATAATGATTGTAAAAGGAATTATTATATTATTATAAACACCATGACCCTCTAAAGACTGTGTAATGGCTTCAGTGTAAGAGTGTGACAGATTTATTCTCGCCGATCAGGCGATAAACTGCAGAGAAGTCATGAAGTGAGGCAGCCAGCACTCTGCTGCGCCTGAAGGGGGCGTAAGTGAGCTGGCAGGTGTTTGTTGCTGCTGTCCTCCTATTAGCAATATAGGATGAAATAAATTAGATAAATAAAACAAAATAAGGGGGACCTTCACAATAAAGTAACAGAGCTTTTTTCGTGGAGAAGGTTGGGTGCATGGACTTGGAAATGGACAATACTACAATAAATCTACAATCTCACTTCTTCACTTCACTTCACCCATTCACATATCATGCCCTATCTCTCTGATACTTGTTTTTCCCAGCTCGCACACAACCTGTCTATTTTTGCTTATCTATTTTATTCATCGCTATTTATTTTTGTCACTCTATTTATATTGTTGTTCAGTTCTGGTTGTGTATTTTTCACCCTCACTGTTCCTTGACGTTGCCCATTGTTATCCCTGATGTTGTTGATGATGTTGTCGTTGCGCATTAATATGCTGTCTATATTTCCGTGGAAACATTTTTTTTTGTCTTGTTATCTTCTGTCTTCTGCCTAATATAAATATTTATATTTATATTCACATTATTTTCCTTTTTTGACATTATAACTGTTGCGCTGCCGTGACAAAGGAATCCCCCTATGGGAGATTAATAAAGTTTATCTGATCTCATCTTATCTTATCTTATCTTACAAATAAAGATAAGACCACAAATGTTTTTCAGTTTTAATCAGTTTTATAAAAAAAAAAAAAAAAAAATGAACCGACAGCTGGACAACACTCAACCTACAGTCGTCCCATGTGTGCATGCAGAGACACCTTCACATACAACGATCCAAGATAGTGAGATGTGGAAGATTCCTTGATGATCGGTCATGTTAATTTACATGTTAATATGTACATAGAACACCTATTACAGATATACGAATAAAAATGTGATGAAATAGTGTTTTTGTAATGGCATAACACTGTTTATTCCATAGGAAAAACGGCTTGTGTAATTATCTGACATTCCAACTCCAGCTTTGCAGCCAACACCGATCATCTTCACATGATATTAAAAGGAAAGTGCAAGAGGTGAGCACACGTGCACACCCGTTGCAGTGTCACCTTGATGCCAATGAAAGGTAGCTTTTATGCCGGGCCGACAAAGCCGTCTTTCATGAGGGAGCGATAAGTGCTTTAGCTTTGGCGAAATATTTCTGCGCACGTGAAGCCGCGTATCGTGGCTCCGCTGACTTTGTGTACGCGATGGTGAGATTTGCAGTGTTAATGTTATGCTTGGATCCGTCGAGGCCTGAACCTTTCCTAGTTACGCTCTAATTCCCTACTCAGGCTGCTCTCAGGGCGGGCCCGCCTTCAGCCGTTCTCGCCGACGGCTTGACAATATCGACAAAAGACAAAGAGAGACGACGCGCGGGAGGAGGGAGAGATGAGTGACGTTGTTGCTCGTGATATTAAACCACGTATGCAAAATCGAACGTCTGCTTATTGCACGCAAAACCCTCCACAGCTGCTGCTGATGCAGGCCTTTCACTGGCGGTGATTAACAGCTCATGCACATACTGTTGTGCACAAACTCATGCTCTCCCAACCCCCCCAGCTCCCATCCAAACATTAGGGGAAGCAGAAATTGACGATTAAAATGACTGATCACTGGAGTTGAGGAGCCTTATCACGTGGGATAGCACGGTAAGACCGCACACACTCAGGTACGAACCAATCAGTTGAGGTCAGGTTCTTTAATATTAGCTTTGCTCGGCCAAAATGTGAAACCGGAAAAAGCGCGTCCTACTTTAAGAGGAAAACGAGATTCGGCAAGCGTTCGTTGGAGACGGGTTTATGCTGTGCCTTGCCTTTTCTGTTCGTCTCGAGCCCTCATCTCACAGGGTGAAGGTGGAGCTCGTGCTGTGTTACGGACAGTGCAGACGGTGCACAGAGCCGGGGAGGGGGGGGGAGGGGGTCCTTTGGATTTCAACGGAACCCCCTCGACCCATCGGTATGAGAAGCTTCAGTGTTCAGCGTTGGTGGCTGTGACAGCACTGGCCCTTGACAAAGGGTGAGTGAGGGTGCAATGTAGAGAAAGAAGGGGACAGAGAAAGAGTGGCGAGAAAGAGACAGAGAGAGAGAGAGGGAGAGAGAGAGAGAGAGCATGCTGACATCCTCCCAGCTGGCCTGGTCATTGATGAGCCCTAGTCCCCTTGAGAGCCAGAGATGGGACGGATCATGAATAGAGTCTTTCTTTTGCCACTCCAGCCCACCCCTACACCTCAGCCACCCCTCTTTAACCCACACCCCCACCCCCTGCATCCTACTGCCAGCCCAGCCAACCTCTATACCTCGCCCTGCTGCACCACCCGCCCCTCCGTACCACCCCTCTGTCAGCAAAACCCCCTTTCAAACCCTGCAAACTAGGGCACGGAGGCCAGACTAGCGCTCCCTCCCAGCTCGCCTGTTTTCGCCCACTGCTCTGTTGAACCATGGCCCCCCTGCCCCAACACACACATACACACACACACACACACACACACACACACACACACACACACACACAAACACACACACACACACAGACGCATTTGCGCACACACACAGCTGACTTCACAGGCTGTGTGCATGTCAGGATGTATCCATCAGGCTGACCTTCGCTGAGCTTGGCTCCAGACGGGGGAGACTGATGGATCCCTGGAACCCCGCAGCATTAACACACATAAATGCGCAAATTACACACACACACACATACACACACACACACACACACACACACACACATATATATATATATATATATATATATATATATATATATACAGACAACCACGAGCCAGCCAATCTATGGTAATAAATTAGATCTCTTTCATTTCAGTTTCAAAGTCTTTAGCATTGGCCCTAATGTCACTATGTTTTATTCAATAGTCAGGCAAGCGTGTATAAGTGGCGGCGGTATGTATGATGCAGTTAAAAGGGATTTTACTTGGAGGTACAGTATGTCCCGAGCACTGCTGCTGGGTGGCCAGTCCGAACAGGAAAAAGCACTTCATGAGAAAAGAGCCTGTCATTAACTATATCTTCCCTTTCCTCCTTTTTCCTTTTCTTGTGCCTTCCCCACCATCCATCCGTCCCAGGCTTTGCCCTTCCATAATGTTAAAGGCACCAGTTAGTGCAACGAATGGCCACCCCCAGCGCCCCCCCCCCCACCCTCCCACCCCTGGGGTATCAACCTACATATTCATGCCCTCAAAGGTTTCTCCACAGCCTCTTTGAAGATGCACCGTAGAAAAACACCTTTCTAGATATATTACATGGTGGTCGGCGACTGTGAAATCAATATTTGGCGCCACTCCCCCCCACCCACTGTGCACCTGTGGCTCACCACGGCCCCAGAGTCATGAGCGAAAATACACACCACCCCTCCCCGATGGCTCCGCCTGCTCTCGTCAAAAAACGACACACCAGCCATTATACTGCAGCGATCATGCAAATGCATCTTTAAGCATGCATACACTGCAGATTACCTTTTTTTTTTACCTGGTGTTTCAGGCTGTCAAGGGGCAGAAAAGGAGGTTTTGTCCGTCCGAGGCTAACTTTTCTATTTAGACCTTGAAAAAAATATTGCCTGACTCCCTAAGCAAGGGCGACATTCCTAATGTTCAAGGTCCTGAAAACACCCCACACACACACACACACACACTCTCACCCCCAACCCAATCTCACTGTTTCTTTCGTCGCTCCCAGAAAAATGGAACAGCAAAAAACTGCTGACAAGGCTGCCACTATTTTACCTGTTAAAAGTATCAGCGGTCCCTGCGGGGCAAGCAAAGCATTACAACAAGGCGTGTTGAAGCACACGAAAATATGAAGGAAAAAAATGGCTCACAAGCCGTGAGAGATCGACATCTGAAGAGCAACATATTGCTTGAATCCCTCCATTGACACGCGGTTTCCTTGAACGCAACGTAATGTTTGAGCTGATCTAAGCGTCAATACGGTGAATTACAATTTTTTTTTTTCTATTTGTTAGAAAGAAGACTGCATGTTTTTCACCAGACTGGCAGAGATGACATTACCAGAAACATCAACAGTGCAGATCAAAAAAAACAATCTCTCGCTTTTTACATCCTGCATTGTTGAAGAATTTCTCTAGGGTTTATCAGGAGGAAAATATATATGAATTGATGATACAAAATTGGGCTGGGATTAGCTGCAGCTCGGCCGCAACTCTGTGTGCAGGAGAAGCCATTTCAATGAAAGAATGAATAAACATTCTATAGCACTTCTCTAAATGCTGCATAAAGCTGGACAGTTGTGATATTATTTGCTGTAACGGTGCGTGAAAGAACAAATTTCAGATCTTCTGGAAAAAATGGTGAGCCAGAGCTGCAAGTGTGACGGCAGCTGATATATGTAGAAGTCCGACATAAAATGCCTGTCTCTGTTTCTTCTCCCGCCCCATCCCTCCTTCCTCATTCACACATTTCGCATCTGAAATATTCAGCAGACAAAGTGTCACAGTGATCCACTCGGCTTGGTCAAAGTATGATATAATATCGGGATACGGGACATTCTCTCACGTGGCATTAGCACGTGCAGCACATTTAGATAACGTATCAGATAATAGAAAATACACAGTCGCTGCTTTCGCCGCTATTACCACGAGTCAGCGTATAGTTGATCCTATTAATAATTCAGCTCAGCTTCTTTCTCCGAGGTGTCACTCTAAATAATACTTAAACAAATCTGTAACACTGAATGCGCGCAGCAGCTGCCAAAGTCAACACTCCATCATCCCATGTTTATACATATTTTTGTGCTGATATTTGTATAACTTATGACAATAATAACAATATTGTTTCATGTCTTTGTGCCCAGCATGCTGCATAGTTGCAATTCTTTGTTCACAATCTCAGTTTTACATTTCGTTGCTTATATAGCAGGAAACGTACACATTAATGCACAGGGACTGTGAATGAATGGGTGTCAGATTATTTATCGAAACTCGAAGCGGCCTCTGACAGCTGGTGGTAGTTCAAATCGAGTATTACAGTTTATCTTTGCAAAGTTGCTTTCCATCTTTTGTCTCACGTTAACAAGGGTCCATCCAGTGCTCGGTCAAACGCTACGATTATGATTCTTGCTGTAGCGTCGAGACGATCTGACCGCCGTAAACGGGTGCGGAGATGCAAAGGGAAAGAAAACACGAAAGGGCGAAGCATGGGGCGGGGATGCTCCCTCGATCAAAATGCACATTGCTTGCCTCTTGATCAGTAAATTCTGGAAAATCTGTCATCGGGTGATGTTCTCCTAGAAGACAGCCTGGAGAGAAGATGTAGGGGGACGCTGAGAGGGAGCCTCCAGTCTCTGCTGCCCTATTAGGGTAGCGGACTGACAGCCAGGCAGTATTAAGCCAGCCTACCAGCTACGAGCCGGAATGACCCAACCCTCGGGCATTCGCTTCAGTTTGGGTTTTTAAGCAAAGTATGATTTCACGAAGAGCTTGAAATATTAGTGGGAAAGTGAAATAGCATCGTGAGAGCCGGGTACGAAGAGGACAAGGGTACCAATTCCTCAGAGATGCACGATGGCGACCCCCTCAGAATGAAGCACCACGGTCCATGGCAAACGAGCCCGGAGGAAATATTTGGGTCACACGCTGAGCCCGCTAGGATTAGGTGCAGCCGCGATCAGAGGCAGAAATCCAGACAGACGATAACACATTCTAACAAGCAGTCACTCAGTCGACCAGCTTAACCAGCTGGCGAGCCGGTCGGCGCGGCTGAGATGCTCACCGGAACAGACAGGGAAGCGGCACGGCGGCCAGCGAGACAGCTAGGCGTGCTGTTTAGACGGGCGCAAGGCGGTCAGTCAGAGAGATAAGATTTGTCTGCTCGCAGAGGAAAAGATGCTTAAAACCCCGAGCCTTGATCACTTAAAGTGTATGACAGATTCAGGGAGCCGGAGTTAAACCTCTCCCTTGGAACCGTCTCGGACTGACGTACAATCAAAAGAGGAGCCAGACAATCTATCTAGAGGCAGGCGGGCCCGGAACTCCCCGTCTAAAAAACCTCCCAAAATATACTGTATATCATATTGAAATTCGCTACTGCAGCGAGGCCCAGAATGACAGTTATGACTCCGACGAAAACAATCGAAAAAAAAAAAAAATCATCTGCCCAACTTCCCCCGCCTTTCTCACAGAGGGTCTGTATTTTCTGCCCGTTCCACAGGCATTATTGTCGCTTCCTTTGCAGGCGTTTCACTCCGGAGCAAGAAATTTCAAGAAACTACATCTTTTATGTTCCCCGCTCAGTAGATTTAGTGCCGCTAAGACGGATAAAATATCGTGCGCACGTATGTGTGCCTGTGTGTGTGTGTGATCGAAGAGGTTGGCAGCTGGAGGAGCCTTACGCTCCTGAATGTGTGATGTGTGGTGAAACAACAGCCGCCGAAAGAACCCATTAGAAACGCGGCGTCCGGGAGCGCACGGCGGCGAGGAGCCTTGGCGGACGTCCCCCCCCCTCCCCCACTGTCATAATGACATACGTCTCCTTGCTTTTCAATACACACACACACAAATAGACACACATGCCTATACACAGTTTCAATCATAAACACTGCTGTGGTTGACTAGTTCCTTATTTCTGGGCCAAGTGAAAGAGCACATGGGGGACACATTTGCAAGGCAGAGACCAAGCCCACCCACCCCACCACATTCTGCCTCACCCCGCTGTCGTACAGCCCGTGCAATATAACCCCCCCTCTTTCCATCATGAACCCTTGTTTGACTACCCTCTTCCTTTCTCCCACCCGGGCGGGCAGTAATACCATCTCCCGCCTAATCAAATTCTGCTGTGTGTGACATGAATTCCCGCCGCCCAAGGCTGCGCGGCCTCGCCACATGCTCGGGGGTCGGCGGAGAGACCGGTGACTCGAGCTCGCGGAGCGTCCCAATCTCTCTTTCACGAATTTAACACCCTCTTTATATGACTCCCCGGGCTTTCTCCTCGGCTCTGCCCGCCTCCTCGCTCGGTTTTTAGTGCCCGTCTGTCGATCTGCGTTATGCTCATCTTCAAGGTGAACGTGCGTGTTGTGTCCCAGGGGTGCGGCAGGCTAATGCCGTACAAGAGACTGAATAGGGGCCGGGGGTGGTTGTTGCCTCGACGGGGTCATATCTTAATCCGACCCCGTGTCCACGCTGTCGCGGTGAATATCAAACGTACGTGTGGAAAAAAAATAATCACGAATCTCAGAACACACATCCTTCGGTGTCCTCTGGGAAAGGTGAGGTCTGATCAGAAGTCCCCTCCCCTCCGCGCTGTCTGCCGGAACTGCGCCTTCACACAATCTTGACGCCGTTTGTCACGCTGCATTCTTCCCTGACAAGAATTAGAAATGTCATCATGTAGAGAGAGAAACACCAGCGGGATTATGAAGGCAGGCTTTATGGAGGGATTTGGACAAACGAGCCTTTGGCTGATTGTCTCATTGGAGGACAGGCGTCGTGGTTGGAGACAAAATTGGTTGTGTGTATGCGTGTGTGTGCGTGTGTGTGGTATGGTACAAATATTTCCCATCCTATGAAGTTGTTACTTGCGCTTTTGCGTATCATTACAGTTAAGTTCACCCATAATTAACATGTGAAAACACTTCTGACCTATATGTCCATGACATTGCCGCATCTGGTGATGAGTGACTTTACCGAAGCTGCTACACTGACTGCTTTAAATAATACATTTGTTCGTGGCACAACTTTAAATATCATTTTATTTACAATTCTACAATGATAAAATCTGTTGCTTTACTTTCAAACGTCTTAAAGACAGCTGGGATTGTTTCTCCACCACATATCACCAAGATTTTTGTTATTTTCAAATGAAAAAATGTGCATTTATTAGAGCGCTCTGAGACATTGCATTTGAAAAGATATGCAATTACTGTAAATACACCAGTATATGCATATTTCCAACCAATCCCCGGTGGATTTTATATTGGTAACGGATATTTTTTGGTGAGGGGTTGATTATAGACGTCCCCAAAAGATTAACTGCATTTTTCTGAGGTATTAAAAGACACATCCACACAACTGTGGCAGGGCTCCACATGACCACTAATCTGTCTGTGCGAATAAGAGCGCTTACACACATTCACCGGCCAATTCGGTGCCGGTGGGTTATACAATGAGGTGCCATCCCAAACAATCCGTCGCCCAGACAGGTAGTTAAGCAAGAGTGACCTTGGGCAGTGGATTGCATGGCCGGAGTTGATCACCCCTCGCCGACAAGCCCTTTCACGTCTCCAAAAAAAAAAAAAAAAAATTCTTCTCTCTCCTCCAGCGCATTCCAACATGACAAACGCCAACAATGTCTGCGGCTGGAAAGCAATTACGGCGATGCAACAATCAATACGCCATTGTCCTTTTCATGTAGCCATACTTGAAGATTCAATTATTGTGAATGAAATGCCATTGTTGCCGTGACTTCCCCCGAGGAGACGACAGACGGCTTCGGGGCTCTCGCGAAAGTGGAATATGCCAAAAAATAAATAAATAAAAAAGTAAAATCCCAAAAAAAAATCCTATTGCATTTTCATTTAGAGTGGGCGGATGTCATTTCCGTGTACGGAGCCAAGCATGAGGGGGTTGGGGGCTGAGGTTGTGGGTGGGGGATGACAAATGCATTAACTTACACTGGCTTTGGCCTGTCAGTATCAGTGTAAGACGTGGCCGCTGTAGATTTACAACTGTGCCAACAAGCAGCAGCAAGAAGGGTTTAACCCTGTCGCGGGAGAGTTTTTCCCCCGATGGATTTCAGGGTTTTCATGAAATCATCGGAAAACGACCGAAGTAAAACTGACCAGCGGCATCTTTAGAGAAAAAGGCAGTCCGTTACATTACATTAACATGTAAAAACATTGTTATAAGTGTTTTCTTTTCAGTGATTTAATATCTTTGCTATATTGTGATCTTTATAAATCTGTAGAAAGATTTTTTCCTTGATACAGAAGAAATATCACTGATGTGAAAAGAAAAAAATAATGCTTTTTAAAGAAAAAGTAGATATCAACATTTAGATTAAATTAAGTCACTTCTACATAACTCAAGTTACTTTTTGAATCCTTGGTGAGCGCCAAATACTTCTGTCTTAATCCAAAATATATCAATATGCAAATGTTTTACATAAATAAACACACTGGGCACGAGATGTAAAGCTAAAGCATAAAAAATAAAGTTGAATGCAAAGCTGCTGGAAAATAATCTTTGATTTTATTGTAAAACAAAAAACAAACAGAAAAAAAAATTCTTTTACATTTTTTTTGTTCGCGATCACGTTCAAATGCAGTAAGCACGGATGCAGACGGGGACTGGGACGGGGGGGGGTCATGTTTACTAGCCGAGTGATAAGAAGTACGGCTTTTGGACGTTTTATGACACTTGAAGTCGTGGAGACTTCTCCCGTTATGAGACACACCAGGAACTGGGTTCGCTAATCTACTTTCCTTATCTTGTGTGTGTGTGTGTGTGTGTGTGTGTGTGTGTGTGTGTGTGTGTGTGTGTGTGTGTGTGAGATCCACACACATGTCCTGTGACAGCTCTGTAACTGATGACTGCCTTATACCTTATTCCCTTCCTCGACCAGGTGTTTTCCTGTCTCGGCTTACCTTTGCCCAGAAGGCAGACCGTCCCATCTCACTGGAAACACACAACAACAAAAGTGTTTTGCATGCATCTTTTTGTTGTGGAGTTGCAATAAAAAAACGGCGCTGTTTATGATTTCTCAAGCAGGAGAATCGCGTAGTGCCGAAGGCCAAGAAGCCAACAGATTTTCTCCTCAAACATTTGTCTCTGTCTTTCTATGTGGGCTTTTCTTTTCCTCACTATGTGCATGTATGTGTGTGTGTGTGTGTGTGTGTGGCTGAGTGAGGGTGCTGCTGGAGGGAGTCCAAAAGGACACAATGTGAAATGAGCACAGCTTTGACCTCCCAGACACCCCAAATGCAGCCACTGAGATCACTTCTTCCAGACGCACCGGGCACTATTGGCGGGTGGGTGGTTGGGAAATGGGACCCCTGGGGATTCGAAAGCAGGCGCGAAAAAGGGGGGTGGAAGAAAAAAAGGGGTGCTTCACTTCCCCCTGTGCACTTTATCCAACCCTTCGCCGAAGACAAGGCGGGAAATCTCTCGCAAAAAAGATAGCCGTCGTCTCCTGACAGGCGCTCAACTTCCTCTCAGCTGACCGGCGAGCCGAGCAAACCCTCGACGGTGGCGGGTTCTCCTTAACCGGCAACATTTCACGTCTCCAATATTTCTTTCCGTCTCTGCAGGATATAAGTCACATTTCGTTTCACTAATGCACGAACACAAACTTCTATGACACGTGAATGAACCACAAATTACACATCTGTTTCCTGTCCTTTAACAAGTACGTGGGGATGTGCGCGCACACACACACACACACACACACACTCACACACACACACACCCTTCTCCCAGACACGGACGCTCACAGCTGCGTGCCCCGGGCCTTAGCTATCTCCGGCCCCAACCCAGACTCGCGTCGGCCGAATTCCGGGCCGACCCAAGCCCCAGGGGGGGCGGCTTCACAGCTGGGCACAGAGCTCAGCTGCTTCCACCCCCGCCTGCAACCCCCTGTGCATCGTACCCTTCCCTCACCCCGGCGTCACCGTGGAGGAGATATTGTTATGCTCCTGCTCCCATTGGCTGATTCACAGTTTACATGATACGCTCAGACAGAAGCGTCTGAGGCCAAAATACTCCCGGATCAAGAGATGAATGTTAATGTTTTGAATTCGCCTCTTCTTGAATACTGTTCTATTCCCCTGTAAAGTAGAGGTGTGTTTCTGCGTGTGTGTGTATGTGTGTGTGTGTGTGTGTGTGTGTGTGACGAAGGTGAAAAGGCACGCCGGCAAACAAGCTGCATAATCTATTGACTTTATTTTGTAGGCATAATGGATCTTGTTGCTAAACACAAGACAGGTGTCCCGGTGTGAAACCAACCCGGTGGAGAAAATGAATGTACATAAATGTAAATAAAAGCACCGGCGCCAGAATAAATAAAAGTAAAAAAAAGCTCTGAAAGCGGCAATGTTCTCAAAGCTGCCGAGAAACTCGCAGATGTGCATTTAAAGTAAAAAAAAAAAAAAGGAGAGGAGGATGCCGGATATATCTGCGAGGCTCAAAAATCCCAAATATGCAAGAAAATTAAAAATTAAAATTGGCCAGCTGGACAAAAAGCAGGATACCCCCCCCCCCCCAACTCTGTTTCATTATTTCGATAAATGCCAAGCAGTATATCAGTCTAACTCAGCCAATTTCCATACTGGTAATAGAGAAATCCCCCCAGTCACCCCTTTGCTGCCTGAGAGCCTAAATTACAATGCACACACACACACACACACACAAACCAAAAATTACAGATGTGATGTGATGTAGTTGACGGACAGAAGGTGACGTCAGAAAAAAATTGTCAAAAAAAAAAAAAAAAAAAACATAAATGCATCATCCTCGCCAAAGGGGACCTGTTTATTTCAGACCTGTGACACAAAACACAGCAGCGAGCGGGCTTATCTCCTCGCATCCCTCGCTACGCGATGCAGCCCCCAAAAGAGCTCCCCGGCGCTCGACATGCCACTTTCAATTAGTTCCACAAAGAGACTCTTCCGCTACCAAAAAGGAAGACGGGAACTCATTACTGAATTCCTACCCTGCTCTTGGCTTTGAAATATAGATCAGGCTGGGATGGGGTGTGTGGGTGTGGGGACTGCGTCTGTCTGCCAGGGCCCCTCCATGTGCCGATCGTGGACCGTGCCACTCCGGTCCAGAGCAGATGAGAACGGAGCGGCGTCTCATGGATTAGCCACTCCTCGATTTTAAAAGCCTATCCCGCACTTAGCTCCTGTCGCTCTCTCTCTCTCTGCCAAACAGCCCCCCTGCCCCGAAGCCACATCTCCCGGTGCTAAAACCCACAGATGGGGGGGAGAAAAATACGAACAATCTGATGGAAGATTATTCGGGAGAGGGAGAGCGCGGTGGAGGGGTGGCTATCGTATTGCCGGTTCTTATAATTATAAGACACAGGGGCGGGTTGAGATAAGGTAACTGGCTCATTCAGGTATTTTAATGAAAATAAAGCTCAGCCAAGCAACAATTGGAGGGTTTGGGGGGCTTTTATGGAAATGAGCTCCAGTGTGGGAGTTTATTAGGGTTGGGCTCGGCACAGTGCGGCCCGCCTCGGTGCAGAGGTATATGGCATAAAAGAAATAAGAATAGTACAGTAACAATATCCATTCTCGATAACGTGAGGTTTATCCAACTCAAACTAATGGAAATATATGACTTGGCTTTGACTGATTAACTTAACATTACCCGACGGTGGCAAGATATTAAAATCCATTCACACTCAGACACAGGTGACAATCTCTGGTCCATCACTGTCCGGCCACAAAGGACACATTATGACTTTCGCATCCGTCGAAAAAGTAGCAGTATCTTTGAAAACCATATATATTGGTCTCATAAAGACCACCGCGGAGTAACACAGCCACTGATTCAACGGTCAGATGCCTCTGGACCAAATAGTCCGAACAGAATGCATTTCTTATTCTTTCCACGGAGGGAAATACAAGATGTGTCGGGGACCCCTAATTTGTTTCACTCCAGGACCTTAAAAAAATAGAAAGCTCACCGTCATCGAGCCATTTATTTTTTGATCGCTAATCTCATTAGTGATATAGCGGTGTCCGTGCTGCATCACCGCAATGGGAACGCGCGTGTGCGTGTGTGTGTGTGTGTGTGTGTATTTCGACTATGTTTTTACAGTCAATTAACAACTTTCATTAGTGGCTTGTCTCCACCAAAACACGGGCCGGCCAGTTTATAAAAGGCTGCTAGTTGTCTCAACCTGCAGAGCCGACGTTTTCTGGATCGTACCACCGAACCTGTGCGCAACCAAACAGCGCTTTCGGTCAGAGAAGGCATAAAATCGGATGACAAATGGGTTGCGGGGATCAGATTTGCGGGGATGGGCGGTCGTCATGGAAGATGGGTACACGGGGTCCTGATCCTCTGATTCGCTAACTATGCAAAATCACAAACAATCGCAGGAAATGCCTCAGCCTGGGCTCCGGCTAATTGCCATGGCAATAACAAAGGAGGGCTTCCTTTGAGCGGAGAGGCAAATTAAACATTAGTTTAGAGTTTTCTTGGAGGCCAGGGGATGCTCTAATTACCCAGAAACCAACACATCAGCACTTTGCGAGCCACCCGTCCCACTCTCCGCAGACGCCTTGCAGAGGAAAACAAATGTATCTCATATTATGGGGGAGAGGTGTTCGGGGAAGGCGGGGAGTTGAGGAAGGCTATCAAGAGGGAGAGTGTGTGTGTGTGGTGGGGAGGGTGAGTGAAGGGCACGGGGAGGGATGAGTGGAAAACAGGGGATGGGGGAGGACAGAGATGGAGAGAGACACTGGGGATAATGAGGGCAGAGAAGGTGGAGAGTGATAGCCGGCAAGCCTCTCCACGCTGGTCGCCAGGCATCTGCTTATTAACCCCGCCCCTCTCGTCTGCCCTCCTTCTCCCTCGTTACCATGACGTACGTCGGCGCTGAACGGGAGCAACGCAAAAACCCGTCTCTGTTCGCCTCAAATGTCACGTCGGCGACGAGATGGCGACGGGGAATAAACGTCTCCGTGTTGGGTGGGGAGTTGCGGAAACAGTGCAGGAGCTGGAGGGAGATGTTTTTGGGAGACAAGAGCCCTGAGGTGAGGAGGGCAGGGGTTTTTAACGGCTATTGAGCAATGCGATGTTTCCTGTATGGCAGGTTGTGTGTTTGATCTATATCTGAGGCCGGTGGCGAATCCTGACTCATCTGGCTTCTCTCACCTGAACGTTCAATGGAAGCGAATCCTCCGTCCGTCTGCAGGTCTGCTGACTTACTGAGCCGTCTGTCTTCCGGTCTTACCCTGGCGTCTGTACATCTCGCTTGCGCGGGCGAGTCGTGATGTCACAGCGTGATAAGGAAAGGCAGACTCACAACGCCAGACACGTTCTAATTGAAAATAATGATCGGCGGCTTCCTCCGCAGATTTATTTTGGTGGACTATCTGACTTACGAGACCACCGGGACCCACCTATCCCCCCCTGGGATTTCGCCGCAATGAGTGAAATCCGAAATGCGGTGTTTGCAAGCGAGAGTGTGCGGTGACATCACTTAATTGCATAAATTGCCGCGGGATCAGGCCAGACTAATGATCCGGGGGGGGGGGATACTGAGCGGCTGCAGACAAACAGAAAGACCATCCCATGGAAAGTAATGACATCATTGGGTCGAGGGTTACTGAGAAAAGCGGGTTGATGGGAACAGCTCCGTAACGCAGAGACGGCGCAAGACATGCTCGTGACGCTCGGACACGTTGTTTTTTGGGTCTGCTGCAGGACGGATGGGGGAGCCGCCAAAAAAAAAAAAAATCAGAAGTGAATTTTTGGTTTGCGACTGAAGAGAGGCCAGCGTCCGAGGGACAGAGAGAGGGAGCGCCGCTGACCTGCGACCTTCCAGGATCTTTTAGTGAGGAATTAACATCCCCCACTCCCCTGTCAACCCACCCCTTCCTGCAACTGCATTTCCATTTCACTTTGCATTCCATTAATTTCCATTTGTCGCCGCCTGTGTGTACTTGCAAAGGGGAACATGAATAGTCATCAGCGGCCTCCTGAAAAACGACAAAAGGGGGGGGGTCTGAATATTGAGCCTTTTTTCATTCATCTGCGCAACTCCAGGCGTAATATTCCTGCTACGGCTGCAGATCTTGTGGGGGGTTTTTTTCTCGCTTTTTTACATTTTTTTTTCACTCGGTCAATTTTATTTTTTCCTGCCCGCTGATATGAAATAAATGTCTCCTCACTCCGGCAGCTCTACCCTTCGATGAGCGAGGACACCGAGGCTCAATTCGACCGTGGTCTTCTCTCAGAGGAAAGGCATCTTGACAGGCCCCCCGCTATTGACCACATGTGCCAGGGGTGGGAGCGTAACAGAGAGCAGGGGACCATTTTGGACCACTTAACTATAATCAGTAAATGCACCCCAGTCGCAATTAGTGCCGGGCCACCCTGAGCGTGTTCATTTCGCTCGCGGGGCTCTGTCTGCGTTTTATTCTGCTCAACGGGAACCTTGTAATGCAAATAGCGCTCTTCACACCCAGCTTAACAAGGGGGGTTCTGATGCCTGGTTCTGTTTTTTTTTTTTTTTCTGTTCAACTATCTATACATCCTTTTCTCTTCCACGTTGAGCTGTAAAATTCGACGATCAAAGCGAGGGTGGGGGGATGGGAGATGAGCGTGGGGGTCATCGTCTGTAACGCGCAGGCTCAACGCTCGATGATTCGCTGAGGCCCAGGGTCAGCCGCCTGCTGAATATCAGAACGGGGGGGGGGGGGGCTGTCGGGATGTACGCGCAGATGTTTCAGTGGCAGGTTTTGTGCAATTTGGGCTCACAAAATGGCGTGTTTTCATCAATCAAGACCTCCGGACGAGGCCGCGCTCAAAGCACGGCTAAATCGGTTTCGGGCTGGAAAACAACACTGGCGCGATCACGCCCTGCACATCTGCAGCGCAACGACAAACTCACTTAACGATTCGCCGCACTTAGTCATCCATTCTCCATCATCTCCTCCCCTCCCCTCCTCCACCCCCATGCTCCCACTGAGAAAAGGCAAACAAAACAGACTGATGAGCGGCCGTGAAAACAAACAGGAGGCCTTTTTTTTTCTAAACACGGCTGGCATTTCTATAACACTTGTGATTGATCTGAAATGCCTAAACTCTCTCTCCCACCTGTCTGTGAGTGCAGAGGAGTTCTGGAGGCGGTGTGGCTGTCCGTCAGCCACCGGGGCAGAGATATTGAGACGTTTACATATTAGCTGCAGCCGTCAACCGATCCAGACGTGACCCTGGACAGGCTGCATGAGGACAGGCAAACGGAATTGAATAGGGCGAGAGTCTAAATGTTTTTCTCATAGACAGAGGAAAAAACAAAAAAAATCCTTGCAAGGTGCAAGAGAAGATGTCGATGAGGTCCAACCTCACAACTGTCATGAAAAGAATTTCCACTGATGATAATAAAATTAGAAACTGGTTATCGAATTAGATTTTCCTTATTTTTATGATATTATCAATAAAGAACCTCCAGTGAAAGGTGACATGGGGGTGCAATAGTTAGCACTTCCACTTGAATAAAATAAATAAAATTAAATTGAACAAAACATGGTAGTATGGTGGTGTAGTGGTTGGCACCGCCTCACAGCGAGAGGGTCCCTGGTTCAATTCTGAGATCTTAAATCCCCCAGATGTGTGAATGAGAGGGTGAATGGTTGTCTCTTTTTGTGGACCTGTGACTAGGTGGGGCCCGCCGCTCACCCAATTCAAGCTGGGATAGGCTGCAAGCAGTACAGATAGAGAATGGATGAATCTCTAATAGTAAGAAGTTCCTCATAAGTCTCTCAGCAATTTGGGTTTATCTTAAAATAACTAAGTCATGATTCTAGGACAGCCACATTACAGTTGTCAAGGATGCATAACATTATAATATGATGCAAAAAAAATAATAATGGGGGTTGGAGATGGACCGGTCTGCTGGATGTACAGGGTATTTGCACCTGTGTGGGCCAAATCTCACATTGCCCATATCACTGTTTTCTCTGGACGTTCTCGTCTCTCGGCAAGGTGGCATCTTTAGAAAGGCACAGGAATGTAATGAGACAGCATTAAGCTCCAAATATTTACTCTCGACTGAAACATTACGATAACATCCCGCCGACGCTCCGGCGGTCATTACTCATTCAGCATAGAGGGAGGGTTCCGTCAACATGAGGTAATTTTACCTAAAAGCTGAAAAAAACCCTTTGAGTAAACATGTCAATCCAAACGCACGAGGAACATCTTAAGGATGTTTATATGGGGTTAACTGTTTTGGGAGGAAAATATTTATCCAGGAGCAGTTTTACAGCCTGATGATAGAGTGTGCTACTTTGCAAATCGTTGGAACACACGCTCGGAATAAACATTTTATTGACTATTTTTCCGAGCGAGAACGTCTTTTAAACGTCAAAGAAATTCCTTTATTGTCACATTCAGTGATACATGGAGCCCAGCATCAGCAAAATTTGACCTCTGTATTTCACCCATCATGGTTGAACCACGAGCAGAAGGCAGTTACGGAGCAGCAGTTGGGGGTTCAGCGTCTTCCTCAACAACACTTTGGACCACAAGGACCAGAGCGGAAAATCAAACCAGGAATGTTCAGTTCCAAGGACAACGGCTCTAACGCGTCCTCTGCTAGCTCGGAATGCAACCTCAGCGTCCTTTCATCGGATTTTATTTCATGTCTCGTGGGATGGCAAAACACCTCAGCCGAGACGGACCGAGGCGTCCATAACCAGTTACGAAAACTGAAACGCGAGGCCGATTCCAGAAACGGGATGGCGTTAGTGGACAGAAGAGGTCGGTGACCTGTGAAAAAAATACACATCGGGAGCGAATATGCAGATTTTAGTCCAGAACAGCTAATGACACCCACCTCTCTGCCCCCAGCAGGGAGCCACATCCAGAAGGCCACAAGCTTTAGGTGAGCTGAAAGGACTATAACACCCCCCCCCCCCAACCCCCGGGAGCTAATGCACTTAAAAATCACATCTTTGTGTCTGACTTCAAGCTGCATTGTCACCATGGCGACACTGAGAGCAAAAAAAAAGGGGGGGGGGGGGTATTGGCTTGGGACTTTGGGCCTCTCTGGTTGGGGGTGGAGGGGGTGCGCTCCTCCAGCACCTATGTGTTACTTCAAGCACTAAGCACATATTGAACTAGAGCTGGCCTCTTTGAATTCGCGCTTATTTGTGCATTCTGAGAATGAAAGAATAAGAACACAACGCCAAACTGGGGCTCTATTCTGGAACCATAAGAAGGGTGAGTTCTCCCCCAGCAGAGGACTGTGACTCAGGTAAAGACGTGCAAGTCCTTCGAACACACACACACACACACACACACTCCGACGCTCACAGCTGGCGGTCTCCCGCAGATGAATGCAAATTTGGATTTTCTTTTGTGTAACCGAGAACTTCGGTTGGACCACAGGTCCCCCTGGAAACAACGGCGTGGGAGAGAGGAGATCGAACGCAGGGAGAGCGAATGAGATAGTGAAAGGGCGAGGGAGGTGAAGAAAAACGGGGGGGGGGGGGGGGGGGGGAGAGTCAGGGGATCTGGCGAGTGGGGTGGGTACAGGGTGTCCTCGCCAACCTGTGGGTGGACAATAGCGTTGAGATGATCGCGAGCCCCCCAACTCCACCCCCACCTCCCGAGTCCCTGGAGTGCACAACTGTCTGCTGAGGTGGAAAAACACCTGCAGTCCAGTTCAGGTGTTGTACTGTCAAAAGCAACAGGCCGTTATAGTTTGAAGAGCCTTTGTCGCCATAGCGACGGCCACAACAAGAAAAGACTCTTTGGAGCCTGAGTGAAACGGTGCCTGTTAATGCTCTAATTTCAATGAGAGCTCTGTGATGGGGCATTTCTGTGTGTGTGTGTGTGTGTGTGTGTGTGTGCGTGCGTGCGTGTGTGCATATGTGTGTGTGTATTTAACTGCATCAATGGTGGTTGAGTCTTCTTGAATCATCTATGTGTAAGTGCATGTGTGTGTATGCCTGCATGTGTGCGTGTGTGTATGTGTGTGTGTGTTTGAAAGAGTGTGGGAATACCATTATAAAAATAAACCACTGAGGGGAAGAAATGCATGTAGTTCCCATCGGTCGGGTACAGGGATAACACCGCTTTTGCTTTTATTTTGACAATATATAGATTTTGATGTAATAAAGGACTGCTGCTACCCCTCTATTGGCGCGGAGAATGTTTACACACATAACGCGAAAATGGAAGATGCCGCGTTCCCCCGGCTTGGCCGAAACCCGGTGCCACGGTAACAGTAGCGCCGGAGCCACCCCCCTGCTGTGTTATGTTCATCCTGAAATAATATCAGTTCAGCCGTAATGACACGGTTTAAGTGTGTAAATATTGAACATGTTTGTGTGGAAGGGAGGCTGGACATGTGCTTATGTTTCATCACAGACACACACATGCAAAACATTTCCAGACTTATAATTTTGCAATGATTAGGCTATTTTTTTTTTCCTTTTCATCTTCCTTTATATTACACGCCTGCTTCGAATTCTCTCTTTTCTTCACGGAACTTATATTTTTGTTGCCTCTGCAGGCTGATATATAGCATCTTAACGCTCCCCCGTGCCTCCCAGCTTGTGTGCACTCAATAACCAGCTGAACTCCGCAGACAATCTGACGCGCCTCGCTCATAAAACACTGGGATTAGTCTTCAAAGCTTGGCGGCCGGGCGCCGTAGAAACTTCATTAGATTGCGTTACTCTTTCTTGTGTGCAAAGTAATATGTTGAATTTTTGCAATAAAAAAAACACCACCGCCGCCACCCGGCCTGTCTACAGCAGCGACGTCTAAAAAGATTTTGCTTAAAGAAAAACACTACTGGCCTGAATACTCAACCGTTTTAATATTTAAGCAGGATCCAAAACAGGAGTAATTATTTTTCCAAACAAATTACGCCTCCAGCTGAAACCGCTGCGATCTGATACGCCGCGCTGATACGTTCTCCGTCAAAAGGCACTATTAGTCAGTTTGAATTATTTATACTACTCGTACTAGAGAGGGCCCTTGTTTCAGTCGACTGTTTCTTCAGCGGGGTCTTTGCGAGGACTTTTGTTGTTCCTCCCCCCCCAGCGGACCGGATTTCATAAAAACAAGCTCCCGCGGCTCATCGTTGGACCCCCTCGGGGGTTTTGAGAGGTCGGTTAAGGAATGACGGTGGTGACGTACGTCTCGGCACAGGCGATATCTCCCCAAGGTCAGTTGCATGAGGTGAGCAAATCCAGTAGAAATCTCATGCAGTGTGAGATTCACCCTCCGGAGACTTCTACGCAGCATGACTTAAAAAAGCATGACGGTAAAAATCTTTGAATCAAAGCTCCTATTTCAGCAAAGATGGCTCTAAAAAATATATATGCCGTCTGTCTGGTGCGATTACTCCCTACATCCATATATTCCTCCAAACTAAAATAAAAGGATCACATTTTTACAACGCATCTGGTCTCATTTGACACCGAGCAACGCCGTGTCATTAAGAACGGTAATCATAAAGTTACCCGGCGCCGGAGAACATTAGACTCGCCTTTTTATGGGAGCGAACCGCCGCCGGAAAATGAGCGGAGGAGTGAAAGTCAAATTTTATTTATATAGCACAGAATCACGACGGAGTTGTCCGGTGACACTTTAAATTCACAGCAGGTCTGGACTGCACTCTTTCAAATGATTGACGGAAACCCAACATTCACCGCATGAGAAAGTGCTTGATGGGAAAAAAAATAGCCTTTGCAGTGCAGAAACTTCTGATCCGAGCTCATCGCGGGCGGCCATCCGTCTTGACCAGTCGGGGTCGAAAGGGAGAGAGCGACAGGGAAGGACAGGGAGATAGAAAGCAAGAGTGTGATGGAATCAGGGGTGGTGTGAGGGTCAGGAGGCACTGCCGTCTCATATTCACACCTGCCTTGCAATAGATCAAGCCAGGCCCCCGCAACGGAGCTCCTCCTATCGGATGCCGTAAATGTATTTCAAATGCTAATGACAAAAGTAGTAGATGAAGAAATTCAAGGGGCGGGGTCAGGTATGGGGCGACGATGACAGCAGGGTAATTAAAATCTCCTTTTTTTCCTCTCACTGCAAATGCCTCCGTTGCTGGCTGAGCAACAGAGAGCCTGACGTGCAACACACTCCTCCTGCCAGCCGGCCGACCTATTTCCCCTCGCGTAATGCACGCGTCAGGCCCATGCCGACAAATGGAGGAAACAAAATGCACCTTTCCTTGTTCGGCTGAAAACTTCAAGGGAGCACTGCACGGACCTGTGCACACCAGGCATCCTCTGTCAAGGCTGCAGTCAACCTGAGCGTGTGTGTGCATGCGCACACAGCGCACACACACGCGCATGTATTCGCGCACACAAAGCCAGCATGGAGGCGATTGCAGGTCCCTGCCGGGCCTCTCCAATTCGCCCCCCAGCTGGACGGCTATGACTTACCCTCTGTTTGTCTCCCCCCCCCCCCCCCGGTTTTTCCTGTTTCGTCTTTGAGAGCATAAACGAAACCTGTCCGAAAAAAATTTGCATCCCACGACCTGAAAGTCGGTGATTAAGAATCCCCCCCGAAAGAGAGGCTTTTGTTTATTTATTTATTTGTTGTTGTCTTTTTTTTTTTTTTTTTAATTGCCTTCCCTGCGAATTTTTCCATTGCGGTGTTAGCTTTTAAATATTCATGTGGAAAAAAAGGAATGGGGGGGGGGGAGAGAAAAAGAGGAGCGAAAAAGGAGAAAGGGAAGGAGGGCACGAGGCAGCTTCTGGTGATGGAGGGGGTGGGGGGTGGGGGGCTACCCCCTCTTTCTGGAAGCTCCCTGTGGAGGGATGTCGGGCATGCAGGAATGGCGAGGAGGGGAGGGAAAGGGTTAGGGTGGGTCAGCGGGAGGCCTTATGATTTATTTAGACCTGAGGGCAGCCGTGCCAGTCAGCCACTGATGGCAGTCATCGCGCCTCGCCAACCAGCCGGGAAACAAAAGACAATTTATACACGGCCGCTGAATTTTCTGCCCCAAAAAATGAGAAAATATTTGTAATACGTTTTATTAATGTTTTTTTTTTCTCCTCGCGCAGTCAACCTACAAACACCTGTGACGTCGAACAAGTTCACGCTTGTTCAAGCGTACGTCTGCAAAAAGCCTTAAGAGACAGAGGTGGGGAAAAAAAATATCTTACGTTTCAAACAAGTCAATCAATACAGAGCCGGGAGAGATTGCGGCATTAGTGAGCCCGAGTGGGCGGCCTCTCTCTGTTTTCATCAAGGCAGCTTAATTTCCGTCAGTTTAATATCCTGGGAAATGTATGGAAATTGAACTGCGCTGGGGAGCAAAAGGCAAGAAGCCGGGATGAATCAACGCAGCGAAACTCCGTCGCCATGCATATCATGCAGGAGCGAATTGGATCGACGGCAGTGGTGTGTGTGGCCAAAACACATACACACATGCGCACACATATACGCACACCTGAGCAGCCGGGCAGTAGATGTGTCCCTAAGCTAGGTGGCAAAGTTCACAATTTGGCTCATGAGTGAAATGACTCATTATTTGCCCGGGCGGCTGTGAGGCGGCCGTGCTGTATATGTTGGGTCGCATATGCTCCACTCCTGGTAGTTAATTAGCTTAGCAGCTCCGTTCTTCGCTGCCTGCTCTATGGAGAGCTGCCCAGAAGCGCACTATAAATGAGAAACAGGTTATTAGGGTTCTGTCATGCATACTAAGGTGTTATAACTTGTCGTTAAAAAAAAAACAAAACCAAACAACACAGCAGTCAATGCTACACCCAAAACACCGCATCGTGCGTTTCAGTTGCTTATAATAGCCGGTGATTTCGGGATCTTCGATGGACAACAAACAGCGGTGGGGTGATCGGAACTCTGATGGTGAAAAAAAAGAAAACAACCCCAAATAAAAGTCAGTGAGAGTGCAGCAACACGCAACGGCAGACGCCCAGCGGAGCTGAACCTAATGAAATCTCATCTGCATAAGTAATTATCTGCCACTGCTTCGGGGAGAGAGAGCGCCGTTCCGAATGGTGGCGCGGATTGCAAAAAGCAACCAGCTTCCTTGCACCTCGTCCCCGCATTCCCGCTTTCCAGCCTCCTTTGCTTTCTACAGAAATATTCGCCTTCTTTTCCTCCATAAATTTCAAATTCGATTGTGGCAACTTGATCCTGGTGTTTAAGTACGTTTCTGATGCACACACACACACACACGCGTGCACTCACCAGCTAGAGGAACAGTAACTAACATGCAACGTCACGTGTAAAGATGCGGCTTGATGTTTCACACGGAGGCAGGGTAAATGTGCTGGAACGCCGGCCCTGTCCGTCTGCCTGGTTGTGCATCGCTAATAACAGATAGAGAAGATAAACAGGCGGGGCAGAGGCTCGTCTTACCGCCGCCACCACCACTGCTGCCTGAGCAGGGGTTGCGCCAAACCCTGATGGCGACAGATACCTACATAAGCAGCTATTAACGCTTAAACACACAGCAAGCCCCCCGAGGGGAGCGGCGGGGGTCCGAGATCATGCAGTAGCATCCACTGCAGCCATTTTTACTGTCAGTATGAGTTAAGATATCCTACTCTAAAAATAGAACCGGGGAGGGGGGGAGCTTCCATAACATGAGCGCTTTCTGTGTGGACTGGATATGTTAAGATCTCCTCTGCCAGAGGCCTTTAGCTTCAGACAGAGCGCAGGCGGCGTCCGCTTCAACAACAACAACAACAACAACAACAACAACAACAAGCATGTCCGTCACTCTTTCGGTGCTTGTTTTCATTTCACCCACGATGACTGATACTCCATGCAGGACTCGACGCGGTGCAGATCTACCAGTGCCCGAGTGTGTATGATGTCCGCATGGATGTTAAAGAACAGGAACACGTCGGCAGACACGTGAGCGGTGTGTGTATTAGCGCTTCGGGCTCTGTCCAGGCTCAGCGTTATTAAAATTAAGACGTATAATTATTAAAGGAAATTGCCCTGTCATTTTTCTTTTTCTCCCCATCTCTCAGTTTTGCAGCCGTGAAGAGCACCTTCCTCCTCTACAAGAAGACCAAAATTTGTATACTATCAACCGTGTGTGTGTGTGTGTGTGTGTATATATGTATGCAAACACTATCTATACAGACAGACAGACAGACAGACAGACAGACAGACAGACAGACAGACAGATAGACAGATAGACAGATAGATAGACAGACAGATAGACAGATAGATAGATAGATAGATAGATAGATAGATAGATAGATAGATAGATAGATAGATAGATATACTGTGTCTCAGAGTCTCAATTACTTTCTCCAAGTCTTTGGGGTTTGATGGCGGGAGATAAGCAAACAAATTTCGACATGTCGATTCCCCGTCACTGCATAAACATCTTTTTCACTTTGAATCTCAGAAAAAAAATCTAATCTGCAAACAGATGTCTTTGGGAGTGCTCCTCAAAGCCGCTGACCAAAAGTCATGCGAGAAATCTCAGACACGGATTCTACGATAGGTGAACGTCAGCAATAGAAGGATTTTGAAATACCAGCACGATAAAAGAAAAACATGCAGGTGGTGTCATCGTGTCGCATTTTGCATTTGAATTAGTTTCCTTCTTGTTTTCTCTTTTTCTACCCCAACTGACTTCAGTTGTTGCCAAGGATACTGTGCATGCTAACACTTGTAGCTTACACTTTCCTATAGTGTGGTGCACAGTTCTGTACTAATCTGGCCGTACTATTTTCCCCACCTGCACAATGTTGAACATTTTCTGGAGCAGCAGTTGTGCATTAGCTTATTTTAAAGTCAAATATTGAGAAAAAACAAATGACCTTGGGGTCATCCAAAGACAATAATGCATTGTCGATGACATAAAGCCCACCTAGTCCTACAGTAAAATTCTCAGGAAGCATGATATATTTCTGTAATTTTATGCGTGGCAGATACACAACATTCAGAAAAAAAGGAATTAATTGTGCAACCTATTGCAATGCATGGAATTACATATCTTGGGCCAGACGATAAAAATCACCATATGTGTCATGTGATATACCTCGCAAGGCCCTTGCCAATGCCCGGCCTTATCGCTTATTCTCGGGCAAACAGTCTTTTTGGGTTTACAGTGTTTTCTTTCGACATTCCTGTTTCTTGCCGCGTGTCCCGCCTCCTATAAACCACCGGCAGCCGCCACGACGAGGTCAGCCCCAGCCGTCAACATGGCCTCAGGAAACTCTCGGCTCTCTTAAATAATGTCTTACTGCATTCCACACATCTCATGGCCTTTGCCCGATGAGATAAATAGGACAAACATGCCCAACTGGGACAAGACAGTAATCCCTTTATCTGGTACAGTGTAAGCTTGACTAGCCTGCTTCCTTGTTACATCATTAGCTATAGGAAAGAAGCAGGGTGGGGATGGGGGACGGGGGGTGTAAGAAGAGAGAAGTGATGAGGGTAGGATAACGGTTGGACGGCAGGGTCATGCAATGATGTATTAAGGACACAAATGCTTAGGAATAATTAGGCGCTAGAAATAGAAATAAAGGTAATACTATACTTCTAATTCTAGAATGTCTGACTCCCACCGCCGGCCCTTTCTGACACAGACAGATGAGCCATGGCTTCTCGCCGCTCGTTGCAAAATAGCGCATCACCTGTTTACCTTGAGCGGGGCTGCCGTATTTGCATGAGTCAACCTTGTGGAAAATCCATAAGTCATTTTGCAAGGCTCATACCCATCAGCGTGACATCAAGAAAATGCAAACGGCAGCATGCAATCAGTACGTGATTTGTGCACCGACTGGGTTTGATTCTGTTAGTTGTGCGCAAAAAAAAAAAAAAAAAAAAAAAAACGGGCTCTGAAATTGAATTTAGCAGGTTTGCGTCGGAACCCGAACACGGCCGGCTGTGGCAAAATCCGCAAAATCTGAGATCTGTATCGCGTACTGATGACTATCTCCTCACCTGAAATCATCAAAGATAGTTTGATGTTCTCCTCTAAGCTTTTGAACTCACCATGAACTCCACCCGCAGCCAGTTTGTTTGCTGCTCCCCAAACCCTATGTGATGTTGAGACACCGTCAGCGATGATCTCCCATGAGCTCACTCTTGAGCCGAATTGTAAGACTTGCCTCATTCCTAGCAAATGAATCAACAAACTCTGGTTGGCATGGGGGTGAAGGGGCATGGGGTGTGCCACACACACACACACACACACACACACACACGCACACACACACACATACGCACACACACACACACATACGCACACACATACACACACTAACACCGCTCTTAATGCCTCACACCAGGTTCATTAAGTCTCCGATGGGTAATTTTCTAGTCAATGTCAGCCTTTCTTTCCCCTCCTCCGCAGCAAAGAGGAAATGAAGGGATGATCTGGCCGCTCTCCTCCACTCGTCACTCCCACGGAAAACAAGTAGGAACATTTTATGGCCGCGCTTGTTGACCTTCCAGCCCGGGAGCAACGACAACAGGCCGCTGGTCGTGTTTACACCGAGATCAGCGACTCAAATGCAACAACACTGCCCTGTTGATAACGTCCAAGTCCCAGGACTCTTTAAAGGGAACATGTGTTGAGTAAAAATATTCATTTTCATTCACACTTAGGGTTAGGGGGGTTAAGAGTTGAAAATTCTGGATGATCATATTCACCCGCAATAAACCTAGCGACCCACGTCGGAGGGGATTTAGCTCACAGGTCCCCTTTTTGCTGAGAGCTATTTCGGTTGCTTATACAAGTTTTTGGACAAGTACATTTAAAAAATTGGAAAAAAAAAAAAAACATTTTTAGCAACACTGGTAGCTTGGAGCTCAAATGAGAGACAGCAATATTGCAGTCAGTCTATGTATCAAGAAATGTAAAAGAAACGATCTAATGACCTAATGATCAAATGATCTTAGAATTATGAGGAAGTGATACCTGATATGATTATTTTGTATGGTTTTCATTTCAGGCAGAACTCAAATAGTGTTTGTGTGTGTGTACGTGTGTGTGCTGTACTACGGTCTACTCACACCTGATCCTCCCTCAGACCAGACCAGGGCCGCATACAAAGCTTTGCTGTGTGGAAGGGACACTGTCAGATCCCCCCCCCCACCTTCCCACCAACCGGTGCTGCCTTTGTTGAAACCCAAACACATTTTTTTTTTTGTTGCATCGATGAAAATGATGTGTAACAAGCGAGGGGAGAAGAAAGAAAAAAGGCCTTTCCTCAAGAGTCATCTGGTTCTAATGCAGGGCCCACTGGTGTGGATTACAGGCACATATTACAGGAGAACTCGCACTGACCCCTCATCTCTTTCCTCTGGGAAATGGGAGCCATCCGCGGCCATGTGGGGGCTCAGGGGTCCGTGGGATAGGTAGAAGCTTGGGAAAAAAAAAAAGGTTGCCACCTTGTCCTCATTTAAGAGGATCGTGGCAATGTTTCTGGCAAAAATAGATTATAATTGCCTTTCCTGTACCTATGTATGAAAGGATTTCAGGATTTCCAATGGCCCGATGCATATTTGGTCACAACTTGACCTCTTGAAAGCCAAAATGAGAAAATAAATGAAAAAAAAAAAGAGAAGCTTGTTTTGCTACTTTAACCAGTCTTGAGTTTCACTGCCCTCATCCCGCCCTGGCAGCAATTAGCCGACATGTTGGGGAGAAATGAGTAATGAGGGGACTTCGGCAGCGGCTCGTAACGCCAGCTCGCTTTTAGCCAAATAATCAGCTCCGCTATGAAAACAATCCACTCGCGGCAGGAATAAATCCCTCAGGTTGCCCATCTGATATGAGCAAACAGGGATGTCTTTTCCCTCGAAAAGCAGAATGAGGGGTCTTTGACAAGACGATAAAGCTCCTACCTGTAGTATCTGGACTGGAGATAGGTGGAGCAGACGGCTTTGGACACGTGACTGGCCGAACCGAAGTCGATGACTTTGACCCTGTACGGCTGCCGAGAGGGATCCACGAGCATGATGTTCTCCGGCTTCAGGTCGGCGTGGATCAGCCCCAGGCTCTTCAGCTTCATGAGCGCCGTGGCGACCTGCTGCAGCACGGGTCTGATGTACTTGAGCGGCAGCGGGCTGAACTTGTTCTGCTTGAGGAAATCGTACAGGTTCTGCTCCAGCATCTCGAACACCAGGCACGTGTGGTTTTTGTGCTGGAAGCACTCGTAGGCCCTCACAAAGTTGTAGTCGTCCGCACTCTCCGTGCTGAGGCGCGCCAGGATGCTGACCTCGATCTGACCCTGCCGCGCGTACGACGGGTGGTTCTTCAAGATCTTTATCGCCACGATCTCGTTGGTGCCCCTCTTCCAGCATTTGACCACTTGTCCGAAGGTCCCCCTCCCCAGGAATTCCAGCACTTCGTAGGTGTTGGTCATGGAGCAGAGCACCTCGTGCTGCACCAATTGGTAGTCCCCCTCGTTGTTGGAGCCGCTGTTCTTGGACGTGGCTGTGGACGTGGCGGTGGCCACCGTCGCCACGGTGGCTCCACTGGCCGCCCCGTTCTGGATCATGAGCGGTCCGTGCTCCTCGATGATCTGCACACTGCTGTTGTTGTCGAGCTCCTCGCTCTTCCGCTTAAGGCCGCATCGCTGGTAGGTGTCGAGGAGGCTTACCGTGCTGCGGCGCGTCAGGTTGTGCACGCCGCCGCTGGCACCGCCTCCGCCTCCGCCGCTGCCGTTACCGTTACTGCCTCCACCCCCGCTGCCCAGCAGAGACCCGACGGCCCCCGAAGTGCTGCTGGCCGAAGCGACCACTATGTGGCCCGCGCTGGCTGGGAAGATGAGCGCCTGCTCGTAAGGCAGGGCGGCGCCGGCGACCTGCAATGTGCTGTTGATGCCGAGGGAGCCGCTCGCGCCCGACACGTTCTTGCTGCTATTGTGGCTGTAGACTTTGCCGTGTGTGCCGTACCCTGTCATATCCCAGTTACAGCTCTGCTCCACCTTCAGTTTCTTCACGCTAAAGAAGGCACTTGACTGGAGAGTGTGAGGGGAGAACACTTGCACTTGCGAGGCCATACCTGTGACGACAGGGGGGGGGGGGGGGACAAGACGGGGGGAGCAAAGAGGACAAGAGGGAGATGGAAGTGAGAGGTTAGGAATTTCAGTCTCTGAAACATGAGTGGTAGCCAGAAGCTTTAAATAAAGGCAGCTTGGGTCAGAGCAGGACATTCACACACGACGCACTATGTTGATGCTCGACCATGTTCACATTTTGAACTCTTCACCATCACAGGAAAACCACAGGTACAGGCTAAAAGGTTTTCTTTTTGCATTCCTTTGCTATGATTCTTTACGTTACAAATAAGGATAGCCTTAAATTAAAGAGTTAAACTATTAAAATATAAATCATCATGAATATCTGGAATGTTGAGCCACAGATAAGTAAGTTTAGACAGAGCAGTGTTTACAGAACTGTAGTTGATGCAAAGGAATTTTCCCATCTCCTTTTTTTTTTTTTGACCATTTGCAGCGTTCTGCAACATGCAATGCACACACACAGATGCAGCGTCCCCGGCCGGACTCCCATTATCGGCGCACGATTACTCTCTTTTGGGGAAGACGTCCCCGGCTCTCGACAAACAGCCGCTTGAGGGGCATTGAACTCCCTTCCCAGCCGCGAACCCCGAAGACAACAAAACAAAGCAGAACTGCGTAACTGTGCTATTAACTCCTGGGAACGAGCTGCCCTCTGAATAAGCAAAAGCTTCTCCAAGCAAACAGCTGCCCAAAAATACTTCCCTCCCTACTCCAACTACCCCCTTGCAAACCAGAAGTCTTGTTGTACCGAAAAACCATAACTATGGCACAAGGAGACAATATGGGAATAGCTGGAACGTTTGGCTTAAACGCTTTTTCAGTAAACCCAGAAATTGGTGAACATCCTCCTTCCCCCTATGGAAAAGGAGACCTTCAATTTAGTTTGGTGAAAAAAAATGAAAAAAATTAAGAGCAACAGACATGTCTCCGAAGCCTGTGTATTTTTTTTATTTTATTTTTTTCAGACAATCACAACAAATATGCAAGGACTTCTCTAATCGTGGAGGAATTTAGTTGGATAACAGTAAAGTCCAGGTTGCTGTATATTTCACCACTCATGAATGTTGATCACAATTAAATTGGTATAAACTCGAAAGCCCTCGATTTTGTTTTATTCTGCATTTTAATTACCATTAACTCACTTAGGTAAAGATTTATTTAGTCCCTCAACTAGCCTAGATAGCACTTACAAGTTGACAACAGGGCTATCTGGTCTTGGACTTACAACCTGTCTCCCTGTAAAGCCTGGTAAGCTGATGCAGCACCTCCACGCCTCCTACAGCACTGAGCATGCTCAGTGCGTGTCCTCTGGATGGTCATTAACATTTTTTTTGCCTTTTTTTTTTTGTTTGTTTCTTCTTGCGCCTACGCCTGTATGTCCCGTCCGGCGGGTATAGCTGGACCAAAAGAGGTAATGAAGAACGTTTGCTGGGCTATTAGGGCCAAGGCTCTGCTAATCACATAAGCTCTGAAGGCCAGATGTCACTTCTTGGATTACCGATTCCCTGTGCCTGGACTTTACGCTAAATATAATTTGAATGACAGGTTGCGTCACAGGGCAGCGTCGACAGAGTGTGACAGGGGAGGCCGACGAGATAATCGCAGGCACAGACGGACGCGGTGGCGGATGGACGGACTCAGAAATGGCATACTTGTCGAAAATTCAGGCTTTGCATTTGGCCGGCATGATAATGGATAACTAGAGGTTGTTGTTTTGTTTTTTTTTTTTCAACGCAAGATCAAGTCTAGCTGCACTCTGCATTAGTATCACACGAATTCCTCCTCACCCCCCTGCCGATTTTAGTAACTTATTGACTCGTCAGCTTTAACCGTGGTCACGGAGTTCACTCGACGCCGCTCTTTCACCATGAAATGAACCGGAGGCCGCGCGTGTTCTCCTCCGGAATTATAGGCGCATGTTTAAAAAGAAACTCGGAAAAAAATCGTCCTGGGCTTGTCAAGAAGGTCGGATGCATTGAACGGAAAAGTACAAACAAAAGCACAGTGTGGAGGCCAGCGCGGAACACAGATAAATAATTAAATGAACCGACATGAGGAGGTCAAATGGTAGGAATGTTATCTCATGACAACATACACAGGCAACAATGTGACCAATTATACTTCATCTGGTGGGGGGGGGCACCGGTGCTCATAAATCACTCCTCCCCCCAGTTCAGACATGTTTATGATACTGAATTAGAAACTCTGTACGCAGCCGTCAGAAATAAGAGATTGAAAATCTATCGAGCCTCTCGTTAATTTCTCGACGCCCGATACATAGTACAAAAAAAAAAAACTGCAATGGTCCATTGTTGTGCACTTCACAATGTTGGAATGCCTTCCATTTAGCATACCTAAAGGAACACTGTTCGTCCTGGGCCGCCACGACTCAACATACCAGCGAGGCATTTTCCGATGATTCGGAGGCAACTTGTTGAAATAGTAATAGTCGGGTGTTTTCGAGAGAGATTACGTTCCTGTCAGGGGTTTGTTAATCTTCTCTTTTGGGGAGGATCAGAGCTGCTCTGCATTTGATGCGAGGGTAAGAGATGGGACTGAAAAGGAGGGGCGGGGAACAGAATGTGAAGAGCGGGGCCGCCGGTGGCCCCTCGCATTCTGGCCAGTGACCTTTTTCTGTTTGCTCTCTTTTATTAGTCATTTATATGCTTCTGACAAACAGGCGGAGAGCACCAAGGAGCGTGCATTCGGTTGCATTAAATATAGTCTTTTCCTTCGGAGAACCCGGGCCTGCGTTCTTTTTTAAGAGCCTGACAAAATTCTATCCTTGCACTGCTTATTACGCGTGGAAAATCTATACAAACAGATCCGCTGTTTTTACCTCTCCATCTATCGACCGACGTGCGAATCGAATACACCGCGGGAGCAACTTTGTGAGCCTGCGTCATAATGTCAAGAGGTGGTGAAGGGGAGGGGGGTCGCTGCCAGAGCCACACACACACACACACACACACACACACACACATATACGTGTATATGACGCCTGTACCTCGATCTGGATATATGTAAAGCTATTCCTTGATGTGTAACAGCGGGCGCCTCTGAAGAAGCTCTGATTGCCATGTGTTTTTCGCTGAACTTCCCAGGAGGAGTCTGCGGGACCAGGGGGGTTGGGGTGAAATTACTGGATAATGAAATGACTTCTGACTGTCTAGACAAGGCATGATTTAAACCTACACTGTTTGTATGCGTGGCTGAGAAATCGTTGTGCCCCCCCCCGACACACACACACACACAGACACACACACACACACACACACAGACACACTTGTAGAGGGACGACCCACTACATCCTCACTAATGTATAGTTCTGAGTTATCAGCCGATAGACAGGAAATATTACTAGTGTGTGACCATTTTACCTATCAATATTTTTGTCCATTGTGTGAACACACATGCATTGACAGCACTCAGGTGGACATAAGGCTAGAACATTGGTTACGTAATTAGTTGACCAAAAACCAAAGGTTACAATGTCCTGGTGATACGATTGGCTTTTTTTTAATAATCGCAATTAACAATTTCGATCTTGATTTTTTTTTCTGGTACCTAATTACATTTTAGTCCAGTAACGTTCTGACAATAAATGAATGATTCAGATAGCTGTAAAAGATATTTAGGCAGCACTATGTGTCGCTAACCTCAGTGCTATGACACTTTTCCAGTGCTATAAACATGTTTATATGTCTTCCGAAAGCTCATCTTATACTTCTGTCCAACATCATCATTGGAGTGATGGAGCGATCATTCGTGTTCCTGCCTCTTGTCTGAGCTCCCAATGGGGGGGGATATGTCACAGCCTGTCTCACTCCCACTCCATGGACACTATTGACCACCCTCTTGGCTTTTTTTTTTTTAGCTCTCTCATCTCTGCTTATTTTTAGAATAATGCATCAGTGGAGCTCGCAGGGGAAATGCTGTCGCGCAGTCTACCGCTCCATCAGTCCCTGACCAAAAAAAAAAAAAAACCTGCAGGAATGTTCTATGGCCTCGCTTTCAAACATGGAGAAGAGATCACTGGTGTGGAGCGGAACAAAAAAAAAAAAAAATCGGCAATTATAAATGCTGTTCGGCAGACATACAATACACGGAGATCAGCGGAAGGCCTGCCATGAGTGACACTCTTCCTGGAAGCAGACGGTAAAGGATACAGCATGCTATGTTAGATAATAGGATTCAGTTGGACATATGGTGGAAATACAATACGTGTAATATACGCGTACGTGCAAAGTCTGAAGTTCACTGTCCAGCAACGCTTGCATTTCCAACCTATAACAATGCCGGTAACACCTCCCCCTCCCCCTCCTAAAGGATGAGTGTGAAAATGTTGTGAGGAAAAACATTTGACTTGTTTATACTGCCAGGTCAGCCCAACCAGGCGCTGAACCGAGGAGTAGTTGAGGAGGGGGCAGCGGAGTGGCTCTGCGTGAGCTGGATTTCTTATTAATCAAATCACGAGTGGAGCAAGTGTACAAAAAACAGCGTCCGACTTCTTCCCCACACAGAGGGAGCGAGAGAGAGGGAGAGAGAAAAATCCCAATTTTTGAAAGCTGAATTAAAAATTGAGGGGAACAAACAAAACTATTTGTTGTGAGTGGCATTTAAAGGGATGAAGGGGGACAAGAATCGGACGACTATGAGCAGAGCCTGTCGAAACCGGCACACACACAACGCGTGCCCGAGCTCCTGCTGCTTCGGCCTGCAGCTGAGGAGGGCCGCGCAGGGACAAACACACACACACACACACCTGATAAGCAGCTGCTCGCCATAATGCTTATCGCGCACTCGCAGCGAGAAACGCCCGGCTACACTACATTTCCTCTTATGTTATGAGGATCAACAATAACAGCTGGACACAATGCACTATAATGAGATCAGCATATGAGAACTGGGGGCGAGAAACAATTACCCGCAACTCGAGGACACCCAGAACACCATCATGTGGCAGAATAGAAGAGGAGCTGGTGCAGTTTGGGATTTTTGCTGTTCGGCTGTTTTTTCTTTGCCCTTAACCCCCCCCCTTTTGAAGTAGAAAAGCAAAACTTTTTGCAACCTGGTAGGTGCGGAGAGGGCGGCACCTCAGCGGGCAGAGGATGCAACAAAACGTACGCAAAAACCGACCAATGCTGACACACACGTGGGGACGATGAACCTGCGTGAAAGGAAACCAGCCGAAAGACTTTCGCCTGGATGATCTATCAACAGCGTTGCCTTTCACTCAGATGTCAGGCTGGATGGAGCGGCAAGAGATTTGCAGGATGAAACTTTTATTAACTGCTTTCTTTTTTGAGAGTCGCTCCAATAGCTGATCTTGCATCTGCCTTCCTTTGGAAAATGTCTTAATCTCAATAAAACCCTACTGTTAAATAGATGCAAATTAATTAAAGTGTTATTACATTGGAGTAACTGCTTCCTGGGACACAGAAGAGCAAAACTACTAAAGAAAAAGTGACAGAACGCAAAAGGAACAACACTGCTGTATTGTTCATCTTGTTTATTCCACACACAAACTATTTGGATTCATCTGAATCCTGAACAAGTATACAGCAAGTTGCATCATGTGTCAATAAGACTCAAAAGTACGGGTACTTCTCAATGGAGCTCAATTTACATACACAAATGTTTAAGGAATGAGTGTCATATAAATAATAGCGATGCTCATTTTTGTGTTAGGATAAGAATGAGAACATGGTACCGAAGTGCCTGCAATAATGCTGCAGACAAACAAGTACGTGGAAAGTACTTGGACGTAAAAAGAGAACTTCTTTTCAGCTATTTGACAAAGTTGTAACATCTCAGCTATTCAGTAATAGCGCGCGCGACTCACAAAACACACACCCAGAGGGATTAACCTCATACCCCGCCCTTCTAAAAACCCAGTAATGAACCCTAACAAACAGACGAACCAGTCCAACCTGACCAGGGGACCCGGGGACCGGGCAGGGCCACCGCGCGATTCAATCATCTCCACCACCTCCCAAGAGTGTGTGATATTTCAGCGGGGTGTGTGAAGCTCCCTCTCCATACGGCCACAGATCAGATTAATTTAGACCTCGGATACCTTTATCCCCCCCCCCCCCCTCTGAAACGCATCAACATGCCCTCCTGCAGGTGACTCATCCATACACCGGCTTATTAAATTATTTTAATCCCTAAATCTCTCCTCATCTTCTCTGGTTTTAACCCTCGCCGCCCTCCACCGCGCTTAACCGCGTGCGTGCGTCGCTAATTCTGCCATCTCCACCACAAAGCGAAGGAGACCCGCCAATAATATCGCGCATTTCTAGCTGCTTTTAGCGGAGATAATCACACAGACACACAAACACGTGCGTCCTGGGAGGCCAGCCGACCGCCTGGCATCCTTCTGGTCAAGTGGATCCGAGGTAATAAACTGGGCTTGTCAACTGAGCGCACAAAATCGTACCCTCAGCCTCACACGGGCACCGTCCTAAAAGCCAGGCGACAGAAGGAGGCCAGGAAACGGGCTCATCCGACCATCCCTTTGACGAACACACACCGAGGCCGAGCCTCTGGGGTTGTTTTATGTTAAGTATTAGAAAAAAGTATATGAAAAGTATATGAAAAAAAAGCACTGTACATTTCACACCGGGGTATGCTAAATTGGAAGAAAAAAATCTACTCACTCTCTCTGTATCTATTTTTTTTTCCTTAATCATTTTGTTTTTAACGTGGAAACCTCAACAAGGGAAACCATCACTCTCCTGCAAATATTTTAAGCATCCAGTACAGATCATGGACCAGACCAACTCCAAGAGGAGGTCCGTCCGTTTCCGACAATGAAAGCCACCCACCCCTCAAGAGTCGAGAGTTTTCTTTCTACAAGAAGTAGAAGAAACGCTCGTGCACGTCCGGAATTATCCTCCGTGGCTCCTTTCGCAGCACCACTGACGCTGACATGACACATTTCCGAGTGATGAAAAACGTACAACTTCACAATCCGCCCGCAGTGTTTTCATATGAGATTTACTCCCAGTAACTTTATTACAGAATTTAAATGAGTCAGTATTCACTAGTACTTTTTTCACAAGCTGTTCAGTGCAAAAACAAATTTGTTTTAGTCTACGATGGGGGGATAACATTCCAAGACAGTACACACTGCTGGTCAGGGGTAACAAATGAATGAAATTTCCAAATAAACCCTTTTTATTTTCAATGCCAACTCAACAACTCTGTGAGTGAATGAAAGAGCCTTGTAACTCCTGTGATCGGAGACCTTACGATGCCGTTGCGTCTTGTGGGTCACCTGGTACCCGACATAATGTATTCCTGCTTGGAAAACATGGACGAATTAATTCAAGAATTGATTGATTCATTCATTCATTATCTTTTCCGCTTATCCCTTAGTCGGGGTCATGGGGGTGCTGGAGCCTATCCCAGTTGCCACTGGGCAACCTGGACCAGTCACCAGTCAATCACAGGCCAAAATATGGAGACTTATTTCACTCACTCATTCATAGGTCTTGACAATTTAGGGTCTCCAGTGAACCTACTGCAGGCCCGGGCATTTTACGGCCCGTGGGCCACATCTGGCCCGTTTTGCTTTTTTATATGGCCCGCAGAACTATTTTCTTTGAATATTTTAATAAATATTTTCAATCAATATTGAATTTAGAAACTCCTTATTTTTTCCTTGTTTATTTTGTATGGATGATTACATATAAGATAGCGTCAGTATGATCATTAACGATTTTTATTTTCAATTTTCATTTTGTTAAATCTCCATGATACCTAATTGGCCCATGCATAAAAACTGAATTAAAAGTGTCCAGCCAGCCTAAATAATTGCCCACCCCTGACCTACTGCATGTTTTTGGACTGCGTAGAACCTGGAGGAACCCACGCAAACACGGGAATAACATGCAAACTCCAGACAGGAAGGTTCCCTGAAGGATTTGTCTTGCTGTGGGAGGGGAGGACGCTAACCACTGCGCCAGTCTAATCAGATGTTTCGTTTCACTGAACGTTGAACAAGACTAAACGTGGGACCATGTCTCGCTGTCACCGCCGTGTTTGCGTCCTGATGCCTGTAGACGCAGAACCCCCACGTTGTGTGTGTCTTCGAGACTTTATGAGAGGGGGGAAAAAAAAAAAGCTGCCTTCGTCCGTATGCTCGGAAGCGGTGAAGGAAAAAGAACAGGCCCTCGTGGCTAAAGGTTAATTTCTGGCCTTTTTCTGGGTCAGCTTCTCTAAAAGTGTCGGGGGGGGGGGAGTGGTTTGCGTGCTAGCAGCTGCTGTACTCTTGTCACCGTCTCGAGTCCCAGACGGAAGAATGAGACGGGTTTAAACCCCAAAACCACCCGGTGCCGCCGCCAATACCAAAATCCCTCAAAGTCCAACGACCCCCTCCTCTTCCTCTTCGGCCAAACCCCCAAAGCACCCCCTGACCTCCGCCAGTGCCCCTGAGGCCCGCGGGCCAGAGGAGAGTATTCATCTCTCCTCTCCGCCCCACTCCATCGCCTCCCTCTTTCTTTTTCTATCTCTGTCACTCCTATCTTGCCGCCATTCTCCCTCCCTGTGTCTCCTGGGCTGTGTGTATGTGTGTGTGTGTGTGTGTGTGGGAAGGGGGGTGTTGGGAGGGGTCCTCAGTTCAAAAGGCTGCCAGAGCTGACGGACCGCTGCCTGGCCCGTGACGTGCCATAGCCTTTGAAGTCGGGGGGGCAGATGCCGCAGTGGTGGCGGCGGCGGCGGCGGCAGTGGCAGCGGCGCTCAGACCGAGACATTAACATCCGTCTTGGTGGATTCATCGGACGGCTATGAGCAACACACTGCGGTGGATTCAAGATGTTGTCAGACTGGCTCGTGGGAGGGTGGTCTAGGGTGCACGTGGTCGTGCCCGTCATAGTTCTGAAACCCTGTTGGATGACTTGACCTTGAACGCGCCGACAAATAAAACCGCAGACTCTGATCAATTATTATAAATATTCATTTGGAAGGGAAAGAGTTGATTTGTATGAAGATGGGGAAGTGGGATTGTTTTTTTTTTTCTTTTGTTTCGAACAGCAGACCGCATTGAAATGAATCAAATTTAACTCAAATATTTTATTTTTAATCACCACAAAACCTCACTCTTAACCGCATGAGTCAAACTATTGCCCCATGAATGAATTATCTTTGGCCCACATGATAGTATAATAATATATGCATGCGCTGCCATAATACTACAAGTCTCATAATGCACGGCCAGTGAGTTTTTTTTTTCTCTTGCTTCACAGGACATTTCATTTTTTATTTTTCATTGAAGGAAATTGGATTTTTTTTGCCAGTAGAAACATGTTTTCACTTGAATTTACTCCAGTAAAAAATTAATGTTATTTTTTTGTTATTTTCAGTATCATTTATTTGGTGATTAATGTTGGTTTATAGTCAATAACGCAGACTTTTCTAGGTTTCAGGTTACGGGTCGTTTGAAGAAGCCAGTCCAGCCCTCGACTTGTACAGATTCAAACATTTTGGCCGCGGTGTATTTGCGTTTGACACCCGTGCCCTAAACCACCAATTTTTGAGTTTGTGTTGCTTTTTAAGTCCATCTAAAAAGATGTTACGAAGCCATTTGCACTGAAGAGCGAACCCACGTTTGCGATCAAACCTTGGGATAAAACAGCAAACGGTTAAAAGTCTTGCGTCAAGAAACAGGAAAAACCAAAACCTGACGGTTTAGATAGCCTGCATGTGTTATCAAATCATACACAGGACCAACCTGGGATCCCTAATCTGATGGCTATGTGCGAGAAAAAGAAAAAAAGTTTAAACAGCCATAAAAATAAAAAAAAAAAACCTGGACCAAGCAATAGGGCTTGCAGCGAGGTGTGAAGTCTGCTTTTCATCCTGCAGACATTTGGCTCCAGGAACCTTTAACTCCTTGAACTTTATAAAAACTGCTCTCCTTCTGAGCGTCTCAGGGACCTTTCCTGAAATAATCGTCCCTATTCCCTTTGTTTTTTTTAGCCAGCACAAACACTCTCGACACCCCAAAACAGCGAGTAAAACAAAAAGAAAAATAGAAACTAACAAGGAATGGCTGCTTTTTTTTCCATGTCAGAAATGACATATTGTGATTTCAATCCCGTCTTTGAGACGATGCCGAGATCCCTTCCTTTTTCAAAAGTTAGTGATGCAATGGATTTGTTTCTTGGCAAATGAACGTTACCAAATGTTTCGGAGGATTGTAATTCCGTCGTGTTGTATCTCAAAGCGGAAATATATACACTAGGATGAAAGTAAATCAGTGAATCCTAATTTTAAACAGTTGAACACATTCTGCCTTTCTACATTTTACATTTGATATCCGCCTAAAGAGATAGTTCTGTCTTGTGCAAAAAAATTAACACAAACAATCAGATTAGAGCGGAAGCGGGTGGTGGTGAGGGGGTCATTTCCGGAATCGCAAGGGACGCTTTTATTTCCAGCGCTTTCCAAGTAATAGGATAACAAGACGTAACACATTGAAGGAGAGTAACAGTGAGGGGATTGGATGAGAATAAAAAAAAAAAAGGACAAAAGGACTGCGTGAATAAGTGACAGGTGGAAGAGCAAAAGGGCTCCAGCGGCTCATTTCCATGCCTGGTGACTTTTTGTGCTCCCCCTCCGCCCTCCCATCCCCTCAGTCCTTGTCCACTGCTGTCTCCTTCCTCTGTTTTGTACCTTCCCCTCACCCCACCCCACCCCGCCCCCCTCCCGCCTCTGGGCTCTGGGCAGAAATGAACTTGAACGCTTGTCTGAGCTTTGAAGTTCTTTGGTTATAAGCCAAGCGTAGCGCTGTACCTGCAGCCATCTGTGAAGGGGCCGCCGGCAGCCGCCCGTCGCTCTGCTTCCCTTCCATGACTGAGAAGGTGGGGGGGGGGGGGTCTGGCAGCAGTCGGGACTGCGCTGGCCGGCTGCAGCCCACATCAATGAATATAAACGTGTATACTCTAAAAACATTCCCTTTTGACTCATTTAAGTATCTGCATTTAAACAGTTAACCCCACTGTCAAGAGAAAAAACACTCTATTTGCAACACGTGCCTCCGACCAGCTGGGTGGGTGCGGAGTCTTTTTTTTTTTTAATAAACGTGAGTTACCATTCATTTCGGTGACCTTAAGAGCGACACGTCCGTGGCCTTCACCAAAGTTAGTGTGTGACGTGTGCAAAGTTGGGGAAAAAAATACGGGCCTTCCAGAGAACGCCATGTCAGATGAACTAACACGGGGTGGGCCTGGGGCTGGAGGGGACATTATGACAGACAATGGGATTACGAGCTGGAGACAATGTGCGCCGCTGGAGCAGTGGGGGGGGGGGGGTTAGCGAGGGCCGAAGCAATAAGACAGCCAAGCCGAGGGTGGGTGGGTGGGTGCACGGGGGGATTTGAGGAAGAAGGCTAAAGAGGGCTCTGAGGTGTTTTGGGTTTTAGGGTGGGTGGGGCGGGTGGGCTCATGATTAAGGAGGACAAAAAAAAAAAAGCCGCAGTCGCCAGAATCCTTCTCTGAGCAGCCTCCAATTACACAGACATACAGGCTGTTTACAATCTGGCCATCAGGCTGTTGCCGAAGTGTCACATGGACGCCTTGTGCGCTGGCCAATGGCCTCTCGGCTTATCAGCAAACAGAGCAGGGATGGAGGGGCCGATAAGAGATAGATGCGGGGGGCGGGGGAAACGGGCGGGCCGGGTGTGGGAACTGGAAGAGGGTCATTGGCGGGCAATGAGCGATTGCTGAGGCGAGCGAGCGATACGTGGCGCGGCTGGGGGTGGAGGTGGGGCCGAATGCAAATCGCGCTTGGCGTGCAAACACAATTCGCAAATAAAAAGAGGAACATTTCCATACCCTCGGCATTAGATTCCATTTATGATCTAGGAGACCCTTGTTTAATTACAGCTTAACGGGCGCGGGTGAACAAAAGGCCTTTTTTTTCAAACTCTACACTTTCAAGCAGTAAAAAGTAAACCTTTGTTTGAACCGCAGTTCTCAGTACATCAAAGGGGCATCGGCGTCAGAAGGTGAATCGTACTTTTCAACAGATGCTCCTTCTATCCTCAGCTGCAAACTAAGGACTAACTGTGCGACTTTCTGCACAATGAGGTTATTCCAATTTTTTTTCACATCTCTATTCTTTTTTCTCTCTCTCTTTCCTCACCTTTTCTACCTGGGGAGAGGTCATTTTTACCTCACGGTTACCTCCTAGCTTCACAAAATCCATCGTGAAAAACCAATCAGTCTTGCGAATACCATTGTCTCATTTATAACTTTGAATCTCGTTCCTCCTGTTTCCAGGTCGCAAAAAAGAGCTTGCCTCCATATTCCTAAGACTGCGTTTTTTTCAAGAAATAATTCCTACGACTAGAGCTTTTGAGAATCAGTTGTGATGCATGTGCATTTTGCCTGTAAATAACTCCTTTAACATCTGTTTGTGAATGATTTTTGTGAATACCTGATTTTGATCAACATGATCCCTCACTACCTGTGGGACGAGTGTGATCTCAACACTTCCAGCCTCCGGATCCTGAAACAGGGGTGCTCACACTTTTTCAGCATGCGAGTTGACAAAGTCAAAATGATCTACCATAACAAAAATGCAAAAAATTCTTTATACGTACAGTGTATGTTGATGTACCTTGCATAACCGCATTAGCCAATATTGCACAACTCAAAATAAATATGTACATTTTTGTCATGACCCACGTTCACCCAGATGACTTGCCCTGAACTGAATCATAGTCCGGACAGTGGCTGCTGACGGCCAGCCTTAGTAACGATGACGTCACTCACCCGGAACGATGCTTCGGTCGCGGATACCGCTTTTGAGATATGTTGTGTGAAAAGTGACCGCTGTCCGGACAACTGGGATTCTAGTTCCTTCACCTTTCTCTTTCCCAGCTCGCTTGGGGATACCCCCTGTCGTATTTTACACGAACGGTCTGAAAATGCCGCTCCACATCACGCTTCTTTGGCATTGCGATGGTTTGCCGGCACATGAGGCGAACGCACTTCGAAAACGTCAAAAAAAAAAAGTCCTCCTCCCATTCCCTATTAAAGTGATAAGTTTTTGTCTTCTTACTTGGCCCAGCTCCCCCACTCATTTTACGCCCTTTCTGAAATTTGAGAGAAAAATCCGAGGGCTAAAAATCGGAGGTAACTTCCTAGCTTGCTTGTTTGTTTTGCACTTCGCGCTGATGTTTGTGCGTCTGCAGTGACCGCAGTGTCAGAAAAAATCAGATGTCATCTGATTGGCTGCCCTGTATGTCAATCAAAAGACGGGTTGGATGATAGGCTGACGCCCAGTTTTTTAATGTCATGTGATCTACCAGTATTACCTTTGCGAATAAAAACGACTAAGAAATGAATGTATGTATGTATATGGTTTTGAGATGGCTATTTGGTAGAGTGGTGACTTCTGAATAGTAACTACTGATACTTTGGATCTTTGGTTATTGAATTGCAATTTTTGTAAGTCGCTTTGGATAAAAGCGTCTGCTAAATAACTGTAATGTAATGTAATGTAATATGATCGATTGGTAGATCGCAATCGACGTATTGAGCACCCCTGTCCTAAAAGATCCCAAAAGTAGACTCGATGGTCTAGTTTCAACTGGAATTTTAACTTCCTTAATCCTATAACTTTGCATATTCACACTGTTGGCCAGATTATCCCCACTATATAGCTGGACTTGTTCATAGAATAACTAATAAATAAAGATAAAAAAGTGTTTTCTTTTGTATGAGGGTGCAAAATTGTATTGTATATGTGTTCCAGTAGGAGTACTGGTACTTCTGTGAGGCATACTGCATACTGCAGAGTAGATGTTTACCAAGTACCTTTCGCTTACTACAGGAAAAGTTGTTTCTGCACGCAATCAGTAAGATCATTTAAAGCTGGAATGAGCAATATTAGGGAAGATTAGATAGGTCTCTTCGGGAGTGACCAGGATGGATAGGATCAGGAATGAGTCCATCAGAGGAACTGCACATGTTAGATGTTTCGCAGAGAGGGTCAGAGAAGCCAGACTGAGATGGTTGGGTCATGTACAGTGGAGGGTGAGTGAATATATTGGTAAGCGGATGCTGCGGAAGACCAAGGAGAAGATTTATGGAGGTAGAGAGAGAGGATATAAAGTTAGTTAGTGTGAGAAAGGAGGATACAGAGAATAGGGTTAGATGGAGACGGTTGATTTGCTGTGGTGACCCCCGAAGGGAAAGCTGAGAGGAGAATTTTAGATAAGATTACAATTTCTTAGAAACAAGTCTTTTTTTCATCCCCTTTTTCAACAATTCTTGACTTTATATTTTTATGGGAAGTTGTCAGCTGATGACCTGAAGTCAAGATGCATTTTTGTTGTCGCTCACAGCAGAAAAAAAGCTTGCCGGAGATCTGGCTATTTGTTTGGGTTTGTTTTTACTACTACGCACAATGTCTGGCTTTGTGTGTGTGTGTGTGTGTGTGTGCATGTGTGTGTGCAGGTGTGAGTTCTTTTGATTGCTGCCCCACGCCACACACACACACACACACACACACACACACACACACACACACACACACACACACATACACACACACACATATGCACTAGAAAAAAAGCAAGAATCATGTGCAATTCCAAGATGCAGGTGTGCATCTCATTTTTTTTACATTTTTTAACAACAGAAACCTCCACAATTGTGTTTACAGGTAAGAGGAGCAGCTGCAGAACGCCTGCTCCGCTGCTCCGCTCTTGAACTAAGCGCCGAGTCGTTACGCCGCTGCACAGACTCAGAGGCAGCTGTTCCACTCGAACTGACACTGTACACACTGTGGGGGAAAAAAAAAAAACGGCAGGGGGGTTGGGGGTGGAAGGGCCTTCACACATGCATGACAACCAACGCGGAAATGCCTCGTGCGAGCAGTTGACAGGGTCGGGGCTTCAACCCTGCAACCCCCTCTCCGCCTCCTTTGATAGAAATTAACTAATGTCAGCAGCAGCAGACGGCGGCGTCTCCCACTCAGGAGCCCCTCTGGCGGCCTGCGCTCGGAGCCGCTGCAGTCCAGACGAGGTCTTGGAAAGCACGGTCGAGACACTGAGCGAAGTGGAGAGAGGATGCAAAAAAAAAAAAACTTGCGTCTCAGCTGGATCCCCTCAGTGACAAGAGGAGCTAATGGGGCGACGCGGCGAGGCGAGGCTGCGACGACAGCGAGGGGACTTTTTTTGAAACGGTATTCCGCTTGCTCTCAAGGCCGGGCCTCCGTGTCAGCTTGGCCTCTGCTAAACTCTCCCTTCATATCGAGCGCACACACCCTCCCCCCATTCTTCCAACACCCATCTGTTTCCAAAAACCCTCAGATCACACCTGTGAACTATTTCAGCACATCAGAGAGCTCACATATTCCTCTGCCTTTATCCCACACACACCCACACACACACACACACACACACACACACACACCTCGGCTTGTTTCCCCGAAATGCTTCAACGAACCAACCATTCGGAGCAAACAAGTCATAAGCAGACATATCAGGTCAACGACAACAAGAGGCCAAAGAGAGGACATGAGATGTTCTCATCGGCCCGTAGGACGAGCGCTATTTCCTGCGATTCAACCATCAACCCGTCTCAACGTCACCTTCGCTCGACTCCTTTCTCCGAAGGGTCGAGTGCTCGTCACGCCGGTGTGGGGGGGGGAGGGAGGAATCCCGGCCCACGCTCCTCTACAGGGTGTGGCCCCGCCGCGGCGCCTTAAAACCCCAGAGGGCCCTTCCTGCGATTATTAGTTTAAAAAAAAAAAAAAAAAAAAAGCACCCTTGGACTCTAAAGCTTGGGTCGTGGCCCGTGAGGAAGATATCAATCTACTCCTGCAAAACAAGCGCGAGGAGAGGAAGGAGGGAGACGGACAGTCCGGGGTCGTTTCTAGGAAACCCTCCCACCCCCGGTGCCCTTCTGCAGGAAAGCCACAAAGTCATATTAACATATAATGGTCATGTGGACGGATGAATCACTCTTTTGCCCGCAACGCCGCGACATCTTTCACCACCGTCGGCCTCTGAGTCATCCCGTGTCCGGTTTTTCCAAGCTGGGGAACGAATTGAGGTCGCTCTCTCTGACAGAAGTGGATGAGAACGGCGGACGAGGTAGCAGAGCGGAGAAGAAGAGCCCTTCTGTCCGAGCGAGGAAGGGCCACTGGGCGAACGGCGGGGGGGAAGACGATGAGTAGGGATCGTCCAATCGGGATCCGAGTCGCCGCCGTTCCCTCTTCGACTTGAAAGTATCACAGATTTAAGCTGATAGGTGTCCCGTAGCCGCCGAAGAATAATTATCATAATGGCCCCTCATCCTAAGTGAAGGGCCTCCCCGAAAAAAAATATTTCCACCGGAGATTCCGGTCATTTCCAAGACCGCTCTACACAACAGTCCTCTCCAACGCAGAGGATAGGCGAGGTAATTAATTCCCCCCAACCGCCTCGCCGCCGCCTCCTCTCTCCTTCCCGTCTCCTCCTCTGTGGCGATGGGGAAAAGCCAGGGAATGTAATTTATACTAATTACATTTTCGCACAGGCGTCTCATTTGGACTTTTCCTTTTCATGTGGCGTCCCGAGCTACGCCTCGCAAGGCAAAGAACCGGACCCCGATGACATTCCCGCGTTGAACTCGAGAGCCCGCCGCCCAGGACGCCCCATAACCAGCCCGCCCGCCGCCAGAGCTGTGGCGGTGCCACTTTTCCATTTCTCAAATGGTAATTTGGGGAAATAAAAAAAAAAAAGAGGGGTTCCGTGTAATGCCAGCAGAGGGACTCTAGAGTAGGAGATATTAAAACATGAGGCTGCTCGTAAACAAATATTGGGAAAACATCAAGGGGGGCTTTATTTGCTTTGTGCCACGTTTCAGATGTGCAGGAGGGGAGGAAGATGAGGACGAAGAAGAGGAGGACAGTTCCTTTGAAATAAAAAAAAAAAGAAAGAGTTAAATGTGAGATTGAATCTCCTGTCGTGGTTGAAGGGAGCATCTCTGCGGGCTCTTCCTGACTGACGGGTGGCTTCCGGCCGCATTAACTAAAAAAAATAAATAAAACAAAATCTAACTGCGTCCCGATTCTGCTGCAGCTCCGCGGTGCCAGGACCGCCGCTGCAGGTTTTTCAAGTGCGGCTAAGACCACCGGGATTGTTACACCGGTTATTACCACGTTATTCACACTTAATACACCGTCTGCGCTGCTTTGCAACTGTCTTTCCCAGTCCGGCCATGAACGCAACGCGAACAAACGCACTTAGTTAGAGCAAGGCAAAAAACGATTTTAAAGGTGTGTGTGTGTGTGTGTGTGTGTGTGTGTGTGTGTGTGTGTGTGTGTGTGTGTGTGTGTGTGTTTCGGGAGGGGGGGTCATTCTTACAATAGGATTAGTCACAGGGACACATCGCCGCAGCGATCGCGAATCACGCTGTTTAAAAGCAACACACACACACACACACACACACACACACACACACACACACACACACACACACACACACACACACACACACGCCACTACCACCGATCGGTTTCCGGAAGACAAATCCGAAACGTAAAAGCTTCCCGAATGAACGCGAAGGCATCAGCGGGCCGGACAGTTTCGGCGATCGATACGAAGTGTTCGGAAATCGATTGGAAAGAGAAGCGCAGGGGGAGAGGTGATCGGCAACGATCCGACCTCCTTCTTTTCATCCCGTCTCTTCCTTTTTCTCCGGTGGTTGCAAAACGCATCTTCGAGAACCTCCAACCCTTGCAACCCGTGCACCAAAAAAAAAAAAAAACGGGGGTTTCACCGGTGCCACAAGCCCGGACCGCCGGCACCATCCGCCGGGGAGGGGACGGCTGTGGATGGGGAGGAAAGGAGGTGTGTGTGTGTGTGTGTGTTGGAGGGGGGGGTCGGATATTCTTTTAACTGTGCGGGAATCACGCAGGAGTGCGCAAAGTGTCGGGGGGAGACGGGTTGGGATCCACGGTGCGATGACCGGTCTGACAAAAAAAAAATGATAATAATAAAAAATAAAGACTGGCTGCAACCCATCCTCCGTTAAGCTGCACCGGCGGCGATCCAACGGTCCCCTCCACCCCCCCCGTGACCACCACCACCCAAAAGCCGAGCTTACCTTCGTATACAGGGGCCATCGGTGCAAGGACGTCTGATATTCATGGCAAAGAAATAAAGCGACGTTTCTGCTTATAACTCAGTAATAATCTGCCATCTTGAGCGAGTGATGAGCGCGGCGTCGCGGTCTCCTTCATTACTGGCCCCGGTCATCCGTTCACTGGCGAGGAAAACGCTCCCGGTTCATATCCAAGCACTCAAAAAAGGGGTTTAATTTTTTTTGTTGTTGTTGTTGTTTTTGTTGTTGTTGTTTTCTTTCTTTTTTTTTTGTAGGTCCCAAGCGAGGAAGAGGAAGACGAAGAGGGTTCGGAATCCCGCCGGCGGGGGGCCCCCCACGGGACGGACGAGCCACGGTGACAGGTTGACTTCAGCGGCGCCGCGACATGTCCGTGGAGTGAGGAGGCTCCCGCGAAAGTTGCGACTGGCGGACGGAGCGCTGCGAGTTTGGCGTGCGCGGGGAGGGACGGAGGGACGGACGGAGGGAGGGACGGAGGGAGTAGAGCGACGAGAGACTCGATCGGGGAAAAAAAGGGGGGCGGGATGGGGGGGGGTGATGGCGCCTCACCGTTATAGACACGGTGAGGTGAAATCACATGTTTGCAAATAAATTAAAATCAAAATCTGAAAATGAAATTATAAAGGGAAAAAAAAAGATCGGAAGGAGGCTATATGTGAATTCAATTGTTCGCAAAAAAATGATTAAATACTGATTGTTTTACAAATAAGAAAATTATTTTTGTGGATTCATGTTTCATGTAATCTAGACAGATAGATAGATAGATAGATAGATAGATAGATAGATAGATAGATAGATAGATAGATAGATAGATAGATAGATAGATAGATAGATAGATAGATAGATAGATAGATAGATAGATAGATAGATAGATAGATAGATAGATAGATAGATAGATAGATAGATAGATAGATAGATAGATAGATAGATAGATAGATAAATAGATTCGAGATCCAAAGTGTTTATTATCACATGTATAGTATAGAAATGAGTTTCACACCAATGTAGGAATTTCACTGTAAACTCGTTTCTACACTCATCTATCTATCTATCTATCTATCTATCTATCTATCTATCTATCTATCTATCTATCTATCTATCTATCTATCTATCTATCTATCTATCTATCTGTTGATAGATATAAAAATGACATGTTCATAAATAAATACAAAATCACATGTTCACAACAAACAAATAATATGAATGACAACATGAAACAATAGTTAAAAAATGATGTGATCTAGTGATTACAAGTATGTCAGAACATTATTACTATTATTTTCATAAATATTAGTGTGAATAATTGTGTTTTTCTTGTGGTTGTCGCATTATTGGATTTTTTATCAACAATAATGAATTAAAATTTGATAAATTTGTGTGTGTGTAGGGGGGGTCCTCTTAGATGAGGATTTTAGCATTCACTTGGATTAGAGTCGCACCAACCCGCCCCCCTCCACACATGACGTATAAAGTGTGACGTCGTACAGGGTCTGCCGTGCGTGTGTATGAGCGTGTTTTCTGGGGGTGGGCCGTGCTGTCCCCACTGTGACACCTTCACTTACAATTTCATCATTTAATATGAGGGATCAAAGAAGGGGTGCACGATTGATGAACTCAGTAGCCACTGAGCTCATAAGAAAGACAACAATGATGCCATTTGCGTCTCTGAATAATCATAAGAATAGGAAGAAACTCACACACACACACACACACACACACACACTGCAAAAGCGATCACAAAGCAGGGAACACGAGACAAGACGAGATAGTGTAAAGAAAAAAAAGAAATCGACAAATAGCCTCTATTAAACATTGAAATATCATTGCCCTTTGTCTAATAGTTTATGTTATATTAAATTGATTTCTATTATTAAATTGCAAATGCACGTAAACCCCCCCAAATTTTGTGTTATTAAAAAAAAAATCAGTTTGTCAGCTGTTCCTCAACGTAGGATTTCACGCGTGTCCGTCTCCAGTGGAGCGCGGCGTGGGTCTGGGCTGAGGGTTCGATGTCGCGGTGCTCCACTGCTTTCGCCTGCGTGGAGGTGAAGCGTTTCTCTCGCAGCCCACAGTAAGACGGGAGATCAGCACAGAATCGGATTACCCTGGCGAACACCAATGTGAGTCATCTGTCAGTTAACATCCACACGCACAAATGCAACGGCCTCAATCCCTCTTATGTAAAAATAGTACACTCAATCAATCAATCTATCAATCGATCAATCAATTGGTTGGCCAGTCAGCCAGTCTATCTATCTATCTATCTATCTATCTATCTATCTATCTATCTATCTATCTATCTATCTATTTATCTATCTATCAATGCATCCTTCTATCTATCTATCTATCTATCTATCTATCTATCTATCTATCTATCTATCTATCTGTCTATCTATCTATCTATCTGTCTATCTATCTATCTATCTATCTATCTATCTATCTATCTATCTATCTATCTATCTATCTATCTATCTATCTATCAAGGTTGACAAGCCACCTGTGTCCTCAGAAGATGCTCTGAAATCCTCACAGCATTGTATCAGTTTATGCGGTTATTCATTCGGTTTTAAGTGTGTGTGAGACGGCCCCAAGGCTAAACACACACACACACACACACACACACACACACACACACACACACACACACACACACACATACACACACACACACACACCCTATATCACTGACCGCTGCACGTCTGAGTGATGATGTAAGTGCAGGACAGCGATAAAATGTCATCTCGTGGGCCCACAGGCTGTGCAGACCTAGATTTGTTTAGCATTAAAACACAGCGTAATTTGAATGCATGCCGGAGCCTCCCAGAAAAAACAACAAAATACTGGAATGTTTTTAAAGAGGGTTCGGCTGTGCACCATTTTGTGCCTCGGTGAGAGTTGTTGTTGCAGACCTAGCCGCCCCTCAGTGACGATAAACTGCTTTCAGGAAAATCTAGTTTATTCACACTTTGCCAGTTACATAAATGTAGTGCATGTAGTTTAATAGTAAAGGAGCAAAGGGCAAATGGCTGGGGCTATATTACACGGATTTATTTTCCCAATATTGTAATTGTAAAAAGCCATCCGTTTTGCATTGAGGTGTGAAACAAGATGCCTTATTTCAGCCCTTGGGTGCTATTTTGTGCAACTTGCAGGGTTTGCGTGAACCGAGCGTACCCAGACGCCAATTCAAACCATTCAGCAGGTTGAAGATGTCACGTGTTATGAGGAAAACAGGAGGACAGATTTGACCACCGCATTAAATTAATCAATTTCCCCCGCTGAGTCCATTATAGAGGACATTTATGAACCGCACCACCCAGAACTGCTAATGTGAACATGAGGGGCGACGAGAAGGAAAAATGTATCGACACAACTCCCGATGACAGACAACCCCCCAACTAATTATTAAAGAAAAAATTAAAACAGTGAAATCAGAGAATGTCCCCATTTCTTCTTAACGGATTGATTAGCTCATAAAATAGTAGTAACAAAAACAATATTCAGCGTAATCATGAAATCACAATGAAACTTTTCATGTGAACTTATTAAGATCTTTTTTTACTGTAATTTGAAGCAGAAACATGAGGATACGTTGTGGCGATTTCTTTTCCTTTTCAATTCTATTTTGCTCAAAGGTAGTGTGGTAAAGAGTATTAACTGATTAAAAAAGAAAAGAAGAGTTAAAGACAGTATTGTGTTTCCTGGGTTGTAAGAGACCGACTTTGTGCTACAGGAAGCCACGCCTACAGATGTCACACTCGACTCTATAATCAAATTATTACCTTCCTAAAAACATCTATCTCTAATTCAAATGCTGTTGTGGTTCCATAGACGCAACATAAACGCATGTGTTTGGTTAGATAAAACATACTAAGTGTGTAATATAACGGTAATATTCACATTTGGAACAGTTCCTTTTCTTTTGGTACTTTCGGGGTAACATGTTCATTTATGTACTGTTTATAGACGGGGGTTTGTGCTGCCGTGTTAATAAGTATGATTTTCGTGTTGTTGTTGTTTTTTAAAAGTGATACAGTTGTATTTTCCTTGGCGTTAATCCTCTTGAGACATAAGAGAACACAGAGAATTATCTTTCTAAACAGATTTGAAAAAGGAATCAGTCTGGCTCTTCTCTTTTTACTGTTAGCCAATTTTATGCCTCAAACAAACGCGTGCGTTTTAAACGGTTGAAGTATTAGGTCTCTAGTATATATTACAACAGTGTTACATATGTTGCTCTGTATAAGTACCTCCTCTGGATGTTTTCATTGGGCCATGGGCACGCCCTCTTGAAAATTGATTCGAAAGCAAGTCAAGGAGGGCAAACGCGTTTCATCTGTTTTCACTCCGCCCCTCTTCTGTCACTTGAAAACACGGCCAGTTGTTACTGACCTCTGACCTCTTGTATGACTCTGAAATAGCCCCTGTGCTGAGGCGGAACACAAACCGTTGTACTGTGAGTCCCACGGGCCCAATTATATCCCGGTCTTAGCTGTGCGGGGTTATTAAATACGCATTATCGTCATACATATATGCAGGGCCGGTGTTCATGATGCCACAGCCGGGGACGAACTTATTTCCGTTGGGCCCCAGCCTTACCCTAATTAAAATTCTGACCATTTTAAAGGAAATAGTGTGTTTATGTTTTTGTACCAGGTCAGATTTTGTCCTCTGAATGCACTTTATCGTACTTTACTAAGCCATTCCAGTACTCTCAGTAGCACCTCGGTTGATGTGATGTGCCTCGGATGGTAATGAGACATATGGAAAACAGCAAAGAGTTGGCGTCACATAAAATAAGTGAATTAGCATTTTAAATAGACATTGTTTCCCGATTTGGCTCGAACATTATTCTATGACTTCCCTACCTCACCGTACAATAATGTGCAGCTGTTTGCAGATGACATTCTGATCTCTCTTTGGGAATTAGGAGGAGGCGCAGGATCAAGAATGAGTCCGTCAGAGTCCCAACATGTTAGATATATTGGGGGTAAAGTCCGACTTAGATGGTTTGGACAGAGGACATGTGTATTTGCGTGATACTCTGCAACAATTCCACAACCAAAATTCTGCTTGTATTTGTATTTCAATATGCATTAAAAACACCTAATAGCTATCATATTAGACATTAGGTTTAGGAATTTTCAGGGCATTTAAGGCTGGCCCTGTTAAAAGAGGACCGACCATGGGAATATGTTTGCTTGTGACTCTGGAATAGTGGAGCGGCATCTCAGATGGGGAGAGGGTTTTGAGATGGTTGACTCCATCCCACTCTCGGAGCCAAAGCTAGCTGGAAGAAATAGTCTCGTCGCATCAGGAAACATCCTCAATCAGCCTCACGTTCGCTAAAACCATCAAATTCAAACCAGCCAGGGGAAATGAAGCATGAAATCAAACCAGGCAACATGACCCTGGCATTAGACCCAAACAAACAGATTCTAAGCTCCTCTGACCCAAATGCCATGGAGGCAACAAAACAAATATGTGGGATTCCAGTAGAGGAATCTATTGCTGAGTGGTTGCGACTAATAAATGAGACTATGGAAAGGACTTGATTCCCGCATGTCTTCTTTGATTAGTCTAGCGGCGGTGAGGATGGACGGCCCCGGCTGATGCGGGTCATGGGACTACACCCGCTACTGGTTTTTAATTTGATTGTGTAGCAGCGTCCACTTTAGTTCAGTTTAATTTTGTCTGACTTGACATCTTACCTACGTATCGTGAGTCCGTGCGGAACAACGCAACACCTCACATCTTGCTCACAATTGTAATACTTTTCTGTGCAGCCTACTTCACCACATTTTCAGAGTATAGCTCTGTTGTTATGTTTTTTTCCTGATCATGATCAAATGTAACAAGCCTTTTAATCCTTTAAATTCAAGAAAAATATATAGCTGTCCTATATATGGCTTTCCTCAGCGTTGGCCAGTTTCATCCCACAGACCAAAACATGCAGTAGGTTCACTGGAGACCTAAAATTGGCCAGGCGTGTGAATGAGTGAGTGAATGGTTTTGTGTCTCTATATGCGGCCTTGTGATTGGCTAATAACCAGGAAGTTGTGATTATAGCATTTCCTCCCTGCTTTCATTCATCATCTATTCATCATTCAAAATAAATATACACTACTGCTTTTACAATAGTAAATGTTGTTACTAATGTCACCTAACTCATTTTTTTAAGTAATGCTTTTGCAAGTGTAGGAGTATTTAATTCAATTTGCTGGTTTAAAGAAAATGCCGACTGGAGCAAGTCATCAACCTCCTGACATTGATGTGTGATGATAAACAAACCTCACGTTTAGCACAGCTTGCGGCTGCTCCCGGCAAAGAACAAATTTGTCACGTTTTATATCTGGAACAAAATAGCTCATCACTATTTCACTCTGTTTCTGAGTGTTCAGCAGCATTCTTTGACTAAATTCCCCATCAGTGTCGAAACATCCTGTCCTGTTTTCAGTTCTCGTGGTTCTCGCCACAGTTCAGGCTGCGACATCCCATTGTATCTCTCTCTTTGCACTGTACGTGGTTTCTGTAAGGCAAAGCAGTGACCGAGTTTTTGGGGACGAACAAACCAAACTGCCGGTCAGACAAACCTTGCCATCTAGTCCAACTGCCATACGGCTGGCGTATATTGTGTTCACATCTTCACCTTGTTGGATTGGGAAAAAAAAGATCTTGAATGGCACATTTGTGCCTTTGTAAATCAACCGTTAGCCTTTGTTTGCACAGTGTAAACACTCTTTTCTCTTGGGTATTGATACACATCCTTTCAAAATAACATTATTCTGCCATCTCCCTGTCTGCAGTAATTACGGTCCTGTGCATCAAAGAGAAGTTGCTTCCACCATAGATCCTATATTCAATTTGCATATGCATCTCATGTTGAGCTTTCTGTGCCAATTTAACACTTCCACATCATTCTGGCACACGTCTTTAGCCTTAAGGTGCCCTAGAAATTCAGTCCAGGCAAGCTAAAGGTGGTTAAAATGCAAAATTGCATTGTTTCATACGGTTTTTGGAACCGCATGACAAAACTCTGCAAGCCTGGGACATTCATTAAGCATCGGAAAAAAAACTAAAAACTAAAAATTGGACTATTTGAAAATGAAAATCACAGACTTTAGATTAGCCTTGTGTCTGTGTCAACATTGGGATGTTTGGAAGGGTTTTGGTTAATAACTAAAGAAAAACACTCTCCGAACCAATGACTGGGAGCATTCATTTTCCTGGATTACACATCTAACAATCTTTATAATACACGTCAAGGTAACGGCGAACTCTGTTCGTTGTGGTCATAAACACCCCAGTAATCGTTGTTTGTTCCTGAAAAAGGCAAAAATAAATGTCATTTCAAACACACATCTCTTAAATACTATTGTTTTATACATGATCGTTTGTTTTGTCTCAAGGCTTTAATTGCTACCATTTCCTCAGTATACTTCTGGTGCGTGTGTGTTTGTGTGTGTGTGTGTGTTTCCTGAATGACTGGATGTATTCTTACTATGGAAAAATGCTAATGCTGGGACTATCAGAGTAAGATAAGAGAAAAACTAAAGAACGTATTTAAGCAAAGTGCCAAAACGATATGGCGGAGATGGTGTCGATGGTCCTCCGACTCAGCCAGAATTTCCCAATCAAAGTGTAATTGGCCTCAAATAGAGCGACACTGAAAATCCCTGCACATGCAGACATGTTTTCTTCTCCGAGATTCATTTGCACAACGTGAGTAGTGTTGTAGATGACCGAAAGGATGAGCGGTCTGAGAGCAAAAGACCGAATTGCGAATCTCCTTTGATATAAATCAGAGGCGGGGCTAAAAGAGATATGATTAGACAAAAACGTCAGCTTTGGAAGGTAAATAAATCCCAGCTTAGGGGGAAGAATTCCCTCTGTGAACTTCTGCGGTTGATATCTTTTGTGCCGCTTGGGAATACCTCATGATGTCATCAGCGTTATCTAAGATGTGACTATATGCCTTCGGGCGTCTGACGGGCTAACCGGATGCACAGAGCACAAAAGACACAAGGCCATTTCTAAAGGGAGCTGCCACAAAGTTCACGCTCGCGGTCGACGGCGAGTCTGCATTACTTAAATGAGGTGTCACTTTCTTTTAAAAGAAAGGGAGGAAACTCCCGTGCCAACGATGCACTACTTTCCACATCTTTGATTGAAATGACAGGGTGAGACGTCCGCTAGCAGCCGCCGATGGGGTGGTGCTGCGTATTCCATAACTATTTCTGTAACTCCTGGCTGGTAAAAAGCGCAGCCCCCTGGACCAATCATGACTCCGTCATGCTCTGGCGAGTCCCCCCCGCCCCCCATCCGCGCCTCCTTGTCCTTCAGGAAATCACTGTATCTCCAAAGAACAAAGTGGAAAGCCCTCTTGAGTGAGGGATTATAGGATTCAAGCTTGACTTATTAGCATCAGTCGCTCAGATCAACCAAAACTGACGTCAGAGAGCCGAGCACTATGTAAAGCCCTCTTCCTCCCCCGCCATATATATCATCTTCTCGATGTTCTGCGGCGTTTTCCCCTCGATGTTATAACGTATGGAACTTATCGCTTCGTTTATGAACATCGTGATGTGTTTTCCCTGAGACCCAAAATAAATAATATGTAAACTGACTTGGTGACTGTGGCCTTGCTCTTCAAAAGTGAAATTCAGAGGACCTCAAATTTTTCTCCGACCATTCTTCACAACGTACTTGTTTATCTTACGTGGCAAATTGCTTCCGGAGACGATCCTGTATCGGGAAAAGGTGTTTGTGCCACTGGCCTCCAGGATTATGCAGATTAGTTGAAGTTGAACAATATACATATATGTATTGAAAATGAAGCTGAACCTTCATATGGAAAACACACAAAATATTTGTGAAGTGGCCCTCATGGACTTGTGCACATATGCAATACTTGATTTCGATGTGGGAGAAATACCCATCAAGGAGGATCCTTTAAGTCTTCAGTCTTTTATATATCTTTTATTTACAGAATCTGATCTTCAACCTCAAACATTTTTTTCCTTTGGACTATTCTCTTCAGGGGTCACCTCAGCCAATCATCTGCCTCTATCTAACCCATCTCTGCTGATTCCTCTCATCTCACACAAACTAACCTCCTGTCCTCTTTCACTCCATCCACAAATCTCCTCCCCGGTCTTCCTTTAGACCTCCTGCCTGGTAGTTCCTCAACCTCAGCATCTTTCTGTCCTGATATTCACATACTCACCATCCCTCCTCTGTATATGACCAAACCATGTCAATCTGACTGTATCTCTAAAACATCTAATGTGTCAGCAGCACTCAAGAAGTTTCACAGTTTTATTCTGACAGGTGGCTTTTCTATGTGGACTTTGCATGTGCTTCTGCCATCTCTGTTTTTTTTTTTTTTGGATTCTTCTGTTTCCTCCGAATTTCCAAAAATGTGCAGTGGGCCAATAGGAGACCCTGAATTACCCAGACGTGTGAATGAGGGAGTGAATGGTTGAATGTCTCTTTATATGGACTTGTGATAGACTGGCAACCTGTCCATTGTGAGCCCTGCCTCTTGCCCTGATCAGAGCTGGGATAGGCTCCAGCACCCCTATGACCCTGGATATGGGTTATAAATAATGAATAAAAATAAATAAATAAACAAAATAAAATAAAATAAAATAAAATAAAATACAATAGAATAAAATAAAATAAAATAAAATATGTTGGTCAGAAGGGGGACCAGCCCACTGCAGCCCTGAGTGTAGGATAAGCAACATGAATAATGAAAAAATGATTGAATGAACGACAATCTAACATGTGCTGTCTCTCCGATGTACTCATTCCTGATCTTATCTGTCCTCGTCCCTCCCAAAGAGAGCCCACACTCACCGTGTCAAAATAATTGAAGACAGAAGTAATTTACAAACTCGGCTCCCTGTACACGCAAATGAGCCGAAATTAGTAAGAAACAGGGTTTCACAATCGATGCCTCGTCTGAAAAAAGAGATAATGTCCCGCCCATGCTGCATTGTCCTCTTCAAGCTTTGTGGAATACTCCAGTGAACCTTATTTCCCTGCAGTGTTTGTGTGAGTCTGTGTGTGTGTGTGTGTGTGTGTGTGTGTGTGTGTGAGTGAGTGGGTATTCTATGGTGTACACCGGCTTCGCCACCTCCTCTGTGAGTAGAACATTAACCACTTAAGATGAAACACTTTCTTTTCTTTTCAGCTGTCAAGTGGCATCTGTGGTGCAGTGTAAATGTTTTTCATTTAATAAGCACCACCACAAAAAAAATGATTTTTCCTTAATTTTTCATTCTATCACAGAAAAATACACTCACTGTGTCCATAGTATGGACAATGTTGTCCGAGGCAACTGTTGGGTGAAATTTACATAGCCTCACAATAAGTGAGGATTTGCATTCTCTGGGCCACTGAGGATGTAAAAAAAAACTCGAGGTTACATCATGTGAACTCCTTCGTATGAAGTTAAGTAATTCCAGGCTAATGTTCCCGAAGATTAAATACCCCAAGTTTCGCCCACGTGCAACTTCTTCATTCATATATCCAGCCACCCTACTGAGCAGAACGACGCAATGGGAATCCATAAAGCATTTTGGTAGCATAAATGTGCCTCTCTTTTCATTTATTTGAGATGGAGGCTCTCACGGTTTCCATGCCAAAGCTGTCGAAGTGCGTTAATGATCATTATCTCAAAATGGCTTAAATGCTTAGCCGGAGCAGTTAAGCGCTCGAAACACAGTCATGCACATGCACACAAACACAGAGGTCGAGGCGTTCTCGGCAGCGGGGCGGAAAACAACCCCCCACCCCCCCACCCACCCCCGGGGCCTCGGCCTTGGGTTCAGCCATCCAAAGTGTGGCGGGCAGACTGGGTTTCACACTCCTCTGCTGGGCAACAATGAACCTTCGCTGAACTTATCTGCGGCCGAGGCCGAGCTGCAACTGATTGCCTGATCCCTCCGCCGCCGGGTTTGGTGGCGGCGGCGGCGGCGACGGCTGCAACACTCGTATCTACTTTGGCAGCGGGAAGTAAGAGCGACATCTGCTGGAGCCTGCGGGAAACATTGCCTTAGCTTGTTTTGCATTGTGCGATTCAAAAGTTAAAAATAAATGAATATGAGACTAGGAAGAAAATAGTTGCACTGTTAACATTTTGAGATTGCCGGGAAGCAGAACCCTCCCAACAGGTGGCGGCTCCTGACAAAATTATCTGGGGGGGGGGGGGACGACTTTTGCAATGGTCACCAAGGTGACCTATTAAAATAATAGGTGACAATCATAATTTACGTTTGTCATGTAAAAATTACATAGCAATACAACATGTAACTGATGGGAAGCCAGAAAAACACTAAAGTTCCCTCTAGCTACATAAGCTACAAGCAAGTTACATCTTGGTAGATCACTAAAGTCCCTTGTTTTTGCAGGGGGTCACATTCAAGAACCAGCCGCAATCAATGAAAATCCACAAGCAGCGACCATATTTCAACTTTTGTTATGTATATATTTTAAAGCTTTATGACCCCCTTGTTAACCTTTCCCATACTCTTATAAGCGCTTTCTACAGAATTCACACAAACACAACGCTGCAAAAAGTAACACTATGAGTAGCGATCACATGTGAAATGGAAAGGACAAGACGCTGAATGCATTCGGTGTGCAGGAGATGTAGAGAATGACGCTATTGTCGCTAAGCTAATCAGAGCCCATGATACAGAACATCATACTCTGGTTGATCAGCACCCTAAAAAATACTCATTTTGCCATAAAAATAATTGAAGTAATAAATGTATAAAATATATTGATACCACACAGCCGCGGAATTTTCCACGATATAAAATCACCACGCAATATGGCAAGGAACTACTGTAGATTGAAGCGATGCCCTTCCTTAGCCTGAGCATGTCACATGATGACGAAAGTACGAATGTGCAAGCCCTCCTGTAACCTCTAGGGAATGCACTGAAGCGCCTGTTTTTTTGGAGAAAAAAAATGCAAGAACTCAGGTCGATTTCAATCAGACAGAAAATCACAAAAAGGGACAAAGAGCAGCACTGCAGAGGCAGCAACAATGGTCAGAATCACTGTAACGGGGGTAAAATTTTAAAAATTCCCTCCTTATAAGCGCTCTGATGGGGCATTGCCCAGATCACCCTTATGAACCCTCCTGGTCCTGAATAAAATGAAAGCACATGCAATTCTGTTAAAAGAAGGATCTAAAAAACAACAACAGCAACAACAAAGGTTCGTATTTTCATCCCATCTCTGCCAGCACAACGCACATTTCCACCTGGAGTCTTTAAGGAAGCTGATGGAGGGACTGAATGGCGTCTTGACTACAATCCTTCACGGCACACTAACTAATCCCTCTTCTTCTCTCCTCTCCCGTGCTCCCTGGTATGGACTGTTATGACTGAAATCTTACCAATGCGCAAGGAAAAAAAAAAAAAAAATCAATCGCCAAGTGTAACTACATCCTCAGAGACGGTTGTATATCCCGACCATTATTTGGATCCTTTATTCAGTAACTACGCAATAATTCATTCGGGGAGAATTTAGAAATGGTTGTATTGACACAGTTTTACGGTTACAGCGCATAAACAATCAAAAGTAATAAAAAATAAAGAAAGAAAAAAAAAAGATACATATAAATTTCCTTCACTGTTATGGAACTGAACTTTTTGTAGTTTTATTTTTTTTTCAGTTCCCGTTTTTTTCTTTGCATAAGTAGTCGTCCCAGTAGGCCAGCATGTCAAGGTTGGTGTTGAAGGTCCCTGGTTCATTTCTGAGGGGGAACTTTCCAAATTGAGTTTGCATGTTCCCCCTTGTCTGAGTGTGTTTCCTCTGGGTTCTCCGATTTCCTTCCGCAGTCCAAAAAACATGCAGTAGGTTCACCGGAGACCCTAAATTGCCCGGATGTATGAATGAGAGGGCGAATGGTTGTTTTGTCTGTATGCGATCGACAGGCGACCGCACCAGAATGCAATAGGCTCCAGCCCCCTCCGTGACCCTGAATGCTGGTCAAGCAGTATACATGAATAAATGGATGAATGAATAGTCATCCAGGTCGAAACGCTCTCTGCTAACATCAGGTCTGGAGTGGCCTGAAGTCCATTTCTGGACACGGTGAACCTGACCCCCAAGCTGTGGGGGATCAAGGGTGGATTTGATTAACTGCCAAGGCGGACAACATCCTCATCTCCCCTCCTTCACGATGCTCTGAGAGCCTGAGAGCACTGTGTGGAGCATTTTTAATGTTTTTTTTTCCCCGGTGCCTTCAACGCCATATCTCCCCACGTGTCACCTGCAGAAGCCACATGAATGCTCCGCCGATGTTGGCCTCAAGACACATGAGAACGACGAAGAATACCGAGGATCGCTACAGGACTTGGCGCCAGAGGAAGCATCTTCAGATCACGATAGAAAAGGGATCAGAGCCTCTTCATCTACAAAGCACACTCAGATCTTTAGGAGAGCCGGGAGTTTTCCTCAAAGTGGTATCATTACACAACGGTGGCCATTATTCATGTTCATGTAATTTTCCATGTTATTACAATCTGATAAATTATACTTTTTTGTTGTAATACTATGCAATCTATACATGTAACATGTGTCGATAACAACTACCACCACTGAAGAACCGAAGAAGTCTCTGGGATGAGGGGTGAAACATCTTCAAATGAAGAAATTCAAGTCCGGTTGCCACGACAAGAAGATTTTCACAAGAATTCTCCACTAATGAATGCAAACCTCCACAAACTACCACCACTGTTTTTCAATTGTTGACCATGTCTTCCTGTCCTCATACTAGAAAAACTCCTTTTATTTTGGTGGTATCAATCATTTGCACCCAAAGATGAGAAAAAGACTAAGAGTTATGTTTGAACATTTTTTTAAGTATGCTGTATACATAAAATAGGGTCTGGTCACCTAGGGTGTGAATACAACAGACTGGGAGCTTTTTAGATTTTTTTAAGGGCCCTTGTGCTAATATAGAAGGAGCCGCCCCTCAGACCCTGGGCTGTAGCTGAGTCCAAAGTTCAGCAGCCTCATCAATCGATTAATTATAGTCCATTTCTGGCATCAATGTTGCCGTTGCTGGTATATATTTTCATATTTTAGACATGTATATGTATATGTATATGTATATGTATATGTATATGTATATGTATATGTATATGTATATGTATATGTATATGTACATGTACGGCTTATACAAATAACAGATAAACCAACAAACGTAACATATTGATACAAATATATGTATATATATGATATTTTTTTTCAACAGGGGTTGTTGTACCTCACACACGCATGCGCACACACGCACAAAGCCCCGCTGTGAGTCAATTGGTATTAACGCAGATTTAGCACCGGGAAGCAGGTTAATGATATTTTCTCTCTGACAAATAGGTCATGCTGTTGACCGTTTCAGGTCACATTTACATTTACTTGTATTTTTTGAAAGACTCTTTATCTTATCAGTGAATCAATACAAATTCGAAAAAAAAAATTCTTGTCAAATTATACAATTTAATACCTTGATGTTGAAATTCTCATTGTTATTGAGCTGTTTTGAAATTTATTCAGGTTTCCGTCCCAGTTTGCACTGATCTGTCTTTAAACAGCTTTGATGCCTCTGCAAATTAATATTATTAATACATACCATTCAGTTTGATCAAATATTTGCGACCTTCATCAGCCTTTTTACTGTCCTCCAAGCTTGTTCATTTGTATTGGATTTAATCCATTTAAACAGCCCATGAATAAATACAGTTCTGTTCTGAAACTAAAACATGTGGGGTAGACATCACTTAAGGGAATAAGATTGAAAAAATCTTCAGTCTGTTTAAAATGGAGAGTAAACAGGCCCCCAAATCAAAAAAAAAAATCACTCAGCAGTATATCCAAATTGAGACAAACCAAGCCTTTATGAAAACGTTCATAACTAATCACAGATGCAATGTGAGCAAGTAGAATTGCATGCTGGATGGATTTGGAAAGTTGAAAATTGAATTGATTCTTGTCATCTTACACAAACCAAATGTTACCTAAAAAAATCTCAATGAAAATAACTCCATTCTTTAAATGAATTTATTGTGTTACAGGTGCAAAGTGGATAGGGTCTTTCCTGTTTCTTAAGTGGGCATCTTATTAATTTATGATGACACTTATTGCTGAAATAGCAGCCAGACCCCTCCGCCCTCCATCATGTAACTGTAGGAGTTCTCCATAAAACATTTAATGTCCTGTCCAGATTGTTTAAGAATGTTGGACAGGAGCTCAGTGATCCATGTATTTTTTTGTTGTTGGTTTTTTTTTTCTCCCCCCACAGCCTGCAACTATCTGTACTGTCCAGATCACATCCTAAACCAATGTGTTTCATTAGAGCCGGCTGCCTGTGGAGGATTAAGTCTATAAATCACAGCTAAGTTACTTATTGAAATCAGCAGTGGCTTGTGCAGCCAGATACCCCCCTTCCCCTCAATGCGGCGCAAATCTGAATCGACCGATTGCTGACGTGAGTGGTGGCAAGATTTTGTTATCCGCCATAGAACAGACGTGCTCTACTGAAAACCATTTGTGAGGGGATATATGTGTGTGTGTGTGTGTAGTAGCTAGTGCTTGGCTAACCATGGCTACAGAGATCTGTTTACACATCATTGGACCTAATCTATGTTTTGGCTGACAGAGGGACAAAAAAGAAATCCCACAAGAAAAAAGTAAATTGTGATGTATTAGAATTTGTGTGTGTGTGTCCGTGGACACATGACCCTGAATCATTGGTTTGTGCTGGTAGGATTAATAAAATCGTTGATTCGTTATGTGTCTGTGAAGGTTCTCAGTCATCCAGGTCATGGTCAACTCTTGTCAAAATCGTGACATCTGGACTTGAATTTCTTCATTTGAAGACTTTTCATCCCTCATCCGAGAGGGTTCTTCAGTTCTAATGACCTGTGGGGAGTTTCCGAATGTAACTGGGTTTTTTGCGGGTCTAGGTTACGGTGGCTTGTTATGTAAATGGGAGTGTAGATCGGCAGAAACTAGGTCTGTGGGGGTTGTTATGCTAATGGTGATGTTGTTCGTTGGGACAAAAGAGCAACTTCTGTGGGATTACCCGGATTGGAATGTGAAAAGGTAAAGCCAGACAAAGGAGCGAAACCTGTTGGATCACATGAATCGAGGCTCACGCGGAAGTTACCGGGAGCCGGGTCTGGTGGTGGATCTTTCCTGGTTGTTTGGAGGGTGCAGATGGGCAAATCTGTCTTGGTATTGATCCCAGTACGGCATTTGTGAAAGGTTGTGTCTGCGGCCCCTCTGATAACTCCTCTCTCGAACCATCTGCCTTCTCCGGCCAGAATACTGACATCGCTGTCTTTTTCTTCCAATTCCATTTAATTTTCTTTATCGTACTTCATTATGTCAGGGGTAGATGTTTCCAGAAGTAAAGGAAAATCTACAGTCATTTTGGTTAAAGATAAACTAGCATATTAAAATAAACACTAGAAAAATCATGAATACACACAAGAATGACGCGCATGATAAGCGTGCAAGTTTTAGTTACCATGGAAAATACGTCACAGAGTTAAGTCTATTTAACTAAGGATCCACTCATAAGACCAAATAAAGCAAAGTGCAAAATGCAGGTCTAACCAGTCCAACTTTATTAAAGTGAATAAATACTGCAATCTAACTTTAACTACTAAAAAAAATTGACAAACAAATAGATGAAAGCCCTCTAACCCAATTTTATTGCTCTAAAGGATGATAAAAGGCATAAGGAATGAGCAAAAAACAAACCAAAATAATTAAATACATGAATTCACCCCTCAAGGCTGTATGATAATACCCAAAATAGATGTCTACAGTTTTTTTGAGAAAATGTGTTGTGAAATCCATCTGGTTAAAAATGTTTTATTACCATTAAAAAGCAATGACTTTTTTTAAAAAAGCAGATGGGATAAACCCTCTAGGCAACAGAACAGGGACAAAAAGTCCTCCCTTATCCCCGAAAACAATCGGACACAACTGCTGCCAACCTGATATCGATCAAACCAGTCAATAATGTGATCAAGCGGAAACGCTGAAGATTTCTGATATAGTTTTTATCAAAGTTTGCGGCAGAGAAATTCGGCCTCATGCTACCAGAAGTGACCTAAATACCCGACCCCAGCGAGATCTTTGCCACAGATAGGGAGAGGCTGGTGGGTCGAGGGGAGGACGAAACCGTTTAAAATATGAAATAAATACAAATTAGCAATCCTTGTTTGGATAAAATGGCTACTGGATACTAACCTTTGCTTATTAACTACTTTTGACTTTCAAGGGTTGTTTTTCAACCTGTTTTAAGGATGATTTTTGGGATGACCTCACAAATTCTGCAGCCTGTAAAGTTAATTTCGGCGATTTTTGCAAGTCGCCATCCTGATTCGGTTGACTCCCGGTTCTCCAGTGAGCGTTCATAAGGGCCCGCAGACCAAACACTGGCCCTGGCGCTGCTGGCTTGACCTGCACACAGCTTAAATGCATCATGGCACAACCAGAGACGGCAGAGGCTGTGAGAAATACAGATGACGCGCGATTTCTCAGCAAGGCAAACACAGCCTTGTGACACTTGCTTTGGATAAAAAGCATCTACTAAATGAAAATTTGACACTGAAGTGTTGTAAATCAACTGTCCAAGTCCTTTTTTATCCACGACCAGCAGAAGCGGTGATTGTGGTTACAAACATGCCTCAGAGAATGCCCCGAAGGCATCATGGTCTCCCATCATTTTTCTTCCCCCCCCCCGACTCAGAACCTTTCGTCCAGTCCTCGTACTTTTCTTACCCCCTTTATGAGTAACTGTCTGCGTCTGGCTCAGCGAGGTGAGGCTGTTGGATATCAGGCTGAACGGGGTGGCGGGGGCGGGTTAGACAGATCTGCCGATTGAAATGACACTGAGCCTGACAGGGTCATCTGTCTACCTACTACGGGAAAAGAGTGAAAAAAAAATAGACACCACAAAATGGCAAAATAGTATTGTAGAAATATAAGTTTCATCTCAAAAATGTCATTACCGCAATAGGTGTCAACACCCATGGCTTTTATCCAAGATTCAATTTAACATTGACAGTCTGAAATAACAAATGATCTAAAGCCATAAAACTATATACTTAACATACTTTTGTATGTGCACCTGAATTCTATCTATCTATCTATTTATCTATCTATCTATCTATCTATCTATCTATCTATCTATCTATCTATCTATCTATCTATCTATCTATCTATCTATCTATCTATCTATCTATCTATCTATCTATCTATCTATCTATCTATCTATATATCTATATCTACACACACACACAGAATATATATACATGTATATATCCATTTTGTTTAAATGTCGAATTTTTAGCCATTATTACAATTCTGCTATTCAATACCTGCTTTATCATGCATTTGTGAACATGTCGTGGGATGAAGCAACCCAAGTGCTTAACCGCACAGCACTCGCAGTACAAATAGACCATCGTGCAACTGGTTAAAGGTTGAACTTGAGTCAGTGGTTGAACAATGAAAATATCAGCGAGGCTGGATGGAGCCGAAGTGCAGGGAAAAATTCAAAACGTGTTTCGGTAAGAATCACTGACCTCGGGCGGAACGGCAACGAGAATAACCGAGCGAACGCACCTCCAACCTCCAGTTTGCAAAAAAAAAGGCCCTCTCCACGCTGCATGAAGCCCGGTACAATTAGCTGGCTGACGTTCAAAGGATCTTTTTAAGAATAATGGGAAAAGCTTGAGTGTTTCCTCAGATTTCTTCCTCTTACTTTACATTTTGCGGCATCATTTTTCCGGCGCAGTCGTCAGGAGCCGGGAAGAGGTCCCCGTGTTATGAATTCTAAGCTTGCGGCACCTGATTTTATATTCTTTCAAGATGCCTTTGAAAATATAATTTAGCATTATTATATTGTAAACCTGAGAGAGGTGAATAATAGTAAAATACTCTTGGCTCTTATCCGCAATCTATTTATGAAAAGCGCATAATAAGAGTGGCGGCGAGCAGTTTCCGTCAGATTCAGGTGTTGACATTTCTCCTGGACGTTTGGGTTTCTCAATGCAATGTGCTTATTTTAAAACGTTTTTTTTTTTTCTGTGTGTTTTCATACCTTCCATTATTTATAATATTTAGGGGAGATTTTGTCACTTTCTAAATTTTAGATTTTTATTTTGAACATGTTAGATCATTTACAGAATTCCCAATTCATTTTTTTTCACGTGTACATTTACTTCTCGCATGTTCAAAATGGAGTGAGAAGAAGAATACATTTATATATGGCTAGCCCATTACATGACTCAGTTCCAAAAATTTACATTTTTGTACACTTTCAAAACATAATTTTGTTGTTCTATTATGTTCGCAAAAGAAGCAAACTTAAGCCATTAAAAAACAGAAAACAAAGCAACAATATCTGTTTCTTTTAACATTAATGTTGCAGTCCTGGATGAAACAGCTGCTTTTAATCCTTAGATGTCTTTAAAATATGTGTTTTGTATTTGTTTTTACTTTTTAATCTAGCCTCTGAATACTTTTCAGAGATGTTCTTAACGCGTAGCATTTTGAAAGTATTTCCCCTGCAAAATAATATCCCCCTCCTCTCTCTGCAAGCAATTTATTCATATTATTTGAAAATGATTTCTTTGTGTATTATTTGTGCCTTTCCTATTAATCTTTGTCTTGGTCTATTTCCACAGATCCCCGTTTTCATTTCCAAGACGCTTTTCCCCTCTCTTCTACCAAACAATAACGGTTTAGTTACCTTTTATTTTCTTTTATTTGGCCCTGTTGCAGTTTATCAAATTAAGATTTGATCCCGTCTGATGCCGTTGCTGCCGGTCGGGTTCTCATTCTTCCCCGTGAAGGATTTTTCATCCTACAGAGGGTGAGCGGGTCTTGACAGGTCAGCCAACAGCTTCTGCTTGGGTGTCAAAAAGGCAGCGCCTCATCATAAAGCATCCCGCCGGTGGACGGGGTCTGCTGAGCTGGCAGCCGCGTTGACCTCCGCTTTCTACCTGTTGTGCCCTTTCATTAGTCGACCCGGCCTTGGCGTGACGGCTGAACCGTACGAACGCTCAAACGCCCCTTTACAATTTTCTTCATCTTGAATCCATGCGAATAAATGACAAAAACTCAAAAACACAGACTTTACAGCGGGTTTTTTTTTTTTCCTCACGATTTCCCCCGGCTTTATTTCACAGGTTTTTCAGGGGGGTTGTGGCTTGATCTACTGCAGCAGATTCGGCAAGCGTCCATCATTATTATTCGCTTATCAATATTAAAGCTATTAATGTATAATTTCAGCTATTACCAAGTAAGAGATCACTTGTACTTGCACATCCTTGCTTTCTATCTCTGCCCTTCTCTCTCGCTCTCTCTTTCCAACCCAACCTGTCGAAAGTGAAAGCCGCCCTCATGGATCTAAACAAGGTTTCTGCACTGTTATAAGGTTTGTGCTTTCTCGCCGCTGTGGCCAAGCACTTATTCATAGGAGAATGTTGCATGGCTATATCACTATCCATTTGTAAAAATAGTAACCTCTCAAGAGCAAAGTACACATAATAATATAAAAACAGTATTTTTATATAATATCATAATTATTATCTAATAATAATGGTGGCAAAGCTGCAATTCAAGGCGATTTGTGGAGTTTTGAAACTGCTTCAAATCATTTTCTTTTCTCTATTCAGTAAAATAATTTGCAAAAGTCAATCTCTTAGCCCCTCCTTCCCCCCTTATCCCACGAACCCACGTCACAGTTACATCGGTTTGATATTACAAATCAAGCATTAATCTTTGTACAACAACTTGGTGCAGCAGCACTAACTGATTTCCACATGGTGTAAGCTTTTTGATGAAAATGTCCTGCTTAAAAGCTTGAGATTAAAAGATTCATCTGCAATTGGTGCACTCAAAACAACTTGCAAGAAATTTCAAAGACTATGGAGCAGAACAGAAAGTATCCTGAGGTGATCAGCGCAAATAGCTGCAAAATGCGCAAATATTCATGAATATAAATTGAAGGCCGTCATTTATTATTATCACCTTTTCTTTTTGGTGAAATTCAATATTATCTTATATGGATTGTCCGACAAGCCATCCTTCCTCATCTTTCAGTGGCAGGTGCTGGGAACCCGGTGAATAGCGTTCAAAATCCCCTAGAATGAATGAAAAGCCTTTTTTTTTCCAAGGTTCATTTGCTTTTTTTTTTTTGTTGATACAAAATTCATTTTCTCCCCACATGTTAGTTTTGACTTCAACTAAAAAACTTCAGCTGCTTACACTTTGTTTTGATAATTACGCCAAAACAAGTGAACGAGTTCCTTTCGGTTTGAAAAAGTGACACATCTGAGCCGACCAAGAACAGGCTTTTATCGGTTTTTCGCTTTTAATAGCCTCAATATCAACACCATTCAGTCATCGCAAGATGAATCACTCGGAGGCTTCTCACAACGGGAAGAAGGTCTCCCACCCCCCTCTACCCCCGAGAGCCGTCGTTAATCTACACCTTTGTCGTCCTTTATGACCAAGGCTGACGTCAAAGCCTCTGTTTCCCAAGGATCGGCTCCGGCTCGCATGCGGGATTCACGCCGGCTTCCTGTCCGGGTTAAAATAACCATCCTCCGTTTCAGAAAGACGACAATCATTGAACCGCAGCATGTGCCCGGGTCACCGGCCCCCTCCGCCAGAACAACCGGCTGTAAATATCGCGGCTGTTGCTGAGGTGCGTCTTGGTCTCAGTGGGAAAGGAAATGCATTGTGTGTGTTTGTGGCGCAGGTGGAGGGGGAGGGGGGGTCCATGTGACTCACAGCAGGTAGAAAGCTAAAGGATTAAGGGTCACATGTACTTTGTGCCCACAGAAAGACAGGCAGGTGTGTATTTGACGGCGCTCTTTCGGGTGTTGTATCAACTTTACATCTGATAAATCATCACCTTTCCCTTCCAGCGTCCACCGGTTCTCCCTCTCGTCGCTCGTCTCTGTCCATCCCTCCTTCTAAAAAAAAAAAAAAAAAAAAAAATGCTTCATCATCCATCTTCTTTCTTTTGCAGGAAAAAAAAAAAGTTTTTTTCTCCACTGCTGCCCCGGTGGTTCATATCTGTCTTGGTTCAACGGAGCATCGCTTTACAGGCCCCTCGACAGATTGGGGAACGCCGCGAACCGCTTGCTACGCTTTTAGTGTTTTTTAAATGACGTCTCGTTGCAGAGTTAATGGCGGCGGAGGGAAACGGCCGAGCGCTGAACGCCGTTCAAGCTCGTTCAAGACGGCCCGCATTTCGGAGAACTAGTCGTGATGTGTCGCTCCAGCGGAAATGACAGCCGCTCAAGGGGGACTCCATTGCTGTGTGTTTTGAAGGTTTGAGCGCAGCCTTTATTTATTTCTCTCTTTCCTCCCAATCGTTTACTCTCGTTGCATCGGGCGGGAGGATCAGCGTGAATACTTTGCAGTCAGCTGGTGGTCTTTTGTTAATGGCATCAGCTTAAAAGAACAAAAAAGCGGCCCCATTGATCAATGTGACTGTGTGTGTTGGCCAGACCCCCCCCTGACCTCCCGCCCGTCACCCATGGTACAATTCTTTGAGACAAAGTATGGACAACGCTGTCCCCGCATTGTGTTTTCATTTATCTATTTATTTATTATTTTTGTTTGACTTTCAGGTCGGCGTGTTGGTTGAAGAGTTTGTCCGAGAAATATTTGCGGGCGGGGAGCGCGGGCGCAGTCATCAATGCCGCTCATTGGCTTTTTTTTTTTTTCGCGAGCCACAATGGGGCCTCTGATTGATTGCTGACAGTGTGACACGGCAGCCCCCCCCCCCCCATTCCTCCCAGACATGTTGAACTATGAGCAATAGTGGGCGATAAACCCCATGTAATCCACACACACACACACACACACTCACACGCACACACACTTTGTATATAAGCATACAATAGAAACACGTCTCTGTAATGAAGACAGCCCTCTGACAGTAATGAACGACATCTAGTCCTTTATGGGGAGGAGATTGGGCCCTGCTCAGACAAAACAATTAATATTCATGCATGGCTGGCAATTGAATAATAGCTGAGATTCTCACTGGAGCCCCGGTAGGTTTCTATGATAAAGGATTTGGAGCAGTGGAGGTTTTTTTTTTCTGGGTGAGCTGATTTTGGAGCACAACTTGGCTTTTCGCAGGGCGGCGAGGCTAAGCCGGGCTGGCGCGATCCGGTCCCGATTTCAGGAAACGCTTATCGGGAGTAAAGTCGCCGCCCGTTTGTGTGAACAACATAAGCGCTCTGTTTGGCTTTTGCTCCGTTTTTTAGGGGACAGATTGCAGCCTGCAGCCACCAGGTTAGAGTGGATTCTTTTAGCTTTGGACTCGGTGGCACCGTAGCTTATTAATCAGCGGAGTGGTCTGCTCCCTGCGATAAGCCTGTGTATTGTGTGCACGTGTGTGTGTGTGTGTGTGTGTTGTTCACACACATCTGTACTACCACTAGCCAGGATGTGGAAGCTCGGGGCAGGCTAATACCAACACATGTACGGTCTTACACTTGTGAAAAGAAAAAGTGCATGTTCAAAGTCATAAGCGTCCAACTGCAAGGTGGTTTCTCCCTCTCCTTTTTCAGCCTCCTCCTTTTTTGCCCATCTGGACATATTCATTTATTCAGCCCTGTGTCTCTGCAGACCTGGGTGTGTGTGTGTGTGTGTGTGTGTGTGTGTATGGGGGTGGGGGTCCCCAAACTGGCACAAACATCTGATGTTGGCGTCCACTTGTTCGTGTGACTACCTCTGCACACTCACATTCTCTACACACTTGCGATTTGTGCCCGCGCATCTGCACAATCACGCATGTTCGCCATCTGGGGAGCTTAGCCGAGCATGTACAAATCAATGGTCGTGTATCAAGGCCCTTTTTATGAGACACTTAACAATAAAAAAGCAATAAGCTATGACATGGATAATCCGTTGGGGCATCACAGGCATCGCAAAGCAATTATAACAGCTCCGCTCCTCTCCGTTAAGATTTACCGACAACCTCCGGTCTTCGAAAGAGCCCTGTGATACCGACAGCGTTTCCGGCGAGTCGAAGAAGATTCATCGAAATGCTACCACTGCTACCTCTTCATATCCATTTTCAGCGTTTTAACAGATATTGAGCTGAGGTGATATCCTCAATAAATGGAGTGACTTTGTCCCTCCCGAGAGACTGGAGTGCATTATGCACGGCTGAGGGTATGTGGGTGTTTTTTTTAAATGGTCACATAGCAACATACCACTCCACATAGTCCATATATAGGACTATAGAGCATATGTATATATATTTCATATATTTATACATATACAGCATAATGATACTTATATATACATACATACATATATACATATATATATATATATATATATATTCAGTGTGATTGCATGATTGCTTGTGGGTTGATCATTTTGTTTGTTGATTTACCTTCCTGTCGATCATAGCGCCAGATTATTCATGGGCCGAACCTGCAGGGAATTACTATGAGGAAGGCATAATTATACATCAACTTATATTGGTCTTGTGTGGGCCACCCGGATGAAATATTCACACAAGAGCCACAAAAACTCACTTTAGATTCAGAGTTTTTGATTGGAGAATGTCTGCTTGGTCATCTGTTACCATTACAACATGTTGCTCGTAATACAGTGGCGGGCAGCATTTGGATTTCAGATAATATGCTTGTTAATTTCCCTCATTTAGTGAAAATGCCATATTGAACTTGGATATTAACCAGTACAATTTAAGCCGAGGTTTATGTCGCATGATGTCATAAACCATGTTTTCATCCATATATCTGGAAGTCCTGGGCTGGTAACAACTGTTGAGTAAGAAATGTTGCGCAATGTTTTAGCAATAAGGTAATTGTTAAAGTAACATCAGTAGGGGTAATGATGCACTGAGTCCAATATTGGAAGTTTGACTTGACCTTCACTTGTCATTATTGCTATTATCATCCATCCATTATCTCCTGCTTTTCCTGCAGTCAGGGTCGCAGTGGATCCTGGATGCGCGGTACACCGTGGACCAGCTACCGGTCGATCACTTGGCCACATATAGAGATAAACAACCATTCACTCTGTCTTTCACACATCTGGGCATTTTTTTTACTATTTATTTAAGAACATAAGAGCATAAGATAAACTTTACTGATCCCCACTGGGGAAATTCTTTTGTCACAGCAACGTAACAATTATAGTATCAATAAATATGACAATTAGATGATTGCAAAAGACATCCACAAATGAATAGACAGCAGAGAGAACAACAACAACATCAAGAATAAGAATGGAAAACAAAATGAAAAAAAAAACTGAAAAAAAAAACAGCATTTTCAATTAACCTCCTGCATGTTTTTGGACTGTGGGAGAAAACTGGAGAGCCTGGGGCAACGCAGACACGTGAAGATCGTGCAAACTCCATACAAGAAGGCCTCGTGGGAATCAAACAAGGGTCCTTCGTCCCCTGAGGCGGGCGTGCCAACCACTGCACCGCTGTGCTGCCCCTATTATTAGTATTTTTCTTGTGATATATCATCATCATCATCATCCCCATCATCAAGGTAAACGGCATTGCTTTCACACCTTGTGATTTCAAAACACTTTACCCCAAATGGCATTCACCCTTTCAGACAGAGGTGCCATTCAAGGTGCTGACCAAGGCTTTGGTAGCAGCCGGGGGTCCAGAGTTTTGGCCAAGACCATTCGGCATGCAGACAGGAGGAGCTGTCATTTTGAACGAGCAACTTTCTGAATGGAGGGATGACATTTTAACAAATTGAGCCACAGCTGCCCAATCATAATACTTGGAAGATAAGATAAATAAGACTTTGACTATCTCATGGAAGGGAAATTCAATTGTCACAGCGGCATTACAAAAATTGCAAATAGGAGTAATAAAAAATAAAATAAATAAAATGAATAAAATAATTAAATAAATAAATGTATGTATATATATATATATATATATGTGTATGTCTGTGTATGTGTATGTGTGTGTGCGTGTGTGTGTTTGTGTGTGTGTGTGTGTGTGTGTGTGTGTGTGTGTGTGTGTGTGCTTTTTTAAACAACAGAAAAAAAAAGATATGAGAGAATCAAACTAAATTCCCTTCAAAAACTAACAATTCTAGTATTACCAATTGTGGTAATAATAATAATAATAATAATAATTAGTGTATGACTCCTACTACAGCTACTACTTATAACAATATTAAACATAATAATGCTGATAATGATAATTATAATAATGTTGTTATCATCAGTAACACCACCACCACCACTAATTTGTTAATGGTTGTCCCCAGTGACTACATTGAAATTTGGTGAAATGTGTCACAACGTCATTATTTTTTTTGTCATGACTGCTTTACTATATTTATGGATGTAGTGAAAGAGGACATGAAATGAGGTGGTTAGAGAGGAGAGGATAGAGAGAATGCTGGAGGAGGCTGAAGGGAAAATCTAAAAGGACAAGAGGACTGCTTTACCGAATAATGTTTCCGAAATAATGACATTGACATTATGGGCGAACTAATAATTTTGTCCTCCAAATCAACAGTGACTATAAGATAACCTTATTCCTATTGGACATGTATGGCTTTTGACCATCATATCTGAATAGAATTTGACAGACATGACAACTGGTGTCAGATGATCTTGTTGTGTGTATATGTTTTTTGAATTATCAAAATAAAGAAAAACCTTTCACAAAAAACAGTCACCCACAATCACATGTAACAGTATTACTATCCTTCTAACTATTGTGCAGAACGGCTCCTGATAATAGAAATACATGACCAGGGATCATAAATCTCCAGGTTTAGCTGGTATTATCTCTGAACAATCTCAATGACCGGCAACTCCCACATCATCGCGCATCCAATTTCCCCCGTGCTCAGCGCTAAAGGGGTGGCTGCTGCTCCCTCGGGACTCCACCCTCCAGCTTGCTCCGCGCTTTGTGTATGTTCATCGTGCACATCTTCTCTTGGGAGATTTCCCACACACACACACCTCTCAGCTCTGTTTAAAAAAAAAAATGGTGTTTCTCTTTCCCTCTCTCTCACCCCAACCTCCCCCCCTTCCTCCCTGCATCTTTGGTTTGTGGAAGAGAGAGTGACAGTGGATCCCAAAGGCAGACTGCTCATCCCAAACTCCCTGCTTGCTTGTCCTCCACCACTCAATTACTCCCATCTATGAATACATGCAGATGGGCAGAGATACATTTATGCGTGTGCACACACACACAAACACACAAACACACACACACACAAACACACACACACACACACACACACACACACACACAGATGTGCATGTATTCATAAGCAATCACTTGCAGAAATCCCTCCATCTTGTTTTCGATGCATGGCTACATTTTTGAGTTATTGTGTCTTTTATTTTTGCTGTCTTGGTACCGCTCCTTCTTTCCTTTTCAAATACTCCCTCCTTCCCCTTCCTTTTCCAAACACACACACACACACACACACACACACACACACTCTCTCTCACTAACTGTGAGTGTGATTGTGTGCCTCTGCAGGCGGTTAATGAGAACATGGCACAGATTGGCTTACCTGCTCGCCTGCCCGCCTCCGTTTGGGAGCGAGCTTGAATTCCGCCGGTGACTCACGTGCAGGCTTTCAAAACTCGGCAACAGAGATGGCAAAAATGCACGTTTACTTGTGCAAGGTTGATGCACACGAGGCTTTTGCTGTTTAATGAGAGAGTTTGCATACTGTGACGTCTGATGGCCCATGCGGAAAGTTACGAAAACCACTCATTAGAGTCTAAAGAGTGGTAAGGGGTGGGCAATTAATTTGTTCCAAGGCCCATATGAGAAACCTGAATGGTGTTGCAGGGTCAAATCAACAATTACTTGAATTTAATTACTTATCCCATTGTAAAAGGCAGTAAATGACATATTTTGGTTAGCGGCGACTGGTCTTCAGAATAATAAGCATATTCTGTAAATATTGATATAAATATATGAAATTATGGTGTAGCTCAAACAGTAAAATATAATTTTAGAAGTAATAAGCAGTAAAAACTAAAACAATCATTACATCAGTGTTCTGAACCTTTCTATTTGAAACTTGTTGATCTTCGCAACACTAAAAGGTGTTTTGCAGTATGTTAAAGATATGCAATTGATCAACTTTATACATAAAGCAAAAAATGCTTTTTATTTTTTTGAGTTCATTTCATTGGAAAAAAATCCTTCAGCTTGAGCAAGTGCATCTAAATCTGGCTGAATATCTAAAGGGGATATACGAAGGACAGCTGAGAGGTGGTCATCTGTGATAGAGGATCTGTATATGGATTTGATGACCTTCATCACCGAGAATATCTATCCACATAGGTGAAAGGGATTTAGAGTCTGCAGTTATCCCACGCAACAAGATGAGTAGCTGGGCAGAGTCGAGAACCACGCAGCTCTCATCCAAAGAGAAAAATATTCAGTTTCCAGCTCTGTCTTTTAGCTGAAGCTCCAGATTTCCTGCAATCTCCTCAACCTTCCGCATCAGTGCGACACAAGAGAGGCATGTACTCAAACGCGTGCTTTTCCTATAAGTCCAACAATAAACTCTCTGTCTGAAAATGACTTGCTTTTTCTGATGATTTTAATGAATATAAATTAACTTGTCTTGACAGCTGCATTCCTAAGTGAGCAAAACTTAAAAAAACCCTTGTTGGTTTTGCAGTTTCGCTAGCAAAGCATCTGAGTACTGTGCACGTTCTTCATCAGACAAGTTTTTATGTATTGCTCCAAGTGACGATTCAAATTGCAATCCTTAAACACATCGACCTGTTTACCCCAAACTAAGCACACTAATTTACCTTTGACTTCTATCAATAAATATTTATCGGTCCATGTCTTGTTGAAAATGTATCATTGGGCATCAACTTTTCTTTTTTCGGCATGAGCTGACATTTTACGGGTGAACTGGTTAGCATCACTTATCACAGTTAACGCACCATTACCATGGATGTGCATAGGTGTGTCCTAATGTGAAAAAAAAAAAACAGCACTGTCTCCTCTGTTTTCCTACCGCATGAAGGGAATAAATGTTTTTCATTCATGATCTGATTGACCTAACGTGGGTCAGACAGGGTTGCCCAAAGGGCCATTTTGGCCCGCAGGACATATAAATGCCACCTTGTGTCACCTCCTAGATTTGATCAAATATTTGTCTTCTCCAGAGGCAACTTCACACAGTTTCCCTTCACAAGCCAAAAACATACTTCATCAGAGACCCTTTAATTGCCCGGATGTGTGAATGAGAGAGTGAATGGTTGGCCCTCGATTGGCAAGCGTTTCATCCCATCCTCAGTGACATTAACTGGAGAATCAGTGGTATTGATAATGAATCAATGAGTGGATGAATATACATGTAGATGGGATATCAATTCAATTACAATGAGCATGATGGGAGAACACATGGATCAGTCATGCTGTCTGAATTAGCTCTATAATTTCCCAAACTTCCATGATATCAAATAACAGAGATCGCTAAGTCATGAAACGTGTTGCGGATAAAAGATAACGAAGAGGAACCCGCCGATATTTATATCAACTACAAAGTGTCCAGTTTTTTTGGAATGGTCCTTAGTGTTCAGTTTCATTCATCCTAGATTAGTTAAAATATGAGTGTTACACCTCTGATTTATAAAAGATTTAAGGCTGCGCAGACCCGATCTCTTTCAGACTAGCAAATCACAAGGACTGGCATTTTCATATCAGTGAGACAGTAAGTCTCACTGAGGTCGCCTGCTTTTGTTTGAAACAATGCCACATTAAAATAGCAGCCACAGTTTATTCAAGCACACACTGCATTGCTACACAGGACCAATATGACACACATTATTGCCTGGGATGAAACATATATTAGCACATAAGGGCTTTAAGATATGTTGATGTTATTTTCCCCCATATTAATGTATATCTGTGTATTTCTTACCCATGAATCATCATAGAGCACATAGGAAACACTAAAATTACTTCGCAGTCTTTCATGCAATATTGAATATTCGTATTAATTTCCCTTTTTCCCGTTCATATTTCAACTGTCCACAGTTTGGTGTTATTATTATTATTATTAGTAGTAGTAGTAGTATTATTATTAGTAGTAGTATTATTATTATTATCATTATTTATTTTATTTTTATTTTTTATTGTTATTATCATTATTATTATTATTATTGTCTATCCATCCATCCATCCATCTTCTGATGCTTATACAGGTTGCAGGGGAAGCAGCCGGACATGGGAGACCCAGACTTCCCTCTCCCCAGCCACATAGTCCAGCTCTAATGGGGGATCGCAAGGCGTTCCCAGGCCAGCCTAAAGCCATAGTGTCTCGAGTGTGTCCTGGGTCTTCCCTGTGGTCTCCTGCCAGATGGACATGCCTGCAGTACCTCCCCCGGGAGGCATCCAGAAGGCATCCGGACCAGATGCCTGAGCCACCTCATCTGACTCTCCTCTATGTGGAGGAGCAGCGACTCTACTCCGAGCTCCTCCCAGATGGCCAAACTTCTCACCCTATCCTAAGGGAGAGTCCGGCCACTTAACATTTGGTGACTGCGAACCGCTCCAGCGAGAGCTGGATCTACAAAAAGCAGAGACTTGATCCTGTGGCCACCAACCCAGATCCCCTTAATGCCCTGGCTGCACCTAGAAATTCTGTCCATAAAATTTAATCTATTTACAGCTGCAGCTCTCATCTGTCGCTTTGACAATGGAAGAACAGAACATGGCTCATTCAGACTCAATGTTCCCTGCCTCCCTCAGGATGGTGTTGTAGTTGTGCCGGAGGTGGGAGTTGAAACTCTATCTTCTGACAGGGGACTCTGCAAGATGTTCCCAGCAGACCCTCATGTTACGTTTGGGTCTGTCAGGTCCGTCCGGCATCCTCCCCAACCATCGGAGCCAGCTCACCACCAGGTGGTGATCAGTGGACACCTCCGCCTTTCTCTTCACCCGAGTGTCCAGGACATGTAAGTCAGATGACACGACCACAAGGTTGATCAGAGAACTGTGGCCCAAGGTGCGTTGGTGCCAAGTGCACATAGTGAAACCTTTTTCTCCTGAACATGGTGTTTGCTATGGACAGTCCACAACGAGCACAGAAGTCCAATAACAAAACACAGCTTGGGTTCAGATCGGGGGGCCGTTCCTCCCAATCAAGCTGTTCCAAATTGCAATCCTTTCCCGCGTGAGCGTTGAAGTCTCCTATTAGAGCGAGGGGTTCCAAGTAGGAGCGCTCTCCAGCAGCCCCTCTAGCGGCCCCAAGAAGGGTGTGTAAACTGAACTGCTGTTGGGTGCATAGCAACAAACAGTCAATAATTGTAATAATAATTCTTCTTCTTCTTCTTATTATTATTATTATTGTTATTTGCATTTGAATATTTGTGTGTGTGTGTTCGTGTGTGTCTGTGCATACGTGTTTTGTCCTCCTGTGCCATAAATGTGCTTTCTTTTTAAGAAAATTGTCACAAACCTGCTGTCTTTTGAACCCTTGTGTGGTGTTTGGGTCTGTGGGACCCGTTTTCAATTTTGTGTGTGTGTGTGTATGTGTGTGTGTGCCCACAGAACCGGACACCACACAAGGGTTAAGAAAGCAAGTTTCTTCTTCTTGTCGTGGCAACTGGACTTGAATTTCTTCACTTTAAGATGTGAAGATTTCCACAAGAGTATGTATATATACATATATACACATACATTATGTGTATATATACATATGGCCAAAAGTATTCAGTCACCCATCCAAATAATCAGAATCAGGTGTTCTAATCACTTCCACGGCCACAAGTGTATAAAATAAAAGCATCTAGTCATGCAGACTGTTTTGACAAACATTTGTAAAAGAATGGGTCGCTCTCAGGAGCTCAGTGAATTCCATTGTGGAACTTTGAGAGGACACCACCTGTGCAACAAATCCTGTTGTGAAATTTCCTCGCTCCTAAATATTCCACAGTCAACTGTCAGCTGTATTATAAGAACATGGCTGTGTTTGGGAACAACAGCAACTCAGCCATGAAGAGGTAGTCCAAAGTAAACTGACAGAGCGGGGTCGGCGAACGCTGAGGCGCATATTGTGATGAGGTGGCCAACTCTCTGCAGAGTCAATCGCTACGGACCTCCACACTTCATGTGGCCTTCAGATTTGCTCAAGAACAGTGCACAGACAGCTTCATTTAATGGCTTTCCATGGCCGAGCAGCTGCATCCAAGCCCCGCATCGCCAAGTGCAATGCAAAGCGTCAGATGCAGTGGTGTCAAGCATGCCGCGACTGGACTCTAGAGCAGTGGAGACGCTTTCTCTGGAGTGACAAATCGCACGTCTCCATCCGGCAATCTGATGGATGAGTCCGGGTTTAGCGATTGCCAAGAGAACTTGGTACTTGGTACTTGTCTGACCGTATTGGACGAAGTGTGAAGTTTGGTGGAGGGGGATTATAGAGTTGTTTTTCAGGAGCAGGGCTTGGCCCCTTACTTCCAGTGAGTGGAACTCTGAAAGCTTCAGCTTTCCAAGACATTTTGGACAATTCCATGCTCCCAACTTTGTGGGAACAGTTTGTAGCTGGCCCCTTCCCATCCCAACAAGGCTGTGCACCAGTGCACGAAGCAAGGTCCATAAAGACATGGATGACAGAGTTTGGTGTGGATGAACTCGACTGGCCTGAAAAGAGTCCCGACCTCAACCCGCTAGAACACCTTTGGGACAAATTAGAGTGGAGACAGAGAGCCAGGCCTTCTGGTCAAACATCAGTGTGTGACCTCACCAATGCACTTCTGGAAGAATGCTCAAAAAGTCTCAAACACACTCCTGAACCTTGTGGACAGCCTTCCCAGAAGAGCTGAAGTTGTTAAAGCTGCGAAGGACGGACCGCCGTCGTATTGAACCCTATGGATTAGGAATGGGATGTCACTTAAGTTCATATGCAAGTCAAGGCAGGTGAGCAAATACTTTTGGCCATATAGTGTATATATAATTATCATTATTTTTTTCATTGGTTTCTTTTTTATTATTGGATGGTGCGATAGCGCAGTGGTTTGTGCCTCTGCCTCACAGCAAAAGGAAAAGGCGTGGTTATATTCTGTAGCTCAAATGGAATCTTTTTTGCCATTCATCCCATGTCTGCATGGATTTCTCCCGGATTCTGCGTTCTCCTCCTACAGGTTCATTTGAGACCCTAAATACGACCTGGGCATTTTACAGCCCGCAGGCCACATCCTACCCCTTTTGCTTTTTCATCCTGTCCGCCACACTATTTTCTTTGAATATTTTCTATCAGTATTTATTTAGAAACTCCTTATTTCTTTCCTTCCGTTTAATTTTGTATGGATGATTACATACAAAATAATGTTGGTGCATTTATATGATCATTAAAGATTTTCAAGTTGAAATACAATGCCAAAAAAATTCAAAATTTAATATTTTCATTATAATATTTTGTTCAAGTTAAATGATACCTAGTTCGCCCACGTATAAAAATTAAATAAGAAATGTGGCCCGCCAGCCAAAATAATTGCCCACCCCTGACCCAAATGGTCAAGCTATATGAATGTGAGGGTGAATGGTTGTATGTCTCTATATGCGGCCCTGTGATTGACTCGTGACTGGTCCCGGGTGAACGCTGCCTGTTACCCAATGACAGCTGCGAGAGCCTTCAGCACCCCAATGACCCTGTGTGCAGGATAGGCGGTATAAATTGCTAGTAAATGAATGTATGAACCTCTAATATAAAGTATTTCTCAATAAATCATCCAGCAATTCGGTTCATCTTAAAAAGTCCATGATTTCGGGACAGCCACGTTATCTTTTGTTTTTTGTAATAATGAGTGAATATTGGGCTTGTTTAAGCTTTTTTTTTTTTTCTTTTACTGAGTCTGAGATGATCGCCTTGCTGTATTTTGTTTCTTCAAAAAAATAGCCAAGCATCACATATGTACATTTTTAAACATATTTCATGAGAACACACCAACACATGCGGCTGCTTCACGTGTCTTAGTTTTTTTTTTTTGTTTGTTTGTTTTTTTTTGTATTCTACCAAAATACAGATGCACACTTATGCACAAAACATGGCTGAATGAAAACGGATTCCATTGTTAACAGTCCGTGGGGTTTACGCGCCAACCGCGGTGTCACTCGCAGCACCAGAATGCAATCTACAGAGACCCGTCCAACCTTGATGTCAGCCGCAGCGACAGTAAACCGTGCATGCTAAATCATTATCTTTGCTCTCAAGCTTAATAATGAACGCTGCTGCTGAAAGACTTCCTGAGCAAATACTTAGTCAGCACGACCACCTGCAAACCCATTTGTTTTGTCATGATTTAAGTCTAATCCTCGGCTTGTTTGGAGGTTTTTTGTGGTTCCGGATTATTTGCCACCAAGAGCTTGCATCAACTGTCACAACATGTTCAGGTTAACAGGTGAACAGGCCCATTTTTTCACTTCAAGGCCTACTACTATATCCAAATATGATAATACTGTCCAGAGCATTTATTTAACATAGATGGAAAAGTAAGCATGTGCATACAGTATTTCTGTCGGCCCTGACAGATGCAGTTATAATTATCACACTGTCATTAAAAAGACTCGGCGTGAGTGCCTCGCAGGCTGCTTTATTGCCGGGTATAATCTATGACCGGTTCACATCTCATTATTAATATGGTAATGGATCTCCTTGAAGAGATTAAGGGATGGAGTGGATGGTGATGACAGTAAGAGCTATTTTAGATTTTAGACTCGGCGCGGGGACCGCCGCCCGGGATGAGAACTGTCGTTGAACGTGGAATTATTTCTTCCCCTTCATCGCTGTTGTTTTGTCGTGCATGCAGTCACATATGACACATTTATAAATATAATGATGTCAAGGCGGGGGAGGGGGGGGGGCTTGCTTCAAGCAGCAGTATGCTCCTGTGTACACCCTGGCATGTGTGCAGCGCTCCGTTCCCATCCAACCGTCGTATTCGCCATCTGTAAATGTCATTACTACGGTAGCCCTCCGAGAAGGTACCAGGGAAAGCAACTGGGAAAGTTGTCCTTTGTCCGTCAGGGCGTGAGTGTAGCAGGGAGAGAGAGAGAGCGAGTGATTACATTATTAATAGATGGGAATATTTAGAAAACAAATCCAGAAAGTTTGAACTGGCATTGCAGTAAATCAGTTTTCTTTATTTATAGTTCTAACTTCATATTTGTGTCTGGATCACTGTCGCGTGCATAGAGATATCCAAAGATTAGACCTCGGGCGGTATGGTGCGGTGGATAGCCTCTGATTCCATTCCAACAGGGAGAGGCTGCACGCTCTTAGTGTCTGCATGGGTCTCCACTAGTTTCCTCCCAAAGTTCATTGCAATCCCTAACTTACCAAAATGTGTCAATGGGGGAGTGAATGGTTGTATGTTTCTATATGCGGCGTAAAGAAGATGGTCTATATATCAAACTTGTGGTCAGAGCCTGAAACTTGCAGTCAGCAACGTGTCTCTGGCAGGAGAACGAGCAAGTGAATGGTTAACATGGTAGCTAAGGCAGTATTGTTTGCTTGGAGATCAGCTATGTGGCATGGAGGAGGATGATTCCAGGTTGCTGGATTTCACTGTTTAGCCTTATTGAGGTGTCATGGGCCTAACTCAACGAAACATTGGTAAAGAAAGGTGCCTACTTGAAAACCCTAATAACATGTCGCAGACTGCTGTTGACTATGGTTGGTAGTTGGTGATGGAATGTTGTTTGTTGGGTTGTTGGCATGCTGGTCGCTTGCCAGTTATTTGCTGTAGTGCTTCTTTACATTATAAGTTAGCTTGCTGATCATCAGCATTCTAGATGACTGAATGATGATCAATTCCCCGATCCATCACATTTTCCTCAACACAATGGCATGAATCTTACAACATCAGGAAGATTTGTAGATTCCTCACGGAGGATACGGCGCAGATACTGATCCAGGCTCTAGTCATCTCTCGTCTGGACTACTGCAACTCCCTCCTTGCCGGTGCCCCAGCGGTGACCATCAGATTCTGGAGCTTATTCAGAAAGCGGCAGCCCGCCTGGTGTTCAACCGTCCCAAATGCCCCCACGCAACTCCCCTCTTATGTCCCTTCACTGGCTCCCAGTAGCCGCCCGCATCAAGTTCAAGACCCTGGTGCTCGCCTACCGGGCAGCGAATGGGACAGCCCTGACTTATCTCCAGGATATGGTCAAGCCACATGTCCCTAACCGTCCCCTCCGATCTGCCACCTCTCGGCGGCTGCCCAACCCATCGCTCAGAGCCCCCGGCTGCCGATTGAACCGGTCTTAGCTCTTCTCTGTCTTGGCTCCTCAGTTGTGGAACGAACTCCCGATAAAGGTCAGAACAGTGGGGTCGCTGCCCATCTTTCGCCGTGAGCTGAAAACATACCTCTTCACCAGGCAATACCCCGCTAATCGAACTTAGCCCCCAACCACCCCAAAGAGAAAGGAAAAAAAAAAACAAGAAAGGCATGTATATGGTTTTGAGATGGCTATTTGGTAGCGTGGTCACTTCTGACTACTGGTACTTCGGATCTTCGGTGACTGAATTGCACTTTTTGTAAGTCGCTTTGGATAAAAGCGTCTGCAAAATGACAATAATGTAATGTACACAGATATTTAGGTTGACAAGCAGTAACTAATATGGAAGGAAAATGACAAGAATAGGACAACTGAATTTTAAAGTAAAATCAAATCATTTTCTTAGTAATTTCTTGGTGATGAGTTCAAGCACATCTGAGACGCCTTCTTGTCGACGATGAGACAAAATGTATTTCACTTCTGCTTCATCCCGTAACGGCCCTAAAACCAAGTCTTGCAAGTCCTCAATGCATGTTCAAGACTTGCGTGTCAGCAGAAACCGCACCGATGCGTTTGAATAATGCATGTCAGAGGTTTTCAGGAGCATTTTTTTTTTTTTTTTTTTTTTTACATTTTCCCAAGCAAATAAATAAGTCAGATGTCACATTGCCCAAGTGACAGAATTCCAGGGGAAGCTCATATTGTATATCTGGCGGACTTTTTTTTTGGAACGGACTGTCACACATCCCCTCTGCCTAGATATCTTGTCGGTCCCATAATATTATTTGGCAACATGTGTATTCCCCTTGCAGGTGGAATTAGAATGAGAACATCTCTATAATAACTTTTTTTTTTTTTCCATTTTGACTGTTCTTTTGCCCCCTTCAAAGCGTTTCAGCCAAGTCCAAGCTGCTACATCTCTACCAAACAAGCACAAACCAATGATCACACCACCCGATGTGCCAGAAATCTTGCTTCTAACATATTACTGCACTTCATTAGATTTGTTCATTAAAGAAAGCACATGAGTGATGACATTTTGGCACCGCATGGCTGCTAAACAGATTACGGCATTGATAATTGCATTAGTTTTATGAAGAATATGTGAAAAGTGGGAAAAGGAGAATGGGGCTTCATTAATACGGCAGAATTAATAACGTTTTATTTTAGTCTCAAGTTTCCAGTCCTTCTCAAAGACAGATTTTTGTCACTGCTGAGATGTCGACCATACATCTTGACTCAAATCCATGCTGCTATTATGGCAGGCATGACCGAAGGCATTATCAGAGAAAGATAAATAATTGAACTGGGTATACACACACGGACACCCTCACGCGTATGCATATATATTGTTCCATTGCATTAGCGTGCTAAACGTGCCGGTGTGTGAATGTGTCTCCTGATGGGATTCTAAGGATCGATTGGCCGTGAGTCGCACAAAGTGGACACGGTTGCTCGGCGGCTCCGCTGGAGATGCTCTAACATTTCTTGCGGATGACAAAAATGAAATTCTGCTCTGGCATTGACCTTTCACTCGTTCTGTCAATCTTTATTTTGTGTTGGAGCAAAGCTTGAGTTGTACATGGTTAAAGAAAAAGGGAAATCAGCATCAGTTATGTTAAATGTTGAAGCTGCTCACTGCGGCTCTATTTCTCTTAACCCCATTTCTTTACCTCAATGATTTAGTTTCAGTAGAAACATACTAATATCTATCTATCTATCTATCTATCTATCTATCTATCTATCTATCTATCTATCTATCTATCTATCTATCTATCTATCTATCTATCTATCTATCTATCTATCTATCTATCTATCTATCTATCATCCAGATGTGCCTATTAATATATAATGAATATATAAGATACATTACCACTGTGCTGAAGCTGTTCATTAGGTTGAACATAGAAAGCTGTTAGCCTTATGGTGGCTGGTTATGTGAAGCCCATTCCAGCCTGTCATGGAGACATAAAGGTGCACATGTTTACGTGCTCCTTCCGTGTCCTGTTTGTGACTTTGACATTTTGATTTGCTGCATTAGATTTCTTTGGAAAATGGTGCAGTATCACTGAGCATGCTGTGTTGCTCAGCGCCACAGTTGGGGGCCTGATGGATGTTTTCCTGTTCCTGCAGCTGACGTGCTGTTCAGATTACTGGGATAAGGTAACAGCAGCCAGGAAGTACTGTTTTCGGCCATGGACTGGAAAGGAAAAAACAAAATTACCTTGAAGTGTTAGCCTTGTGTTGTCCAGACATTTAAAAAGACCCATTGTCCTCGACAAAATATATGTTCCACAAACATTTTTTTACAACATTTTATAATGTTTTCAATGCATATCACATCTCTTTGAAATTGCGCATTTTTGGTTGCATTCCGTAAAAACGCATTTCCACCATCATTTGGAAACATGCGTAGCACGGTCAGTGGGGCTCAGATTTTTTTTAGAAATTAAAAAAATAAGCTTAAACCTAAATGAAATAACACAAATTATTATATTTATCTCAGTCAAACACTAATTCACTGCTCTATGATAGGTGTAGGCAATGAATAATGCATAATGTTGTCTGCATGAATAAAATATTGAGGATGATATCGTACTTAACATACTTATGGGCTTTTCACATTATCCATTTAATGAAGACATTAACTGTGGTTGAATAAAACCCTGATCACTGCTGCCGTGTGAATGTGCATATAGCTACCTGACCTATTGCTGCAAATATAAGGGATTGCAAATCTCTGCAAGCTGGATTTATTGATATTTTCTTTAATTTCATTTTCTTACTGATTTTTTTTAGCATCAGTTGAATCCTTTCTTGTTTTAATTTGATTGTGTTGGACTTGAATAAAGCATCTGTATTCCAAACTATTAGTTTTGTTATTTCATTTCAAAAGCACACACACGTGTGTTTATGTGTATATATAAATATGTATAAATACAGAATGTCTGCCAGCGAAGTTGTGATTTTGTTTTTTGCTTTTTCTTTTTGCATGTTTTACTTTAAACCTAATGGTGCATTATAATTTTTAACAGCTACTTATTTTGTGCATTTCCATTCTTAATGCGGTTCCCCAGTTAATGACTCAGACATGAAGTCATTTAAAATAGAATATGTTATTGTTTCTACAAATTATTTAATTGTGTGATTTAGTTTAGATTACCCAGTTGTTTAGTCTCTGACTGGACTAAAAACCCTAATATGTCTAAAGGCAAGCAGGCTTTTTTCATGTTTGCACTTTGTGTTATTGCACAGCTACAACATTCACTGGTATTTAAGGAGGAATTGAGTTCTTAAAATGAGCTCTCTTTCATACATAAGCCTGGATTTTTGACAGTCTGGCTTTCCATATATCCAGAGATGTTCCACCGAGATCCGTTCGTCAAAGTGTCCTTCTTCACGTTGCTTCGGCGGCAGCCTGTCAACAGCGTCCTAAATAAATGTGTTTGTTAATGTAAATTAACTTCCCGCTTTGTCATGTGACTCTGCGCAAGCCCCATGCAAATAGACGAGCTAAAAAAGAAGCAACGAAGCCGGAGTCCAGAACAAACTAAAAAAAAAAAAGGGGAAGGGAATGAATGGCGGAGTTGTATTGGCAGTGGGGTTTGGCACATCTCGCCGGCGAAGCCCTCTCTCGCTGCGTGATGGTGGCGAACGCCGGGGCCTGTGACAGACTGAGAAGGTGTTGCCGCTCCTCCTCTTCGCTCTTCGAGTCTCTCACTCCTGGAGAAAAAAACCCGTCCATCTGGCCGCGACAGAAGATGAATTTATTTGAGCAGAAAAGACGTGCTATACGGCGTTTAAAGACAATCAGCTCTCCCTTTAATTCACCATATGTGACTTTGCGGTGTATGGCTTCGTGAACATAGAAAGACATTGTTTGGTGAATTTGATGAATCGGAACGACGCGATTTACATGTTGATATCCGCGCCGGCTGGTATCAGACCGTCGCAGATTGAAATACTTGCTCAGACGGCTGTTTTATTTTCATCGAGCAGCTTTGCTCTGCTTCAAAATCCTCTCCCTCTCCCCTGTTCCCTGGATACCCGGCGGTGCATTAGCCAGAGAGCTACTATTACAGGGGTCCAGTTCCACAGAATGGCTACAGGGGAACTGAGTGTTACAGTAAAGCCCCCCCACTTCCCCCAAGCCACCAGTTTTAATGGCGTGGACTCGACTTGCCACCTCACCTGTTCATTGCCAGCTCTCCCCGGGAGCACCAAGGTCATGTCAAAATAGAGGACGCGGCAGTGTCGTGTGTGTGCGCCCGTGACTACAACGGGGAGGAGGGAGGGGGGAGTCATTAGCAGGGTCCGGCTCCCCTCCATCCATCCTCCCCCCCTCCCCCGAATGTGCCCCAAGAGCGAGGTCCCGCTCCCCCTCCCAAACGAATGGAAGTGTCTAATCCCCCTCTGGTAAAGGAAATTCCAATAGGACAAACTGGAGATCACTCTGCGTTTGGGCAGAGTCAAGAGAAGCGTATTGATCGGCCCTGTCTGTGATGAATCTACAATTAGAGTCACGGCGGCAGGCCCCGCTGGGGAGTCTGTCCCGAATTTGATTGGGCCTGCCCTCTTTGCCTTTACGGCCTTTAAGGATGAAGAGAGAAAGAGAGAGAGACATAATTGCTTGCCCCTGTGTACATATGTGTGACAGCTGCGGCAAGCGGGAGCTACTTGTGTATCACAGAAGGTCAGAGAAGGAAGAGCAGGAAGGAAGACAAGGACACGAGGAGACATTCCTTTTGGCTGATGTAGTACTATGGAAGTTTTTGGGTTTTTTTTTTCGTGAGGCCATAATAAGTCGGGGTTGACGGGCAATCTCGAGGGCGCGCACCTAGAATGAATTGTGTGATGGCTGAGCAGTTCGGCGGGGCGAGGGAGAGGTTGGTAGTTGTGTGTGTGTGTGTGTGGGGGGGGGGCATCCTGCCAAAGGGGTCTGCGGCTTAATTAACTCTAAAGCGGGCGAGCCTCGGGCTGCCCCGTCGCCTTGCATATCAACGATCTGAGCTCTGTCTAAGCACCTCTGCAGACAAGTCCTCCTTTGTGAGCCCCGAGGAGTCTATTCAGCGGCGGCCCAAGGAGCTCCTCTTGTCCCTCCTCCATGTGATGGGCATGTGCTGGCCTCCTCAAAGAAACATTTCAATAGCGTTGTGCGGAAAGCGGAGCCCCCCCTCCCTCCCCGCCCGATTGAAAGTTTCAGCAAAATATGCATGGGAATGACGTCTATGTGTGGTGTTTGGAGCAAAAGCATCACCGCGCGTTGTCGATTTTAGCGTGTAACGGTCGGTCGCGTGTTCTTCTCAGATTTTTTATTGTATTTTCTCGTTTCATTTGCGCTTCGATCTTTTCCAAAAAGTTGAAGCACAACCAACTTGAATCGTGATCCCGTCCAGCTCGCCCCGAACATCAGTCCGACTATCCACTGACCTCTAGTGGGGATAGACGGGATCAATCACTTATGCAAAATTAATTAGGCCTCCTGTAATTGGGATGAAATGAAGGTGACGATCAAGGGGACACCGTTTGTGATAAGAGGTCGGCGCTTGAAATTCACGACCCCTTATCCTCCATCGCTCTCTCAATTATCGGGTTCATCTTTTGATGGCTCGCAGCACGCAAGTTGCATTATTTCTGCTATTTCAGACCGTCTGATACGGAGCAGCGACAAAAATAGAGATAATACAGTATAAGATCAGGTTAAATAACATGTCTCTCACAGCAGCAGCAGCAGCAGCAGAGGCTGGGCTGATCAATTTTTTCGAGACCTCACGATCTGTTATGAGCGGGTTTATTAAATTTCTGGCTGCTCAGACGGGGTTGACCTTGAGCAACACTGTCCTGAGCCCCTGACTGGGTTTGAAATGGTTTGGCGAGTCAGTTGACTTATCGGCTATAGGATGTAGATCAGACAATCTATCGGGGGCCGTCGTCGCGCCTTTTTCATTATTCGCGTTAAAATCAAAACAAGCTGCAACTTCTTAAATCCGAAACGCTCGACTCTTCCACCATCACAACTCCAACTTGCCCTCCAGAGCATGGCATGGGTGCAGATAGACAATTTACCTTTTGATATGCTGATAACTCCTCAATAAAGTTAAAGTAATCATCAGCATAGACGATTATGAATAATGGAATGGAGAATAAAAGTACTACAAAAACTAACAGAATGAGAAAGAGTGCATTTGGAAGAACAAATTCACCCCACGTCAGACTAGAGTAGCAGCTACCCTATATTCTTAGACATGCAGACGGAGGTAAATATAAAACCGCGGACGGGTTTTCATACAAGAATGGCTTAGCTGCTATGGAAACCAAGGACAGACTTTGCCTTTTCCCCACCAACCGTTTTCACGTCGCTCCCCGGCTTGATTTTTGTTTGACAAAACTACAAACATGACACACTTTCAAGTATAACATTAAATCCAGCTTTTTTTTTTGTATTAGCAAGTCACCAACATTGTATATACATCTTCAGGTGACTTTTTTTTTTTTTTTGCTAAAGACACAAAAGCAAAGCAGACTACTCTCGAGGGTACACGGGGGGGTTCTGGGACCCTGGGGAAATTATCAAATTGACTCTGCTGGCAAATTAGCTATGAAAATATGAGTAAGAGCATAAGTGCTTTCTCTCTGTTCCGTCGTTGGACGAAGAGAGATGCTTTGCCGTCGAGCTTTGAGATCCTTGTTGTGTTGCAGAGGAATCTGAACGTCTGTTAAGCCATGTATTTGATTTGACTAAGTTATGTATGCGGGCTCCTGTTTGCTGGCGGAGTACATGTCAGGTATCACAGTGCATCGTGGGTACGCCCCACCACGACAGCCTCCCACCGAGAATACCCAGCATCAAAGGGCCACACTCTCCGATTGCCTGATCGTTTCCCGGGCCGATAAGACGCGCTTATGAAAGGCAGATTTCTTTCTTAAGAGCACATCAAAGTGAGCGCCACGACTCGCTTCCCTCCCTCCGTATTCTGCAGAGGCAGAGGAGAGGAAACAAGAAAAGGCGGCGAGGTCGGTGAGGAATAAGCTCACCAAATTCGCTTCGCCATGGCTGGAGCTGAAGCCAAGACCAGAGTAAGTCAGAATATGGGGGATATGTGCCAAAGGAAATTATTACAGCTTTCAGTGAACATAATCCACCACTTCGGTGTGTATTTGTTTTCTTTTCACAGCACCAACAGCTTGTGACATCTTCATTGAACTTAAAGAAGAACTTTAACTCCATTGAGTATTCGCTGTCAAAGTGTAAAGTACTCAGTAAAATGTTTTGGAACAGTTTTTTTATTTTTTTTTGAAGGTTGTATCTGCACAAGTGGTAGGTTGGTGGTGAAAATCCACAGTTTTAAGAGTCTTGGTCCATCAGCATTTCCTACCAAACTTCATATTAAACAGTTGTAACTTGATTATGAATATAATACATTTCACAGCACAATGCTAAAGCTAATGCTAATAATAATGCGAATAATAATAATAATTAACATTATTGTTATTACGATACAATTGTGATATAATTATATGATTATTATAAATATTATTAATTAATACTAATTATTAATATTAATCATCATTATCATTATTAGATTACATGAATTGCTACAGGTATGACTACGAAAAGACCATTCTGTGTACAGAAGGTTACAGTGTCATACCATGATGCAATTCAGTGCATGAAGTTGAATCAAATTTAAGAAAGAATATGTTGTTGAATTTATACATTTTTGATATATAGACCCTTTCTGAGTCCATCAAATATATAGTAGGGTGTGGCGAGGAGCCTGGCTGGCGGAACCCCAGAATCATTCGCAGCTATGATGACCTTTGTAAAATTCTCATGGTTCTGAACTCTGTTGTATGAATAGTTGCACAGTGTGGTTGTTGATGTGTCACAGTAACCTGCACTGTTAGTTGTCATAGCGTGGGGGTGCACCCTTAGTTTGCTGGCAGTGTGAGATGCACCCCCTTGGGTTTTACTTGTTTGCCTAGTTGTCAAATTAAAACCGTCTTTATCCTATGAGCAATAAATCCTCGTCTCCTTTTGTCACAACTCCGCAGCACAATAGTCCTTTACCAGAATACATCATAAAAAGCTGCTACTTAAAACTACCTTCGCCATTGCAGAAAGTCTGTTTTAAAGAATATTTGTTGCAGGTGTTGATAAACATGTATTTACTACAATGTTATCAAGCAGCATGCAGAAACACTATAATTAATGGGAATTCTTATAGAAGACCTGTGTGTGTGTGTGTGTGTGTGTGTGTGTGTGTGTGTGTGTGTGTGTGTGTGTGTGTGTGTGTGTGTGTGTGTGTGTGTGTGTGTGTGCGTGTGTGTGTTTAGAGGGCAGTGGCTACAGGGTGCCATGGATGAGCACAGACGACTAAATCTGAACTGACAGTGTTGTTTCTCTTTTGCAGGTTTTAAAACAGCATTATCGAAGATTCATGATTCTTGTGTTAATTTTTGTGCATGTCTTCAGACCAACCATCTCAATAGGATGGACTCACCAGGTCCATTTGCACTACGGCTCATAAAAACCAAACGTTTCAACACCTCTTAATCAATTGTTACCCGCAATTTCCCCAGAAGATTTGAAAAGCAATTATCAACCCTGCAGGAAAAAAAACATTCAAATGTGCCAAATTTCTTTTAGTTAAACATTCAAGTCCAATCATCATTTGAGAATGATTCATTCAAACAGCTTGAGAGTAAATCTAATCAAACCTTTTTTTTCCATTTATTTGTTTATCCCTTGGTTCACTGAGCAGTGTCTGAGCAAAATTGAACAGTATTCACATTGTCACATAATCAATTTATCCTATGCTTTTTACACAGACAGAATAGCTACGTTGCTAACCGTTGTGTTCTGGTTTTGAAAAATGCTCGGGAAATAACTCCAGCGCAAATTTTGTCTTTCTTGGTATGAGTGCTGTGTGTCACAGAATGCCAGGATCACTCATGTTACGGTCGAGGATGTGTCACTATCAGACTGGTAATACTAAAATGTTTGTGTGACTCACCCGTGCTTGCCCTGCAGGTTTTTTTTGTGTGTGAGAGAACAGGAAAGACACAGCGAGTCGACTCCTCAGATGTGACTTCAATCAGGCCGGGGAATGCAGACTTTGAAAACATGATATAGACGGTGTCAGATTTAGTGAAAAATACAGTTTTGAAAAAGGTGTCCCTCATGCCGATGAGCGGCGAATGGATTCTCGTGGTCATGAAAATTGTTTGTGAGGTTTTTTTTTTTTTTTTTTTTTTTTCGGCTGCATTGCAGAGACACAACATCAGCACAAAAAAATCACCTGTCAGCAGTTTTGATTAAAAAAAAACAATATTCTTTCAAGTCACCACATTCAGGTCAAACCAGAACATCCATCATGTGTGCAGGCTGCAGTCATTTTATATTTTAATTACAGTGTGAGCTGTAGACTGACAATGTTTGAACCCTGAGACACCTGTGATGGCGACAAGCCTGCACAAAAATTAACACATAAAGCAAAGATACAACTGCAATAGAAACATAATGATGTCACCACATGCGGTTTATTTAATGGTCATCAAATAACCCATGAAGAAATATCTTATCTCACATTGTCCTGAGCTCTATGGCCTCGTCGTTATGACAAAAGCTGCAAAAACACCCACTTCCTCGAATTGAATTTGGCTGAAAAGGCCCAAAGCAAATAATTATTGCCGTCTCCTCTCCCCATACAATGCCGAATGAAATGATACCCTTTCCAACTTTCTCCGGTCAAAGCCAGGGGAAGTTCTGATAAGCCTCTGTGTGTGCATGTGTGTGTGTGTGTGTGTGTGTGTTACACTATCGTGAGAGCTCCATGTGTGTTTTTTTCTGTACCGTGCTCACGCTTTGTGATTTCAGAATAGTCTTTCGGGGGCAGGCAGGGGCTTTGGCTTCCTCGTCCTCGGATCCTGCGGCTGAACCCGATACAGGGGAGCGATTTACGGGGGAACGGGAAAGGGAACAGAGCGTGAAGGAGCAAAGCCGACCAACACGGAGGGGGCGGGGGGGGGGGGGGGGGGGGGGTAGAGGGGATCGCTCGAGTGCAGCAGAAAAGAAAAGAGCGCGGCCAAAAGAAATTACATATGAAGAAGACGGTTAATGTTTCTCTGCTGAGTTTGGGATGGATAGATCGATGAAGGGATAGATAGATACCGTGCATTGGGATGGAGTGTTGCGGCGTGCTGGGATGCTGCACTCGGGGTTCATGATAGGCCAAGACAAGCATCAGATAGGGTTCAAAGGTCACAAGGCCACCCCGGCTTTCATCATCCTGTATATAGGCTCCGGGCTATACAGTGCCTGCAAAATGTCAAAGGGGGATGAAGCAAGCTGCAGGAAAAATCAATGCACTTTGGCTTTCCTGTGCTTTGTTTTCAGCAACGGGTGCTCTCTCATCCACTCCCATACGCTCTCTCTCACTCACACAAGGGTGTGTGTGTGTGGGTGTGTGTGTGTGCTTGCATAGACGTGTTTCTTGAAATACAGCAATTATAAGAAAGTTTCCTTTTGCGGGTCTGCTTTCATTTTAATTTGGTCGTAAATGAAAGGCCCCATGGCGGGAGCGGTAAAGGGAATGCTACGGGAGCGCCTCTCCTCCGGGAACCTTTGGTGCCCACCTTTTCTTTAAGAGTCTGTGGTGAAAATGGTAAAAACAGCACGCCCCCCCCCCCACCTTGCACCCACACATACACTCAATGCTAACAGCTATAATTAAGGTAAAAGTATGATTGCGCTGATAATAAATGGCATCATGCAGCTCGTGCAGAGGTGGCATGCGTTACAAAATTCTGACCCGCTTGATGTGGACGTGAAAGAAACCGAGACTTGCCTCCCCAGCGACTTTTGATCTGTAACCGCGGCCACGTCCATGTTAAATTGCTAATAGCCGGTGACACACTGAATTAATTGACCGGCAGTAAATTCTCTTCACAGCTTCCCCCATAAACCTCCCGAGCTGCTCCGCGCCAAGAATTATTAGCTTTTAGTTCGGGATATTAGTGCTTCCAGCCTGTAGTTTCCTTCCCGTACTATATATTTAGCCTTTTTTCCATTTAGATGTTTAGATGAAACGTCTCTTTCCAGAAATCATGGCCCAGCTATTATTTACAAACTCTGTGAATTACTGTGAACATAATCCAAGGTTTCTGTTATTTACAGATTCTATTACTTTTTCTTCTTTCTTTTTTTTTCGTTTTAGAATCTGTTTTGAGTAGAGGAAAGGGTTCGCTTCCAGCTGCTCACACCGGCTGTGGAGGATCGACTGAGGAAGGATGTTTGGAAAGAGATGTTTCCTCCGAGAGCCGAGTTGTGTGATTCTTTGGACGCTGCAGGAGAGGTGGGCATTCATTATTTCAACAATGTATTCGAGGGGAGACAGATTTCCCATAACAATCGGACAAATATTAGACCGAAAAAAAAAAAAATAGCAACAAGATAGTCCCTAGTTCGATTCTGACAGGAGTGGGAGTTCCTTGTGGAGTTTGCAGGTTCTTGGCGCCGGTTGCCTTCAGGCTCTCCGGTTCACCCCTGCAGGCCAAAATGTGCTGTAGGTTCATCGCAGACCCTACAGCACATGATTTTATGCCTCTATATGAAATGTGGATGATAGTATGAATTGTTTAATATGCGTGAATGAGAGTGAATTGTTGCATGTCTGTTTATGGAGTGTGAACGCGAGTGTGACTCATTTTATGGCGCTATGTGACGCATTGATGAGAGAGTGAATAGTTCTCTATATAACATGTGAACAACTGGATGTCTAATAATGTGTGAATGAGAATGATGAAATGTCCTTTATGAGTCTAATGAACATAGATATATGTATAGAGGACTGTCTCAGAAAATTTGAATATTGTGATAAAGTTCTTTATCCTCTGTAATGCAATCAAAAAACAAAAATTACTTTTTCATGATATTCTAATATTTTGAGACAGGATTTTAGACTTTTCTTAAGATGTAAGCCATGATCAGCAATATTAAAATAATAAAAGGCTTGCAATATTTCAGTTGATTTGTAATGAATTCAGAATGTATGACATTTTTGTTTTTGTAATTGCATTACAGAAGATAAAGAACTTCATCACAATATTCTAATTTTCTGAGACAGTCCTGTATGTATATATAAAAAATATTGTAATAAATCAATGCCTGCCTTTCTTGTTATGTAATTTTCAATTACTTATCAAACTCTCTACATTAATGTTGAAATATTACAGTTACATATCATAAGAGCCGGGATCAAATCAAGAGATCCTCCTTACACTTATTTAACCCCCCCACTACCTCAGCAAATGACTCACATCTTGGTTATTGCGGGTTACCTCATGTTGTTTCAGCTCAAAATTCGGATTTTCAGCTAATTAGACATTTCTTTCTGACCACCAAATATTTCAGCCCTTTTTTTCTTTGGATGTCTCATTCTCATTGAAATCACAGTCACCTGGCTGGTCTAGAAATGTAAACTGCTGTATTTTTCCACAGCTCTGCCGCGGCATTTGTCCCCATTGACAAATTGCGTGCTCCGCTGTGACTCCGAAAGTGGAACAGGTTCAGGCCCTTTAGAAAAAAAAAACGCGTCTGTCATTTTAAGACACCACAAAAATAACACGGCCTGCATTTTTAGGCAGTTTCTAAAAAAAAAAAAAAAAATTTTATGGTTACATTTCAGGGCACAGGAAGTCAAGTTATGCAGAAATCCAGCATGGAAATCTGCAGGGGAATTAAAGAGTGAACATGGTGCGTGTTTTTGTTTGTCTTAACTGCACATTAGTGGGCCCTTTTGATCCCATCCTGGTTTTAAATATCAGCTGTACATTTTTACATCCAGAATTTGACCCATAAATAATGAGTGATCAATATAAGAACATAGAAACTCTTATAAAACAGATATTATCTCCAGCTGGATAACAACAAGGCCTTATTTGCAAAATAACTTCAAATGTAGTAACGAACACCCATTTCTCAGACGCGTTACATTTGTCCGATCCACGACCGATATTCCCGAAAAGGCTGACGGCCAGCGGAGCTCATCCGTCCGTTCACTTCGTATTCCCCACATGGTCTCCTCTCATCCCCGCTGTATTTTTGTAGCTCGGAGATGGACGCGCGGAGGATTTGGCGATGATCAAACTCGCTGGACTGGACAAGGAATAACACGACGGGACGGGCTCTCTGACTCACCCGGCTATTGTTGAGATGATGTGACCTTCTAGGGCACTGCGGCTGCAGAATGAAATAATGACCCTCGGAATTGCCGCCAGAGGACAGGGGTTGACGGAGGTGTGAGGCGTGGGTATAGGCACGGCGCGGCATGGATTCTTAGTATCACTCAGACTTCAGATTCCCGCGCGCAACAGGGACGCAATTAGCGAGGGGAAGAATAACCTCCAAGCGGCTTAAATTCATCGAAATGAAAAGGGAGTGGATTCCCTTTATTGCATTTCACCTTTTACCTTCTTTCAACTTTTACCTTTTCCGGCCCGAAAAAAATCCACTCCTTTCGCTTTTTACATCCGTGGCCCCCCACCAACCTGTCATTTTATTTTTCTCCCCTCAATCTTAAGCCTTCAACTGCGGGTCAACAGATGCCGTTTTCATTTCATCATTCCCCGTGGCTCAAAGAGGCTCATATATATTCATCCACACAGTATTTATTTTAATAATGTGGCTCTTTTATGCATGTCCGTGTTCACACGTTCGTCGAATGTACATCTTTCATGTAACATTTATCTCGGAAGCCGCCGCCACCGCAGCCGCAACTGCTGCATTCTTTCATTGTATTCTGCTTGATGTGTTGCAAATTGAAATTGTTTGCCGTGCGGGACTTTCCGCCATTTGGGATCTGGTTCTGTGAAAAAAAAAACATACAGAAAGTGGACTCGCCGTAGGACAAAAAAAAAAAACAAAGCCCCCCTGCTGTAAAACTCCAAAAGAGCCAGTCGACCAGTTACATTACGACAAATTATTATTCCGGTCTACATGCATCGTTATTGTGATTGAGCGGATTGTTCTACCGCTGCACTGTGTTTGTTGGATTTTTGAAAAAATGCTTTTCAACTGGAAACAATGAGGCGGTATAATATTCTGTGCTTTTCTACTCTCTCCCTCTCTTTCTGCTGTGATAGCGACAGTGACACAAAACACCTTTCAGCTGTTCCCGCCAACTTCTCTCTCATTCTGTCGGCACAATGCATCCCTCAGTTAATATTTATCCAGTGCTGGCGACTGATTTGGAGTCTAAACACAGGGCAATATTTTTTCAGCTGATTCTTTCCACTGCTGGCGTGAATAAAGAAGTTTGTTTCCACGACCAGTTCGCCGCACTAATGTGCCATGCATTTTGATTTTATGACGGGCGATAACACAGCCGCATTAATGTAATGAAAGAGCAAACAGCCTTTTTAACCTTGAAGAAAATTAGTCCCCTTTTTTTGCCGCCTCTATTTTCTCTTGACAAGATTATGTGGCTGTAAAAAAAAAAAAAAAAAAAAAAAGGCCAACCACAGTGCTCAGCTGAGCTGAGCTGAAATCTGTAATTACCCGAGAGACACAGGGAGAAGAGAGAGAAGTGGTCATTTAGATGAGATGTTAATTGTAATTGCTGTTCTGGTGGGATATTGCTATAGCAACCCTTGCCACTGTCGGTCTCAGCCTTGACCACGGAGGCTTTTCGGATTTTGATGGGAACGGGGAGGACACAAGAGGGATGGGATATATTAACAGTAAAACGGTGGTGGCGCTCGGGGGGCAGCTTTTACTCCTCCGCTTCACATCTGCCGCATCCCTACACCTCCAATACACCTATCTCACACCATACCTTGGAGGTCAGTCTATTTCCCTCCTTTGGCTCCCTTTCACGCCGACCCCTCTTACCACCGATTCTTCCTTTTTGTCCATCTTTACTTTCTCAGTCGCATTGAATCAGTACCATTGCCTTGGGCTCCCTCCTCTCAGAGAAAAAGTACTAATTTTCTTTTTGTTTATTGAACTAAAGGCTCTTATATTTCTCACATTTACCAAATACTGTGTGTGTGTGTGTGTGTGTGTGTGTGTGTGTGTGTGTGTGTGTGTGTGTGTGTGCGTGCTCTGGTTGAGAACGCTACAACATACAGAATATACATAAACAGGCATGACAAGCGGACTGTGGTCACTTTAATCTGAATTGTTTTACATGCAGGATATCGGATTTCTTTATCACATAAACATGTTTTTGGGTGATTGGTGTCAGTGGTTAAGGGTCGTGTGTGTGTGTGCGTGTGTGTGTGTGCGTGCATGTGTTTGAGCACACACTGTCTAGAGGATTAATAGGGCCACCAATTACAACAGTCTATGACATCAGACTCCAAGCTTGGCTGGACAATCAGTCTACATCTATCTTAATGTCTCTTCCACAGAACAACGCACACACACATACACACACGCACATGCACATAGACACACACGTGCACACACAACACAGGTCCAAGTTTTAACATGGGAGACTGATCACAGCAATGCCGGTGTGGCTATAAAAGGGATCTAAAATTGCCTCATAATTGCTGCTAAAAAAACAAGTTAGACTCTTAATGTTATCTTGTTACCCAGCAAAAACACTGCTGGGTAACAAGAGGACAGCAAAATAGCAAAAATAAAAATGAACGCAAGCATTTGTCATGTTTAGTCACCACTGTAAGTGCTGATCAGCGACTGAGAAATGACCCAGTTTAGTTACAATTATCATCATCATTAATAGAAAATGGCTTTTCATATTTCAGAATAAGGGATTTGGGAGTTTTTAGCGCTAAGCCCTGTTTGGTCCACCTCTTCCACCAAGGATTGCAATAAAGTAGAAAAGAAGTTCAGCACATAATTCAAGTTGTGGCATCGCTGCATTGGCAACCGGCTGCTGAAAGACTCGGCGTCAATGTTTTGTTTCACACTCACATTTCACGGTGATTTTGCTCCAAAACGTCCTGGTCGCATTGAAAAGCGCAAACCGGACTGCTGTCTTTCCTAAAACTAATTCTGAGCAAAGCATGGGGGTTCTTAGCACTCTTTAAACTAAATTCTGCTATTTTGTGATTCTGTGGTTCTTTTTCAATTTTTCTGTCATCATTATTTAATCGCTTATTTTTGTCCTGGAAGACTTTTTAGCTTTTACATGATGTAGCGCCAAATGGTCCCAAGATGGTTCAATTCTCCATATTCTCCTTAAGTCTGCATAGGTTCTCCACGTTTCTCAGACCAAGTCCAAAACATGCAGAAGGTTTTTCAGAGACCCAAAGCTGTACAGATGAGAGGGTGAATGGTTGTATGTCTCTCAACTGCTCGAGCGTAAACCTTGTATCTTGGCCAATGAGAGCTGGGATGGACTCCACCACCCCTGCAACCCTGACAACAGGACAAGCAGTATGGATAATGAATGAATAGATGAATTTCCTTTTCCACACTGCTTGCCAAGTTTCTTCTACGTATGAATAAGTTTCTCCGAATTCTGCTCAATTTTGTTTTTCTTTTATTGTTTGTTTATGTTCTTCTGACGTCTATAACACCGAGTGCATTAATCCGTGCTCTTCACGCTGTGTTGGTTCGATTGGTCGTGGTCAACGGACCCGCACACACATGCGCTCACTGTTTAATCTCAGAGGCAGCTTTTTGGGATCTTGGTATTCTGAGGGCTCAAGGGCACTTTGACGGTCTCTGGGGAGCTGGGGATCAAACCAGCAGTCCGGTGAGTGCCAGACAGCTGCTCCTCTCACTGAGTCACGACACGGTTCATTCGAAAAGCGCTGGCGTTTGGCAGGAGGAGGGCGTTTTATGTGATTCGATCACGGGTTAGCTGGATGATTTCAAGTTAATTATCCGTCACGTTTGCAACCGCGGTTGGTTTGACGGAAATGAGCTTATTAAAAAGGCTCATCGACCACCCAAGGGATGGAGGGGAAGGGAAACAGGAAGTTGTGTGCGTTTCAACTGTTCCTTTCAGACAGTGTTTCCCGTGCTCGGGGAAGGCTGTTCCTTGGCGCGTGATGTGACGCGTTACCGAGGGACGTGGGTAAGTGAACAACGGCTGGCGAGAAAAGCATTAAAAAGCTGTACTTGTGTACCGTTTCTAACTTCCTGTCTTGTGTAATTTGTCTGCTCAGGCCTGAATGACTACAAACGTCCCTTGTTGGTCTCACTTCCTTTCAGTGTAATTAGTCAGCTCTGTCCCCAAGTTTCAACGCTGTTTTGTTTTTATACTCAGTGTTAAATGTAACAACTCTGATGTTTTTGCTCCTTTTATTGTTCTGGAAAAGCACCCTGCACTGTCTCCCTGCGCCGTCGCTCTTTACAAACTCCCTGCCAGTCTTTTCCAACCCATAACCCGAACCTGGCTGTAACGTCCATCTCAATTTTTGACATGACAAAACTGTTCAGGACACACGAGCGGAAACATCATGCCTGTGTTTTCACAGCACAAAATCTGTTAATCCATAATAAATAATACATAATTCATAGCATGCATAATTTCATCAATTAGACATTTACTAAATACATAAATTCATGTAAATATAAATTATATGCATTACATTTGCTATGTGACAGGTGGCGTTATCAATATATTGGAAACTCTAACGAACGTTTTGTTGCTGCTGTTGCGCCAATATTGCAAATTGGAGGACCTGTGAATGTTTATGTGTGTATGTATTTACTTTGGTTTTTATTCTATATTTATATCTATAGTGATATATTATATTTGCATTTACTTACACACATCATTTATAATGTATATATTTTTTATAGACATTTTGTTTGTATGGACAATGCACTCTATGAGATATTGAAAGATGTCATTTATTGTACATTTTATTGTACAAAAATTAAGTGTCAGCGCACACATTTCCCATGATCCCACGGTTTGACCGGTGGCCTCTTCCAGCTTGCGAAAGCCCGCTGCCTTGGTTGTGCCATATAGATTTTCATTTGGGTGCTAGAGGACAATAACCCTGCCACGTCCAATCAGGATACGTGTTCCTCTTCATCTGACTCTCCCTCTTGTCTGCCTCAGCCTCTGACCCGCCACCAACTAGGAGGTGGATTTTTTGCCGTTATTCACCTCATCACAGGTGTGCAGTTGCCTGGGGCTCAGTCATTCTGATCTCATTTGTTTCATTGTATTATTGACTCCCCAGATGAAAAAAAAAAAAATACACAGAAATGAAATATCTCTCTCTTTTTATGGGCTAGTGGACTATTCCACTGTTGCATGCTGCATTTGCCTCATAAATTGATATACTACTTTGTTTCAACCCAGCCCTCACCAGATTCACCAGATTCTAATGACATGCAAGAATTTGGGAAATTCATTACTAGAAATTAAACTTGGACCATTTTGTGACGATTAATCATTATTATTTGTAACACTGGTTTACCGATCCACAAGACAGAATAAAGGAGGCATTCTCGATATCTGTTTGTGCATTTGTTCATTTTCAGCGCCCCAAAATCTGCTCGTGTGACCGCCCCCGAATCTAACGGCACTCGAAAACAATGATTCAACTTCGCGGTAAATCTGTCTTGAACCCTCTGAGCCATATGAGGTTAAATTCCAGCAGTGACTCATCCACTTGAGCAAATCCCTGCAGTTTCCTGTATTCAATACAGTGTCCCGTCTTGCCAATCAATGCTCAGATCTAATCTTTCATTTGAACAAACATTATTGATTACCGAGCAGTATTGTATTCCATGGATCAGTGGGGGAGGTGGTCTGGGATGATCGGGCGAGATATATGTATTAACGCTAACGGGCGCTTAAAAACACTTGTATTAAGTACCGCTGCCACGCCCCTGCTTTCATAAGCATTTCGATTTTATTTACAACGCGCCATTTACCTGGACGCTGCCTTCCTCAAGAAGTAACCCGGCGCGTTTCTCTATCATTCCCCCGGCCTCTGTCCCCGAGCCATCTGAGAGGGGATCGATACCCAGCAGTAACGTGTGCCGCTCGCTAATCACAGCTCTGCTGGTGGGAGATGGAGCAAAGAAACAGACTGCAAAGTGCCCTCTCGCTCTTCTTTGCTCTCCTTTACACCCATACCAAAATGTGCGTTAGTGTTTGTGTGTCCCACAGCTGTGCTTTGTGATGTCAGGAAGCATCCATGTGGTTTTTTTTTGTTTGTTTTTTTTTTTTTTTTGGGGGGGGGGGGGGTCCTTTGCAAAGCGGACAGATGCCCTGCACTGGAAATAAGTTGCTTTTGATGTCGCGTTCCTGTTTCATATTCATATTTTCCGTCTGTAACGATGCTGAATGTTCCGGCACGTGCTCCCCTTGATGTCGGGCCTACTCGCCATTTTCATTAAATTGCACCGACCGTGCTCGCGCACCGAGCCGCGTGTTAATGAATAAATGAATTAATCAGATCCCGTTTGATCCGCCATCGTCATCAGGTGTCCCTTCCCTCTACTAATGACCTCAACAATGGCGCGGACTTTAATGGGATTTTAATTGATTTAGCTGCTTTCGTCGCATGGTGCGAAAGCGTTCGGCGTGTTTCAGACGGAGGAGGAGCGAAAGAACCGATCCCTTCGCCCCCTTCAAACGCTGTCTGACGTTCACTCGTTGAAATACCAAAATTGCAAACCAAATATTTTAACCAAACTATTTTTAACCTAATATAGCAATTGTGATTCCAACTGAGCAAATCGAACAATGCATGCCGGAACAGTTTTTTTTAAGAGATTTTATTTGAAATTGTTTGCAGGAATTGACGGGCTGATGTCTCCCTGCAGCTAAATACCTCTCACACTCCTCTTCACAGGTGCAAGGCAATTGTCAATAAGAATCATGGAAATTCTGAAAATCTGATATAATTCTGATATGTGTTATGTTCTTCTAACTGTTTTTTTTTTTTTTTTTTTTTTACTATACAGGACTGTCTGAGAAAATTAGAATATTGTGATAAAGTTCTTTATCTTCTGCAATGCAATTAAAAAAAACAAGAATTACTTTTTCACAATATTCTAATATTTTGAGATAGGATTTTTGAGTTTTCTTAAGATGTAGGCCATAATCAGCAATATTAAAATAATAAAAGGCTTGCAATATTTCAGTTGATTTGTAATGAATCCAGAATGTATGACATATTTGTTATTGTAATTGCATTACAGAAGATAAAGAACTTCATCACAATATTCTAATTTTCTAAGACAGTCCTGTAGCTGCCATGATAGCACTGGATTTTTTTCAATCATGATAAATATTCTATGTATCACCCGTTGCACACAAACAATTCAGTTGGAGGCATGCCATTTATATATACATAAATAAATGTTTAATATGTACATATAAATACTGATTTAAATTTAGCACTGTGGCACAGTGGTTGGAGGCTTCCTCCTCATAGCAAGAAGGTCCCTAGTTTGATTCCGACCAGGGGCCTTTCTATGTGAAGTCTGTTTATTCTCTGCATTGTCTGCATAGGTTTCCTCCGGGTTCTTGGGTTTCCTCCCACAGTCCTTTTGAATGTTAGAATGAGAGAGTGAATGGTTGTATGAATATATTGCCCCTCAGACTGGCAGCATGTCCAGGCTGCGCACAGCCTCTTCCCCAATGACACCTGGGATGATGTTTCAGCCCCCTCAACAACCCGGCGAGCAGGATAAGCAATATAGATGAGTGAATTCATTAATAAATTTCTTCTATTTGTAAACTCTACAAAATTTAATGTACGATTTTCAAGCAGTCTATCAAGTTTCCCTTCCCGCCAGCAACTCGACCTTTGAATTATTTGGTGATATTCAATCCCAACAAAAAAAAAACCAACCCGTATGTCCTCCATGTTCTGAGATGGATCCACGATATATTGTTGTGTTCCTCGACCAGACTCGAACCATTTTACCCGTAGAGCATCATATTCTTCTGAAAGAGGCCGAAGCCATCAAGGATTACCTTTATAGCTTGCCATGTATTGGAAAGATGAATGTGAAGACATCAAATTTCACAACACTTCAAAAGGCTTGGCTTTTTCCTTCAGGTCAGCCAGTGGCAGCAGTCAAATATTCAGTCTTGTATGCCGCCGCTGTCTGCGGTCATCACGCCATGGATAGCGTTATGGTAAGTTGATGTATTTGATGAGTATTTTGCCTGCCTCTAGAGGAGGTCCTTCCGAGGGATTTCTTCACGCAACAGCGATGACTATCACGCCACGTGGAGCTCGAGGGAGACGTTGGAGTTGAGCCGCGGATCATTAATGTGCTACTCCCGGGCAACAAAGTTGTATGATGGGACAATAAAATGGACTGTATACCTGAGCTTGAGGATGATTTGCAACTTATTCCAAATAAATGTATTTTTTAATTTGGACTTGAATCATCTGTTTTACCAGAAGATGGAAATCCTTGGCTTCCAATATAGTATTACCATACTATTTGTATTCTGTTGTTAGCATGTACGACAAATGTATTAGTCTGCTGTGACATCCTGATACATCTTGAGGAGAAAATTCCCATTTTCCATTTAATTGCATAATGCCATTACTCCATGTGTCTCTAGTGATGACCTTCGGGTCGCTGATATTCTTGTTCTTGAACCGGTCATCAATAAAGTAAATTAGCACTGAATGAACAGGGAACCGGCGGTCCGGCTTTTGTCGTGTCACAACATCGGAATGAGAAAAGAAATACCTCTGACACGCAAATCCCAACTAAGTTTTGCGACATTTGCAGAAAACTTGCAAAATCTGGTGTCAAGACGGCGGCATGTCAGCAATCACCAATCTTCCGAATGTAATATTTAACAGGGGAAGGCCTGCATCAAATATAATTATACATTTTATTGTTATAGCCTGTTTCTTATTGAAGTCTGTGTATATATAGATTGATTTCCATTTCTAGCGTTTCTTTCGTGCAGTCAGTGCCTTCGCCCCCGCTTCAGGGCGCCTGTAAGTGATTGTCAATAAAATCTACTGCTGCATAACCCACGTGTCTTTCACCCCACTCGCCACATTCAAGTCTTGACTTACTCTGACGTCCCTCGCTCGCCCTGCCCGTGTTTTTGCTCCAGAATAGTGAGTCGCGCACGCCACCGATAACATCACCTTTTGAGATGTTTCAAATGTGCGTGATTTTCACTCCTTCACGCGTTCCTTCTTCGTTTCGACTACAAGGACTGACATTTTCCAGCGCCGGACTTTTTGCTGAACCAGCTGTCCTTCACCCACGAGTTCGAACTGGAAACAAGTCAGATGTGTGATTGATTGTATATTTTCGTGAGGACGCGCGCCCCCCCAGGTGGAGGGATTCGTCTGTAGCTTATGAAAGCCACGCCGTCCTCTCCTCCATGTTAATGTCCAGACCGAGGCCCTGGCGCTGTGCGTTGTGTTTTTCAGGGCCCGCCGGCCCGGCCAGAGCGCTTGGATCAAACACAAAAGGAGGAGATCTCAGTGACTGGAGTCAGATGCTCTTTCATCTCCTCTCTGCCATGCAAGCACATACTCTAATGCCTCGTTTTCCCCACTCGCAGCAGAGAGCGCTGCCACAAAGGAGCTTTCTGAGTGAACTCTCTCTGTGGTCTCTCTCTGTCTCCCTCTCTATCCATCTTTTTCCATTCTGCTTTAACCAATTCATCCCTGATAGAAATGCAGATCAAGATAAACTTAGTTATGCACTTGGATTTTTATATGCATCCCCTTTCCGTGGTGCACAAGAGTAAATATGTGTTCATTTTTTTTTTTATAGCATCCTCAAGAGATTAAAAAAAAACTCCAACGCAGACTGCAATTGTACCCTGAAATGAATAGCTCGGTCTAAAAAAGCCAATTCCCCCAAGAGAGGAAATGAAGCTCGTCGTTTCTTCTTTTTTTTTTTCCCCCTCAAAGAGCAGTATTTACAAAATAGCGCTTCGGCGGTGGTATTCGCAGGCTTGACGCGTCGAGCGAAACTGAATAATCACTGCTGCTATCTCCTCCATCTTCACACGCCTCGTGGCTCTGAGGGGGATCCTTCATTAACGTGCAACCTTTGAAACGGCTTCCAACAGGAAGTACGTCGACGAGAGCCGAAAAGAGGAAAACTCGCGCGCTCGGGCTGACAAGTTCTGCGTGCAAGGTCTCGCTGGGAAGCCTATAGCTCTGACATAATGGGCGGAGGGCGCAGAAAAGAGAAATTCAGCATAACTGAGACAAACAGTACAAATGAACCTTTGCACTGATGAGTTTTCCAGAAGAAGACCTTTCTGAAAAGGTGGAATATTTCAAACCAGGGCATATCTTTCAGTTCTATTAGCATCAGACCAAAAGGGACAAGTGAAGGAGTAAAAATGCCTGGAGTAAATTTAGGCAGTAATTTCAGATCTGCAGATGTGCTGGATGTAATTAGCAGTCGAGAGGATTGGTAACATTTGAATCTTGTTATTAACAAGGGAATATTTAAGGTCTTCTTGAGAGACGGGCTTGGAAAGGGAACTTAACAAATCACATCCTGATCAGGAGATAAATGTTTGAGGTCTTAAATTCAGTCCAGAAGAACTGGTGCTGATCCGATTTCAATCGCTTTCACTTGAATGAATTAACCGGTCTGGATTTTACATGACGCCTCAACGACCTGCTTTTTATCGAACACAAAGCTGAAATGTAAAACGTAAAAAGTTGGTAGGTGTGAGAGGGGAAGAGGATGCAGAGAATAGGGGTTAGATGGAGGAAGATGATTCACCATGGCGACCCCTGATAGGAGTAACCGAAAAGGGGAAGAAGAATGAGACTGCTTCATGTTTTTAAATTATGGAAGGAAACAAGAGGAAAACATGCAAGCTCCACACAGAAAGGTGACATAAACTAACAGACTGCATTTTCATGCTTTGCATCAAAAGGATCAGCATCAGTTCCGCATTTAATCTCAATCATTGTGTACTCCTGCAGCATTCACATGTGGGTCTGTGTGTGTGTTTGTGTGTGTGTGTGTGTGTCCACACCTGAAGCACACCTTGGCTATTTGGTGTGACGGGATGCAAGCTGAGAAATAACATTTACGATCAGATTTGACATTTACGTCTGTTACTGGCCAGTTCAAAGACTGTCTAGCGAAATCAACGTTATAATTTTTTTTCATCATATTTAGTGTGCACTCGGATGTGAATATTTTGTTTCCTTCTTTCTCTCAATCCCATACGTCGGTTCTCCTAGGTTCTTTGTCACCGTGCGCCGTGAAAAGCACTTTACAACACCTCAGTTTTGAAACGCGTCTCTCAAATAAGTTCTGCGGGGCCTCGAACAAAATGAGTGTAAATGGCAGGCGGGGGGGGGGGGACGACTGACTCCTCTATCATGGACTTCCATTATTAACAAGTCACTATCCTGAAATGCACAATTGCTACGAGTGTCCAAAAATAGAGCTAAAGGGATAGAATACTGATTGTCCAACAGATGCATCTTCCTTAGGGAGGGTGGGGGAGGGGGGGGGATCTCTGAGAAGCACTGCAGGCTTAAGACCCTCTATCACCTTATTCATGCCACCTTGTTCGGCGAGGCTCAGACCTGACGTCAGTGTTATTTCTGTCCATCTCGTGGTCAGCGAGGGGTCATCATCTCTAATGCATTATTCACACAGCAGGCATCAGCAGAGACAGGTCTTATCTCAAGAGAGCGAACGCCCCCCCCCCCCCCCCCGCCTCCCCAAAACCCCCGGCACACTGTCAGAACGAATACAGAAAGCGCGCATTGGCTTGGGCCTCTCCCTTTATTACTGACAGCGGCGGTTTTGCTTCAAATAATAACTTCTTGGTTCTGGAATTGTTTTGAAAATCCATTTATATTTAATGCCTACATTATTTTGGGTGCGTCTGCAAATGATAAGCTGCGCTGGGTCTTGGGAGGGAGAATGATAGATTTCTGACTTATGCTTGAAGTGCTTGTGGCCGTCAAGAAGCATACTAAAGCCGAATCTACACGCCGGATGGAGGATACAACAGCACACCCTTCCTCCCTGTCATTAAAACCCAGTTCTCCTCTGTAGAGAAACAAGGAGAGAGTGTCCTCGTCTCTTGTTGGCTGTTTTTCCTTACGCGCGGTTTATTGTGTTTGTATCACTCCGGCTATCCAACAACTCCTACAGACCTCCAGTACTTTCTACAAAACTGTGCTAATATATTTCAGGTTTTTTCATTCGGGGAAGAGTGGAAAAGAGCTGGCATGGAACGAGACATCGAAGGAAACGCCGAGATTGTTGATGAGCAGAATTATTTGTATTTTTTTGATAATCAACCCTGATAATCTGGTTCTATGATGCCGGAAAAGTAGTTCATCTCGGTTTTGCCTTTTTTTACCAGAAGGTTCAGCTCAGTGTCAAATCCAAGATTTAATAAACAATGAAAACAAAACATGAAAAAAAGATATTGCATTATTTTAATTTGAATTTTGACGGTAATATAAAGTTTCAAAAGCAGCAAGAATGAAGAGCTGAGAAGCAACGAATGTCAGCAAAAAGGAGCAAAAACGAAAAGAAAGATAATCACAGTAACAAGAATCTGAAATAATAAACGTTATCTAATACAACGTGGCTTATTTTCGTCAACCGCTCCGAGCACAGAGTTTGGATTGTTTCTTTCATCCGAGAGCTGCCATGTGTTGGAGTTCTTGTGAACCCTTTCGATTTGATTTGCTTGTGTGTGAAAAACGGCAGAACACCAAAATTCCACCGGAGGTCAGGTGATGTAATCTCACGAAGAAGCGGGCTAATAATTCGATTTCCACATGGTTCATCTCTAAGACACCTCGCCTATTGCAGAGCCCGAAACTCATTCTGTTTCATTGTGTGAAAAAGGAGTGAGAGGTGATCACGAGACGATCCTTTGGACAAAATCCGGGGCTTATTTTTGGAGAGGATGATTGGGATAACCTGCTGTGATGCCTTGCGATGACAACACGTGAAGAAAAACACTACATTTTTTCATCATGAGAAAACTTCATCTTCAGGGCCGCGGGATAGTGAATCCGTTGTGTTTCGTGTTTCGGAACTACGGCCGTCCAGATGCACTTTTATTTTGACAGGAGTCGTCAAGGCCACTCCGGTGCGCGGGAACGCTTTCTATCGCCAAGTCAAGCACTACTGGCCAATGAAACTCCCACTGAGCAAATATAATATATTTTTTCGATTTTCTATCCGTTTACATTTTTCGCGGCTACTTGTGGACGGGGCCACTTGGATTTTTCTAAATGGTTCTCGCGAGCGGTTTCTTGTTTTGCCCTCCACTCCCTGCAATCTTTTTTCCCGTCTGTTGTCTCTGGATCTGCTGGCAAGTGGCAAAAAAGTAAAAATTAGACTTATGGAGTATTTTTCTGGTCAAAGCCGCTGCATTGCAGTGTGAAATGCTTAAACTGTACGCATTCACGTCAGAACAATGCACCGATCACGCCGGTATTAATTCTCATGATTGCTGGAAATAATTTGCATAGGTGAAATAAGATACCCTCAAAAATTTTCATCTCACAAATCCAAACGACAGGAGAACATTTTTCCGGGCTCAAACAGGTGCCGCCTAAGAAAAGCGATTGCTCTCGTGTACTTACGGCTCGGGTTATTATTCGCCCGTCGGGATCTTCGCGGAGATGTTATCTGGTTGATTTGTGCACTTCAGCAGCGGTCAGACTGCGATCTGTTCGAGATCCGGCTTATACGGTTAAGGGAAATCAGAAAAATGATAAACAGAGATGTTACTGTTCAAATTCATGACAGGGTCCAAACATATTGAACTATGAGACGGAGCATTGTGAAGAAAAATATCCACGGCTCCTCACTGACCCTCAATTACCTGATACTTTGGACGAGGCATTACACTGGAAAAAGATTTATAACAGAACGCCGTAAATGCCAGATTATCGGGCGCGCGTGTTTTTATCAATATGAATGTTTACAGTAATGAGCGTCCATCTGCCTTCACGTGCCCGATTCATACGAGACCCCCCGCCTGCCTCGCCAGGAACACCCCGCAGTTTGGAGGCCACATTCTTTCATGTAGCTCGCAGCTGGAGTTTATGATAGATGTTAACAGAGCAGGCATTCTTTTCACATCAACAGTTTGTGTGTGTGTGTTTTCGTACGACGGAAACTTTATTTTCAGGTTTTGTCTCAAGGGATCCAGTGTGGATATCTTCCACACCATCGCCGGCGTGCCGTCCCGTGCGAGGCCTTTTTATTCGAACCAGACCGCGAGCTCAGTTTTTATTTATTTTTAATTCAAGTAAATATATTTCTGCACGCCGGCTTGACAGGCTCACTTGTTCCGTGTCCTGAATGGGACACAAAGGAATCTCTTCTAGCCTTCAGATAATAGTTATTCATTATCCCTATCATTTCTACTCCCAGGATCCTCTGTAAATAAATGTGGGGTTAAAAAGAAAGGCTGCTGATGGATGTATACCGCAGCTGCCTTTGCTAACATGGTAATTGAAATGGTAATTTTCTTATACAGCATGATGACCTGTGATCAGACAAAAATCCACGGCCCCATTGGATAACGAACAGAGAAACCGTCCAATCGCGGGCCCGATCAGAACTGATGCCTATTAGTGTGGCCGGCGCGCGGGTTCATTGTGAAGTACCTATAATCGTCAGTTGTGGTGAATTTGGTTCTGCATTTTATCCTTTTCTCTCTGTTTCTCTACTTTTCCATTCCACATCAGAAAAGAATTGCCTCTGATATGTTAATAGGGGTTTGAATTTTTATTTATTTCCCCCTCTCTCCAATTCCACGCCTTTTCATCAACTCTGCCATTTCTCCCCCCCTTACATGAACAGCACGTGGGTGTGGATCCTCGCGGAAATGTTTTTGCATAAATCTTTTTTTTTTTTAATTCTCACATTTTGCCAACGCACATCTCACCTTTTATTTGTTGTTTCTACTCCTCCCTCTGCCTTTGTTCGGCATCTGGCTTGACAGGCAAATGCGGTGTTATATGTACCGAATGCTAAACCAGGTAGTTTCGTGTTTTTGTCATTCAAATGAGTATCTTGATCGCTCTGCACTGCCTTGGTCGCTTTTGGGTTGAAACCTGAGCGGCCAAACTCATTTCGGTAACTCCCTTTTATTTCCACGTTGCCCGTGCCTTTTCTACATATCGCGCCAAAACAATAACACAATCACTGCCCTTGAACACACACTTTTAGCTGTAACTTAATGCAATGGAGAATTTGGCAAGTGTAGTAAAACAGAGAAGCATTATCGTTTCTATTTACCTAACACCAAAACTGACTATAGTTGGCCGATTAATATGATAGAAATATAGAAATTATATTCTGCCGCATTGATGGGGACAGGATCCACGTAGCTGAGCCATTTGCACTGTAGGTACATGGCTCCCGGATTGAAACCTGTCTCAGCCGGCCATATTCAAATAGGTTTTACCATAATGTAAATAAGGCTATCTGAGGCTACGCTGGGCGGGAGCACTGCCGGGAAGCCACTTGAGCGCAGACTGGGAATGGGAGGTGGGACAAAGGGACACCCAGGTCCGAACACGTAGACAAAATTAGTTATGAAAGGCGCGGCGCCACGACCAACCGGCATTATTTGCACAGTAATTGGCTGTTTTTGTCTCCACGAGAAAGGGCTTTGTGAAAGAATGGCCTGGGGAAAAAAATGAAATAAGAGCAAGTCTTTTTAAATACTTTGCATAATTTCATAGAGCAGAAGCTAATATAAGCATTTTCAATATCTTAGCCTGCCAAAACTCAAATGTTCCTTGAAGTTGTCGCTGCCCCTTTTTGCTTTCGAGAAAAATTTTTCGGCAATGCCGCGCTCCTGGTTTATGTGTTAAACATTTTTTGACATGCCGACCGGTGGATAATGCTTATTTGCGGTAATTGCTCACGAACGCCGACTGGTAGGGATTTATTAGATCTGTTGCCCCTGTCTCGGCACAAAAACATCTCACCTGGACTCATTATGGAGCATACATGTCACATCAGAAGGGCTGCACTGCCAGCACTCCAAATGTTGCTGTGGCGACACTCTCAATGAATGACCTGCTGCAGAACTTTCTGTTTATTGTGCAAACTTTGCCTCTCTTTTGGTTCCTCTGCAGGTTGAGTGCCTTCTCTGTCCTAAAGAGTGATCCTCTATCTATCTATCCATCTATCTATCTATCTATCTATCTATCTAGTTCTACCACACACACACACACACACACACACACACACACACACACACACACACACACACACACACACACACACACACACACACACACACACACACACACACACACACACACACACACACACACACACTTCACATTCCTTATTCAGAGCTATCCTGAGGCTTAAACAAAGTGGATCGAATCCACTCAGATGAATAATAATGAAGGCGAGTGTTTCCTGTGCAGTGTTTGAACAGATAGGTTTGACTTTTGGACAAAAACGGATTCATCAGTTTGTTAAAAAAAATGAAAAATCAATATCCTTTAAATAAGTGAGGCAAAACAGATTAAAATTCCTTTTTCAGTTATTATGACTTCAGTGGGATAGCAGATATGATCAAATGATTTATTTCACTGAAAATATTATATTTTTTGAATACAAAGTGATCCTGAGTCACTAGATACTAGCATGATCTTTATCATTTGAAGCACTGAGACACTTATTGTTATATTATCCTCTGGGAGGATTTAGTAACAATGAGATATTTCCTGAGTTGGTACCAAATCTCTAAAATTCCAAATTACAACTAATAGAGGTTTAAAACTTTGGTTTTTGAGGATTTAGAGCTTGGAAAAGAGCTTTAAATATACAAACATGAGCAGAATAGAATGGCTAGAGGACATACTGTCAGTTACATTCAGAAACAATCCACATGCATAGAATATTAAACACTATCCATTTCAAATAACACCTTTCGGAATAAAGAGCAGGACCTTCATGAAAAGCAAAGGCAAAGAGTAATAGTTATAAATATCATGCTCGCTCTCTGTCATGTTCCATATTGTATTCATAATAAATAAATTTGTTTGCACAGTAGCTCAAGGCGATATATGAGCAAATTTCAACATCAAATTTGTCAGAAATGCAAAGAGGTAGTCGCGCTCAGCCCCTGTCCACTACCCTTTTCACTACGTAAATAATGAAATTTTTGGACCGTTAAATGTATTACATTTGACAGAGTAAGTGTACCAAAAACTGTTCTCAGCAAAAGCTTCTGTTTTTCTACTTCAAATATGATTTATGTACCCGAGGAGAAAAATAAGCGCTCTTTTAGAAGTCAGCTGAGCCACGAAATCGGAAAAAAGATTCAGATATACATTAAATTTTGTATATTGAGATATGTCATGAGATAAGTCATGAGACCTTTGGCTGGAAAAAGTCCCTGCAACCACAAGGTATCTGACACTTTTAGCATCAACTGTGCCATCTGAAAGCTTTTTCTGAAGTAGTAAATTAATCCAAATGCCACTGAGAAGTGGGTGCTCCCATGAAACACGAAAGAATCAAACAGAATAGATACTTATGGAATAAAAGAAAAAAATATCCCAACTCTCATGTGGACTTATAGAATACTTGTACAGGCGACTTTAATGCAACAACCCAAAGGAGGACAAATACAAACACAAACCATTATAGGTTATTATAAATTGAGAGATAAAGCTGCCATACAAAGTAGCTCATACATTTTAATTCCCTCTGTACGGAGCAGAGAAGGGACAAAAACCTGGTAACCAAGAGTAAACAAATAACTGAATGAGGGAGCCTGGCAAGACTATTTACATGTAAATTGAAAGCACGGAGGCCTTACATTATGTCATTGTATCGTATCAGCCGGGGTCCCAAAAGAGGCCTTGGCATCGTTTTTTTGAGTCAAAGGCCTCGATCTTCACATCAGTGAACTGGGCAAGCGCAAGCACTAGCGCCGTTCCGAATCTCCGCCGGAACTTGTACATCTCTTTGAAATGCAGGCCATGTTTTGACCGAAAACAGGCGTTGCCCTGCACTGAATGTGTGACAGATATGTCAGAAGCTCAAGGTTCCACGCTCACAAAACATTTTTGGTACATGTTTCGCCAAACTCAATAGGTCTTTCATTTAGTCGAGATCATTTTGAGATTCCAAACACAAATAAAAACCACGCCTGATCTGAGAACCCAAAAATAAATGTATTCAGAGCTCAGTGATGCTGGTGTCCCTTCCTCTTACAGGGCATGAAAGCTGAACTTTAGAATGGGATCACAGCATTGAAATAGAAATGGCTCTGAGCGCCACCCTTTTTGACCTGTGCTCCAGGCACAGCCGCCTTTTCAGAATGGCGGGATGATATTTGGCCCTGCCTCGATTCATGAAACTCCATCACCTAGTTAGTTTTCAGTCATTTTTCATACCTTTGCAGACTGCCCGGAGTTACTGCAAATAGAAAAGATTGGAGCCTGTCCACACCGTCCTGCAGATTGCTGGAGGTTGGCGCTGCCCACGCAACCCCGGCCCGCATAACTCTGGAAAACCGAGATATTCATGTCATGTCAGTCTACAGGAGCCATTGCACATTGTGGTGCCAGTGTCGCCGCAGAATCTAAATCGGGCTGGACTCTTAATAGTGTCAACCTCTGCCTGCTCCTGTCACATGCGGGGACACAATCTATCTCCAGTATCTGCAAATATACAAGTCTATTTAGCTTCTTCCCCTCATGTCAATATTTTTATTGTATTTCCAAAATGTAATACATTAAGAGCTTCCTGGCTTTTCTTGTTTTACATTTGTTTTTTTAAAACTATTCCTCCAATTCTTCAAAATCGGATAAGAAATATTCGATCAAAGAACAGGCTGATATTCTGACTTCCATGTATTTCATGTATTTATTTCCTTTTTTCTTTTTGTTCGTTGAAATCCCTCCTGCAGGTGTTTGGCCTTTTAAAGGTTGCCCAATTGACTTTGCAGTGATGGAATCAGTGAAGCTTTTGAGCAGTTCGAAAATGGCCCGGAGGCCTCCGAAAAAAAAAGATCTGCGCATTTAAAAGGAGTCTCGAGAAACAACGGGAGGGTCACGAAGTGTAGCATAAAAAATGCGCACACATAGACTGTCTCGCTTGCTCGTCTACATGCTCATGTATATCTATATCTTAGTGACATGTCTGCCATATTGAATTCGGCCCACATTTAGCCACAGGTCAGACGTGGACACGAGGTGGCTCTCGGCAGTCTGAAGGGTAGTAGATCGGTAGAGCGATCTTTATCCTGTTTCATTTTAAGGTCCCACTGCCCTCTGGTGGACCTCGGAGCAGAGCAGACATTATGCCACTCTTTATTTCTCCCCCAGCTCGTTTCTCCATTAATAGCTTAGTGCCGCTCCAGCTCCCATTGTTATTCCTGCCTGGCTGCTTGGTGCACAAGGATGTCGCATGTTTATCAGACCAGAAATATCCTCCTCTCTGCTTCAGGAGAATGAACTTTGAAGGAACCCTCCTTCTGAACCCATATCTCCTCCTTCCTGTAATCCGCTACTTTCCTCATCTATGTTGTTGTTGTTTTTTGCTCTGTTTTGGTGTGTGTGGGGGGGGGAGGTAAACAGTTTGCCCTGACTTTCATCCCTTTCAGGGCTTTCACAGCCCTCGACACATCGCCGCGTTCCGCGACGTGAAGTGTGCATCAGTCTTCCAGCCTTTGGAAATAACTGCTGGTGGTGTGCATTATTTATTACGTGCACTTAGAAGTCGATTGCACATCCTGTAGATTGTATATTTCTTTATGCAGACTAATGCTACTGGTTTGGTCCTTTGTGGCTGTAAATATAAATAATGTCAACATCTTAAGTTCAGATGTTTGATGCTGTAGCTTCTCTCCTACTTTGATGCTGTCTGTCAAAGCTACTGTGAACAGATTAAAGAAGGAAATCGGAGGATTTACAGAAACCCAAAATTCCCTCATGAGCGAACACCTGACAACAGTGGCGAGAAAACAGTGCCTTTAACTGGTGCAAAAACCTTGGGCAGATTAAGCCATGGACAGATTAAACTTAATGTAGGCGGTGGTAATTGCTGATATTATATTATGATAGCTTTAATATTCATAAGAGAAACAACAATACTGGATGCCTTGCTGGACCGCTGCAGTAGATCAATCCACGCTCCCTTGGAACCTATGAAATGAGAATTTGAGAAAAGATATGAGGTTACTATCATGCATTGATGCAAGGACAAGGTGCGAGTGGGAGGAGTAAGAGAGGTGTATCATAGGATGTTATTTGCAGCAAGCCAAGACCTAACTAAAATGTCTTTAAACAAAAAAAGTTTCAAGACTATTCTAGAACAAGGAGAGAGTGTCCCATCCCCCAGATTGACGTTGGATGATCATTCCACAGAAAGAGGAGCTTTAATTGACATTAACTTTGTCAATGATATCCATTGTGATAGAGAAATTAATACAAATCTAAGGAGCACTTCGCACCATTTACGTTTGATTGATGCATATTCAAAGTTTTGTTGTGAAGAGTGTATAATAAAGTCAAAGAACTGTGTTGTCATCAGCAGGAGTTTATTACATCGAAGGAGCAGGTGTTTTCCAACTGCAGTTTACTTGTTTTTTTTTTTTTGTTTTTTTTTGTTTTTTTCAAATTTTAGTACAAACAGAGGATGCAGAAACAAACAAAGAGACAAGAAAGGAGGGATGGATTCAGATGATAAACACTGACCTGGTGATTTTCATCTTACCTGTGCCAAATAACAACAGACATGCCCTCCCAGAACACAAAAGGAACAATGCATTTTTCAGTGTTTAATAAACACTTATTTTATCAAGGGTGTGACAAATACTTTAAGTCACCTTAGGTTCTCTCCCCATGCTGGGATGGGAAGCGGAGAGACAATGACTTGCCGTTTGCTATCTTACCACCAGCGATCACTGGGTACTAAAGTCTCATCCCCATTTGAAAATGAATAAAACAAAAAAGGGCAGTCAGCTCTTAACCTCAGCCATCAAGCCTTAACATTGTCTAACTGTGAAACATAACATGGCTTTTGTCTTTACTAGCCTGGAGTGTTAACCATACTTAGCATAATTGGTGTTTGTTATGTTCAATGATAGTTTTTAAAAAAATCTCTATTCTTGTGATGTGTAAATGGACTTGACTGGATGTGCAGTGGGTTATGGGAAGATGCATTTTACTCTAACCGGGGCCAATCTACAGAAATACAGTAGCAGCGAGCACCCCCTCAATGTAATGTAAATATTAACTATAATTACAGCATCCTTGTTTGATCATTTGTTCTGGAGGTCAAGCACATTTATAGAACGTCCCTTCTGCAAGTCACCAGTTCCCACTTAAGAAGAATATCACTTCCTCTGATTTTGCAATGAAAACAATTTTTTTTTCGATATACAGGAAAATCCAGCTGAGGACAGATATGTGTTCTTAATCTGCGCTGTTTGCAAATATAAAACTTTTTCACCTTGTGACCATTGAGCTGTGGAATCATCCCATCATTTATAATCCACTTGACTGAATCTGAATAGGGATTTTTCAATGCAGCATGTTATTTTTTACTTTTAGTTTTTAAGCCTTAAATAATTAATCTACCCCTACTGAGTCTGTGTGACAATGCCGGAACATTTTTGAACAGATAGAACAAGAAAGAAATAGTCTGTCAAAGTCAGATCAGTTCGATAACTTTCAAACTTTTGGGGGATTAAACATTTACATTTGCTTGATAAGTTCATATTTGTATTTGTTTTAAATCTTATTTATCATCTGTTGAAGAAAAGCCATTGTGTCAATATTTCCTCCATCTCAGCTGGTGAACCTTGTAAATATGTTGGTAGAGATAATTAGGTATATAATATAATGAGTGAGTGCTCTCTATTGGCCATATTTGGAACTGTAACAGTTTTTATCGCATATTTGGAGCTGGCGCTGCCATACTGGGGCGGGAGCTCTCCTTTGTGAATCTATGCATAGAGATTAATGAATATCCAAATTATATGCTTTGTCAATTCATATAAAGATAATAATTCTTATTTACTACCCCTTTTTCTTCCTGAAACTACCACTGTAACAACAGTTTTGTTATCCTGCATTATTACAGTACCATTTTGTGATTATCATCATTTATCTCTGTTGCTGTACATGTATTTGACTTCTCCAGATAATACTACTACTAGGATCACAAGTTGGTCTTATTAAGTATGTGTGTTTTAAAGTAATACCGGGCTATAGACGCATGTACGTGACACAGCTCAGAAACCAGACAAAGGAAATGGATTAGCCTTTCTACGTTGTTGGTACTGGTTTAGCTATAAAACTATTTCATATGTTTTGAATTTATGTGTTAAGGAATAGGAACATTTCATACTTTTGTTTAAGGTTGCAACAATAAGACAGTAACAACATAACTGGTTAAATCATACATCAGATCAGTAGACTTATGGATTCTTGTGGGAAACAGTTATTTCCCTCACTCAATTCCAAAGGAAGATATGTATTTATGTATTCTACTGAATGAATAAATGAATAAATCAATAATTTATACAGTAGGTACATTTGAAAGATTTAATACGGATCCTATTTTGACATTGCCATGCAAAGATGTAGTAATACTAATTAGTACTAATTTGAGAAATTGTTGTGTGGTTATTTAAAATGACAATAGAACATTTCTTTTTCTGCCAAGAATTCATGACCTACTACATTTGCATTTGAGAGTAATGCTTTTTTTTTCTTTCTTAGATTCTAGATAGATATTATATAATTTAAGGTGAAATATAAACTACAACAAAGTGGAAAGGACAGAAGAAGGAACGGTGACCCCTGCATCGCATACCATTAATCTGACTGAACTAAGTTGTTGTTCAGAATTTATTCCACACACAATTCTCAAAGCACTTGGAGCTCTGTAGTTCTCATTTTATTTTTCCACTTTAATTGACACAAATAGCTGATTCGAGTAGAGAATGTTGGGCAAGTCAAATGTTATGTCAAATGTTCCAGTGAGGTCTGAAGTTGCCGTTTCCCTTTTAAGTCAATAATACATATGATGAGCATTTACCAATTCACATAAAAGCTTTACTTATAAAACAAACCAAAAAATAACACACACATGCAGTGTGCTTACAGCAAATATAATTATCATGACAAGCCTGCCTTTCTTCGTTGTTATTCAAGAGGTCAAGAAATCATTTCAGTTCTACATAAACAAACTTGGGTTCATCTTTCCTGGCCCGAGTGAAATGAAGTGAACACAGATGGTAGAGTTAACTAGTTATTTACTGGAATCAGTGATGAGTGACCAGTGACAGAATAATGAGGAAATTCTAATAGGCCCAAAGCAAACTTGGGAGAGATTTTGTTTGTGTCGGTCAATCCTGGAGGAATGGGCACCGCTAGTGCTTTTCCAGATGAAAGAATCGCTTGCATTACCCAGGGGTGATGGATTCTTCCTTTTTACAAATATATTTTTAGAAAACATCTGGCAGCAGAAAGAACAACTCATCGCAGTGTGTCTGACACCAGGCTCGCTGTCAATCAACTGTATCAAAAATGAGTTCACATCACACGAAGGTAAGCATGTAAGCCTGTTGATATTTTTAACTTGAACTAACAGAGGATATACAATGTCAGTCGGTATAACAATGACAATGATGATGATAATACTAATAATATAATACTGCTGCTACTGCTACTAATATAATACTACTACTACTACTACTATGACTACTACTACTAATAATAATGATAATTACAATAGCAACAACAATAATAATAACAACAATAATAATAATAACAATAGTTTAAAGATGCCATTTGAATACATGTTCAGCAGAGGTAGCATTATCTACAATTGTATGAAACAAGACCTAAAAACACACATAGTAACTTAGAATTACCTCTGGACTGTATCGTGTGATGGACCTTTTGAATTCATTGGGAACTTTCAGCATGGAGTATTCTAATACAGTATTAAAATGCTCACAAGCACAAGTTCGATAAGTTTGTTTTGCTCTTTCTCAAGATCTAAAAGTCATTTTATTACTTGTTTATTCATGACACAGATCGGAAACTGTACTTTGTCTTTGTACACTGGACTCTTGTATATTTTAGTCTCGGGGCTTTTAATGATTAAAGCTCAAGACTCGACAGTGAAATGATCAAGACAAATTTAAAATGGTCCGAGATTTAACCGAGGGGACCATTTGTTTGTTAAGCAAATGCCAATAGTGGTTTGATCAGACACTGAATTGTCTCCAAACCACCAGCTTCCATGTGGGAAGTCAAAGTTATTGTTCACTGAGCAGAGCAGATTCTTATTCAGTGAAGTGAAAGCAGTGATTTGTCCTTTTGAAAGGTTTATCATGGGACTTGTGGGTTCATTAGAGACCCTAAGTTGCCAATACCCGTGAAAGAGAGGGTGAATGGTTGCGTGTCTATATGTGCTTCTGTGATCAACTGCCAACCACTCCAGGATGAGCCCCATCCCAGGCCATTGACAACTGGGATAGCCCCGCTCAACCCTGAGTGCAGGATAAATGATACAGATCATGATTGAATGCATGAATGGCTCATGTGCCAACACTACTGTGGTTTTCTTTGAGTCTGATTCTTGTCCCTGATGTAAGGCACTGCAGTCAGGGAACCAATCTTGGGTACTGAGGTTGTACTTACTTTAAACTCAATTTTTATTCCCAGCCATTTGATTTCTTTTTTTGAATCCTTTTTGCCGTTGTTGAGCTCTTTAGTATTTGATACTTTGACAGCCTGTTGAGAAATTCAGGTATATGTTGCGAATGTAAATTAACACAATCTAAATGTTTTATCTGCAACATGTTCCAGAACATTGTTAGCGGTTTGTTCACCTCTGTTTTATATCAACTTTAATATTGGAATGACAGGATTGTAACTGCTGAAGCTTTTTAAAGTGAAATTCTTACCCATTCTGCCTTGACATATGACTTTACTTTGCATTTTTACTTCTTAATTTGACACATTTTCAAAGGGAGTGAGAGGGGGAGCAGCAGGCCAGTCTGGTATCTGTTCTTTTTTGTAACAGGGCCATGGTGTTGTAATACATACAGAATGTAGCCTGGCATTGTGTCTCTTGAATATAAAGGGACATCCCTTAAAAAGCACATTGTATATCTGGCAGCATAGAAACTTCTGTGTACCTTTTTGCGTTAGTGGTGCTTTCAGAGAATTTCAGCCTTGACCACAATCGCAGATGCTGACCATTTAACTCTGTGAAGCCAACAGTCCGGCTGGTCCTTTTACCTCTTCAGCCTGGAGGAAAGAAAAAGAATTCATAAATAAGTATTGCTCACACCACAGCAAAGTTTATTTTTATGTTTCTCTAGATGTGGTTGACATATTGCTCAGTCTTTTTGTCAGTGAATGTCAACCTGTATGTGTGGATGCAGCAGTGCTGCCGCAGGGAGCCAAAAATACAAAAGAAAAATACAGTGAGTAAATCAACTATCGACTTTCAACCAACATTTGTAAGGTTGTCCAGATCTTGTGTGATGAAAGAGTTTTGCTGTTGCTGAATAATTTACATATGGCTAGCTAAAGAGAGCTTAGATATATTTAACTATTGCTTTTTTTTACTATTTCTATCAACAGAGGAGACAAATAGCACTGCAATGCTTCCTATTCTAAATTAGTGTCCAGAAGATCCATCAGTGGGCAAGCCGTGTCTCATCTAGTTACTAAACCAGGGGGATGGCATCAGATTGACTGTGGCTTATAATTCCAGGAAAGCATGTTAATGACTTATCTAAGTCACACAAAAAACAATGAGGCAACACAGCTTCTGTCAACTGACTTTGAAAACCATGGCCTCTAGTACTTGCTCAGGTGTGAGGTCTTCTTCCAAATAGGCAATACAGTGGATTCAAGATGGATATTTAATAATCCCCTTAATTTGATATCATTAAATAGCTAAAAGAACAAAGTCATTGATTGTGCAAATAAGTTCTCGTATCATCTGAAACCAAGCTGTCTATTGTCTTCATGAGCTGCTAGAATAGCCCACACACATATTAACAAAAACAGGAAAAGTTTGGTGAGAGAATATAAAATGCAATGGGATATGTATTTTAATAGGTTAATGTCATCCAAAAAAATGTTGGTGGGCTCTGTCAATGTATAACAATTGTCCGGGGGCGGAGTCGGGCAGGGAACCACACCTCGGAGCAGGAGTCTGGGTTGAAGCGCTTTATTTGGGTAGAACGGCAGGTAGGGTGTCGCTGGGAAGTCCCTGGCCCAGAGACAGTCGCACAGGGCTGGGTCTCACCAGGACGGGCCCCCGGGCAGGGTGAAGGCAGGACAGGCCCCCGGGCAGGGTGAAGGCAGGACGGACTGGGTCTCACCAGGACGGGCCCCAGGCAGGGTGAAGGTAGGATGGAACCCCGGGCAGGGTGAAGGCAGGATCTCGGACAGGGTCAAGGCAGGGCTGGATCAAGGCTGGATCTCGGACAGGGTCATGGCTGGATAGGGGTCCAGTTGTGACAGGGGTCCGCAGTGGTCTGTGACAAGCCCCAGGCAGAGCGTGCCGCTGCCCTTTATAGGGCTCTTGATTAGCGGCAGCTGCTGCAGCTGGCGCCGATTACGAATTAATCCCAGCCGTGTCTCCTCTCGGCTGCCGAGAGGAGATCCTGACAACAATAATAATAACAATGATGATAATAATGAAACTCTGCATCATCATCAATATTAGTATCATCATCATATAGCAGTACTTGCATTATAATTATCATTATTATAATGGTTAGTAGTAGTAGTGGCACAAGTAGCAATATTTGGATTTTTTCAGATTCTGGATTAATTTCATTAAAAAAATATAAAATGGCATTTCTAATGGCTGACTGTTCAATGACTTACAGGCATACCCCATCACATACAATTCAATATAAAATGTATTTAATGATAATAATAAGGCACTATAGTAATAAGTACATGTTAAAAGATTCAAGATTCAAAGCGTTTATTGTCACATGTACAGTTTACAAATAAGTGTCCCTGTACAGTGAAATTCCTACTTTGCTGGCCGTAGTGCATTGGGATATGTGCTGGTAGAAGAGTGGTAACCTTTCTTACCAGTTATAAGATCCTCCCTTTATCACTTGATAAACATGTCCTTTTTGTATGTGATTTACAAATTCATCAGGGTACTTGTTCTTCTTCTATAACCACTACAACAACTGCTACTCCTTTGACTCCTGCTATTACGGCGAACAACAACAACAACAACAACATCAATAATAATAATAATGACAATAATTTCAAAATAAGAATATTTATGACAAGCCATAATAAATGATTTTTTTTTTTATAATATTTTGTGGCCCCCGCCTGAAATCAAATCTTTGTGTTAGTGCAGACCGCATGTTTTTTCTCACATGCATCTGGGGGTTTGATAAAGTGGGTTTCAAAAAAAAAAAACGGAAAAGGAAAAAAAGAAAAAGTAACTTTGCAGTGTAAATTTTGCTTCAAAATTTGAAAACGAAATAACGTCTGGTGACATTGTTAAAACTATCTTTTCTCTTCTTATTTCTATAAAAACCACAAAAACGATAGCAAAAAAAACCCACGCAAAATTAAAAAGATTGATTTAATAACAAGAATAGCCACCATTAGCCTTGTAAACATTATACCTACTCTTATATATGCTAACAGTCAATGTTCTAATAAATTCCAGTGGCAAATTTTCCCACAGTGACAAGATTTTCTTGACAGTCAATTTTCTAATAAATTCCAGTGGCAAATTTTCCCACAGTGACAAGATTTTCTCTTTTAACGCAACACTATTTTTAGAGAGTAACAGTTCATTATATATAAGGATGTTTAAAATTTACCTCCTTAACACTAAAACAAAGGAAAAATCTGGACTTAGTGTTACTTCCAGGTGATGATTTTACTGAGGCCGTATGTGACCTCCAAAATGAGTTTGATATAACCAATCTTTTTTGCGCTAATTACCAAAGTTGGACACTAGAGGACAGTATGTAGCTTAGCTCGCTGTGTGATTTCGACACATCGATGAAGCGAAGTAGTCCTGCGGACGCTGTTACGTTACCTAGTGAGAGGTCGACGTGAGGTGAGTGTGCATGTATGTCTGTAAATATTTACATTTCTCCAGTTTATCGACATAAATCTCACACAAAGCGCACCGGAGAATATATCGAGAGTATGTTAGCGTCCTAGCTAGTAGCCAAACGCCGCCGCATACGCTGTATGTAAACCTGAATAAACACACAGATTACCCGAGCTGTTCATCTGCCTCAGTTTCAGCGATATTGTCTGTAAATTTTGATATTTGCTGAAAAGAATTTGTAGGAGTTAAACAGTCCTTCTTGTGACTAACCGCTTGGTGGGCAGTGTGGAGTTCTGTTGTAATTCATTGATGGGTGAAACCAGACTGGTGGTGAATTTTTAGCTTGAACTCCTTGACAGTCTTGGTGGTCTTTTATATTTTTTTGGAGTCATGCGATACATGTATACCAGTGTTTTTGTGTGTGTTGCAAATATGATTTTCTGTTAATGTTTCTTTGTAGCAGATTTGCCAAGTTGTATTTTCTCTCTTTGGTTCCCAGAGTGCTAACCCATGTCTGGTGGTGCAGAACCAGGGGGTTCTGAATGACCTCCCTAAACATATTGCACATGGAGTTCAGCGAATATTCTGTGTCCCTCAGCCTCTTTCTTCTCTTCCTGGCTCTTCTCTACTGGTAAAGAAAAGGCTTTCTATCAGTTGATATCTGGACTTTTGCTCCATTTCGCAAATGTGTTTGGGGAAAAAAAAACGAAATACACAAGTTGAGAACAAATTAAATGGTGGTGTCATGTAATATTAGTGATGAAATTTAGCTAAAAACCCTTCTTCATCCCACCTAAGAAATCTTCTCCAATTTTGGACTTAATTTTGTCTTATTTACCTAATTTACTTTGATGTTTTCGTATTTGCTTAAGTCAGCGCCCCTCTGCGTTCTCTCTTCTAGGTACTCAGTTTATCCCTTTTCTGTCCTCGCCCGATGTGGCATCAGACACCCAAAGCCAGTGCCTTTCTTCGGCAACATATTCTTGTTTCGCCAGGTAAGTTGTGGAAGAGGAGAAATGTGTGAGTGACTCCGGTTATCTAAACACAAACATTTAAAAAAGAATGCTTAAAATTGACACTAGATACCTGCCGATCAATAAGAGACATCCCATCAGTGATGTGCACAATATGGAAATCAAATAAATCAATGTAAAGATTCAGTTGGCATCATTAGGTTGTTTCTTTTAACCTTGTAATCTTGTTTTAACAACTATGACTGTCCATTACTGTTTTTTTCTAGCTAGTCCCTCAATGAGACCACAGATAAATGACCGATCTTGTCATTTTCTTTGTGCATCGAGTGAGAGACTAACAGACAATGTTCTGTAAGAAATAACTTGTCATGAGGCATTAAAGGATTAGTGAATACTAATGATTGTGACGAAACGGTTGGCCTAATTTCCTCTACAATCCCCGCTTTCACCGTTCTGTGCTCCAAAAAACTCAAGATGCCACATTTTCAGTCACTGTCGACTTAATAGTTTCCATTATAGCAGGCGGTTGTTCTTGAAGGGTTTTGTAGATTCTGCTATTCCTGGATGCTAGCACTTCATAAGAGTCGATGATGTATAACAAATTATTTTGGATCATTACCCTTGAAAATAAATATATACATATATATAGAAATTATTCAAAACTCAAAAAACAGTTTAGAAATTGTTGAAGCTAACCCTGACTCACAAACTTATCGCAACACGTGATAAAATGATGAAACCATTATTTTTTACAATTCAAAGGAAGGCAGTAACGTGTTTGATTGTGTCATGACGTTGATCGTTTGTTGTGCTTTCAGGGTTTTTTCAAACCTCTAACTGAGATTATAAAGACGCACGGCCGAGTATGTGGGTAAGTGAAACACACATCCTCTGTCTTCTGACATCACAACTCGTGCCTTTATTTAACTGTTCTGCATTTTACACATTATCAAGTAATTAAAACCTACTGTGAAATGAATAAAGTTATAAATGAACTTTTTAAGAGTTATTTGCAGGTTCGGGGCCCCATATAAATCAACGGGCCCAAAAATGAATAGACTGAAAGTATAATTCTTATCGCAAACAAATCCATGCATTGTGTGTCAAATCTAAACTCTAAATTAATGTAGAATAGTCCTTGTTTCATTTCAGCTACTTCCGTCAAGGGTTGGCACAGCAAATCAGTCTCCTCCATCGAACCCTATTTACTGTATTCTCTTGTCTCAGACCAACTAACTCCATCTCCTCTTTCACCGCATCCATACATTTTGTCTTTGGTCTTCCTTTAGACCTCCTGCCTGGCAGTCCAAATTCCAGCATCCGTATACCGATATATTCACTATCCCTCCTCTGTACATGACCAAGGCATCTCAGTGGAGTGTGTCAAATTCACTGTATTCTACATTGTTTGTAAATTTTATGGACAACCTTGGAACCGGTCATCTTAATAAAATTAAACCCAGGGAGCAGAGTGGTCTGACCCGTCTCTTGCAGGATGTTTTTTGTTACTGATGTACTCAAGGTTAATTTTACTAACCAATTCCTAATCAGTAGTGTTGTTCATCCTTAAACCTTTCCTTCCAGGCACCAGCCTTTTATTCATGAATTTTAAGCCATTATTGTATCATGTGTGAACGACCCATGTACAGTAACTGCCAGTGCTACTGGTATAGGTCATTTGTACCTGCTTCCCCCAACCTGAACACCATCATCTAACCCATTGCTTCTCAAATAGCGGCCTGGGGGGACGCAGTGCAAGTCCAGGGGAGGCGCGTGTGACCCTAGGAAACATGCTTATTTCTATTGTATCAAAATAAAGTGTAATTGCACATCCACAGTAGGTGGCAATGGTGCTCTCATTGTCAGACTGTGTTATTTAATTTCTTTTTCAGTATTAAATGGCTCAGCCCATCAAAAAATAGTTTAGATAAGGATTTCATTTTTTTTTTTTAATGTTAGGCAAATTGATGGACTTTAAATAATTTCTGTTCCGGACTAAATAAAGTTAATAAAGTTATTTTTTGTTACAAGTTGATCTATAGTTCTTTCTTTTTTCTTTTCTTTAATTATAATAAGGATACAATGATCTTTTGTCATGTAAAAATGTATTATCGTCTAGCCTCTAGCCCCGTATCCCATAGCTACAACTTTGTATGTTTCAGGTACTATTTGGGGAGGAGGGCGGTGGTGGTTGTAGCCGACCCTGACATGCTGAAACAAGTGATGGTGAAGGAGTTCAGCAGCTTTCCGAACAGAATGGTGCGGATGTCAACAGGGACCCTCAAAGATCTGTTCTTGTTTTCCGAGCATTTGTTCGGGCACTTCCTGCCCCTAGATATTTTAGTTTTGCCCCAGACAGGTCTCTTCATCTTGCCGCTCATGATGTAAAGAGAAGGCAGTGTACCAAAGCTAACTCCTGCCTCCTCTCTGCAGACTATCCGCTTTGCTACAAAGCCTATGACGGATTGCCTGCTCATGTTGAGGAATGAGAGATGGAAGAGAGTTCGGAGTATTCTGACACCGTCCTTTAGTGCTGCTAAGATGAAAGAGGTGAGATATATTTTTTTCAGTATGTGTGACATTTCATCTGCAAAGCATCTGCTTTAGTCAATGTCACCTTCCTGTTTTGTTTTTGATTTTGTTTGTCTCTTGTAGTGTGTATTAAATCATCAACTCTTATTGCCTACTGTTTCTTCTGCCTTAGATGGTTCCACTCATCAAAACAGCCACCGCTGCCTTGATGGAAAACCTGGATGTCTACGCTGAGTCAGAAGAGGCCTTTGACATCCACAGGTAAATAAAATGCAAACTGTGTGGGCTCCGACATCGGTGCAACGTAGTATGTTTTGGTGACATTAAAAAAAAAAAAAGAAAAAATGCTCTTACCTCTATTTCATCATGGCATTTGGATTGACTGTGAGATTTGGTGTAACAATAAAAGCCAGAAAAGGGAAGGATTTGCAAAGAGATAAAACCTCTAGTTTAAAGCAAAATCTTCAGATCCAACAGCCATGTTCTCTGGATTCAGTAAATATGTAAAATGTGGTCTTGCGTTCCACCATCTCTCAGGATTCAGTTCCTGATCAGACATCCAGACATTGTGTTGATTATTCTCCTCTCTCACATAGTAGTTCTGAATATTGTTGTTCCAAAAGTAGAAACTTTTCCGCAGTTTTTACAGTTGACCTTTTTACCTCCTGTTTCAAGTCCAGCTGCCATTTCTCCAGTAACTCCCATTTTTGGATGAGTTTGCCAAATCATGGCTTTCATGATCTCCTCGCTTTCTTTTCTTTCACCCGTTTTTGATAGCCTGGGGAACCAATAATCCCTGATTTGTCTGACTTAAAAATCACTTATCTCTGCAGGACATAAAAGAAAACTTTATTTCATGAACTGTGTAATGATTATATATATATATATATATATATATATATATACATATATATATATACATATATACATATATAGATGCATTATCATTTTAAACAAGAAATCCATCTCTTCTCACCTCGATCGGCCATATGGGCCTTAAAAGACTCTTATGTTGGTATGAAAACAGCTTTTGTACAATTTATTGATACAATTTTAATCTTAATAGGTTGTGGGGCCATTTTATATCCAAAATTACATCTAATTAAATCTGGCCAGTGCTCAAAACATACCGTGACATGATTTCTCCATGTGTTTCCCCCCGCGCTTCTTCCCAGGTGTTTTGGTTGCTTCACGATGGATGTGATTGCCAGCGTGGCGTTCGGGACTCAGGTGGACTCCCAGAACAACCCAGATGATCCGTTTGTCCACCATGCTCAGACCTTCTTCTCCTTCTCCTTCTTCCGGCCTATCATGCTGTTTTTCAGTCAGTACATAAATTGGAAGTTTTCTGTGGGATTGCACATTATATTCTAATTCTATTGATTCTATTGTAGCTTTAGAAAATTAAAATAAATCATAAATGCAGATGACAGCAGTCAAATACTTTTCAAATAACTACTTTTCTGAAACCTAGTTTGCTAACAAATAGTATACATTTGTGCGCAGTTGCTTTTCCGTTCATCTTGGCCCCTCTGGCGGGACTCATCCCCAACAAGAGACGGGACCAGATGAACCGCTTCTTCATCAGTAGCATCCAGAGGATCATCAAGCAGAGAGAGGAGCAGCCTCCTGAACAAGTGAGCCATGAATCTATCTGTAGAATTACATTGTCCCACATGGGCACACTAAAGAAATCGATTTGTGTCTACTCAGAGGCGGCGAGACTTCCTCCAGCTGATGCTGGACGCAAGAACTGACAAAGAAAACGCACGTGCGCAAACCTTCGAAAGTGTGATCCTTGCCGAAAACGCACAGCCATCAGCGTCCGCCGAGGATGGCCGCCCTCCCTCGAACGACCCCGCGGCCGCCAGATGCCAGCAGAAAAAGTTGATGACGGAGGACGAGATCGTCGGTCAAGCGTTCGTCTTCCTGCTGGCGGGCTACGAAACCAGCAGCAACACGCTGGGCTTCACCTGCTACCTGCTGGCCCTCCACCCGGAGTGCCAGGGCAGAGTGCAGGACGAGGTGGATGACTTCTTCGACAGGCACGTGAGTCTGACTTTTATTTTTTAATAACTGAAATAATACAATATTAGATTCAATATTCATAAAAGCAATAACAATGGTGGACTGCTGTAGTAGATCAAACCAAACCTTTGAACCTGTGAAATTAGAAAGGCCAAGGAGTCGGGAGAACCATCGCACATTGATGGTGGGACAGGAGACAGGATAGGAGGAATGAGAGAAGTGTATCATGGGATATTCGCGATTCCTTTTTCTTGGCATCTCAATTCAGAATTCTACAACAAAAAGAGATTTTTCTTCCTCCATCGTTACAGGAGGAGCCAGATTATGCGAATGTACAGGAGCTGAAATACTTGGACATGGTCGTGTGCGAAGCACTGCGCCTCTACCCTCCCGGATTCAGGTGCGGTAGAGACAAGACAGAGAACAGTTAAAGCGAGGCACATAAATCACTTAAGGCGTTTATTCCAAACATGCAAATATGATTGACAGTTCTAGACTATCAGGGTCTTTCTGTGGAGACGGCATGGAGTCAAACGCAGGTGGCTAAAAGTAGGTTACCATTGAAAACCTATATGTTAAAAAATATATTAAAAATATCTTATTCGGATATGTCAGGAAGACCAGGTCTTAAATACATTCTGTGTCTGAACTTAAATACCGATATACAAATGAATAAATGCTTCTACCGGCTGGGCTGTGTCACTTGCTCCGGTAGATAGATCATTGAACATCCCTCTGTTGTGATGTGTGCACGAAGGTTTGCACGAGACATTGACGAGGACTACGTGGTGAACGGCCAGGTGCTTCCCAAAGGAGCAACGCTGGAGATACCGGCAGGCTTCCTCCACTACGACCCTGAGCACTGGCCGGAGCCTGAGAGGTTCATTCCTGAGAGGTGAGGCACTGTCAACCACCTCCCTCACATTCATTGTGTTTATATATCATGAGAAGTGTATAAATATATTATTTTAAAGTGTTTTTTGGTAACTATCCGATTATAAAGGATTGTCTCCTTGAGATGCCTCTTTTCATACCCAGACATGTTACTAGCCGTGTCAATAACTGACCAGTTTATCTGGTCAGTTATTGTAGCTGTCGAACGCTCCCCTGGTCACGGATTTGATTTGATACATGCCAGTTACACAATTCCTCTGCCTTTTTGTCGCCGTGTCCCAACTTTTTGTCAAGATGCATTGCTATCGTCAAATAAAAAAAAACAACAAAAAAACAGCAAATGCTTTTTATGAAATGGTAAGATGTCTCCATTTTAAGGTCTGATATTGTCAACAAAAAAATAATAACAAAAATTAAAATAGTTGCCTAAGTAATTTTTTGACAAAAAAAAGATTCCTTTAATTAATGGCTTTTTCCTAGAGGGCTTCTGAAAACCTTGAAAAATGATGGCGATTATTTCAAGAAAGCGGCAATATGTTATTTAATAAGTGGCTGGCAATTTTTTACCTTCCTTTAAGGAACAAGTGAAAAAAATTGATTCAATAAGAAGCAAAGATGAAATCTTGTCTTCGGACTTTCAAAAGAAAATAACTTGGGTGAGTGAAGCCAAGAGGGAGCTTTGAGAAGTCTGTGTGAAGATTTATTGGCCCTGTTTGCATCAAGGTTCCAATGGTCGACACAGTAACATGCTCAAAAGCGTAAGGCTGAATGCAAACATTCGTCTGGAAAAAAAATAAATAAACATGATGTCTCCGGTTCCTCCAGATTCACACCGGAGGCCAGAGCCACTCGCCACCCCTTTGTTTACCTGCCCTTCGGCGCCGGACCCCGAAACTGCGTGGGAATGAGGCTCGCCCAGCTGGAGATCAAGATGGCTCTGGTCCACCTGTTTCACAGGTTCAGCGTGGTGGCCTGTCCGGAGACAAAGGTGGGCACAGGAGCGTGCACGATAGCCACGCTTAAATGACCTGTCAGGTAAAGACAGATAGTCGGCAGGGTAACTTTGTGCAGTTTTTCTGCAGAATTCTCACGAGTGGTACGTCTGTCTGTCAGTGCAGGGAGGCTGCATTCATTTCACAAATCCAAGAGGATTTGAGTAATGATGAATTCATTTATGATGCTAGAACATGATGCGTGGTTGGGTGGAAATATCAGCAATCAGAAGTTCTTATTAAAATTACCTCCCGCTGCAACCATCATAATTCTATTTATCGGCACAATCGCGCCTGGTTACGATACCATATAATGTCTTTTCATCCCATTGTCCTCCGCCCAGGTCCCACTGGACCTGAAGTCATCAAGCACTCTTGGACCTAAGAGCGGCATATTTGTGAAGATCACAAGAAGAGACACCGCCAGAGTCAGGTGAACTCCTGAACCGACAGTTCAAGGAGCAGGGAGGGGTTTCATTTGCTGCATCCAGACTCCTCCCCCACAGAATGTGACCCCTTGGTTAGGCGAAGGGAAGGCGACCTCAGACGACAGCGAAATTCACACCATGCAGAAGCCTTCTCTGGAACCAGACGATGTGAGAGTATGCAAACTACAGTTTGGGTTTTGTCTAAAGAGGGGTTAGTCAAGAATCAGAAAAGAAAGAAGTTCTCAGTGATGTGAAAACTTGTTTTTTTACTTTAAATCACCTACTGTCCAATCAACCAAACTTCCAGTCGTCTCAGTATTCCAACCGTCTTCACATTCACACAAAATTTATTACAGCTTTTACTTTATTTTTTACCCTGTAAAAAATAAAATTAAACTTACTCAAATGTTTCCAAAATCAATATCTTTCAGAGTTGACTCAAAAAATCACATCTCAGTATTCAATTTTGTTTTCTTTTTTCCGGCAGATTCTAATGCCCGATAGGTTTGAAAAGCAAGGATGATGCGATCCTGACTCCACATTCTCTGTTTAAAGAAAGACATATGAGCTACGAATCAAATCAATTTCCTTTAGTTAATGGCCAATGTTTCTTGCACTTTTAATGTAATCAGTCAGATTACAGATTCCCACTGATGAAAAGTTTCATTTAATTTTGAAATTTGTGTCTAAATCATGATGTAAAGTGAGAGGCTGCATGAATACCAATGTATTAAATAGATGCCGGCCTGTTTATTAACAAGCAATATATGTCAGACTGGACTGGACAGTAAAGCTGCTTATTCAAGAGTGTTTGTCATTGTGTGTTTTAACATTAACATGTTGTTCTCAGGTTAATTTACTCACTCATGTCTGTTGATTGTTTAATAAATAAAATCTTTTGAGTGACACTGGGTCGCTTGTGTGCTTATTATCATGATATTATTAGGTTATACATCAGGACAAACTAAGCTAAGTCTCCTACTCCTTCCTTTGGTGTGAAATGATGTTGCTGTGTACTGTCTTAGACTTTTTTCCATGATTTTGTTCCTATTTCTCAAGTTCATATTCTCTAACTCATCTTCCACATCTAAATCTCGGATTTCATTTGAGTTTTGCTTTAAAGCGCACGTCACAAGCAACAGCTTTGGCGTTTCTACATAGGGCCCCCATAAGTTTCAAAGAAATGCTGTCAATATTCCTACTGTCAGTATAAATAAAGCCTTCGATGAGCCTCATGCTCAAGCTGCTGCTTCCCCTTTCTGTCATGGCTTTCCTCTTCCCTCTGCCAGAACAACATGCTTTTGCTGAGTAACAAATTTATTTCGTGTGAAACACATGATCACGATGGAAGACCTAAACAATGCACAGCGTAAAGTGGCCTCAAGTCTGGGCTATCACTGCCCTCTACTGGCTGCTTCTGGTACTTTTCTCTAAAGAGATCTTTGCCCTTCAGCAAGTTTAATTTTACGATTGGAAACCTGCCATCATCATACTCCTCATCACCACCAGCATTATGTCTTTTGCAGTAAAAGATGGAGTCGAGGCAGGTTTTATTTATATCAGACCTGGGTATTTTACATCCCGCGGGCCACATCCGGCCCGTTTTACTTTTATTGTCTGCCACACCATTTTCTTCAAATATTTTATTAAGTATTTTCAATCAATATTGAATTTAGAAACTCTGTATTTTTTCCTTTTGTTTAATTTTGTATGGATGTTTCTATACAAAATAATGTTAGTACATTTATATGATCATGACTGATTTTAAAGTTGAAATAAAATGCCAAAAAATTGAATTTTTTTCTTTTCTTTACATTGACATGATACCTACTTGTCCCGTGCATAAAAATTAAATAAGAAATGTGGCCCGCCACCCAAAATAATTGCCCACCCCCTGATTTATATGGTCCCTACATGGACACACTCTGTGCAGAGCAGGTCTGGAGCACAGGCAGAAAACCAACATTCACAAGCACTCGGCCACAATGGTGAGGAACTACTGCCCTCCACCAGAAAGAAACATGGGACAGATTCGAGCTCGATGTGGGCGGCCTTCTGCCTCAACCAGATCTCTTACTAATAATAATATTAGTAGCACTGACAGGTACATGGTAAAAGCTGAAAAGATACAATAATAGCTTTAATACTCATGAAAGCACTGACAATGGCTGCCTGATGGGACCAATGCAGTAGATCAAGTCACACTCCCTGGGAACCTGCAGAATGAGAGAACCCAGGAAAACGAGAAGAATATATAAAGTTACTATCATGCATTGATGAAGGGATAAAGTGCGGACAGGATAGGGATAGTGGGAGGAATGAAGTGCATCATGGAATATCCGTCAGCAGAGTAAGCCAAGTCAGTGGTGCTAGATTGGGTGGGTTTCTGCTCCAATTGGGCGTCTTTAGATTTAGCTGGACAGGAGAAAAAAAGTATTGGCCAGCTTCTGAAAATATTTTGGGAGCAATTTTTGTAAACAAGCCGTCGCACTGAGTTCAAAATAAACAAATATTTGATTGTCACGAGTTCTATCCAATGTTGTTAGTGACTAAAGGGCATGGCAAGCTTAAAATGAATTAATATTAAATGCACCTACAATAACCATGTAGCCCATGTTTGTACATTTTAACAATTGTCTACGGGCTCCTTTCTGGCCTCCCAGTGTCAATCTTGCCTCCTAAAGTTCCCTGTCCTTTCAGCAGGTGCCCATGTCCCCTTTCCATTCCTGCCCTGCAACTGTCTTCAAATAACTGTTCACCTGCTGCTGGACTTGAAGCAAACTTGTATTTTGAATTCCATCTCTGTTGGTGCAGTCTTTTGTTGCACTTGGGTCCGTACATCCCCACAATCATGACACTATTGACGTGTTTCCCGTTATTTATGTTATGGTTTGATCCCGTTTCCAGCCAGTTAGAGATCTGAGTAGATTTTAATTGAGTAGGGGAGCCCAAGTTGTGATTTGAGTGGAAACTGTCAGGCTTTCACTGAGTCTACGGCAGCATAACTGGCTTGTTGAAAAAAAGAGCGCCAATTTTCTCAGTGATTTTATTCCCATTAAATTCAGATGCATAAATAAACCTACCATAAGTCGGCAACAAAATCCCAAATTGAACAAATATTTCCAAAATCAATATCTTTCAGGGATGACTAAAAAAATCACATCTCAATATTCGATTTTGTTTTTTTTTTCAGCAGATTCTACTCCGTGATTGGTTTTAAAAGCAAGGATGATCTGATCCTAACTCTACATTTTCTGTTTAAAGAAAGACATATGAGCTACGAATCAAATTAATTATCCTATAGCAACTTAAAGGGTAATGATGAGACTCAAAACAAGCCAATCCAGGAGAAAAATGAACCACAATACCAAGGATATGGGGATGGGAGAAGCCAAGGCTGGAACAAGAAGCTCAGTCTTCCGTCCCATGGACTTCTTAAGGCTCTGCTAGAGAACCGGTGAAATTTGCAACAAATAAAAATATTAATGGTGTGCAAGGGCATGGATTTTCTCCTGATTGAATTTTGTTTTTCCTTCCCAGACCAAAGCTTACCCCTTCAATCACCTGCACTCAGTGAAGACATTTTTTTTTTTTTTGTGAAATAAAACTACCAAACATTTTTAAGCCCTTTTGAATAACTTTTAAATAAATTAAGAGTGTTAGAAAACGGGACCCAGCCACTCCTTCACTCTAAAACCAACCTTTTTCATGAACTTCGAACACCCTTCAAACTCATTGTGCTGCCCGACAAAAATGAGAGTGGATATTGGCACATATTTTGCAATCACCCAAGATATTCAAAGAAAAGTTACTTCTTGATTCCTCAGAACTTCATTAGATCCTCTGCGATAGTTTTAGACAGCGAGTTTAGCGAGCATCCGACTCCACAGACAACCGCAGGGCAGGCTTCAGGTGTCTAAGCTGAAAGCATTTGTGCGTCTCATTCAGAAATGAGTAGTTAATCAGGTACTCCGGGTAGAGTTGGTGCTTTTCAAATATAATAAAAATGGTGGATTTGACTGCGGAGTCGACGCAACTGTCGTATAAGTCCTTGCTTTGGCCTTTGGGCGGGGACCACACACAGCTGCTCCTGCCACGATGACCTTGCTGTATCTGTCTGAGAGGGTCGCATCCTTCGCAAAGTAGCTGCCTGAAAAGACAGTAAGGTCAAGCTTTCTCGAGGTGGGCGGGTCATTCATATGTGGAATGCAAACTCTACCTTTGCCGTACGTCGTTCCATGGACGCCGCAAACCCTCCAGCTCAGTTAGAGCTAGCTCTGTTTGCAGACAGAAGACAATTAAAAGCTGCTATTGGATTCTCCTAGATTCTCAATCAAGTCACCTGTTCTTTTGAAGCTCCACCTCTTGGAGGGATACAAAGCGGGGCCTCCTTCTGATGAACCGCACCCGATTGGATTTGACACTCCGCTGTTGCATTGGCTGGCCGTCTGATGACGGCCCCAACCTGAGAGTGTAGAGCTGCTCACCAGCACTGAAGGACATCTGCGTGTCTGTCTTGCCAAGGTAAGTCTTCTCCAGAGTCTCAGAGTTGATGGATGCTGAACACTTGCCATCACTCTAAATTTACAAAAGAAATTACAAATTGCATTTTTCTATAACCTGCAGGGGTCCACGTTGTAACATGAGATATTTACACAGAAAGATGTTACACAAAAACCTTTTTTTTTAATTTTTAATTAGATACATACTAATAACATCCACAAATACGTTTTTTTTTTCCAACAGTATCTGTAACACGGCTGATGAAAAAGATTAATCAACTAATCAATTCACAAATTATTTAGCATTAATTAATTCACACTTTAATTGGTTAATTAATGTTAATTGATTGAATAATTAATTAACACAAGGAAAAGTCTATCCATCCATCTATTTTCTATTCCTGCTTTATCCTACTCCAGCAAATTGCTATTTTTTATTTCTCCTTTATTTAACCAGGAAAAGTCCCATTGAGATTAAAAACCTCTTTATCAAGGGAGTCCTGAAAGTCCTATCTTCGTCTTCCTCCTGCGCACTAAAACCATTTAAGACGTTTCCTCTGTGTCGGAATTGAACAGCCTCAGAATTTCACGGTAAATTCATTGGTCCGATGTGACGAGGCCTAATGTTTGGGCGGCAAGAAGTTTGTTCGCCCAAAAAAAATCCATAAATTAGCTGCATGTTAAAGCCGCAGTGTTCAAAGCGTGTGAAAAAAGCGGCGGCTGACAGTCCCGAAATTACGGTAGTCACTTCTGTTACTATCCACATAATTGATGAATCAAATATTAAAAGGTGCTATTTCACCTTTTCATGAGCTTTTGAATTTTTCACAATTTGATACTGACATCACTGATAAACAAGATAATTGATCTAATCAGACTGACAGGAACTGTCAATAATTTTATACATTTTCTGGTATTTCATATGAATACACTTAATTAATATACACATAATTATTTCATTTATTCATGCATGTGTGTGTGTATAATGTAAGTGCCATACATACTAATTTTAGCTTGAATGTACGTGTGGCAAAATTACAGAAAGGAATTTACGATAATTTTGGTTATTACTGTGTTTCTGATGTATTTTCTCTTCTTTGTGATGTTTGAAGTGGTTTGATGGCTGGCTCAGTGCGTGCTGTTTGAACAAGAAAAAGATTCAGAGAAATTTGTCTTGTTCTTTGTTGGAGAAGTTTCTGAAAATAGGACATCACGTTGTCCAGTGCTGTACCGGTCGGTCACGGTCCTGCATGCAAAAGTAAAGCCTTTTCTTTTTACCCTCGCAAACAGTATCTCCAGCAAGCTGTCTTTCATTGATCCAACCTAGCAATAACTTTTCTACTTCATCTTAGACTTTGCTTTGTTAACATGGTCACTCCTTTAGCCACATTAACTGCCTTTCGTGTATCTTTATACGGTTGATTGTCTTAGCTATGTCATAGCGCTTGCTACGACATGGCTGTAACTTGAAGACCACTCTCACTTTTGCTATCATTTCCTTCTTCAGATTTACTGTAATAGGCTTGGGCTCATTAACACCAATACCAGTCGCACTTTTCACTTTCTTGAGATCCATAAAGAGGGCTAATTTAATGCAAAGCACACAAAAAAATGAGTATGAAGAGGAGAAATTATGTTGTTTGTTTGTGTGTCACTTAAAACATTTTTTTCCTTCAAAAACTCCCTTTGTGGGCCGATTTCTTTGGGATTATGGGCACAAACACGCATGCACGCACAGTATAAATATGACATTGTTGTGTGTATCAGGCTAACCTGTCCATACTCCAGCCATTTCCCAGGGTTACTCTCCCAGTACCAAAGCCACTGTGTTGTGAGGATGAAGTGAGAAGGCTTGGAGACAGATGAGGTGGTGGACAGGCGTCGAACCGGAGACTCTCCACACGTCATCGTGATGAAGTCCACAGACTTTGCACTTTTGCTGCAAGACATCATAAAAAGACATCCGCAAACATCTTGTTGAAGTAACTGTTGCTTATAAATAAGTCATTCTTTCAAAAGCCAGAACGATACAGTGATTTTGAAAGATTTTGCTGGGTCATTTATCTTTAAGTATAGCTATAATCTTCATAATTTATAACTACAAATTTGTCTATATTAACAGCTACATCAACATCTATATGTATATTCATAACTACATCTAAATTTAAATACTTATCTACATCTATATTTCTAACTCCATCTATATCTAGGCTGCATATTTATATCTATATTTGTTGCTACTTCTATATTTACATATATCTAAATTGACATACACAGTACATCTATAAGTATAACCATCGCTAACAACACAGATATAGATATGAATATTGACATCTATAATACATCTAAATGTATATAAACATCTATATGTATATATATATATATATATATATATATACACATACATACATACATACATATATATATCATCTACAGTATATCTATATCTTTAACTACATCTCAATCTATAGGTGCATCTATTTTTACAGCTACATCTATATATTAGCAGATCTATAGCTACATCTATTAGCATACTATTTCTAAATCTTTATCTACATATACATCTATTTTAGCGTTTAATACCTATATCTATATCCATAAATGCATCTACATGTATATCTGCATTTATAGCTACAGTTATATTTATATCTACTGTGGATCTACTTCTACAGTGCATTGCATATTTGTAGCTATACTGGTAGCTACATCAAATGTTGTTCTCGAGTATTTAAGTAGATGTTTTATTTCTTTGTTTTCTTGCTTTTCTTTATTCCCACAGTGGATTCACATTTTCCCATTTCCCTTTTTAATGAGCAAATGCCAGAGGTAAATTAGCGATGAGTCACTATTGTTTCACATTCCCTTGAAATGACCTAGTTGTCAGCTTTGCGTAACTCTCAGTGAAGCAAGCAGTTCTATGAAATTGGACAAGCATTTTCCCAAAAATGATGAGTAGTCAGGTGGCAGCTGTAAGATGACAAAGAAAAAGGGGAGCATGGGCTCTTATCACCCTGCTCTAAAGACATCCGCACAGCTGCATCGTAAACGACACAGGCTCGAAACTATCGGTCTTGGGAGTTAAACAAAAAGACAAATATCACCCAAAAATTAGAAACGACAAAGATCTCGGAGAGTTGATTGGCAAACCTCGTGTCATTTCCTGGGTCACAGTAGGCCTTTTCAATCTCCTCCATATTGGGCAAATCGTCCCAGGTGATGCCATCCCTGCTGAGAACCTGCCATTTGTAGGGCAAGTGCCAGTGAACATGAACACACTTCTCTGCAGACGGGGAGGAGGAAAAAAATCATCCGCGTTGGCATTTTGCTTTTGTATTTGTCCTTTGCTATGCAACAGTGACGTCGTTTTGAAAAGGACTCGAAGGGTGGGATAGAGTTCATCAACCAGATACTCGGACGAATGGATGAACGGACACAATAAGTTCAATGCATTTATATAAATGATTAATAATAAGACCAAAACTCAAACTCTTCCTTTCTATCTCCAACACCCTCTCACTCCCAACTTGTCTACATCCTGACGAATGGTCAGAGTGCCTTAGCGTTTCGTCCAGAACTGCTCTACATGGAAAGCATCATCATACAACTGCGTTGGGATTTAGTGTTATATAAATTAAAATCTGACTAAGTTTAAGCACTTTTCCAGATCTCCTCGGGCAACCCCAAAAATCAGTTTATTCACATTCTCACAATGAGTGGTCTGAATCCAGATCTGCGCAGCTCGAGCGGTAAAGGTTTCCAAAAGTATGGACCTGGTGCCTTTTCTCTCGTCGCAGGCAGTCTAACACACTCTGAGGCAGGAGCCGCTGAAACACTTGCTTCCTCCATTTCCTATCATGTTACCTTTGTAACTGCAGCAATCGCGAATGAAGAAGAGGCAGATTTCATTCCTTTCAGTGTCACTGACTGGTACAGCAGCATCCCTGGAGCTGGTGGGGTTGCTGCTGTCAAGTGGATGATTGGGCTTTCTCGGCTCTGGCGGCACTGTCAGAGGATATGCATACACATGTGTTGTACACACTCACAAAGCAGGTAGTTCCAAAAACATTGGCCATTAAAAAAAAAACAAATTAACCTTACCGGCAACCAAAGAAGTTCTTGATTCATTTTGACCAACAATGACATATTTGTACTCGTAGATCCTTTTAAGGTTTTGCATATTTTCCTGGCTTAAATTTAAATTTTTCATTCCTTGCTTGTCGATAGTGTGAGACCTCTTGCAGGAGACGTCAAACCTGCAGTCCCCTTGGAAGAAGTGCTGGCAGACATGCAGCTTGTTGCAACCACTGGCGAAGGTGCAGGTGCCGTGCAAACCGTTGCCTCGGTTATAATACGAGCAGATCTACATGGAGACAGAGGGGACAAACAAGCAAACAATGAAACAGTGGCTGTAGTTTCACACCGTTACGTAAGGGTTATACATCAGAAATACACCGGGTGGTTACACATTGGATTCTTGATGTCCGAGCAGTCCTGACGCACCGTGATGAAGAGTGAAGAGACAAGAAACAATGACTGTATCTTCTTCACAAGTCCCTGGACTCACTCGTTTAGCAGGTTCCTAGAATACGAAAGCTATTTTTCTATCATGCCAGCTATTACCATTTAACTGTTAGCACTCACTGTAATTATAATAATGAGATCATTTGTGTCTGTCCCTCCCTCCTAACCCTTATACCCCCTCGTCTATCACATTCATACAATACCAGCTCTGTCCTTCTCTCGCACTCTCTCCCCTTCTACCCCAAATGCTCAAGACAGAGGGCTGCCCACACTGAGATGTGATCTCCGAGGTTTCTCCATTGGCAAAAGGCAGCATTGCCAACCGCTTGCTCTTGGAAGAATGTGAGGTTTATGTAAATCATTTGAGAGAGTGCTATCCAGACCTGCCGACGGAGCTCCTCCTCCTTTTTCCGGTGTCCAAAAAAATGATTAAATACATAAAAAATAACCTACCTCTGGAAGCAGGAATGGGTCGTTTAGCAGCAGCAACAGGAACAGCTGTTTCTCTGTCAGACCCTGGAGATCATGTTTCCTCAAGAGCTGCTGGTTGTACTCCAACAACAAACTATGGGGATTTGTGCAGTTCTGTCTGCAATATTTCAAACAATAGCAACCTTGGTGAGGATTTAAAGCGAAGATTAAAATGTTTACAATCTGGCTGGCATGTGTGCGCTGGGATATTTGATGAGTTCCACGAAATCTAGTCACTCTTGGACAGGACGCAAAATACATAAATGCACATATTAATCCCAGTTAAGGTCACATTTTGTTAGAAGCTAGGTGTTTCTTTTAAACAGGACAAACAAATCCTGGAATTTTTTGAGCCTTTTAATTTTTTTCAAGTTTGTTGAACACACCGGGATTTACTATGCAAAAACATCCCCACAAAGTTTGACATTTCGGCTTTTCTCACGTGGTTGTCTGTTGATCATTGTTTTCTTATTCTTCTTCTTTCGGCTTTTCCCTTCAGGGGTCGCCACAGCGAATCAACCATCTCCATCTAACCCTATTCTCTGTATCCTCCTCTCCCACACCAACTACCTTCATATCCTCTCTCACTAAGTCCATAAATCTTCTCCTCGGTCTTCCTCTCAACCTCCTGCTTGGCAGCTCCAATTCCAGCATCCATCCACCAATATACTCACTATACTTTGCAATATACTCTGTACATGACCCAACCATCTCTGTCTTGCTTCTCTCACCTTCTCTCCAACACATTTAACATGTGCTGTTCCTCCGGTAGACTCTTTCCTGATCCTATCCATCCTGGTCACTCCCAAAGAGAACCTCAGCATCTTCATCTCTGTGACCTCTAGTTCTGCCTCCTGTCTTTTGGTCATTTTAACTGTTTCTAGTCCATACACCATCTCTGGTCTCACCACTGTCTTGTACGCCTTTCCTTTCATTCTGGCTGATAGTCTTCTATCGCATAGTACCCAGACACTATTCTCCACCCATTCCAAGCGGGTTGAACCCGTCTCTTCACCTCTTTTCCACACTCTCCGTTGCTCTGGACTGTTGACCCCAGGTACCTGAAATCCTGAATCCAACTTCTTGATCTCCACCGTTCCACCAGAGTTCCTGTCAATCAAACACACATACTCTGTCTTGCTGTGACTAACTTTCATTCCTCTCATTTCCAGGGCATACCGCCACCTCTCTACATTTTCCTCAACCCGTTTAGTGCTCTCACTACAGATCACAATGTCATCTGCAAACATCATGGCCCATGGAGATTCCTGTCTAACCTCATCTGTAAACCATGAACTTCTCTGTTATCCCTACAGCCCATTGCACCGCAGTCTCAAAGCTAGCATACATGTCCTGCACCAGAGGCATTTCCTCATACAATACCAGAGCTCCTCTCTTGACACCCTGTCATAAGCTTTTTTCTAGATATACAAAAACGCAATTCAGCTCCCTCTGGCCCTCTCCGTACTTCTCTATTAGCATTCTCAAAGCAAATACGGCATCTCTAGTACTCTGTCGAGACATGAAGCGGGCGGGCGGCCAGACAGACAGATTGATGGATTTGTATTCCACTCAAGTCTGTGTTTAGTGTGTGTGTATGTGTGTATGTGTGTGTGTTCGGGGGGGGGGGGGGGGGGGGGGGGGGGGGGCTGATCACTATCGGACGGACTAATTCAGTGACCTCTGAAGAAAAATATCGAGACATATTAACAACTCGTGGGAGTTCTCATCTTGACAAAACAACACAAGAACTCTCAAACAAAAGCAGCGCACACACACACGGAAGTGGACTTACTTACCCGTAAGTGCAGCTTCCACAAACCAGGTACTTGCAGAGGTGCAGGCCGCCGCAGCCCGGACACTGGCCAGTCTTCTTCTGGCATAACCGCAGGCTCGTCTTCGCCACGACCAGGCTGTCCGGGCTGAGGATGTGACTCTCGGCCGAACTCCCAGCCCTGCTCCCCCTGATGGCAATCCGGTCCCGGTCGAAAAGGACGCTCCGCAAAACGCGCTCGTCCACGGTGAAGTGTAGCGAGAGCTTCGCCTGAAGGCTGCGGAAATCCAAACCCCCGTCATTCTGGCACAGGGTCTGCAAGATAAAGTTGGAGATCAGGGACGCCATCCGTAGCTGCTTCGCTGTCCTGGGTTTCTGTCGAAGAAACGAAAGTGAAATCCGTCAGATCTGGGGGGTGGAGGAGAAAGGCTCAGCTGATGAATTCCACTTGGCAAATGTACTTTCGGTTTCCGGCTCAGTGTTTGTGCCTGTTCTTCCTCAAATATCAAAGATAAGATTTATGGATGTGGTTAAAGAGGACATGTTGGTGTGAGAGAAGAGGATGCAGAGAATAGTGTCATATGGAGGAGGCTGGTTTGCTGTGGTGATCCCTCAAGGGATCGACTGTGTGTGTGTGTATGTATAAGAATAAGAATAAGAACAACTTTATTTATCCCGAAGGAAATTGTTGTGCCGGAGTTTTAGGTAAAAACATAACAATAATAAATAATAGTAGGAAGGAGGGAGAATAAGAATTACAAATAAAACCATAAAGTGTCAAAGGCAAGGCTATAAAGTGTTTTAAGGTCTTCAGGTCTTAAAAAGTACAAAGATTTGAATATTCCCTTCGCCTGAAGGAAGAGGAATTAAAAAGTCTGATAGCCTCAGGTAGGAAATACATGTGTGTATCTGTGTATCTGTGTGTGTGTGTGTGTGTGTGTGTGTGTGTGTGTTACTGTTACTGTCGTTTGCGGGAACGCAACACGTGATGACAAAGGAATACCTAACTGACACCCAGCGTCATTAATCACGCACCCCGAAACTCAGCCCAAGGTGCAGCCCAACACCCCAAGTTGCTCACTTCAAAGAGTGTGTAAAACAAAGTTCTTCTTAGGAAGAAAACCGACCCGTTGAGGCGATGGTATGAAATGACCGAATCCCTTTGACTCGGGGTCACAACTTCTCTTGGGCTCATGGGTGAGTATGGACCCTGACCAACTGAGACAACTACAAGAACTAGGCACCCCATGGGAAAAGTCAGTCTGGGCAAAACACGATGCAAAAAAGAACAACGAAGGCTTTTGGAAAAAGTCAACAGGAGAAATGGTCAAAGAGAAAAGAGGTTCTCGAGTGGGTGTTCGTGAAAAGATTCAAGAACAGCTGGTGGACGCCCACTGAAAGTAAGGCATCAAACATCGCACAGCCTGCAAATAGAGGGCCATAAGATGTGGTTCCACCTCAACCACTGCGCCAAAGCACTCTCCCCATTCTGTAATGTTGTCATCCTGAAAGACGACTGGGTCTCCAGCGACAGCGAGGACGAAGAAGAAGAACCTAAAGGATCCTGATGCATCACACGAAGAGGATTCCCAGTGGATGATGGAACATACCGAAAAATCGTCAAGAACAAAGAGGACAACTGTCCAACTAAGGGCGCAAGGTGTAAGACCTACGCATCCGAACTCTTAACAGAAGAACATCTCGCAGAATACCCCATCCTCAGCATGGAAATGACATAAATTATGTAAAGTGTCCTAAGCTGTGGTGTGACAAAGTCACACCAAGAGAGGGACCGTTAAAGCCCGAAGCCATAATCAAAATACATTATGTTTTTCTCATTGTATATGTATTATCTTTTATCATGGCCGCCCAGGCCAGGGGACCAGGTGGAGAATTTCCCTGCACCATTGATCAAATGCAAACATGTAACAAGGCCAGCAGCTTTTTTGCTCCACCCACTAAATTTTATAATTTTGTGTGACGTGAGAATTGTCACGTCAAGAGAGGGACTTGCAAAATTCCCCACTTTAATCCAACATTCCTGTGTTACAGAGTTAACTTGCAAAACCTGTTATAATTCGTTTTGGGGAACGCAACACGTGATGACAAAGGCACACCCAACTCTGTATTTTTCCACCGACACCCCTGGGCGCAATCAATCAGTGACTCAGTCCAAGGTTCAGCCTGGCACCCTAAGTTACTCAATTCCAAGAGTGCGTAAAACAAGTTCTTTTTAGGAAGTGAACTTGACCGTTGAGGCGATGGTATAAAATTTATTTCTTAATTTTTAAATAAACCATTAATTACTTGACCAGTTCCTGATCATTGTGAAATTTTTCCTTGGAACGACATATGAACATACCGGGACAACAAAGTCCGGTCCCGTGGCGGTGGCCACAAAAACGGACAGTTACTTTGGGAGCTCTGGTCCTGCACTGGCCCTCCGAGTACGGATGAAGGCAACAGAGAAATACCGAAGTCTTTCTCAAAGTCACAATGTCTTTATTCGTCAGCCGTCACCAATCAGTAGATTCACTGCCATTGATCGTCATGTCACATCTTTCACCAGCAAAATCCTGCTTGTCAGAAGGTATAGGCCTAATGATAATAATAATAGAGCATTGATAGAGGATTTACCACGATAAACATGTAATACACAGATTCCAGGGCTCTCAATGTATCCACCATCATTCTTTTGTATTCTATCCCTTCACGTCTAATGTCTCCTTCTTTTATAACACCTCATGCAAACCTTTGTTTTCCACCCATATCCCCTGAGCACTATGACCTCCATGGTCTCGCTTTGTCCTGGTTCGGTGATCTTTTTGCCATGCTTGTCATGCAGATCACTATGCCCTTGAATGTTGGTGTATCTCCGCACTTGTCAATGTTGGAGGAATTCTTTCACTTTCGGCCATCAAACCCTGTTGCACGACATCATTCCAACTGTGAACTCAGCTTGGACATCACTATAGTTGCTATTTCTTTTGTTGGAACTTTGCCACTGTGAAGCAGCAGCTGTGGGTCAAGGTCAGGGAAGGTCAGTCTGGAGCTACAAATGACGGAACGGAAGCAGCACTTCCGCGTCAATCCAATATCTAAAAAGTTTTTGTATCTAAAAGGTGAAGAAAAAAAATCGCAAATGTCGTTTTTTGTCGACAAATTTCAACGAGTCGTGAAATCGAGAGAGGAAAACATTGGCGGAGGGGAAGAGACTCAAAGCTCCGTCGTGAACGCAACACAAGCCCCCTAGCAACCGTCGCCGGGGAAGCCCGGCGGTGAGTTGTACCTAGCAACCATGGACAAAGAATCTTCGTTGATGGAGGACGAGTTTTCGCTGCTGGAGGAGGAAAGCGAGCAGGGAACCCAGCTCACCGAGGAGGAGGACGAATATGGCGAGGAGGAACAGGGGGGCCTCGGCCACGACCGCGCCGAGGAGCGCCAGTAATGACGCATTTAAATTTCGCTTCGCAAGAAATAGAACAGCCGTTTGCTAACCGAGCCGCTGCTAGCATCATGCTATATAGCATAAGTTTAAAAAAGTTAGTTTGCACTGTAACTGTAGCCAACCATTTCACACTTATCATTCTAAAATGATTTTTTTAATGATATTTGAATAATTTAGTGCTTGTTTTACGACTGTTTCTGTTTATGTTAATCTAATTTCAGAACTCCAATCAGGGAAGTTTCTTGACTATTTTGTTTGTGACGGTTGATTTACTCTTGATAGTCTTACCTTGAATGGAAAAAGAATCAAAGAGAAGTTTCTGACAAAAAAAATAACCAATATCCACAAATGCTTCCCCCCTATGTGAAAGATAAGGATAGTAATCTTTCATCGTCTGACGGACAGTAAGTATGGTGTATTATTTGTTCTCGGGCTTATGTGAGGTTTACTTCCACTAGATGTTCCGGTGCAGCCCTGGATTCTAAGGACCAGTCAGCGGGGGAGGGTGGAGGGACAGCAGGGGCCTCCCAGCAGGAGAGTGGAGTGAGTCATAAAAAAAAAAGAGAAATACACCCTGATATGTCATGAGTTAAAGCTGATTAAAGTTTGCATGTTCTGCCCGTGTCTACGACGGTTTCCTCCTTGTCCTGCGGTTTCCTCCCACACTCCAAAAACATGCAATAGCTTCAGTGGAGACACTGAACTGCCCAGATGTGTGAATGAGAGGTTGTCTGTCTCTGTATGTGGGCCTGTGATAAACCTTTGACCGGTCCAGGCAGCTGGGATAGACTGCAAGACTATGACCCTGACTGCAAGATAAGCAGTATTGAGAATGAATTTATTCATGGGCGGACTGCTTAAATACAGTGTCAAAGCAAAGCATGTTGTTTTCGGTCACTGACATTCTTTTTGAACACTTGGCTCCCGATCACGCTGTTGAAGATTGAATCTGCCATCTTCTGTGGGAGCTTGCATTATGTTGTGTCTGTGTGTCAGGGCCGCGGGTTTAGGCGACGGTCGCGGAGCAACTTGACGGACACCCCACTGCCGTTGACCATGGAACAAAAACTGTATGAGGCCCAAAAAGAAATAGCGGAGGTGCAGCAGCAACAAGAGAAGCTCAAACGGAGATATGAAGGAATTCAGGACAACTGCAAGGTCACTATGCATGCACACACAAACACAGGAACAAATGCAAGACGCGCATACACACACACACACACACACACACACACACACACACACAGCACTGGATCTCGTCAGTGATAGACATTTTTTAGGCGTCCCTGGAAGAGGCAGTGATACGATTAGCAGAAATCGAAAAAGCCAGGAGCGAGTTCGAGCAGCGCCGGCTCAGACTCATGAAGAAGAACAAGTTGGAAATGAGGGAGCCGGAGAAGGTGCTACAGTACATTGTTGGCAAGTTGAAGGTAAGGATAAGGCAAAGTACTGTTACAAAATAAGACTTCTTATTTTCATGCCTGGAGCTGTCTTGTCTCCGTAACCATGCCGCATTTACATAGTGAGCATTTCCAAGTTAAGTCAGGATGCGGCTTTGCCTTATAACACATGTTGTGATAACAATATATCACTAAATATCGATTGTTATATCATTTTGTAATAAAAAGCTTGGAGACCATACATTTTATTTGCATTTCACAATTCATTTTTACATATTGCTGTAGTTGCAATAAATTACAAGCTGTAAACTCATACATGTCAGGTTTTTCTTAGTGAGTTAACTTCCTGGATAGCTACCATGTTTCTTTTCATCATCAAAATTGTGCAATAATATTATGCTATATTTTAGAGTACTATGAAATCCATAACACATTAAATGCAAGATGATATTACATACTGTTGAACTATTAAATTAAAATTTCTGAAATAACCACACAATCCTTTATTGAATACCTCTGCATCTACATTGATCAAACAGGAAATTGTTTCTGTTATTATGATTCTGAAACAGTGTTTTGTTTGTATGTGACCAAAAGTTGTCTTTTGAATGCACAAAAAATGCACCAGGCCCCACAACTGGAGAAGTTGAAACTAAATAATCGCATCCTGAATGCCCAGGAGAAGACACTCAAGCAGCAGCTTCATCAGAGAAGAGAGATGGAAAAGGCAGAGTTTGAGGTACTGAATCAAAAGTTGAGAAAAAGTTTCTCTTCTTCCCGCCCTTGAGTGTTTGGGCTTCACTCTGTAAAATAATGGCATCAGAGTTTAATACAACTTTTCACTTCCGGCGTTGAATATTGGACATTGTATTTTTTAGAGGTTTGTTCATCGGCCCAATCACAATGAAGCCTGCTCTTATCTGACGTTCAGGAGACACAAATGTACTTTTGTGACAAACCCTGAGAACAAACTTAAGTAAAGTTGTTGACAATAGGATCAGCTTTTGAACTGACTTACAGTTCATTTGCAGCCTGAATAGGAGTCTGCTGTTTAAGGATTTCCATATATATTTGTTTTTGGTTAAAAATGCATAACACATAAAATTCTCAAGACAGTCTTGTCAGCTTAATTCGAGCACATTTGATTGTCATTTTTTGAGTTAGACCTTTATGCGTTCATGAATCACACAGGAAATTTGTGTTATACATAGGGCTACCAAGAGCAGACAGCTGAGATCAACCTGGATGACCTTCAAATCAACCATTTGAAGGTGCAGCGAGCCCTCAGATCACACAAGGTAACTAATTTGGTGTAGACAAAAAAACACCTGCTCAAGAATCACCTTGATCTCAGGTTTGTCATACCTGTCTGTGTGTGTGTTTGCGAAAGCAGAAGCTGCTCCACAGTGTGATGCAGGAAGCTATGGGGCTGAGCAGTGACATCGCCAAAAAGAAACAAATGCTTGCTGAAATTGAGGAGAAGATACAACATGCTGAGGAGGTTATCTAAATATGAAAGGCTCAATATCTGGGACTAGCTTTAAAATGCAAATCCAGGGGGTCTCAAATATTTTATATTTCCCCCTCTTCTTTAAACTGTTCTTCAAACAGTTCCTTGTCTGAATTTCTTCTCCTTCAGGAGCGTTTGAAGGCAGAAACCCTAAACAAACACTGGCATCGGCAAACCACCGACTATCAGGCTCCTGATATAGTCGAGTACATCCACGTCAAGGACACACACAAGAAACTGCAGCAGAGCATTCCAACATGGGAGAGGAAGGTCAGGATTGCCGAGGTAGGTGTTTCGTTCGGCTCCCGCCAGGATTTTGTCACATATTAAGAGAAACCGGGCCAATTTTTCTTTATTTTGTTTTCCCAATTTCACAAGATGGACCTGAAGATCCACCCCAAAGCTCAGAACAAACACAAAACAGCTCTTGCCACAGCTAGCAGCATCAAGGCTGGAGCCAAATGCCTGGAACAGGGAGGCAGTGTGAAGCTCCCCCTCCTTGCCGAAATGGAGAACCCTTCAGGGAAGAAGCAGTGAACATGATCCCAACCACCAATCAGAAATCTGTTTCCATCAACCTATTGATTGTATCTTAAACACCATTTCAGAATAGTGACATTAAAATATTATGAAAATGGAAGTTTCTATTCACTGAAGTTATGAACATAAAAGGGGTCGCTGGTCCCTGTACATTGGGTGATCCCAATTGTTAATCAGATGAAAGCGAATATATGAAACTGATCTGAATGGATGAAAAAAAGTCCACTTCAGATTCGACAAACTAATTCATTTATTAGAAAGAAATCCTCAGGAGGGAGAAGCCCTCAAAGCTCTCTAGGTGTTGTGATGTTACATGCCATATGTACAACTATATACATAAAGTGTAATGTCACAACGGTAACGCTGTTTATTTCAATAATCTGTGATATCACTTTGGGAGATGGCATCATTAACGCAAGCAGCTCTTTCTCTGCACTGCAAATCTTTAAAACCCAGCATGAGCTGAACGGATACGACAGTAAAGAATGTCTGAAGTTCCTCCAAAACATCTTCAAAGGCACTTTGACAAGAACATATTACAGATGTTGATGTTGATCGAGCGACAAAAGCATAATTTTTTTTCCACAAATATGTCTCTGGTTATTTCATCTACAAATGATTACTCTGCCTTACTCAAAAACAACAATTACAAAAATAATGAAAAGTTAGTAATTCAGAAATCAATTCACCTTTGATTATTATACACACAGTTTCTGTTACATCAAATATAGTGTAAACCTGCTGTTAGAGAGCACTGCTTAGTCTTTTTTTTAGTGTTATTATTTGAACAAAACATTCCAGAGACATGCATCCTGTTTTATATTTACAGTTCAGAGGTTACAACAAAATTATACCTACGCAGATGCAGACACCAGACTCCGGGACACAGCTCAATGAAGCTATTGCATCTTGATATTGTTATTGGACATCGACACACACGCGCTGACCAACATTGGTTGCTGTTCACAGGATGGATGTGAAACTTCCTATTCCACATCCAGCCCCCAAGAGCGTCTTGTTGTGAGCTTGGAACAAGCGGGAAGCGGATTTCGGGGGCTTTTACAGTAACAGTCGTTAGGTCCATGGCTACTGGCAGCGCCACAGCAGTGCTCTGCCATTAGTCTTTGACAAAGTTTCATGATGTATAATAGGTGTCAAAAACCATGCTTGATCTTAATAGTCTTTGGGATGATGACGCCCAGCAGGGCGTATAAAGAAGCTACACTCTGGTATTTACACTGCAGAAGACGTACAGAAGCAACGGGGATACGTTTCAAGCGTTATCCCTTCGCTGTGAGTTGTTGATGCAGGAAATGAAGATTGCACCAAATAGTTCACAAGTACACAGTGAAGTAGTGGTTTCATCCTACTGTCACCTCTTCCAGGCAAGGCGGAAAATATGTTGAAGCACGTTTGAGCGAATCCATCATAGAGGCGACCTTTTGCACATTTGAGACACCAGGGGGCAAACTCCTACCCAAGAAGACTGTTCAGCAGATTACAAGCTTGTGGACAAAAAAAGGCTGTCTGCAAACAGTACTATGATTTATTAGTGGAGTACCATTAGGTTACACCTGCAGTCAGGTCGACCTCGAAACCATATTTTCCCTCGTGGTCCCAGCTACTTTACAATATTAGCAACATTTAAAATTAGTAAGGACTTGGAACTGGCCCGCCTCACGTCGCCGGACCAGCTGTGTGAGAAAGAAGAGGCTGAGGTCATGTCTGCTTTCACAGAACTCACAGGAAGCGTTAGATGTAGATGTCGGCTAAACTAAGCTAGCGTACACTTTCTAAATCTTTACGGGAAGCCTTTGTGATCTGTTGTTTGATCTAATTCAACATGATAGATGATAGAGGCATATCAACACGTAGCTGCACGCACATTATCGAGACACAGGCTGTCAAAAGACTACACCAGGATCAGCCTTGGATGTCACTGAGATAATTGCCAGTTAAAAATGCAAGTATTTGTTTACCTGGCTGAATTCATATATTCTACACACATAAGGAAAGTAAGTACATTTCTAGCCTTCTGCAGCCCTGGTGGAAGGGTTGATTTGGCTTCCCTTCTGTCACCCGGCTGTGTCCCGGTGATTACATAGTGCAGGACTTGTCCACAGGGTCCTGAGGAGATGTGGGTGGGGGCTGTGGGGCCTGGTTGGACTTGGGCAGGACCATTGGCTTGGGTCTCAAGGCAGGGGGCTTGAGCTGCACTCCCATGCGGGGTGCCACCACGGGCTTAAAGGTGCTCATGTTATCACTGGAGGAGCTGGTGCTGCGGCGGAAGGGTGGCTCGGTGTTGGCGGTGGACCTCAGCATGACACCGTGGATTGGGCTGAGGGACTCGCTGGAGCTGGCGGGTGTTGGACCACCGCCGCTGCTCCCAGAGTTCTGCCGTTGCTCCAGGGTGTCCAGCACCACATCAGGGGCGTGCTTGGCAGAGCTCTGGCGCTCTAACTCACGCAGCTCGTTCAGAGCCGTATTCATTGTTTCTTCTATGTCCTGGGGGAGACAGAGAGAGTCTTTCAGAGGGGAGCTGTTGATCAGATGATGATGACATAGCGCAAGAGGTAGGCTTGGGATGAAACTGACAAAGGTGGAGTGGGAAAGAAAAAGAATGACACGAAGAGCAAAGAGACAGGGTTGAGTTAGACACAGTATGAAACACAACTGTTGTTAAGAAATGCCAAAAGTATCAGATTTTTAAAATAACACACAGGAAGCTTTGGAAGAGGCAAACCGATTAGTGGTAATTGCTGAGAATCAGCTTTGACAGTCATCATTTTCAGACCATTTGTATGGACATCTGAGAATGCCCATACAGCTGCTCCTCCAAAATAATCTCCTCTGTTTTATACTCAAATATTTTATACATTTTCATTTGAAGGCAGCTTTGTGTTTATGTTTTTCTTGTCTTGAATTTTGTTCCAGAAAAGCTGTTATTCACTCCAAATGAATATGGACCAACGGCCCCTTTGAATCTCTGATCAACTGTATTGGCTCGGAGGAAATCAGTTGACCCCTTCCGCACCGGGCACGAAAGGGCAGAGAATGACTTTGCATCAGCTCCCCTCCCCTTGCATGCTGATGGTTTTGAGTAGCAGAGGACCCGAGCAGAACACACGACGAGAGATGCCCGTCTGAGCACGCTCCCGTTAGCCAGACAGGCAGCCAAGTGCAGTTTCACGTGCTATCCGTGACCCAAGCACTCAGTTTGCTGTAAATACCGAGTTGAGTCAGTTGTGTGGCCAAAACATGGATGCTTACTGGAGCCTTAAAATATTGCAAAGACATATTTATAATATCTTTTTTTCTCGCAAATCATATCCGCAAGCTCCAAAATCCAGACTACTGCGGTAATGCTGTGATGAGTCTCAGCATCAAGCTGCACTCCCCGTTGTCTGCCTGTGAAGCTGGTGTTTGGCTTGAATTTCACACGCAGACGCAGCTACAGCTACAGCCAGAGGAAGCAGAAGACAGGGACTGACTATGATTTACAGGGTGGGGCAGGGCTTTGATGGTGGAGGGAGCTGCGGTTGGGTCGCCGCTCTTCCCGCGCTGACCTGTGCGATGGTCTCCGGGTCCAGAGACTTGCCACTGTGATGGTGGGCGTCAGTGAAGCCCGTGTACTGTCCCGAGGAGGTGGAGCGGCGGATTGGGGGGCTCTCCATCTTCTTGAGGGACTCGTGTCGGCTGATGTTCGTCAGGCTGCCGTGGCCAGTGCGGCGCCGGCGCTCGGGGCTGTCCGTGGGCATGTGGTTACGACTCCGCAGCATGTCCCGCGGGCTGAAGTGACTCAGGACAGGAGAGCCCATCTCCGGGGTGCCTCCGTGTACACTGTGGCCCTGCTGGGAGGGATGCACCATGCATTGAACATCGGTCGGCCGGGCGGGGGGCCGCCGAGACGGTGGGTCTGATCGTTTCCTGTGCCTGCTGGGATAGAAATGCAGGAAGGAAACAAATAATGGGAATTATTCATCCACTGACATGAATTCAAAATGTGGTAACATTTCAACACAAGGAATCTGAGTTGGTTCTGGTTGGTTCTAAGACTACCAGTCAAAACAGCAGGTATTTCAGCTTCAAAATATGTGAAAGCCATTTTGATAATAATGAGAGTGTAAATCTTATTTGAGTGGCTCCCGTTAGTAAATCTGGAGAGCAATTATGAGTCTGCCAGCCACAGAGACAGGAGAAGCCTGTAGTTCAAAACAGCTTCTGACTGCTGTCTTGGGAAATTACTGTTTCCTATGTAATCCTGTGTTGAAAACAATAACCCCGTGTTCGGAAACATGGTCTACACTTATCAAGTGCTTTTGTCACCTTGCAGATGCAAGGTGCTCTATACTGAATTTTTTTCTCACACACCAAAGGCAACAAAGCAACTGACGGCTCAATGTTTTCCCCAAGGACGCGTTGGCATGCAGACAGAAGAATCTAGGAATCGAACTGCCAATCTTCCAACTGCAGGGGCACACATTTTGCCAACTGAGCCACAGCAGGCCCACATTTTGAATATGCTTAGAATGTGTTAAGTAATGTGTTGTTCTCACCATCTGTGCTCATTTGTCAGGTATAGTTTGATTATCTCTTCCCTTGACCTCGGTCTTATCCTGGAGCCATTCTCCCAATCTTGCTCTCATCCTCCCGGCATCCTCCTTGCCCAACTATTTCCTTATCACGCCAAGGCTCTGAATAGCCAACCTTTTTTTTACTGCCCTTTTTCAGAGCTCTGCTCTCTCCTCCCCAGGTTGTCCATTCCTTTGCAGACAATTCTCACTCTCTAAACTCGTGAACCCGCTACAAATGGAGTTTTATATTAAACCCACAAGGAAAATGCCTGTGTCTCAGAATTTTTATTTCATTCTCAAGATTTTCACGACGGCCATGAGACACAGTAGCCTGAGCGCTGTATGACTGTGCTCACTCAATCATGCAAATCATAATGCAGGCAGAGCCCAACACTTATATACATCTCTTTCAGAAATTCTTAATTTTTCAGAGAGCGCCATGTTTCTCAGCATGTTTGTGCATAATACCAATACCAGAACTACAGTATCCTGCACTACAGCCGTAATAAAAGCAGAACAAGTAAATCGGATATTTAAAAATACCCGTTGCCAGACAAATTGAATTTAGGTTAGATTATTTACTTGCATGTATTATATTTATTCCATGTGATCCCAAGGATATTGACCTACAGCTCTCAAAAGGAAAGAATTATGGCTATAAGTGTATTATTTTCAATAACTCTGAAAACCCACATATATCAGATAATCTATACCATGTTGTCATTACAAGACAATCTTTGCAATCTTTGAGATCTTTGTAAAATCAGCTTTAAAGCAAATGGATACCGTTGAGAGTTAACATCTGCCAAACGACAAATAATAATTTGCAGTCGCAGGAAAGACACCACTATAGTCATGTCCAACTCAGGCATGAGCTTCTACGGTGAAGGCCGTGAAATCTACCCATGGGCTTCAAACTGCTGACAGAAGCGGGGGGGGGGGGGGGAATATTCAATTTTGAAAAAGGAAAAGAAAACCCGAGACTGTAAACAGCTGCAGGAATCGCTGACGGCCTGCAGGAGGAGCAGTCTGCATTCATACAGACAACGGTCCTCTGGGACAGGGAGCACAACAGGAACCCCAACTGTCTGCATGCTGTAGCTTCACTGACACCTCCGCCCATGTTCACTCTGGCCTTGGCAGAATCTGATAAAGCAGCATTCCTTTAGTTCCTCACCCACGAGAAAATACAAATACTATAGAGCATTATAGTTCATTTGTTTCAAGTTAAAGTTTTATTTCAGGTGATCACTATGTTGCATGTCATGGACTCGAAGACTGTCAGGTGTTGCCAAATGCCCGCTCTCCTGGTCTTCTCAATCCAAATAAAGCTCGGAGCATAAATGATTCAACATAGAAGGATTTGTCTGAGCAGTGCAGCGGAAGCGAGTGGGAGGAAGACCCGAGACAGCCAAAGGTGTGGAATCACCTGGGAACTGGTGACAGATAGAGTTGAAGGTGCCGGCTTTGGGAGTTCTGGGTGGATCATTACGGCTGTTCGGAAATTTGCTGTTCACCCGCATACAAACACCTGCAATATTCCTCAGCGTGAGTCACTGACATTTCAACAGCGAAGCGGAGGGAGTGAGCGTGGCTCTGAATGAAATAGCGTTTGCTGATGTGCTTGTCGAGAGCCAGTAACAGACGTTTCAAGGTCGCTTCATTCACCAGCCGAAATGCGGCAGAGAAGACAAAATACCGCCACGTGACCAGTGCACGCTGCCAAAAAGACAGAGGTGTGACTCAACGGGTGTGCGGTATTCCTCCATGTGTATAAACTATAAATATGCAGCTTATATTTATGTATGAGCTACTGATGTAAGCAATATGGAGAAAAAAAGGGGCATTTTATTCTAAAAATATGCACCAGAAACTGTCTGCTCACCATAAATTGAATATCAGGAAGTCAGAGAGAGAGAGAGAGAGAGGTGAGCTTAGGACAGCAAGCAGCGGCACATATAACACTGTGTATTCCTTTACTCAATCACTCTCTCACACGTTCTTTCGTCTGTTTGAAATGCAAAGTCTGCTTGTACCAAGTTGCACCACTGTTGCACCAAACTGCACCCTTTGCCAGTTTACATGCAAGAAAAAAAAAATATATTTTAGTGATTGCGAAATCTCTTTTCCTCTCCAATATAAATATTTATTTCATTTCTAGGTTTGAGTGAGTTTTTGTGTTTGTGCCTGTGCTTCTTTTCTGTGTTTCATATGAAGTAAACTTGTTGCAGACAAGCAGTTGGACTGCCAGTCTCAGTGGATTAGCTGTCTCTAGTTATTTGAAGCCAGTGGCAAATCAATGATGTTCTATGGTTAACCATTGGTCACTCCCGATGGAGTCACAATAACTAGATGAATGGGGTACTTGTTAGCTTGTGATAATACTCATCTTAATGAATATTGCGATTGTTCATTGATTTCAAGTTTTTCTAAAATACCACAGGAGGTTTATGATTGCCTTGGACACTATTGGTTTTTCATAAGCGCAGCCACATGCAACTTGCTCGGTACTCTATGATATTCTCATGCCATTTTGTGGGTCGTGAGATGGTGCTCAAAAGCTTTTTTAGTGCTTGTGTGTGTGCCAGACATGCTTTCCAAATACTGCAGTTTCACACAAAAAAGTAAAAGCTCACTGCTTTTACTTATTGTTCTGTGCCAGAGGACACTTTCTAGTAAAGAAAAACAAGCCAAAAGTCGTTGGGAGGAACGACACATTTGAGAAATGTTAAAAAGAAGGAAAAACATACAGCAGGACTGGCTGATGGTGTCAAATTTCTAAAAGTGCAATCCATTTCATATTTGTATGAGTACCAACCTGGTGATGTAGGCTTCCGTGATCCGGGTGTCAGTGGGCGTGCTGATGTCTTTTCCCGAGCATTTATCCTCTCCCGCATGACCACTGCTGGCCTCGCTGTCGGCCTTCTGACTCAGAGTGTCGGAGAAGTTGTCATCTCTGGGGCACACAGAGGGTGACATTGAGACATTTCCAGGAAAAGAGGAAATGACAGACGGACATACACGAAAAGAGTGCGGACTCAGCGAATCACTTGATCTTTCATGCTCATGTCTTCGGTGACAATATTAGATATTAGTTTCTGATGAGTCGGCGGGTCTCGCTGCCTTCAACGTTCGGATGAGTCAAGTTTCTGGGCCACTCGGTATTCCAACGATACACTGCTGTGGGTTTCAAAGAGGTGTACAACCTGATTCTGGCTACAGTTCTTAGAAGGAAGGAATCGCAGCTGCAAAAATGCATGGCCAGCTGTGATTTGCACGAATCACGGCCACTTGTTTAGTGTGTTCTTTTCATGAACACACAGGGACAGGGACAAAGGAAGAACATGCCCTTCAAAATTGAGGCAGCAATAAAAAAAAAAAAAACTTTATAAATGTAGAAGAGACTGAAGATCTAAATCCTAGAGGATACATCCCGTGATGTAGAGTTCTCTCAGCTTGTGTTGCGTGTGTTTTTGGCTCTTTTGTGGAACAAGAGAATACCGAATCCCTCCCTGCTTTCCATTCCTCCCCCAGCTCTGTTTAACTAGGGAGCAGGATGTTGCTGCAGTTAGGAGCGAACCACAGAGCTGTAAATTTGCCTGCTCCGTCATTAACTAAGAGGACATCAGCAATACCCGTTCCTGGTGAGTTATTGCTGCACTGTGACGGGACAGCTTCAAGAGAAGGCGGATGAGTGGGAAGAGTGAAGGGAACTAAATGGTCAATTTGTTGGCGAGCTGAAAAGCAACTAGGGTGATTCTAACAAGACCCGGTCCATTATGCACCAACAGTCACCAAGGCAGAGTGCGCGCTTGTTAGGGCTAAGACAGCAACAGAAGAGCTGTCTTGAGAACTCAGGAAAAGAAGAATAATGACCAGCTGAGTGCGGACAACAGGGTTGCAAATAAAAGGTCCAAGGTCTTGGATGCAGGTCCTAACAGTAAAGTGACAGCTGAAGTCAGAGACTGATTTACCATCAAATTGATGCTGTTTGTTGAGCTGCAATCTATGCGATCCACTAAACTGGCCCGCGTTCCCAAGCGTAGGCTATAGAGCAGTGCACGTCAAATGCAAGGACTGTCCTTATACATTAATTCTTTCATAGTCAGTACATGGTTAAATCAGCATGACAACTGGATTTGCTCTTTTTTTCAGTGTCTATGTTATTTTAAATTTGTTTTGTTGTAAATACCTTACAGGGATTCCAACGGAAAAAAACATATTTGGGGGATTCCTTTTTCTGAATGTCTGTATTTTTTGTCAAAAAGGCAGAACAGTAAAAAGTTGGGGTCATTAACTGCACTGGGATTAGTTTTGGTAACAAACTATATCAAACAAAACCAATGTGTTATTTAACCAACAGTGATTAATGTCATGATTGCGGTTATCTGTCATTATCAATAAGTAAGTACTAGTTCAGTGTTTTGTTTTTAATTAGGGGATTAGTAAAACATAACTCACCTCAAGTAAATAAATGTTGCACTTGACAAACCTTAATTCATTATCAAAGGTTTTGAAAGATAAAGTACTAAAATTGTATACTCAGACTGGGCTTTGGATTTACTGTAAATGCTTTGAGATACTTTGTATAAAGAATTCCCTTGTGTTGACATTTTGACCAGTTTGGAAAACGTGATTTTTCATATGCTATCATTGACCCTTACCGGGTCGCCTTCCTGGGTATTCACGTGAACAAGTTGCTGACAACAATTGTGTATATATAGTACATGTGAAGATACTCACATGTCCTGGACCACAATGTACTGGTGCGGCACCAAGCCGTCGATGCCATTGTGGCGTCCCTCCCACCAGTCTTCTGACGCCCGCTGATACAGGAGCAGGGAGGCACCCTTCTTGAAGGACAGTTCCCTGGAAGAGCGCCCGACGTAGTCAAACTTGGCAATGGCTTCAATAGGCTCCCCCTCTGCCGAAATTAAGGATGGGACAAGTTAGTTACAGTGTATCAGCTGGAACAGCAATGAAGCACAGACAACCGTAATCACAAGTGCAGACTTTTGTCGAAGTTGTGCGAAGCCAAATCTCAGTCTGTACAGATAATACGGTAAATGCACTTAATGCTTCTGGATCTTTCCCACCGTCCTAGATGAGGAAAGCGTCCATTTGATACTTTGATCAATATTTTTCTAACAGGATATTAGAGAGTAATAATGTACCATAGACCAGAAGCCCTTTTACCTGCGAATTACTGTGAGACTTCACTGAAAAGTGAATATCAAGCTCTTTGTTATTCTATTAATGAATCCCTCTGAAAGAGGCCCTCCCCAGTAAACATGGAGTTCATCACCCTGTGAATACACCAACCGATAATATGCACAATCATAGAGATCAAGGTGGACAAAATGCATTATATCAGTACTACGTTCCATCACCTTGGAATTAAATGTATATTGTTATATAGTAAGATATCAAAAGCTCCAGTACAATCTAAGGGGACAATGACCCTGAAAGCCACAAAGGCGCTGATGCAGAACGATCCTCCTCTGGTGTGTCCGTGCACGTGGACACTCATGTGAAACACTTTGGGCACTGACTGCGTGAGCCAGTTGGTTATTTTAGTTGTGGTCAATAGTAACACAGCTCTACAACACAGCACCAGAACAACAACAGTCCCTACGCCACTTTAGTAAGATATTTATAGAAGCTGGCGAGAGTAGATCCATATGACTCAGGGGCATGTCAGGCTCTGTGTGGATCATTAAATCAGGTTGATATCCACTCAATAACTGCACAAGTGGACCCTGAATCCCCGACAAGGGAACTAGATATGGAAAAGAGCGGAATTGTTTAGGCACTGCGAGTGCCGATAATTGTAACTTTGATAATACTGCTCAGTCTCTCTTACACCTAGTGTGCGTTTCGGAAGGATAAAATCAGTCACATGTTGACTGTTATATTCTGTGGTTTCAAACAGCTACAGCCTGTACTCTGATTCAAAAGGTAAAAGTCTCCAAGCCAATGTGACTGCACTACAGCAACACTCAGTCTAAAAATAGCTTCTTTATTCCTCCCTAGATCCTGAATCTACCCTCCTCATATCTCACTCTCTCACTTAAAGTCAGACATGGGGTCCCAAGACAGACCCAACCTCACTTTCATGCACACATTCCCATATGTGTATGTATACATATACATATATTTACATATATCTACGCAAATGGATATGGAAGAGTTAATGACTGTTTGCACTGACTGAAAAGTGATCACCTTACGTCTTTCCCTGGAGCCTGAGAATAATTCCCAGATGAGCAGAAAGAGTACAACTCTGTTTTAGAGCAGAACATGGGTTTTATTTGTTTACCACAGTCCTTTTCAATCTCTGTGATTTTTATTGGGTCTATTTTTCTCTCACCCCATTTACTTGTACTCTTCCTTGCCTCACTGGGTTGTCATGAATGACATGGTGGACGTGACGTTGCTTCAATGAAATGTGACAAGCAGGAGTTTATGTCTGAATTAATTGGGCCGCACTGCAGCAGGAAGGCTGTTAATAAAGCTGACAGTGGCCTTATCGGTGCAGGGGATTTCTCTTCCTGTCTTTCTCTCTTCAACCAACCCACCCATCCATCCATCCTCATTCAGTCTGAAAATATTTATCTAAGGTCCCAAGTCCAAGTCACACAAACACTGACACTGGTTTGACATGGCTGTGCCCTAAAGCAGCAGGCTAAAACATGATTGTCAATGTGCTAAAAGACTCCCTCTGTGCCATTCTGAAGAATTAGAACGGAGAATCACTGAACGCGCTGGAGTCTGAGAAAAGAAGAAGCGTACGATCTAGAGGCCTGTGGTGTGAGAGACACTAACTGTCGGATGTCTTGCACAAACCAGTGGAGCAGGGTAGGTGAGCTCTTTGCTCTAAATCCATTCTGACACCCAAATAGGAATGCTGGGGCCGAGCATGAGACTGTGAGATGTGAGCTACATAGGGAGAAGCTGACTTCATGCTGGACTGAAAAAGGTCAAAGTCAGTTACAGGTGACTCTTTACAAGAACATGTGCAATCCAATATGCGCACTACATTCAGGTTTAGGGTTAACAAGGATGTCGTGCAAATCTCCCCCAACTCAATATATAATCAATATGCCAGGTTGGTCCCTTTGACCTTTACCAGCAGATAAAACATCAATGGATTGATTATGCATGAGTTTTGCCACTCTTAAAAGGACAGTTAATGCCAGTGGGTATTAAAATAGCTTATGTGCCCTGTCAGTACACAAGGGGATTATATATGACTTCATGTATTGATATTCCTACTATCCGTGTCTGTGGAGGTTCTCAGTCATCCAGGTCATGGTCAATTCTTGTCAGAGAAGCCGAGAGGCTTCTTCAGCTCACAATTGAAGAAGCCTCTCGGCCTCTTGATGAGAGGTGAAACTTCTTCAAGGGAAGAAAATCAACTCAAATTCCTACGAAAAGACGGCTGCTACCTTCCTATGAACACATGCACAAGCACGCGGACACCCCCCCCCATACACACATGGCACCATTTGACTTTATCTAATGTAAGTAAAGATAATTACCTTTCTTCTTAAAAATAGGATGGAGGTAAAATATGATTTTGTTGAACCTTGATAATTAAAAAAGGAGGAGATGCATTTGTATCTAGAATCCAGCTGAAGTCATGGAGATTTAAAGAATGCCCTGCGACAACAAGTTGACCACATTTCCAGGCTCAACTGGGGAGAACTCAATTCAAACTCCAGCTCTCAATCTGCTCTGAATAGTTTTTGGAACAAAACCATAGTTGCAAGGATTTCTGAAGGACAAAATCTTCCATCAATTACTTTGTGTTCATCCTTGCTATTTGTGCGTAAGAGAGGAATTCCCCCATACAGTGTTTCCTTTTCAAATCTGCTGGCCACTTTAACTATAATCGTAATACTTATGATGGTTTCCATTTGTAGAAAAAGATTAATAGCTGAAGAAATGGGAAAATGTTTGCTTTTTCAGTGGATCCGTGTTTGTTTAAACACTGTGACGCATGATGTCAGGGGGGGTCCCTAAGAAAAGATACTGGAAACCTGTAACCATGGAAACACCCTGTTACCAAGGTAAGGTTTAAACAAAGCAGAACTATGTATTTACTCTCAAACTTTCTGCATGCTGTCAGCTTTGTCAGTGTCTCATATCACTTTATAACAACCTTGATTTTCTTTCTTTTTACAGGATGGGATACGTCATGGTCTGACGATCCTGTCACATTCTCGGTTTTCACTACACTGACATGGACCAGACCCAGTGCTATCGATTTCCTTCGAACAAAGGACCACATCAACGATCAGACATCCTAATGTATTTCCAAAGACAACTCCATTGGGTCCACTACACAAGTGTTTTATTTTCATTTCATTTATTCATTTTTCTCTGGGACACCTGGAACTGTGATTAAAACAAAGGAAAAATCTAGACAGGATGAAAAGCAGTATACTGACACTTGAACCACATTGCCGATGTTTTCTTTTCTTTCACGAAATACTGACACCGATTTTTCATAAGGTGATGAATAAAACATTGAGGGAAGTGAGAGAATGTAACCCAAGGCCGCGTCCCTTAAAAGCGGGAATTTGCCAAAGACGGATGTGAAGGTGTCGCAAGGCCTCACGGGAAAAGGGGAACTATTAGAATATGAATGGCTGTTCATCTCCCTAAGCCCAGTTCCTTGGCCCTTCAAGGTTACTACATTTAACAGGGCTGAAAAGGAAGGATTAGCCGGAGTGCTGGGTTTAACCCCTGGAAAACCAAACATATCCACAGGAGGAAGTCTGTGACCTGGAAAAGGTCTATGGAGGGGACACATGTACCCGTTTTATACATGTGTACACATACTTTGGCAACCATTTTGAATTCAAAGACATTCTGTAAAATGGAGCATTCAAAACAGACAGTTTTACAGAATGAAGATACTCACCATCCTCACTGGTGTGTGTCTCCGTGCCTCCCTCATTGTCTGCCTCCTCCAGGGCTCCGTGCTCACTATAGGGGCTTTCACTAAAGAGGGCGACAAAACAGAGCTAAAAAATACATTCACACAATGCTTTTCAACTGTAAACAAACACTTTGCTTTAGCACCATATCTGAAGTTTATTTCTGTTAAACATACCTCACCAAAAATTCATCCCAAATGAGTCAGCAGACTGTATAAAATGGTTAAACATACAGAGATTTTTCTACCGCAACAATTAAATAACTTAAAATTAAAAACACGAAAAGGATAACAGTATGTTAGTTACCCAGGAATATTTCAAATAGCGACCATTATTAGTTTTCTCTGCATCCATGGTTTGAGGTCATTCAGACGTGGGTGCCGGTACAGTTTGTAGTGTTGCCACAGTTCCACAGAATAGATTTGGCCTGATCAAAATTGAATGTCCCCTCATGGTTTATATGCCACAGCATAATTACTGCTTCTTTTACTGAGAAGGGAGAGACGGCCATGAAAACTGATCTCCCCAGGGACTGATGTGCATTTCTGAATTGTGTGTGTGTGTGTTGGTTTGATAACGCTTGGCCTGTGGTGACTTTGGGGTACAGGGTTATGAAAAGTAAAAACAACACAGATAAAGAAACTAACAAACAAGTGATAAACTGGTAAACTCTTCCTTCTGATGAAGGGCTGGCAAAGAGCAGCATTTTCTCCAAAATGGAACTTCACTCAGGGCTACAATCTCCTTAATCACAGATCCCCTGTCAGGAACCCAATTTCTTTCCTCACCTCATGATCATGGCAATTACAGTGATTGTTCCCCTCAGTGCGGGAGTCAATCCACAGTGTAGTTATACCTGGAGCATGCTCTACCATGTCACTTTTTTAACCACAAACATCAACTAAATGACTTCTGACTCATAAAAGCTCCACTAATAAATGAACAACGCCGCCGCAGGGCTGAGCATCACGGAGCTCTCGCATACCTGCCTGTGGGTCCCTAATGAATCAGATTAGGCTGCATGCCTGTGACCCATGCTGTGAAAGAAAACTAATGTGGTCTATCTAAATCTTAATCCTAATGTCTTAATGTGGAGAAATTATTACCTCATTATTGTTCACTTTGTCTTCCACATCAAAATATGGCTGGATCGTTTGTCGCCTTCTTACTCACGGGATCATACATTATAGCATCACAAACTTGTTTCGAACAAAAAAAGTGTCCTCACCAATAGTCTCCTCCAGCCATGCATTTCTCATATATGGGCCCATCCAATTCTTTGACATCAGGAAATATAATTTCATGGTGAATGATGATGGTCTTGATTATTTCATTGACATGGGCCTGGCAGGAGACCTGATCCTGGCTGTCCGGTGTTGGCATGAGTGTGGGACCGAAGCATATGGCCAGATTGTACGGGTCCATCATGTTCTCGTCACTGTACTGGGACAAGCTGGAAGGAGATGGAGGGCACAAGAGCGAGACAAAATCAGTCTGAGATAATAATAATTTTGGACAACCTGCTGATTGATGGCACTTATTTAGACAAACTGTATCAATTGATGCCAGGTAGCGAAATTGTCTGCACTTTGCACCAACAATGTTTATCTTTTCAATGAATGTAACATACTACTTCAATTGATAGTACTACAAATTTTTGTAAATAGGGCGTTTATTCCTGACAGAAAATCAAAGATGAGCAATCCTATTGAATCAGTCATTCCAGTAAAAGTTGTATGAAAGTGCAACAGCTCTGAATCATCTGTTTCACACACAGGATTGTGTCATGACCCTGTTCCTGTAGACACCAGCAAGTAAAAGTTTGCACTTCTCATGTCACCTTAGCAGCAGACATAGGCTTCTACTTCTCTGTACTTTAAAATATCAACAGAAGACCCTTATCTTAAAATCAAAAATGTACACAAAATCACATTTTAATGCAGAAAGCATCGGATTTACTGGTTAGTAGCCATGAACTCACTGGTTGAGAAATGCAAAGAGGTAGCGCATAACGATGAGGACCAATCTGGGAATGGTCAGGAGGATCTTCCGGATGTAAAGTGCTCTCTCATACAGACTTTCAATTCCTACAGCAGAGAAAAATGAACAAAAATGTTACAAAACAAGTAATTCTAACTTGAAATGCCTATCACCTTCAGCCAGTGGGATCAGATGGATCATCCTGCAAAGCGGCATATTCAAATTGTCTTTATCAACCACAGTTGCCTTGAATGCCTTGGATTTAAATAAAAGCAGCATCTTCATAGGCAACATATTAATTTTTACATGAATGTGAGACAAAAATCAATTTTGACAATAGAAGCCACAGGGTATGTTTAAAAGTCTGTTTCTAAAAATCCACCTTGGTTCCCTTCCAGACACTTAAGAGGACGGCAGCGGCCCCTCATCAACAGACACAACAAATTAGTGTCTCTTTATAGGAATATATTAAAAACTGCTTGACTGCATTTCTTTGTTTTATTAAGCTTGACCTCTACTGTCTTTCCAATTTGTGAAACTATCAATACAAGAGAAACTGAGGCTGTATCGCTACTGTAACAGGCTACAAAACCTTTTCATATTTTACCACACTGTAACCCTAGACACCTAAAGTCATCCCTCACTGCCCCACTTACTCCCCCAAGGCTTCTTTTTTAATTTGGATTAGCTCTGGTTATGCTGAGGTCTACATATGCCTTTATCACCCTCTGGTCAATCCATGCCACCTGGGATTAGTTTTTTTAGGAAAGTTGCGATGCATTTGATATTTCACAAACAACTAGTAGTGTACCTAGTTCCTTAGCTCCTATTTAAAGCTATATATACGCCAAATCAATGACTACCATCCCTAAGAAAAAGCTGCTTTATACTTCTGTGATGAAGCAGTTGTCCACTGGCAGTTACCTTAAAAAGTTTTCCTGAGGCTTATCTTGAGCCTCTTTACAAGCAAGCATTTTTCATATGGACCTCTGCTGGGTGTAAAGCCTTCCGTGTAATCCCATGTAGCTTTTTTTTTTTTTTTTTTTTTTTTTTTTCAAATTGGAGGAAGTAAACAGGGAATCCCCTTCACTCATCCAGCACTAATTATCAAAAAGACAAATCCATACTCTGCACACTCGTGTTGAAATAAAAGCCTGCACCAGCACATTTCACGCAAGAGTGGCATACACAGCCGCTCATGGCATCACAGCATCCACTGTGTCCGTGTGACTCGGAGCCTGTTCCATTGTTTTCAAGTAATGCCTTAAAAGATGAGAAAAGTCCGTACAAAGAACTGTGTGATATAACTGTTGGCTTCCAGTGAATTGACAACATAACTATTCTTGAGAGGATCCCGAGAACATTCGGCAGGAGAGTTGAATAGTGCTCAGTGTAACGTGTAACTTTCTGGTGCCATCCTGACGGATTATAAATTTTTCTCTGAGCTCAACAAATGTCACGGGGGTTCTACTTGTAAACAGAGCGCCACAGCGGCAGAGAAGTAGAAACGAATCCGTCAATGAATGAAACAGAGAATGTTACTTAAATTTTCTATGGAATAAAATTAAATTCAATGACAGAAGATAAAACATGCAGTAACCCTTCTCAGACACAATTTTGAATAACTCAACAAATTTGGAAAACCTACATCTTTGGTTTAAGTCAAATTAAAGCTTATTTTAGTATAATATGAAGCATATATCATATTTAAAATATATGTGAGATGTCTGAGTTAAATGGCATAATTTAATGTACGTCTGACTCAAAAAGATTCACAGCAAAGAAAATGAAAAAACATTCATGAAAGTCATCTACTGTTTAAAGACAGTGATCAGCGCTACCTTTGCCCCCCCAAAGTCAGGTAAAATGTATTTGTTCTTACTGATGCAGGAGAGCAGGTCATTGAACCTTTCCTTGGGGAAGAGTGGGTTCTCCAGCCCTCGGAAGTAAAGTTTAAGAACACCAGCCACCGAGTTGATGTCGTGGTTATTCTCATCATCTGTCAGGGGGTCGTTTCCTGAGACGAACAGGTCAGATGAGCGTCAATAAATGCACATCGTTTATGGCTAAATCAATGTCAAGTTACAGGAGTCACCGGTCAGATGTATTCAACGCAACATGTAACTCTGAGGTTATAATTGTCCCTAACATTTGGTTCTAATAACAATAATGCAGTCATTTTTAGATCTGCAAACAAAGCAGACACTGTGTACCTCTCTCAAATGAGTTCTTGATGTCATTGACCTCCAGCTGGGATCCAGACACACGAAATATTCCTTGATGTTGGAGACCTGCGAGGCAAAAGACCAGTAATGAGAACTGTGAAACAGGGGCTAAATGAAGAGACATGACACAGGCATGCTCATAATGGTCATGCAATGAAACCGACTCAGCGAGTAAAGACTTCTACGGTTGGATTCTAAAATTACATCCTGTTCGCTCTGGCCCTTCACTTTTCTAATTAGGGATAATTAATGAGTCAAGGAGGTTGCACTTAAGCCTGACAAAAAGTTCCTCCAGCAGGCTTTCAGATTTAACAAGGGGTGAGGTCAAGGGTCAGACCAAAGCATTAATTAGTGTCCTATTTTTCTTCATTAGTTTATCTCCTTGCTAGTCTTTGGGACCGTACAAGTTGTAAAGATGAACGTTTCACCTTTGCGATCGTATTCTAAAATTTTCCAAGTGACATTTTTCTGTCCAACTTAAACCAGGGCTGTACTAGGGTAACATCTCTGTCTGCGCTGTGGTTTGTCTGGGAAATAAAGGATCCAGCACTGTGGCAAGAATGAAGCACTTGTGTGTTTTTTCTTCCCACGGCTATGACTGAAGCACACTAATCTGAGGTTCCGATCATAAACAGATAAATGAAACAGACACGCCTTAACAATTAACACTTTGGTTTTGCTGTTGGTTCTTCTCATGAAAGTAGTTGAGATCAAAACATAGCGGTTTATGTTAAGCATTCAAAGATATACACAAGACTGATGTTTTTTTAATGACATTGTCGTATCCCCTTTCACACTTTACAGTTAATATCCTACTCACCATACAAATTGATGTAGCGAATACAGCTTTCAACCACACGAGGGATAGCTTGTCCAGAGTCCTTTGAAGGCAAAGTAAACAAACAAAACTCTTACTATAATGGGTAATGTGCATTTTTTCCAACTGTGTAAGACATAGAGCCCAACTTCTTACTAGAATAATAGCTGAGAATGCAAAAAAAAAGTCATTTGTGACTCATTGAGAAAGAAAATGCTGACTTTGATTTATGCCTTTGCACAATTTATGGTTTCACTCTGTTCATCTGGGCAGAAGATACAGGCAAGGAAATTTATTTTATTCATTGCCATTTCTGGGAATTAAATATCACTCTAGTCACAAATCATTTATCTGTTATAAAATGTACATTAAACATTTTAAAGCAATTTGTTGATCTTGTGCAGAGATATCAGTTGGGCTCTTAGAATGACGTGGTCTGTGTAATGTTTAAAATACAGTTTATCAACATGCACATCCAGTATAGGAGAAGTTGGGAGGTTTGGACAGAGAGAGGATTAGTGGACATCCCACGGACTCAGACTGAGATCCCAGCTCCCATAATAAGTTCAGGAGGTGCATAATATGACCAAAATGTTTTATTTTTTATGCTGTTTGTAAACTGTTGCCACTGAAATGGTACAGATCTACCTGCATGCATCATTTTTTCCGCTTCAGTGTTTACACTCTCACTCCTTCCCAATATAAGCATTCGTAAGACAGTTGGTAGAAGTAGACACGGAATTACTATGCACCCTGCCGCAGACATGGCACATCTGTACTGCCTTTAGACAATCATCAAATTGCTCTACCTCAATCAAGAACTGATATATTTCTATTGCAGTTTTTAACAGGTTAGCAGAGATATTAAATTACTTTCACAGTTCACTGTTCACTGATGAGAGAACTAATCGAGCAACATCATCCAAATTTCCTGAAGTACCTAAACTGGGACGACACTCTCGTGATGATCATCCTCTTACAAAAGGAGATCTCATCAATCAAATAGTTGGCTGATGTGGGTATGCTTCTTCTTGATTTTTGATCATGTATTTCCTTTTATTTAGTCCTGCACCGCTCAGATAAAGGTTGCGTGAGTTACATATATGACACAACGTTTTTGTGTTTTTTTTTTTTAATTTAAATATACTACTTTTTTTTTTCCAACACTTCAACGTCTATGTGTTTTATCTATTTGTATCTCCGATGCTGTTCAGTCGGTCTGAGTCTGTTGATGCTTATAGGACAGAAACAGGCAACTGAAGGAAATGAGTGCAGGCAAGCAGTACGGGCCCCCCAAGGTGCTTCAACGTGTCTACCTGATGTCGAGCATGTGAGTTCCGTCGTCCGCGGCTACAGAGAGGTTTGCAACAGGGGGAGGGGGAGAGGAAGAGAGATAGAAAGAGGGAGAGAGAAAAAGAGAGAGGGAAAAAGAGAGAGAAGCAAGACCCAGATTAGCACCACAGCAGCTGCTCACCAAAGCTTATACTAATAGTGCACCCTAATTCCACTTTGTGCTGCAATAGACCCAAAGGAAAACAGCGGGAGCTGAGCAGGACATGGCAGCAATGGACACGGTCACTAGTTGGAGGCAGTGAAAAGGCTGTTGGAGGGAGGCGGCACATCTTATCAGTCTGGCATCCACTCAGTGACCGGTATTTGTCCTGCTGCTTTCACATGCCTCTGCTCTCTGGAGGAGAAGGCTATACTGTATCTCTGCCAGAGCAGCTCGGTGATGCCAGGTCAGGAGTGAGTCAGAGGAGCTGACGGCGATAAACATTTAGCCTTCCAATTTAGCTCTCCAATTGCACTCCCCTTGTAGCTCCTCAAATAATCACATGGATGCCCATCTACATCTTTGATTCTGATGTGATTCATGTGAAAATCAATCTTAGCACAAATAGTCTGTTGATTTTATATATATATATATATAGATATGTATATATATATTATTTATTATTGGGGATTGGGGGGGGGGGGTGAAAGCTAAGACGCTTTGGGGGAACCCACCGAAATGGCCAGAAAGCCGGAGAAAGACAGAAATTTGATAGGAAAAGAAGCAATGGTATGTGGGCAGTGTACCTTGATAAATGACTCCAAATTGCCATTAAATAACCTAACATTAAAAACAGAGCGGGGTCTAGCCCGACGGGCAGCAGTGTGGGTTTTGAACGCCCCGTTGGGATGTCTAGAATACAAACAACGTATTAGAAAAAGAAAACAGCACAATGATTTTTTCAGAATGGCTCATTTTAAGGGATGCTATTCACTGATAACCTCAATGTCCCTTAAAAATTAGGCTATTCAGCATTGTTTCATTTTAGGGGACAGACAGGTGACTATAGATTGATTGAATCTTTTCTTTGTAAGCTTCCTATAAGAAACTAGCTCAGTAAAATAACAGACCTACTGTGGTAATCATACAGTGTCAGCAGCCATCTCACGACAGGCCCTGAGGGAACTGCCTTTTTAGTGTGTGAATTCACGTGTGACTTTATTTTGGCTTCCTGTGTGCCTGACAGAATCAAGATGTGGACCTTTTTCCTTAATTTTTGTTTGGGTTTAAAAACGTCTACATGTCTACACAAAATATGAATCTCTTTTAAACACAACTTTGTATCGGCATACCTTTGACTCTGCACTGAATGCTAAGATTTACTTACACAATAAGGGTATTGTCATTGCATTAATAGTTTTTCATAAAAAAAGAGTTTTTTATATGTTATTAAAACCGTATTGAGATTGCAGAGCATGCCACATGAACCTACATTATTTTAGTTATTACGACTGAGGCTAAATATTGTAAATACAAACTGTACTATATTAAGTGACTTTTCTCCTTTACTGACAGAAAATGAGTCATCAACGTCTCAGGAGCAACTTCATGCCTCCGTGTTAAGAGGCTAGAAACCGTTGCTTTGATGAGCTGCACCTTGTCACAGACTGAGGCTAAATATTGTAAATACAAACTGTACTATATTAAGTGACTTTTCTCCTTTACTGACAGAAAATGAGTCTTCAACGTCTCATGAGCAACTTCATGCCTCCATGTTAAGAGGCTAGAAACCATTGCTTTGATGGGCTGCACCTTGTCACAGACCCTCCTGTTGCAGCTAGGAAAAAAAGGGGGATCCTGGTTTGTGCACAAGATGATGATTTACCTTGTGGTCATGTAGTCAGCTCTGTGGCCTGCAGGTAAACAGACAAAAGGGATATAAGAGAATGTGTAGACTTGCCAGCACCTGTCTATGAGGTCTCTGCGGTGCATTGTGCGTGCACCCAGAGAAGCATTCAAAGCCTGCCAGCTGCTCAATGCTGCTGGCCTCCTCAGTGGCATAAACAAGACACGCACGCACGCACGCACGCACGCACGCACGCACGCACGCACGCACGCACGCACGCACGCGGTCAGCTTGCTCAGAAATAACATGCAACCCTCAGGTTTCTTGACAATTAAAACACAGATATCTACCAGTTGCATATCTGTTCATTTCCAACCAACCTAAGCACAAACAAACACAGAAACATTGTCCTTGTAGCAACACACACACTCAACAAGTTGAGACAAGTAAAGAAAGATTAAGGTTGAAATAGCTTCCAAATGGTTTTGGAGAACAGGAATATGTGGCCACCTGTTTCCATGACATGAACTGACCCGTCGTGCCTCTTTCTGCTCATTTACAAAAATACGATTAAGAGGCATTAAGGACAGGCAGGAGACTCTTCCCATTACCTATTAACCAGACATGTTAAGATGGAACACTGGTGCTTTTGTTGAGCAAATAAGTGTTTGGCCGAAACCCAGAGGGGATTCATGAAGAACCATTTTAAAACTGTCACCCCTCTAATGCATCCATGATTAGAGTGAATGAATCAATAAGATGGCTAATACAACATTTCTAATCATCCTCACTTCTGGGTTGACCCAGATAGCTTTCTACAGATAGCCTTCTACAGAGAATTAGCTTTGAAATAGGCTGAAATGAGTTGATGCAGTTGTAGAAATTCCTTAACCAAATGGATATGATGTTATTACAAAGTCCAACTACTTGATGACACGTGAGAATGAGGACAGTGCAAGCAACAAAAGGAGGGTAACATTTCACCCACCTTCACCAAGCATCCTTTTTAGAAGGTCATGTTTGGCCTGAAGTTTTGAGATGAGATTGCTGCCCTCCAGGAACTCACGGAATTTCTGTGAACATTTGAGAGTAATTACACGGCAGCCGGGAGTGCGAACCACAGTACACAGGCTAAAGACAGCAATCTACGATAAGGCAGCCAGGGGCACTGGACACACTGAGTCTTTTTCTAAATCTTTATCAGAGCATGTCCATCTTCTGACAGAAAATAGAAAGCAGTAAGGCTTAAAAATGGAAACATTTTGGGACATGTATACCTCTGCCAACTGATCAAAGATATCAGAGAGGACTGCAAGACAGATTCTGAGTTAAAGGTGAGGTAGAATGAGTACAAACAAAACGCATTTTCATAATTGTAGATCAAATCTTTTGAGTTATTATTCAAAAGCTTTTTCATTTTTGTAGCATTTTGAATGGGATATATATAGGTAAGGCAAATGTAGCCTTTGTCATTCCCATTTATCAAAATACCTAAGTTTGTCTTCAAAGCCAAACTAAAAAAATGGTCAGCCTGAAATAATTAATCTCTGAAGTCTCCTTTCATTTTGCATCACACTACTTTTAAGCTACTCGCCATGAAGTAGAACTGCTCTGTCTCCTGCTGGTTGGCTCTCCTCTTCGCAATGCTGGGTTTGCTTAGGTATGTCTCCGACACTGTGGACTTGACTGACTCTGTGGACCGGCTGTGGTGGAAACACTCGGACACGTCGTAATCCTCAATAGTCACCATGTCCTGGATTGTGGTCAGGGTAGCTTCGGATGTCTTTTTGATCTGGGGAAACAACGGATTTCAGGATTACATAGAGAAAAACAAAGTACTGCAAAAAAACAGTCCCTTAAAACCTTCTGTGCAACTATAATTGTTTTATAATTCTGTTATAATATCTGACATTCACTGCAGACAGCAGAGAAAGAATTTCATTGTATATGGAAACACGTTTGCTGATTGTGCGTGTGACAATAAACACTTTGAATGCGCGAATCCTTCCACCCACATAATGCTGCTATCACATCGCATTCCGAAAAATCGAACGATCATTCACTCTCGAACCCCTCACTTGCAATATGAAGACACTTAAAATTCGGGAGGGTTTCAGGAAGCTTTCCAAAAGAAAACGTCCCTTTAACCGTGAGGCAAAGCAATCAAATTGAATGCACTCAGTGGGGTTGGAGGTGAACAGGAGATGGTGTATTTAGTTGAGGGCTTTTAAAATTAATTTCCACAACCACCTTGTCCCTGTCAACGAGGCAGCTTTTCTTGGTGTATATGCATAACAGGACCATGCATGCCTGTCTTTTTTCATAGAAAAATAGTCAGTGAGCACGATCAGCAGGCTGTGACAGTGTTCAGTACACGTGATGATGATGATGTGGAGGACAGAGGACACCAAACACAAATGGAAGGGCAAATGAAACGTTCAGAAATCAAAACTTGATAAGGACATGTAGGGAGCCACATATACGGAATTGTCAGGGTCACTGTTGGGTGTTAAATTATAATCTTATGAGATTAAAATTACACTAATGGAAAATGATCATAATGTTTAATGATTAAACTAAAAGAAAAAGAGTACTTCAAGATTTATGTCTCAAAATTTCGTTGTGAGGATGGTAGAATGAATTTAATTACTGCAGCTGCAGATCTGATTTACACCCATCTGACTTCAGTGTAAAATATGGGACACGTGAAGTGAGGAAGTTTGGCGAGCAAGGAAAACTAGTGATATAAATAGACAGAGGGGAAAAAATAAAGGAGACAAACAATAGAGGAAGAATTTAAGGACGAACATGTGAGCATGAATCACTGTTGTGAAAATACAGCAAAGGAAAAGAGGCCCAGAAGATGTAGGTAGAAACACAGAGTAACCACCTCACAGGAGGAATTTCGTGAAAAGTTGGTCTGAATTAAACAGAGGCCATTGCAAGGTAAAGACTGTTTCAGTTTGACTCTGTCTGCTTTTAAAATGCAGGGGGGCCCCATAGGTCAAAGGGGTCTTCATGGAGCCGCAGCTGGAAATCATCTTAATTATTTTTAATGGCCAGGAGGACATCCCCATTCAAAGCCAACGTCCGCAAGTCTCCATATTAAGCATGTCTGCAATTTAAGAGCCAATCGAAGAACAAGAGGCGTGGATACCAGCTGTTTTTTATGTACTCAAAGAAAGGAAGAATATCCCCCAAATTAACACAACGGACTTTGTCCTTTTGTGTGTTACCAAGACGACTGACCATAGCACAGACACATGTGCCCCTCCTTGCAATGTGAAAGTTGTTATACTCCTATCCATTCCATGGTAAAGCAGAAACACATGGCATTTTGAACAGGTATCATGACAACATTCTAAAAGGTATTCTGAGATCATACAAACTTCACAAAAACATCACAGTGTCTTACGAGTACTGTAATGGATTTCAAAGTCGGTCTGAAAAGGAAACAGGAGGCTTTAAGGAACAGAAGTTCATTAAATGTATTAATAAAACTGAAAAAAATAATTCATTAAAATTAAAGATCACATCGTATATCATGGGCAAAGTCTTGCTTGATTTGCACCCCAACAATCATCTTCATATACCTCAAACTCTCCATAATCTACTTGAACTGAAAAAGCCACTTGAATGAGACGTGATACATCTTCGAGAGAAAAATAACAGGTCCAGTTGCCACAATAAAATTTGACTATCACTGATCATGGCATGTCGATAAAATGCATTAGTTTCATAACCTGAAAGTTGGCCTATCTTTCCCTTTATCGTTGACAGCTTCATCCCGGGTCGTCACGGGGGGGGGGGTGGGAGGAGCTGTCATTATGAAGGTAAGACTGCTGCATGCAAGAGAACGCTCAGGCAATTATCCACTATTCAGCAACTGAATGGTTACAAGTGATAACTTCCGCCCTCAATTGCAAGAGGGCTTTTAAAGATTTTGTGAAGAAGCACATTATTCAATTTATGTACCGAGGAGACTTGGAAAGGCTCCCGGGAACTAAGGCGAGTCACTTTGGTTCTATACAGAACCTGAATTCAAATATTTTTTCTGGTACCATGTTGCTCACAGGGCTGTTGCAGACATTTCCAGTGCTGATCTGGATGAACTACATACAGCAAAGTAAAATTAATTGAACGGGGAAAAACCTTTCCAGACTATACAGAAGACAATAAACACTTTGAATTTTGAATCTTCTCCAAAAACATAACATTTCCGTAATATCAAAAGATAAGACTTCCATTACCACTGGGAGTCTTTTGCTAACAGTTATTGACAAACGTCATCTCACCTAAGGTGTCAAACAGCTGTACACAAATTTCAACTGACCCTTATATTAAGATTATAAATAACCATAAAATCACCTCCTCTGCCTGTGTTACAAAAAAAGAAAGAAATGTGCAGACAATTAAATCTGAACAAAATAAACACAAAAAACTGATGTCAGGAAGGAGCTAATATTGAACATATCCTCTGATTTTTTTTTTTTTTAACAAAAGAGCACCGTTGGTTGATGTGAACCCCAGCGACCCTGGATGCAGGGTAAATTATTTAGCAATGTTTCCTTTCACCATTTCATGAGAGTCAAAGAGGTTTGAGGAAACAGCTGCACTTCTATTAAACACTGCCCTGCAGCTTTTCCTGGCCGGATGATGATCCACTCTCCTTCCTTCTTGTACATTTGACAGTCACACTTGTTAGTTGTCACAGCACTTGGAGTGTTCATTTTTCAAAGAAGTATCTGGCATGCTGCACCCAAGAAGAGTGGCCATCTGGTCACCCCTACACATGACAGTGACAACCCTCCAATTTAGTGGAAGTTAGACATGAACATGCGGTCTATCAGCACAGGCACGCACACACACAGACACACACATACATACGCACACACACATATCCTCACACATACACACACAGTCTGTACCCATTTGTATTAATAACGGAATAAGGGAAGCTACAAATACGACTGCAACTGTGGTCTATACGATGCGAAACATGTAACAGTGATTTCAAATTTTTCCATTCAAAATGTCATGATCTTTTTGGTTTTTTTTGCTTAATAAGGATGCCATTTTTGCCTCCATGCAAGAAAAGGCTGAGGCCAGATGGATTTTGTCACTTTTCGAGAAGAAGAGCTGGCAGGGTAGATCTCTTGTTTTGTTTAGTTTTTTCATTTTTGAATATCGTTTCACTCACAGCTTCAGCACTGCAATTGCGACAGGAATCCAAACAAACATGTACACTGGTGTTGTTTTAGAGCAACACATTTGAAGGCAGCAGCTGGTGACTACCGGGTTGTCTGCAGGTTACTCTGGACCTACATCTTAACTATGAATTAACTGAATGAAAGACGATAACTATCAACAGGGACACTAAATGACAGTTGTCATTGGCTAAGATTTACAACAAACAATAAGAATGATAAAGAAAGACAGCAGTGTATCCAGAGAAAGTCTGTGACCTCAATGCTTTTACCAAGGCTGATGCACTGACCGGGAGGTTGGAGGAAAAGGGGTTATGACAGCTCTGCACCAGTAAAAGACGGTGAATGGTGCTGGCTGGAACCAAATTGAGGGTTTTCAGAGTTGGTTTGACAGCTACAAACGAGCAAATTTAAAGTGTGGATTTTTTTTGGTACGACTATACAACAAAACGGATTCTTCAGACATTACGTCTCTACTCCAATGATTCCCGGCCACAGTTAAATTTCTTTTGGGGATGTAATACATTATAGCAGGCAACCTATTGAATATTTGGAAAAGGCAAACAAAATAAAACTAAAGTGAAATAATCAAAATGTCAAAATCATAAATGACAATATGTATTTGATTCATACAATTAACAGTTATTTTGATGGGATGTTGAAACAATTTTATTTTACCTCTTCATTTTCGATCTTTAAAGTTGCCAGGCGAGATTGAAGCTGCTGGAACCTCAGTATTAGCTCTCCGTTAACTGGTGGCTGCACTGAGATTTGACACACCTGGAATGAAAAAGGAGAAAATGCATTGTCATTGACACTGAAATTATAACCAACTAAAGAAAAGATATGCAGTCACATAACCCCTATTTTAAACAAGATGTAAACATCTAAATCCTTCCACTGCACAGTGAAAGGCAGTGAATTTTGAAACTCAGTGCAGACAGCCACATAACATCAGCTAGTAAACAAACATGATATCAGCATTGGCAGCGTCTGCCAAACAGTAAAACACTTAACACATGTTGAAATGCATGACGGCAGGGTGAAAAATAACACATAATTTTCAACTGCAGTGGCCCATAAAACTTGATCCTGCATCCTAGGATGTAATAAAATGATGTACTTAAGCCACTGTAAAATCAGACCTCTGAGAGTCTGACACTTTAAATTGAGAAAAATTGACTTCCATGTTGTTCAGTTTATCCCACAGTGAGCACCCAGCTGTCCCAGAAGCAAAGCAGGTTCCAACTCATATCATGGGCGTCATTTAAACTTTTTAATCTAATGGCAGATTTAGGTATTTCTTACAACTACTGTAATTTCTCAATTAGCCACTCTGAACAATACAAGTGTATGATAACGTGGTTTCATCGTCATCACACCAACAATCAACAACATACCTCATCTCCCATGTGGGGCTGGAACTCAAATTTTCCAGGGGGGCAGAAAGCTGTAGGATACATCTCCATAAATCTCTGCCGGTCACTTCGCGGGTCCAGGCTGTCCACCGCGTTCTCTATAATGTCAAGACCCTCATGACGGGACGTCTCTAGATTGTATTCTGCTGACAGGTAGGTGCGCAGAGCCCGATTCAGACTGGCATGATATCCCAAATCACAGCACTAATAGAAGGAAAAAGGATATCTGTTACTGAAATGTATTTCCTTAAAAATCTTAACAGATTGGGATGCAAACCTATGGTTCCTCTTTCACTCTAGCTATAGAGCACTCTTCGTGGGTTTTGCTGATTTCTAACAAATTAGCTGGGCTGTCTTTGGGAGGGACAAGCTAGTCCCAGGCCTCAGGCACCCACAATACAAATACCCACTTCCTGCTAACAGAAATTGAGACATGTGGTCCAACTGGGTGCAGCTAGGAACAGATGGGCCAATATGTGGCAGCGGAGAGACTGATATAATAACTGAACAAGGCATTTGGGATGAAAATGCATTCAACAGAAAGGGCAAAGCACAGTAATGCTACAAATCATAAGATGCAGCTGAAACAAAATTGATTAGAACATAGTATAAGGAATTATATGTATTACAAATAAAAATTAAAAAAAACAGCAAGCAAAGGAGAAACTAGGATAACCACTTTACACAAATGTCATGGATCGATATAAAAAAAACAAAACAAACATCAGTCCAAGACTAAAAACTTGACTGGTTGAAAAAGCACCATGATGACAGTCACACACACAACATGGTTCACTGCATCCAGCAGGCGAGTATGTGTTTTTTTACTATAAAAAGTCTCCTTCATCAATAAAAAATTGTGTGTGACTGCAAACACAGCTCATATGGTGTGCATCCTACACATAATCCCCCCCCCCCCCCCCCCCAAAAAAGAAAAAAACATATATGTATCTCACGCAAGCAGCATGGTGTGATGTAAAGGCTTGTGAGAAAAGCATGGAAGAGGAGTAATATCAGCACACAGCATGCTGCTGAATAGCGATTCCATTTCTCATCTCCTTCAGTCCTGTCTGGAATATAAAATCCCATTGCCTCAAATTCCAGTCTTCTCCGGTTTCCGTAGAAACAGCACAAAAAAGGCATGTACTAAGTTTATTTCTCAAACACAAGAATGGCCTAGGTGAGTCATATCATAAATAAGACATTTTTATCTGTACAGAAGGTTACAGTAAACCATTGGTTTGTAGACCAGAGTAAAGAAACCTGTGTGACAGAGTAAATGGAGCAAAGGCCTAGAGATTCTTTTAAAAACGGAGGGGAAGCTGGGTCTCACACTTAGGCATCTGAGAATAGTGGAAATAGTGGTCAAAACATGATATAAGTCAAGAGAGCACAGCAGTGTTAAATATATGGGGTTTTAATACTAGCAGGGTGAGAAGGCAAAGAGAAAAGAATGACATTTCTTCAGAAAAATGAATAAGTAGCTTTAATTCTGTCTCACTCTGTAGTTTCCAGCCCACAGTCTGGTGTTATAAGAAGACTTTTCTATTAGGCTGCTAAAGTTATCAGGCCCTCCTCTGATAATAATTTTAAATCTCTTGCGTCTTCTGATCTCTTATCATCAATAAGAACAGACCTGAATGGTAATGGATCATTGGCGTGAGGCAAATGAATGATGTAGGGGGAGAAAATAAATGAATAAATATAGAAATTAAGAAAAGGAAAGAGCAGTCAAACATGTGCCAGTTCAAATATCCTCCAGAAAATCTGAAAACTCTTAGTGTCACTGGAAATTAGCTAGACAATCAAGCCATCACTCCACTGCTGAAAACTGATACGCCTTCGTACTTACATCAATCAAGTCCGACAAGTCATGGATGTAGTATTTAAAAACTGAGGAGTTAGTTGCTTCCAGTGTCAGTAGATACTCGTTCCGTGCTTTGATTGACTTCAGTTTGTTCTCTGAGTACTTGGCTTGACGCTGATGACAGATTAAGAGGCATGTATGAGAAACAGACACCGGCAAAGCAAATCAATAAGAATTTAAGAAGTCACGAGTTTCCCTTTTCTCTTGGGTTTTTCGTTCATTTCCCTACAGGCATTCTGCATCAGAGAGCTGAGGGCGAATTACAGTCAAACCAACAGCTTTGAATGATAAGAGCAGAAGACAATAATGAAGAAGGAAAGAGCTAAAAATCTAAAGTGAAAACAGTCTGTGTCTTTCACTTCAATCAGGATGTCTGTGAGCCATCTGACTTTAACATACATTTCCTGTTAACCAAACAGAGGGCTCTTAGTCACGAACCACTGACCAATGGGCTCTGACTCATGCATGTCCAGATCATCCATATTTTAACACTTCCAGTAAGACATTCCAGGAAGAGTGCTGTGAAAGAATTCCTTTTTCCTTTGACATTTAATCTTTTGTCGTGGCGATTTGGGAGAATAGACTGCAGAGCTTTGGCTGATTTTGGTGGAAGTGCAGTGCATGGCTATGCTCTTGTCCAAATAATGCAAACTTTCTTATGGGTTTGGGATATATCAAACACACATGAATAGAATACTGATCAAACACAGGTCACATTGAAAGCAGTGGGAGATGTAGCTGATTAAATTAGATATATCAAAAGAAAAACAAGGACGTATCAAAAATGGGAAATTTCTTAAGTCTGCGAAACCATGGTTTTACCTTTTCCTTCATCTTCTCGATTTTCTTCACAGAGTTTCTCTTCTGGTATTTGTCCTCCATTCGGATGCTGAAGACGGGATCTCCCCTGCCGATCTGTTTCTCCTCCTGCTTCTCAGCCTCCTTCAGTTTGCTCTCAGCACTGATGCTCTCTGAGTGATACATGTGATAAGTCTTCATCACCTGGAGACACAGAACATTGACTGGTGAGGTTGGACAAAGAAAAAAGTGTACAGTCATATTCCTGTCATACTCTTTCAAGAAAAAATAGCTTCGTTTTATTGCTATAGAACATGCAACAGAATTTTTGTCAAATGAGGGGTCAAAATAATCCTTTTTCTAGAGTACAGGCCAGCTAGTCATCCTTCCAATTAAGACTTCCATCCTTTAACCCAGTCATTCATCAGAAATCACTTCAACTCGCCTCACGACAGACAATTCCTTTTGCTGCAAACCCCAAACTAAAGGCAGATTTTCCCTAGTCTTTTTTTAAATGGAGCTCTCACATAACCGCAACTGCCGCAAATCTCTGTAGCTCAGTTTTATGCGCTGTCTTCTCTTTTTTAGGCTGGGAGAAGGAAAAAATACATCTAGGAAGTAGATTTGAGGACTCCACATAAGATTTGTAACCACATTCCCTTCTCAGTAACAACTCAGCTCTTATCATGCCATTTCTTATATTTTATCTTGGATGAGCAGAGTCGTGAAGGACAATTAAAGTTGAACCAATAATACTGAGTTCTTATTTTAGTAAAAAAAAAACTTCACCTTTTCCCCCAGCAAATCTGAAATAGTAGCTTCTAGAAAAAATATATTAGTCATAATGCAAGCTATAAATTGAACTGAACCAGTCTACCCCGTGTGTCACCTCACTATTTGATACAAGGAAAATGCAGTACTTGTATGGGTAAGATGTTAATTGCAGTTGCTTACTACAGTATGAGTCATGATCAGTAAAGGTTGTACTGTGTGTGTGTGTGTCGGTATGTGTGTGCTACTCATGCACACTCTACAAAGCCATTAATCAGTTAATTTATCTTTGTGGAAAGTAGACTACCATATACAAATCTACATTTGCCAAGATCTAAATTTCTATGATACAAAGGCTACAAAAACAGTAAGAAATTATTTTTATTCCTTAAACAAACAAGTGTGACAATGCAGAGACATAAAATATGATATTAATAAGATGCATCGTGTGACAGTCACAAAGTCATGGATTGAATCACAGTAAGAACCTACCAACTAGATTTCCTGCAACCGAAGTCGCATATTTTAAGAGTGCACAGCTACACATACTTGTTATAGCCCTCTCAGGAGAGGAGGTCTGTGAGAAAAGGCTGAGGCAAATCCATGCTGTGTCGAGTAAAAGGTAAGATGACCTGATGTCCAAGGAATTACATTAGCATACAGAGAAATACAACTATGGCAGTAAAATAAAAAAGGTGAGGTGCAACTGACAGATTATTATTAAATAGTAGCCATGTGTTTGATAAAAGGTTACCGTTCTGCCATCAAGAAACTACCATAATTAAATGTTAGGCCTCCTGTTTCACTTTTACTCTGAAATCCTTTGTCACAAAGGGATCTGAGATAAAACATGATCTCCCTTTTTCAAAAATGTCAAAATGTCAAGGGGCAAGACAGAAACAGAAATGAATGGATCAGCCCAGCTAGCTAAAGAAAACCCACCTTTCCAAGGTGTAATAATAAGTTGAAATGTATCAAGTACCGTATCAAGAATGCCTCTTTGTTAGTGTGTTTTATTACCTACTCACAACATTTTCATGGTCCAAGTGTCTGATTTCAAGACTTTCTCAAAGCATTATGATTTAGGAAAATTGTACAATCATTTTTCTGTTGAAAAGACAGTAAAGCAGAGGATGTTTTAGGGTGTGGCTCGAGGTAGAGTTATGGCACATAGCAATACTTATCAACATTGTGTATGTACAATCACCATGTTGTTATCCAAATATGTACACTTCTAGTTTAAAACACCAAAATAGCACCTGGCAAAATACAGAATTGTAAGCTAGAAAATTGAACTCCTCGAACTATGGGTTTCATACAGTCCAGGCATTTAGCCAAAGCTGCTGAAATTGAGACTAAGTATAGACGTTATTGTATTGTTGACTTGTTGAAAGGCAGCATGGTTGAGCATGTATGGTTTAATGATGAATGAACTGTCAGATTTACAGCTACACATCCTGTGAATGCAATACACTTGCTTAAAACCTCAACTTCAGTACAAATAGACTCGCCCTACTCAAAATCTAAACAATTTCCTCCCAAACTGAGTTATTTCTGTATGAATAGAACAACAGGGTAAAGCCCGATTTATCTGGAAGTCCTTGCCTTTGGTGGCGAGGTTTGACCGAACTGGATCTAGTTTAGAAATGGGTGACTAACCTCGGGCACTGTACTCCCCATTTACTGGTCTACAGTCTGGCACTGCTGTGTTTACTTTGCAGCTTCTTTTAGATGGATGTATTTAGAGACAGACCAGACCTGTTATTTCATTGGTGGTGGTGGACATTGGAACCCTGGCTGTCTGATGCAATATCTAACCAGTGTGTGTATGTGTAAATGTGTGCGGGCTCATGTCTTCTCATAAAGGCTAAACCAGGTCAAATCTGGGACTGTGGTTATAATGACATATTGAGCTTGGTATAGCACGAGATGGTTTAAACACATTGATTCTGCAATGCTATGTTCTTACATAAGTCCATATTTGCCTGTTCAAATCCTAGTAAGCTACAAAAAATGTTGTAATTTGCTTCATAATTTAGTGCGGTATGAATGAAACAAGTTTTCTTATTAACTAAAAAAGAAAATGCTATATAAATAGCTGTTCTAACAACAGTATCTCTCAGAGTTTGAGACTGACTGACATTCTATCGGATTATCACTTGCCTGCTGCCTTGGATGCCTGTAAACAACCTTCATACTAAAAGTTACTGTCATACTAGTTGAGAGGGTATTACAATTAAATGCATTTATGGAATTAGAGAGCAAACACTGTGGCACAGTTTTACAACAACAAACTTCAGCTAACCAAATAGTGCACCAAAAATGCTTTTGACCGACATGTGTGAGGAATTAACCAAGCTAGCTGACTTCCAGGCTTGGTTGCAGCAGTTAAAGAGGTTGGATTTGATATTGATTTGTGCTTCAGGAACCACCCAGATGATTACTTACTGAGGCAGAGATGAAACAGACTATAGAACTAGACTACAGATGTGTATTTGCTTGATGTAGAAGCTTGATGGTCTGATGAAATATGACTCAGACAAACTGAAAAAAAAACTCAGTTCAAAGGTCTAAAGACACTGCTAAATTTAGCATTTTGCATTTCACAGTGTATTCTGTGTATGTGTCTATGTGATCTTCTCAGTCGTGACGGTATCTTTTTTCTGTCTGTTGATATACAGAAACTACAATGTACACGAGCATAAGTCTAACATGCCAAGCAAACAAAAACATGACACTCTGAAGAATGAATGGCATGTTTATGGATGTGTAAAGATGATTTCATATCATTTGTTTTCCTGTTTGCATTTACATGTACTGTTTTGAGGGCCAGCAAGGATGTGAGGAACACAGAGTAGCACAAGATCTTAAAGCAAGCAATAACTGCCTCCTCTAATCAAGACCTCAAAAGCTTAAATAGATACATATATGTCAACATCATTGCAATGGGATGCATCTAAGCAGCACATTTGTCTATTAAATTAATGTCGTGTAGAGTCTGTGTTCCCTGAATATTTCACAGTATTCTGAGAAAACTTGCAAACAAGGTCATGTTAGGCTGCTCTTCCCATCATGTAATGTTTTCTGGGTCTGATATAAAACTAATATGCCTTTTTCTTTGGCCAGAAGTTGAAGTGTTGAGAGGTAGAGCAACATCAAGACAGACAGGGGGCTACTACTAAAAGTTGATGGAAAATCACGGCTTTGGATATATTGCTATGTAGATGTGACTGCAGAGCCATAATATTTACAATGCAAGTGTAAGTGGTTGACGTGTATGTTCAGCAGAGTCCACAGCAACATATCTAGCAGTACAGTATCTACAGTAGAAAATAAATGTACTACTTTGTGGATAATATGATTATTCTTTATCATTGTCAAGGGAATATTACAACATTAGATAGCTAAAACTAAACAATCAGTTGTATTTCTTAAATCCTATGGCTTTCTGTTTCTAACTGCCAGAATGGTTCAAACAACAATCACTGTGGTCTTCTGCCAGAGACGATGATTCTGACATGCAAGAAAACAGACTAAGCATAATCCAGAAAGTAAGCAAAAGCGCCACGAGTCTGTAGAGTTCTGTTTATGTATGCATCCATTTAGGAGTAGAACAACAATCTCCTATTTGTTGCTGCAAAAACAAGTTGTTTGTACCAGAATAAACATGTAAAACCATGAAGAGCTAGAACTATGATTGTGTTCAAGATAGAAGCAGAACCATAAGTCAGGAAGCAATCATTTGCCAATTAAATTTGATTTGAGTAGCCATGTTTAACCGGTACAGTTCAATGAGCAGCAAGTATTCTTTAAGGGGGATTTAAAACCAGATGCTTTTTGGCATTCTCCAATGCGTGTGAGCATTTTTTTCTCTGAATGCTGAGAAACCTTGTAGTCGTCTGAAAGTAAGATATAGGACTTCTCAGACATATATGAGCTCTGTATTAAAGAGTTCCAAGCTCTTACAATTGCTGTTTATTAGCTTACTGCCATGAAATTATCTCAACCACAAGAGGAACAATCCAGTTTAAGTGCTTTAGGTAAAAAGGGCAGCCAGTGCAGTACTACTTACTGTGTATAATTCATTCAGGACCTTCATTAAGTCTTCCTGTAGCTGGAAGGCTATTTCCTTGCTCTGGAATAGAAACAGAGAGAAGATCATCAGATTTACACGCAGGCATCAAATTTGCTAACTTTATACAAGTGATTACAATCATGAAACACAAATTGATGCGCCGAGAACACAGCATTAGTCAAGCTTTTTAATATTTCCAAGCAAACAAAAAACTTAAATTATATTTGGAAGTATGACCGACACAAACTAGAAAATGTATCATCAAATTCTAGGTAAGTGGTCTCATTTAACAGCATCTTCAATCAAATTATTGAAGAAAGAAGGAGATTGACTATCCACATGCTTAACACATTATCTTGCTTCTACACTTGAGTGTGAGAGATTTTTTTCCCCTTCCAAACATGTTAACTCAATCAGTCATACCGCAAGGCTGACTCAGTAATACTATCACATAAATGCCCTCTGTAATTCAAGGCACAGTGGTGAAATACAGTCTAACTATGACGCCATGACGAATTTAACGGGGTTTATTTCAGCTTTATTTAACATTGCTTTGCCAATATCTCCGTCACGTTTACTTCTATACTGTAACATATGAGGTTGTGAGTAATGGCAGTGAATTTTAGATCAGACTCTTTCTACTTCCATGATGTAACAGCTTTGGCCTCCACACCAGATCACTGACTTAACCAATTATACCCAAACAAATCTCATTAGTGGAGCCACTCCGAAATGCTGAATTTGAAGTAGAAGAGAGTGGTGATATATTCAGATCAAGAAAATGTGTGAAACACCTTGTTGCCAAGGCTGCAGGGTATCGGAAAGTTTTTGAAAAAGTAAATTTGCTGGCAACTGGAAAAGGACAGAATATAAGTAAATGTGTAAGTCTGCATCTTGAGTATTGCATTTCCTTTGCTGTGTTTAACACATTTTGTTAAACCATTAGAATTATTCACAATTCTGCTGTTTTTTAATGCGATCCAGAGTTGGGCAATTAACTGAACATCTACCACTACCATCACTGAGATCCCCCAACAAGCTAGATTTTCCTCATAAAAATGATCAGTTACTAACTACTACCACGTTTGTGGCACTCACACAGTTTAACACTGACTTAGCAAATGTACCTCAATCCAAACAGCTTGTCCTCAGCCAAGAATGCCTTGTGCACTATTTAAATACCAAACAAATTAATATATCAACACCACTGATATGCCTTTAGGAGGAACTACTAAATAATCAGGGACTCTTATTTCAAAGAGTGTTGTCCAGACCTGCAAAGTGTCTACATGCAAAGTGTCATGAAACAACTTTGTTGTGATTTAGTGCTATATGAATAAAATCTGACTGGACTTAAGTCATATCAAAAGCAAAATCTGCTACCCAAAGTTTATCGTTTCTGTTACAAAATCCAGAAGAATAAACTAGTCTTAACGCCAGGTTAATCTCATACCGATGAAACAAATGTATAAAATACAGTAACAAATTATATTAAAAAACAAACAAGTCTTTTTAAACACAGCACTAACTTAAAAACAGCCGTTCAAACAACAGTTGTTTCTAAGCCAGTACAACGGTGTGATTCGCACATCACTCGCAGGTAAAGTCCAGGCATATGAATAGACAGCAAAGGGTATTACACAGTGTCTCTGGCAATTAACTTGGTATCTGACATCAGGATGTCATGTTGGGTTGACTAGCAGTTCAGCAACGTCTTCCCAGCCATGTCTTGGTCAGTCCGATCCTGTATTTGTAACTCCAATCTAATCAGGGCTTGGACAGAGTGTGAGCCTGGGCAATTGGAGCTTTAAAAAGCCCTCTTACAAACAGGTTGCTTAAACACATCTAAATCAGGTGCTTATCAGATTGAGGACGACAGACTCCGTAAAGAAAAGAGGAAGGTTTTGAAGCTCACTGAGCAACATAATGACATTTGAAATTACAGAGTAGGATTACAGTCTTTTAATTTGTGTATTATAACACTGACTGATTTTGGTTATCGACTGTCAATAATTATTTAAAGATAAAGGTAACTAAAGAAATAGGTAACTATGATATTTCGAATACACTCCCTTTCAACTGCACACATACATGTAACAAGGATAATCAAGAGAGGCCTTTTTTGTGGGACAATCCATTACTACTTGAGTTCAGAGGGCAGTATATTTGACTATCTGTCAGATCTGACACTCATCACCTCCTCTAGGTGGCGGAGACTCAGCTCAATTAAAGGCTCTGTAATGATTTGTGAGAAACACACAGGCAAGGATAAAAGTAAAGTAGGATTAAAGATGACACATAGCATTGTGTCGGCAAGATGACAGCGGACACAAAGATTTAAAGGTTTTCCCACCATTTAGACTGTTGCTAAACATAACACAGATACTGTATACCTCAAATGACAAAAAATAAAGAATGTTTACAAGATACTGTTTTGTGTAAACATTTCTTTTTGGGTTCGTTTACTTAATGAACACCTTTCTTTTGAAAGTAGTCTCAGTTGGGGATTTCCACTTTGGTCGGATTAATTAAAAGGTTTGTATAAATGGGTTTCCCCCTTTTAGGTTCACACCATCTATATTCTGACCATATCAGAAATCTGAGATAATGCCAAAAAGGAGAATCCAGTCAGCCTTTGGAGAGTGATGTGTTTCATATTACCATAGAAATACAGTAAATAACAGCTCGGGGCTGATGGGTGTATCGCATGCAAGTGTGTTTGTGTGTGCGTGTATCTACAACACAATGTAGATACAACACAATAGCCCCTTTTATACATCGTGTGGAAGGCAAACTATGGTTCCATTATTGTGCCTTGCAGTTGCATGTAAAACCAACTGAAACATGATGGCAAAGACACTATTATGCATCCTAAGCCAGCGGGAATAAGCTAAAATGGTAAGACAGTGTCATACAGGACACCATTGTTGATTTTTACACCTCTGATTATGGAACACCAACGTGTGATATGTCATACAAACAGTAGAAAAAACTAAAACCAGCAAAGTTATGTTTTTATCAGCTGCTGTTGTTGAGTTCAGTTTTCACAACTCATCTTCCTGTAAAAACTGCAAATGGTTGTTTTCAAACCATGAAAGAAACATCACATGCTAGGTGTTTTATGACGTGCCTCCTCTCCTATGCTTGGCAAAGTAAAGATCTCTACTTAATATGCCTGTGTGTGTGTGTGTGTGTGTGTGTGTGTGTGTGTGTGTGTGTGTGTGTGTGTGTGTGTGTGTGTGTGTGTGTGTGTGTGTGTGTGTGTGTGTGTGTGTGTGTGTGTGTGTGTGTGTGTGTGTGTGTGATGTTAAGCGTCATCTATAGCTGCTTGAACATATGCTATTATCACCCTGTCAGCCAAAACAATATTGGTAGAATTAACACTGGGCAAAGTCTGGAGAAATGTGGTTTATGTATGAAGGTACAGGGCTTCTAAATATAAAACAGGGAAGAGCAAGCCGGCACTTGTATTAATAATGGAAACTGAATACGCTTGATAAGTTTTTTAGTAATTCTACAGTCATGGAGAACAAATAAGAGTCTGATACTAAACCCTTGCATTTGAAAAAATATCTTTGGTGAGTGAGGGTGGATTTTCTTTAAAAACATGCTGAATAAAGCATGCTTAGCTGAACTAGTAAATAGTTAAACTGTAAAAATGCTGACAAAGGCTCCAGAATGGAACTGGGTTCCACCTCACAACATAACACCTGAAAAATACAAGGATATAAAACCTGCAGTCTTTGATGTGCCATGAATGATGACAACACTACAACTGCCTCCTTAAAGCTGCAAAGCAGCCCCTGCAACAGGGGGAGCATCCCATTTGAGTCATGTTACTGAAGCGCCGCATAGATGAAAGGCTCTAAGAGGCCTTAATTAGAGGATGAGGAATGTCTTCAGTCTCCTTTAACCGAGACCTCCCACCAGACTGCCATTCTTTGTCACTTGGATCTGTTGAGACTCTGAACGTGCTATACCTATCAAACAATGCTGCTGTTGCAGACCAACAATAGTAATGCAGACAGGACAATGATGAGACAAAGATAGGTGCGCAACAGATACAAACAAACATTGTGAATCAGCATTGTCGATAAAGAACGACAGTGACCATTGAAGAGTGATGAGTCAGGGGAGACAGACAACAAAAGGAATACTGGGAATTGGGCTTACGCTAACCACATTTAGCCTCATTAGTAGAACAACATCTCTAAAACCTATCAAAAGGAAATTCGTGTTAACGGTATCTGTCTGTGTGTTGTAGATTTAAGTGAGTAATTGAACAGTGAAAGCAAAGACAGACATTTATTTGTCAATAAATGTGAGATCCTTACTTTTAAATGGAAGCTTAACGTTAAAGCTTTGCGGGGTTGTGAGAAAATGAGCAACAAAAGAGAGAGAGAAACCGAAAGAAGTCACACAAGCTCAGCTGACACAAAGGTATTTCTCTGAAGCAAATCCACTTTGTAATTTGTGCCTGTGGTAAGTTCATGTGACTCCTGCATCACAGGAGCTCACAAGCCGCAAGGGAGTTGTCATCTTTGTGGTGAAACAGGCAGCAGAGTCCCACTTTCAGCCATGAAGCCACTGACTTCAAACAGAAAGATTAAGGCATACTTATTTGAAGCGGTGATGGCCGAGGTTGCATTACTCCGATTCACAAAACTGAACCACAGGAGTGAAGAGGACCCTTAAAACCGTCAAAAACAAACCAAAGGACACTGTTTATCCATCATGCAACTACATATATATTGTTTTCAAATGAATTGGTTGATTGTTAATGAGAGGGTGTTAAGACAACATGAGCGCTTTGAAACACTAGTAACTGTGATTAAATATCTAGGTTGTGTCTGTGCATAATAAAAAGGGGTCATACAATGAGTTAACTAGTTGAATGACAGACTTACCGCTTTGTGCTTACATTTAACCAGGGAGTCCACTAGTTACTGATCACACCATGTGATGACTACACCATGTTATCTCACTGAAAAGTAGCAGGATATCTTGACAGACACTGACTTTGTAGAAAGACTAGATTAACCAATATTTATGTTATGTTCTGTTTGTATGGTCTGAACCATAGCTGTTGGGAAACAATCCAAAAATGCTAAAGATCAGTCATGAAGCACCTTCATTATGCTCCCTGGTGTAACAAGGAAGATTACAACAAAGAGCTAATTGTCTGCCAAAGTGTCAAAAGTATTAGACGTTTAGTTGTACTATAGGGAAAGCTTCGGAGACCCGCTGCACTATTTTTAACCTGGCTACAATGTCCTACTTTTCAGCCCGCAATGGAATACTTTTAAACACCAATAGGACAGAATGAGTAACAATAAGGTTAAGGAAAGAGAAAGTTGGATTTCATCACTTATACTTAACTTGTGAACATCTATTATAGAGCCATAAAGTTCCGAATGCTGTGAAGTGCATCACTGGTACTTGGAGGTTGATTGCCCATCTTCTGTCTGATTACCTCTGTGATGCAAGAGCCATATTTTTTCTCTTATTGCAAAATTTTTTGAAATTATAAATGAAAAATAATTGAAATTGTAAAGAATTAGCCATGCGAATGAGCTGTGCGAAATGTTTCCCTAAAGCCTTGGAACACAACCACTGTATTATTCAAATATTGAATATATTCAATAAAGCCTGTTCAATTGCCCCTTACGAAGGTGAAGGCTTGAGATGCAGCAAGACCAGTTGTCAGCCGCTTCAACCCTTGGCACTAGTCATGTGTGCTTCGGGGAAATGCAGGACCATCTCAGCACAGGAGCCAAAAAACTCCACGTTGACTTACAGTCTAGTGGAATTTCACAGATGGCATGCTCCACCAGCTGCTCAAGCAGGACTAGCTAGAGCAACTGAAATCATACATCGTGAGCAATGTACAGGGTTGTCTTTTATGTGTTTGGTCAATTTCAACACGACAGTAAACACTCTGAACACTGCATTATCTGACCTGACAACTGTATGCAACAACACTGTTTAACATCAGCTTGCCGAACAGTTCACATTTGGAGTCAAATAATTTGACAGTCAATCTTCCTATTACGTATAATAGATCCCTTGCTCGAGTTTCTACATTTCATCTCGGACCGTAAGATGGTCACTTTCTGCTTTCAAAGTTGTAATGATAAGATGACACTTCATTTGAATGCTCTACTCCCAGCCCATGCTTGATAGCATTCAAACAAAGACTCACTGATGATGAAGGTCAGCCAGTAAATGGGGAAAAAGGCATGAGCAAGATTTCCAACTACATTATCAGTCCAAAAGGAAAGTTTGAAATCTAAACATTATATAACAGGAAATGCCTTATGTTGGTTGCCTATGCTCAAATCCAAGTTTTTATCTTTAGTTAGCATCTTCTGTCTTCGTTGCCCTGCGGAGCTCCCTTTGTTGGAAAATGTGGTTTTTGTCACTTCCTGTGTTACTCATATGCACTTTCATGGCAAACATATCTTAAAGACCACAAAGAGCCATCCGAGAAAAAATACAAAGTGAATGAGTTTCTGTAATGTGTAATTGCCATGTTAAATTTCAGTCATGTAGCGTGATAGACAGTGCTTCACAGCCTTACCTTTTTCAATAGTCGAGTTGAGTCCTCACTGATCTGCATGAACCTCATGATAACATTGTTGAGGTAGATGTCACTCAGAGTAGCATGGTCCTTACTCTCCCTCCTAACCTGGTTCAGCAGCAGATACCAACAGTTGACTGGTGACAGCAGGTTCTGGTCTTTTCTAGAAAACACAAAGGAATGAGGGCAACGGACAGTTGTTTTAGTAGCGGTTCCTTTGAACATTAAAAAATCTTTTCTTTATGTGTCACTAAAGCTAGGGATGAGTGATGGGATATGCAGTATGTCAAAAAAGAGAAGAAAAATCTTCAGTACACCAGAGGTGGTTGCTCAAGTAGAAGAGCAATGCGTCAGAGGTGTCCCCTGTGTTCAATGTCCCACATAATCTTGGTTCTGGTTCTAAAATTTCTTCACACAGGTCCACACATTTCTGACACACTTTGTGTCTGTGACATTTCTGGGGCAGGGCTACTGCAACACTGCAGTAAACGGATTTTCATTAATGGCACAGGCTTTGAATGCATGGACTTAAGTGAGGCTTGAGAAACATTTATTCATTCTAAATAAAGATTAAAAGTACTTTTGCTCAGGAACTGTGACAGTTTAACAGAAACACAGAAGATTTAGTAAACGGAAAAGATAATGTCTAAATGTCTAAAAGAAGAATTCTGTGAGCTGTTTTCTGTGCCGTGTAATCTATCTACTTCCTAGCGAACTGTAGGACATTGTCCAGGCGAGAGAGAGCTGGGGCGCTACGTGTGCACTGGACTGCCGGCCCACTTCCTCTGAGTTAATCTATAACATTCCTCCTGCCTGCTAAACAGCAGGACAGAAAGCAAGTGTGTGTATCTGTGCACATGTGAGCTTTGAGGGTTAGCTTTAGGGTCATGCCTGCAGGAACCATATGAATAATCACCTCTGCTCTCATCCTCTAAAGTCAGTTTGCATAGACAGGCAGGACTTGTCAACACAACAGGTGAAACTGTGTGCTTGTTAAGTGACTCGACCCTGAACTAGCACTGGCACAACATCTGCTGCAGGAACAAAAATGAAGACTTTCTCTAAATGAAAGTAGCCTTCCCTGAGTCTTCACAAAAACAGGATGCAAATTACATTTCATATGGACAGGGCCAAAGACACACTCACATGCACACACGAGAGCAATCAGTGACTATTAACAATCATTAGTGACCAGAAAAAAAACAATAGCTGAAGAGAAAGGGGAGGGAAAAATAAAAGGAAAAGGGGGGAAATGGTGGCTAATACTCTGCTGGACAGCACACACATCTGCCAAAAGGATGCCATCATAAACCCTCTGTATGACTGATCAGACGTGGCCAGGATTTCCGGTCTATGGCCTCTAAAGACAGACTTAATGTACGCTTCTAAACTCTACCCTCTAGTCACCATTTTCTTCCCAAAGTTGCCCTCAAGGATGGCTACTTTCTTTTTTTTGTTTGTTTTATTGATTTTATATCAGTAAACTTTGTATGGATAATAAGAATGCTCATCTGTTTTAATTGTGTTTTCTGGAGTTATTATGGCTTCAATAATTTGTGATTTTCTCTTTTCTCTTTTCTCAAAAAAAAAAACACTCGTGGTTTGACTGCTCCACTGCTTTGGTTTTTCTTTTTTCCCCACAAGCATTCTTAGTCGAAGTTGAGGAGGTCCTCATGAACGATTTGGTTTGAAACTGCTGCATTGAACTCTGAAATCAAGACAACAAAACTGCTACCATATGTGCACATCTTACAAACACAAAAAATGTATCAAAACTTTGACGGCATTTCAGAATATCAGCGGAAAAACTACATGTTTCCATCTCTTGGCCTTAAACAAAGGTATAATGTCTGGCGTTAACTCATTGTTTAATTTATAAACTTGTATGAAGCACTTAATTCTAAATTTACAATCTGACTTAATGCATTTCAAAGCACAGAGTGCCTTCAACCGCTGTTTTTTTTTTTTGTTTTGTTTTTTTCAGAAGTGAGACCAGCATCACCTCAAGGACTCAAATTATACATTTTTAGCTCTGCCCCCTCAGTTGAAAATGTATTTCACAATGTAACCGATTAGAACAATTAGTATTTGGCCCTATGTGCAAAATGTATTAGCATCTCACTCACTACAATCTTAACCCCTTTTTATAGGCAAAAACAAAGTTTAAAACTTAACGTATCATTTCAATTTGCCCATGACACCTCAGGTAAAGCAAGATTCAGAAGGACTGCCTGCATTTTGTCCAACTCAATTTTGTCATTTCTTGAATTACCCAGCATTCAATCAAAGGGAACATAATTCTACCTGAGAGGCTAAGCGATACCGTGCTACTACTTGTGGAGGCACCAAAGTATTGCTATAAAATATATGCCTACAGTTTTTCAAGCACCGGGTATGTTTATTAATGGGCTGACCTATAAAAACAGTCTGGGCCTGCAGAGTAAGAAAACAAGAGGACTGACACGGTCTGTGATGACAAAATTACCCCTAGGAGTTGCTTACTTCACATAATAGCAGGAAAATCTCTCAATGTCATCATTTCCTCTTTGGCCGGGGCAGGAACTGGGGCAGACAAACAGATAGACAAAAAGGGAGGCCATAAGGGGCTGAGATACAGGTATATAGGAGGGGTTTAAGAGGCAGAGTTAATGTTAATGTTTCTGGATGTGAATTTTATCTATTTTATGGAGCCTTGATTGAGAAATACCTCAGCCAGTGACAAAAATCTCAGCATATTTAAACGACAATAGACTGCTGGCAATAAAGTATCCGTTTTGTGGATTGTCGAAATAGGAGCTGTTATCGGTAGCACAGGCAAAATGGCATATATTTGTCATTAATTGACCTTTTTTTGCAGCTTTTACTGCTTCGGTGTACGATTATTACGGAGGCCGTATCTTGGGTTCATTGGATACCTTCACTCTGCCATAAAATACAAAGAAACGCAATTTTGGTTAAAGGACAGCCTATTTAAAATCCCAGCTGTGGGTCTGGCAATGTCAATAATTCAATGATTGAGCTGCGCACCAGCTCCCTGTACCTCCTTGAACAAATTGCATAATCTGGTATCTTGTAGTGTGTGGGTACATGTGTGTGACTGTGTGTATATGTTTTAGTGATACATGAAACTGCAGGGCAGCAGATCTGAACGCCAAAACGCTGGTCTGGGTCCATGCATGCAGATGCGTACCACTGCTGCTAATTATATTTGTATTCAACAATATTTCTTGTATGTAAGTGATGAAATATGAAGGGATCTTGGAGCGTTTGTTTTCTCTTGGCATTTTTTAACCACCTGAGTTGAGAAAAAAAAAGTTGCAAACAAGCACACGGCAATGGAAAACAGGGGAAACGGTCTCGTTAAGCTCAATAATTAGATGTTGTAAAGTATAATGAGGAAACACTGCAGAGAAAATGCAGCTCAAAATGTTTGATGATGGTTAAAGCATCAACACCTCTTTTCGAGCTGTTTTATAGTTGAGTTTTGTCAGGTAACAATCCAAGTTTGGACACTGAATGGAAGTTAATGGCCAGAAATGACAACAAAGAAAATGTCTAACTCCTCTTGTATCACCCTTGCTGACATTTTTATCCTGAAACATCTCAGCTCCAACTCAAGCAATTTTGTGTTTGTGAAAAGATTAGACACACAAAATGACTATTAGATCATGAAGTACTATTAGTTAGCATCAGAAAATTCTCATTAAAGTGAATGTTGTAATGAACTAAAGGTTAACCTTAAAGAAATGTGTTTTTTCTGCATCGTATGTATATAAATAATTTAGAAATGTAGCTCCACTGACAGTTGCAGCAGGACCTCCCTTCAGAATGTAGCTTGTCCAGACTTATTATCCTGACATTTAGCAGGTCACTTTAACAGTATTTTAGCTTTGCAGGTCTGCCAAGCTGACCTCTCATATGAATACTGGCTTAAGGCAACAGGCATAATGAAAACATAGATTTTTCACACCTCTGACAAATTTGGCCAACAAAAACAGCCAAGAGAATATAGGGAACACAGAGGCTTTACTGTATGTGTGATGTTATTTGAACACAAAAATAAAGCTCACATGATTTAAAACCCACTGGTGGGGCTTAATACTATTTACACTTTGCATATTTACTCAAGAAATATGCTCCAAGGCACAGACCAAATGTTACCCCTGCGAATGAAGTGACCAGACATCACGCAATGAAAACCACAGCACAATTCCAGAGTTCTGACCAGTTCCACATTGTGGCACACAGCTGCTGGAGCCATTGGGGCACCATATGGACAACAGCATCTAATTACAGATAGCAAGGTCAAGTTAAAGTTTTATTTTTGATCCTGACACAAATTTCAGAAACCTGTTAATGTCTGTTTTCTCCACGAACTTAATGACATATACCATGATACATTGTGATAGCAGAGGAAGTCTTGATAATGTAAAATGTCAAATAAGAGAAAACATCCTCCTGTCAGTACAATTCAAACAACTAGCAAGGCTGTCCAATGATATCCGAACAATCCCTGTAGTACCGCTCGAGTTCACAAGTATCAGTTATCAAGTATCAGGTATCAGGTTGTGAAAAACATGTACAAATGTGGACGATATTCCCACAGAGTACAGATGTCTGTGGATGTATCTGCATTGATCTAGAAAAGAAATGGTAATGATATCCTCAATTATAAATCCTTGCTGAATATGCATGGTACACTGGGGGTCTTCAAGGTTTGGTCAACCAAACAACTGCAGCAACAGACTGAACATATAGCATAATACGGTATTTCAGAATTCTTATGATCAATTACATCGGACAAGTGTACTAGTGTTCCACAGTGAACGTAGACATCTGAAACACCTAAAAAGCCTACTTGTATTGCTGATGGTCCTTTGTGCTGCGGGTTTTTGCCATGAAGCGTTCGGCCAGTTTCTCCAGGTTTCTTGAGTATTCCATTTCGATTTCCGCCTTCTTCCTGAAGAAATCTTGAAGGTCCTGTAGCAGCTGGACCCGCATCTCCGTCTGTTGGTCCAGACATTTCTGCTGCTCTACAAGCTGGGCCCGAATCTCTGTTGAAACATCAGCAGAGAACATACTCAAAGACTTGGATCAAGTGTGCTCAGGAAAATGAATTCTGACAACTGAATATTATTCATCATTCAACCTCTGTAAAATCAAAATCAATAACAAATATGTGAAAATAAAACACATATGTTCACAACAGAAATTGAAGTCTCAGTGTTACGTATCATCATCTCTCACTAGTTATGTTCATTATTTCTTCGAGAGCCATGAATTGGTCACCATTGGTCACAGGTGTTTTGTTAAGGCTGAAAAGATTGGCATGAAGAACAGAGCATGATTCTAATCACCCCAAGTGTTGAACAGGATAGACGCACACAAACACACTGACCCCATGTCTCATCAACACTTGTGGCTCCAAAGTCACGGTACCAGGGGAAGTAGATGAAGTATGGCAGGCCTCAATTAAACAAGTTGTCTGTGCAGCTGAAGGACCCTCTGGGGGCTTTTCTAATGTATTAAAACTGACTGTCAAAGGGTCGCTCATTTAAATATTCATCGTCAACAAGACAACTGAGATGTCACACATCTGTGTGTGTGTGTGCGTGTGTACACGCCAATGTTGCAACACTGTCTTGTCAGGGCTGCACAATGGCTTTCTCCCAGTGGGCGCTAGTCTCGGCCAAATATTTTTCAGCAAAGGAAACGGACTAATTATGTTATTCAGATTCACACATGCAATAACACTTGTAGCAGTGACAAACTTTGGGCTGCAGTCCAAATTTATCATCAACCTGTTTTCGATTGATTTCACTTTTCTGGATCACTGTTTGATGAGGTGCCAGACTTCTTTTTGAAAAATGCGGTGCCGCATCTTTACATAGACGGTGACGTCAGTGTACTCTCTTTGTTGATTTCTTTGCGATTTGAAAAATAGAAATAGCGAATAATAGACTAATATTACCACTGGTGTAAATTTTGGACTGTCAAAGTTATAATGGTTAAATGACTCATATTACTAATCACATTTATGCTATTCGGTCAACCCTAAATTCAAATTTAAGCTTATTTGGATTCAAAATGTACCTCAATGTGAACTTTAGTGGACACCTCGGCTTGCTTTTTGCAGTTCTTTTTATTTGTGACATCAGTACTGATAAGACTTCAAATACTTCTAATACGGCTACAATATGAATAAAGGATTGTGGAATATAACAGGCAGGCATTTTACACTTGGGTTTTGTACTCACTGAAAGATTTGATTAAAAACTGTAACTGTATCTTGCTTTTCTTTTTTTTGGTTAATTCTTTGTCATTAGTTATAGCATGGTCTTTTCCTTTCCATAATCTCCATGGTGGAGGCTGAAGAAACACAGCTACAGTTTCGCAATGACAATAAAAACAGGGGTTCCCAGCAGCGGCTGATTTACTGTGCACATGTGTGGACCACAGACTGAAGAAACATGAATAGTATGACGCATCAGTGGGGTCTATATCCAGGCCATAGATGTGTCCGTTCAGGAGTATCACATCAACCTGCCTGGCTGACTTTATTTTTAAACGTTCCCACTCCAACTCTGCTTTAGGCCTCAGCTGGATCCTCCCATGTCTGCTACACAATGACTGCTAAAGCACAGCATTCTACAGGCCACCAAAATTACTCACTGTTGGTATCGTCTAGATGAATTCCACTCGACATGGGTGAACAGAACTAAATGTGTGAAAGTGTGATTGAAGCTGTGTCATTCTGATGTTAGTTAAGTTCCCAATAGGCAGGTTCTTTAAAAAAAAACATCAAACTCCTATATTTAATTGAAATATGCCTCCCCGGCCTCCCCCTGTTAATACATTTACAAAAAAGTACAATTTCAATAAGGGCAAATGTTAAAAAAATGTATATGACTAGATTTAAGTATTTATCACCAAATTAACACAAAAGGGAATCTAACCATCTCAATATTTTGCTGCAATTGCTGTTACTTCAAGGTTTCAAGGAATGCTCTATTTAAGATGTAGGCCATTCCTATATGAATAGCTTCTTTGCTACAATGACCAACTTTCTCAAGGACAAAATGAATCAACTTTTGTTAGTCACGGTCTCATGGACTCTCTGTCCCCTGAGAATCAGATTAAACTTCATTACATAAAGTAATATTTTTGGCACTAGACACTCCTGTAGGCTTGCTCAGTTAGGTCCTTTGTGGCTCGATCATTGTGGGACTAATAAAGGATTGTTTTATCTTTCTGAGGCAACAGAGTGTGACCTGGGCACTATCCTTTTGATTTTATGAACTGTGTAACTTTAGAAATTGGTCCTAGCCCCTGTCCATAAAAAAAACTGCCTTCTCTGACAGCCTAGTTAGATAGAGTCTAGCTTGGCAGATCACAACACTGAAAATCTACACTTGGCTGGTCCAGCCAACCTGCTGCATAATGAATACTCTCATTAATATGTAAGTAAAGTGGACCGACTGATATGCATTTGGTGATAGATTAAGAAAGCATGAATGCCTTGAAATGGATTTCAAATGATGCTGGAGAGTTTTCAAAGTAGATCCTTGAAATTGCTCACTTTGTCAAACCACTAAATAGACAATCAATTACAAAGTTCAAGTCAGATGAAGGGATGTATTTATAGATATGCAAGTGCAGCCATGTGTCCTAATACAGCAATAAAACTACTGGAAAGCACATTGCATTGATCAACATTAATTCAATATGTTGAGGAATAAGCTTAATTCAATACTTTTTTCAAATACAATTTTGTTTTCATTTCATTGGAACACATAATATACTTGTGTTGACCAAACAGGACCACTGAGACAGAGATAAATGAGATACAATGGAGGATTGGACATTAATTCTCAATAAATAACCATCACAGTGACTCAGTACCAAGAGAATAATTAAATTGAAAAGTGTGATCTCAACAGCAGAGGTGTGGCTGCGTAAAAGACCTCATAACATTAGGCTAGGGACAAAAAAGTTCTGTACCCATATTAAGCAAATATGTGATTACTGATGGAAATTTTGCTCCATGGTCAGAGGATGTGGGGACTGGAGCAAAGCTGGGATGAAACTGGCATAAGAAAAACAAATTCACCATGAACCACATCCATTATAGTGTTGTAATTCTTATCTATGTCTTCAGATGTGTATAACGCACCTAAATTGCAACAACAAGACTCTGACTTTTATAACAGTAGCAAAGATGTTGCCAAGAGAAAACCAACATCTCTATGCTAAGACAGACAGTTTTCCAAAAGTGCTCACTTGTATTTATTAAAATTTGCACTCCTTTAAATATAAACAGGGTCCTTACTCATTTAAATTCCACAGTGACACTATTTACTCAGAGGTTCTGTGTGTTATCCAGAAAGCTGACCTTCTGTGTTACCACGACTACTACCACCAGATCTGCTGTAAAGTTTCAACAGAAAATGACGACCACACACTCATACAAAGTTTGCTCATGCTGGATCCATCTCAGTGTCACAGTAAGGGTGCCTCTATATGACATGATCCGGCCATTCTGGAGTCATCTGAATGTTTAAACAGAGTGCAGGCCATCGTGCTGTGGGATTCATGTTCCAAGGTAGGGTGGGACATCAAGGCGCTCAGCAGTCCCTTTCAAACAGGGCTGAGAGAGTAGAACTAACACTTGAAACCAACACTTAAGGATACAAAATAGCAATGATGTAATGTCTTGGAGAAGAAAAAAATTCTTGCTCTATCTAGCATGAGCATGAGAACCATATCCTTTATAATTGACCGTATTTGGTTTCTTGTCGCCAGTGGTCCATAGTGACTTGCAGAAATGAAACGGCCATATAAAACTGTCAGCAACAAATCCAGCTGACTGACAGTGATCCAGTCATTCGGCCCGGAGAGCACATGGTGATGATATAGACAATGAAAGAGCACTGTTTGGTCTTTATAGTGATCAGTTAGGACCAAAGACCTTTTGTTTCGGAACTGGATGTTATCCAATTGCTCCTTTGGAGGCCACATTGCATACTTTCCACAGCCCCTTTCATGGCAACAAATACATTCAAAGTTGCAGCTCAGAATGGCTCCTGATTTGCCAGATAAGCCAGTTCTTTTGTAAAAGAAACTGCCTTGTAAGCATCATGGGTACTGACCCACAATCTTGACCTCTAGAAGAACCGTGCTCCAGTAAAAAAACAAAAAACAAAAACAAAAAAACTCATCCACTGTAAGAGGGCTCAGTACACACATTTGATTCTTCCTCTCTGGAACCTAGTAATATGCTCCCTCCCTGAGGCTCTTGTTAACCTTGCTAGAGATCAGTCGGTTTAAAAAGCATTTACAATTGCTGCTGGAAACATACGGTTTTCCCCAAAAGACAAAGTCCATGTATTGACATTGTTGATTCAAGACATTATGTATCTTGGACAGAAGACAAAAACCTATAAGGATAATTCTGAGATCGCTGAGTAATCATTTACAAGAAAGAACTGAGGATCCACAGTACGCTGTATTCAGATAATTCTTTTAGCTGTCCAATAATCTGACATTAGCATTTAAATAATCTGACTTGTTTAAACTGTTCCTTACTATAAGACTTTCAGTCAAGGTGGCGCGTCTTCCTTAAAAATCTGTCAAATTAGATTTTGGCTCATCCAAGAATTTGGCTTCTCATATAAGATACATTCAACGTAATTTACATTTCTTCAAGTGAGAGAATTAATTATGATGACTTCATATGTGTGTGCGTGTGTGCATGAAAATCACAGTTTCCCAAGACTTAATTTAAACGTCAAATCATATTTAGGTTTAGAATATATGTGTGGCAGCAAAAAACAATCTAGGAAAGGTAGTAAATCAGGAATGATTCATAATGTTGAGAACTAGCCCATGGTAAGATATAGCAAACACCTGTGCCAAAGACAGCACAAGCCTACACAACTTAAATCCAAATGTGGTTCCTTCTTCAAAAAACACTTTTGGTTTGAACTTGATTAGATATGTTAAGGCTGCTTCTCTTCTCATCATCCACTATCATCATCTATATCCACAGTTACACAGAATCTCCAAACATATCTCCACCCATTTGAGGCCTAACTTTCTCATCCAGGACCAAACAATCCTGTCACAAAGCAAGCCCAGTATGTGAATTAATTTAAGAGTTCTGCAACAGAGGTGTTACTGGTAAACACAAACAGTATTAACATCCAGTGCTCTGGTTTTCAGTTATACGCTGATGTTGATATGGCACTGTGATCACTTCTGCTGTGTCCTAGGCAGCAGGACGTCCTAGCTCTGTGCATATGAAGTTGATGAGGCCTCCAGACTGACAACATTTACTGAAATCATCATCATCAGGGGTTAACATAAGAATTTTAGACAAGGATACCTAATTGGACTCCACTAGAATAAGAGGGAAGAGCAACTGTCGTTAAAAGTTTAGAATAACATGTAAAAGTGCATATTTACAAAAAGGAGAGGCTGTAATGATCCAGAAATACATTTGAATACCCAACTGTGCAATGCTCACAGATGGTCGCACTGTGCCCCTGGGAAGAGTGTTTCATTAGTCATTACAAGAAATTTGAATTGCATCAGTGTGCTCCATTGAATAAAAGAAGATTAACAATGTAGTTCCATTACATACTACAAAATAGAATCAGACCCACAGCCAACCATGGGTTTGGACATAAGATCATCCTGGTAAATTTTCATTTCAAGTGTGTAAAGCAAGGCAGACTCAAACTATCAATTTAACAAATTCTAGCAGTGAGTAAATTCCAAGCACTTGATATAAAACCAAATTAGGTTTCATAATGAGATTTCCAAGAAAAGGTATGCAGAACTAAAACAAATAATTACGATTAAGATGAGCGGGATAAAAGATTGTAATAGTGAAAATCAGTAATTCTGACAGATATGTTTGTCTTTTTTCTTGAAAATGTTTGTTTCATATATATAGGTCAGAAATATGAAAAACTATTCCTTTGGAGAGAAATATCTAAATCCCATGGATGTGTCCTCAGGAATTTACATGCCTGAAGTCACAAGGTATCCCTGTGATGACTTCATTATGCTGCTGGACCAGTAAAAAATCATCATGTGCTTGGTATGTGAAACATGATCTTGATCTGGCCAAGTGTTGTAGTGTGATACCGACTACTAGGTAGCCGGTATGAGATTCCATAATCCTGAAACTCTAAAACTAGTGGATGAATTTCCTGTCATGTGTGTCCATCATTTGTGACTACCGTATTTTCCACACTATAAGGCACACCTAAAAGCCTTTCATCTTCTCAAAAATCGACAGTGCACCTTATAATGCGGTGCGCCTTATATGTGGATCAATATTGAGCCGCAAGAGGTCTCGCAACTACGGGAAGCAACAGACAACTCAATTTTCTCCCGTAGAAGAAGTAGCGCGCGGTGCATTCTGGGATATACGACTGCGCAAAGTGTGCATTTTAATTTCCATTGGTGTGTGTGTGTGGACACGTCGCCGAAGTAGCAGCGGTAAAAACGGTAAAGGGGAATTCCAGTCCCACACCACTTGTGTGTGTAGAAAGACCCCAAAATGGCACCTTTCAAGAGACACGCAGAGTTTAAACTCAAGGCGATCAGTCACGTGAGATGGCTACAGTTAAAGGACAAACTTGAACAGTGGGTTGTTGAACAGAGAGCTGCAAGTAGAAGTATCACCACGGTCACTATTCCAATGAAGGCAACACCGCTAGCTAGTGACATGAACATCAATGAATTTAGAGGCGGTTCTTCTTGGTGCTTTCGTTTTATGAAACGCTTTGAACTATGACAAATAGAATTTGAAATACACTGTTTTCAACGAAGGCGGCGTAAATACCGGTAAGAGCTACCGGTACGTACGGTACCTCATTATGAATGCACTAACTTGTTTTGGGAGTGAACGGAGTTGTCAGAACGTTGTTTGTATTCTATTAATAAAGTTTGACTGACATATCTGACTGATTTGTTGACATTCCCTTTAGCGCAGCTCCATTTAGCGGATGCATAACGCAACCCCAGCCACTACTGTAGCCTCTACTATATGCGCCTTATAATCTGGTGCGCCTTATGGTGCAGAAAATACAGTAAGTTCATTTAGCTGAGAAAATGTGACAAATGCTATTTCACATTTAATTAAAGCCTTTGAGGTCAAGGATTAACAGGGTCTGTCTGAAGTTGCCATCAAGAAGGAAAAGATTCTCACAGAGAATGTAAAGCACAGCCAAATTACAGAGTACACTGCAGCATTTGTTTCAGCCTTTTATATTAAAATATTGCAAAGCTGGCAAAGTAGACACCATTACAACATCTAACTGACATGGTAACAGTTTCAAAACCACAGAGGAATTCAGTGGAAGGACTGGAGACTACTATGATCCAAGAGTATGGATGTTAAATCATGGTGGAAAAGAATCTGACCCATAATCCAGCTTCATTTTGACAGAGCTGAGCAAACTGCAAACTGCTTGATCCTATACATGTCCACTGACTTACAAAATTATATTCAGCAGCATGTCAGCAGTGGCAGCAACAGTCATTGGTCACTGCTAAGGAAGAAAAAAAATTCCATTGGAATTGAATCACAAAAATGAGATTTTAGCTGACACAAAGACATTTGTCCAGGTTTTGAAGTCAGACTGAGAAACAACAGTCATAGCATCTGAAGTAGAACTATATCGAGAAAAGACAATTTAATAGTAAAAATTAAAAACTTGGGTCTAGGTCAATTCCAATATTAAAACATGTAAACCTGTGCCTGCTTGAGTTTCCTCTGGGTTCTTCAGTTTCCTTCCACAATCCAAAACATGCAGCAAGTTAACTGGAAAAAATGCCCAAATGTGCAAATGATAGACTGAATGGTTGTTTTTCTGTATATGTGGCTCTGCGACCAACTGCCGACCAGTCCAGGGTGTACCCCACCTCACACCCGACGGCAGCTGGTTCCAGCATCCCCCCGCAACCCTGAATGGGATGAGCGGTAGACAACGGCTGGATAGATGGTAATTTCAAAAAATGAACTGCTTTAAGATCTGCTAAAAGGATCAAACACTACCAAACATCGTGTGGGCCAAACAGAGCTGCTGAGGCAATATCCCCACAGACAAGATGCCTATATGGAGAAGGAGTGAGATCAATCAGCGTCAACATTGCGGTGGCCAATGAGGACGTGGGTTTGATCCAGGATAAATAAGAGAGAGTGAGGAGCTGAATGCTGAGAGAAGTATGCACACTTTAGAGGCAGAGCTGCTTGCACAGCTGCTGGTTACCATCTCTACAGTCTGTTTGATCTGGACACCTGTCTGATGTGATCGGTCTGTCAGATAGTCAGGACACGATGCATATGGTTGTATGATTAGTTGAGCGTCTGCGTGTATGTTGCACTTTTGCCACACCTCCTTCGATTTGAACTCTCTGTCTCTCCCTTCCATTACATATCCCCCCTGTCAAGATGTCTTCCTGTAAGTCACTGACTGTCAGTTCAGTGAAGCTGATTGTCATATGAACAGCAAATTAATTTGTCAATAAAAATATTTCATATATGACCAAATTGTATTCTGATCAATGACTTTGGTTCAATAATTTGCAATTTATTATTACATTACATAATTGATGCTTGTCTTGGACACTGAAAAAGTTGTTTCTGATAGTTCCATAGACACATCTGGTGTCAGTTTAGACCCACTGAAACTCACTGTTACTCTGGGTATCCAACCACTAATTTCTTCTTTCTAGGCTCTTGAGGCCTTTTTCCACATCTAAATTTTTACCAAAAGTGAAAACAGTTCATGTACATCTTCAGCAATCAACATTTTGTTACTTTGTTGATATCATTGCTTAAGAAGAAGCATCATCAATTCTGCATAATCAACTCACAACCACTTTAAAGCACTGGTGTTATGAAAGAATAAACTAAAGATGAGAAGAGGTTAGGTCTATGTGATGAGGCATAACAGATCTGAGGCATAAAAGAATCTGAAAGAAAAAGCATTCATTATCTTACTGGACATCATTCATTTCTCTAATTCATCTGTATGCCATGCCTGTTTCTTTTCTACCCTAGAGGGATCAATATGGGTGTTTGTGAGTGTAAAAAGAATGGAGATAATAGGTATTTTGCAAATGAGTAAAGACAAAAGCTGGTATGTTTTTATTTAAAAGCCATCTCAAACACTGAACTTTGAATACCGACAGAAAATGTTACTTCTTTTCAAAGAAAAATGACACCTCACCTTGCATCTGGTCTGTCTTTGTGCTTTTGTTTGGGGGTATAGAAACAGAGGAGATAAAGAGACTAAACCCCAAATGTCAAGGAGGCCCTCATTCTCCACAAAGGTGCCCTCAGGCAAAGGACTTGGCTGGGCAAGCCTACAGCTCTTGCAGATAGGAGAATTTGTTTACGGTAGCCATACTATGAAAATTCTTTCGTCAGAAAAGGGAAAAGGCAAATACCATTATAATAGGTATCATGTATCTAAGGTGTACTCACTTTCATCCAAAGCAATATGAAATTTCCCTTTGTCGAAAACAAATGGAAACGGACGCATGCAAGGAGAGACAACACTGAAAGCTGAATCAAAAGAGTGGCGGAGCAGTTATGTGGCTTGCGGTGATGGAGGAAGGGTTGTTTCTCTGAGTCTGTAGATATATTCCCTCCTCTTGGGCCTCAAGGAGGCAGGAAGGAGAGAAAACAGACGGAGGGAGCATATAAATTATAGTTGTACCCACACACCTTCATGTGCCCCTCAATTTATAACGCACGCGCACGCGCACACGCACACGCACACACACACGCACACGCGCACACACACACACACACACCATCTGTGTTGGGTCCATTCAATTACATTACAGTCAGGTATGTAGATGCAGGGAAGACGAATGACTCTGTGAGCCCTGTTACAAGTTTCCTGCCTTCACTGATTTCCCATGTATCTCATGACCTCTGCTCCTCACCCGTCTCCTTCCGCAGCTCACTAGGCAGCTGGGTTGAAGGTCAAGTTTTGTCAGTAACTTCTAAGGCCAGTTAGAGCAGCTTAAATCCGTCTTCCCCTAGCCGCTGCTTTTTTCCCCCTGTCATCGATTGAATCGATGAATTTTTGTGTCTCTTATCAGCTGGACGGGTACATAAATACAGTGAATTATATGAATATATATATATCGTAAAGCAACCGTACTGATCTGAAAAATACAGAAATACGCACTCTGAAATGACAAACTATTCAGGCACAAATGCAATATTTTAATACAATGAAAGTCATCAAATCACTGAAACACTTGATCTTGTGATACAGTAAATTACGGCATTGTACAGTCCACATATATCTTCAGCCTAGCCTATAACGTCAACCAGTCTCTTTTGTCTACCTATATGGCTTAAAAAACAAACACTTGGGCTGCCTCTGAATCCAGCTATCTGTTTACTTAAACTGTTGACACATTAGCCGTCCTTGACAGCATGCAGATTACTCTTCTGTCTTCCTACACAACAATGGGGAGCTATCAGATCAGGGCAGGGACCACAGTTGGTGGCCTGGGGCCATTTGGACTCATAGCTCGCTTGAACTGACAATGTGTTTCCACACTTGGAACACCTTTGCATTGCAAAGCCAGAGGAAAGTACACATAGCTACAGCTGAGGTGTCACTGACAAAGATTGGCCCCCTGAGTCATCAAAAACCAAAATACCAGAGGACTGCATTTCATGATTCAATCAGTCATATAATCAGTCACTTCTTGATTTCATGGACTAAACCTTCCATTAAGTTTATATACCACTTTAGTTTGACAGGCTGCCTGACCAAATTTTGTGCAAAGTCTTTCATTTGAAGGTTCTAGCTCACATTCCTTGTTTTTCCCCTGTTTTCTGAGGTCTCCAATAGGTATTTTCTCTGATCCATTACTCCTGTTGGAGTTCTATTACTCAGTTTACTGTGTCTTTTGTTTAAATGCAAACGGTTGCTGCTCAGCCAGCAAACTCAAGGACTGGAGGTAACTTTTGGCTATACATCCAATTGGTTCTTCCAGATCTACCTAAGATGTTTTGTGGTGCTTATCGTGGTGATTCAAGTCTTAGCTGGATGAATTACCAGTTGCACTATGGGGTTAGAAACACAAATGGTTTATTTAATAACAACACAAGCCATGACAAAAAATCATACAAATCGACCTGTCAAATATCAAGAGAAAGTCACATAGCATATGCACTCAGACAAAGATTGCAAAGATGATTGATTTCAGTGCAAACAAATCCAACGGTCCACAAAGTCAACTACTAAACAGGACGATTAAAAAGAAGGCCGGCACAAAATTCCACACAGTGAATGCCACAGTGGAGCTACACAGTGAGCTGCTAAACAGTGCTGACAATACACTACTAGCTTGACATGAACAACAGTTTTGCACAATGAAACCATTATATCCATACACGCCTGGTATTGGATGATATTGTTTCCCGTTACATGTTCAGTTAAACAGAAGGCAATGTGTAAAACGTATCTATCTGCATGCTGCTCCATCGAGACAGCAAAAACTCCCTATGAAATGTAGCATTATCTCATAAATACTTATAACTCCCAAGTGTACTGAGTTGTCACAGATGGTTAGAGAAGCTTTCAGCAGTCAAAAGCAGTCAAACACAAAGCAGTCTGTACAAACATTTATCAACAGTAGCTGGGATGTTAGTGTCAAAACCAAAGTGCAATAAGGCAGTGTTTCCTCTTAGAAAGAGGGCTGATTTAAAGTTTTTTTTTCTGGTCTATGCAGCCACATAAGTGTTAGTGTGCCTTGGAAATTATTAAACTAACATAATGCTAGCGTCACCAGTGCTAACCAGTATAGTGTTCCTGTTGGGTGGAGATAGCTAGCTCTTTTGGCTCAAAGTCTGACTGAAAATTTTTATACTTTTTTACAAGTAGGGTAATTGGAAGACCAGAAAATGAATCAATTCTACATTTGGAGGTTTTTCACAAATGGCTATCCACAAAAGCAATAAAACAGAGAGCAACATAAACAAAATACAACAGATATTTATTAAAAGTTTTGTGGGCTGCTTTTCAATACATCATTCTAGAAGTTACAGAGGAAATGTGTTGCCTGATTGTTAAGATTATTTTTCCTTGCAAATACATGCAAGAACACTAACATTTGTTAGCATCTTAGAGAATATCTGTAAGAGGCAACAGTACCCACTTGAGGTTTTATGCCAGTGATAGGATAGGATCACATACAGGTCAGAGTTAGTTTATAAAGAAAATCAATATATATAAACATTTGATGGAAAATACTGACTATGCAGATTCCAATTTATGTGCATTTTAATAGATTGAAAAAAATGCCGAAAAGGTTAAAACTTCAAATTTACTGACATATTAATTATCTAAATATTGAGAAATTTGGAAAATTCAATGTAATACTGCATATTTACAATAGATGCAATATACATTCTCTGCAATGTCACGCTTTCTAGCACAAGCTCCACACTGATCTTCTCCCTTCATTCTGACAAACACCATGCTAATATAGCTCTTGTTCACTTTTTGATGATTTCATATCTTAGTCTCCTGTTTTCTTGACTCAACAGATTGAAGTTTTGAATTGCATTGAAAGAAATTATACCGTGACGTTTCAGGGACACAATCAAATTCAAATTCAAATATTAGTGTTGATTGAATTAGTGCTGTTGTTTCTTTGTGCTATACCAACCATTTGATGACATTTTAGGTAGCAAGACAAATTTTATGATCTTCTGAATAAAAACAAAAAAAAAAAAAAAAAAAAATACTTTTAAAGGATATCGGAGCAAAAAGCCAAAAAGAAATGTATGCAACATTGTAGGAAACAAATCAGAACAGGACAGTATGCAAATTCAGCTTGTTTGCGGAAGTGAGTCGCACATGTTCTGACTGTGGTTTTGGCTTTATGGCAGTATGGGTACATTGCAAGTCATCATTCAGTCATGAACAACAGTTCACATTTGGATCAATTACTTGTTCTATTTAGTCAAAATTCCTTTGTTTGAAACCACAGTCCCCAGGAAGAGATTGTTGTCATGTGCTGCTGTGTGTTCACATTTACAGCTTTGAGGGATTCCCATGTGCTTGTGTTTAGAACAGACCATGACGAGCTCTGACACTCTATTTGTTCCTCTCTTCCTAAAGAATGGACAACTTTGAGAGCCACGAGGGTATTTATTGTTTGTTTGTGTTTTGAGCACTGTCTAGCGTGTTTTGATTTATTGACTGCAGACTCTTTCGAAAATGAGTCCCTTATTTTTATGTAAACAATTCCTTGGTATCTAAATTGTTTTGAGCTTCATTATGTCCTTGCTTTGTCAATAGTGGGTGGTACAATAAATGTTATTCTGCCTTCAGAAGAAAAAAAGGTTTGAGAATACATATATTTGTAGGGCACCCTGACTCGCTTGTTCTTCACCTTGCGAAACAGAAACAGTAATAAGCTAATTTAGGGTGAAAAAAGAAGCTTAATCCATACTATATATGTGAAATGACGTTTCTTTGTGCAAGCAAAATATTAGACACATACAGACATACTGAGCTAAGCTAACTGGGTGCTATGAGCAAGCCTCAAAAAACAATTCTGACATTTGGAAAGAAACCCTTCAACAAGCTCACAATAGTTGGAATCAATGTTATGGTGAGCAAGCAAAATAAAATCACTTTCCCCCATTAAAATGATTGTTGTCTTTTTTTCTGACAGTTAAGTAGAAAATGAATTATCTGCATTTATCTGCTGTTTGGTTTTCATTCATCCATGTATTTCTTTCTGTGCCTGGTTCAATACTTGATGAGGCCTTCATGAGTCGGACAGCTAGCATTTGCCAAAGACTGAATGGGCAACCGAAAACTAGTACAAACTCGAAGAGGACACTTGATCCAACATCAAAGAGACGTGCATGAATCCAAAGTAAAAACCCACATGGGAATCATCATCCATTACTTATAATTTATACTATATTCTCAATATGGCACAGAAAAAAAACATCATACTCTGCCCATGTGTTTTCCTTTTCGATAGTAACCACCCCTCACTGCGCCCCTCCCTTAGCCCCACCACAAAAAACAAAACCTCACAGGATTTGTGGTTTCTGTGCCTTTGATAGGGTAAAGCCAACAGAAGAGCTGGAGGGACCAAAGAGGAACAACCCTACTATTCAAGACCAGGCCTGTAATTCCAGAGGCTAGGGTATAGGCTGAAAACCTGGCAGAGGGTGGGAGAAAGGGATGAGGAGAGAGGGAAAGAAGGCAAGAGAGAGAGAAAAAGAGAGAAACAGGTCTGAGGCCAGTTATGCCTGACAACAGAGACCCAGGCCATCTCATGACCCAACCAAGTAAACTGAGACCAAAAGGAACAATGGCTCTTACATTTAGTTGTCAGAGCTACTCTGTCTTGTACGAAAATTTTTCTTGGACTAGCTGTAGCTTCTTTTATTGTTATATACTTATTTTTAGAAACACAAATTTGCTTAATGTCCAGGAAAGAACAGTTTGTTTGGGGGCTGAAAAGACAGAGGTTTGATTTTAGCTATGGAAATAAAGAAGAAGCAATTTTCAGAGAAGATTTCAGGGCTGACTATGTTAATGATGAACAGTGAAGAATAGAAAGTTATCATAATGGTACAGGTCAGTGTGCACTCCTACTTACTTATTTAGAATCTATGATTCCCTCGCTCATCCTTGCTTAATATAGAGGGAATGAAAAAAATACATTTTGGTGAACTGTAACTGAAAAAGTCTGACTCTAAAACAAATGTGGAATCCATAATGCAAATTTAACAAACTGAAATATGTCCTGTTTCAGATCTTGCAGGAACAAGGCTACTTTAAAAGGTCATAATAGATAGATAACTCATCTTATCTGCAAAGGGACAGCTGGCCGAGACAAAGCACAGTTTCCAGGCATCTATTTTCATGAGCGTGTGTGCGCACGCACGCACACACACACACACGCAAACACACACACACACACACACACAGCATACAAACGCATTGCACATAGACTAATACACACGTTCAGCCTTTTCTAAAAATACCGTAACAAATCCCAGGATCCGCATCCAGGCCAAAACACTGACTTTGGATTGAACTCTAAAGTTACTAAAAAGTTAAAGGTGCTTGGGGGTTTAAGTGATACATTTTTTTCTATGATTGCTTTATTTTCTTTATTATTATAATGTCTTCACTGACAAGACATGACTGGATATTTGACCCTAAATCATCAAAATAAAAGACGGGTTTCTCTATAGTGAATAGTTCCATGTACCAAACATAAATAGTCTGAGTATAGTTCCATGTACCAAACATAAATAATCTGAGTATCATGACAATGACATAAAAGAGTCTCAAATAGCCTCATCCTTAAACAAACTGGTCAAGAAAGAGGGGGAAAACACATGTACGTTCACATGTACGTGTCCACCTGTTACTATTTAGATATATCTAGTTTGATCTAGCAGATATTTACTTTGATCATCAAAAAGACTGCTTTAGGACACAAAGGCTGGCTGCTAACAAACACTAACTAACAGATCATTTGTTTGCTGGTGACTGAACTTCAGTTATTGGAACAATGAACCAGGTCAGTATTCGAACAGCTTCTGGGCACAGTGTGAGACTTCACCTAGACATGGCTGACAATCAACCCATTTCCACCGACAAACGGTCCGAAGACCACACCGTTGCCTCACAAATGGCATCTGGTTACTTTAATAATGGAAAAGGCTCATTTGTGTATTCCAGAAATATGTATCAAGCATGTATTCCAGATCGTCATGTGTCATCACTGTAAATGCAGAGCCGATGACCTCACCTCTGCAAGACATGGGGTCTGATCAACCACCTAATGTGGCTAGACAACTGCTTTGAAGCCAAAAGAGACGGAACATGTCTGCCTCCCCCTCTGTCTGGCTCTGATTCCAATGTAGGATTGTAATCTGCTTTGGCTGCTCCTTAAATGCTGAGAAACTTGAAAAACAAGTGTTGGTACTCATTTTGGCTTTGGAATCGGAGCTCTTGAATTGCTCATTATGCACAGCAATGCATGATAGCATGACAAGCTGAAATGTAAGGGATTTTCATTCAGTTCACAACATAAATACCTTGCAATAGTAATCATAAAAAATCTTGAAAAATAATACCCTTTTTATGAACTTCACATTTGGGATATATAGGACTATTTTTGTTCTTATACCTCATATGCTTATTTGTTTACAAGAAAAAGAAAATGAATCTGACTGACTACTTTAATATTCTGGTAAATGCCAAAACCTCATAGGAAATATGTTTTCATACTCTTTTAGGTACAATATATATCAATAAAACAAATGTATACTTGGGAATATTCATTCATTCATTCATGACGCAGTCTATACCAGCTGTCATTTTGCAAAAGGCCAGGCAAACCCAGTCAATTCAGACATATTCCCCACAACAAATACTTTTCATTAGTGATGAAAAAAATGAAAAGATGAAAATTCTCACTCCTAAACAAATAAACAGACACTTGTTTTGAACAGCTGTTAAATGGATTTGAATAAATCACCAGAGCCAGCGAAACAAACATTCCCAGAACTAAACAAATTATTTAAGAGTTTGCCTCACAGTCAAAGCCTTGGTTTCAGTATCATGTAATTTCAAAACACACTGAGTGCTATAAACAATATATGTATTTAATTAGCTCATTGTTAATCTGTTAATCATTTTATTTACTATCCCTTCTGATTTCACAAGTTTCAATTCACTGTATGAGAGTAACTTTTGCAAAAGATATCTGCTTTCCCAGTTGTTTCCTCTCTTGCTGAATATCTGAAATCATCAATGTGGCTGCCATATTGATTTGCATTTGTGCTATTTAACTTCAAATCAAACTTCAGTCATCCACACAGTTTGGACCAACAGCTGTGGCTCGATTAGCATATGTTTAAGTGAATTTTGAGAAGTATAAACAAAAAAAAAAGTGTCAAAAAGATGTCTGCTTTGGAGATCCTTGAAGTTTCTGGGCCTTTTTGTAAAAAGGACAAAAGAGATTAATGGGAGATGTAAATATTCTTTCCAATTAAGTTTGGAGCAATAATTATTTAACTCACGCTATACAATTTTAAGAACTAATGCTTAAAGGCTAAAATATGAATAAAGCCCTCTTCATAACATGACTGATGAGAAGAGAAGCTGGATTATTAGAGATTGACATTACAACATTAATCTTGTGGATATGGAGACACAATTGTGTTTTCTTCTGCAGCTTTTCTAGAAAACATGCTCAGATATTTTGGCCATTCTCATAGCAATCCAACGAAAGATGGTCTATCATTCAACACTTCATAGTGAGTATATTTATTTAATTTCATGTATACCTTTATCACCTTTCATCACTTGTTCTAGGTTTTCTGTCCTGAAGTAGGTTTGTGCCTAAACTAGAAAAAGCATCTCACTCAAATGACACACTTCAAAGAAGGATTTTAATTTTTCACTAGGGGATTTGGATTTTAACATCACGTATGATGCAACAAAAATCTGTGAAGCCAAAGCTGAACTGCAGGGGCATAATAATAAGGCCTCCTTGATCAAGACATCCGCTGCAGTGCAGCTGAATTTGGTAGTTTCAGCTGAAGCCTGGATGAATTATGCTCCACATTCCTCTCTCCAAACCTTGTGATCATCCAGAGAGATCATCACCTGACAAAGGAATCTCAACAGGAGAGGGACACAGCCAGGATAATTACATGCTTATGTCAGACAGAGTACTACACTAAACCCTAAAGCACTATTTCCCAGGAAAAACTCTCAGTTGCATTAATACTTAATGTAACAGATTTACATTAATTTTACATGTATACTTTTGAGAAGAAAGAGGTGAGATGAAGTCACAACGTTTGCAAGGTTTAATCAATAAGGATGTCGGTTGTGTTAGCTAGTGTTATTGCTCCATATAAACAAGTAGCTCACCTATAAAACCTGTTTCTTTTATGTATGTGTGAATTTCTTTGTCACTGTTGCATCGATACAGAAGATATTGTTCTCCTGAGAAGTTAAATCTGTAGTTCAAATTTTATCCTAACCTTTCCCCTAACTCAGGTTTCAGTCTGAGGCCATGCCTACAGGCACTGCAACCTCGGACCCAGTCAGTTCCAGTCACAGAGAGCAGAGATTGATTTCTCACAAGACATCTGCGGTGAAAACCAAGCCTTTGAGAATGTCCACAATGACAGCTCCCTTCTTCAAGGGGCACCAGAGGCCAAGAAAGGCTAACATGATCAGCTCCAACAAACACAAGCGCATGAGAGCAACGCATAAGGAGGCTTCACAAAGAACTAATTTTCAAATAATTATCATGGAAGCCAGTATAGAAGAAATGACAGAGTAGCGTACAGTTATCTCCTTCGACCAAACCTCAGGGAAGCTTCCAAAGCTAGTCCTCTCCCACTTTCTGAGTACCTGTGGACAAATAAGAGCCGGCTTCACTCAGAAAGTGGTTGCTAGAGTCCCATTAAAAGCGTCTGAAATGTTCCCACTGTGAATGCAAACTTTGCCAAAATGGGCAGGTGAAACTGAACGCCAGTGTTGCCCGCAGGAGGACACATCACACGCCTAATGCTTTCGGCTTACCAAAAGACATCTGAGCCATAGCCAGAGAATGTGATCGACCTCAAGGCGGCTGCTCGGAGCGCAAAATAAGCAGACAAAGAGGGAGGAGAAGGAGAAAAGATCAGGCAGATCAGCTTTCAGTGCTCTTTGTTTCTCTTCACTAAAGTAGGCAAGACCAGGCTTTCTCTTTTCTGTCTCCTATAGAGCTGGGCGAAAGAAGCCCACCCTAACATGATGGTGTGCTTGCAAAGGAGACCATGGCACAACTCCGCTTGAGCCATGCAAACCAAGCTGACACCCATCCAACAAGCCATTTATCAGGACAATACACCGGACATCAGGGGTAGAAGGGAGTTTCGAAATATATGACACTTGGTCACAGTGTCCGGACACTTATGATGAAACATTCAAGGAGCAAGTGTCATTAGAAATTTACACACACACACACGCAATACATTTAAACTGCTATAAACAGTACTACTCAAATAATAATGGTGTCTCAGCCATTTAGCCATCATTCCGCTCAAGGAGCCGATCATTATCTTCGAATAATTGTGAAATGAAAAAGTTCTTCACTGTATTTTTTCAACCGTTTGTGTCGGATATGCACTGTGATTAGAAAAATTGCACTCTTTCTGTAACTGTCTGATCTAAAAACCAAATCCCAGGCTGTCAGAAATCTACTTCTTCCAGAAGGCATGCTCCACTGCATTCTGTCATGACTTTTTTTTTCTGAAAACAGAGGTCAAAATGTTTTTTTTAAGGTGCAGGAGACATTCACAGACCTCACAAACATCACTTTTATTTCAAGAGTATGGAGAGAGCCGACTTCCAAGTCCTTCTGGCAAAATTTTTCAGAAAGTCAAATCTTTGTAGAGTAATTGCTTTCTTTTTGGACCAGAAAATAAAGAGGCAAAGTTTAGAGAGCTGATTAGTGCTTCCTTCCCACATTAAACTGGTCATGGGTGCCAAGAATCCCAAGACCAAAATGAGGGACATATTTGTCATAGTGTCAGCACAGCTGCTTGATGTGTTGGCCAGAGAGAAAGTTTGATTAAGAATTAAGAAGGCAGATTCAGATGTTTTTTTTTTCTTGAAGCTGAATAAATGTTCTTCAAGCTATCCTACATATTTTCAGGCGTTTCCCTTCCTTTCTTGCCTTTGCAGTACCCCATTCTAACAGTTTATTAGAACATCGGGGTTGGTGTTTACATTTTAATGCAGAAAAACAATACAACTATGTGACATCATAAGTGAGTCTTACATTAGTATTTTAAATTCAAACAGCATTAATTTGAGTTAGAAGATGTCTGACCCTCTCGGCTTTATTTGTTTATTTATTTACTTATTTATTTACTAAATGTAGGACAAAAAACTGAAGCAGAGTGGGGAACAGGGGCTTCTGGTTATTAACTTGTGAATCCACTTTAGAAACGTAACACAGTGTATCCTTGCACCTTGCCTGTATCCTTGCACCTCACTGTTATCATGCACCTTGTTTGCAGGTGTATTATGATTAAACCTTTATCTCTCCTATGATTAATCTAAGAGATTAGTTTGACATACAGAAATAATGTTATGCTCGAAAATGCAAATTCCATTTTAAAACACAATAGAAACGTAGAAATCACTGAAATGATGTCAATTGATAAGTATGGTAAGTATTCCAAAAGAAATCCTGGCATCATTGCGAACCCATTCAGTAACACTGGGGGGTGCTTAGCAGAGCTGAAGATTCATATCATGTAGCAGAGGCAAGTGGTTTGATAACCAGAGGGTGAAGTTATTCTGGACAAAAAGGAGTCAATAAGCACATAAGGAATGGAACAGATTCAAACTAAATAACTACCATGTTACTTGTCAGAATTGTTACTAATTAAATGGTATGAATGGGGCCCCACATTTATTGGTGGGCTGATAACACAGATAACTTACAGAAAATCCCCTTCTGCTAAAATCGGCTTTTTCATCTTTAATGCAAAAATAAAGTATGACCTGACAATATTATGATTAAACAGCATACTATACTATACTTTACTATGCAATGCTATACTATACTATATATAAAAGCATACTATTGAAATATACCACCTAAATGGGATTTCTGGAAACATTAAAGCTTCAAAAATGTCAAAGGAGGCTAATGTTAATTTTCTGTAGCTGTGAACTCTGAGATAGGAGAAATATCGTACTTCAAGACACATCAATGATAATGTCTCACTGGTGTAGAAAAAAAATTAACTCAGATGCACTGCTGATTTAAAAACACAGAGGGGGTGAGTGAAAGGGGACAAAACACAGCAAAGGGAGAACAGAGACTTTCCCCATGTGTGACCACCAGCAAGAGAATGTCATGGCTGACAGATCTTTATCCAAACATGTCCATGGTTGGAACCACAGCCATGGCTTCAGTTTCCATCCCAGGGGAAGGTTGTGGAGAGTTCAGGGGAGAGCTCCTACGATGTGCCTGAGGCTGCAACGTCTCAAGCCATGGCTGTAGACTCCAACTGGGAGTCATACTCCTGCAAACCAGAAGGAGTCTGTATTCTTAGGCAGATGGGTTCAGAGTTTCAAGCTCCCTGCTGTGCTACCAAAAAAAAAAAAAAAACAGATCCTGCTTTTAGTGCACATTGAATAGGCTCAAAAGGGTCATGAGGTCATGGTAGAACGAAAAGAAAATTGGGGGAGGGGAAATACAAGGGCTAACAAGATCAGTGAATTTGACTTGAGTGTCTTAAAAAGAGGGATGGATAGGGGAGAGATAACAGAAATGATATGTTGAGAAAACCGTGACTTCTGTTTCTTATTTATCAGATGTAAAATGCAGATTTTGTTTGTGATTATTGAGATGGGATATTGGTAGCAATATAGTGACTCTCAAGCCTGAAATCAATATTGTTAGTGCAGCCTGTCATAAAATAAAGGGTGTGTTGCCGGAATCAAGGATGAGGTTTAACCTCAGTTTAAAATTACAACCTCTAGTAAATAACATGTTGGTCTTCAATTTGCATACATACTTTTTAAAATTCAATATGGGATTGTAATATTTTAGAACATACTTTTGATTTAAAACAAACCGTAATGTCATGTCTTGTTAAGTGCAGGAAATATGTCTAGCCAGTGATGAACAAGGGCAAGTCAGCAGTATTCATGCTGCCAGGATTGTCATTCCTGCCAAACATTTCATTGTTTTATATCGCATTATTTCAGTAGAGCAGGGAAAGTTGCCAGCTTAGGGAGGTCATAATCACAGAGTGTCCAGGATCAGATAAGGTTAATACAACACTACAGTGGATACTCAAACAACCCACATCTCTGAGCCTGGATTGCTTATGTCTGAGTGAACTAATAAATATAAACTAGAATTAAGAACCCTGTCACCTGCTTGACAAGAACATTGAAAAATGGGCACACTTTTTTGGACTAAGAGCTGTATTTTTCAAAACAGAATTCACAAACACTCTTTAGTGTGGATCTTTAACTTAATTCAAAGGACTGCAAAGTATGTTAACCTTGTTACGTTTGATGCTATTGAGTTGACATGAGTAAATAACACAATTATGGTGTTGTAATACCAGTTGCAACAATCAAAGATTTAACTTACATGAGTCAGAATAAAATTGGTTAAGTACATGTGTCTATGACAGGCTTCTAAAAACCTGTGCAATTATTATAATGATACTGAACTGAATGAATGGCAAGACATCCCTTTACAGCACATAGCATCCTGACAAGATTTCCATGAAAGTGGTTGCCTGCGATATTCATTTCAAACACAAATTAACCAGCAGTTCCAGAGACTTTTCATGTCGCAGTACACATTTGTCTATGTTGCCCAGAGGGTATTTTTAAGCAACAATAGGCAATATGCTACAACTTGCAATTAAATTGAGGGAATTAATCAATTTTAGTGAAGACTGTTAAGATGATCCACTAAGAAACTTAACTTGTGTGTTTGCACTCCTCTTTAAAAAGCTTTCACCACAACTAAACACATAAACGGCTTACATGAGGCTGATGAATCTGCAGAGAACACACAGACGCAGATTAAAACAAGTCAACCAAGTTAGAGATTATGACCTCCGCCTTCATTTACTCCTGTACTGACCTCATACCGTCCCTATCCATCCTCCAATCTCCTTCCAACTAATCCAGCCCTACTGGGTGGCAGGCAGCAGCATGACCTGATGGTCAAACTGTGTATGTCTGCCTTTCTGTCTGCCCATCTGCTCGGGGCTCAGCATCAGTTCAAGGGAATTAAAAGACATCCAAAAAAGTAGCTAAAATCTCTTTAAGTCCCAGCCAACCCACCCTTTTATGTCACTTTTTCCCTTCTATTTAATTCCTCTGTTTAATTTTTACTCAGAGCGCGGTCCAATTCCATTAACACCATGAACTTTCTATTAGCTAATGCAATGCGGCTACACACTGCATCTGATTCAGCTCATTGCCAGCAACCCCGGTCCCACACAGAGTTCCCTCTCTAAACCCTGATACAAGTGGTAAGGAGGATGGTTGGAAACAGGCGGCACAAATATTGTGCATGCACCATCGCAACTCAAAAGAACAACAAAAGCATTTATCATTCCCTAAATGATTCATCTATCCTTTAAGGTTCAAAAATATTCTCCTTAAAGATATTTTTTTATAACAACGAACAACGTGTACAACGTCTCAATTTACATTCTGATGCAACAGAGGCACTGTTGGTATCCTGAATCAATATGGACAAACTAGAAGGCCTCATTTTTGTCTTAGCATAACAGAAGAGGGGGTAGCACCAACGCCCTGATGGCCTTTTTGGCTCCACTGAAAAGCACAGCAGGGAAAGTTAATCGCTGGTTGTGCTCAGCAGAGTTTCTTGAAGCTGTAATAGCGAGTGGTCACAGATGGCGTTGTCAATAACTATTCAACCACTCACACAGGAGGGCGAACAAACACACAAATGCCACACCCGATCCCATACCACTAAGTGGAAATGCAATACAGACACGCACAAGATTATAGACACCGAGGTTGTGAAAACAGATGGCAAATGTGTGAATGGAGTGTGATGGTCTGAAGAAGTGTCGGGATTCCATCAGCCATCCAACCTCTATCCTCCATTGACACCTCTGAGGAAGTCAGGAGAGAGCTGAAAAGTCGTAGAAGGTAGGCTAAACATGCCAAAAGCTTGAAATAGAGCACAGATTATGGGACAGTTTGCACACACTCATTCAGTTTGTCGTCCACTTAAGTGGAAGAATAACAAAGCAACTGACTAAAATGTCCAAAGAGATTTCATCTCCACACCATAATTGCACAAAGGGGTGAAAATTAAATGTGTGATGAAAAAAAAATTCTAATATTTTGCACAGAATAAGTTAAAAGATTCTATTATAGTTATTTACCGGTATTCATTTTTGACAATACATTACAAGGCATATGTATTTTTTCTGGCACATCTGAAGTCACCCAGGATGTATGTAATTTTGTTTTGCTTGACCATCAGGAGTGATCAGGTATACTCTTGGAAAAACTGCAAAGACAACAGCACCTCCAAGATTGCTGCTGTGACTGCAGAGAGAAAAATAGATCACTCAAATTCAACGCGGAACAAAAGAAAACTCAGTCCTGTTTTTAAATACTAAATACAACTTCTTTGTTTTATACCAAGTGCAAAACAGCTGCTTTCAGTACAAGCGACAAGGAATTAACCAGTTAACACAGTCACTTAACCCTGATCAAATATGACACTGAAAAAGTAGGCCAGCAGATATCAAGTACTCTGCTTGCCTTTGTCACATATCATAACCATGCTTCCATTTGCACTGTCAAAATTGATGGTACTTTGAAACAGCGCAGAACAAGAAATGCTGATGCTCATGTGAGATCTACAAGCCACATGAAAAAACCCTGCCCTACAAAGAGACTTAACAAATAAATGATGCAAAAGACAGGTTCAACAAAATGTAGGGCTTAGTTTTCAGTAGAAATATCTTCAGATGAAAATTTTGTGAACTCCAATGGCTTAAAAGTGGGGAAGTGTACAACACACCGTCATCTTGATGCTGAAATCTGCAAAGCAAGGTGTGATCCAATCAGGAAGAAAAGTATTAAAATGAACCAACTAGCACAACTAGCTAATACCTAATAAGAAATGTCATGACACATTTTAATTTATTTTTCTTTGCTTTTCATATCTTTTTATTAAGGAAACTGTCTGATACTGACTATATGATGTTTACAAAACCAAAAAATAACTCTGTGTACAAGTAATTACTATAAAGAATTCCGTACTAAAAATATGTTGCATTTTATTATGTGTGAGTGAGTCTGTATGTATGTATGTATGTATGTGTGTGTATGTATGTGTGTGTCTGTGTGTTTATATAGTACGGATATTGCTGAGAAAATTAAAAATCTATGCCTCAAATACTCATGTTCAGAGAGCACTAAGTAAATTGGGTATTGAAAAATCAATCAAGTGACCAGTGACCTAAGGCAGCTTCAACACATCATCATTATCCTATTTGAAATGCTGAGACCATTTTCAGGCAACATATCACATCATTCCCTTGAGTCACATATATATGACATCTGGATGACGTGACGAACATATCCTTTGCCATGCAGCTGAACGGTGTTTAGCTACAACCATTGAGATAAACAAATAACTGATCAAGCTGCATATCTTCTTCAAAATGATAATCAGTTGCATTTCTGGAATCTTTCTGCATGTCCAGAAGACTACACAAGTCTGCATAGAAGTTGGACACAGAGTTTAATCAGGGCCGATGGCAAAGTGACAGGATTGCAGTGGGAGAGAGCATTTCTCAGAGGCACATGGGAACCTGTCATTGGACTCGTGACCCCAAAGTCATAATAAGAAAGCCTTCTTAGACATCAAGCCCACACTTTGCCACAGAAAAATTTGGAGCTATCCTGGACAATCCTTCCCACCCCCTGCATGACCAGCTGTGGCTGATGGGCAGCTCTTTCAGCCGACGGTTCATCCCACCCTGGTGCAGAACTGAATGCTTCAGATGCTCCTTTGTGCCCACGGCCATCAGACTGTATAACAGCAGTCTGGACGGCACACAACTCTGACTGGCTTGAGGTGCACCTGTGCTGCTTCCACAACCTCAATTACTCACCCCATTCACATGTCATGCCCTAACTCTGCTGTCTTTCATATCCTTGTTGGTCCATTGCTATTGTCACTTTATTTTATTTACTTCTGGTTGTCTATTTTTCATCCTTCCTGTTCCATTATGTTGTCCGTTCTTATCCCTGATGTTATTGCTGTTGTTCTCCTGCTGTCTATTTATTCATGGATGTCTTTCTATCTTCTGTCTTCTAACTCTCTCTATTTATATTTATTTTTGACATAACTGTTACACTGCTGTGACAAAAGAATTTCCCCTATGGTGATTATTAAAATTATCTTATCTTATCTTACATTGATAGCAACTGATGCTGTAAAACGCAAACAAATTCCAATGTCTTATAGAATGTTTAGGATTTTTTCCAATAAACAAATTCCGTCTCTGTGTTAGGCCAGAGATCAGCATCATCCATTGTGAGAGGCACGCAAACAGAAAGTTATAGCAACACCTCATATTTAAGGATTTATATTGACTGGAATTGAACAACCCACTAAAGAGGATTAAAAAAACAAGTGATGCTTCTCAGAAAAAGTACAGCTGAGAAGAGGAGACCTTTGTCTGGCCAAAACCGCTGGAGAAAACCTTCGGGTACAGTTGGAGGTGAGGGGTATACAGTAAGACTACGGATAACAGGCAACTGGAAATTGAGTTAATATTTTACCAATTTCTGCATTATAGGACACCAAGGATGTCAAGCAGACATTCAGATAACATGTCAGAGTAGTTAATTTTGTTGCTCTGTATATTTTTTATATTTGGTGTCTATTTAACAGAATGTGCCTCCAGCTATTGCAGCTCCACCTCAGATGAGATCCCACTTTATTATCACTCCAAACGCTCAGCTCATAAAACACCTTACAGCTGCAAAATCAAGAGCTCTGTGAAAACAGAATATTTAATGCTGAATGCTTGCGTATGACTGAGCATTTTTCCATGCAATTTGAAACAACTATTTTTCCAAAGCCAAACGTTCTGCTTTTGCAAGTCATTTTAGCTAATGCACTATTATTGTGCTTAACACTAAACATTTTAATATAATTTACAATGCATGTGCTTTGGTAAACGTGGAACATTATATTCTTATGTGTATGAGTAGTTACTCGCTCCAAATTTAAAAGTTACTTTTAACCAAATAATATTGATTATTTGACCGACCAGATGATAAAACAGGCCACTGTAAACTGTTAACTTTGCGAAAACACAAAAACCACCAGACTACAATAAGCGTCAAAATATAATGTTACAGGAAAAATCCTTCCTAGTATTAAACATATCTATCATCAGTTTACACACTTCCAAAATTTAAAACAATTAGACCTTCGGAATTTTAAGCAACCTTGCTGTTAAGATAAACAAAACCAATAAAACTAGTAAAAATGCATGAACTCCTTCTTGAGTGTAATAAAAATAAAATGTTGGTATTAGAGGAGTATTTCCCCCAAAGCTGATTTGAAAGAATCTGGCAGCCTTTTGTACTTGCCACCATGAGACTGACCCAGTCAGACGACAGTCAGCTTGAGCTAAGCTTAGTGCGGTATATTTCTGGCTTGCTAACAGCTTACAGCTTCCAATCCAGGTTTAACTTGCACTTGCTTAATATGTTATTTTCTTAAGTTTTTGCCCATAGCTTACCACGGAGTCCACATGCAGTAAAGCACCAAGATGCCCACCATGGACAAATGAAGTTTAACACCCAACAAGACAAATGATGCTGCCGTTACATCAATACCAATGACCACTGGATTATGTACCCAGGTATATGTCTGCGGGGGCTTTCAGTCAGTCTCAGTCTTAGTTCTAAACTAAAGACCCTCTTGGAAGCCCCTCTTCCAGTTGCCACAACGAGAAGATGTCGACAAGAAGACATGCAGATATAGCACTTCTACACCACACTAGCTGAGCTAACTGAGTCTATCTCTCCCTACTGAAAAACACAAGCCTTCCAGATATATTGACATTTCACAACAAGCTTTGTTGAATATGCCTTTAAATCATCAACCTTAGTTATTTTTTTAAAACAATACTCCTGAACATAGCTGATGGTTTGCTCAAGCCAGCAGCTATTTTCAGAAGCATCAGGTTGTTGCCTCCCCACAAGGTTTTCTGCACAACAAACAGACGTTTTGTCATTTCTCGTTCAGCAACTCCCTGGACAGTGCATCATCCGCCGTGATAGCCTGAAAACCCTTAGTCATCCTCACCAGGAGAAGGGTGGGCTGAGGGATTCCTACGAATGAGAACTCTTGCTCAAACACATGCAAATCTAGCAATACTCCAAGTTGCACCCCTCACTCCCCCACCCCCAACCAACTCTAGCCCCTGAGCCCTATGAACCTCCTCCCTTTTTTTTTCTAGATTTAAGGCTGGATACAAGGACGTGACTAGGTGGTATTTCAGCATGCTAATGGCACAAGGGAACAGAGATGGTTGGATGGGGGCCAAATCCCCATGGTTACCCCAGAGCAGCCAACTGCCTCTTTTCCTGTGTTGGTCTGCCTGGACTTAGCTGCCTCTGCTCTGCATGCAAGGGGGATTGAGGGAGATAAGTTGGAGCGGCATCACTATAGCATCTTTGATTTCAAATAAATCACATTCCAAAAGCACAGCACGGCTTTGCGAGTGTGTGCGTGTATGTGTGTGAGAGAGAGCGCTTCTAATAGTTATAGGTAAACACAGAGGTTATAAAAGAGAAGCCGAGTTAGAGCTCCTCTCACAGGTGTCTTGCCTTGAGTGATCCACTCTTCTGCCGCACAGTCCAAGCAGTGACGCTATAATTATTAACATAACATCGCCCTTTTTTTGGGGCATCAAAGTGGAAACCAAATTATACATTTTCACATAGTGGAGGGGTGATAGTAAAGTATGATATCTAGTTAAATATTCTAAAATGTTGATAACGTAATGAATTGAACTAGCCCGGACACTTTCATTGGCTTTTAAACGCACGGCTAGCATACAACAGAAAAGCCCCCCCCCCCCCCCCATCTCTCTCTCTCAACCCCCGCTAAAATGTTCTTTTTTTCTTGTTGGAAATTTCGTTTCAGGTTTCCGTTTATACTGATGGAGAGGAGAGAATTAAAAACCGTAACTTCTGAATTCTTTCTAAAAAAGAAGCGCTAGTGAATTCACAAGTGGAGAGAAAGCGGTTGTTTAAGCCTCGCCGCCGACAACGGGGAGGATATTGCTAACTTTTCCCGGTGACACCGTGTCAACCTCCGGGATTCCAGTGGAGGATGAACGAGCTCCCAGCCAGCCTTACCTTTCACTTGACTCTCGTACTCCGCGATTATCTCCTTATCCTTTTTGAACCTCGGGGAGGACATTTTTTCGGCGCTGTCGGAAACTTCTTCGGGAAGGGAAAGCGAGGGGGGGGATAACAGATAAACTTGCTTGCCACCAAGCGGGGAAAGAGGGGTGGGGAGCGGGGTGTCCTACAGCGGCCGGGGCATCGCGCACAGGACGGCCAGACGAAACGCAAACGACGGGGGGGAGGACGAGGAGGAGAAAAGGGGGAAATAAAGAAGAAAAAGCCCGAGTTAGCCGTCGGGGGAAGGAGGGGGCTTTAGTTCTTCATTTTCCCTCTGCGGCGGATGGTGGTCAGGGCCGATGCGCAGTACCGCTCCAACCACTGTATCCCCTCCACTGTCGGAGCAACAACAGCGGTAGAAGAAGGAAACACAGCCGAAGTTTCAGGGTCTCCGCCGCGAGGTGCCTCCGCCGGTCGCTGACTTCAAGTAGTACCCGGAGAAAAAGAAAAAAAAACTCTTGAATTGCGCCCAGTGTGTGCGAGTGGATGAATGTGTGTCTGCTCTTTTTTTCCGGTGGAGGTTTCCAGCTCCACACGCACTCTCTCCAACCTTCCCCCCGCCTTGCTTGCCGTCCCTCGACAGTTTTTTCTCCCCCTCTCCGCTCCTCCTCCCTTCACTCCCAGAGGCGGACAGGGCAAGCCGACTGCAGCACACGGCAGCTGGAGCCAGGCAGGGAGCGAGGAGAGGAAAGGGTGGGAGGGATCACACACACACACACACACACACTGCGAGACACTAAGGGACCCACACTCTGCTCCGGGATTCTTTGTTGTTTAGTTGCAAACAGCCAACTGGTGGAACCGGGGTTTTCACAGTGTCACCAAATATTGTTTTGAAGTAGTTCAAACACAGGAAACCTCCACACAATCATTTGGCCTTTAGTGAATATTTCGAAGAATTCAATTATAATTCAGTTACCTTATTAAAGCGGCATGCTTTTTTTTTGCAGTTGCATCATATGCATCCATTCATTGTTATGATTAATTACAAGCCAGTCAGATCCGTCATATTCAGTGAGTGACAAGTGAAATGTGAAATGTCTCTTCAGGGTGACTACAACCAAAAGTTCTTAAAAAGCCTGTTGATTATTTCTTTCATTTATAGTTTGGATTTCCTCAAACAGCTTCAGAGTGATTGTTTTGTTTTCCCTGGACAAAGACCAGAAAAAGATCCTCCTTTGAGTGTGTGTGTGGGTGTGTGTGTGTTCTGGCTGTTATTTATATCTGTAAAGACTTTAAATACCCGAGGAAATAGCTTTTAGTTTAAATATTGTATCATTCAAATATCATCCAATGAGTGATTTCAGAGGTGTAGACAGTTTATCTTCAGAGAGGCTGTTTGGGGAATAAGCCTATTGTTTAGCCGCACAGACCGCAAATGTTTTGGTTCGCTGTAATAACTCTCATCCCACTTTTGGGGGCTGCTGTTTTCAATTAAAAAAAAAAACACATTTCCGTCAACAAATGCAGACTGACGGTGCACAACTCCAAATCAATAGTAGTCCTCCATATTTTACTTGCAACCAAATTGACTCCAGTCAGCTTTAAAAAGGGGAGAAGGCACTGTCTATACACAGCATAGTGCCTTGATGAAATAGATACATTAGATATGATGCATTGTCACAATCTTGTCCCATGTTTTTTGCATACTGGAGCATACATTTTTATATCATCTGGTTGGGAGGCCCCTGCTACATGTCTGAGTGTTCGTAAATATGAAACATCCTTACATGAAACGCTTCACAAAACATTTTCCATCACAAACCTGGCAAACTCAAGTGGAGAAGCAACAAGGTGAGCATGACTTTGATATTCAGCATGGATCTCAACTTTTATTTTGCCTTTGTGTAGTTGAAATATAATACCACAGATAATTTTTGAATACATACGTCAAGTGACATGAATAGGATGAAAATTAGGGCCCAAGGCTTGAGACAACCCCTTAAAATTGACAATTAAGATATACTTGGATGTCTACATCCTTTCTATGAACCCACTTGAATAGGTTTTGATGTTTTTAGACATAATTACAATGCTCTAACCATCTATCTTTCCACCTCAATACTGATATTTTCCAATAATATGAAGTATGTTCAAACCACAATATGAAAATGTTAGCAATGTCATCAAGCTTATGCTGAGAATATCACTTCTGAGCAGGAGTCGGTTTTTGCAGCTCAGCCAGAACTCAAAGGCTTCCGAGTCACCGGTGGAACTTTGACTTATGATGACACTTTCAACAGCGCTATCTGCTGGATGATATCGGAATCATTTTGTAGCTCCAACATAACTTTTTTATGTATCGAAACATCTGATGTAATTCTTAGGAGTAAACTGTTGGTGATCGGCCCAAAAATTTTACAAAATGCAAATGAGTGTCTTCAAAAGTCCAAGATGACATATTTAAAAAGACCACAGCCCAAAGACATACAATTTTGTCATAGAAAGATAAAGAAACCTGAAAATATTCATAGCTATTTTGTAAAATTTGGAGACTTTGGTTGGTGCTCCTTATAGTCGCTTCAACCAAATAAGTCCTCAAAATAGTCTTCAAACAATTCAAAAATCATGGGTTAATTAACCATTATAATACAGTACCACATTTATTCTATTGCACAGTGTAACGAAAAAGTTAAAAAAATCACAGGATGCACAATACTCAAAGAAACACTACTATAAAAAATAAATAAATAAAAATTATTAACATGCCACACCATTGGCATTATTTTTGCCACTTTCAAGCAACACAAAATAGTTTAAGTACTATTTTCAAAACGCACGATCTCCTTGTTTTACGCCTCTAGAAGTTGTTGTATCTCCTAAAAATCACATTAGTGTTTACAAACAGAGGCATAATTGTGCTAGAAATACAAAGACTGTTAAATGCAAAGGCAGCATATTATTTATTATTTTTTTCCTAAATAATAGGACATTCAGTCAATGTAAACATTTAAATAATAAATATATAAAAAGGTCACATGATTTCACCTCATTTGTAACATCAGCATTATCACTCATTTACTGGACATTGGATGCTATGAGAATAACCCGCACAAGAATATGAGACACAATATCACCAGGTTCACTTCACTAGTCTGCAATCACGTTTCTCCACATGCCACAGGATAAATTAATAGTAGTAATAAATGTTGCCCCTGCTAGTGGTTTAAAGGTTGTTTTTTTTTCAGCTGCTTTTGAAGAAGTTCTCCTCAATGACCTCAGTGAACCTCTCCTTCATCTGCTGACGGAAGCTGGCATACCACTCCAACAGCCTCCTCCTCCTGTCTACCCTCTGCTCCTGGCTCAACCCTCTCTCCCTCTCCAAGATGGCCTTAAGCTCCGTCCAATCACTGATGAAGATGAAGGGGGCTCCGGCCGCCTTGAGGAGACGTAGTGGAGAGCCAGGCCCGGCTGCACAGGCACCGGCTGTCTGAATGTCTTCCACCACTGGCACCGAGCCGTAGGAGCAGGCCTCGTAGATGCGGTAGCATTCGGCGTTGATCCCGACGGGGCAGAGAGTGAGTTCGCTCTGGGCCAGAGCTGTCTGGTAGCGGCGAAGACTTTCCGCTGTCTCATGAGGAAGCCATCTAAGGTAACAAGGGAGGACAGAAATGTCTGTTCATGCTGCGGTGCTCAACTTCATAAATCTTTTAATAACTATTAAAAAACCCAAAGCTCTCTCAGGATATCAGCCTTTGCCAGTTCAATGTACTGTGCCACCAAAATGATTTAAAAAATCCTAAAAGATAAATGAATATATATCTGAAGTAATTTTTTTTTCAAAACAGATGTTTAACTTTGTTCTAAACAGTAAAAAATATAAATTAATCACATTTTTTGTTTTAGGGTAATTCAAATCATTGACAAGGCACAGAGGTGTTAGAATAAATATTAATCAAATCAATATTAAACAGATGTAAAACAAACATCACCCTCTGATACTCACCAAGTATTTAGCTGCATCTAAATAGTACAACATGGCTTTTGAATATATGTTATGGTACTTAAGATTACTCTTATAAATATCTCACTACATGAAACACATTTATCAGCCATTGCTAAAATAGATAGAAAATGATTTGTTTATAAAGTTATTGTGTCTTGACTTAAAAGGGTTTTCTGCTAAACTTTTGGTTAACTCCGGATACTTTTGGTTGAGATATTGTAAAGATCTGTTATGTGAAACTATTTTTGATTGAGTTTTGCTTGGTAAAAAAGTAAAAGAAATATTAAGTAACGCAACAATGGTACAGACATGAAGCAACAAATAACAGCTGGGTTTTTGAAAAAAAAAATCATCATCACTTGCATCTCCAAAGACTGCATGAAATAGTGAAACCTTAAAACTCCACAGATGCTGACAGAAAAGTTGTTTTTTTTTAAGTAAAACGCACTCCTGAAATATGTAGGTCAAGTTTTCAGGCTGAATATATTTAAATAATTACTGCAAATGATTAAAAAGGCAACTTTGAATGTTCCTCTGGCGTTTCATGAAAGCCAAGATCTTACTTAACTTGTATGTATGAATTTACATGCAAATCAAAGCAGGAGAAATTTTAAAGATGAATGTTTATATGATGGACACTTTTGACTGCATTACTGTTTTTTTTTTTCTTTTATATAACGTCACTGCCTAGTTTAGATATATTGTGTTATTTTTCTTAATAAACATAACCAAGTACTTAAAATATCTACAGTTTGTACAGTAGGTATGGTAGGTAATATTAGGTATGGTAGGTAATATTAGCAGGGTGGAGCAGCTCTTTTTTTAATATGCAGTGAAGATGTGTGCTGTTTTTTCCCCCAATATGTGCCAATATGCTAACATATCTATCCATGTGCGGAACAAAAAAAAAAAAAAACAGAAGGAATGTAAATACAGGATCTCTAAATTCATGCATGCATACATACAAATGCATGCACACACACACACACACACACACACACACACACACACACACACACAATTAATTATATTATCCCAGCACAGTTTGCATTGGTGCCAAACTTGGTCATCTTAAATAGCTGAAATTTCACCTTATAAGTCAGAAAACTCTATGCCAAGTTATGCATTTAGAATGATTGGAAAGGTCTAAGAGGTCCTTTATTTATTTTTCTTCATAAATGAGGCAACTATACAATAAATAATTTGGACTAAATGAAATTGTGCTGGTATATATCAGTCTAAAATATGACTAATTATCACAACAAGGACTTACTTCTCTCTGGCATGAATAATGCATTCCTTATCCAGGCCAGACTGTTTCAGCACTTGCATGAGTATTTCCCTTGAGGAGTTTTTGTAAACAGTTCCCAAGAAATTGCAGAGATATGGCCTGTTTGAGGTGATCATCTGGGCATTGGGCCTGATCATGGGAAATTGTCTGTATCTGCTCAGAGAAAAAAAAAAAAGAGTAATGTTCTATGGAACTGATTTATTCTGCATGATCTAGCACATGAGTAAAAAGTGCAAACACTGGAAATATAAATGTAAAATGACCACATACGTGGCAACACCAAGAGGCCATTGGAAGACATCCTTGTCATTGACCCAGGGGCTATCGTATACAACAAACAGCAGATCCACAAAGCCGCTGTTTCTCTTTAGGTACGGGCCTATCCAGTCATTGTTACAGTGCTCATTCCCCAGCAAGACCACAGCCACGTGAGAGACAGTCTGGGACTTGACCAGAGCCTGGACATGCTCCAGCCACCGTGTGGAGTAAGCAACCTTCTGCTGTTCGCGCCCATTCAGAACAAGAACCAGGCTGTTCATATCCAGAGGCACATGGCCCTGAACCACAGCAGGACCTGTGTAGAAACTACAGAGCAGAGAAGGTGTGGGTGGGTAAGAGGCCACGGGAATCAATTTTGCGATTTGGGCTTGTTCAGTTGTATGGCAGAGAGACCACATTATATTTAGTGTTAGGTCCATCTGTGTCTTGTTACCTGAAATCGATTTTTCCAGACTGCAGCTCCCCTTCCCTCCATTGTGCTACTTTGTCTGTAGGATTAAGGGGTCCCTCTAATATATGCTCCCAGAGGTAAAGCCCTATTAGGAAAAGAGGGATTCAGAAAAAGTCTTGAGTTAAAATGTCAGCTTGCTGTCGTGTTACTCCTACAGCAGACACCAGGATGTTAAAAATGTCTACAAACTATATTTATAAACTGTACTGCTAAGGTTACTGAGCCACACTTTTACTCCATATCTTAATATAGATACAAGCAGTAAGACTAACTGTTTCAATATGTATTTCAATTAAAACATTTGAATTTGAATCACAGGATATATGATTTCCTCATAAATATCTCAGAATGGTAATATTCTCATGTATAAACAACATACTCAGTGAATGTGCTCTGTAAATAAGAGTTTTTTTTTTTTAAAACAGCACTTTTGGTAATGCAATTTAATTTTATCCAATTTAATGGTAGCAAAGTAAACTGCTTCAATCAAGCAAACAGAAAAGGATGATTTCTGTTTGCTGTATTTTAAAGGAGTCTGTCAAAGGCTAAACTGAGTTCAACACCTTTGTCTGGATGCATTTTTCAATTGTTGAATAAGATAGAGAGGTTATTTTACATTGTTTTATGGATCAGTGTCGCTTGGAGCATACAAAATATCAACATTCAGCCTCTCCCCCAGCGGTGTGAGACACATCCAGTCATTTCCATGCCAATACTCAGTTTGTGCAAAAACGAACATCTACTGTATTGGTTACATGAATAGAAAATAATCTACAAAAAAATAAGCATTTGTGATCGTAGACATAAAAATGTCACCCAAGAACATGAAAAAATGATTGTCTAGTTTTTTCCAAAGAATACCCAGCCATTACACTTTCTATGCAGGAACGCATTGTTTGCTAGCTGCTGCATATAGCAGGTCAAAAACAATGGTAATTTGTACAGACTGGGTTTGCTGCTCTTGTGCACATTAGAATTGCCTTATCTAATAATAATACTAATAATATGAATAATTTATCCTTTTTTAATCCCTTGCCGGGAAATTCATTCTCTGCAATGAACCCATCATGGATGAACCATGAGCAGCAGGCTGCCGTCCACCAGTGCCAGGGGAGCAGTTAGTGTCTTGCTCAACAACACTTAGACACATATATGGACAATCAAGATTTAATTTAAGTACTTTTTTCAAATGACATATTGTCTATTACCTTCACATTGATATATTTTACAGATTAAATTAAATGCAATCTATTGCTTTTATTACTTTATTGGTTCATTATTACTCCAAGGGTGGGAACTGGTTGAAGGTTGTAACCACATAAATGAAACCCGATGAAAGATCGCCTTACCGATGGCTGCTTTCCCCCAGATTTGGACCTTGTTTCTCTTTGGCTTGTTCTTTTCAATTTGTCCGATGTGCTTTTTGAATGACTCCCGCCTTTTGTTTAGGGCAGAATTGTACTCCACCTGCTCATCCTCCCACGGGTTCCATTCGTCTACCAGGGACAGAGGAGCACCGCCATCTCTGATACCACCTGCCAACGTAGTAGACCATTTAACACCCGGCTCTTATTGATAAAAGACTGCGTAAAGAGCGATCGCGATTTTGAGTTACAATGTGAAATTGCTCCATAAAGCTTATCTACTATTTAGGCTCGATAACGGCTGTTAACTGAAAATCACGTCACCTGACGGCGCTCCGGTCTCTTTCTTGACAACCCTGTGAACACGAGAGATGACTTTAGTGCTAAAGAAGACACTGTATGCAGCATAGAGTGAAAATGCCACATAAGCAACGATTATTAAAAGGAAGAGTTTTCTTTTTGGTATTTTCATTTTTTCTTTTATTTTTATATGTCTTCTCAGGTCACCATTGTGTAACTAGCCTCCATGTTTTGTGAACGGACCCTTGTTTACATCACGAGGACCGATTGATTTAGGTGTCTCTTCTTATGCCTGGGAAAAATAACTACAATATTCCATTTTCTAGGATTTAAAATATATGCAAATATTTTACAATTTTTGGTGATTGATAAATCACAATTATTTGTTGAACAATCCAGCGGGACTCGCAGGACAGGTCCGGTCGCACGTCGGAACGTTTTAGCGTCCAACAGTGTTACCGGTATAATTTAGGTGTTTCGTCTTACGCCTGGGGAAAAAAAAAACTACAATATTACATTTTTTCTATGATTTAAAAGAAATATAACTATCTTACTATGTTTGGTAATTGAAAAATCAACAACTAATTTGTTTAAAAATACAAGCGGGACTCGCCGGACAAGTCCTCGGAACGTTTTCGCGCCCGACGGTGTTTCTTGTATAATGCAGGTGTCTCTTCTTACGCCTTGAAAAAATAACAACAATATTAAAGTTTTTCTAATATTTAAAAGAAATTGAAATGTTTTACTATTTTTTATGATTGAAAAATCAACACGTATTTGTTGAATAATCCTGCGGGTGTCGCCGGACAGATCCGGTCGTACCTCGGAACGTTATAGCACCCGACGGTGTTTCTGGTAAGGCAGATTAGAGAAGTACACGGGAGTTTGCTGCAGGAAAAGGTCGTGTCCCCAGTTCGGGGCGAGAAGATTGACGATTTTTGGGCAAAATGTTGTCCGTCGCCGCTCGAATCGGGGCGCGCCCTCACATTTTGCAAGCAACAAAACAATCGTTCAAAAGTCTGGGGTTAACGGGAGCAAATGATTTGGTTCCTGCCACCGGTAAGGAAAAGTAAAGGACGTAGCTCAGTGTAAAAAACGTGTCTTTAGCTTCAATTTCACAAAACAATTTAACGATATAACGTGATTACTTCTCCGCTCTTGTATTGACACCTTAATGTAGTTTTGATTCTTCTTAGTCTTAGCTTCTGTTCTTGATTTTACATATCTCATTAGCTAGCATGGTACAACAAGCCGTGATCGGACTTTTGTAAACAAACTGATGTACTTCAGGTAGCCGGAAATTGGATGTCGTTCAAATCTGTACTATCCGTAGAAATCTCTATTTCTAGGATCCCATCGTTTGAAAAGAAGCTTAGTGTAAGATTAAGATACCGTTTGGTCAACATTTGGAATAGATGAAACAAGACTTGGTTGTATTTTCGTTTCCAGAGCTTATCCAGTGACGGCCCGCACACAATGACTTTGGGACAATATTAAGTTTCAGATTATTTTCTAAAATGTGTTAGATATGTAAATTTATCCATCCATAAATTCGAAAATCAAAATGGTGTATGATGCAAAAAACGTATATAGTTCTAGATGGACTTAGATAAATACAACAGGGTGTTTGGGGAAAGTAGTTTAATATTGTCATTATTATAATTTTGGTTCAAGCATGATCTACATTGTTTTTATTAATGTATTGGAGGCCTCATCCTTCAGAAAAAAATGTATCTGTAGGAATTGTTTTTCATGTTAAATCAGCTTATACAACAGGTTCGGATACTGATAAAGGGGGACTTATGAACATCTAATTTTATTGATTGTCTGCAAATGCAGACAATCAGGCATCAGCTCTACATTTTAATTTGGGAGCAAAAAGGCAGTTACTTTAGCATGTAAAGTTTCATGAGAGGTACTGGTACTATCATAGGTTTGGGGCTATTCCGTCAACTCCTTGTCACTAAATATTAAGGGTGTTTGGAGCACAAGCTGTTCTTGGGTAACCTGGGTGAAATAGCTTGAAGATCCCGAACCTTAAACATGAGCATTCACTATAGGCTTCCTTGTCTTCCACTTCCTCTTGCTCATTTTTTTCTTTTTAAGCCTAACTTGAAAGTCAAATTGATTTTAAGAGTGATGATTATTATTGTATCATGAGAATAAGCAATATTGATCTAATGACATCTCTGTAATGCATCACTTAGTAAATAATGTGCCGTTGTGTTTTTTTTCTGCATCTCATGTTGCAGCACCCGGAGGACCCCGCCTCGCTCACACAGACATAAAGATTCCAGACTTTTCAGATTACCGTCGACAGGATGTCAGCGACCCCAACAAGTCTTCTCAAGAGAGTAGTGAGGCAAGAAGGGCATTCTCCTACCTTCTCACCGGAGCAACCACTGTGGTCAGCATCTATGCAGCCAAGACGGTCGTCTCCCAGTTTGTCTCCTCCATGAGTGCATCGGCCGATGTCCTCGCCTTGTCCAAGATCGAGATCAAGCTCAGTGACATCCCCGAAGGTAAAAACATGACCTTCAAGTGGCGGGGGAAGCCCCTGTTCGTCCGTCACCGCACAGAAAAGGAGATTGCAATGGAGGAATCTGTGAATATAGCTGAGCTCCGCGACCCCCAGCACGACAAGGAGAGAGTCGTCAATCCCAGTTGGGTCATAGTTCTTGGAGTGTGCACCCATTTGGGCTGTGTCCCCATTGCGAATGCTGGAGACTATGGGGGCTACTACTGTCCATGCCACGGCTCCCACTACGATGCATCTGGAAGAATCAGGAAGGGGCCAGCTCCTCTCAACCTTGAAGTTCCCTATTATGAGTTCCCAGATGACGACACCGTCGTAGTGGGTTAAATAGTGGAGCTGTATCTTAGTACTGCTCTGCAATACAGTATCTATTCTTAAAACAGCTCTTTGTAAGAGTTAAGGGAAAAGGCAGTTGATGTGTTTATCAATAAAGACATTGTTCCTCTTGTATGAAAGTCAGCACATCTTTTCAAACTGGCTTAATCCATTCTTTATTCACTGACATTGAATCAAAATTGAACTGATGACAGAGAGAAAAATGAATCCCTCAGGAATTCCTGAGTTCCCTCAGAACCCCCCCCCCCCCCAAAAACTGATCCGGACTGGATGAAACGCAAAAAAAAAATTAATATAGTTACATAGCATCCACAGGAAGACTTAAATTTCACATCTACAGGTAAAGTCGAACACATTTAGAAGTACAGCGCTCCATTGACTTGCTGTGCATGGAAACACTAATGATTTATTTCCATTAAAAAAAAAGCATTTTTAATTAATTCAAGTGCAGACGCTAATCATAATATTCACTTTTGTCTGGTTATTGAAAAAAATTGTTAGAAACCTTGCAGTGGCAACACTAAATTCTTTCGTCCAGCCAACCGTTCTTTCGGTTTTCATCACTGCAAAAAAGGTTCTAAACACAGGTTTTAGCCATATTAATCCCTCTGCAACTGGATCTTGTTGCGGATGAACTGATGCACCTCCCCGATGATCTCATTGTTCAAGCTTTTGTCTTCAATCACCATACTAACCAGCTCTGCTACGTCTGACCACTCCATGTTTTTAAGGTAACGACAGATGCAGTGGTAAAGCTCCCTCTTCTGCTGAGGACTTAAATCATTGATTATCTGAGGCACCGATATAAATTGGTCATTGGTCATCAAGAAGCCAAACATGCCTCCCACAGCGCCACCTAAAGAGGAACAAGAAAACAAAGTTGTGAGGTTAAGTTATTTGGTCTAGGTGAGAATGATAAGCTCTTTGATTCCTTCTACATTCTTCCTGCAAAGAGGTTCTGCCCCAAGCGGAGGAGTTCAAGTATCTCGGGGTCTTCTTCACGAGTGAGGGAAGGATGGAGCGGGAGATCGAGAGGCGGATCGGTGCAACGTCTGCAGCGATGCAGACTCTGCCGGTCTGTCATGGTGAAGAGGGAGCTGAGCCAAAAGGCGACGCTCTGAATTTACTGGCCGATCTATGAGCTGGGTGGACTGTCCCTTAGAGATAGGGCGAGAAGTCAGGGGGGAGCTAAGAGTAGAGTCGCCGCTCCTCCGCATACAGAGGAACCAGATGAGGTGGCTCAGATAAGCAGGAGGAAATGGATGGATAATTAGCAGATTAGGGTAAAAACATACTTGACTCAGAAAGATGCAAAAAGACCTAATCATGCATTCCTGGATGCAGACGGCAAAATTATGTATCACATTGGAGGATGAGAAAAAAAGAATTATCACAGTGAGGTTGTATTTAATGCATGTGGATATAAAGTTTTACACAGACCTATCGGTGAAAAATGGTCAATTCAATTGTCACTTAAACATCATGAAAACATAAGATACTTTTCGCTCACCAAGTAAAATACCAGGAGGACCCGCAATCAAGCCTCCGATGAAGGCCATCCCCCCAGCTACTGCTGCCCCTTCGCTCGACCTCTTCACTGCAGTGTTGATCATATCATTCTTAGTCAGCTCACGGCAAAGCTCAATGATGTCGTCCACCCTGGACATCATGGCCCTGATCACATTCAGACAAGACAGGACATATGGGAATAGAAAAGACATGGGGGGGTGATAAAATTTTTCGAATCAGATCATTTGTAATTTTCTACTTCTAGAAAAAATAAATAAAACAGGTTTTTCATGCGTTCCAAGTCCTAAATATTCATACTGGAGGAGGAGTTTGTTAGGAATGTTCTGGAGGTGAAAAGAATGTCAGATAGACTAATGAGTGTGAAACTGGAAATTGAAGGTGTGATGCTCAATGTTGTTAGTGGCAATGCCCCGCAGGTGGGATGTGAGTGTCAGGGTCTCACACCTGGGTTCAATTCGTAATTGGCGCCAGCTGCAGCAGCGGCTGCTAATCAAGATCCCGATAAAGGGCAGCGGCACGCGCCGCGTGGCGGGATTGTGGTTGCGCAACAACCCTGACCACTGTGGATCCCCCACGACACCTGTCACGGCCGGACCCAGCCGTGGTTCCTGGACTTCCCCTTTGCCATGTTTATCCCCACGACGCCCATCAGGACTGGGACCCCCTGGTGGACCACTGGACCCTGAGTGTAGACCTGGACCCCCTGGTGGACCACCGGACCCTGACCCTGCGATAGCCCCCTCTGGACCTTCGGACCCTGACCCCGTAAGATCCCCTGGTGGACCACTGGACCCCAAGTGTAGACCGGGACCCCCTGGTGGACCACCGGACCCTGTCTGAGATCCTGCCTTGACCCAGCCCTGCCGGGGGCCTGTCCTGCCACCCTGCCTGGGGCCCGTCCTGGTGAGACCCATCCTTGTGCGACTGTCTCGGGGCCAGGGAATTGCTAGCGACACTCTGCCTGCCTACCTGAGACACCCTGTCTACCTAAATAAAGCGCTTCAACCCTGATTTCAGCCTTGAAGGTGTGTTTCCCTGCCCGAGTCCGCCCCCGTGACAGTGAGTTAGAGAAAGAAGTTCTGGAATGAGTTAGATGAAGTGCTGCATAATATACCCAGAGATGAATGAGTGGTAATTGGTGCAGACTTCGATTGACATGTTATGGACAATTGACACTATTTTTTTTAAACTTATTTCATTATTAACTTTGATATTTGCACAAAAGCATCAACAAATTTAACTTATTAAAAGGATGATGGGTCAAACCCTCATGGCTTGAGAAAATGGTTTAAGATTGTTTCAGTAAAATAACATGGTAGAAGGCTGAAAATTACAGTATAAGAGGTACGCATAGTAACCAGGTTTAATCGATACATTATAGATCACCACATGGATGAGACAAATACTAAATATAGATTCAAATAGTCATAAAGTGATCAAGATTGGAGGAAGTTGATTTTTAGGTTTTACTTTATCCCACTCATCTCTTGCAGTGACAATGTGTCATGAGATACTGTTCTCTAGGAGAGGAATGAGCGCCAGCACATCCTCAAAGGAATACTGATCCCTTGATGAGAAGGATTCTCTGGACTGTGAATTTGCAATTCTCCTGGTGTGTTGTCTATGGGGTCTTTTGTGTGTTTTGCTTTCTCCTGAATGTAAAACAATTTCACCTCCAATAATCCCTCACTCAAAGCTTGGTACAGGGATGACAGAAAGGGGATATCGACTCCTTGGCGGCCTTCCTTTTCAATGTGCCACCCACACTATCGAGGGCACCTTTGCAAAGGCTAGCTTCAAAACAGTTCAAGGTTCTTTTTGTAAATCCCTTCTTAAAAGGGGTTGCCATATGGCAGATGGTCTGTTCGGTTTGAATGCCAAGGATGCCCCCATACATACCCTGCTTTTTTGTGATGTCACATGTGATGGCTTGGGTCAGGCTCCTCACATGTGTTGATGTGCAATCGGAATAGCTTCTGGGCAATAGAGCCTGGATAGTGTTTCATGAACTGCCAAAGTTGGATACACAACCCATCTGGCGCTAAGTGTTCAGAACAATGAGTATGACAGACCAAGATGGCCAATCACTTTGAGCAAAGATTCATCATTGATTCACAAGTAACCTTTTCTGCTTTTCCTTTTTTTCTTTTGTCGCTGGTTGGTTTTTCCCAGTTGTACAGACATCATCGGATAAAAATAGGGATCTCCAGACATTTATGTGTCCAAGTTTTATCCACCGCCTCCTGCAAAATTTAAAACTATCCTCTGGAAATCTTTGCAGCTGGTACTACCTCTTATTTTCAGGGGCACTGAAGTGTGTGCAAACTCTGGAGAAATCAATTCAAATGTTTGAAAATGTCTATTGTAAATCTGAACATAGACATTTGAAAAATAGTTGAGTTCACATTCAGTTAATTATCCCATCTAGGTTGTTGCTGCAACATTGGCATATAATTATGCAACCCGATGGGGATAAAAGAAAAACAAGGTAATTTAACATGAGAATGCAGGAATACATTTTTAATGCAGCCTCAGGGCGGCACTGGCCTGTGTCTCTCCAAGCCTGCCTTGGGGGGGCACAGAGCAGTGTCTCCCTGTGCCGGTCCCAAGCCCGGATAAATGCAGAGGGTTGCGTCAGGAAGGGCATCCGGCGTAAAACTTTTGCCAAAACCAAATATGCGAGTCAACCAAAACTATACCATACCGGATCGGTCGCGGACCGGGTTAACAACGACCGCCATTGGTACTGATGACCTACAGGGTACTAATGGAAATTGGGCTACTGTGGGTCGAAGAACAAGAAGAAGAGGAGGAGTGCGTGTTCGGAAGCAGAGAGAGAGGAGGAAAGGAAAGAGTCTGGGACTGAGAGTAGGGACTTTGAATATTGGGACTGACAGGAAAAGGTAGAGAGTTGGTCGACATGATGCAGAGAAGAAAGGTGGATATACTGTGTGTCCAGGAGACCAGGTGGAAAGGTAGTAAGGCTAGAAGCTTAGGAGCAGGCTTTAAGTTGTACTATTATGGTACTGACAAGAAGAGAAATGGAGTAGGAGTTATCTTGAAGGAGGAGTTTGTTAGGAATGTCCTATAGATGAAAAGAATGTCCGATAGACTTATGAGTCTGAAACTGGAAATTGAAGGTGTGATGCTCAATGTTGTTAGCGGCTATGCCCCGCAGGTGGGATGTGAATCTGAAGAGAAGGAGAAGTTCTGGAATGAGTTGGATGAAGTGATGCAGAATATTCCCAGAAATGAGAGTGGTCATTGGTGCAGACTTCAATGGACATGTTGGTAAAGGCAATAGAGGGGATGAAGAAGTGATGGGCAGATTTGGTATCCAGGATAGGAATGCAGAGAGACAGATGGTGGTAGATTTTGCAAAAAGGATGGAAATGGCTGTAGTGAACACCTTTTTCCAGAAAAAACAGGAACATAGGGTAACTTATAAGAGCGGAGGTAGGAGCACGCAGGTAGACTACATCTTGTATAGACGAGGTAACCTGAAAGAGATCAGTGACTGCAAAGTAGTTGTAGGTGAGAGTGTAGCCAGACAGCATAGGATGGTGGTTTGTAGGATGACTCTGGTGACAAGGAAGATGAAGAGGACAAAGGCAGAGCAGTGGACAAAATGGTGGAAGCTGAAAAGGGAGGAGTGTTGCATGGTTTTCAGGGAGGAGTTGAGAAAGGGTCTGGGTGGTCGGGGAGAGCTTCCTGATGATTGGACAACTACAGCTAGTGTTATCAGGGAGACAGGTAGAAGAGTACTTGGTGTGTCATCTGGAAGGAAAGTAGATAAGGAGACTTGGTGGTGGAATGAGGAAGTGCAGGAGTGTATACAGAGAAAGCGGTTAGCGAAGAAGTGGGATACTGAGAGGACTGAAGAGAACAGACAGGAGTTCAGGGAGATGCGGCGAAAGGTAAAGATAGAGATAGCAAAGGCAAAACAAAGGGCTTATGATGACTTGTATGCTCGGTTGGATAGTAAGGAGGGTGAGAATGATCTATACAGGTTGGCGAAACAGAGAGATAAAGATGGAAAGGATGTACAACAGGTCCGGGTGATTAAGGACAGAGAGGGGAATGTATTAACAGATACTAGAAGAGTGATGGGAAGATGGAAAGAGTACTTTGAAGAGCTGATGAATGTGGAAAATGAAAGAGAGGCAAGGGTAGAAGAGGTGATTATTGTAGACCACAAAGTAGCAAAAATTAGTAAAAGTGAAGTGAGGAAGGCATTGAGTGGAAAAGCAGTGGTCCTGATGATATACCTGTGGAGGTGTGGAAGTGCCTAGGAGAGTGCCAGGATCTTAGAGAGTGAGAAGATGCCTGAAGAATGGAGACAAAGTGTGATGGTGCCTATTTTTAAGAATAAAGGGGATGTGCAGAATTGTGGCAACTATCGAGGGATTAAGTTGATGAGCCATACAATGAAGTTATGGGAAAGAGTAGTGGAAACTAGACTGAGAGCAGAAGTCAGCATTTGTGAACAGCAGTATGGCTTCATGCCTAGGAAGAGTACTACAGATGCAGTATTTGCGTTGAGAATGCTAATAGAAAAGTACAGAGAAGGCCAGAGGGAGTTGCATTGCCTTTTTTGTAGACCTAGAAAAAGCATATGACAGGGTGCCAAGAGAGGAGCTCTGGTATTGTATGAGGAAGTCTGGAGTGGCAGAGAAGTATGTTAGACTGGTGCAGGACATGTATGCTAGCTGTGAGACACTGGTACGGTGTGCTGTAGGGGTAACCGAGAAGTTCGTGGTGGTGGGACTCCATCAGGGATCAGCTCTGAGCCCCTTCTTGTTCGCAATGGTGATGGATAGGCTGACAGATGAGGTTGGACAGGAATCCCCATGGACCATGATGTTTGCGGATGACATTGTGATCTGTAGTGAGAGCAGAAAACAGGTAGAGGAAAATCTAGAGAGGTGGAGGTATGCTCTGGAAAGGAGAGGAATGAAAGTTAGTCGCAGCAAGACAGAATATATGTGTGTGAATGAGAGGAACTCGGGTGGAGCGGTGAGGCTACAGGGAGTGGAGATCAGGAAGCTGGAGGATTTCAGGTACTTAGGGTCAACAGTCCAGAGCAACGGAGAGTGCGGAAAAGAGGTGAAGAGACGGGTCCAAGCAGGTTGGAATGGGTGGAGAAAAGTGTCAGGGGTACTATGTGATAGAAGACTTTCAGCCAGAATAAAAGGAAAGGTGTACAAGACAGTGGTGAGACCAGCGATGATGTATGGACTAGAAACTGTTACAATGACCAAAAGACAGCAGGCAGAACTAGAGGTTGCAGAGATGAAGATGTTGAGGTTCTCTTTGGGAGTGACCAGGATGGATAGGATCAGGAATGAGTATCAGAGGGACGGCACATGTTCGATGTTTTGGAGAGAAGGTCAGAGAAGCCAGACTGAGATGGTTCGGTCATGTACAGAGAAGAGATAGTGAATATAGTGGTAGACGGATGCTGGAATTGGAGCTGCTAGGCAGGAGGTCTCGAGGAAGACCAAAGAGAAGATTTATGGACGTAGTGAGAGAGGATATGAAGGTAGTTGGAGTGAGAGAGGAAGATACAGAGAATAGGGTTAGATGGAGAAAGTTGACTCGCTGTGGCGACCCCTGACGGTAAAAGCCGAAAGAAGAAGAAGAATGCAGGAATACATTTAAAAACAATTAATTACCCTAAATAACGCATACACACTTATTTTTACAAAACATGAGGGATTGTCCCTTCTGTGAACTGGAGATGCAACCACATTACTCCAATAACACTGACAGGGTTGGGGTTAGGGTTTAAAACCAATGCTAATGTTAGCTTTTTTCAAGAACAGATGCTACCTGTGAAATGTACTGCTATCGTAACATCAAGGACAGACTTTGTTATTTTCAGAAATGAAGATGATTTTGAATTACTTTGTCTTATCCTGAACATATAATTAATTGGGTTGCGTTGGTTAGAGTGACACGATCGGTGAAGGCTTGAAAGATTTGAAAAATAGAGAGGACTTGCCTTCTGGTCTGCTCATGGCATTAGCATATGGCTTGATGATGTCATTTCCGCATTGCAATAATAATGTCATACATGAACAGTCAAAAAACGGTGTGTCTGTCTTGGTCATGATTAACACTTAACAAGCTTAGACACTGACTCAACTGTTCATGGTTAAGACAATGGTGCACATAACTACCTCGCTCTGTAGTTTGCCCACGCCTGCTGTAGAATATCTGTAGCCTTTTACTAATTCGATAATACCCAGCTGAGGCAAATGCTGTGGTAACAATCAAAATACAAATGTTAAGAACATACCTTGTCATGTTAAAAAGTCCTCAACCAAAATATAACTTGGGAATCAGTTCAACCTTGGAAGTCACCTTCTATATCTTGGGTTCAGCAGGTGTCGGTCCTTGGCTGCTTGGGCTGGAGAACTATTGAGGGGCAGGGACATCGTACAGAAATAAACTCTGTTTCACTTTCACTTGTGTCCCCACCTATGTTGCGAACCGAACCAATGTGCAGCTTAGTTTTTAATTTAATCGGACTTCAAATACTGACTGAGAAGGACTCCTGCCGTACCACCGCCACAGAGCAAAAACCCACAGGTTGTCACAACATTTTGATAAACACATAACCAATATTCTTAATTTAAAAAAAAAACTTTTACAAGCACACTTTTCCAAACCCTTGAGGACACATGACATGTGGAAACATGAATTTACAGTCAAAACCTACACATCCCATCACAAGCGCTGAAACATTATTCTGTAGGAACTAAAAGATGAAACCATTTTGCACATCAATGCCTTAAACAATCTTCAAGGGACAGAATGTGCAGAAAAAAAAATGTACAATAGATAAATAAACATATTCTCCTAGAATGGGGAATCACATGTTTATGAATGTAAAATGTACCTCTAAACAATTTACGAAAGGTTTTCCAATTTGATGACAGAAATCTGGCCCACAACACGGTTTGTTGCCACTTTCAAAATGTCAAACTATTAAAGTCCTCACCCTACATCACTTTCCTCACAACTTTTGTTATTAATAATGTTTTAGAAATTGCAGGCCTTGGTGAGAGGAATGGTGGTTTAGAGATGGACTTCTTTCTTTCCTCTTTGAAAAATTAAGAAAATAAATCACTGGTTACTTCTTAGATAAATGAAGGAATCTAGGAGCTCCCCCCACGCACATACACACTTATGTATGTATGCGTATGAATATGCACGCATGTGTATGTTTTTAAGTTTACACAGAATATATGCAGTATACTGCTTTATGGTTTAATATTTATATATCTACAGAGTATGGTATTTAAATGACATAGTGTCAATCATACAAGCTGATGTATTGTCAGTTTGAATTCAAAAGAAGCAAAGATATGTAGAACATTTACAGGTTCTATAGTAAAGCAAAGCAACAACAATAATAACAATAATGATAATAATAATTATTCAGTAGATTCAGATTTGATTTGTATAGCACCTAATCACAGCACAGTTGTCTCATGACACTTTCCATATAGAGTAGGTCTGGATTACACTCTTTGAAATGATTTACAGAAATCCAGTGTTCCCCTTTGACAAGCCTCTGGCGATAATGGCAAGGAACCAGTGCCTTTTACCTGTGCAGAAACCTTGGACAAAATCCAAGTCAGTGTGGGTGGCCTTCTGTTTTCGACCGGTTGTGGTAGAGAGAGGGAGAGCGAAAGATATAGGACTGCGAGATCAAAAGCAAGAGTGTCACAGAGGCGGAGGGGATATGGGGGCTAGGAAGGGCAGGCACATGTGATCTCATACTAATAATAACAGTGGCGGTGACAGTTTTACTATAATAGCTGGGAATGATGATCAATAATAGCTCTGATATTCATATGAGAAATAATGATGGTGGTGCAGCTGTTCGAGCCGCACCCCCTGGGAACCTGGGAATCGAGAGAGCCTAGGGACCTAGGAGAAGATATGAAGTTACCATTGTGCATTGATGAATGCACATAAATGCAGACAAGATAGGAAGAGTGGGAGGAATGAAAAGGGCATCATGGGATATCCTTCAGCAGAGTAAAACTATGGCAGCATAAGAAGGGGCTATCCTATCCCAAACTATAAGTTATTTTCTCATAAAGTAATGTTTTAAGCCAAATCTAGAACAAAGAGAGGGTGTCAACCCCCAGATTGAAAATGGAAGGTGGTTCGACACAAGAGGAGCTCGGTAACTGAATGCCCCTGCGCCCAGTGCACTTTTAAAGACTCTAGGGACCACAAGTAGCCTGGGCGCATCCTGGGAGCTGTGAGATTTGAGATATGATGGTGCCGTGCCTGAGACAATTAGGGCTTTATCGACAAGAAGGATTTTAAATTCTACTCTGGACGGTACAGGGAGCCAGTGCGGAGATGCCAGTACAGGAGAGAGACTAATCCGAAACCATTTTGTTTCAGTGGGAGATTCTTCACTGACAAGAGAGAGTTACAGTAATCCAGTCTAGAAGAGACATCTCTTTGAGATGGAATATGCCTAGGAATAACTTAAAAATATTACTGAAGGAAAGACTGCAGTTCTTGATATATTTTAGGTTCTTAAGACATGTCTCCAATATTGACTGATGCCACAATGTTTGATATTGTACTTCTTCTGCATTTGGCTTTTCCCTCCAGGAGTCGCCATCAACCTTCTCCATCTAACTCTATTCTCTGTGTCCTCCTCTCTCACACCAACTACCTTCATATCCTCTCTCACTACATTGTTTGATATTGTACAATATATTCAAAACAACTTACAAAGTCCCAAGGCTTCTGAGGGGGCAACAGAAGATTTCTGTGATATTACAGTTTCATATGCTGGTAGTCTGCCAGTTCTTTTTAGGTGGAATGTTTGGTTGTAAGCCTTAATGTTTGATCATGAAGTCATTTAGATAAATTGTGTTACATAATGGGTTTTGGGGGATTTCAGAGAATCTGCAAAACAAGGCCACAACACAAAATGTACCACTCTTTGGCAGGCTTTTCTTATTTGCTGTGTTTACATGTTGGTATATTAGGAGGCGCATAGGGTTGTATGATTAGACCAGATGCTGCAGTACAGGTACGTGGCGGAGAGTGTGAGGACCGAGTTATGAAGGGGACATTAAGAAAAGCAGAATTAAAGTAGTAATGAGGAATAAAATCATGACCCTGTTGCAAAGTCATGAGACAACATCATTTGTGCACTAAAAACTGAAAGGGGTAGCTTATCCACAGCTACATAAAATGTACCCATCTGGGGAAACTTTGATGTAGGTGCTCATGAATGAAGGTGAGTACAAAATGTAGAATATATTTGAGAAAAAAACAATGTGCTCACAGGACCTTAATGTTGATGGTTATTAACAAAAACCTTGACAAAAAATGTTTTCCCCCTTCTTTTCTTTTAAATGAACTGCAGTTCCAGTTCCCGGCCTCCAGAAGTCGCTCAACGCAAGAAGAAAGCGGAGAAGAAGAAGAAGCAAGGAAAAAAACAGAAGAAGAAGAAACAGTAACAACAGCGGAAGAAGAAACAGGAGACGGAGACCGGATGTTGTGCTGTTATTTGCCCGCAGCTTGACGTACCTCAGATCGCATGGCGCAGCGAGAGTGACGGGGAACACTTTTGCTCTGGGAATATCAAAACCGCGGATGTTTTTTGGTCAATGATGCAGAAAACCCTGAAATGAGATTGTGAGATGTTATTCCTTCCGAACTCGTGGATAACTATCACTGCGACATTGATGAATAACACCAGAACGGATCTCAGGAATAGCCGCCGCTGCTGCAGCATTCATAAACACTTCTTTAGGACTCACAACAAGCCCTGAGCTCTTTTTGTTGTCGGGATTGACACATGGCTGACGGAGGTAAAGTGAGCGCAGAGCATCTCGGCGGCGTTGTCAGGCTCCGCGAGGAACACCAAAAGGTAAAGTGACGAGGTGACACGAAGTCCCCGAGCCGCCGGACCGCCGTGGGGATCTAAAAAACACGAGTGGGTCCGTTACGCTGTGTGTGTGTTTTCTTTTCTTTTTTTGGCACGTGCGCACCGTGACTTCGAATCCCCGTGTTTTTGAGAAACCTCCAACCGCCCAAATACACATTTTAGCAAGGTCAACGTCGGCAGAGCACTCGCATAACTTGTCGAGGTCACTCTCCACGACACGACACGGCTCGGGTCACGCGTGGGTTCTTCCGAGACGCCGCGGAGCCGACTGGCCGAAGACCGGTTAGCTAGCTGCATCGATGCTAGCGTGCTAACCCCCTGCGTCTCCGCCCCCTGGATGACCGAGGAGAGAAAGTCATGGAATATTCGAATATTCTGATTTTGTAGTATTTTACTATGTTCCATTCTATCCATATTTATGTTATATATTCATCCATTCAAATCCAGGTCAAGTGCGGTGTCGTCTGATTGGAATTGTCAAAGTAGAAAATATCCTACCAGGGAACGAAAATGAAAATAACCCGTGTGGAAACAAAGTCCGTTTCAGGCGTATGTTGTAACTTAGTAAATGTATATTTTATTGGGATAGTGACAGTCAAAACGTCCAGTGAATCTCGGCAGAGTATCTGAAAACTAAATAAATAAAATCTTGCTAAAAATGATGCTTATATTGTTTTGCTGTCAGATATTCTAAAGCTCATGTGGGTTTAGGGGCCTCACTCAAGGGGTGAGACATGGACAGCATTGGGACAAGTTTTTAAGGTGATTTTACATTTCTGTTTTCAGGCTTTGGGAAATTCAAGGGTGGTATATCAGTAAACACTCTTCCTGGAAATAAAAATAGCGAAACCACCTGCATCATGTTTTACCTTGTCTTTGCACAGATCGAATCATTCAAAGGAGAGGGTGCCATCCTGACTCTTGAGCTTCGATGTGACTGCTGGCCCTGTTTTCACTTGCGCCATTTTTTGCTCTTTATGTTTCTCAATCTTCAGCCCGGACAATATTGTGTTGCACGACTGAAACTACTGACTCCACGGAGCCTGAGATTCATAGATCACCTTTATGATTTATGTGAAATTATTTGTCCTAACAGGTGGTGAAAGACTGTGAACATCGGATTCAGCACTGGTAAGCCTAACAAATTAGGGTGACACATGCTTTAACACTGAAGCACATTGGATTAAAAAGTATTTATTTGCAAGCAAGCGTGATCTCTAACACCCTATTATGCAGCAATAAGTTTTTTGTTGATATACTGAGGATGAGGGGAAAAAATCCCCAACAAAATGTGTTCGTAAGTCCTATTCTGTCAATAGATTGCTAGGCAAGAATTGACTAGGTAATTAGTTAAGGGGCTTTGGAACCACTGAACGTGTCTTAGCAGTGTGTGTCCAAACAACTCAACCCCTTTAAAGGGATTTTGAGTAAGACTTATATTTCACTCTTATAATTGAGTTGTGCTCAGCCCCAGCTATTGTGATTTAACCCAAACAGTTTTCCTTTCATATAGCATTTTTGTGAGAACAGTAGAGAGCTATCACGGATTACCGTCATATCTCATCTCCTACATTTTTTAAATTTTCCATTATGACAAGAAACAAGATGAACTGCAAATTTCTAGTATGGTAATACCTGCTGCATCGACTTCAGACCCAGTGTTTGGTTTTACACCAGCTTTCTGACCCCCCCCCCCCCCCCCATTTCTATCAGACTTTTGATGTCAAAACAAATTGCTAACCATTCAAAAAGAGTGTTTTCACATTGTAAAACAACTGCACCATTTTGATACAACCAGCTATTTACTGTAGGTGGGACTGCCTTTTTCATCTGCTGCTATGATGCTGCTTATACTAGAAAGTCTAAAGGTCAGAGCCCACCATGGAAGGTGTGTAAAAACGTTTCCAGTGAACAAAATATGTTTTCCTAAAAAACAAATCAGAAAGACGAGTGACAATCAGACTGTTTTTACCTAGATTCCTGCTTCCAGAGACCAGTAACAGTGGTGAGATTATATTTTAAAAAGGCTCATTGTATCCCAATTTTCAGTTTAGATAATCTTCTCCTCCGCTGGTGACATTGACATCTAGAAGTGATAAACTCAAGGGCCCTATTCACCGCAAACATTTTTTTTTTACTTGGAAGCATGGTACTCTTCAAATCATGTAATGATGGCGCCGGTCTGTATTCCTGTCTGATGAAACTCTGGCAGTGATGGTCTGTGCGCAGTTCCAGGAATCTGAAAGTAAAGCAATTGAGGCCTCTGTAAATGGTATTCTGCGTGTTAGTACTGTTCTTGCAGGAACATATAAAAAGAGATTTGAATAATTTCTAAACTCTGGACTCCAGTCCAAGTGAAAGTTCAACTTTGGGACAAAGTGTTGCGTTTGGTTGTAAAACACTTTTAAGTATTGTTTGAAGTTCCTTATCGGGGTCCGGATGGTGGAGGGTCGATTGATGGAAGCTATCTTTCACTGTGCCCACCACTGTGTACATTTTTTTTCACTCCTAGAAAACTTGGCTTCTTACACTTGAAATCTTTTAGAAGGGTCTCTACAAAGTTTTCATCACCCGTGAGGTGATGGTTACTCTTATTTCAGGACCTCTGCTTATTGACAGCAGTTTGTCTGTAGTGCGGATAAGCACATTCCACTGGAAAATTTGATAATGCCGATTCGAAAAGTGCCCACACACATATGTACTTTATGTTCTGGGAAATAGCTTTCTTCGGGTCGTGTCCTGGAAAGCATCTTTTAAAGTTTTAAAGCTTTAATCCAAGTTATGATGGCTTGGAGACCAGCTCCAATCTGGTAGATTGAGTCGAAATACCTGTGAATGGGGCGTGACTGCTGCAGTTTATCGCAAGTATCAAAAATGCGTTGTGCATTGCATGGCGATGTATGAGTATTACTTGTTGTCCTGACAAGTACAAGTTAAGATCTGGTGATTTTCGATGGGCAGACAATCTGAACATATTTGAAGACTCAATTTTAAAGGGTTTTTAAAATGGATAACATTGTTGAGAAAAGAGCCATTTTGATCCAAATTGTGCCACCATGCTGTGTGTCATCAAAGCAACACCCCTCCCCAACTTTGCACACCCCACACATGTGATTTCACCGATAGAGGATGATTGGACCTCCTTTCAGGACTTAGTGTGCCAACTGTGATCATCACTCCTTCTGGCTGTCCTGCGTCTTTAAGTGGGAGATAAATCAAACCATGTGACCTCAGACAATTGTCAGCCAGGGTCTACCTAACTTTAAACTGAGCAGATTTCTTATGAACCAGATTAGCAGAATGCAGCTGTGTACTGCAGACAATTGTCATGTTCTGGCTCCAGAGGAATTTCAAGCTTTTGGAAAAACAAAGTGGGATACATTCCATTCATGAATTCAGTTAGGTGTTGGATAATGAAAGTCATTTTAAATTGTATATCAGCTTGAGTGACAAGGTTGATTTCGTATATCTTTTTGCACATGTCACTTATAAATTATTTAATGCTTTTTAAGACAGGGCCGCAGTCTAGATGTGAAACATATGCAAATGAAAAGTTCAATTTGTAAATACTGTAAAGTTAGTTGCATATTAGGATAGATCTGAGAGGAGTTCTTAAATGTATTAATCTAATATAAAGCCAGAGCCTATTATAAGTGCAGTTCCATTGTATTTTATGAGACGACTGTTGCTGGATAATGTCTTGAGTGCCAGACAAAAGCCTCTTTAAAAAATGCAGCTGTCATTTTTAGACATTTGGGTACAAGTGTGATTTTACCCAGTGCTCTGGCTTTCAAAAATGCAAATAAATAAGAATCACAACTTGGGGGCACTTGCATTCCATTAAGTCTTCCCTGACATCCTGATCTTATTTGAGCTAAATGTAGTCTACTTCTGAGTTAAACATCATTTAAAAAAAGACTTGTACCAAAAGATGACAAACCTGGCATCTACTATAAAGGAGGAATCATGACTTTTGCAAAAAGACAAGGACAGTGAGTGCTGAAAACTGTTTTTTGTTTTTTTTTTTAAATTCAGGCAAAAGGTGTCAGGTGATTATGAAGTCCTGAAGGAGCGCTTGCAAACTTTTCCGGATCAACTGTCTTATGACGTCATGGTGAGATCTGCCAAAAAAGAGAGTTCACATAGTCACGCTGTACAATGGGTTAGAATTTTGATACATTTCCATTTTAATTTAATGTCACTCTTTATCTCTGGCTTCCTTTCACCCCCCCCCACCCCCCCACCCCCCCACACACACATATATACATTGGTCTCTTACAACAGGTGCCATTTGGCCCTTTGGCCTTCATGCCAGGCAAGCTGGTGCACACCAATGAAGTCACAGTGTTACTTGGTGACAACTGGTTCGCTAAGTGCTCCACCAAGCAGGCTCAGAAGATTGTGGATCACCGCATGAAATGTAAGTCCGGTTTTATAAAGACAGAACAGCATAGTTGTCATGTTAGTTGACGAACAGTCCTCCTGTTCATCCAGCAGAGGGCGGCGCTGTATGTAAATAGCAAGATAGTCTCACCACTTTTGAATGAACGCTGGAGGGACAGAATGACTTTTAGTCATGATTCCTGACAAGAACCCAAGAATAAACCTCTTTTAGTTGTCTGCAATGTCACTTTTTTGTTTAACTTCACACATCATTGTAAAGAAATAAAAAGATGTGTAGCTTTGCATTCGCTTATTTTACCTTTTACTTCGTCAGTAGACCCCTACATCATAATGCAGCATGAAAGTTTACTTCCCCATGGTCAGTTCTACTCCTGTGTTGTGTAACATTATTGTGAAATAAAATGTATGTTTTCCTTCCTTGTTCATTCCACTACTGAAAATGTGATATTCAGTCAAATGGGCCCATGTAGCAATCTCTCCGATGTGAACATTATTAGAGAGTCAAGTGAAGCAGAAATGTGCTGCCACAGCCCATCCGCAGCCATCTGCCCCCCTCCGCCCCCCATCGTCCTCCCAACCTTCTGAACCAGCCCACCCTGCTATTACAGAGTTAAGTGCTGTAATACAAACATAGCTAGCTGAAATGTGTCAAGACAGGGCCTGAGTTGTCAAGGCTTCCGTGTTTGACCTTTCCTCACATCCAGTTGATGCACTGACTGGAGGGGCTCCCGATTGCCATGGAAACAAGAGCTCTCTGGTGCTATTAGTAAAAAGGCTTAATTGTTTTGAAGATCTAATGATCCACAGTAGTATTCAGGGCAGGAGATACAGTCAGCTGTGTGTGTCATAATTTTTTAAACTTCCACCTTTAACTTATTTAGGATTTTATCTATTCCTGTTGACAAATCAATTGGTTTATTCACATCTGTTTTGCCTGCAGCTACTCTGCGAACAGCTTTGTCATCCCCCCTAATATGCCCTTATGAGTTTCTTGAATGTCCCCAATGTGGATCAATAAAGGATTATCTTCTCTTATGATGATCACTTTGTCCACAGATGTGAAGAGTGAACTTGATGGTTTGTCCAAGACTATGAAAAACTTCGAGGCCAGAGTTGAATTGGCAAAGGATTTGGAAGCCATATCATCTGTATGTTGCATTTTTTCAATGTAATTTCAGAAAGGCAGTATTATATAAGTGAATTAACTCATATACTATGTTTCTGTCGCAGAATAAAGGGGGCTACGTCGACATTAGAGAGGAGGTTGGGAACGAAGAAGCCTCCTTTATAAAAGGTATCTTTGCCGAATTCTGCTCAATTGAACTTTTAAGCAAAGAAATGTTTAAAATGTTAAGAGATTTGTGCCTGCTTGTGCAGGAAAGCAAAGAGTGGCCCACAAACCACATTCTAAGCCCAAGCTGGAGCCTGTGTTGGATCTAGAGGCCGATGAGGAGGAGGGTAGACAGGGAGAAATTAGAAGAGCCATCATGAGTGAGAAGGAGCTGTGGGCTAGATTAGATGAACTGGAGAAACTGGAGAAGCTGCAGGATGAGCAAGACAGGTACTTGAACTAAATGATATTCTCAGAGAAATAATAGCAGCTGGTTGTACCAGCGTGCCCTGATCTTGTCACGCATTAAAATGCGTCTCTTCCTTTCTGCAGATTGTCTGATAACACAGACCTAAATGGTGAGGACACGTCCTCCTCTTCCTCAGAGGAAGACAAGGATGGAGATGTTCCCTTACCAGTAAATGGACGCAGCCTAAAGCCTGGCTGGACCTCGTCGGCCACCGGCAAAGCACCGCACTGCCAAGAAGTAAAAGTAGATGATGAGGAAGAGGAAGCAAACTGTTTGCCCACCATTTATTTTTCTCATACAGTTGAACCCAAGAAGGTGAGCTTGCTATAGTGCCTTGAGCAATGAGTTACAAGTTGTTTTGTTCCAAAAATCTATACTTTTGTATGATATAGGTTAGGATAAACACTGGGAAAAACACCACACTGAAATTCAGTGAAAGGAAAGAACAGAAGGAGCATTCAAAGAGGAAGAAGAAAAACAGTCACAGTAATGGCCACTCTCATCTTGAGCTTCACAAAATCACCACGCCAGCTGACATTTACAGGTAAAAAGGCTACAATGTCAAAATTGCCATCATACAGATCTGTTACTAGTTTAGTGATCAGGGTCAGTTATCTTTTTTTTCCTCTTGAAGGCTGTTTGTGGATGTGAAGAATGGCGAGCCCATCCCCAGGAAATCCATTCTTAAATCACGGAGCCGAGAAAACAGTGTGTGCAGTGACACAAGTGAGAGCAGCGCAGCAGACTTTGAGGAACGCCGGATGGTCGGGCGAAGCTTCAGCCACGATGAGGCAACACACAGCGATACCAGTGATGGTGTTACAGAGGAGGATAGTCCCACAGCGATGCCATTGCATCCCACCAGCCGCTTTGAGGTACAAGGCTAACTCCGTCTTTCAAATACTGATCCAATACTGTTTGTCTGAAGTCAAGTCTCTTTGCATATAGTCTATGACCGTCGATACACAACACAACTCTATGCTTAAGGTTTGAAAAAGTCAGTTAAATGGTCGAGTCTAAACATAAACTGGCTCTCAGCACCAGCATTTGCATATTTAAAAGGCATCTGAATGTCGATAAGTATTTAATTCAGAATACACTGGCACATTAGTCCCATGTGTGGACATGGGACTGTCTGTGGCCATGTCAGTGTTTGCCTCATGCAGCCATGGATAAGGTGGCATCACAGCTGGCAGAAGCCATGATTTAGTGTAAACGAAGGTCATGTTGTAGTTTGTTATGTGCACTAGTCACATAAAATGCTTTGACTGTTTGCCTTTATGGGTAAAACAAACAAAGGGCAGAATATGAATACATTTACTATTTTCTGAATGTTTAAAATATGACAAGGAACATTTTATCACAGTTTTAACACATCCAGGCTTTCTTGAATACATTCTACTCATGGGAAAAGCCCCTGAAGAGCAGTATGTGGAAAACTGGCGTCACAAATGAGATATCCCCTTGACATTTGACCTAGGTGTTCAGTCCCAACGAAGAAGCCACATTTGTCTCTGAAAAGCATTTCAGAAACAACAAATGCGCTTTTTTGATAACTGAGTTCAACAAGTGAAAGGATTCTGACATTGTCTGGCAAATACAGAAACAGCCATGAAATGCTACTCAGAGTATTTTCAGCCAATAAGAAAAACTCTATCAGGTTGGGTATCTTAATACTTTGCAAATTATCAGATAAATAAAATATCCAGTGCCTATGGAATTTTGACAGTCCAGTTCCAGTTGCAATGTGGAGTCAATCAACATGATTTGATTGAGCACACTGGCATGTGATTCAGTTTGACTCCTTGCCAACGAGCAATGCTATGCAATTTCATGACTTGGATTATTTACAAACCATATAATGCATTTAATAAAAGTAAATTAAGACTGCTGGCAAACAGGCCTCTCTATACAAGTGTTTTTTGCCTGTTGAAAATCTCACTGTCAGATAAATGGCCAACTGCAGCGTCAATATATTTGAGGGTTTCCCATCAAGCACAGCAAACCATGAAATTTTGTAGACCTGCCGAAAGTGGTCCCGATGTTTATACCATCAACTTCACATACAGATCTCATTTCTAGTAGGTCTACAGTGAAATGTCCATGGTAACATATCACCCGAAAGAGTGAAGCATGTTTTTGTCATGCTAAATCTAGTTGTGATCGAGCAGTTGCTTTTCTAACGTGCCTACTGATACAGCAGCTTTGACTTTTTTGTTTGTTTGTTTTAAGTGCTGCCATAAGGTTCTTCTATAGAAATGAAAAGCAGATGTGTTATTCTCTCCCCCGGGGGATGCCTTCAATTGTTGTATTATAAATATCTGGTGTGTACATTAAAACAGAAGTTTTTTTCATAATTGCCACAAAACATAAGCTGGACTGGCATTAATTCAGATGTCATGACAAGATGCAGCTTCTTATTACATCAATATTGCCCAGAAGTTGAAATATATAGACTGTATATGGACATCTTACAGGGCTTGAGTAACTAAGACAGTCAATTGCAGTAAAGTTTTGGAAATATCTTGTTTGGTACTTTGAGCAGCCCAAGAGAGAATTTCGTCATGTTCAGATAAACATGTTTATTACAGAGAGAACCATGAAGATCAGGAACGATAACGATAGATGGATATCAAGGAGGAGCCCCCACACTCAAAGAAGGCTGATTCAATACCCCCCTCCCCTCCAAAAACACACAAAAAACACCAGATGAGGAATACAGAAGTGTTCCATAACCCTTCATTTTTGAAAGTCAGCAGTCACCCTTCTCTCAAGTAGTTCAGAAGGAAGCGGTTTTTTGTAAAACAGCAGAGGTGTTTTGTGTCCTACAATATCCACCTGCTCCACCCTTGACATGAAAGTATCATAGAGTTACTGAGTAGAAATCCCTGGTCAATAATCGCGGCTTGACTGCACTCTCTCGCTGCCCCTGTTCTGCAGGCCTTCTCAGGCACCGTGATAGAGAAAGACCCAATGCCCTTGGCAGTTCCCCATCTGACCATTTCTCCACCAGCTCTTCCCACCATCCTGGAGAGGAAACAGGAGGAGGTGACACCTGACATCGCCCCGCCTCAGCAGGCGCCCAAACGGTTGTCAAAGTTCAAAGCTGCCAGGTTGCAGCAGAAGTGACTGAGAAGCGGATGACGAGCAGTCATCGTTTCTTTTTACCCTTGTGTTTTTAAGCTGTTTCTTTTTCCATGGATGAACCGAAGAATTTGCACAGTGTCCACTCAGTCTCCCTGGATCAGTTGCCCTCAATCCACCTGTTGCTTGATCCTCAGATCTTCTCCCCGCTAAAGATGGGACACTTCAGATGTTGAGCCTGTTTTTTTTTTTTTTATGTTGTCATATGCTTTTCACCAGTTTCATAAGACTGTAGGCTTTGATGCGTAGTTCCAAGTTGCCTTTTTGTTTCCCATCATGTCACGGTTCTTGAAGAGAATTAGTTGCTCGCTGACTCTGATTTTTCTACTTTCTCCCTAACTGCTGAATGTATTCTTCGTGACATGCTTTATGTAAAGACAAAAAAAAAAAGTAGAAATGGAACCTAAAATTAAAATAAATACTTTTGACTACATCCTTTTTCTGTAACCAAATATTTCATGTAGAAATACGCAGTTTTCCTCCTCATAGACACGGTTAAATCCTTTTGGTCTCTGGACAGAGGCTGAGCTAATATGGCATGTCATTAAGAACCATTAACGTGTTAAAAATTTTGAATAGCCGGTTAGAGCGCCTTCCCCATGCCAAAATGCAAGCCGAAAAAAAGAGCAAAAACCTTTTTTAACTGAAGCTGTGAAGCCAAAGCAACATGCCTGCTCAGATTGGGGAAAAGGACACAACAGGGGTGGTCGCTTCCCCTGGTGAAGGGGGTGGGTGTCCACAGGCCGTCTTATGTCTAGACTGACCAAGGAAATGGGTGGGATGGGGGGCTTTGTCTACCCTTTCTGCACTCTTACCATTTGCCTTACAGGGTGACTAAAAAAACAATTTGAGTTTAACCTTCGTCTTGTCAGCAGCTTAGACAGCAATGGAAGGGTGTGATTCAAGGTGAACACACTCTTGGAAAGGTGTGAAACCACCATCGGTGTGGCGGTAATTTCTCCTAAAGCAGAGGTGAAATAAGAGGTTACTTGAAATCCAGGTACTGAAATTGTTTCAAAACAAACGCATGAAGAACACTTGAAAGATCAGATCTAAGAAAGAAGAAGAACGTTCCTGTTATTTCTTTTGTCATTTCATGTAATCGGGGTTAGTGGGACCCACGCACGCACACACACACACACACACACACACACACACACACACACACATACATACGCATGTCTTGGCGCTTGGGCCCGTAGTGGCTTTGTGTGACCGCAAATTCAAGCGTTCAATTAGGGGAAAAAATAAATAAAAATCCCAAAACAAAACAAGCAATCAAACGTGTGAGTGTAGTGATGGATGCTCACAACACTTCACAATAAATACATAGTAATTATAAGATGTCACGAATCAACATCCAATTAGGGAAATACTCGAGAAATAGATGAATATAAAATCCCGGTTTGAGCAGACATGATTGCATCCATTATTTTTGAACACCAACAGTTGTCATGCATATATAGATAAACAAATTGCAATGTACAGTAAGTGTGTTTAATATTGGATTTCAAGTAAAAAAGAAAATATAGAGGGTAATTGCACTTGGGATTTCAGGCGCATAAAAATAAATGGGTCTTTAAATGCAAAACATCTCCGTTACAAAACAGGAAAAAACAGAATTTAGGATCATGTAGCGCCATGTAGCACCTTAATGTCAAAAATCACCCATAGCCATGGGGGCAGGAAAGACCACGCCATACACATAGGACAGTCAGTATCAGCAAATCCCTGCCAAACCAAGAAAAATAACAATTTTTCTCTCTTCTGTGTGTTTAGGTAATGTAGGACAGACCATCTTTCTGTAGCATCATTAGATATTATAGGATAAAATTACCGGATAACCTTACACAGTGCCAAACTAATGTGTATATGTTCTTATTCAGTACCAAGGAAGCAGGTGGAAATCGTACTGGCTTGTGCAATTCAAGCAAACACACACACACCCACACAATAAAATCATTACCTCAAAATAAATTTGGTCTGAATAATTAAAATAAATCATTCATGGCTGCAAAGAGACGAAGACTATCGATCACCGTTACCTGTCTGAGGCCAAAGTAGCTTCATAGCTCAATACCTTGCTATTAAAAGTAATAAACACTGTATATACACTGTAGTAGTGATACAATGTATGTTCACACAGGGCATTAACACATAGTTTAATATCAGAATATCATCTTGGGAGATGGGGGGGGATTGCTTATCAGATGATTTTTTTGTCTTGATTTTGTACGGGTCGTCTCAAATACAACCCCCCTTGACACACACACACACACACACACAACCTGGCTGCTTTGATTAAAGTCGTAGCTCGCGAGCCAAAAGGCTATCATTTCCCATTTAGAGAAAGGGTGGGAGTGCAAGTCTCCGATAAGAAGCTTTTAAACAGATCGTGAGGTGACTCCGCACCCCCCAACACACACGCACACACACACACACACACACACACACACACACACACACACAGACACACACACCCCCCTTTCCTTCATCAGGATTATTTCTCCAATATGAAAATCCAGGTAGCATGAGACAGATTAGGCAATGCTTAACATGCTAGCGCTCTGTTGGTGAGACACAGATCAATGGACTCAAGTAGGTTAAGCTGTGAAGGTATATGCCGGAACACAGCGGAACTACATTTCAAAAGAAATCAGCCGTACACACCAGGTAATGGGGTGGAAACACACGCGCGATCTACATTTCAGGGATTAAGGAGGATTTTAAGAGTTGTGTGATGAAGGATTCAAACAGACATTGTTGTCCAGACAGGTGCTCGGGCCTCGGAGGAGGAGGAGGAGGAGGGTTGAGGCAGGTGGGGACGAGTTGCACTTCCCTGCAAATGTCAGACCAATGGATTAAAAAGCAGACAAGTATATCTGGCTTTTTGAACGTGAACATCCAGCCGGGGAGGATCGCGTGTCAAGATTTGCCGGCACCAGGCAGCCCACAGGGGCCAACTGTTTTCTACTCCTGTGCTGATGAGCCTCAGGTGGAAACGGCTGGAGAGGCAAATGTTGGGGTGGTGAATGGGCACACCCACAGATGATACTTCACTGAAAAAAAAAATCCAACTGGTGCACATTACCAGCAGTACATTTCTGCCTGATTTGGATTTTACTTTAATAAATGAAAATCTAGAGGTGAGCCATATAAATCCAGGCCCTATCTTTAATTTCATGAAATTCTACTGCACAGCTCTTTTGCAGTGCATCTCACTCCTAGTGTTTAAAACGTCTGAATACTGTATTCACCTCTGAAAAGTTATGCCATCCTAGTCTTTCTTACGACACTCTTCATGCTGTTGAAATTCTTTTGCAATGTCCTTTGTAATAATTCAACACTGGATTATTACATTTTAAGCAATGTGTAATAAGGTGAAAAGCGAGCGCTGTGTTTTGCCTCAAAGTTCAATTTAAAATGACCGATTAAAAAAAACAAAAATAAACACCTTACTGAGCAATGTCACACTTCCGGGTGCCGCCGAAGATTGGACCGGGATTATCCTATGTGACGTCATAAATCCTGCTCCTCTTCCAGTATAATTAATTGCACGGCGGTTTTGGGCTGGGGGGGGGCTTTAAATAGTGTATCATATTATTATGATCACATCTGAGAAAGTGAGAAGTTGTATTTCAATCGGAAATATAACTTTTTTTTTTTTTTTTTTAGGGGGGGGGGATTAGCCCGAGTTCAATCCACCCGCTAATCCGCATCATAGATCGTGATTTTCCCAGATTCCATCACGCTGACCTGCGATGTTCCGAGCATCCATTCGACAATTTGGATTAAAACCGTCAACCTCTGGCCCGTTTTTTATTTATCGGGGAGGGGTTTGGGGATTGGGGGCGTGATCGTGGAAGTGGAATCGGGGGAGATCCGCGTCGATTTGACGGAAGTTTCCACCAGACGTGGATGGCGGGAGGGAAAAGAGGAAGAAGAGGAAGGGACGGATGATGCGCTGTGCGCCCCGGACGCGCCACTGCGCATTTGACGCGCGGCGGGCGTCTGTTACACTTGCACGTCGGCGGCCAGATGAGGGAGACATGCGGCTTCGGGACGCGCCGAAGTATCCCGAGTAATTCTACAAGATTTCTTTACCACCCCCTTCCCCCTATCCCTCTCCAACCCCCCCCCTCCGAGTGGAAGTACAACACAACAAAGCGTGCGTCGCCGCTCTGCTCCGCCGCGGTCGCTTCAAGGTGCTCCGGCGCGCAGGGAGAGCCCCGGGGGGTCCGGCCGTGCAGCCCAGCCCGTCCGCCGGAGCGGCCGTCATCCGTCCGTCACCCGGAGAGCCGAGCCCGGGCCGGCCAGGTAAGACGAACCGCTGCACACTCTTCATCGCTCAAGTTGTTTCTATTTAATTTTCATTTTTTTTTACCGCTTTGTACGTGTGTGTGTGTGTGTGTGTGTGTGTGTATGTTTGAGGGGGTGTGCGTGCGAAAAGTAAACGTGTTTAAGTTCCCGGTGCTTTTTTTCTCTCCCTCTCCCGAAGACAGAACTGCGTTTTTCTTTCTTTCTTTTTCTATTTCCTTTTGGGTTTGAGGAAGAGTGGCGGTTGATGACTGATGGGTTTCTGCTGAAAGGGAGAGGCGTGCACCCTCTCATCCTCGTACTCCACAGCATATCATTGTTATTATCATCAATTTAAAAATAGATATTGATAAGTCAAATATACCCTCCATCCCATTCATGGGATGCAAGTTTCATTTATTGAAATACTTTCCATGAGTTGAAGCTTATTTTTTTCAACACTTATTAAATGTTGCCATCTTCCCACTAAACCTCATCACCTGTACAGAGTGGCATGCCACTATCAACCCCCCCCCAACCCCTACCCCCCCCCTCTTTCCCCTCCTCCCCCCCCCTCGATTTCCAAACGCTCTCCTTTGAAGCGATGATGCCCCATCTGTCATATATGAGCAAAGAGAGACCAGGCTCCGCTCTTCTCAATTACTGAATTCTCCTCATGCCAGCTCCGGTGGGACAGGAGGAGGAGCAGGTGGGTGGCAGTCAGTGCGATCAATCAACATGAAATATTCAGCTTTGAATATACACATCATTTACCAGTGCTGCTGCTGCTGTCCTTGTTAGAACCCCCCCCCCCCAACCCACCCAGTCACTCAGCCACCCCTCCCCAAGTCATGTGAAGACTGTGATACTGTTGTATTTGCGTCTTTTTTAAATACGAGTTGTTGGAGGAGGAGGCGATGGTGGTGGTGGGGATTTGGTTGACAAATTCAGGATGCAAATGTTTCTGGTTTGGCTGCACATGACCAATCTCAGATGTGCCACTTTGTCCCCCCCCTCCCACCCCACAGCCCCTCCAAACGCACTTGTTTGAACGCGAGGCACATGACTGGAATATCTGTAATCCACGCCTGAAATCAACAGGCCAGATGAACTTTTTGGCACCCTCTCACCACCACACTGAGCGGGGATTTTCTCCTCCGAAAAATGCCTGAGCTATTTAGACTTAGGGCTTAAAAAGGACTCGAAAGAAAGAAAAGAATTTAAAAAAAAAAAGTTATTTGACTTGTTTTCCCCGTGCGGAAAGTTTTGAAAACCCGTGGCACCTTCCTGCTCAGACAAACTCTTCAGGAAACTTCGAAACTCCTAAGTGTCTGCCTTGTGATAATAATATCTCTGTGATGTTGCCTCATGAAATTTGCCTGAGTACCATGGCCCAAAGTATTTGATCTATGAGGCAATACTGTGAAAAGCATAGCCCCCTCGTATGAGAACACAACAGTGAATAATTAATAACCTTGCTCCCAATTCCAGGAAAACAATAGCATATTGTAGGAACGCTGCACTAATTTTGCTAGAGGAGAACCAAAAAAAAAAAAACACTCAACAACTTCCACAAAAAAATGTGGAATGCCATCGTGAGTTCTGGCGCGCCCGTTTCCTCTCAGTGGCTCGCTTTTTAGCGTGGCACGCTATGCGGCGCCACGTTGTTTACATTGGAGATTCATCAGAAGCCATTAAATACCCTTGTCTCTCTCGTTCTCTCGCTCACCTGCTGGCAGTGTGCGAGGTGGAAGTGCACATTGGAGGGTGGGCAATGGGTGGGTTGGTGGTAGTGGGGGGAAGCTCTTTTCCACAGGCCTCCTCTCCTGGCTGTCAGCTCCCATTAAGGGAGAAGGTGTCATATCTGTAACGCAGCTGAGTGCAGATGGCAGAGTGGAGGGGACGGCTCACCGATTTAAACAATGATTAATGAACAGAGATGGAAAACAAATTACATCGGACTATTGGAGGCAGGGAATTGTTTTTATGAAAATGTTAATTGTGTCTGCCAGGCTGATACCGGGGAGTTGGGGTGGGGATGAGGGGAAGGGCGGATCGGAGGGTGAGGCGGCGCGGCAACCGAAGGGGCTACTAAGAGGCCTTCGACGGCTCCCCCGGCTCAGATTATCAGCATGTCTTGGTGGGTTGTATTTAATACCATACCTTGGCTTTCAGACCTCTAATGTGCCATAACTTTCAAGGTTTGGGTTTTAAAAAAAAAATTTTTTTTTTTACGATGAATCCCGTGAAGAATTGTTGCCCGCCGCTGCACCAATTAGCGTTATCTCTAATAATAAGTGGTTGTAAGTGACGAGAGAAGGCGCCCCGTTCTAGTTGTAATTATTGCAGGCGGGTGCAGCTGCACTACTTAGGGAGATGATGATAATTATTTTTCTTTTTTTTTTTTTTTTTTTTGCCATCACGGGTTGATTTTTTAAGAGCATCATACACTCATCAGAGTAATCAGGAGAGAGTGATTAGTGGGAATCCACGAGGCTAACAGCTGCCACATTAAACACTTGCCTCTGTTGCCAACACACAGAAACAGGGCCTTTCTGCAGGACGGGGATGAACGCAAGCACTTCACCTTCAACTCCGGGATCACAAGCGTTTGTTTGAAAGTCAAGGCTCGGGGGCACACGGGGGGAATTAGAGTAAACGGCGCACCCCTGCGAGGAGGCTGCTCCTCGTCTACCAAGGTCAATCTTCAGTGGCCAGGCGAAGGGGAGGAAAAGCGTGGCATTTTTGGAAATAGAAACCCAGCCTCCCTCTGACCTCTCCCTCCTCGAGGATCGTCCCCTGCTCCACGAAAACAAGTTAATATTTATGACATTTCCTTACGGACGAGGTCTCTGTGATCCGCGTGGCCAGATTCCCCAAAAACTGGCGCGGTCGGAGGGTCCGGTGCTAGAGCCGCGTCCGGTGGTCGTGCCGCGTCGCCTGTAAGGCCCCGCTAAACCAAGGGCTAATTCTCTTAGCCCAGATGTTGCCTGCGCGCAGTCCTGGGATCCCACTGGGTTGATGAGCTCAATCAGTGAAATGATGAAAAGATGATTTTGTCCCTGTAATTACAGTGTGTAAACTACTTAGCTAGGATTGCAAAGGAAGTCATTTTCTAATTACGCTGGTACCCCGTTGTCTAATGGTGGATGTTTTGTTGTTTTAGAGCCTGGGAGAGAGAGAGATATCGAGAGAGAGAGAGAGAGAGAGGGAGAGAGAGCAAGAGAGAGATAGAGAGGAGGGGTTGTTGTGTAGAAGAGTATGTATATTTGTGTGTGTGTGTGTGTGTGTGTGTGTGTGTGTGTGTGTGTGTGTGTGTGTGTGTGTGTGGGAAGAGGAACTTCATGACGGGTTTGTGCTGCGCTGCTGTGGCTGAATAAAAGACCATCAGAAGGCCAAGATGGCTGCCAAATGATAGCTCATTGAATTATCAGCCCAGTTAATGTGCCTTGGATTATACTCTCTGTTTGTCAGTTGTTTTTTTTTGTGTTTTTTCTTTTCCTCCGTCGATGTCATAGCTTAATGAGATGCTGTAAGTGGCATTACCAAGACCCCGCTGCGATTCTGTGATGACTCGTTTAATGACTTTTGTTTTAGTGCCTCGGAGTACTTTGGCAACTCAAAGTAGACAAATCTATTTCTTTCTTCTTGCCATCGCTGATGATCGATGCAGTTAAGCGTCGAGTTAAGCGACTCTCATGTGGACCGCCTCTTTGAGCTGAACTTTTGAAAAAAAAAAAAGCACAGGAAAAAAAAAAATTTGCGCCGCTAGACTGAAGACGCCCCCATTCTGAGATCAGCGTGTGTTCTGCTGGAGGTGGCTGCTGTCCTGCAGGGCCCAACCATCTGATGCAGCCCACACCATGTGGATAGGCTTCTCTCGCACAAGGCGTCCCCTCTGTACCCCACACTGCTAACACACCCCGATCAACGCCAGAGCTTTGTTCGTGTCCAGAAAGAACAGGTGGTCTGCTCAAACATGAGCAACTGTTTACACATTAGAGATTTAAAATACATTGTATAAGCACGTGCCTCTGTTTGTGTGTGTGTATGTGTGTGTGTGTGTGTGTGTGAGAGAGGGAGAGACGGCATGTGAAAGTGGGTGTCTTTGCATGTGAAAAGACAGTGTGTTTGATGGAGAACTAAGCAGACAGTGTTTCTATGTCTTTGGTCTTCGCAGTATGTGAGCGCCATTGACATCATCAGAGGAACTTCATGAATGCCATGTTTATGTGTGGTGCATTCACACATGCACCCGTGCGCGCACACTGTAACAAGGTTATGAAACTTCCTCTTGTGGACGCTTTTAAAGTCATTTTAACATCTCTTGTGCGTGCATATTAGATAAAAGAAAACACCAAAGTAAACCTCGCAACAGTTCCCATTTCGCAGAGAGAAAAATCCCTCTTAGCCGTCCGTCATGACAGATGTGACCGTGACCGGATGGAGCTCGAGACTTGACAAATAGAGGCTCAATAACAAAGAAACGCGTAATACGAAATAACAAGAAATCAAACGGTATTTCCCCTGGAAATGAACAAGTGGCGCAATCCATCCAAAACAATTCAACTTGAGCCACAGGCTCTCAATGAGGATGCCATTAATATACCACATGACTGATAATGAGCAGGGGCAAGTTCATATTCACGATTTCCCGCCCCCTCTCTCCCGCTCACTTAATGAACCTAAAAAAAAAAACGATAAAAAAAGAATACATTTAACGCGTCAACAATAAACACACATAGAAATCCCGGCACAAACCCTTAATGGAATTTATTTTCATCCTTAATCAAACAGCTCGGGGGGGTGCGGGGGGTTAAAAAAAGTGATTTCTTGCTGCTGTAGGTGAAGTCGAGCAGATGTGTGCAGCTGTGTCCTGCTCTCAAAGTAAAACTCGAACAGGGAGACGGTTTTGGTGTGTCAAGAACCTTGTGCCGTAATGTGCCTGGGCAGCTGCTTGGAGGTTGGTGGACTGATTCCCTAATGGAGGGAGCCACTGCGTAAAGCACTGATCACCAAAAAGCGTGTGATGAGCTGGTCGGCACCTTGCATGGCAACCTCCGCGGTTCGCAAACGCATACACAAGATTTGAAAACGGTTTTGGCGCCTTGACTCAACTCAAGTCGAAATCAGCTATTGCCTCTTTGTGCTTTTCTGAAACGAAGGTGTCCTAAAATCCTGCAGAAGGCGAAACGCAGCCGGTCATGACTTAGCAAGCCCGCTCCTTCTCAGCCGCACTCTCAGCTCCTGCACCCTGTCGCTTTAAGTAGGTTGCCAGATGAACTTATTTTCCCTGTGTCGCATTTAAGGCCGCTAATCTGCATTACCGAGCGAAACAAACAAAATTAACCGAAAGCCCTCTTTTCATTTTCCAGTGAAATTCTTTGCTCCCGCGTATCTTCCAGTCTGCACACACACACACACACACACACACACACACACACACACACACACACACACATGCGCACACACACGCGCACACACACGCACACACCAGGTTTATTTTTTCCGGGGGAACAAGCCACATTTTTGATAGTCGTAAAAAAAGGAGTGGCATCGATTTACTGCAGCCACAACAAATGTGTATGTATTCCTTTATGAGTTCTTTAGCTATTACTCACAAGGAGCTAGTTTGTCAGTGCTGTGTGTGCTCTTTCTGTGCTCCTGCAGTAATGAATGGCGCTGGTTAGACTATTCTATCTCCGTCAGGCTTTTGGGGGGCCTACAGAGAAGCTCCTATAGGGTTTCATTAATCTGGCTGTCAGAAAGTATATGGATGCTATCTTTTGCACGGGTCAAGGTGGGCAGCTGTGCTGCCACTGCCCTCTTCCTTGCACAGACCCCTTATCCCTTGACAGGACGGTCTGCGGGGCGGTTGGGTGGCCGTCCGGCCGGCCGGCTGGAGTGATACTCAGGGATCATGATGCATTGGATGCCACTGTTTGCACAAAGTCCCGCTCTGCGTTAGTGGGTAAAATAGTTGTTAAACGCAGCCGGGGGGCTTCGGGGTAATTTTGAAAATGAATGATCTCTTGTTTTTCTAAAAAAAAAAAACTAGGTCAATCTGCAATATGTTTCGCATTAGTAAGCATACACCTAATGTAAACATTACCTTATCTGCACTCCACTATATATTGATGTATAGGAAAGGTAATGTTTAATATGTAAAGTAGCAGTATGGATTGTACTCTCTACGTCCATGAAGAAATCAATGTCAGTGTGAAATTTGGGATGTGGGTTTTATTCCGATAATTTGTTAATGAAAAAACCAGGAGCTCATTGGATATTTGTCACTTTTAAAATGAACCAAGAATAATCTAGGATTAATAAAAAGGAATAGTTTGAAATCACGTCAAGAGAGGACGGTACGGTGGTTTGCAGCAAGAGGGTCTTTGGTTCGATTCCGACGGGGGGCGGGGGGGCTCTCTGTGTGGCCTTTGCATGTTCTCCTCTGCATGGGTATTCGTTTGGGTTCTCCGGTTTCCTCACACAATCCATAAACATGCAGAAGGGTGACTGGTGAACCCCATATTGACCAGACGTGTGAATGACAGGGTGGATGGTTGTATGTCTCTAAATGTGGTTGTGTGGTGGACTGGTGACCGGTCCAGGGTGAACCCCGCCTCTTGCCCGGTGACAGCTGAGATCAGCTCCGGTGAATGAATGAAAATATAGCAAGTAATTGCTATAAAGTCTGCGGCACGTTTGCAAAGAGCTATCAGAGAGATACGTTGACCTCAAAACGCAAAAAAAAAATGAAGTAACTGAATGCTTGCCGGACATTGATCAGGAAAGTGTCAAAAATGTAAAAAGTTAATTGTAATTTTTAGCTTTTTAAATTTACAGTTCTTACTTTGAAGAGGGCAAACCCTCTGACCGTAGTATATATATATTTTTTTTCTTTCTGTTTAGCAAAGAATTACGACTCGCTTTAAATTATTCATGAAATCTGATGTAATCTGTGTATTCAGTCGCTCCCGTATATCTCAACAATATTTGCTTTTTGTTTATAAACCTTTTAGTGTGGGTTGCTGTGCATTCCGAGCATATCTCAGCTCAACAATCAAACAAATTATTAATGATTCACAGCGGCTGTTAAAAAGAAATATGCACATCCAATCTATAAATGAAATTCATGTGTTTCATTCCATTGTCACCTTGCTATGGATTTACAATATTGTCCATCCATCACGGCTGACAATATGCTGCAGCTAAACACCGTCTTCTTGATGAAATACCGCGACGCCTAATATTGTCAGATCTGAAATAATCCAAAATACACAGCACCCATGACTGGTTCAGATGGGAATGTGTCACATTTCTTTTCCTTTTATTGCCTGTGCGTTTTCACACCTGCTCCTTGTTTGTCTACGCGAGACCACACCTAAGTGGCGCTGCCGTGACGCGATGCTTTGCAACACTCACACGCCAGAAGAGCTTAATATACCGGCAGAAAAACACCCGACGGCCCAGCGTTGATACGGCTCTGCCGATTCTGCTCCAAATATACAGGATGGAGTTTTTTTTTTTTTTTTTTTTGTAAAGCTTAATCAAAGGTGTGTCATTTTGGGGCAAAAATAAAGCATATTCTCATATCACTCGCTCGTCCCCTGCTCCCCCCACGTCAAATACCATCAAGTCTCAGCTGTATTCTTACATTGATCCCAATGCAGAGCGGCCATGCCGCTCACATCAGCAGCTGCCTCTCATCTGTCTGCTTTCGTCGACCATTTTTTCGTGGCCGACTGCCGTTGCTGTGAGCTGGCAGCAGCAGGTGGCTCGCCGTCACACTTTCTGTCCTAATTTCTTATATTTTTTAGTTTTTTTATAGACCTCCATCTTCGCGCAGCCATTTCCACATTTTTTTTTTCCAGTTTTTGCTGGAAGTGACAGACAGGCATGGGAATGTACTTGCCTTTGACGGAGAATGGGCACACACTTATGCAGAGATGCTGCAGACACAAAGCTGGTTGAACTTGAGATTGATCGATCACTATTGATTAGGCACAGACTTCAGATGGAATACGCCGCAACACATTACACGTCCAAGGCTACAGGACTGTAACGACATTGATAGAGGCAAATGCAATAACAGTTCAAATTACTGTAATCCTTGAGAGTAGAAGGGAGGGAGGGGGGAAGGGAGGAAGGGAGGAAGGGAGGAAAGGAGGAATGGAGGGGGGAAGCCGATGACAACATCAGCCCCCGCCCCCCTTCACCATCCCGCACCTGCCCCTCCTGGCTTGACCACAAGGGTAGCATCAAGTCAAGAATTCTAAATCAGATCTGCCGTATTTTCATATAATTTATTGGCTTTTGTTCCTGTCTGATGCGATCAGATGAGGCGCACGCGGTGACATTGATTTCTGATTCGCAGTTGCGAGCAGCCCCCGCCGCTCACAACAGCCGCCCGTCGCCGCCGCCGGCCTGGCAGCTCTTTATCTGTGTGGTTTTTTTGTGTACATCATTTTCATGACTGACTGAGGTTGCAGTCCAGGATGATGTAAGCCTGTGTTAATTCAGTGTGGACAGTGCGGCCTTTGTTCCGTGCCCTTTGGTGATGCTCTGGAGCTGCGCGGGGCTCGCTTGTGTGACCTCTACCATTGTGGAAGCATGTGAATTTGAAGCTTTGTTTCGCTGCTACACTTGCATCCAATAAAGGAAGAGGCCTGGGCGAAAGCGCAGCATATTTTAGCTTTCCATTTGGACGCTCTCCCTTCGACTTTGCATTTTTGCATCGCTAAGTTGTTTATTCTCCTCCGTACTCCCGTGACATAACTCTTTTACTTTAATCTTGCCTTTTAACTGTTTCGGATAGTTGTGAAATGCAAAGGAAGGGCAAGCAGGAGCAGGCCAGCTTTGATGTCTGCACTGCCTTAGTGTTACATGTCAGAACAAAATGAGATCAAGACAAAGACGTTCACCTTAGCCTTTAGTAAAGACGATATATCCGTTGAGAAAGCTTTCGTGGTTAGACCTAATCAGATTCTTAGCCGTCTCCAACAATAAACTGAAACCGCAGATGCGCACAGCACAGGATGGGGATAGTCAGGACCTACTTTGCTGTTTCCTGCCCTATTTGAGGTGAGCTATTGGCATCATACAGCATTTGCAAACTCCCCCATTTACACAATAAACTGACAGATTATAATTAGAGTTCGGGCTTAGCGCCCTGTGGAGAGAATGGGAGAATGAGAGATCCATATTCCTCGTCTATTCTTTTGGATGTAGTTTATGAACGCTTCGTTTGCAGAATGACTTGAAGGTACTTAACGCTATCTTTGTTCTCTCTTCAGATTCAAGCTGCAACGAGCGGATTTCATCTGATCGACATGAATCCACATCCTGTTACAAATAAATAACTGTCAGCAGTCAGCGTATAGCACGCCGCTAACTTTCCCCAGACAAACTCTCCCTGACTGCTTCACTGTAAAACCAGCCAGTACCCGAAAGAATAGCTTCATTACCCCGTCCGCCCACCCAATTAGGAGCCAGATGGCGCTTCTGGCCAATCAAATCATGGATGCAAGGATTTTCAGCAGCATGAACGGGAGAGTCGAGCTATCGCAGTTTTTGAGAGTTACCAATCAAAGCATCGTCTCCCAGGTGAGCTCAGCCCACGACGACAACCGCAAGAACAGGAAGTATCCCTGTCCACTGTGTGGGAAGCGTTTCCGCTTTAACAGCATCCTTTCCCTGCACATGCGCACGCACACTGGCGAGAAACCCTTCAAGTGCCCGTACTGCGACCACCGGGCAGCGCAGAAAGGCAACCTGAAGATACACCTGCGTACTCACAAGCAAGGCATTCTGGGAAAAGGCCGCGGGCGGATCAGGGAGGAGAACAGGTTGCTTCACGAGCTGGAGGAAAGGGCAATACTTCGAGACAGGCAGATGCGGGCCGGCCTCGTCGGCCCTCAACCATCTATCGTGACCCAGCTCCAGCAGCCCCGGCTGCCCCAGATACACGCCAAGTTCGTAAACCGTTCGGTTGCCGCGCAGCATCACCCGCAAGCGTCCATCTCCCCCAAGGTGACCGCGATCCATGACGAGCCCGTCCAGTCCCAGGCCTCGGGCTTCCGCTGTTCGTTCTGCAAGGGGAAGTTCAGGAAGCAGCAGGAGCTGGAGCGTCACATCAGGATCCTGCACAAACCCTACAAGTGCACCTTGTGCGAGTTCGCCGCCTCGCAAGAGGAGGAGCTGATCGGCCACGTTGAGACGACTCATATCACCACCGATTCCGGCGCCGGGCACAAGCTGAGCGTCGGGGCGGGCGACAAGGGGAAGACCGTCGGTGAATTTCCCTGCGAGATTTGTGGCCAAACCTTCAGCCAGGCCTGGTTTCTCAAAGGTCACATGAGGAAACACAAGGACTCTTTCGAGCACTGCTGTCAAATTTGCGGCCGTCGCTTCAAAGAGCCCTGGTTCCTCAAGAACCACATGAAGGTCCATCTCAATAAGCTGGCGTCTAAAAGTAATCTCCCCGCCGAGCACGATAGCTCTCTTACCACGACTAATTTAACACAAGATAACCAGAGCAGCCTGTACTCGCAGTACATCTCCCGCATCCACAACAGGTTCTTCTCGTCCGAGAGAGTCGATCGAAACGACTATAACCAGATACTCACCACAGCCGGTGCTGAGATGAAGGTCAGCGAGATCCTGGGCAGGATGATTTCTTCAGGTCCGAGTCCTCTGACCGACGCCAAAAGCACTTCCGTGTTGGGTTTCAATCACCTCCACCCTCCGCTGAGTTCTACTAACCTGGAATATCTGCAGAAAGTCATCTCCAGCCAAGACACGCTGAACAGCGGCAGCGGCAGCGGCAGCAGCTACCCGGGCTGGCAGATCATGACACCGGGACTTCCTGTTGAACAGAGCTCGCCCTACCTGCCGGAGAGATGCATCCCGGCGGACGAGGGGAACCCGTGCCTCGCCGACCGGGACTCCAACACCATCAGCAGGCCTAGCAGCCGAGGTAGCCTGGGTCATCTCGGGACGGGAGACACGGCGGCGGAGACAGGGAACCCCCTCTCTGGCAGCGCCGCAGACCTCCAACCGCAATCTTCGTCTCCAGCTCCAGGTACGCCGCCGGAGGAAACCCAATGCGGATCGTTTTCAGAGTCAAATTTATATCCAATCTTTGATACGTTTTTGGGTCGTAAACTGAGGATCAAAGCAATTTAACATATGGTGCCATTTGAAAGAAGGGTTGGTTATTCCAATTTTTTTTTTCTTTTTATTGAAATATAACAGAAAGGCAGAAAGGGGATGTAAGATGTGCATTAAAGGTCTTGGTCTTGGGTTGAATGGCGTTTATTCATGTGAATCCCGACTCCAAACTTTACGATACCTTCCGAATCGCCGGAGTCACCCGCCTGTAGTTTACACAGGGTTTTCAAAATCTGTTTTATTTTATTCTTTTTTTTTTTTTTTTTACCAAAAGACCTCGGGGACAGCTGTAGCCTCCTTTTTCTTCCCTCTTAGCGCCGTTGGACATGAAGTGCAGGGTCAGCAGTGCACCGCCCATTTTACAGTCAACCACAAGGACTTTGTCTTCCTTTAAAAGATAATGGCATCATGTTGAATTGTAGGGATAATTAGTACCCTCTATTTTATATCCGTCACATCCCCACCCCTTGCCTACGGGGGCACAAGATGTTAATGCATGCCATCTGGTGTTTTTAATGATTTGATATATACCACCCAGTGATTTTTATGATTTGATCTACCACCTGGTATTTTTATTGATAGTCTTCTGTTCCACCTGGTGATTTGGATGGTTCGGCTCTCTGAGCGAATGCCTTTCTTGTCATGGCATCCCGCTAACATGTTATCATGAGCCTAAATTACTGTTGTAACCGCAAACGGTTTAAGAAGAAGAAAACCGGGGGGGAAAAAATAAAATAGAATAAATACCAACTTCCCCCGGCTTTCCGCTGTTTTTTTTTTTTCCCCCCTCAAAGTTCCGCTGTTGAAGTCTGTTGTGCTGGTGCAGGATTTGATCCAATATCCTCTTAAACGATGGCCGTGTAGCAGAGATAAATGGATCAGGTCTAATCTCATTAGATGTTTTGTTTACATATTGTACACACATACTGGTATCTGCATATTTACATGTAAATGCCTGCGATTTTATGGACAAATCCATTTCTGGTTGCTCTTCAAGAAACATATTTAAGCTCCGATTTTTTTTCTATTTTGTTTTTTTAATTTTTTTTCTACTTCACCCCACCCCACCCCTATCTCCGAGAACATGCGGTGTCACTCACAGAAATATTTATGATCGCCGGCTGGCTGAGAATTGGAACGCGCGCGGTTCTAGGATGGCACATTCAGTATCAGACTCTAATTTCAGTCAATATTAAGCATGGAAACTAATTCATTGTAAAGGTCAGGCGTCATTGCTTTAGTCAATGATGAATCCGGCAGGCTCTCTCTCTCTCTCTCTTTCACTCTTTCACTCTCTCTCTCTCTCTCGCTCCCACCGCCTCTCCTCCTCTCCTCTCTGTTCTTAGTCCTGTGTAATGGTAGACTCACTCTGGGGGCTTAGCACCGCATTGTTTAGCTCTGACAATATATCCCAGAGACCTCTGCAGCTGCTCCCTGCGCTCACAATGACAGATTAATTAACACAATCACACGCTGCTGGCCCTGGCTCAACACACAGGTCTGCTGCGGGACAGATAGGTAAATCCTACACATATGGAGAACACGCACCACTTGATGAGGGTTTAATAACAGGGATAAGTTTTTTCGGAGGTGGCGGGGGACGGGTTGGGGCGGGAGGGTGGTTGTAACTGATCAAGTCTGTCTGCTTCGATGGTCGGACACGGAGGGGAGGGAGAGGAAGAGAGAGGGAGTGTTTTCTAATTCAGGCGAGCGGAGATGCTGAGGAAGAATTACCATTGCCAGATGTTCGGCTTGAAGAACATTGATTAGTCCAGAATTACTGGCTGCATTATTCATAGTCAGCCTATGGTGGTCATGAAGTTATTGATGTTCTCAATATGGATAGCGAATATAGTACAGTCATGGCTGTCAGGCAGAGGGACTGCTTCTTTGCGTGTTACAGTGCATGCGATACAGGACCGGATTTATGTTTCTATCCCCTTTTAAATGACAAATCACATTCCTGTCTCAATAGAAAGCCCCCTGTTGAATGACACACACACACCCATAAAAAGTCCAATCAGGGCAGATTTGAAAATGCACCCCGGCTTATTAAAATATCATCTCCTCTTAAGACGATAAACTAGTGCTTGCTTCAGCCCTCTGACCCACATTGGACCGTCTGTAAAAAAAAAAAAAAACATGCCAAAGGAATATAAATATCGTGACAGTTATTAATTAGTACCATTCACAACTCTTAACCTCAAGGTCAGTGAGCGAAGACCCTGTAATGATGTTCTTGCCACATACGTTTTACCCCCGCCAGATTTTCTTTTTTCAGGCTAAGCACTCAAAGTCAAAGAGAAACGACAAGTGTCTGAGAAAAAAAAAACAGAAAAAGCATTCGAACGGTAATCCGAGTAGCGATTTACCTATAAATAGAGATAAAGCCGACCGGTTTTCGCTATATCACTTTTCCGTTGACGTCGGCCTATTTTGCATGATCGCAGAGCAGAAAGTAGCAAACGTCTCGCGGTGCGGTTCACCAAATTGTTTGCGGGACACCGTGGACATGTAGGATGAATATAGAAAGACTATGATTAACATAATTATCATAACTCTTCCAAGTGCTTTGAACGGAGGTCTTCAGAAGCCCATGACTGAACTATTTAGAATATCGGCCAATCATCATTTGACAGTCACTGAAATATGGCAGACGGAGCCGGTTGAGCTCCGTCCCGGCCTGAAAAAGCGCTGCTGCACTTTTTCGTCGCAGAGAAGGAAAAGATAATTAATGTTGATGCAACGATGAGTAATGAAGGACCATATAAAACCTGCTGATCGGGATGAATAACTACTTCGAGTGCCACCGCGGTGAATAATCAGGAAGGCAAAGTCGATGGGCCCTCGAAGATGGATTCAAACACGTCGAAGATAAAAAAAAAAAAAAAATACGATATTTGATTCCTGTTTTATTTCCTTCGGTCCCCGTGGCGTCTTTGGAATCGTTTTGAAATGAATTTGGCTTCGAGGTCGTACCTCGGGACGTGCGCTGACCTCCGGCGAAAAGTCCGGGGGGAAGAGAGGGCCCACAAACCGGTCTCGTCTGATCAGTTTATAGATAGACCGTAATTGCGTGACATGGATTGTCGTTTCTTCCGGAGTGTTAACCTTGTATCTCAGGCGTTCGACAGTTATCGGTCACTTCTGATTTACTTGGCGGCTTAATGTTGTTTACCGGCGCCTTTTCACCGAAAGGCTCTCATTTAAGAAAAAACACAAAACAAAAAGAAGAAAAAAAAACCCAGACCGTACCCAGACATGTAGGTCTGTCCGACTAGTTCGTTCAAACCGATTACCTGTTGGCTTCTCCGTCTCCTTCACTTCTGTCTTTAAATCCTGTTTTTAATTATTATTGCAGATATGAGCCTCAAATTAAGCACAAAATGCTTGTTTTCCTAGCATGCAGATAAAAAGATTTACCCGGGGAGTTCTGAACACCTGCCTTGAAATATTGTTTCCACTGTCTCCTGAATGCCATGTGGCTTAATTGACTTGGAAACGTCCCAAATGCGTCATTGACTATGTGGTCTAATTAATATTAATAATATATGCTATTATAAACATCAAAGAACATCTGGTGCCCCTGTTTTTCTCGCCAGTCTTGTATGTGACTATCGCTCCTGTTCTGTTTTCATCTTAAAACCCAAACCGGGTGCCCGCGTACGACTGTTTTGCGTGTCAGGTGCACGTATGGAAAAGCGCCGGGTTCCGTGCTTACACTCTAACCACCGGAAGCCTGCGCCCGCACCGACGGCGACGCGCGTGTAAATCTCAAAAGCCTATTTCCATATGAAATGAATGACTTGTCCGAGCCCAGCTGCACGCTTCTTTTTTCCCGAAGACCTCCGTCGCTATTATTTATTTATCTCATTTTCCTCTGCTTTTGCGCACACGCCGTGAGGTCGAGTAACTCACGCGCATCTCTTCATTAAGACGCCCGGCGTTAGGTGAGCGGAGCCGGGGTTTGTAATGACGCAGTAATTGGAGTTTTGGTTGATAAATCTGAGCTCTAAAATTACTCCCCTCGCATATTGTGAGCCTCGACAGTGTAAGTAAATCTTAAACTGATTAAGTTAGCATGAACCAGGCAATCACAAAGATGGCACCCGTCCAAAGGAAGAGAGAGAGGAAGAAAAAAAAAAAGGCAGAGTCTTCGGTCTTTGTGTTGTTTTACTGCTCTCATGTAGGCTGGCAAATGGGTTTAGGAAGGTCCGGGCCGAAAGATGAGGTCAGATATATGTGTTTTCTGCACTTGTAGCTAACCGGTAATGTCATCGTAATTTAAGCCACAGAATAATTGAGATATATAGTGTGTCTGAAAGAGTTCCATTAAGCAGTTTGGATTTTTTTTTTTTTTTTTTTTTTGTGTCTCTTACTGGAGACAAGGGTGTGGCACTGTTGAAGACTCTTTCCCGCTCTTACGCACCCACACACATTTTAGTGTATGCAGACATTAAATCAAACATAGCACTCAATTCCCCCCCCCCCCACACACACACAAAATTATATATATACACACCACAAATAGGAATTACTGTCTTTAGTTCGACCGTGTGAGCTTGCCATTTCAGCCGCGTTCTCCCAATTTCATTACGTTCGACTGTTTAATCAATAAGTAGCCGCTATTTTATGGGTTTGTACGTCTGAAATATTATTAAAAACAACAAAAAGAAAAACAGCCAGGCTTTTATTACCATTCACAAAAAAAAAAAAAAAAAAAGCTTTTTTTTCTGTATCAAAGTTAGAAAGAAAGTAAAGTCACAAACGCTAGATCATTAGATTCAGCTTTACCTCCGAGTATTACCTCAGGGTCAGATCTCGAGGTGTATGAAATTGATATTTCTCTGGCGGGGATGAATCACTGGTGTTACTCAGATATTAGTCCATTAAAGAAGAACAATAAGGCATCAATATGCATAGAATTAAATTAATGGTGGTAGGTTTATCTCCCTATCCCAGACGCATCCCTAAAAGACACAGTATAATGTATGACCTGACCTTCAAATGCCAAGAGAGTGTTGGGCAATAAACTGCCAATATTTGTGGCTTAATGGTGTCGGATGACTTTTACTGTAATTGGAATGGCAGCGAAACAGCTGGGCTGTTTAAAGACAGTGCGGGGCTGAGGTCTTCGCAGACAATCACTAACTCCGAACGGTCACGGGGAGTGTGTTTAACCCCTCGATAAGGGTGTCTCCGTGATACTTCGGGGATTAAAAACCGAAAGGTAAACAGGAGGGAGAAGCGCGTTATGAATTACTGGGAATTGAAGGCGAGCGGGGATCAAATCTTCCATCCAGTTCCACGCTTGTGGAGAAAGGAGAGAAATGATCCTTTGTCAACCCCTCTGCGATAATACACTTTGTGGTTTGAATTATGTCGCAGTCGTGGCATTTTTCACGGGAGCGAAGCAAAAGACAAACTCCGGCGTTCGGCGCTGTTAATCAGAAGCGCTCACGTGGCGGAGAGGGAACCCACTTAATGGTTTTGATGGAATAAGGGTCTCGTCTGCAACATCTGCCTTGTTCCAGTTGCTTTCAAGTCCGAGTGTTTATTATTTCTGGAAGAATCTTGTTCCCCGTTAACATCTTTGGGTGTATTTATTGCGCGCGGCGGTGGCGTCCATACTGTAAAATGATGGATCGCTGGAGCTGAAAGCTGATTACAAGCTTGATTTACTGCAGGGCAGTGCTTAAATCATTCAACTCAGCCCGCCGTTGGATTGCAACATTTTTCATCTTTAGAGTGCTTGTTGGTGCACACTTTTCTCTGAAAAGCATCACACACACACACACACACACATTTCCTCATTTGATTGGGATTTTATTATGTGTTTGTTGTTATTGTCTGCGCTAGGTGAGAAAGTCTACAGGTGTCCGCTCTCCAGTGACTTCGCCCTTCATCTGGATCGCTACCACTTTGCCCATTGGAAGAACAACGTCGACCTTCAGCCGTCCAGCAGCGGCTCCAGCCCCAACGCCAGGCTCAGGCCCCGGTCCGGGGGAGACTGGAGCCCGGTTACGGGTCAGTACCTCGCCCTGGACGGCCAAAGCGACAAAGACTCGGGCGTCGAGGGTTCGGCGCCCGGTCGAGCCAAGAAGTCCCAGCACGAGCCGTTAGATTTATCCGTCAGGCCAGAGTCTCACCTCACCGTGACCCCTGCTTTACTTCTGCAAATGTCCGGTGTGTTCTCAAACGAACTTTCCCCATCGATTCCCCACCCGCTGCAAGGTTACTCCCTCGCCGCGGCTCGAGTCGGCGCACAGCCCCCCTATCAGAGTGACCTTTCGGGCACAAAGGACGAGGTGAAAGCGGCGAGCACCGGCTCCGCGGGTCACAACGGCGATGGGGGATTTGAGAACTCGGAGCGAGCGAGGGAGGACACAAATAACAACGCGGCCGTGTGGAAGATACTGAGAAAGAATGTCCTCCAGACAGAAGAAGTAGGACAGGCTCACTCCGAGTTCCGGGATGCTGGCGAGAAGATGGGCCAGTGGGGCAGAGCCACGGCCGAATCCATCCTGGCCACGCCGAGGAGCTCGACCCCGGAGCGGACCGGTGACCTCCAGCACCCGGGGGGTTTGCTCTCCTTCCTCCGATCCCAGAGGAGCGCAAGTGAAAACGCGGAGAGAGATGTTGCATCAGGTGAGCACGAGAGCTTTTACTCGGCACGTAGCGCCAGTTCTCACATCTAAAAGCATACGCTGCCACCTAGTGGAAGCACGGTAGTCGTTCACCGTGGTTTTTCTTCAGTTTTGGCGGTAGATGTCCGGAGGGGAACTTAATTCCTCCCAAAAATATACATTTTGCGCCACGGGGATGCGCTTGCAGAGAGGCGGGAGCGACAGACAGAGTCCTCCGAGTTTAGCGGGAGCGCGGGAATTTCTCAAAACCAATTAGGAGCAACACACTTCCATTCCACTCATAATACTTCAGCCCCCCCCCTCCCCACCCCACTCCCACCCTCCACGCTAGTTTCATCTTTGATCCGGAGTAAGAGCTGGAGAAGACACAGGTGTACAATACTGATTACCTCCCTGCTCTTTAAGGGATGATATAATCTCTTTGTATGATAGGTAACAAACCGCCCAAGCCAAACTGAACCCACTGATAGAGAAGCTTAAGCTCTTGTGCTGGTGCGATACGCTTGCTGAGTGCAGATTTAATAATGCCGTCTCTCAAGAGAGGGAATCCAACAGCTGTGGTCTTTGATATGCATGTATTATGAGTGCAACATGATACACCTTCTCTCTGATCCCCCATCTTATTCAGAAACTCAATATGTTCATGTGAAAGACAGGAAAGTGCCTGTCAACTCCATTAGGGATTAACATCTGTTCCCTTTCTTTATGATTCCAACAGCAAGATGTACTCGATTGTACAGATGGTTATTATAATTTGCCGAAAAAGCGGCCCCTCCCCTCGAACTCCTGCCACCGTCCTCACGCTCCGCGTTCCCCTTTTTTCTCGCTTTTATTCCTTTTCAATGCCGTTCGGATTTAGAAAGCCTCGGTTTGGGTCGATTTAAGGAGATACACGAGCGAACCGCCCGTTTCTGTCTGATCACAACATGGCGCTCCCAACGCCTTCCCCTCCCAAACAAAAACGGCGTATTTCCCTTTTTTTTCTTCGCTTGTTTTTGCTTCAGGCTAAAAAACAAAAACACCTGTCAGTCACGTGGACCGATAGCTGACATTGAGAGTCCTCTACTGCCGAGCCGAGCAGGTGGCCCCGCGCTCTGACCTGTCTCCAGCTCTGACCAGGTGGCTTTTTCATGGCGCCCGTTCTCCTGTTGCCCCCCGTCCTCTCCATACTGTACGTGCACGTCTAGTGGCACGGTGACATATTGCCAGGCAGTTTGGACATGGAGTGATGTGTTTGTGATGACAGTTCGGGTCGACTCCGATGTGCCAGCAGTGGTAATTGGCCAGATGGTGACCTCTGCCTGAACCTGTCTGCATGCTCATTAGTCCCGCGGAGCTCTCGCCCTCATCTTAAAAAAAAAACAACAAAAAAAAAAAAAACGCCATGTCCCACCTCTGCATTGTTCGGTTCAAACCACTAGATGGCCACATTCACCATCTTAAGACGCCGCCTTTCCTCCTCGAATATCGCTCATCCGGGCCAGGGGCCGAGGGCGGGCGCTCAGGAGTGCGTTCGAATTTCAAAAACACAACTCGGGAGACGAGATTTTCGGATAACGGAGATGCATCGCCCTCGGATGCCTTCAGGTACACCATGTTGTGCCGCTACGCCAATATCCCGCGCCCACACCCCTCCTCCTTCGGAGCGAGCGAATATGAGAAAATCTCTAAAGAAAAGATCAAGAATGAAAGAACGTGCGGGGCAGAGAGAGAAAAGAGAGAGAGAGAAAGACAGAGAAGGCACTGATTTGAAAGGTTGAAAGGGGTGAGTCATTATCTCTTTGTCTGACCTCTGTATACCCTCCGCGGAGAGGGTGACAAAGAGTGAGAGAAAAGCGAGAGAAAAGGAGAGAGGAAGATCACCATAGATGGAGATAGATGGAGTGACAGGGAGGTGAAAGAGGAGCGGTAGCGCGGCCGTCTCCGTGAGCAGATGTCGTTTGAGGGCAGCGAGAGGGCAGCGCGGCCCGCCTTTGTGCCGTGCTCCTCCTCATGGAGATAATGAAGGGTGGAGCGCTGGGAACGACGTGCAGTCATCACTCACTGTCTGTGTGCCATCAGAGCTCAGCCCCGCGTCATCCGTCACCATTCAGTTCCTCCGGCCCCGCCACTGTCATCATGGTCATTATCTCAGCCACAACACAGCCTCTCTCTCACACACACACACACACACACACACACACACACACACAAGAATCCATACACGCAGGTGCAAAACGTAAATGTATTTAACTTACCACTTTCAAAAATTGATGGTATTAAATGCACTGTTACATGCAAAAAAAGTCCAGGTTCAACAAAGGCATTAGCTTTCTTTAACATGGTAACATTTCATATAGGGGTTAGTTTATTCCCCCCAATTTTTTTCCTTCTTAAACAATGTAGCTTTTTTTTTATTTCCCGGTTAAATGGCACTTGAAAAGCAGTTGAAAAAAATAAAATACAAAGGAAAATGCCAAAAGCAATGCCTTATTCTGAAAATGATGGCCCGGTTACTGAAGTTAATCCACAGGCATGCCTTGCTTTGCAACCTTGGGCGAACAGGCCACAATGTTTCTGCCGCAATGCCTGCGAGACAGACTGCAGAAATCTTTTTAACCAATATTATGTGACGCCTTAAAACACCTGCAGAGGAATGCAGAAACACGGAGTCGCCTCTTAGAGTGATCACAAAGTAATTTAAAAAAAAGAAAGGGAAATACGGTACCATATATGCAAAGGATTTATACGGCTGAATATTGTGTGTGTGAGTGTGTGCGTCTCTTTAAATACATAAAGGTGATTTAGCGACCGCTTTCGTCGCTTTTCATGACTTGACAGATTTCAGACAATAACAAAGTATACAGAGTTTTATATCTGTTACCGCTGTATCGCCGTCCATTAAATATAAAAACTGCTGCCAGCAGACAGTTGGCTCAGCAGAAAGAGTGACACGCCGGACCGCGTTGCCGCCGCTCAGCAGGTGCGGTGACTTTGCTGAAAAGAAGTTTTTGTCGGAGGATTTCAAAATAATCCCAAACCATCAAAGGGGCACTTCGTCGTCTTCCTCCTTCGTGACCACGTTCTTTCCGCGAAGGCACCATGCACGCGGATATTCGCTTATCTAACACGTCTTGTAGTTATTTTTGGTGTTTCTTTTTTTTTTTCATTTTTCATTTCACGGCGAGAAAGACAGATGTGTGGGAAATTGGGGGTTGGGGGGCGAGGGCTGAAAGACCGTCCGGTAAAAGTTGAGTCGAAGATCTCAAAGTTTTCCGTAGGTTTTTTCGTGTGATTTAGAATACGCTTCGTCATCCAAGTGCTCCTGTCTTATTTCCAGGAGCCACCCCAGCAGGCCAAGCACACGCTGTCCGGACATTGACATCTGGTAGAGTGGAAGCCGTGGGCGGGACCTCGAATGCCAAAATCAACTTGATTTAGAACACCGGCGACAGATGAGATTTAAATTTACTGGGGCCGTGAGTCCCGGGCGGAGGCTGGCACCAGAACCGCGTTCGGCGCGTCGTCTCCCGACTGGATTTCTAGATTTGGATCGGACTCCTGGAGGAGCCGGACTTCTCAGTGAATTACAAATCCCGACCATGATTTTGGCGCTATGGTTTTACTACAACCATCAGACTGAAGTCCAAAACTGTAAAAAAAAAAAATCTGTGTAATGAAACTGTTATCGGTATTATGTGATGTGAGTCACTGTCAAGAACACCCAATGACTTAGTGCATCTGTGCGGGTGAAGATGTGTGTCCCTGCTTGCACACGCTCTCGTGCACATGCGCGGCTGGTCTCGAGAAGCTCCACGAACGCAGGAATCACGTGCCGAAGAGATGGATGGCTCGGAGGCCACCGCTGTCTCCTGTAATTGTAAAATATTAGTTACATTAGAATCCGGCCTGTGATTAATGGAAGTTATTTGGACGTTGCCCTCTCCCGGACCTCCCCTCTCCTCTGGTGGGAGGGAAGAAAGAAAGGAACGGCAGAGACACGACAACGAGGACGGACAGGGAAGGAGGGGGGGGGGGCGGCGGCGGCGGCGAGGGGACGGCAAGATCGGCTCTTTGTCTTGTTCTCCGCCGACTTTATGAGGGCGTGATGGACGACATTACGGGCCTAAATCATCCGCCAAGATCTAAAGAAGATCGAAAAGGAAATGGGTTTCGCTTTGGGCTTTGGGCTTTACAGCTTTACTGCTTTCAACCTGCAAAACACCCCCCCCCCCAAAAAAAAAGCAGGTTTGCGCTGATTAACAGAAATTTATCGCTGTCCCCTTTCCTGTTTTTTCTCCTCTTTACTAACACTGACGCATGCACACACACACACACACACACACACACGCTTTCTGCTGTGTGTTCTGATGATATTCAGATGTGTCAAACCTTTATCCTGTATGCTGACTGGTGTGTGAATACACGTGAGCGTGTCCTTTATGGCCATCAGGTTATTATACACCAGCAGATGGAGCATTACCTTTTATTGCTCACACCTTCTGTGAGTTTTCCCACATTTCCTACCTCCCTCACACACACACCCCCAAAAAAAGAAAAAAAACACCTCTTTTTATGTAGATGCGAAAGTGAGTATTTCTGCTCGGTACAGCTGTCTCGCTCTCTGATAGAGAGGAAGAGGCGAGGGCGGGGGGGTGAAAAGGCCGAGACAGCCCTGGGTTTTTGGGAAGTGATGTCAAATGACATCAGCACATAATGGTTTACTGTAACCATGAATCACAGAAAAACACGTTGAAGTGGTAGACGGAGGGAGGAAAGAGAAAGTCATTATATGAGGTAACAGTGCCGAAATAGCGCGGCAGTGAGCGAGGACACATGGCTGTCAAGGTAGGGGAGGTTGGATGAGTCATCCGGCGGCGTTTTCTTTGTTTTGATCTCTGCAACACCTCCGGCTCTCCGGTGCCACGACGTTCTATTTTTATTTTTTTTATTTTTATTTTTTTATCTCCGAGGTCAGATAAACCTCCGAAAGCCATTAGCTTCGGTTGTTTGTGTCTCAGAAAAGCGTCCCGCGTCAGTGAGCGTGGCCTGCGCTCGGGACAGACAGGAAGTTTAGGCATTCCTGAATTTAGCTTCAGACGTCTGCCGTTCTTCAACTCAACACTCCCCCGGGCGTTTATTTGCCCGCGTACGCCCGCCCGCGCTTCTAACGGCGACTTACCAGTCACCGGCCCCGTCGTAAAAGTCGGCGGAGTGTTACGGTGTTTGGTGAACCTGCGGTTTTTTTGCATTCTCCCAGCTAAAGTCGACCCGATGGTTATTTTCCTTTTCACCGCTAACCGACTTCAGCAGGCTTAAGCTCATCAGAAACAAATCCTCAAACAAGAAGTCTTTTGTTTGTGTAATTTGATTTCCTCCTCCGGCCACATGTCAGAATTGCAGCGTCGCAGCTAGAACTTCTCACCTGCCAACATCTGGTCCGGAGTAGCAGAAGAAAAATGACTCGCCAAGGATCGTATACAATGTCCGGAAATATTAGTGTATGTATTACAAAGTAATAAACCTCATCCTGTGAGTTTGAAAAAAAAAAAAAAAAGTTTGCATAAACTGCGACTGAATGAAACGTGTTCTCGAGTTCCTTCCAGAATAAGAAGTTGTTTTGTTTTGACTGGACTGGCTCAAAGAGTCGTCCGGCGGAGGATGATGGTCATTGATTTGCTTTTAAACAAAAAATGTTTCACCTCATTTGTCATCCAGCAGTCGACCGAAATGCCCCAAGATTCCTTCGTTTGTTTCTTTCATCCATTCATTCGTTCATTCGTTCATTCATTCATTCATTCATTCATTATCCTGCAGTCAGGATTGTCAGAGGATATCCCAGCTGTCAAATGGCGAGGGCGTAGTTCACCCTGGACCAGTCAATGGAAAGGCAACATATAGAGGCAAACAAGAATTCCCTCACTCATTCACGTCATATAAAAGACATACAACCATTCACGGTCATTCACGAGGAACCTACTGCATGTTTCTGGACTGTCGGAGGAAACTGGAGAACCTGGAGGAACCCCGTGCGGATACAGGAGGAGCGTCGAGCCGGAATCGAACCGGGGACCTTCTCGCTGTGTTGCAAATGTGTTGTATCTGGTCTCAGTTTGCCCCCCTTTTTTTGTATTTTTATCTACCACCCCCCTCCCCTCACAGCTCGGAAGCCATTCCAGTGCAGATACTGCCCCTACAGTGCCTCCCAGAAGGGCAACCTGAAGACGCACGTCCTCTGCGTCCACCGCAAGCCCTTCGACAACAGCCTCTACCCGGACCGCCGCCTGCGACGCTCGCATGCGCCGCAGCGGCCCGCCAAACTGCTGCCGGGCGTCACGGGAGTCAGTGCCGCTCAAGGGAGAGACCATATCAGCATGACATCACTCTGCGGGACATGATGTTGTCATGGCAACAGCGTACAGTCACGATTATTGTTTTCGTTTCACCTTGAAGGGGTTTTGATGATTGAGACTGAAAATTAGAAAAAAAAAATGGAAACAAAAATAAAAAAAACTATAAAGGGGATCTGTTATGCTTAATCTGATTATCTGTTATAAGGATCATTTCGCAGTAAAGGCTCATTTTTATAAAAAAGTTGGTCAAAAGATTCACACAGTGCTGAGTATACGTGTTTTTTTATTTTTTATTTTATGCTTCCATGTGTCAGGATGTCCACCAGTCGGTCAGTGTGACGGAAGTTTTCGTGCTCCGAATCCCTGCGTTCAGTTTTTTTTAGAAAAAAAAAAGAAAAGAAGAAGAGCTTTTTCATTCTTCATTCTTGCCCCCCCCCCCCTCCGCTTCCCCCTAGCAGGCAGCAGGGTTTGGGATGTTTGCCAAGGGGATGGAGGCTTAAAGAAACAGGGGACCGAGATCGGGGCTGCACAAAGAGCCGGCTGTTAGGTAAATTTGAATTGTTTTGAAGAAATTCATGCAAAATTGTTCCGATGGAGACCCAGAGCACGAAGCTAGCAATAAGCATAAGAGGTCCTCTTTAGTAAAATACCTTGATGTACATTCCAGTGTTTCTCCGAGAACCACGTTACGTATTTATCTGTAGCGAAGAAGCTGCTTCTGATGATAACAATAATAATGATAATAAAGTCCGTCGTCATGTGAACGTGACATGCAGAGTATTTAGTCTTCATTCTGTTTCAGGTATCTGTGCGGTTTGCTCGTTTTTACGGGCGTCTATCAGTTCAACTCTGAGGAGGGGGGAAGAAGGGGGACGAGCCCGCCCGAAGCGTTTGTTCTTTCATCCAGTAAATACTCCATGTTTGTTTTGTTTTTTTCGAAATATCGCTCAATTTCCCTTCCAGTCCAGAAGTCTTGTCTATCTGTCAGAATATGGCGCCAGATGTTCGGGCTTTAATCGCGGCAGATTTAATGAAGTAGAATGTTGCACATCGGAGCTTCCATTTGTTCTGGATTCCACTCCAGGGAGAAAGCCTCTCTCACATATAATTATTGCCCATTAACTCCTGTGCTTCGTGCCCCGATGCTGGAACAATGCTCAATTAAGGGTAACCGAGGAAATGGGAAAAACAACAACAAAAAACTGCCGAGATTCATCGATATCGCCTACCGATTCTTTAATCTGTCCTTCCCCGTTCGGCGGAAACGCTCGCCGGATCCGTCGGTCGGTGTAAAAACCGGTCCGATCGATGCAGATATCGCGCGCCGTCGCTGACATTTATGGTAATTTTAGCATGATCTGGGCTACCTCGCTCTGCCGTGCCAACAGTCTGCCTTTACGCCCAGAGATCACCTTGGGCAGCTGTGTGCCTGTTCAGCCGGGGCCTCAGAGCCACGGCGACGTGACTTTGACTGACAGTCGGCCTGACAACTCCATTCAAGCGCCACCTGCTTGCTGTCAATCAGGGTGGCCATCCCGGGGCTATTGACGGAGCTGTCAGACAGTGTGAGATCTGTCTGTCAAAGCCCACCCACTTCGGCGCTCTGTCTGCTTGCCTTGGCCGCTCTGACATTTGTTTGCTGTCCTCCTTCCACCCTTCCCTCCCATCTTTTCCTCTGTCTTCTTCCTGTTTCCCTTCAGAGACGCATCAGCCCCTAAATCCCTGATCCAATCACGGATTCTTTTGCTCCGCATTTGTCATCCTCAAACACTAATGGAGTGCTTGGCAAACACTTCACCGGCTGACCCGGGAAGCATTTCCATGTCGTTTTTATTGTTGTGTCGTATATATACCACCCCGCCCCCCGCCGCCGCCGCCCCCCCCACCGCCATTTCCTCTTTTCCCCTAAAGCTCTCCTCGCTGCTCCCCCCGTGCTAAGCCACCACCCTGCATCCCTCTACCTGACGAGCGACAAGGCCGGGGCCACCGGCTGACCGGCTAACGGTCACGCCGTCGTACATGTTAATTCCTCCTCGGAACCTAGCCCAGCCGGATCGGAGCGGACCGGCGCGTCTCGGGGAGGTCACCGACGGTGCGGCGATGTGGTGCGCTGCGCTCCTGCGACGGCTCCCTCCGGACGTTAGACGTCGTCCTGTCAAAACCTCCTAATTGAGTGCGGGCTCTCTTACAGCAGGGACGAGGGGGTGGGTGGGGCTTTAATTTTATACCGTAGAAGTTTATTCATTACCGCTAATGGTGATAAATGTTTTAGTTACAGTCTCACCGACACGGTCGCTGTTAGACAATGAGTCATCTTGTCGGCGAGCGACACGGGTGTTCTTCACCCGCGGCTCGTCGTGTCGCGGCAGGTTAGGCCGAGCTTTGATTGACGCCTGACACGCAAGAGATTGGACCGCATTGGCCGTCTCTTTGATTCACCTTGACCTTTTTGCTGACAGTGACAACCTGTTTACCTGCAGTGAATCAATCCTCATTTTCTCTGACATCTATAAATACGCCCCCCCCCCACCCACTCGCCCGACCGCCACCCCCGCCCCCTCGAAACTGTCAATATGGGACTCATCTAGCAAACTCCGAAATAGACGTTTCAGGGAAATCTTAAAGCGACAGTCAACTTTGGAAAACCCTGGAAGACAGGAGCGCTTCCTTTTACCTCGGCCTTTTATTATTATTACGTCCTTATCGTCCGTCGGACTCGAAGTTGCTTATCTGCGCGCCGTTGTTCGAGGTCCTCGTCGAGAAAGGCGGGCCGTGTTCGGCTAATCAGCCTGAATAAGTAAAGGAAACAGTTTGACAGGCCAGGTAATGAGAAGTAATGAATCACTAATCACAGTCTCTTACAACCCTTGGAGCACAGATGAAAAATTAAAGGTAATTAGCTCACACAGTTGTGAAAACAATATTTAAGACTGCTGGCATCACATGGCACAGACTTAATAGATTTTCTCCGCCGACGACATACATCAGCGCCGAGCCGAAGTCCTAATATCAAGCTGTTATTGGAAAAGCTCTCTCGATGTAATTTTAGTGACTGATCTGATCAGGGTATACAAGTTTCTTATGGGCAATCTCGCCAAAAACGCAGGGCGGAAAAATGCTTCACGTCGCTTTTTTTTTTTCCACCCTCAGGATTCTTTTTTTTTTTTTTTTTATAATGAGAAGAGGGAAAAAAAAAAAACATGTCGGGCGACATGATTTTAGAATTCAACTCATGTCAGAGTTACACGGGGGAACAGTAGTAGTGCCAGATGATATTCATTCAGTCCTTCACACACACACACACACACACGCATGGATTGCAGAGACATTTGGTCTGAGCTTCAGACCAGCTTGTTTCTTGCGCTCGACAGCAGAGTGAGGGATGCTTTGACAGAGCCTGTGTTTGACAAGTCCGCGCGAGGCTGAAAGTACAGGATCCAGACATGGGCTGTCAGTCAAAGCCGGCACATCTCCCAGCTGAGACGTGCCAGTTTAGTCACAGTTACAATGGAACTAATATGCGTTAACTAGAGCAAGGCACACATATGGGCCCCGTAGAGCCCCGTGTCCCGAGGCTGGGATTGAACCGACGCCAAAGAACATAAGCCCAAGATATAAAAAGAATTACAAGGGGACAAATAAAACATGGGGATTATGTCAGTGTGAGAAATGGAGGCGTTGTAATTCCGCATGTGCGCCGGCTCCAATCTCCAGTTTCAACTTCCAGGGGCCCGTGGGCCGCGGCCCCTTGCCGGCCCCGCACCTGTGCTTCGCGGATCCGGGGAGCTTTACGGGACAGAGGCGGCAAGAATACGTGTCGTCGAAAGGGAGAAAAAGGAGTTCCGCATGCGAATAAGGCAAGGGAAATACCACTCGGGCTTTGATTGACGGATCGGTAGGACGTACGAGAGCAAAAACCCCTCCCGTATTGTACGACACGCGCGTTTCGGTTAAACGCCGGTGACAAGATGTGACAAAATCCGAGCTCCCTGCTCAGCCGGTCGTGTCGTGTTATTGCCCAAAAGTTCATTTGAGTTTCGAGAATCGTCTCTTTCCGCTGAAAAGACCTGTCTCGCATAACAAACAAATGCACCCGACTCCATTAAAATCACTTCATGGGGGTGTGATAGTGCCTCCAGTTAAAGGCTATAATTGAAAAGCCTTTTGACACACCGCACGCCGCAAAGAGACAATAGACAAGCTGTGAGTCTCACTTGAGTTATTCATTGGAAATGATTATCATCATTTTATTCAGTGCCTTTTGCAACTTGGTTGAATGGTTCGTCTGTAAAACAGTAATTCTTGGGGTTGTTCATGCTAACCGTCTTCGGATGGATACGCGCCCGCATTATCATTTTCGTCACACGTGTCACCATACAATGGATCCTGTGTATCGTGATGACCTTCTATTATATATGTATGTATCGTTTTTTTCTTATTAAGATTCTCAGAGGGTCTCACTTAAAACCAAATTCTTTGACAGCTCACTGCTTTCCGGGTGAAACTAGTCAACCCTTCAGAGAAGTTAAAATTCTCCCCGGGAAGGACGCTCCCGTCCGTTGATGTGAAGTGACAGCCACATCCCTCACAAACACACCTGTCATTGTCGCAGAGTCACATCACATTTACAGTTTCACAGACGGGAGACAATGGACACGCGCAGGTGTGTCTGCAAAGGTCCGCGTGTTTGTGCACATGTTAGCACGAGCGCCCATGACAAAGTTTCACCCGACCGCCAGTCAGGCTCGTGTACACGAATGCGCCCGCATCTTCCAGTGGCCGTCTATGGCGATGTTTATGAAATAAGACATCCGGGTATTTATTTTCAAACACGTGTCAGCAGTGGATTTAATGTGCCAGAACCTGCTGACCATCACTCTGTGCATAAGTTAGTTTCGCCAGGTTGGTCAGTATGTGTGTCCTTGCAGTGGTTGGGTAAGTTTTGTGTGTGTGTGTGTGTGTGTGTATGTGTGTGTGTGTGTGTGTGTGTGTGTGTGTGTGTGTGTGTGTGTGTGTGTGTGTGTGTGGGTGTGTGTGTGTGGAGGTGGGTTGGGGGTCTGGTTCTTTGGACAGAGGGAGGGGGAGGGTGATGAGCTGCTGCAATAATAAGCAGATTTTAATGATTTACTATAAATCAGCAGCCGAGGCCTCTGCTTGGGGAGACTGAGGGGGATGACAGCTCCTGACTCACACACCTCGCAAATGCCTGGCTGATGATATGTGTGCACTTCAGATCGTCAATCACGCACACGCGCGCGCTCACACGCACGCACACACACACATGCACACACACACACACACACACACAGAGTCACAAATGCACACCTTACAAAAAAAAAAACATGCTTTCAACACACGTACGCAGGTGCACACACATGCACGCACACGAACACACACATGTTGAGCCACACATGTTTCTCATCTCTGATGTCTCCTCTGCATTGGCAGGGGACAAATCAATCACGGGTACAGAGGTTCAAGGGGGTAAGAGATTGTCTGGTCCGTTTTTCCCTATGCTATTGATCCCATTTTACTGGCATCATCGCCAAGCTGTCTCGCAAACCCTGGGACGGCGATGGATTGAAAGTGGATGATTGAGAGAGGAGGTAGGGTGACATTCACTGTAATCTCAGCCCCCCACACCCTTTTGCCTCCCCACCACACACACACACACACACACACACACACACACACACACACTTCTACCTCACCCGCCCCCTTCTCCTGACACACAGACAAATCCAATGACATTGAAAGTTAGAATCACACCAGGACTTTTCTTGGAGCAGATAGAATCAGGCCCGTCGGGTAAAAAAAAAACAAAAAAAAAACTCAATAATCTTTCTGTGGGCAGAAAATATTTGGCAGGGATTTCAAGTGTATTTTTTCATTTTTAGATTTTTTTTTTTGTTTGTCACAATGTAGCCGTCTGAAGGTGTTGCTTGATCTCCCGTTTGTTGAGTTTGATGAGAAAGACGCAGGAGAGAACACGTCATGACAGCACATCAGAATGTGTGTGGGAGAGGAAGAAAGAGTGACACAGAACATTTCTCTGAAATCTCTGACTCTTGGGAACTACTGATGACTTTTTCTCAGAAGTGTTCATCGTATTTCCTGATACTTTCTCTTTTTTTAATTTTTTTTACCTGTGAATAACAGAAGCCCACACACACGATCACATGAAATTAATATATGAAATAAATTGACTTTCCCTTTCACGATCTACTGTCCACACTGAGTTCTGTTTTTTTGGGACAAGATCTTAAAATAAATAATAAACACAGACTGGATATTTTAATATTAATGCGTGGATGATGCAGCTGCAGCCCTCTAGTAACAGAAGCTGTTGCTTTGGGTTTTCATTAGAAACTTAATTTTATAATGATAATTAAAATCTTTCGCCGTACAACGCTAAATTATACCCGAGTCAAGATACACGGCTGCTTATATCATTTGCAACCAAGTTTTATAATACGAACCCATAACAGCAATATAGCTCAAATAATTTATATTGGGTAATACAATACAAACTTGAGGCATTGAGATAACTCAACTCATTCAGTGCATCATCGGTATCGGTATATCACTGGCTGGCTGTCGGGCTGTTTATCACATTATATCTACATTATGATGATGCACAAGTTTAATTACAGGTAGATGGATGCGTCATTCATCTTTCCTCTTGCTGATGTTTTGATTAAAATGTTTAAAGGATTACACATGGGAATCCTATTTGTGTCCTTGTGTATGTCTTTTCAACTTTCATCCACTCATCTGATTTATGCCCCCCTGTCTATAAATAAGTAGACAGGGTCCGTGTGATGGATTGGTCTGTTGACATTGTACCAACTGCAGGTAAACAATTACTATTCATGCTTCATCGTCACAGGATCTATACCAGGATGCTGCCACTTAGCAGGGGGACAAAAGGTTAGAATCCCAGCTATTGTTCTAGATTCGGTCAAATGTCACTCACTTTATACGTCCCCGCGGCATTAACAGAGATTTTTTGGACGTTTTGAGGCACGGAAAGGAGAGCCTCATGCGCTAACTGGGGAAAAAAAAAACAAACAAACAAACAAAAAAAAAAAAACGTTGAATCATATCGGTCTGGTAACCGCTGTCAGCATCAGTGAAATATCCCGTCACGCCGTGAAAGCCATACTGGTTTACGGCAGTTACTCCTCAGACGTCCTTCGTTGTTTATTCACAGCCCAATGTTGCTCAAAAACCCTTGGCCCCATAGGCTGAATCAGTCTGCGGTCATTATGCTGATATGAGCAGTGAGTCACAGTCATAAGGAAAACAGAGGGGTTAAATCTCTCTCTCCCTCTCTCTCTCTCTGTCTGTCTGTGTGGTTTATGCGTGCATGAGTGTGTGTGTGTGTGTGTGTGCATGCATGCGCCATATGTAGTAGGCCTACATCTGTCAGAGTGTGATTACAGCATTAGGAGTTTATGAAACAGCCTCTGTAGCAACAATTATTCATGTCCCCCAGGCCACAAGAGTGAAAGGCCTTTCTCAGACGAGACTTTGGAAAAGAGGATTAGGGCGAATATTATAAAGATGTGTGGCAGAGGCGGCCGTGTACAATACCGGCGTTCAAACACGACTCACCCGGGTTTCTTCTTCTTCTTCTCTTTAAGATTATTCCTTGGTTTCAGTGGAGTTCAGCTAACGTGCAATTGTTTTTTCTCTACCCCGATGGCTCAAAAAAATGTAAAAAAGACGGCACCCTCGCTCGACAATCATTTAAAAGCCGGTGAGTCAACGATGAAGACCGTCTGCGGCATTTGTTTTAAATGGTCAGAGGAATGCAATAAAAAATAGAGGGGTCGGAGGGGGGTTGTGGAAATTGGGAAACATGGAAGCACTGAGTCAGACAGGGAGAGATATATGAGCAGCGCCACCGGCTGTGGACGAAACAACAGTATGATGAAGGTAAAACTGATGGAGAGCTCACACAAATGAAAGATCGCAGAATGTCAAAGTTGAACGGCTGCAATGAACAAACACTTTTCGCGGTAATTCGTATTTCTAATATTCGCAGAGTTCATTCGTCAAACCTGGGCTTTTACTCATTTACTGGTTTACAAATAAACCCTTTTATGCCTTGAATTATCCAATCGATAAATCCGAACTATCAACTGACTTTAAGCTATTTAAAAAAAAAAATGTATACATGATATTATATAGAGGATATAGATCATGAATAAAATACGTATTTATATATATATGCATATATTTTATATATACTATGACTAAATGTTATCTATTTTTAAATACTTATATATGTATATTTATCTATATATGTGTATACATATACACACATGCTTTATATTCATATATGCACACACACACCCACACACACACACACACACACACACACACACACACACACACACACACACACACACACTCTTAATATGAGCGATATTCGGCAGAAACGACCAATCACACTGATTATTTATATCCCAGGTGCAAACCAAAGTGAAAGTGCTCTCAGAGGCACATATTACCTTGAAACTAAAAAATGACAATCCTACAAGAACTAAGTGCATGGTTATTAATAAAAGTAAGGTTTTATTTTGATTTTGATAATAGACTAAGAACCACCTCCATGGTGTTTTTTTTTTGTTTGTTTTTTGTTTCCCCCCCCGGACACAATTAATTGAAAGCCACCCTGCATACCCATGCAGCGTCAGATGGTCCCATTAACCGTCACCAGTCTAAAATCAGAAAGCAAAGGCAAGCTAAAAACAATGTGAAGGGGTCATATGCAAGCGAAACATTGACACAGTAGAGGCAGGTGTTGATGCGGAGGCACGTGAGCAGACAGTGACAGCAGCGGGCAGCTGTTTGGATTCGGTGGTGATGGAGGGACGAAGCTGCGGCCCCTGGTTCATCAGCGGAGACATTACTGGGACATTTCTGTCTCAGACTGCGTGATTCCTGGTCACCTGATGCAGGGCTGCTTTGACAGGCTGCAGCACCTTGCTGAGGCGTCCCCGAGACCCCAAACACACACACACACACACACACACACACACACACACACACATAGACACACACACATACAGTTTTTTTATTCCTGTTTTTTCAATGTTTTCTCAATGACTTGACTAGTGCAGCGCCTCTTCAAATGTGTGTTTGTAAAGGAAAATATCATCGTATCACACATCACATTTGTGCTTTCTTGCTTCCTGCTTTTATTTATTTCTATTATTAAGTAATGATATCCAAGTAAAAGCGTTCTTTATGAATAGGTGTACATTTTCGTGGGCGGACATACGAGAGACTATTTTCTAGTTTAAAAATAACCATAGAAGTTATTGAGCGGAAAGACGTTCTGCATGAGTTTAAAACAGGCTGTCATAAACTGCAGTTCTCCTGACATGTTTCCAGCCCGGCTTTGGTTTATTAAGTGCTAATAACATAGTTGATCACGGTGAGTTTTTTTTCTTTTTAACCTAAAAGATGTCTTTATTTATGAATTTCAATAGCTTTATGAGCAGTTGCATGACAGTTTACATGTCACATGTTGGACTCATTATTTAAAAGCCAAGATTTGAAGGCTCTAATGAAAACCTGCTTTCAAATGTGCTTACCGAGCGAAATAAAGTAAAGAAAAATCCCACTCATCAGGCATACCTCTTTTTCATTCATTCATCCACTGTCAGTGCCGCAAATCCAGACAGGGGCCCAATGGAATTGAAAATTTAGTTTCCAACTCATTATTAACCAGTCATTTGATGACGTGTGTCTGTAAAAAAAAGATCCAAACTTTAAATACAAATTGTCAAGGTTCAATTTTGTGTGATGTCATTACATCACACAAAATTGAAGATGCTGTGGATCTCTATGAAATACGATAGCTTTTTAGGGGTTTCACACAAAACCACTTTGCGACGGTACAACATGTTAATGAAGACCTCTAAGAACTGCGAAACACAGCATATTTTCCCTTTTTCCCCCCAGACGTGCACTGTACTCGGTAGACAGGTAGGCCGGTGCTATTATCAGTTTTGCAGGTGTGTGTATTTGCTTTTTAAATCTTGAATTATCAATTTAAATGTGCGATTAAAAAAAAAAAAAAAAATCCAAGCGATTTATCCCACAGCAAGCGAGGTATTTTCCTCACAGTATTTTCCGGAGCTGCGAGACATAGCACGGAGGGTCGGCAGCTGCACTCCCATCTCTCTCCGGAGCTCATCACCCTGGCGATAGTGTGACCATGTAGAATGATGGGAGGTCCACGCCTGAGCACTTCACATGGCGGCGGTGGTGAAATGATCCATGAACCGCAGCGTGGTGCTTAACATAGCGGAGCACAGAGTAAGAGGAGTCTACGCCAGCCTACCGACTGGAGTTCAAGAGGCCTCCTCGTCCTTTCAGCCGCTGAGCAAAAAAGCTTGGAACCGAACGGCGTTGTTGGAATGAAAATGGACCAGGCGCTTTCACTTCTTCGGAAAAAGTTACACTTCCTTCGCTTCTTGCACCTCAACCCTCTGGTAATGTAACTACCCTCTGTCGGTTTGGAGTGTGAAACGTGACTTGCTGAATTGTACTTTTAATTCTGTGTTTGTGACAGAGCCTACTGCTTCAGTCATTGTATAATAGTATTTACTTATCCCATTAAATATTTATTTATATTTTTTCATTTACATTATCTTATCTTATCTTATCTTATCTTATAACTGTTTTAGTAATGGTATATTTCCATTTATATATGAATACTTATTTTATTTATCATATTACGTTGCGTTACATTATATTAATCCTCTTGTCTCAATTGTACCATTATTTTTTTTTAACAAATGTCATTATTCTCTTTTTCAATTTCTGCCGCAGTAATGTGTGACACGCTGCGTGTAAAAACGTATAGTCACCTTTGTGAGAGATAATAATGTGAGTTTGAGGTGACAATAATCTGAGATTACCTCATTCGTACTGCATGCTTTCATTGTGAGTCTAAAAGATGAAATTAAATCTCTCAAACGTGGTTTTTTAAAGCTCTTACCGGAATGCGCTGTCAGCTGTGACTGACGCGCGCCGGACCACAGGGACACCCGAAAGTGCCGTGTTTGCTTAAAAAGCGTCTTGCAGAATGCATAGTCTTCAGCGCTTCCAGGTATTGTACATCTGCTTCCTGTTGCTAAAAGCACACAGATCTGTAGATTTATCGTGGATTTGTTGTCATGTTTTTACGAGCTTATGAATTCTTCACGTGTTTTGTCATGTGCCGTACCGTGCGTTTGTGGGATTAATGTACATATTGACTCGTGTCTACTGACACATTGTCCAGCGAGTCTCCGAAGGGATCGGTTTCGTCCCCCTCCCTCTTCTTCCCCCCCCTGACCCTCAGGAATGGAAGACATTTCTTGTGAGAACAAACCTTCAATTATCTGCCCTGTCGACATGTAAGGGAAGCGATGCGTTACATCATCGCTCTGCCTGACGTCCCCCGAATGACCCGGGAATCAACAGTTCAGCTAAATGGACTCACGTTTGCTCTCATTTCAAAACCTCCTTGATAAAATGTGTGTCCGCCCTTTCAGAGAAGTGTATCTTTTAAATAACTGCTCGTGTCTGCGTTAGAGATATCAGAAGATTATCGGGATTGACACGGGACGCCAGTGGCCACGGCCACGGTCAATAGACAAACATCCACCGCCGCCGTCCCGGGCCTTAAATCGGCACTGTTGTTCTGCGTTCTCCGCGCCGCCAGAGGAGAGCCGAAGATGAACAGTGACTGAATAAGCTTTCGCCCCGCGCCAGGGTGCAACTTTGGGTCAGTTACTATTGACAAACCTCCGCTCACCTATGGAGTCGCTGGAGGGGAATAAAAGGAAAATGCCGCTGTTGTTGTTTTTTTTTTCCCGTTTTTTTCTTCCTCCTCCTATTATCGGAGGTAATGTTACCGCACTTAGACAAAACAGCCGAAAGTACAACTCAGTGGCGGAGGAAGTAAAGTGAACATACATTTCTCCAAATGCAATTTCTGTAAAGCCCTTTTCTCTCTGGTGGAGCAGACATTATTTACGGTGACTGACATCTAAATCAGCTGTGGAATTACAATGCTATTTCTTTGTACATGTTGCCTTACAGAAGCAGGACTCGTATTGGATAACTAATTAGACACAGAAAGTAAAGTGTGAAATCCTGAAAGGTTTGGGGGGGGGGGGGCGGCGGTAGCGGCAATGCATTCTCAGACAAGGGACTGTTTGGTGGACGTTATTGATTCCACGGCAGAGGCAGAGATCAATGAAAAGAAACAGACTGAGACAAAGAGTGGCATTTAAGGGTGAAAAAAAGCTGACATTTTCTCCATCACTGTCATAGCCGCGGCCATAAAACGGCGGAAAATATTAAAACATTTCTCATCTGCACGGGAGTATTGGCAGCAGAAATTGTTTTCTCCGCGGTGTGATACTCGGGCTGAACTCCCAGTACAATCCCCGGGGACTGCAGATTGGTGCCGGTGACATATTGGCACCAGCATTTACACACACCTGCCACTCATTCCCAAACAGCCCAGGAGCGGGGCTGGAGAGGGCAGATAGCAGCCGAGGAGGCTGTCGGTTGGACCGCCGTCAAGGTGGGAAGGTGTGTTGGAATTCATCACTGATAACACGCTTATATGTTTGCCGGCCGTATAGAGTGCCTCTATTAGTCAGCATCGCCCTCAACAACGTTAGACGGTTATGCATATATAATGCCCCGAGTGTGTCTACGTGTAGGTGACGTTTCCAATATGTGTCTATGTACGCGCACTCGCGGACGCCGTCACGATTGCAAGAAACGCGGGCCCGTGAGTAGAAATACCGTGTGTTTATGTGCGGGCGCAAACTGCACTGAGTGTAATTACAAGTGTGTGTCCTTCAAATGCACTCGGCAGTCTTGAACTCCCGGTGACACGGTTATTGCAGGGTCATATGTCTATTTGTTGGATAAATGATATTATGCTACACTAAGAGAATTACACAGAGGATGTCCCTTGGAGACACCGGGCTGAGCGATCAGTCATAGTTACTTTCTGTGTCTCTTAAGCCCCTCTGTCTGTACTTAGCCACTGGTCTGGAACGGGTGTTAAATGGATCCTAGACCACATCCCGTCATTATGCGATTATTATTTGAGCCTTATGACTAAGGGAGAAAGAGAACAAGGCGAGGGGAAATTAAGGAAAAAAAAAAGATTATTGATATCACATTAATGTTGCTGTATGTGCTCTTTTCTTCAGGGTTAGCACTCTGCACAATCTCCCTCCTCCTCACTGTTGTATTTCTCTTTTCATCCCTTCGTCGTCGCTCTCTCCTGTGTGCTCCTATCTTTTCTCCCCCCCCCCAAAAAAAAAAACGGCCCCTCCGTCCATCTTCCTGCGTCTCCTCCCTCACCTCCATCCTTCCCTCCTCACTCCTTCGCTTCTCCCCCGGTGGTATTTGATAGCGGTAAAGCAGGAAGCAGGAGAGCAAACAGCAGGTGAAGCCGCTCTAATGCTCAGCTGTGCCATCTGCTGCAGTCACATGACTTGCGCTGTAAAACCTGCCCGAGCGCCATGATGCCCCATCATTCCTGACACATCAATCAGTCACGACCGGAGAGCACAGGAGAGTCAGGGTGCAGCGAATGTTCCATAGGTTGCTTTACAAAGAGCCTAATAGTTTGATTAGAATCGCATTAAAATCCCACGCAAAAATAAAAAAATACACCCCACATACTCAACAACCCTTCATTAATAGTAAAAATGGTTAATGTGATGATTGTAGTGTGACATCCATCTTATCTTATCTTATCTTATCTTATCTTATCTTATCTTATCTTATCTTATCTTATCTTATCTTATCTTATCTTATCTTATAACTGTTTTAGTAATGGTATATTTATATTTATATATGAATACTTATCATTTTATTTATCATGTTACGTTACGTTATGTTATGTTTTGTTAATCCTCTTGTCTCAATTGTACAATTATATTTTTTAACGAACGTCATTATTCTCCTTTTCAATTTCTGCCGCAGTAGTGTTTGATATCTTATCTTATCTTATCTTATCTTATCTTATCTTATCTTATCTTATCTTATCTTATCTTATCTTATCTTATCTTATCTTATCTTATCTTGCTATCAACAATTTACAGGTCACAGTTATAGTCATTTATTTAGTAATTAATGATTGATGTTTGTAAGATAAATTGTGAATAGTTGTAAGAGAAGAGAAGAGAAGAGAAGAGAAGAGAAGAGAAGAGAAGAGAAGAGAAGAGAAGAGAAGAGAAGAGAAGGTAACATTAATTTCACAAACCAATAGAGGGTAGGCACATTATTAGAAATTTGACTTGCAAGAACCACAGAAAGATGCATGTCCGACAATATTGAAAATAAGACACCAGTCCAGCAAACTTGACTTCAACATTTTGTCTAATTTCCTGATTCCTCTGGCATATATATACACACAAGTTAACAAAACTCTTTCTTGTCTAATGTTACACACAAAAAAAGGACACGGGAAAGGGATTACCGTTACTGTTTGGTGAGGAGAGACTTAAAAATCTGACGCCGGTAGTCGTAATATACTATCGTGCTGCAGAACAATAACCTTTGTATCATTCAAGAGGTTGTTATTACAGTACAATTATCATAATGTTATATTGTTAAACTAAATCAAAGTAAGGGTAATGTACAGCAAAAAAAAAATTGCAGATAGGGTCCTGCACTCTGCCATTAAACCACTGGAGAGCAACGTACTGTGACGTACCGAGGATATATATAGAATATATTATTGGGATGTGTTATTTTAATAGACTCTGGCTTTCTAAATGAACATGAGACAATTTAATCCCCAGTCCAGTTGGATGGTTTCCCGTAGAATTCCAAAATAGCTTCCCAGTTAGTGATGAACATATACATTTACATAGTATTGCTTGGAATTTCTAAACATCTTGACGAACAAAAAACAACCGCGGAGGCGAAACTTGAAAAACCACCAGGCCTCTTCGACGAAGAAACGCGATGAACGTGACCGAAAGGGGAACCGATCGGCGTCCGCTCCGACCCGACGGCTGTGATCGGGTGTGAAGAAAACACCGCGGCCGACGGCGGGCCACGGGAAATGATTTCAGTCAAAACCGTCGCCGCCACGCAATTAAGCAGTGTTAATTATGTATTTCATTAAGTAAGTGGATTAGAAGGCGCGTTGATGAAATCATAACGGGGTTCGCCGGCGGCCAGGCTGCAGAGAACAGGCAGGAAACGACTGATCTCTCTCTCTCCCCCTTACACCTCTCTCTTTTACCCTGAAATAACCCTATAAATACTTAACACTTTTACCGGCCTATCTGGGTTGTCTTCATTCCTACACAATCGCCCGCTACCCCTGTATCATATAGTATAATTGTCCCATAGATACTGTTGACATCCACATGCTGTTTGCAAGTCTTCCAGAAACCAATTCTCTCCATTTCATCTCAGTCACTTCATTACCATTCAGGTGCAAAAAGAAGATAAAGCAAAATGCAGATCACTCTTCCAGCACCCCCCCACCACCACCACCACTACCTCGCTGACCCCCCTCCCTCCTTCAAACCCGTACTCACTCACACACATTCTTTCCTTCTATCTCTTTCTTCCATTCTCTGCGTTCTCTGATGTTTTATTTGATATCCCACAATAAAGCCTCTCTTTGAACTGCCATCAATTGTGTATGGATTTTTCCTCTGAGGAGAAACAGAGAGCTGTCTGAAAGGGCTCCAGTCCCGCAGGCTGCCTTCATATTGATGCAGAGGAGTATTGCCATCTTCATTGCTGGATCAATCACTCACGTCAGTGTTGTTTTATGGCCGGGGCCACTTCACAGAAAGAAGCCTGACAACATCACCGCAGAGGTTTGCAAAATGATACAGCTCTGATAGTTGAGGAGGGAGAGGGCGGCGGCAACGGCGTCGGCGGTGGAGGGTGGGGTTTTTTGTTTTTTTTCAGAGGCGAGACGAGGTGAATTTAGATTCTGTAACTGTCACGCAACCGTGCGCTCCCACCTATGTCTCCTCGCTACAGCCGCGGCGTATCTCTCACTTGCCTACTGTGGTTAAACACAAAATGAGGAAAGATGTTGAAAAAGATCAGGGGGTCTTGGGGATTCGCAGGGGAAGTCCTCCCTCTTTTCCCGCCCAGGTGTTCGGTTTTTCTCCGCTCACTACGCCACACGTCGCCCAGAGCCAATAGGGGAGAAAGACGCGCTGAGATAATTCCTGTCATCTTTCTGTAACTTGTCATCAGGTGATTTCGGTGAGGGCGAGTGACCTCTGTGAGCATCTAAACAATTTTCAAATAAATAAAAATGATCATCTTTACGTTGCAACTTGAGGCTGTGAATGTAGATCAGGGGTCTCAGACTCGTGGACCCCGGAACAATATTTTGTGGCCCCCCGGCTGAAATCAAATCTTTGTGTTTGTGCGGCCCGCGCATTTTTTCTCACGTGCATCTGGAGGTTTTATACAGTGGGTTTAAAAAAAATGGGCAAGGAAAAAATGAAAAAGTCATTTTGCAGTGTATTTTTTGCTTCAAAATTGGAAAATAAAATAATTTTTGATGAAAAAACATCTAGTGAGATTGTCAAAACTATCTTTTCTTTTCTTATATCTATGAAAAACACAAAACAATTACAAAAAATAAACAGGCAAAATTAAAAAGATTGATTTAATAACCAGAATTTAACGATTAGCCTTGTAAACATTATACCTCTTATGCATGCTAACAATCAATTTTCTAATGAATTCTAGTGGCAAATTTTCCCACAGCAACAAGATTTTCTCTTAACTCGACAATATTTTAGGGTATAATTTCGTTAATTCTTTTTTAATGTTCATTTTTAATAGTAATTCGTCATGTATTTTTTTTAGTGGAATAGCACATCACATATAAAGATTTTTATAATTTACCTGTTTACCTCCTTTACACTAAAACAAAGGAAACCTTTGGACTTAGTGTTACTTCTAGGTAATGATTTTACAGGTCCGGCCCCCTTGACATCAAATATGACCGTATGTGGCCCCCGGACCAAAATTAGTTTGACAGGCCTGCTGTAGATAAACCTTCCACGTGTGTCACATTTACGTGCAAAAAGTCACTTATAGATATGTTCATAAATATATGTTTTCGCAATCTGGAAACTTCCTACATGACCGAACTGGATTACAAGCCACCCACTTTTACTCTGCTGAAACATAACAGATATGTATCGTGCACAGGGGGCTTTGGTTCAGTCAGATGCCCCCCCTAGATCCCCCCCCGTACGTCAGGCCTTTGTTTATTGACTCCATCTATCAGCCATCTCCTCCTCCCTGCCCCCGCCCCAACCTTTTAAACTCGATTTTTCATCACATGACACGCATCACTCACCTCCCGTGGGTTCACTCGCCGCATCTTCTAGGCACCGACTTGATCCGCCGTGAATATCTCGACAGATGTGGAGAAATGAAGGGACACATCTGGCTACCAGATCAACCCTTCGCTGCATTCAGGCGTCAAGCGTCGGGTCGTCGTCCACTTCATAGTAACTAATGTCATCGGGGTTCGGGCGGGCTTCGGTATTTACACCGGTAAGTGAATGCCACACGCTTCAACTATACTTTATCGTCTGAAGTGAAAATTGCATGTGCTGTTGAGGTGGCGGGTTCTTTGTCTGAGCTGCCATGTTCAGCTAAGCGCACACTGAGTAATCTCATGTAAGTTTCATAGTTCAGGAGAGCTGCGGTTGTAAGACAAATCAGTTATTCGGTGGCAGGGTTTTAAAGAGAAGTTTGTATATGAATCTGGAATGTATCGACAAGAAACACACACATAAATATACATTAATCTTTTTTGGAAATAAAAACAACTTGTTTTTCTCATTATTCTGATTCAGTCATTTGATCACTGGAGAAGATAGAGGCCAGTCACGTCTGCATGGATTTTGTCGCACAGCTGTTACATTGCCTGTAAATGTACAACAGCGTCTGGCTCTCAGATGGTGACGTTGAGTGAAGGGAAAAACGCCCCTTGACATATAAATAAATGAATAAATAACGGACAGAAAAGGACAGAAAACTTCAGGAGGGGTCCCGGAGGGCAGGTCCCCGCTGCAGGAAAGAAGAAAAATAAAAAATAAAAAATAAGAGAGAAGAAAAATAAGACATTACATTGGATTGTAAAATTTTGCACGATGAGTGAAAGCTGTTGAAAGGGATTAAAAGTAAGAATGCATCCGACATATTTTTCTCTCTCTTAATTTGTGCATTTTTGTCATAAATACCTAAATAAAAAAATATTACCTTTTCAACTGTTGAAAATTATTATTAGAATTTTCCACATGTTAGCTGCAACCCCTGTGGATGATTCGACATCATTTATCATTTATTTTATTTTATTTTATTTTATTTTATTTTATTTTATTTTTCTAAATGTAATTTAGAATTTTCACTATCTTATAGATTAGTTGCCACATAATTGACATTATTTTGATTTTAAAGGACAAGAAATATATTGATAAATAAATAAATGAAGTCAATAAGGAAAGTAATTAATATTTCATTATTATTAGTTCATACTGCTTGTTGTTGGCTCAAATTCCGTTTTCAATGAAAATAATATCAATATTTTTTGGGAAATGTTTAGACAAAATCGCAGGAATGATATTGAGAAACAGCAGATCCTCATGAAAAGATAAATACTGCAAATGTTATATAAAACAGGATATAGCAGAAAATAGCAGAACGCCTAACGATGCTTACCGCCGCCTCCCAGCAGCCGCCCTCCCCGACTGCATACATTATGAAAAGAGGAGTTTAATTCATTTAGCAAATGATTCATATGGGGGAAACATATTCTCCACCTAATCTCACTTTCAACTTATAGCTTCAGGATCCTCTGAATGACGAGCGAACGCCCACTTTGCCCCGTCTTACGTGCATACCAACGACTGTAAAAATCATCCGAGTTGGCGGACGGACGTCCTGGCAGAGGTCAAACGGGTCGGCCGCCGTTGATGGTTGATGGCCGTCTGCGAGCGGCGAGTTAAGTCCGGGTCCCGGTTCAGCCTCCTCTATTCACAACCGATGACACCTGGTCTTTGATAGGCGCCCTCTGAAGCCATCAGTCAATGTTTTCTCTCTGAACTCTACATGACCTTCCCCTCTGCTCGGGAGGACCGGTCGGCCGTGCGTGTTCTGGCAATCGCCGTATTCACCTTAAAGAGACAGTCGCCGCTGCTTTTTAATCCCCCCGTCCCTACGGGATGGCCCGTGCGGCGATGGCGCTCGTTTCAGCAACTACGAGGTATACAAATACGGATCCGAAAGTGTGTTCGGAGCGGCGCAAGAGTGAAAAGAGGAGAGGCAGGAGAGAAGAGGAAGTCTTGGTGTTTGGTGAATGGCCCTTTAAGTCCCTCTCCTGACAGAAGGCAATGGCAGCCCGGAGGAGGGTCAGGACACCAGTTGGCATGAATAGACACATTTTTGTCTCGTCTCCAGCTTTCTCTGCTCTGCGCCTCCACCAACTGTAACATCTCTCTTTTTTTTTTTTTCCCCCCTCCGAGCTGGAAGTCGCTACAGCCATTCTCTTGTCATCGGAAGGCGGGCGAGCAGTTCTCTGTCTCCTCTCTCGCAGATGAATAGAAAACATTGTGCCAAGAGCCTCAGAAACACCAAGCTGTTTTCGATTGCGTATAAAACACAGAATTTGAGAACGTGTTTGAAAATGACAGCCTGATTGGCTGTGGTCATTTCAGGCTGGGTGGGCCTGTTTTTTTTTTTTTTTTTTTTTTCCTGCGTTTCATCAGTGGATGCATTCATCCATTCAGGATAGACTGAAGCAGAAGCCTTTAATAAAGTCACCAGGCTTGAAAATATATGAATAAATGACATCTACCGCCTTGGATGGATCAAATTGACTTATCCTGGTAATAGCCCAAGGATAATGTGTGCATGTATCCACGTGCGCGCGCGAGAGAACATGTATCAGTGCGGGGAGAGACGGGGGAAAAATCGAATAGAGCAGAACAGAGATGGATATAGTGGTAAGACAAAGGCAGGAAGGAAAAGAAATATCAGAGAAATAAAACAAACTTGACCTAAGGCGATAGAATTCAATGAAAACCCGGAGCTGGACACATGACTTTGAATCTTATTTGTATTGGTGAAAGTGACCCGTCTCGGGCACAGGACGTTATTAGCCATGCGGGGAAGGAGACAAACAGAGCCATTAAATGCGTGAGCATATGAAGAAGAGTGACACACTTGATCCTAACTGGGTTAAGGCGCTGCACGACACAAAGTGTCAAAATTATGAGTCCAATTTCTCCAATTCCGCCGCAATTTAATCTACGGGGCCACCGAGGACTCCCAAATCCAGCGACTGCGCCAGAGGAGGCGTAACGACTTGAACGATGATGACAAAGAAAATTTCATCTTTCGGTTGGTTCAAAAGGAACAAAAAAAAAAACAAAAAAAAAACAACAAGCAAGGTACGCCTCATCTTGGCCGGCGCCGTTTCCTGTCTCGTCTCGTTCGGCGGTTGGCCATTGGGTGTCGGAGCGTGGCGTCGAAGGAACGGGTCACGAAGCGCGATGATGACAGGCGAGAGGGACGGCTGTTCGAGGAGACACGTGTCCGTTCCCTGCTCTTCAAATGTCTTGCTTTGAAAAAAGTCCTGCAACGTGCGAATAAAGAGGACAGGAAGTGGCAGTTTGGCAATTGTAACAAGGGGTGTCACACTCAATTGCGTCCCCTGCCAGCTCTGAACACGTCGCGCAGGCCGCAGAGGTCACGGGTTTGACTCCCCGCCCCTCCTTGTCTTTCGTCTGTTTACAGGACATTTCATTTCAATACCACCTACTCCATCCGTAACAGTCAAGGGGGGGCAGAATGATGTACAGAAGACACGAGCCAGAGCGACGGCGGCACATTTTGTGAACGCTCGGATAAAACATGAAGCTTGTCTTGTCAGATTACCCTGACACCCTGTGTCAAAATCCCCGCCACGTCTCGGCGAAGCAGAGAAGCAGATGTCCTGAGTTTGCCTTCCTTGGCTGGACAGAGCTGTCAAGATTTCCTCGGTGAAGGACACTGACGACAGCCCAGACGGAAAGAGTGAGCGCAGCGAGGCTAGCTTGTTTCCCCTCCGTCGGGGAAGATCTTTATGATGAAAAACAGTAAGCGCTGTTTTAATTTTTTTTTTTCCCCTGGTTTCCATCACCGCGTCACAGAACATGTCTTTGTGCAAAAGATCTGCCAAATCAATTTTTGCCGTCACCTTGAGGCCCATCCCGCATTACGTCGAAAAGGTATTTGTATTTGCCGAGAAAACATCCCTCATGTAAAAACGGGGATTCGAAAAACAGTTTGGCCGTCCAAAGTACAATCGGAAAACTTAATCGAACCCGGTTATCCGCACCATCTGAAGCCGATGGAGGTGTGAGTGACCTGTTTTGGTTTGATCCGAGTCCCACCTGCATTCTTACAGCAGGTCTCGTAGAATGCGGGTTAAAAAAAAAAGGAAAAAAAGGAGGCCTGCTTTCTTTCAACGGCTCTGACGGCACGGATTCCCGGCAGCTACTATCCTGGACGTGAATCAATCTCGAATGACAAGATCAAACATGGCCGGTGAGTGAAAGATGATAATCAGCTATTCAAAGAAGAAATGAAAAAAATATCGCACATCCATCCTCCCACACACAAGATTACGCCGAAGTCTTAAAAACGCAGAGAACGGCAATTAGAGATCGGAGGTTACAACCCCTCGCCTCGGCGCGTCAGCGCGGCTGGATTCAGTCACAGATGTAAGACGGACATTCGAGAATACCTCGCATAGGTCTGTGAAATATTGCAAATTAGAGAAAAGGAATGAAATTGAGCAAAAGCCGCGTTAAGGAAAAGCGCCAAAAGGAGATTAGGCCCCGCCAAAACCCGATCTGTTCCAAGAATCTGTTGTTCCTTGAGGAGAAACAGAAGACTGGAGTAAGAATAGGATCTCACAAAGTCGATCTGGTAGGTAACTGTTTGAACCCGCCGTCAGACACATAAATAACCTCTAGCACTTAGTTTCAAGGGTAATTAAACTGCTTTTCCTCAGACCCTCGTGTAAATAGCCTTGTTGTTTAGTCTTGAATATTAATTATACTGAAATTTACAGCAAAGTCCAAACCCCTCAAGAAGCACATCAGGCTACCAACTATTATTATTTTTAGATCATGTTAGAATAGTTAAGGCCACGTTAGAGTTAAGTTACATAAAGAGTCGCGTACTCGTCGTACTCATCTGCGTCCAAGTCTGATTAAGCCACCTGTGGCGAAAACAGGAAGAGGAGGAAATGAAAAACGACACTGGCTAGCTCCTCCGCCTCACAGCGACAAAGTCCGTGGTTCGATTCCGAAAGGGGGCTTTCCGATGTGGGGTTTGCATGTTCTTCCCCAGCTTTCCTCCAGGTGCTCTTCCTCCCACAGCCCAAAAACAGTGCAGGAGGTTCTTTGCAAACCCTGAATTGCCCAGACATGTGAATGAGAGAGTGGATGCTTGCACAATATGTCACTACATGTCCTGTCATTTAGTGACGGCGGGTCCAGGGTGAACCCCGCCTCTCGCCCCAATGCCAGCTGGGATAGACTCCAGCACCCCCGCAACCCCGTTGTGCAGGATAAGTGTTATATTCAATGAATGGGTGAATGAACGAGGAGGTTTTTTCATTAAACCGCTGGCACGCTCCCACAGTTTTAAACCACATTTTTTTGTTTCACAGGCTGTAAGAAATAAAAATGACCCACTGTGTCTTTCATAATTAAAAAAGGTAGCTTATGAAATGTAATGTATCTTTTTTGACGAAATAACTTCTGCAGTTGACATGGTCTTCAAATGTCTTCGCCGACTTGCGACAGGCCGGTTCTTCGAACCTCAGCTGCTACTTATGCCGCTGCTTAAAGCCTCGGATGCCGTAAACCGGGAGAAGTCAAACGCAGACACATTTGCCACTTGTATCTGCCGAGAAATCTTCCTTGACGACAATAAATCCTCGGCGAACAGAAGGGGAGTCAAATGGATTTTGATTTCAGTCTAAATCACTCAGTAGCTTCCCGCTAATGTAACTTGATCAGAGCACTCTCAAACTCAATCTCTGTGAAATGACAGTTGAGATTAATTTTGTCAGCCTTGTAATCGCGCCTTATTGATGTGTTTCCTGTGAAATGGCACATTGGAAAGAGCAGCTTCAGCCACGGGGCAATAGTGTTTCATATCGTAGCCACGGCTGGACATTAGCGGTTGACCCCCCTGATCGCACACCTCGAGACCGTTGGCACGCACACAACCGCCCACACACACACACACACACACACACACATAAACGCACACAGGTTATGCTCTATTATGCTGATTTATTGAAGGTTAATTTAATCACACTTGTAATACCTGACCAGAGGGTGTTCTTAAGCATGGAAAAAAAAAAACTCAAGCAGTGGTGGAAAAAAAAAAGGGAGAAACATGACAACAAATCAAAAAGCGATTACATGAAGGTGGCACCAGAGACAGGCCAATCCATCAGAAGGGTGGCAGAGTGTGGATGTGTTGCCACACGTGGTGCCAGGCGAGGTGCCATGCGGTCCAGGGCACATCCTCCATGCCAGCTCCCTGAGGCTGTGTGTCCTCATCACAAGGACAGAGGGGTCGGCAGGACCAACTGCACTAAATCACACACCTCCCCCGCTCACCGTCATGGCCGACAAAGCAGGTTGATCCAGAAACGCTAGGAGAGGGCGAGCGTCTACTAGTCCACTCCAGCGGCTTGTTCCAAGTGATCACATCCTCTTATTCCAATTGATACAATGATGTACGATGTTGTTATGACACACACGCTACTTTTTAGAGCAACCCGGTGTCAACAAGGCTTTACACTGAGTGAGTGATTCCTCCGAAATGCATTTTAGAATTTTGCACAAATACATTTTCAGAGCTAAGTAAACAACGCAGCCCATTATCTAGATGTATTGTTTGTGCATTTTGCGCTCCGCGGCTAGGAAGAGCAACAGAGAAAAAGAGGAAGAGAATAACAAGGCGGACAGAAAGACCCCCCCTCCCGACCCAAAAGACATCAGCTCTGTGAACAGCAAAGACAGACTTTCCATTCTGTCAGCGTTTTTCTTAACATGCCAAACAGATAGCAAAAGGTACCACTTAATGCGATAGGAGACAGGATGTAATGGATTGATACACAGGTTTTGACATGCTATTTGAGCATGAAGCTCAATATAATTGGTCATGTCATTGTGCATTAAACTAACGATATATAGAGTAGTGGCCTGAGACAAGTGTCTTTAGCAAATCTGTCAGATATCACACCAAAATAACTCTGACAGCCAACTCGGGCAGCGGCGGCTCGTGCCATGCAGCGACACGCAGCAAGCCAAAGCACGTTTCGAAATACAGCCACCTGAAAGCCACGGCCCCCGACGGTATCTCGATACTTTTTGACCAGTTTCCTCTAACTATTTAATCATTCTGAGCTTGGCATTATCAACCAGTATATTGAATTTCTCAATTTTGGAGTTCCCTTTTGGGCACAGTCCTTGTACAATGAACAGCTTGGCTTTCATTTTCCTATTGTATAACAGTTCAGGTGGGGACACACCTTAGTCACACGATAGTTTCGCAGGAAGCCGATATTGCATCGGTTCTCCCCTGGATCTTTTCAGCTGTCTTTTTCCACTCATGATTCTCCTATTGCATTCTGGATAGTGCATGACACTATATGCACTGCAGGTGACATCTTGCTCTGTAAGAAAAAAAAATCAGCAAAAGCACCCGAGAGCTAGGATTCCCCCACTTGCTGAAAACCAACGGGAAGAACGCGACGACAACCTCAGCAGTTACATTTGAGAGATTGCAACTTCCAGCCATCTGCTGCGTTTGTCAGCCAGAGTCGGAGCAAATCTGCAGGAGGCAGGTGCGTTCTCCAGAGGTACCGCAGTGTCCAATCCCACTTTCTCTCTGGGATTACCTGGCAGGTTGATGAGCGAAGGGCTAGGAGCTGTCTTAGCGGATTGGTCAGGTAAGGGATGTGACCGTAGCATATTCTATCCACCTACGGCAGCCAGAGTTATTCATGTAGCCCCTCCCTCTGGAACAGAGCAACAGTGCTCAACTCTAAACTAGCCTTGTTAGAGGCTGGGTTTACAGCCAGGCGCCGGTATTGGAGCACGCATATTTTTCGCAGCCTTTTTGAGCCTTCCATTTCAGTTGGAACCCTACAGAATGGGAGTTCAGACCACTGCGCTGAGGAATTGTAAAGTTTTCCTTCAATGGAGTGAGAAGCGCACACTCCCATCATCTCAGGTTCCTCCGCAGCAGCTGTGCTGGCAGGGAGTGGGTGGCATGAGACGAAATCTGCGGCTTAGTTCAGAGATCCCTGGCTGTGCGCCACATCATAGGTGAAACAGAGCAGTCCAGTTTACCACCTTTCCACTCTCATGCCTGCCAGCCCAGTTCCTTTGGTGGCGAGCGGCATAGTTAACCCTGTCGCGGCTTGTTCTTTTAACGGTAGCATTGGTCCCCGGAGATACAACCGTCACTTCAAAAGTCCACAAAACTGGCAGGATGTCTTTTTCCTCCATCACATTTATTCTAACTGTAGCAGTGAGGCCCCGGGTAGCAAAGACGACAGCATGCTGAAATGACCGCTCTCTGTATCGGTCGATCTTGGGCCTAAGGACTTTACAAGTCCTCGAACTACATTGTCTGATTCAACGGTTCCGCTTTTTTTTTTGTTTGTGTCATATGAATGCCACCTCATGGGGGCTACAACTGGAGATATCCACGTGTGGGGTTGATACATCCCACCAGGGTCTTCAGCAGCATCCCCTTAAGATAACTGGAAACATCTTTTGGAGTCGCCATTACTGAGTGTATGGTTTATGCACAAGACTCAACCATTCTAAAAACAGTTTGTTTTCCCATCCGAGGTACGACGGGTGAACACGGGATCGTGTGTAAGCATGACTGAGTGTACGCTTTGCGTACATGCACGTTTATCAAATTCAGCTTTGAGCCTTTGATCATCCATAGTGTCGTAAGTATTTGTCAAAGCTAATTCCCACAAAGCTACAATGTAACGCACATGTGCTCATTGAGCTAAAACAGATTGCAAGTGGCAAATGTGTTGCAGTTTTACTCGGATGGCCAGAATGACTTCATCGTGTAAAGAACCCATTTCTGGTGTGGTGCTAAAAAACATAGTCCCTCTGTGCTTGCCAGGGCGGGGCTTGTTTTTCAGGCATCGGACTAGCAGGCACCAGAAAGTAAGGCTACCAGGAAAAATGTTCAATATTTTCAGTCACGCAATGAATGGCATCGGTGACAAGATCTAAACCTAAGATTGAATATTTAAGATTTTACAGATTATTTTGCTACAGCTCTATTTGTGTATTTGTGGTGTTATTTGCTCGTAGGCCCAGTTATAGTTTTTCCTATATATGGCGTTGTGTCTATTGTGGTGCGTTGTCTATTATGAAGCCAATCGAAATTTTGTTTTGTGTGTGGATCATGTTGATCTTGATCTTGATCTTAACCCGTGACCTTACACATACTTCAAAACAAATGTTCTCTTTAGCTGTCTAACAGAAGCTGCACTCTGTGGCCTCTGTGTATACGCAGTACTACACAATGTACTGCAGTTCCACAGTAATAACTGTTTCTTTGTGGACAAAGAGTCTCAGAGTCACACAAGAGTTGAAAACATGGCAGTAGGAAACAGTGTTAGCTGAAAAAAAAGATATCAAAAACAATTTAGTGCTTTTAAAACCGGATATTGTGCAAGCTATTCCTGCAAAAAGTGACCCACGAGTGATTTTGGTTTGATTAGCTGACTGACTATGTAAAACTGTAGTCATTGCTATTTTATTCTTCAAATTGTTTTATGTATTTCAAATGATTTTGCTAATCTTTTGTATGACAATGACAAGTGAACTTGTGAGAAAAAAAAACAGATGAATTGTCATTGAGAAAATTAAGAATGAAGCTAATTTGTTCAATCTATCTATCTATCTATCTATCTATCTATCTATCTATCTATCTATCTATCTATCTATCTATCTATCTATCTATCTATCTATCTATCTATCTATCTATCTATCTATCTATCTATCTATCTATCTATCTATCTATCTATCTATCTATCTATCTATCTATCTATCTATCCATCTATCTTTATCTCTATATTTCTTCAACATTTCTCTTATCAAAGGGATTTGCAGGAGACAGGTCACTGAATTTGTGTTTGACTCCACCCTTACATCAGTCAGACAGAATCAGAAGTTCAAGGTGAAGCTAACTAGGCTCTGCCCACGACTCCTTTGCAGCTGTCAGAAGACATCATGTCCATCGGTATAGGGGCCGCGTGACCGGACAACTTACATAGTCTTTTATCTTGGCATGCAAGGATTGAGTCGGCTTTATTTGTTCCTAACGTGGTTGTTTGTCAAATCATGATGTCATTGCCGGAGAGCATTTGATTTGTTGCGGTTTTGTAACAGCGGTTAACCCACTTTATCCTCTTAACCTGTTGACTTTTAAGACTCTCTTAGATTAACGGCAGACTTTAAAATGCAAGTTGGCTTCTATAAATCCTATACTTGTACGTGACAGAGCAGCCCGTATCAGTTAAGACAACTGTGCAAGCGTACGGAGACAGGAGCAATATATTTCGACGTGCCCCAAAGACATCCACCACTGTTTTGGCAGCCATTTTGTTTTCCTAAATACATAGCCTCTCCTCCTCAACTGTCTGTCTCTCAGTGTTGTCAGCCACTCTTGTGTGATAGGTCTGATGGGCTTGATGCTCATCACTCTGTCAGGCTAGGCTCGCCTTTCATTAGTCTGGGCCCCTCCATCCGCCACACTCACACAAATCACATTGACATCCAAACTCCTCAGATCCACAGAGCAATTTAACTGATATTCATTAGAGGGATGACAAGAGCTGATGGGAGATCTGTGGAGTGGAGGAGTGGGGGGACTCATTCTCCTCCTATCTTATCCCTGTCCTGTCCGCCTCCTTTCTTCCTCCTTCACTGCTGACTTTGTTTTAGGAGCATTGAGGCGCATCGGCGTCTGTAACTACCCAGCCCTCGTGGAGAGTCAAGACAAAAGAACATTGGATAATACATCTAATCTCTTTATTATCATCGGAAAATAGGAGGGTCCCCCCCCACCCCCACCCCCACCCCCCACGCACACACACACACACCAAATAAATGGTGACATCACATTCACACCTTCTTCATTGCTTTCCTCCTGCAGCTACAATAATGCTCATCCAAGCAGAGGTCCAATCATTTAGCCCTCTCCCTACAGCCCCTCATTAACCCCTAAAAGTGTCATCTATCTCATTAACTCCCCCGACCATCTTTACCTCGCGTCCATCACTCGGCTTAAAGCGTTCATCAACACGCGCGCGGCTGCGAAAAATCACACGCGATATCTCGGAGGCAATTGTGTTCATGCACAGACTCGGTAAGCTCGGAATAGATATTCAATAAGGCGGCTCGGTCTTTTTATTTGCATTATCAATGGCTCCCCGTCTGAATACCATCTTTCAATTATCATCCTTTGTTATGGGTTTTATTCTGCTTGTCAGATGTGAGTCATCACTGGGTTCTCCCACAATGTTAGACCAATGTATCCTAAATGTTGGAGGGCTGGGAGCAAATCTGAGGCAGTAATGAGTTTGTGAGAGACGACGGGGTCAGGACACAGTGTGAGTGTGTTAATTAATCTGTTCCCGGGTGGGAGGAACTGAAGCGAGATGATGAGATTTAAGAGAGTAAATGGGTGTGCTGCACTCGAGCTGTCCTCTGTTGAGTGAGCGAGCAGGGTTAGAGGCTGGGCAAATGGCCGTCACCATAGAAACCAGATAACTTCCCTGGCCCCAGTCACTCACTCATGACAAGCAAAGCCTGGGAACATCAAACAGAGAGAACATGGTGTCCCCAGGCATCTTCAAATAAGACAAAGGTAGATGGTAGACAATCCGAAGACACACGTGAGTGCAAATGTGTGTATGTACTCGTTGCGTATCCCACAAGAAGGAAAAAAAAACCAACAAAACAACTTTCCCTTTACGTGGCACCGAGCCCGAATACTGACTATTCTGATAGCCTCAACACCTGCCAGTAATACAGTTAGATCCAAATGCCTGCTTTGAGGAAATAGCACCTGTCTGTGCATTCTGCGCCACTGTCAGCTCGTCTCGGCGTACATGTATAGGATCCACTTTGTTTTTTCCAAGGGACAGTCTTGAAGTCCAGGTGTGTGCCAGATCTGCTGTCTGCGCCCAGGGCTCCTGATGGCATCCAAGCCCCCGTGGTAATCAGCCCTCTCTGCCTGCTGTTGCAGCCCGCCCGCCTCCTCCTCTTCCTCCAGTGGCTCGTTTCAGAAACATCTGGTGGTTTACATGCAGCACGCACCACCTGCCAGACGCCTTGCAGGCAGTGGCACCACCGGCGCCTTTTCGAGTCCGCCTCGCAACAACGCGGTGACACAGACATTACCGGGAATACCTGGACGAACGGCGAGGAAGTTCCGTTCGGCTGGTTCCTAAAAGCTCGACAAAGCGAACGAAACGGTTTTTGATGATGCATAATGCAATCACTCTGACGCTCGGGAGGCTAATGCGATGCGACAGTCCTCCGTCTTAATTGAAATGCGAGTTCACTTGTGGATTGCGATGAACCCGGATCTGTCTGATGGGGAAATATGAAAGAAAACCAAGGTTTTGTGCAGCAGTTAATTCAGTTTAATCATAGAAGCACAAGGCATTAACATATTTGTTTTGTTTTGTTTTTTTTTTTTATTTATCAAATAACATTTATAAAACTATTGTGCAAAACAATGTCCTTTTATTCTTCTTCAAAGGCTCTGCACCAGTGGATAGTCCTCTTAAATTAGGAAATATAACAAGTATGCATAATTTAAACAGCAAGTTGTAAGCATATACACGATATGTACATTTTTACACGGACCTGGATTTCACGTGCCTCTCACTCAGTGATCAAGAACAAGGCAGCTTTTACAATCAGCAAGAAAAAAAAACAAGAGGATGTACAAGAAAAAACTATAAAAACAAGCAATGAACTTTAATGGTCTTTCTCAGGCATTTGGCTATTCTTTACGGTGTTAAAAACGACTGGTTTGGAAGTTTTTTGTTTTTTTTTCTTCTCGTTATTATTCTTGTCTCTAAATCGGGACAGGACAGGACAGAAACTGTACAGATGCGACAATTAAAACATGCAGTCTACAAGCAAATCAAAAACCCGAACTCACAGAAGACAAAATAAATACAATAAATTTCATATTTTTCAAGTTAATCGCTGACCTTCAAGTCAAATGAGATTGCGATCTGTGATCATCATCATCATCTTTCAGCACCAAAGAAGTACATTTAGAGAGGGGCGACAACGGAACTGGGCTGAATATCTTTGATTTACAGTATAGTCTGACGTTTGAAGCGAATGTCTTTTTAAATACAGAGAATTTCCAAAATGTTTCTGGGCCAAATACGAGTCTTTGTGCTGACTTTAGAACAGTAGTGTACGGAAACCTTTGTGCATGACGACACCTTCCATATATTCTGCCTTTAAATTTATTTGAAACGGTCTACATAATCTTCTATAGATTTTTCCTTTCTTTTAACGCAGAGGACACTCTAGTGTTTCTCGAGCTCGCAAACATACAGCAAATGGTCCTCTGGAGACTTCCCGTGGCTCTTGCTTAGGTGGAGCTTGATGGCATGCTTAGTGGCAAATTTACGGACGCAGAGCTGGCAGCGGAACACCGCCCCATTACTACCGCATTCATCTTGCGATTGCGGAGAAAGGTAGGTCTCCGGGGGAACCGATTTCTCGGCGAGAGCGTGGGAGTCCCTTACGGTCTGTTTTGGGGAAAGCTTAGCCAGGTCCCTGATTCTGAAGCCCAGGTGGGCTTCCAGGTGGCACACGTACGCTGCCGGGGTTCGGATCTGCGAGGCACAGTCGCTGCAGAAGAACACGGGCTGACCCGAGTCCAAGTTCTTGAGAAACTTGGTTCTGCCCGTTCTCCGCAGCTGGTACTTGACATTGGCAAGCCAATGGCTGATGGTGGTCATAGAGAGACCAGTGAAACGGGAAACGTGCATTCTTTCCTGCGGGCTGAGGTCATTGATGACATACTTGCCCTCTGACGTCTGCCTCAGCGTGGAGGCGAACTGGGCCTGCAGGAGGAGGAGGTGCTGCGGGTTCCAGCTGGAGTGACGACCTTTGCGCTTGTGGCCGTGCAGGGACGCGTCATCGTCATCGCACGCCGTGACCAGAACCTCCGCTTTGTCTGCGATCCGGGACCGCGAGGTAGGTTTTGGGACGTGATGGGACTGTGTCAGGTTCCGCAGCATGTCTGAGATATCAGACAACGCGTTTTCGTGCAGGGGGCTGCTCGACGTGTACGGGGAGACCACCGTGAGCTTTGTCGGGGTAACCAGGGAGGAGGGGGAGACGGAGGAGGCCGTGGATGAGGGCGTAAGAGGGGCTGAACCTACGGAGCCTCCTCGATCGCTTTTCCCTTTCGTGAGATCTATGGGTTGGTCATCGACGGGCTGGCAAAAATTAGCGTCGACTACAGTTTCTGGCTTTTTGGTCTGCGAGGGAGGAGCGGCCACGGCCGCCCTCTCGGCCATGCTCTGGCTGAGCCTTGAGAGTAGACTCAGTGGATCTTGGTTTGGCAAGGAGGGCTTGGCCGCTTTCCCCAAATGAATGTTCATTACCGACTGAAGAGCACTTAGAGGATTGACAAAGGGCTGCTCTGGAGGAGTATGACCAGTGATAATGGCTGTACTGCACGTCAATGCAGAGGCACGCAGGGAATTGACTGCTGTCTCCCTCTTGGGTTCTGTTGCCGGGGAGGCTCTGTCGCTATGGCTGCCCCTGTCACTATTGGCCGGGGTGACCGCCCGCCATTCCCTAGGTGAGTCAGCCTCTCCCTTATGCGATTCTCCGGCGTCGCTGCTACAAGGTGAGAGGTTGAGCTCCCTCTTAGGCGACATCTGCTTCACTCTTTGCTCGACTTTTGCTACTTTCTCGGTCACTTTTTTCACCAAATCTTCCATGGCTTGGAAATTGTTGCTGGGGAAGGGGGAGGACTGGGTAAGGGGCGGGGAAATGATGGGCTGGTTCTTGGAGAGGGCGGAAAGCGACCCGTCCCCTCCATTTAACAAGAACTTCATGGGGCAATTCTTTTCCATGCCGCCCTGCTGTAGCTTGATCGCACTCGGGAACTGGTAGGCTGCGTGGATGCTGGGGTAGCCACCCCAACTTGGGTTCCCGCTCTGAGCCTTGTTGATCGCTGACGTGACGGTATTTTCCAGAGATTTGAGAATATCCAAGCCTCCCTTTGGACTCTCCTTTAGGTCCTCTTCGGTAAGGTAGCTGTACTTGGCGATGTCGTACTTCTCCTCTTTCTCGGGGTCCTCCTCTTTCCCGACGGATACCGCGGCGTGTCTCTCGTCTCTGGCGTCCTCTTGCTTAGTGCACTCCTCCTCGACCTCTTCCCTTTTGATCTCTTTGAGAGGGGGCGACGTAGTAGAGGGCGTCGTAGTGGTCTGAAGCGGCGGAGGTGAGAACGCGGAGCGTGCGAGGGGCACCGACTGGACCCGCGGTTCAGTAGGTGTGGTTCCTCGTCCGGGGTTGGGCGACGTGGCCTCGGGGAGCGTTTTGACTCTTTTTCCCACCGAGCTGGTCACCCTAAGGAAGTGTCCAGTCACCATCATGTGGGTTCTGAGCTCTTGTAGAGTATTGTGGGAACTTCCGCACTCCATGCACTTGAGGATCTGGAACTTGTTCGATTCAAACTGCCAGGCGTAGCTGGCACCATTCTGGTGAGCGTAGCGGTTGTTAGAGGACGTGTAGGGGCTGGAGGAGGCTTTCTGCGAGGGCTCGCTCTGGTCTGAATGTGAGTTCTTAGCTTTCGGGGTCCCTTCTCTGGAGCGCGGTGAGGCCGTGAGGTCCAACCCCATAAGTCCCCTTTTTTTGGAGGACATGATTTTGGCCGCCACGGGAGCCATGGGCTCCTTCAGAGGCACTTTCTGGTAGTGTTTGGTCTTGATCATATGGACGCTGAGGTCCTGCAGGGATTCGAAGGAATGGCCACAGTACATGCACTTCAACACCTTCTGGGCGTCCTCTTTGCCCTCCATCTCCAAAATGGACCGCTTGCGTGGTTTGGACCAACGCTTTGCGCCACTGCCTGCCTTGTCCTGGTTGTCGTCGCGATAGTGGCCGGTGTCGTTCATGTGAACCGTCAGCTCTACCAGCGTGTCGTAAGCGGCGCTACAGCCCTTGCAGCGAAATTTACTGGCCCCGGTGAAGATCGAGCCGAAGAGCTTTGGGTTTTGTCTGTGGAGCTGCACCGTGCTAAAGAGGCTGGGCTCAGACTGAGCCGTGTGACGGCTCTGCGTCGGATTCTGTTGAAGTGTCTTTGCCACCGCGGACTGATGCCAGTCATAGCTACCGCTGCTACAGCTACTGCTACTACTTGTGCTGTTGCTGCGGGTCGGTTTGTCGGCGGCGGCGGCGGACGATTGCGCCTGCGACGGCGTGGAATTAAAGTTCAGTGGTGACCAGAGGGGACTCGTCAGGAAGCTCGAGTAGATAGCCTTCATATGTTCCAAGGTGTCCATACCTATGGGCGGCGTCTTAGTGCCGCCGTTCAGAGGTGCCGTGACCAGGTTGCACTCTTTTTTCCCCGAGGGGCTTTCAAAGTCCGAGAGCCGGTCACTGGTCTCACTCACGTGTGACTCACTGTCCATCTCTTGCCCAGACAGCTCTGTGGCTGCCGCCGATTCCTGATCGCACGCGTGGTCCTTGGACGACCCTTCGCTTTTCTCCGCAAATTCATCTTTCAGGGGAAGGTCGTCCTGAGGGACCGAGGACAAGTCATCTACTTCCGCGTCTTCATTCTCCACAGGGTGCTCAGTCAGCTCCTCGGGAGAATAGGCTGCGAGGGAAATGGAGACAAAGAGAGGGAGGAAACAGATAAGTAAAATTGCAGGGAGTGAACACGCTATGTTAGAATAACAGAAGAAAAAGTTTCCCTGCTATGTGTGCCCGAGGACTCCCAGGGATAAATGAGCCATCTGTGTGGGAGCCTTTAAAGCTGAGCTGAGAAATTACAGTCATCCCATTTCACCTCATCAACCGTTGAGGTGTTATTTTCCTCTAGGCGAGCCTGTATTTATATACTACCCCAGCCACATGGAACTTATGCCTCCCCTCTTTTCACTCCTTCTATTGGAGGAAAACAAAAAAGAAATATCTTGGCAAAAACATAATGCACCATTTTATTTATCTCAGGGCGCAACAGCTTGAAATGAAAACTAAATCTGAAATTAATGAAGCCCAATCTCACTGTGGCATTCTCCTCTGGGGTAATAAATGAGTTGGATCAACCTCCATCTGTCAGTTAATATGTCTGACGCCTCTTCATCTGCCTCTTCTCTGATTACACACACACACACACACACACACATACACATACATGCAGACACTCACACGTGCACAGACACATAGCATATCTTGAGCTGTTTGAAAAAAAAAAACAAAACAACAAAAAAACAAAAAAAAACGATGGCCGAGTATATTTGATGAAATGTTGACACGGTCGACGCAGTGTCATGTGGTCTTGATTAATTTCACTGGATCGGGGAAAACGATTTCCATCCTAAAGGGAAAAATCTCCCGAGCGTGTGTTAAATGTCATTCGAGTGTAATACAGATGCGGGGCACATGTCAGTAAAGAGAAAGAAAAGATAAAAAATAAAGGGAGAGTGAGGTCGGCAATCCCGGAGATGGGAGGGATGGTCGACATGAAAGCGATGGATTTAATGAACCTGGCACTTTGCGTGTTCGCGCCCGCTGCAGAAACGAGATTAGCGTACGTGCGTGAGTTCGAGCGTATCGGAAGGTTGCGTACACTGCAGGGGCCTTGTATATAAACAAATTCTCGATGGCCCCCGTGAGTCAAGGCCAATCCACCCAAATCCAACTCACAGTCCACTCATTCTGTCAGTCCAGCTCACTTCATGATCCACTCAGACTATGTAAAAAACAACGTCACATTTCTTTTTCCGGAAAGCGACACGGACAGCTCCCGGACAACAAAATCAACTCGTAGGTATGGCGCGAGCTCGTACGTGCACACGAAGGGGTCGCGCACACACACACACACACACACACACACACACACATATACAGTGACTGAACCCTTAATTCCTGCCACCGACCTTCGTGCACACATCCAGTCTAAACAAAAATGTCATCGCAGAAACAACACTCATTTCCAGCGCTAACAGCCAATCTCTAGGCAGCCATGTGGCTGGCGTTGTTCTGATTTGAGCCCCGGGGGCGCAGGCAGCAGGCGGCCCCCGCTGTGAGGCCGGCCTAATGGAGACCTGGCAGGTGCGGCACACTCTCTGTCCTCCCGGAGATTTGGTTTGTCACTGGGTATCCATTACCTGCCAGTCTCCGCTTATAGGCCCCGACAGCCCTGATCAAAAGATGTCGTCGGGCCCCAATCCGTTTGGCAGTCAGTGGCATGTCGTCTATAAAAAGGGCCAAGCAGGGTGTAAATAAAATGACATGATCACTTCCCCGGCCCCTCATGTTCTGGACACAATTATGATAATGTGGAGTCGGAGTGGAAGGAGGGAGGCGGGATGGAGGGGGGGGGGGGGGGGGGGCGGTGGTGGGGGGGAGGTAAAAACGGCTCACGCTCGGGAAGACCAGCACCAACTAGCCCACGCCCTCCATCCTTCACATTACTTCACACCGCTCCCCTTCCGGCCTGGAAAGCGTCGGCGTCGCGTTCTCATTGGAAGGAATAAAACCCGGTCCGGATGAGGTAGATAACGTGTTTGCGTCCCGACTAGCAAGTCGAAGGTGTCAGTTCGCATCAGGCGCGACGGCCACGCCGCTTGACCAAGTTGTCAGGTCATCTTTTTCTTTGCGAACGAGAGAAACCGTTCCACATATATCCTCACATCGCCGGGACTAGTTTCGCCCATCTGTTTCTCGAACCGCTTTCTTGTCATGCTATCGCATTTGTAAGCCTTCCAAGGTCTCTCTGGCTGTTTAGTGGTAAATGTTTTACATTTCATACTAATAGAGTTGCAGCCCTATTATTGTTCATTTGTCATTAAGCCAGAATGGCGCAGAGTGGGGGAGAGAAGTCCAAAAGGACTGGCTATAAAAACCCACCGAGTCTGGCTCCCGAGCAATTTAAAATGCAAAACAAAAACCATTATGTCTGAGCACTATCTGTTAATTTAATCCCCAATGACTGATAATCCATCACACAGGGCGACAACCACATCCAATTATTCTCGGCGGCTTGACTGACAACAGAGGTGATTTATCAAGCTAATAAAAGGTGATGGGAATATAGAGGCTCCCTCAGAATTAAAAAAAAAAAAAAAAAAAAAAACAACACACACACACACACACACACACACACACACACATACACACACATGCAAGCACAATAGAAAAAGCATTATGAAAATACGGCCGGATGCTAACATCCTGGAATATAGTGTGGGATCAATGTTTGCGTACGTGTCACGGGGGTGTGTGTGTGTGTGTGTGTGTGTGTGTGTGTGCACGTTAAATGATAAAGCTTATGGCAATGAGGGGAAACGCAAGGAATGTTGCGAATGCTTCCTTTGGTGCGGGGTGAATAGCAAAAAAAAATGCAGGAGGTGAACTTTGACACGTTTGACACGACATCTCAAACAGCATCGGCGCTTTCACGTTCACTGTGCAAACACAGCTCTGCACACGCAGGCGCAGATTTCCCCCTACCCACCCTTCCCCGCGCCTCATTATAAATAAAGTTATCAGTCGGTTATAACACGGTTATAACACCGCCCTCACGCACAAAATGCTCAGAAATGTGAGTGATGAAGAAAGACAGTGACATCTTGGCATGCAGGAGGCATTCCTGTGGAGTATCATTTTCATAAACATAAGGGCTGCAGACCAGGAGGGAGAGATCATCTGATAGAAATACTGCAGTGCTGCTCTGTCGATCAGGAACAACAGATACGGCGGGGATGGGGGTGATTAAGCTGGAAGGTGCTGTTCTCGCCTGTAAACCAAGCCTTTCAGTATCTGCCTCCTTCCCCCCCCCCACCCCGTCCCATGGGCTAGCTCTGCTGAAGTGCTGCTGAAAGTACCGTCTTTGTTAACGCCGTGTTTTTAAATAGGCCTCATATGCATGACTGATTATCCCGAGACCTAAAAAAATCAATCATCCCCTTCTCGGAGTGGAATATCTCCACAATTTTAATCTCGAAATAAGATAACCGGAGCCTTTAAGAAAAGCAAAAAAAAAAAAAAAAAACGTGGAAGCATGATCTTGCACGTCGCCATTGCGCCGCCGCTAAATCCTGTCTCCCCCCCTTTTTTTTTTTTTTTTCCTTAAACGATTCCCTTGACGACCGCGGGGCATGTTCCTGCTCCCGGCCTTCACAGCTGGGGAAACAGTCTGAGAGCAAGATCACACCCAGCAGAAGCCCGATAAACAGGATGTGTCATTAAACACTCCGCTAGTGTCTTGATTTTCTCTGGGTCCTTTAAAATAATAAGAAACACACGGCCTTGCCGGGAGCATCTCGGTATTAAAAAAAGGTGAACGCTTTGCGCGGGTATTTTGAGCGCAACATTCCATCTTAATTTGTGTTAACGCAAATATAAACGTGCTGTTTCCTTATCTGAAAAGATTGGATCAAATCTAGCGGAAACACTACGACACACATATGTTACAGATCGTCGGATTATGTAACGTGTTAAGTCATGTCCATTGCGGCGGGAGGAAGAGGCACACTCAAGTGTTACCCACAGATTTTTCTCAAGATTTCAAAAAACCAATATATGGGCTTCCGCTCGGCTGCCTTAATCTCTGCACGCACGGGGGGACTGTACACAAAGTACAGCTGGGGTCGACAGAGGGGAGAGGAAGTCGTCTGCATGGGTGGTCCCTGACAGCGAGCTATAAAGATGGCCGCCGAGTTTCGTAAACAGCTACAAAGACACACACACACACACACACACACACACGCGTCTAACATCAGAGACTTCTGTCTATTGTTACTGGTTCATGAAATTCTATAGCTACGATTGGTTGCACAATGTTTTTTTTTTTTCCACCTTTTGACGTTTTGTTGTGTTTTTTTTTAATTTGTTATGACTATCCGGTAAAACAAGAGGAAAGGAAGTGGGATGTAGCCGCCATGACCTTTGAGTGTTTGATGTCAGCTGTTGGTCGGGAAGTGTGGTACTCCGAGCGGAAAGAGTTAAAAACCCTGTCCCGGCGCGACACGTGTTCCTTGACGTTTTTGCAGCGTTACGGCCGGACCTCTGCGCCCCTTAAACCAACACAGCCCGATGGGGGGGGGGTCTTACTGGCAGGAAACAGCTTCAGAAAGCTACGGGACGGGAAGTCACCTCAATTGCCATAAATAATAAAAAATAAAAAGGCGCCGACCACAAACTTCTATATCACATGTTTTTAAGCGTCCTGAATCTCTTTAAATAGATTGGAATAATTTTTTCCCGCAACAGCCCGATTCTGTCAAAATCACAGCCGATCAAATCATACCTAAAAACGCCTTTCCTTTGTAAACATTTGTCAGAATATGTGCTCGATCCGATCCTCTCTCCTCTCTTTGATCCTCACAAACTGGCACAAAGTATTGGCTCGCAACCGGTCAGGTGACCTTTCACAACAAGCCTCTGAACCGCGGTTGGGCATTTGTAAGTGGGGGTCCTTCACCGCTCTGGCTCTGATGATTATTTTGATGCCTTCAAAACAACAGGGGGGGCTGAAAAAAACACCCAAATGTCATATTGGAAAAAAAAAAAAAAAAAAGTCCTTTCCTTTGAGTGCGGTTTACAGGAACGCGGCGTCCTCAGTTGATTGGACGAGAGGGACCCAGGAATAGCGCCGATGCGGAGAGACCGTAATGCTAAGCTAATAAAATGATACAGCTGCTACTTAAAATGCAGATCTGAAGCTCACCAGCGCAGGAAACAACTAGGCAACCACGGCGTCCAGCTGCAGCCACGTGTACGTGTGAAGGAAAAGCACAACGGCGGAGCAGCACCCGGATTGGGAAACGTGCGCATCCCGCTCATCTCGACGGAACATCGACGGCGGAGAGAAAGTTATAAGTACTAACCAAACAACTATTCACAGAATCTGTGTCTCATTTTCTCAGGTAATAGAGAAGGTGTAAACACCTGAAATACCTTTGTTGCAGGAAACTAGTTCAAAGATTCAAGCTTGGTTTCTTTCACCGTTTTCAAAACCCACTTGACAGTCGCGAGTCGAAGCGATCGGTAGCATGCAAGTCTCATTGTTTTTTTATGAAAGTCGGTTATATCTCCGTATTTACCCGTTAATTAAACAGACGCTGTCATTTGAGTTCTGATTTTTTTTTTTTTGCAAAATCCCATCCTCGGTCTACCTTTAGGCTTCGTGAATGAAAAAAACAACAACACGGGTTTTGAAAAATCTGCCGTTCGAAGCTGCGTGTAACTGTAAAAGGCAATCACAGAGAGAGCGATCGGTGTCACATTTTTTACGCATGTGTGGGTGTGTGCGTGTGTTCTCTACCCCCCGATGGCATTGTGAATACATTGTGTCCGTCGATTGTAGTGCAGGATGTGTGATACGGGAGATGGGAAAAACAGAGGGATCACTCCCCCCACCCGCCCTCTCCGAACAGAGCTGAGAGAGCCGAACCCTGTTGCCGCACCTGGTAAGGGGAGCCGGCGGAGGACCGTCTGAGGAAAGAATAAGACGGAATAAATTCAACCTTCTGCGCAGAAAAGATCGCCACGACTCCCGATGCCGGCGCGCAGAAGACACGAGCGAAGGGGTCATATGCTTACAAACACCTGAAATAAAACAAATGAAACAGCTTCTCCACGTGCCGGGCTTCCACGTTTCCTTCGCCGGTCCCCAAACCTGACGTAATTGCTGGGCGAACGGATCTTTAGCTGCCGCTAGAATGCCAGGAATGAGATAAGCTGGGTTTACGGCCGAACCAAAACTATGCGGCTCGCGTGCTCCCAGACGTTCGGGGAGTTCACGCCGGGTGCACTGGGTCACCGACCAAAACGTGCCCCGAGCTCGCGGATAATCATCGGGGTTGAATCCCTCGGGTTTGGAATCCTGTAGAGCGTGACCTTGTAAACTTTTGTAGAACCTTCTGTAACTTCTCCACCGTAGGTTATGTCACGAGCAAGCGTGCGTGTCAGGGCCTTGTCACGTCGGCCCAGGCTCACGCTGGCGTTCCCCGGGACGTTTCGGGGGTATAATTGGGGTAACGTTCCAGGCTAAAGGTTTGGCTCGAAGCTGAAATGCAAAGCGGGGATCGGATCGGCGCCCCGCGGCGCATCAGTTGGACTTAAACCGGAGCTAGAGTTGAATCTCAGGGTAAAAGGGGAGGGGGGGGTCGGGAGCAGAACTGGGAGAGGAACGACCCGAAGCCCTCTCGCAACTCACAGCTGCTACCGTGATCGCTTAGCAACGAGGACGTGATGGACGCGGCCAGAAGATGGATGGACACCATAAATCTTCGAGCGTGGGAGGAGGAGGAGGTGGGAAGAGACAGAGGGAGAGAGAAAGAAAAAAGGACAAAAAAAAAAAAACAAAAACAGTTTTTGCGCAACGCTGGAGCCGGCCTCGCCTTGACCCCGTACTCCTGTATTCTGTAAACTCACTGTACTCCTGTATTCACGATCGTTACGGGGGACGAGAACGGATTCCTCGCGATGGAAACTTCGCGGCGATCATTAATCACTTACAACCGATCGTTTCGTACGTCGGAGGTAAACTGCACTTCCCTTTCTTTATTTGGATTTTTTTTTTGTTTGTTTGTTTCTCGACTCCGCGGAACTTTTCTTAAGATAATAATGACAAACTATACCTTACACAAAAGCCGACTCTCCAGGCAAGGCAATCTGGGTAGTGTAGTCGTAGTCGCGGGATAAACATCCCCGGGCTATCTGATTATGGCCTACTGCTGCGGCGCTGGTGTCTAGTAACACTCCGAGAGAGCGCTCAGTCATCCATCACACAGCGAGTGTCTGTCTATGGCTTTCCACCCTGCTTCTTCTCTTCCTGGCTCTCCAGTTACAGCCATACACGGCCGACCTAAATAATATTCTTCATGATAAATGGCACTATAAGCCCGGTATCCATCATTAATCTGATTTTTAAAGAAGCATCCATCTTGGGGAGAGAGAGAGAGCCTGTTAGGGCCGCGGGAGAGCAGAATGGCTCGGGTTCATTCAAAGGCCAGGCCGCCGCGTGAGTGATACCTGTCAGCCCGGCTCGTCGGGGTGGGGGGGGGAGCGCCGCGCAAACCCGGCGCCTATACGGCATTAAACATTGACGCCGAATGGCCGGCAACGACAACAATCGCGCACACTTGTTGGCCACGCGGCGTCCATTTCCCCCCGCCTCGCGCGGACACGGAGACGTGTGTCGCGGAGGAACATTCTGTCACTCGTCAGGACGCGGCTCAGCGTAACTCAATCCTGGCCTGTCATCTCGAAAAAATCTCCCCTCCTTAACGCTTCTCCTGGAGGGTTTCGGGAAAACACTCATTGTTCCCTGGAAAAACTCACACACACACACACACACACACACACACAGACAGATGACAGTCTCCTCTTCCTCGCTCCCCGTTCCCCTTGCCTCTACAACTCATTCGCCATTCCTCTCCTCCTCTTTGTTTCTCTCAGTCCACTCTCTGACTTGTTTTCTCCTCTTTCACCCCCCCCACCCCGCCCACCCGACCCTCCCACCCTCACCCCATCTTCCTCCCCTTCTGTGTGTGTGTGTGTGTGTCTGGTAAAGCCCGTTTGATAAATGACACACGTCACCGTGTCAGAAGCGAAGGGTGGGTCAGTGATAAATGACTCCGTTGAAAAGGAAATCGGCTCTCTGGCATGGCCGGGCTATTCTCCTCCTGGATTGGGTTTCAGGACCCCTGAAGACCGGAGCAGAGCTCAGATTCTCCCCCCACCCCACCCCTGAAAAGAGCACAGATCCCACCGCACTCTGACGCTGACGACCTCCTGGAGGGGGGGGGGGGCCGAGGGATCCCGCCGGTCCCAATTGTCGCTACAGTGCAGCTGCATTTATCACAACAGCGGTGGGACTATTTTTACGAAGCCTCCTGCAGTCGCCCCCCTTACAGCCCCCACTCCCTGCTGGAAACCCCGGCTGGAAAGCACAATGAGATCCGAGAGGGAAGAGCGGAGGGCGAAACACTTTTTCTCTTTGTGACACGACTCTCCTCTCTACCCCGGAGCCCAACCCCGCGGTCCGACATCTGCCAAGTGCGTGTTAAAAAAGCGAAGGACGCCTATCTCGTGTCCCGCTCCTCTTCTCCTTGTCCTCTTTACCGCCAGCACCTCCTATCCCAACCCACCCCCTTCTCTTCTTTCGCTCACTTCCTGGCAGGGTGGCACAGTTATCACCGCACAGGCGGGATTTATGGATTCGAGGCCTATGGCAAAAACAAAAAGGCATCTGTCAATACCAGTGGGAAACCCTCTGTCAGCCTTCCTCCTCCTCCTCCTCCCTCCTCCTCCTCGCACTGGTCTCATTAGGTATGCACTTATCAGACACATAGATCACGGACGTGACTCACCCTCAACGGAATCCAGCCGACAGCCTCTCGTTGGCAACGAGGGCCCGCGAGGCCAAAACACATTCGCCACACTTACACCTGCGAATAAACGCCCCGGCAGAAGGGCGCTTTGTTAAAGCTCGCTTACGCCGTCGGACCGTGTGTCCGGGCGGACAAATTAGGTGTCCGATCCCTCCCCCCCTTCACACACACACACACACACACACACCACTCCCGCTCCCCCAGCGCACACCTCACACACACAAACACACGCAAAACAGGAAGGCGGAGAGATAGAAAAAATACAAAAACAGCTTACCTCATTTCACTCACCGCCTTTTACAACCCAGTCACAACATGTGTCTGCAACCTGTCCTATAAATGCTCGGATCTTTCCAGCGTCAACATTTTTTTTTGTGTGTGTGTGTGTGTGTGTGTGTTTGCAGCTCGGGATATGCATTGCGTAGGGGACGCAAGAGGCCCCGAAGGATCCTGGGAAGAATGGCCTGACCTCCGCGGGTGGATGGCTTACCATTCCTTTCATATCAACCCCCCCCGAGCTAAACTGCACGCAGACATAATAAAACTCAACAAATGTGAGAGCGGGATGCCTTCACACACTCACTCACACACACATGCAGACACGGTGGGGGACAAACATGAGTGATGGCTGCCAGTCTGGCAGGATTAATCCTGACCCAGCAGAAATTAGAGACCGTTGCCGCGGAGTCCAGATCCAACCCCCCGGACAAGCGACCCTTCCCCTCTCCTCCCGTGCCGAACGTACACACACTCGAACCAACGCCGCGCTCGCGATCGAATTGAGCAAATACGACAATCCAGGCTCGATCCTGACCTTACGGAAGGTTTTCTTCGGACCCTAGCTCAAATGAGAAGGGGGAAAAACAAATTTGGGAAACCGGAAATGTAACAAAAGGGAATTAATGAGAAAACATTAATGAAGATACTTGTTTGCGCAGACGGATGAGTGTG